>NC_086455.1:53199727-54402727 GCF_028390025.1 Pseudophryne corroboree
GCCTGGGATTCCTCCGATGCATCCTTGCGTGTAACGCCTACTGCTGCTGGCGCTGCTGTTGTTGCTGCTGGGAGTCGATGGTCATCCCAGAGGGGAAGTCGTAAGCCCACTTGTACTACTTCCAGTAAGCAATTGACTGTTCAACAGTCCTTTGCGAGGAAGATGAAATATCACAGCAGTCATCCTGCTGCAAAGCGGATAACTGAGGCCTTGACAACTATGTTGGTGTTAGACGTGCGTCCGGTATCCGCCGTTAGTTCACAGGGAACTAGACAATTTATTGAGGCAGTGTGCCCCCGTTACCAAATACCATCTAGGTTCCACTTCTCTAGGCAGGCGATACCGAGAATGTACACGGACGTCAGAAAAAGACTCACCAGTGTCCTAAAAAATGCAGTTGTACCCAATGTCCACTTAACCACGGACATGTGGACAAGTGGAGCAGGGCAGGGTCAGGACTATATGACTGTGACAGCCCACTGGGTAGATGTATGGACTCCCGCCGCAAGAACAGCAGCGGCGGCACCAGTAGCAGCATCTCGCAAACGCCAACTCTTTCCTAGGCAGGCTACGCTTTGTATCACCGCTTTCCAGAATACGCACACAGCTGAAAACCTCTTACGGCAACTGAGGAAGATCATCGCGGAATGGCTTACCCCAATTGGACTCTCCTGTGGATTTGTGGCATCGGACAACGCCAGCAATATTGTGTGTGCATTAAATATGGGCAAATTCCAGCACGTCCCATGTTTTGCACATACCTTGAATTTGGTGGTGCAGAATTTTTTAAAAAACGACAGGGGCGTGCAAGAGATGCTGTCGGTGGCCAGAAGAATTGCGGGACACTTTCGGCGTACAGGCACCACGTACAGAAGACTGGAGCACCACCAAAAACTACTGAACCTGCCCTGCCATCATCTGAAGCAAGAAGTGGTAACGAGGTGGAATTCAACCCTCTATATGCTTCAGAGGTTGGAGGAGCAGCAAAAGGCCATTCAAGCCTATACAATTGAGCACGATATAGTAGGTGGAATGCACCTGTCTCAGGCGCAGTGGAGAATGATTTCAACGTTGTGCAAGGTTCTGATGCCCTTTGAACTTGCCACACGTGAAGTCAGTTCAGACACTGCCAGCCTGAGTCAGGTCATTCCCCTCATCAGGCTTTTGCAGAAGAAGCTGGAGACATTGAAGGAGGAGCTAACACGGAGCGATTCCACTAGGCATGTGGGACTTGTGGATGGAGCCCTTAATTCGCTTAACAAGGATTCACGGGTGGTCAATCTGTTGAAATCAGAGCACTACATTTTGGCCACCGTGCTCGATCCTAGATTTAAAGCCTACCTTGGATCTCTCTTTCCGGCAGACACAAGTCTGCTGGGGTTGAAAGACCTGCTGGTGACAAAATTGTCAAGTCAAGCGGAACGCGACCTGTCAACATCTCCTCCTTCACATTCTCCCGCAACTGGGGGTGCGAGGAAAAGGCTCAGAATTCCGAGCCCACCCGCTGGCGGTGATGCAGGGCAGTCTGGAGCGACTGCTGATGCTGACATCTGGTCCGGACTGAAGGACCTGACAACGATTACGGACATGTCGTCTACTGTCACTGCATATGATTCTCTCAACATTGATAGAATGGTGGAGGATTATATGAGTGACCGCATCCAAGTAGGCACGTCACACAGTCCGTACTTATACTGGCAGGAAAAAGAGGCAATTTGGAGGCCCTTGCACAAACTGGCTTTATTCTACCTAAGTTGCCCTCCCACAAGTGTGTACTCCGAAAGAGTGTTTAGTGCCGCCGCTCACCTTGTCAGCAATCGGCGTACGAGGTTACATCCAGAAAATGTGGAGAAGATGATGTTCATTAAAATGAATTATAATCAATTCCTCCGCGGAGACATTGACCAGCAGCAATTGCCTCCACAAAGTACACAGGGAGCTGAGATGGTGGATTCCAGTGGGGACGAATTGATAATCTGTGAGGAGGGGGATGTACACGGTGATATATCGGAGGGTGATGATGAGGTGGACATCTTGCCTCTGTAGAGCCAGTTTGTGCAAGGAGAGATTAATTGCTTCTTTTTTGGGGGGGGGTCCAAACCAACCCGTCATATCAGTCACAGTCGTGTGGCAGACCCTGTCACTGAAATGATGGGTTGGTTAAAGTGTGCATGTCCTGTTTTGTTTATACAACATAAGGGTGGGTGGGAGGGCCCAAGGACAATTCCATCTTGCACCTCTTTTTTCTTTTCTTTTTCTTTGCATCATGTGCTGATTGGGGAGGGTTTTTTGGAAGGGACATCCTGCGTGACACTGCAGTGCCACTCCTAAATGGGCCCGGTGTTTGTGTCGGCCACTAGGGTCGCTAATCTTACTCACACAGTCAGCTACCTCATTGCGCCTCTTTTTTTCTTTGCGTCATGTGCTGTTTGGGGAGGGTTTTTTGGAAGGGACATCCTGCGTGACACTGCAGTGCCACTCCTAGATGGGCCCGGTGTTTGTGTCGGCCACTAGGGTCGCTAATCTTACTCACACAGCTACCTCATTGCGCCTCTTTTTTTCTTTGCGTCATGTGCTGTTTGGGGAGGGTTTTTTGGAAGGGACATCCTGCGTGACACTGCAGTGCCACTCCTAGATGGGCCCGGTGTTTGTGTCGGCCACTAGGGTCGCTAATCTTACTCACACAGCTACCTCATTGCGCCTCTTTTTTTCTTTGCGTCATGTGCTGTTTGGGGAGGGTTTTTTGGAAGGGCCATCCTGCGTGACACTGCAGTGCCACTCCTAGATGGGCCCGGTGTTTGTGTCGGCCACTAGGGTCGCTAATCTTACTCACACAGCTACCTCATTGCGCCTCTTTTTTTCTTTGCGTCATGTGCTGTTTGGGGAGGGTTTTTTGGAAGGGACATCCTGCGTGACACTGCAGTGCCACTCCTAGATGGGCCCGGTGTTTGTGTCGGCCACTAGGGTCGCTTATCTTACTCACACAGCGACCTCGGTGCAAATTTTAGGACTAAAAATAATATTGTGAGGTGTGAGGTATTCAGAATAGACTGAAAATGAGTGTAAATTATGGTTTTTGAGGTTAATAATACTTTGGGATCAAAATGACCCCCAAATTCTATGATTTAAGCTGTTTTTTAGTGTTTTTTGAAAAAAACACCCGAATCCAAAACACACCCGAATCCGACAAAAAAAATTCGGTGAGGTTTTGCCAAAACGCGTTCGAACCCAAAACACGGCCGCGGAACCGAACCCAAAACCAAAACACAAAACCCGAAAAATTTCAGGCGCTCATCTCTACTAAATTTAGCAGAGCTACGATCACTTACACTGACATGCGGGGGGACGCCCAGCACAGGGCTAGTCCGCCCCGCATGTCAGGCCGCCCCCCCCCCCCCCTGCACAAGTACAAAAGCATCGCACAGCTGTGTACTGCGGCTGGCCGGGAGTTACTCGTCGCAGTGGCTGCGTGTGACGTCACTGCGCTGCGGCCTGCCCCCCGCACAGACCGGCCACGCCTGCGTTGGCCGGACCACGCCCACAAAATGGCAGCCAACCATCGCCGTGCCGCCCCCTCCTGCCCAGCGACCGCCTCTGCCTGACAATCAGACAGAGGCGAACACTAGGCAATGACAGTCATCGGCTGTCAGTCATGCGCCAGCGCACTGCGGTGCTGGCGCAGTTCTGACCTGATCGCTGCGCTGCAAGAAACTGCAGCGAGCGATCAGGTCAGTATGACCCCCTGAGTCCTGCCCATTATACAGGGATCACTGAGATGACTGTGACCTGTATCCTCCCTGTGATGAAACAAGCCCAGGCTGTCTTGTAATGGGGCTATTTCATACTTCTCCGGGAGAGAGCAGCCAGGTCGGCTCAGCAGGGGGGCTGGCAGTAACATAACGTGCAGAGGAGGGCGGGCCAGAGGCAGAACAGGGGCGTGGTGGAGGCGGAATGGGGGCGTGGCTGCGGGAATCGCGCCACGTAAGCCCCGCCCCCGCTGTGTAATGCTGTTATTACCAGCATTATACAGCAGGGGGCGTGGCTATGATGACGCGATTCACCAAGAATCGCATCATCGCCTGCCCGGACCGCCCACTTTACTCGCTAAGTGGGCGGCTGGGCAGGGGGGGATCCCTGAAATCGGGAGACTTGCCTGCTTTTCCGGGGTGCCGGGAGGGTCACCCGATTTTCGGGAGCCTCCCGGCCATTCCGGGAGAGTAGGCAAGTATGGGCTATTTCAGGAATATCGCAGGGGCTGTAGTTTATTTTATTTTTATGTTTGTTTTTTTTACTTCAAGTACTGTAGCTGAGATCAGTTATAGTAATTTTTCTTTTTTTTATCTTTTAATTCTGATTAAATTTGCCACAGCTGACAGGTTTTAGGAAGAAACTCATCCATGTTGCAACTGAGAGAATTTTCACACAGGAAGCATAAATAGACCTTTTACCCACAAAATGGCCGCCTCCACTGAATGAATTATAAAGTGTCAGTTCAGGGAATGTTCCCAAACTGTTACAGATTGTCCTTCAAATGGGTGACAAACATTGCTTGGGAAAAACTCAAATTATTTTTATTTTCAGATTTCTTAATTTCTACCATATGACATGAATGAAATTTAAAGCATGATACGGCAGGGAGCAGATGGAGATATTTTTTAACAAGTCATCCCTGGAGGAGTGGACTGTATTACTCTGTGGAGTTAGCCTGTTATTCATTATCCGCTCAGTCATGTTGTACAGTATGCAAATAGAAGAATGTTCTATATTCTATTTTCTCCCATGATCTTAATTAATATTCATAGGAAAATTACATTTTGGCATCTGGGACAATTCTGCTATTATCTGAACAGATGAAGTTTTGCGCACTCCCTTAAGTACTATGCTGTGTGTTTTAAATACACACATAATGTGGATATCGCTGACAATTAGACACTGTTAGCAGTAACTTTCCCCTGGGTGCCCTATTTGATAAGAGACTCAGGAATATACTATATCAGATTATGTTTTTCTCCTGGTTTTGCTTCAAATTGTCACTTCATTTGTTATAGTAAATTAACTATCTTTTAAAACTGCTGGGGACAACAGCTGTCTGACACTTCCAAACTAGAGAACTTTGTGGGTAAACTCCATTGGAGAGGGAGGTACAGGTGAGGGTACAGTGCCTCAAATTGCGTCATCACGGACCATCCAGGGCCATCTTAACATATAGGCCCACTGGGCTGCTGCCCAGGGTCCCATGATTCTAAGGGCCTTCGAGCAGGGGCGGAGTGGCATATGCCAGGTTTCTCCATAGAGGATGCTGCCTGACGATTTGGATTGTGAATTACACACAATTAGAGCAGCCAGGCAGCATTCGCTACCTGCCTCTCAGACAATGGGGGGATATTCAATTGTTTGAAAAGTCAGTTGGGTGTCTGTTTTTTCCTATCTAATAGACAGGAAAAAACAGACACCAACCGACTTCTCAAACATTTTAATTCCCCCCAACGAATGGCTGTCAGCATGCTGATTGGTGGCTAGCTGGAGCTATCCACCAATCAGAGTACTGACATTCACTGTAAGGAAGCATGTGGAGAGACAGCGTGGGACCAAAGGAGGGGTAAATTATGATTTAAAAAATAATAATTTGCCCAGGACCTGCAATGCTGTTAGGATGACTCTGGGACCTGCCCATCCTGTTTGGCAACATTTTCCAGGACCTACGTCACTGTGGGTGGGGCTGTGATTCATACTAAAACACTCCTTCATTATTCCTATGCCCACTTCATCTAGGATTATATAGGAGGATTGCCCACTTTGCCCTGGAGCTTCCCCACGACATACAGCAGTCTCCAGGGCAGGAGTGCTGTGTGGCCAGTGCCATGTGGGTGTGACCAGTGCCATGTGGGTGTGACCAGTGCTGTGTGGGTGTGGCTAGTGCCATATGGGTGTGACCAGTGCTATGTGTGTGTGGCCAGTGCCATGTGGGTGTGACCAGTGCTGTGTGGGTGTGGCTAGTGCCATATGGGTGTGACCAGTGCTATGTGTGTGTGGCCAGTGCCATGTGGGTGTGACCAGTGCTGTGTGGGTGTGGCCAGTGCCATATGGGTGTGACCAGTGCTGTGTGGGTGTGACCAGTGCTGTGTGGGTGTGGCCAGTGCCATGTGGGTGTGACCAGTGCCATGTGGGTGTGACCAGTGCCATGTGGGTGTGACCAGTGCTGTGTGGGTGTGGCTAGTGCCATATGGGTGTGACCAGTGCTGTGTGGGTGTGGCCAGTGCCATATGGGTGTGACCAGTGCTGTGTGGGTGTGGTCAGTGCCATGGGGGTGTGTATAACGCCTACATTATCAGCCCAAATGTCTCCCTAGATATGTAAAAGTTTAAAAATTGCATATATTTTTTTTAGGAAAATAGAAATACAATTGTAATGCTTTATGGCCAGCTGAGATGCTGATGGGCCTATTCTTATCAGGAGGCCTAGGGCTGTAAGCTCTATTCACCACATTGTTAATATGCTCAGACTTATGTCCATCCCTAAATAAGGCTCTGTGGGGGACATGTACTAAGCAGTGATAAAAGTGGAGAAGTTGCCCATGGCAGCCAATCAGCATAGACGTAACATTTCTAATTTGCATACTATACAATTGTACGGAGCAGCTGATTGGTTGCCATGGTGAATTTCTCCACAGGCTCACTTCTCCACTTGTATCACTGCTTAGTATATGCACCCCTTAGTGTTTGGTAGTCACTAAATTCAGGTATGCAAATTTAGCCTGCCCCACTGCCCTTTGCAACTGCTTTCTGAAAGCCCCTTCCCCAGATACAAAGGAAATGGTTGCAGTGTAGGGGTTAGTGGTGGTTATAGTTATAGTCATTGCTTTAGAATGTAAGCTTATGCAAGCAGGGCCCTCACTCCTTCAGTGGTATCTACAGTATGTAATCTAGAATTGTGCATATTCTAATTATGTAGATTTATAAAGTTGTAAACGTCTCTGTAATTGTCCTATATAATTACCCGTGTCCTATGTAATATCACTGTATGTTCCACTGCAATCCCTATGTATGGAGCTATGGAACACTAGTAGAGGCATATAAGTAAAAACTAATAACAACAAGAAGACATTTTATTTTCTGTGTCACATCACCCATAGCAAGCCAATGCATCAGAAGCTCTGGGCTGCCATATAGTCACAGGACCAATTGAGAATAAATGCTATGCACTCACAGTGTCGACATTCAGAATGTTGACACTGTACTGTCAAATGGTTCAGAATGTCGACGCACATTACTGACATTGGCTGACCCGTTGTGAGGAGAGACACTGACATATGAGGAGAAAGCTGTGACCCGCAACCGGAAGTGGTTGACGGGTCGCACGTGTGTGCAAATGGTGCCGGTTAGGGGGAGCGGAGGCCAGAGCAGGTGCCGGAGAGGGGACAGAGCGGGTGCCATTAAGAGCGGAGCGTGCAGCAAGAGTAAGAGCTACCACTCTTTGTGAAAGCTTGTGTGAGGGGCTGCGTCTGTGTGTGTTTGTGTGTGTGTGTGTGTGTGTGTGTGTGTGTGTGTGTGTGTGTGTGAGGGACTGCGACTTATGTGTGTGTGTGTGTGTGTGTGTGTGAGGGACTGCGTTTTTGTGTGTTTGTGTGTTTGTGTATGAGTGTGTGAGGGGATGTTTTTTTAATTTTTGCGAGTGTGTGAGGGGCAGAGATAGTGTGTGTGTGTGTGTGTGTGTGTGTGTGTGTGTGTGAGGGGCTGCGTTTTTATGTGTGCGCGAGTGTGTGAGGGGCTGCATTTTTTTTGTGAGTGTGTGAGGGGCAGAGATATTGTGAGTGTGTGAGGGGCTGCGTTTTTCCTTTTGTGTGAGTGTGTGAGGGGTTGCAATTGTGTGTGTCAGTGGAAAACGCGGGATTTCTAGAGGGGGGTTTCCAAATGCAGTACACAATCTCCCACTCAGCGGAACGTTGGAGCAATTGTGGGAGTCTGGGGGAGCGGTAGAAGAACCTAGTAAAGACCCTGGACATTAATGTATACTGTATGGAATACAGTATTAATATTTACACTGTAGATGGTCTATAGTATAGGCTGTATCACACATTTAAATAATATAAATAAGTGGCCAGGAAAAAGATTAAACATACCATAACAAATAAATAAATACATAAACATAATAGAACCAGTCCTGCACTTTCTAAGCACACATTCTCCCACCTCATGGTAAGGCTCCTGTCTCTTCTTCCTGGTAGCTACTCTCTTGTCCAGTGTACTGATTGAGGATTCACACTGCAAACTTGGTAGAAGAAGCTGCTACCACTGGGCATGTGCAGCAACTCTGCTCTGTCCCTTAAACTGCATTATCTGGTGATGGCTCTAGTTATCGTATTATATACCATTGCTATTGTTTTCATGATTTGAGCCACTTGCCAAGAGGAGGGGGGTTTCTGGGCAACCAGAACCCCCCCCCCCCCACAGCGTTTGCCTATGTGTGTGTGAGGAGCTGCGATTTTGTGTGTGTGAGAGTGGGTACTAAGTGCGGCCCGATGGCACTGCTGCAGCCGAGCCGCGAATTGCTGCCCCCACAGACTGCGTGAGGGGTCAGAGCTTACTATTGCTGCTGCTGCTGCCAGAAAGAGCTGCACAAGGGGGCCAGAGATTGCTGCTGCAGCTACTGTATCAGAGGAGCGTGTCGGAGGGGGCCGAAGACTGCTGCCACTTGAGGAGCTTCCTGCAGTGAGCCTGGGACTGCTGCTGCGTAAAAGAAAAAGATCAGGCGGCGAGCAAGGATAGATAAGTATAAGCTAGACTACATTACTGTATAAGTGACTGTTTTTTTTTTTTTCTGTCCTCCTGTATCTCGGGTGTGGTATGGAGGGTCGACAAGAGTTAGGTCGACCACTATTGGTCGGCAGTAAGTAAGTCGACATGGGTTCTAGGTCGACAGCTATTCTAGGTTGACATGTACTAGGTCGACATGACATAAGGTCGACATTAGTTTTTTCACTGTTTTTTGGTGTCGTGTTCTTCATAAAGTGACCGGGTACCACAATTAGTGCACTGTGTCCCCTCGCATGGCTCGCGAGCTTCAGGCTGTAGTCCACGTGGATCGTAAAGTATGAAAAAGTTTTAAAAAATTAAGAAACAAAATGTGAAAAACTTGTGTCGACCTTTTGTCATGTCGTCCTAGAAACCATGTCGACCTCCTTACTGTCGACCAATAGTGGTCAACCTAGACACTGTCGAACTAAGTCTTGTCGACCTAGAGACTGGATACCCTGTATCTCCCTTTGTCCTTGATTGTACTGTTTTATCAATTACTGTTCTGTTGTTTTATATTGTTTCTCTTCACAGCTAGGCTATGGTACTGTATTGTATTGCATAGATTTAATTTTTTTTTTTTTTTCCGGAAGGTAACAGGGAGTTAGACTTTGCAAACAAAATGGGTGGGGCTGTGATTGAGAATCTCACTCATGCATGATGTATGCGCACCTGGAGCAACCATCCCAGTATGAATACATCTGCGTGAGGTGTGTGCAAACTGCTGCCCTGGAAGCCCAGGTAACTGATCTAAAGAAAACCGTTACACGACTGAGGGACATTCACAATCTCGAGCAAAGCTTAGATAGAATGGTGAAGGAGTTGCAAGGGGTGACACCGTAGATGAGGACAACCAGGTAGCCAGCTGGGTCACAGTTAGAAGGAAGAAAAAGAGGGGGAGGCACGATATCTCTGAACTACCAAACTCCAATAAAGTCGTCCAATTGGACGAATATACGGAGGATGGTAGTGAGGAAATGACGGAGCTGGAGGAGACTGTTCCCTCTAGCAACCGGAGGAACGGTCCCTCCGGCACAGATGGGACAAAAGAAAGCCAGGTACCTAATCAGATTGTGGAGGTAGGGGATTCTATTATCAGGAAGACAGTCAGGGCAATCTGCTACTGGGACCGTGATCGCCGTACAGTCTGTTGTCTCCCGGGTGCTCGGGTAAGGCACATCGCGGACCGGGTAGAAAGATTGTTGGGAGTGGCTGGGAAAGATCCGGCGGTCTTGGTGCACGGTGGCTCCAACGACAAAGTTAGTGGAAGGTGGGATGTCCTTAAGAAAGATTATAGGGACTTAGGCCAGAAACTAAGGGCAAGGACATAAGGTAATATTCTCTGAAATATTACCTGTGCCACGTGCTAGCCCAGGGAGGCAGAGGGAGAATAGGGAGGTAAATGTATGGCTCAGAGACTGGTGTATGAAAGAGGGGTTTGTGTTCCTGGAACACTGGGCGGACTTCTCAGTCAGGCGCCATCTTTTTTGTCACAATGGATTGCACCTGAATGAGGAGGGGGCAGCAGTTCTGTGGAGAAGGATGGTTAGAAGGTTGGAGGAGCTTTTAAACTAGGAGCTTGGGGGGAGGGTTTAGCTAGAAACTACAGGTCATGCAGTGGGAATAGTGAGGATGGGGGAAGTGAACAAAATGGGGGTGGAGAAGGGGGGACGGAAAGAGTAGCTGGCAAGGGTACTAACAAGGGTATTACCAAAGGTATTGCCAAAACACTAACGACGATTATGGGTCATCATTACTGCATATAGAAAATTATGTCCCTAGCACACGGGGAAATACTTCTCTTAATTGTATGTATGTAAATGCTGGAAGCCTTATAGGTAAAAAGGGGGAACCAGAAGTCCTTGCAGCAAGCAAACAGCATGATATTATAGGCATTACTGAAACGTGGTGGGACGAATCTCATGATTGGACAGTCAAGGTTATACTCTGTTCAGGAGAGATAGATTCAATAAACGGGGCGAAGGGGTATGTCTTTATGTAAATCCGTTTTTAAAACCTGATATATGGGAAGATATTCACGAGGGGACTGTTGAGATATTATGGGTAGAAATTGCATTTGGGGAAAGGGGAACAAAAAAAGATAGTATTGGGGCTATGCTACAAGCCACCTGGTATTAATGTGTCTGATGAGGAAATGTTACTGAAACAAATTGAAAAAGCAGCAGGAGTAGGAGACGTAATAGTGATGGGAGATTTAAACTATCCGTAGATAAATTGGACAAATGATTCATGTGACACTGCTAGGGGTAATATGTTTTTAAACACACTAATTGATATCTACTTACTTCAACTAATCGAGGAACCAACTAGGTACAATGCAATCTTAAACCTGGTATTAACTAACAATGGGGAATTGATATCAAATATTATAGTAGGGGAGCCCATGGGAAACAGCGACCACAATATGGTCACATTCAATATCAGTTTTCATAAGCAGTCCTATATTGGCTCAACTAGGACTCTAAACTTTAGCAAAGCCAACTTTGACATGATAAGTGAAGCTTTAAGGGACATTGAATGGGAAATTTTGTTTCAAGGAAAAAATACTATGGAGAAATGGGAGGTATTAAAATCACTGCTCGTTAGTAATACTCATAAATTTATTCCCATGGGCAGCAAACAAAGGACTAAAAATTCCAAACCAATGTGGCTTAACAAGAAGTTTAAGGAACTAATGGGCAAAAAAAGGTGAGAATTAAAAAAATACAAATCAGACGGGAATGCAGAGTCATTCGAGCACTATAAGGATTGTAACAAAATATGCAAAAAAGAAATTAGTGGCTAAAGTAGAAACTGAAAAGCTAGTAGCAAAGGAAAGCAAATCAAGCCCCAACATTTTTAAAAAAAATATATCAACAGCAAAAAATTTAAGAAGGAGAGTATAGGCCATTTAAAGGACAAGCTGGGAGTCTTAATCAAAAACGATAATGACATTGCAGACAAATTAAATGAGTTTTTCTCATCGGTATTCACAAGAGAGGACCAGATGCAGGGTTTAACACACAATCGCAACAAAGATAATGTCTCACTACCAGGTGCTTATTTAAGTGAGTAGATAGTATGTGACCAATTAAAAGAAATAAAGATTAATAAGTCAGCTACTCCCGACTGAATTCACCCAAGGGTTCTCATGAGCTTCACTCTGAACTAGCGAGACTGCTATTTTTGATCTTCAATGACTCACTTACAACAGGCATGGTTCCCAAAGACTGGCGTATAGCGGAAGTAGTGCCAATATTCAAAAAGGGAAGTAAAGCTGAACCGGGTAATTGTAGACCAGTTAGTCTTACATCTATAGTGGGGAAGTACTGGAAGGTATTCTAAGGGACAGTATACAGAAGTTCATTGAAGCCAATAAGGTTATTAATAGGAACCAACATGGATTTGTGAAGGATAGATCATGTCAAACAAACTTACTAGGCTTTTATGAAATGGTTAGTGTGAACCTTGATCAGGGTAAGGAGGTCGATGTAATCTTTTAAGACTTTGCTAAAGCTTTCGACACAGTACCACACATGAGATTTATCTATAAGTTACAATAACTAGGGCTAGGGAGCACAATATGCACTTGGGTCAGAAATTGGTTAGATAATAGGGGGCAGCACGTTGTGGTAAATTGAACTTTTTCAAATTGGACTGAAGTACTAAGTGGTGTGCCACAAGGGTCTGTACTTGGACCACTATTGTTCAACATTTTTATTAACGATCTAGCCTGTAGCGGCTCTTGCCACAGGCAAGCAGGCTTTTTTCCCGGGCGCCGCTACCCTGAGGGCGCCGCTGTGGCAAGAGCCGCTACTATTATCCTCCCTCCCCGCTCCCTGGCTCCCGGCCCCTGGCTGCAGCGAGCGCCGTGTGCGCCCGTTGCAGCCGGCATCGCTGACTCTGGCTAGAGGTCAATATTGACCTCTAGTGCCAGTGCGGCGCTGCTATGGGAGAGATCTCATGACGTCTCTCCCATAGAGAGGAGCCAGCGCCCGGAGACAGCAGAAGCATCGGTCCGGAAGCAGGAGCGAGGCTGGTAAGTATTGTGATTTTTCTTTTAGGTTTCAAAGCGGCTACAGGGGGCACATACTGGGGGCACAACTACTGGCGGTACAGCTACTGGGGGCAAATCTACAGGGGGCACAACTACTCTTGACCCTCCCCTATGAAGCCACGCCTCTGTTTTGCTGCGGGGGGCACCAGTGGAAACTTTCGCACTGGGCGCCGCAAGGTGTAGAACCGGCCCTGGATCTAGCAGTAGATCTGGAGAGCACGGTGTCAATTTTTGCACACAATAACAAATTGTGTAAGGTTATAAATACGGAGGGAGTTGCTGAGTCTCTTCAGATCGACTTAGTCAAACTGGAAGCTTGGGCAGCAAAATGGAGAATGAGCTTCAATACAGACAAGTGTAAAGTAATGCACTTTGGTAGCAAGAACAAAAATAACACCTACATACTAAATGGGATAAAATTAGGTGATTCTGTACTGGAAAATGACTTAGGTGTTCACATAGATAGCAAACTAAGCAGCAGAAACCAAAGTAGGATTGCAGCAAAGATGGCCAACAAGGTATTAGCATGTATAAAGTGGGGAATTGACGCAAGGGACGAGATTGTTCTACTCCAATTTTATAAATCCCTAGTGAGGCCAAATCTTGAATACTGTGCACAATTTTGTGCACCGTACTTCAAAAGGATATCCTGGAACTAGAAAAGGTTAATAGGTGGGCGACCAAACTAATTAAGGGGATGGAGACGCTGGAATACGAGAAAAGGCTTGGCATGTTTATACTAGAAAAGAGGAGACTAAGGGGGTAATTCAGAGTTCATCGCAGCAGCAAATTTGTTAGCAGTTGGGCAAAATCATGTGCACTGCAGGTGTAACAGATGTAACATATGCAGAGAGAGTTAGATTTGGGAGGGTTGTTTTGTTTCTGTGCAGGGTAAATACTGGCTGCTTTATTTTTACACTGCAATTTAGATTTCAGTTTGAACACACCCCACCCAAATCTTACTCTCTCTGCACATGTTATATCTGCCCCAGTGCACATGGTTCTGCCCAACTGCTATCAAATTTGCTGCTGCGATCAACTCTGAATTAGGCCCCAAGATGGGACATGATCAACATTTACAAATATATAAGGGGACAATACACAGAGCTTGCTGGGTATCTGTTTTTGGTAAGATCAACACATAGGACACGTGGACACCCACTTAGGTTAGAGGAGAGGAGATTTCGCACACAGAGACGTAAAGGTTTCTTCACAGTAAGGACAGTACGTGTTTGCCTGAGAGAGTAGTATTGGTGACTCGGTCAACACTTTGAAGAATGGGCTAGATAAGTACCTGATGGATAAGGATATACAGGGTTATAGTGCGTAGTCACGCACTATAGTTATTTAAAAAAAAAAAAAAAAAGAGGAATAAACACAACGGCCGACATTAGCAACAGACTAAATTAGTCCTAAAAATAATAGTGTAGGAGACCACAAATAGGTTGAACTCGATGGACAAATGGTCTTTTTTCAACCTCAAAAACTGTTACTATGAAACTATTGACAGATGTGGATATTATGCATGTCTACATTATGAACATTAGGCTGCAGTTAGAAAACGGTTAGGCTGTGGTTATGGTTAGGAAATAGTACTGTTGACATTCTCACTGCTGACGTTGAAAATGTCTACATGTCAAATGTCAACTTGGAGACCCATCGGCATCCTGGAATTCAAGTGCGACATTCAAAATGTTGACTCATGAATGTCGACAGTCTAGTGTCAACATGTCCTGAATATAAAACTTGTATACCGCACTCAAACAACTAACATGTCCTTTTAAATGGGTGGTATTCATGTGACCACCGGTTAGCTGACCGACAGTCACATGACCTCCTCCACCAGCCCGACGGGTCACTATCCCGACGGTCGGCATGCCGACCAACAGGGACTATTTCCACTCGTGGGTGTCCACGACACCCATAGAGTGGGAATAGAACCTGTGGCGACCGCAGGTCGCCACCGAGCCCGCAACGTGGCGAGCGCAGCTAGCCCGCAAGGGGCTTGCTGCACTCGCCCCTCCCCGCCGTGATCCCGGCGTCGGTATGCTGTCGGGATCGAGACCGCCGGTCAGCAGTACTACACCCTTTTAAATAGAGAAAGCTTCAATGCACAGCATATTTCATCTGAAGAGAGTCATTGCATTATAGTCTACTTGGTCTCAACAAACATCTTGGAATCAGTACTGAAAGCTAAACTCCTCTTATCCATTTCCATAATGCACGTTTATCATATCAATTAGTAAACATTTAATTTCACCATAATATTAAAGTTCAATTTATTTTATCTTTGTAAACAATAATGATTGTGTCAAAGTGTTTCCTGTCTATGTTGCCAAAATGGAAATAGTATTATCAGACACAAACAAGTGCATCCAAGTCAAATACATCAGAATTTAGGGTATCCAGTCTATAGATCTACACTAAAAAGTTCTACTGTCAATAGGTCAACCACTAATGGAAGACATGTAAAAGGTCGACCGGGTCAAAAGGTCGACGTAATTTTTTTATTATTAAGAAAACATGCAACTTTTTCATACTTTACTATTCACACGGACTATGGGGGTCATTTCGAGATGATCGCTCGCTAGCTATTTTTTTCATCACTGCGAACAGATAGTCGCCGCCTATAGGGGAGAGTATTTTTGCTTTGCAAGTGTGCGATCGCATGTGCAGCCGAGCGCTACAAAAAAGTTTTCTGCAGTTTCTGAGTAGCTCAGAACTTACTCAGCCGCTGTGATCACTTCAGCCTGTTCTTGTCCGGAATTCTCGTCAGACACCCGCCCTGCAAACGCTTGGATACGCCTGCGTTTTTCCAAACACTCCCAGAAAACGGTCAGTTGACACCCATAAACGCCCTCTTCCTGTCAATCTCCTTGCGAACGGCTGTGTGAATGGATTCTTTGTTAAATCCATCGCTCAGCAACGATCCGCTTTGTACCTGTACGACGCGCCTGCGCATTGCGGTGCATAGGCCTGATCGCAGAGCAGCAAAAAAATCCTAGCGTGCGATCAGTTCGGAATGACCCCCTATGATTGGTAATAGTAACCTGTGCCAAGCGCAGTGCTACGCTAATGGGGCTTGAGATATAAAGCACCAGCTATCGGCGCCTAACTGCCATGTTACAGGCTGTGTTTGAAAAATGACAGGCGCTGATTGGAAAAGTGAAGAGAGAAACTACCAACCAATGTGTCAAAATCTGGCAAACCATTACTGCTTCTATGACACAGTGTTGCTAATTCTCCAATTAGGACAGTCTCGTATGGATTGCAACTGGCGATCAGGTTTGCCTCTGAGAAAGCCTTAGCGAAATGTACGTCAGGTGACCTGTGCACACAGAGTCCACTGACATGAAACATATTTGATATTTACACTGATATACTTACAAGTGCTTAATGTGTCCGATGTCCCGAAGGGGCTGACTATAATTGTGTGATACAATGTATGTGTGTGTTAATTGCTGAGAATGTCAGTGAAACATACAAATGAGATATATGTATAGGCTTAGCCTGTTGCAATCCATACAAGACTATCCTAATTGATGAATTAGCAACACTGTGTCATAGAAGCAGTAACTGTTTGCCAGATATTGACACATTGGTACAGTGCATAAAATATAGAAAGAACCTCCATGAGCTGCCTTAGCCAGTACGTATGACACATCTATTCCAATACAGGAGGGAGACATGTGTATATATAACCTAAATAACTGACGGACAACAGTAAATAAAACCATCTGTACCCTACTATTGGAATAGAAAAAGATCCACATATCAATCAATCAATATGCTTTGAAGTACTGGTAGTAACAAACAGGTGCTCTAGAAAAGGAGTGATCCAGTACATGATACATGCTCAGATCCTAGTGACACCAATTGTTGTCACAAGATAGGAACCGTGATTGTGGGATACAGCGCATATGTGTGACTGTGTCTAGTACCGTAACTGTCAGTGGTGTCTATAATTATGATACACGTATAGGCATAGCCTCCTGCAATCTGTGTCAAACTGCTCCAATTGGAGAATCAGCAACACTGTGTCATAGAAACAGTAACGGTTTGCTATATATCGACACAATGTTACAGTGCGATTGTCAGTGGAGCATATAAATATGATAAATATGACTCTAATCAGTCCCAATTGGGGAACATTGTGTTATAGAAACAATAACGGTTTACCATATATTGACACAAGATTATAGTGTGTGAAATATTGAACGAACCTCTGTGAGCTGCTTTAGCCAGCACATACTGCACATTGAATTCAATACAGAGGGAGGGAGATATATATACTTACAACTTAACAATTGATAAATAACAATGAACAAAATCATCTGTACCCAACCACTGAAATAGAATAAGATGTACACATGAGTCTATCCTGTATGCTTTAAAAGTACTGGTTGCAATAAATTGGTGCTCTAGGAGGGAGTGATCCACAATACACAGCACAGGCTTAGACCCTATTTGACAAAAAGTATTGTCATAAGATAGAAATCGTCCAGTACACACCAGAAATTGTGACACACAAACATAGGACATTGTATGTATGGTGCACACACCACGCCAAGATAATTTGTCGACACAGAGTGGACATTACCTAGTATATGGAGGAAATGTTGAATCACCAACACAGATATAAATAATCAGTGTGGTGCGATAATTGTGGGGGAATATTGACCCCACTAGGTATATTGTTCAGTTCTGATATATATCATAATCCCGGGAGGGTGTGACAGATGATATTATGACCGACATAAGGCTGAGACCAGCCATAATAATGTTAAATACCTGTGGTCTGTAAGCACCAGACAGAATATTATACAAGTCATACACTGACACACGAGACAGGACACAATTGCACGTATATACTTTATTTGGAAGATGCATATAGATCAGTGGATGAGCGATGCGCAGGAGTCCTTAACTTTTTTAAAAAAAAATCAATACATTTTTATTGGATTTTAGACAGTTTTACAAATAAACAGTGTAAAAGGCAATACAAAACAGAATAAAATGAAACAAATAAAAACAGCAAATACAACAACAGGTTTACGGCTGTACATGAGTAAAGAGCACAGTGGAACATGCGGATATGGATCCCAGTCAAAGTCAGACATTAGTAGAGCACTGGTGACATAGCAATACGATATTCTTAACACTTCGCACCATGTTACTACAGTGTTAATATTCACAGTAACCCGGCCGGCCGCGAGCCACACACCCCACAAACCTCCCACAGAAGGCCTGCACAGCAGTTAACTAGATAACTCTAAGGCTCAACAGTATTTATCCGTGAAGTAGCGAGAACTCATACATTTTCCCCATACTGCAATAAACTTTTTTTCTGCATTCCTGGCCAGAAATACAATTTATGTGTAACAGAAGCGTTAACCAGAGAAATCCAGGATTTTGGGGTCAGGGGTTTCATTAGCCAACCACAGTCTGGCTATGCAAACCTTGGCCAGAGCACAGAGGTTTACAATATAGCGTCGACCGGGTGGATCCAGAACCTCCTCATCTATAGCAGCTAATACACAAGTGATAGGTGTAAGCATGGTAGAAGGGACACCCGTACCAACTAGGGAGGCCAATCCCGGAATCGGGATCGGCGGGATCCCGGGATTTGGGCCCAAAAATGCCGGGATTTGAATCCCGGGATTGGAGCCTCCAATCCCGGGATTCACGGGATTACAGTGCGCATGCGCAGTTTTGCCGGACAGCGCTGAGCACTATAGCTCAGCGCTGCCCGGCTGTCAGCTAAGGTAGTGATAGTACTTACTACTTGCGGGCACCAGCTAAGGACACACGTACTGACCTTGCTGGCGGCATTTCAAACGTAGCGCCGGCCGCCAGCCAATCAGAGCTGGCAGACACCGGCAGCCAATCAGGGAAGCGGCAGCAGCCACGGCCCCTGATTGGCTGCCGGACTGCCAGTTCTGACTGGCTGGCGGCCGGCGCTACGTTTGAAATGCTGCCAGCGCGGTCAGTAGTAGTACGTGTGTCCTTAGCTGGTGCCCGCAAGTAGTAAGTACTATCACTACCTACACCCACACTCTCTGCTCCTGACATCCTCCCTCTGCTCGCTACACCCACCCTCCCGCTGCTCCCATACTCGCACTCTCCCGCTGCTCCCATACTCGCACTCTCCCGCTGCTCCATACTCGCACTCTCCCGCTGCTCCATACTCCCACTCTCCCGCTGCTCCCTACACCCACCCTCCCTTCCAGTTCCTTATATGCTCCCTACACCCACCCTCCTTTGCTCCCTACATCCACCCTGCCTTGCTGCCCTCCACATATACTTTCCCTGCTCCTTACACTGCTCCCTACACTGATCCCTACTGCAATCCCGGGATCCCGGGAATCCCGGGATTGAGCATTTTTCAATCCCGAATCCCGGGATTGAAAAAATGCCCCGGGATTGGCCTCCCTAGTACCAACTATAGCACGCATAACCTCCTCCCAAAAAATTGCGCACCAAGGTCGCTGTGTGACTAAGCTAAGCGACACAAGTGGCCGACACAAACACCATGGGACATAACCAGAGCATATGCCAAAAGTCTGCTCCTAGACTACCACACTTGGGGCATTTTGAGCTATATGCGACAGCCTCACCGGGGTCATATATACCCTATGTAATATGAACAATTGAATTTGCTGACATCGGACAGAGGAAGTTGAAAACTGTTAAGATCCCAGAGCACCCTCCCATATGTCATCCGACAATGGACCCAAATCAGATTCCCACTTAGTCTTAAGGGAGACAAGGGGGTCTATATGATGCAGTTAAAGTATGCGGCCATTTATTTTAGAGACTAAATGTCCGGATCCCACCGTTTGCAACAGTAATTTAACTGGGGAATCAGCAAGAGTCGGAGGGCCATCAGGGAATTGAGCAGACATAGCATGTTGCAATTGGAGGAAGCGAAAAAAATACACAAAGGGGACATTAAACTCCTGCTGAAGCTGCTGAAAGGATCTAAATACCCCATCAGTGTATAAATGTCCCAAAGAGAATACTCCCCATGCCTCCCATACCCTCCTGATTTGAAGCAGACACAACTCGGGCAGTCCATATTTATTGTCCAATGGAGTGTCAGGGTCAATACCATGTCCTTGTAGTATAGAGTGTACTAGCCTCCAAATAATAATATATTGTTTTACGAGTGGTAACGATGACATTTTTACGTTTCCACAAAGAAGCCGTCGCAGTGGGGAACCACCTGGATATTCCTGTAGCACCAGCTGCGAGTGCAAACCTGAGTCGCCAAGGTCATTGACCCATGGCCAGAGATAGGAGTCCTTAATTTTAATCACTTTTCTCGTCTAAATTCACTTACCTCTATTTTTTTACTTTATGTTTCGCTAACACCCTTTTTAATATATCATGAATTAAAGGTTATATTTTAGTAATTGTACATATGTGCACCACTGTATAGCAAAATTCTTCTATCACACTTTCTATTTGTATATTTACTGTTGCTTGTGGTAGCACCCCCCCATCTCTCTATATCTAATACAAAGAATTACATGAGAAAAATAGGGGGTATTCTCTTGATATAAACCTACCTGTGCGACTAACATAACGTTCTCTCCACTTTATCAATCTCCAAGGCTTAGTACATCTTCCCTATATCTCTTATACCTTGTCAAAAAATACTCTCCTACATGCCTTTAAATTTGCCTCTTACCTACACCTTGCGACCTCACAGTTCTGCCTTGAAAACTTCTCCCATGTAGTTCCCCACTTGTGGAGTCACCAGCCGGGATGTAGTTATGTGACCGGCAGTCAGGAGACCGCCAGTCACAATACCGACATCTCCATCCTGCCCCCTGAACATCCCAACAGTCAGCATGCTGACTAACAGGGACTATTCCCACATGTGGGTGTTCACGACACCCACAGAGTGGGAATAGAACCTGTGGTGAGCGCAGCTCACCAACGAGCCCGCAGCGTGGCTAGTGCACCTCGCCCACAAGGGATTTCATTGCGCTTGCCCCCCCTGCCGGCATTCTGCATCCGGGATGCTGATCGCCGGGATCCTAGCCGCTGGTGAAACAGCCACAACCCCACCAGCCACTGCTCACACTCCAGTGTTTTCAAGGACCCCCTTTTAACTATGTAGCCTATTCTACCCTCACCTGACACTTCTTCCAGCCACAGAGAGAGGGATGGGTCTTATTGGGAGTACATCTGCTTAAAAGGCAAAACCATGCACTGAAAATGGTGCAACCAACTTCAGTGGTGCTACACCTACAGATGGGGAACAAGATCCTGAAGAAATTGCTGGATGTGGCACATAGCGGCAACTACAGTTGTTTTGGTACATGCTAGTGGGCAGCACGTGCACCGTCTTATATATGAACTCCATTCCTGCTTATCTTTTTAATGCAAACTCCACATTTAATTACAGAACTGCATTAGCTCCAGTTTAATAAAATACATGATTCTGTCTGAAGAGAGGCCTTGTATTACTTTAAATCATCATATCTTGGAATCAGTACACAAAACATTACACATCTAACCATTTCCATAATGCGGATATTATGTCAATATGTAAGTCCAGTTTATTTCATGGTTCTAAACAATGGAGATTATAGAGTTGTTCCTCACCTCAGCCCCCGTTATGCTTCATAGGGGCACCACAACCTTTTTTGGCTGGTGGTCAAGATATTTATTTTATTTTGGTTCCCCTAAATAACTGAATGTCGAAGGGGCAGCTGGACTTACCTGCCATATTACCTACCTGATGACATTACCTGCCTAATAACAGAGATATCTATCTCTTGCGACAAGATCACTGGAACAGTGTTGGAAGGCAGATGTATTTGCCCCAGGTTTCTTACATATGTATTTTAAAACTCT
This sequence comes from Pseudophryne corroboree, assembly GCF_028390025.1. Classification (NCBI taxonomy): domain Eukaryota; kingdom Metazoa; phylum Chordata; class Amphibia; order Anura; family Myobatrachidae; genus Pseudophryne; species Pseudophryne corroboree. The sequence goes on from NC_086455.1 coordinate 53,221,445, forward strand.
AGGAATGTTGTATTGTTTCTGCTGTGGGCTTTTGGCTTTTAGTAAAAGGGGCCCTGGGGTTGAACGTGAGACGATAGGGCGGTTTTTCATCCATGCAGGCCCAGTTCGGGTCTTTGGGCTATTAATCTCACAGAAGGGCTTTCAGCTGTAGTTGTGTGTTAAAAAGCCTGTCATCTTGATCGTCTCTCTCTCACAGTGCCTCTGGGAAAGAGGAGAGTCTATGGACTCCCTGTAAGAGGGAAACATGCTGCTGAAAACCAGTGAGCTATGCCTGGTAAACTTCTCCTTGTTGTTTTTTTTGTTAGTGAATTAGGATTATCCTGTGTTTAGTTAGTGCAGCCAGCAAAGGTATTTTATTTTGATGTTTATTTCTGTTTTGCTGCACAATAAAACTGGTTGAGGGCAGTTGCAGCAAACCAACAGAATTGTGTGATCTCTCAGCTGCTGCACACTGCCATCTACCCCGGGAGATGGTACCTGTTCCCCTAATCCGGTTACGCTCTGTGGGGGTCATTCCGAGTTGATTGCTAGCTGCTTTTGTTCGTACTATTACAACGAACGATGTAGTTTCACACAAGGTCTAGCGAAGCTTTTCAGTCGCACTGCTGGCCGCAGAGTGATTGACATGAAGGGGGCATTTCTGGGTGTCAACTGACCGTTTTCAGGGAGTGTTCAAAAAAAGTAGGCGTGCCAGGAAAAACGCAGGCGTGGCTGGGCGAACGCAGGGTGGGTTCATGACGTCAAATCAGGAACTGAACAGTCTGAAGTGATCGCAAGCGCTGAGTAGGTCTGGAGCTACTCTGAAACTGCCCAAAATTATTTTGTTGCCGCTCTGCGATCCATTCGTTCACACTTCTGCTAAGCTAAAATACACTCCCAGTGGGAGGCGGCATAGCATTTGTACGGCTCCTAAAAACTACTAGCGAGCGAACAACTCGGAATGGCCCCCTATATACATAAGCACAAATTTATGTAAACCCTCCCCCCCCAGCATATAGGACACTATGGGGAATGCAGATAATAGCAGCACATACACCAGTGGCTGTTAGCATGGAGGGCTCTGGACAATTCCTTTTTCTCTGTAAATTGTGAGATATTAAGCCCATACACTACAATGGCTAATGCCATCACTACTGTGATGGGGAAAAAGGGAAAGCGCGGTAGATACTGTATCTTTGATATCTGCTGTGGAACTCTTACAATACTTTCAGGGTATAATTACATTTTAATGGTACCCAGATTTTTAAGGTGATACACCATAAAATGTGGGGAAGCAGTTAGCTTCTCAGACGGATGGGATCCTGGCAGTCAATATACCGACGCCAGGATCCCGAGGGAGGACGCAATGCTGGCGTCTACATACCGACGCTGCTTGGGTTGTCTGCATACATTACCGACATCCAGCATTCCAATTGTCCTCAAAACGGGACGGGCTGGTGTCCTGACGCGGGGGAGGGGGGGGGGGGGTTTAGGGAGCAGGAACGGGAGGATTAGGGACCGGGGAGGAAGGGTTAGGTTTAGGCACTTAGAAGGGGAGGTTAGGGTTAGGCATCAGGTAGGGAGGGTTAGGTTTAAGCAGCGGGGAAGGGAGGGTTAGGGTTAGGCCCCCACAAGGGAAGGTTAGGGTAGGGAAAAGGTGAGGATTAGGGGGCTTAATGGGGGGCTGTCGGGATTCTGATTGATGGGATGCCACTATCGGTATACTGACAGTCAGCATCCCATCCATCGGTAACTCATACTGAACCCAAAATGTGTATAATAAATATGCCCTAAAAGCATAACTGTAACACGTGAGTGACGTTATGTAGAAGATGAACAGACAGGATCCACTCATAGCTCACACCCTGGCTGAGGCTGTACATAGAATACAATGAGACTTTACAGCATATGTTTTCAGCTGTACCCAGTTGGAAATGGAGGGAGGTCAAGGGGGTGGGAAGAAAAAGGGGAGCTGAGGGGGAAGGGGAGGAACAAATGAAGTGGGAGGTGAGAAGTTCACAGGGATGATCCCAGTGGAGCAGCCAGCCCACAGTGACTAGATACACACTGTAGGGGTTGAAGCTGGGTGCAAGGGAGAGTAGGACTCCGTAAACAGGTGGAGAAGGGCTGTGGGGAGGGAGGAGCTGGAACAGCTGGAAGGGGATTATCTCTATCCTTACACCGCCCGTAATAATGTAGATGGTGCCCGCACTGCACCCCATGACCCAGTACTTTAACTGGCACCTCTCGAACATTGTGTGTTTAGGGGCGGGGGCGTAAGCTGCCCTCTTGCCCACCCTGTTCCAGCACCTATGATGCTTCAGCATGGAGAGCCTGTTATCTCAGCTGCTTGTAATGGCTGAGGGGCCAGCGGAGAGGAATGGTTGAGGTTGGGCCTTGATGTAGCAGAGACTGTCAGCATGGTGGTGCATTTATAAGAAAGCGCTGCAGAAATTCCCTGACTTTTGTGTACAAAAAAAAATCTAAGAAATAAAAAATGTAAACAATTGTTAGTGATTTCTTCAGTTAATAAAACGCAGGCTAAAAAGTAAGTAATTTTTATGGGTGCAGCGTGGGCCCACTTGACTCGGGGCGGCACCCTGCGCCCAGTATAGAAATGCAGATGCAAAGTCCGTTACTAGTGTTTGGTGTGACAGGAGTAAGCAGGGTCGGAATGGGACATGTAGGGCCTACCGGGGGAACACAGTCGTAGAGGCCCTTGTTTAGGGGTGTGGCAGTCTCTAGAGGTGGTGTGCCCAGCCGCCATATTGGTTTGCCTAACCATTTTGCATGTGTTGGTCCCCTAGATAAATCTAAACAGTAAATACTGTAGTGCATGCATGATAATATACTAGATTAGTAACAGCACAGTCTGGAACCTGATCCCTAGAGGATGGGGGTGGGCCCCCAGGCAATTGGGCCCACCTGTGGTTTCCTCTGTACCCCTGTGGGCCAATCCAACCCTGGGAGTAAGTGATCTATTTACTAAGCCTTGGTTGGAGATAAAGAGGACGGAGATATGATAATGGCCCCTGACTTAATCTTAAACTCAGCTTAGCTATATTAAGTAAGGGGCCATTATCACGTGGCTCCTTGCTGGTTAATCATAGACCCAGAATGGGGTAATGGAGGTGTGGGGTGCGGTGCCCCTGGATTGGCTGGGCTGGATGCCTCTAGTGTGACATACCTTTACATTCTATAATCACTTATCACTTACACTTCACTAACACTATTTCTTTATTTTAATTACATCTCATTATCACTTTCTGTATATAGCTTCGGCTTCCTAACACTAATTTATTAACACTATAGTTTTTTCACTGGTATGCTGCCCTGCACTTTCTGGTGTATGCTGATTTTTTGGGGTGCCGCACCCTGCACCTAGATATAGCGCTAGAGACACCCAATATACAGAGAGGCCTTGACGCGGCTTGGGGGCTCCTTCAGACCTTTATATGTAACCAAGAGCTCTGAATTCTAATATTGTGTAGGATTGTGTGATGTCATTCAGGGTGCTGGGGGAAACAAAATGCTTTTTTTCTTGCATAGAAATACCCCTCCCTTGCAAGCACCTGAGTGATATCACTAAGCTGCCACTATATATGTCTGGTATATGGTACCACAGCGCTTACACAAATGTTTTCCTGCATCATCAGAACTTTGCTGGCGGGGCAGTGGTAAGGAAGGTACCCTGCTCCACATATTCTGGTCATGTCCAAAATGAACACCTGTTTGGGCAAGGGTCCATCGACTAATATTTCAGATTACTAAAGCCATACCTCCCAACTTTAGCCAGTTGCAAAGAGGGACACACGCGCGGCGAAGCCGCGCGCGCTCCCGAAAAAGGGGTGTGGTCTATGGAAAAGGGGCGTGACCTCACAGGAGGACCCGCGATCGCGAGCCACGCCCCCGATTTCGTCATTGAGGGGGCATGCCCAGCGCTCCGTGAGCTGCTGGCATGCCCTCTCTCCCTCTGTCTGGACTGAATAGACGCTGTGCGCATGCGCACAGCGTCTATTCATCGCTGCTCTGCTAAGCACAGCAGCGCGTGCAGGAGCCTCCCAACTGCCCCCCCCACCGCGGGACACTGCGGCCCGCGGGTGGGACAGCGGGACAGTCCCCAAAAAACGGGACTGTCCCGCGAAAATCGGGACAGTTGGGAGGTATGCTAAAGCTACCATACCGGCCTCTCCAACCTACTCTCTCTCTCATCCAGGGTTGTTCCTGGAGTGCCCAAACCCATTCAGAAACTAATTTGGCATAATTTAAATGCAGTCCAATGTCACAAAGCATTTAATGGGAAGTCCTCTCTGCCCCCTCCGTAACGTCAATCATACTTGCCGATATTGCTGCCCCCTATACCGGGAGGGGGCAGCCTAGTAGACGAAAAGGGGGGGGCGGTCCGGTAGTGAGGGGGTATGTTTGGGGCGGGTTAAACATAGAAACATCATTGTGCTCCGCCACCCGCTATTCAGTGCCGAGGAAACAGGCACTGTAGAGTGGGGGGTGGAGCTAGGATGATGCAATTCAGCGCAAATCGAGTCATCGGGTCCCCCTCGGACCGTCCACTGGTGCTCCGTTGTGGGTGGCTAAGGGCGGAATGCAGGACTGAAGAGAGATTTAATCTTCCATCTCTAGAAGCTGCATATACTGTGGTGACGCATGGGCCGTCTGGGCATGTGCAGTGTGCGCCAGGGACCAGGAAGCAGTGTGATACAGTAGCTTTACAGTGTGAAGCCATATGCTAATCACACTGCTTCTAGCCAGCAGCATCATTGGGGTCAGTGACACCCAGGGTGCTGCATAACCCTTCCCCGTGTGCGCAGCTAGTGCATGCGTACATGATATCAAAGGGAGGAGCGTGACCTTGTGGGGGTGTGGCCTCACAGGACATCCCATTTTCATCACTCCAGGGGTGTACCTAGCATTCCTGGAGATGCTGGGCTACCCCCAAGAGACTCTGCCCGCACTGCCGGCTCCACCTTATCGACAGGAGACAATGCCACAGTGCAGCACCCAGCTCACTATCACTGAGGAGCTGGCATTTTGGTGTCACCCCCTGGAACGGTGACACTCGGGTGTGCTCTTCACTCCCCTAGTGACACCAGTGCTTCCAGCTCTTCACCAGGACGGGCACTTAGCTCACCGACTATTAGTAAATTTACATGAAAATATTCATTTTCACTTTGCGATTTTACACAAAAAATATCACATCTGCATGAAAGATGCTTATTTGGTAAACATGCCCATCAGAGATTCTTCAAATAGAGCCTAGCAAGGTCTCCTAATGTGGCAACAGGAGAGAATACTGTAGTTGTTCCAGTAAAGTCGCCTGTAGATTACCTAATGTGGTATGAAATAAAGCTAATTTAGCAGTGAAGTCAGCCAAGCCATCTGCTTTTGGAGACATCACCATGTTTTTGAGAAGTGAAGTGCATTTAATAATAACAACATTGGAATTTTAAAGTAATACATCCAGAAGTTGAGCAATGTAAGAGCCATGTTTAATTTGTAAGCAACCTGAAATGAAGAACCTGCATTGTTTGTTTCCATAACTACATTACACCAAGTGCTTACTGAGAATCAGGGTTATTAGATGTGTTCATACTCTAGTAAGGGCTAATAAACATAAAACTTAATAAAGGAAAAGAAGAATCTCTTGCTACTAAACCTCTCAAGATGGTCAAAGTCCCCATGGTGACAGAAACGTGTGTTGGCATGTTAATGAAGCTCCCGTCCTCACTTGGCAATGTAACACATTTCTGATCTTCAGTTATCTTCCCAGGAAACATATCTGTACTCTCCCACCATTAACACATTGCCTCCCAGACCTCTACAATGTACACATTTCTTATACCTGCTCACCTGTAGCTCATACTCACTGCCCTCCCCAGCAGAACAGCTGTTCTCCTCTGGTCCTAGGCCAACAGCCTGCATTATCATCATCACCACCTGTCTCATACCTTTTAGGACTTAGACAAATGCACAACTGGAACAAAACAAAGCTCCACCACATTCTAGAACCTCTGCCTCATAAAAGCCAGATAAAGGTTTTTGGGGTTCCCTACCCAAAAAATTGTCTGTAAAATATGCTGGTGATTTTATTAACAAGTTTAATGTGTAAATACTCCCAGCACCACCAATGTGTTATACACCCTGTGGTGCCCTCAGTTCACATTATGCCACAGAGAATCCCCAATTGACATATGCCAGTGCTTTCCACTTTGATGTCATAGCTACAGTATGTGTGGGGCACACAGCAGTGTGTGGGAGACTGCCCAGGCCGCCCTGATGTTAATCTGTATCTAAGCCTTACCCATTTCCATGTAAACTCCGGGACTTGTAAACTCCAGGGTTTGTAAACTCTAGGGTTTGTCATTACAAAATCGGGAGAGTCAGGGTACGCTCTCAGACCTCGCCGTCACAGTGAAATCACTGAAGCCGCCGAAGAGGAAAGTCGCTAGTGTAGTCCCCATGTATATATGCGGAACATAGGTTGTGGAGCTAGGACGTAAGTTATATACAGGATAGAATAGTTGCTACGGAACACTAGGAAAAGCATTTAAAACAGCTGTCACCTATACTATGGCTGGACTGTTTAGAGAAATCCATTGCCCCTATAAAGCTCTGCTTCTATCACTAGACACTGCTTTCTGCTTTCTAGTTGTGTGTATTTTGTATTGTAGTTTTCAATGTATACGATGGCATCAAATATGCCATTTATGTGATTTTTTTTTTATATAGGGATAGTAGCACCAGCGGGGAGAATTGGGGTGTGGATTGGGGGGCGCAATAATGTTGTGCCTAGGGGCGGCCTAGGTCCTCTCATTAAACCAGTACTCTCTTCTATTTTATGAGTCATTACTCAGCAGTTACCTTAATAGTCATATGGAGATTATTTTGAAGTTAGCCATATATTCAGGCTCATTGTAACTATTCACTCATCACCCACAAACCTGCATGTCTGTTCAGTCTTTCAGAATTTATATTTGCTGCGTTTCATATTCATTCTCATATTTTAATGGTGTGACGGTTTTCCTTGGAGATATATATATATATATATATATATATATATATATAGCCAACAGAAGGTCCGTCTCTCCCAATAGTGTCAGTGCTGCGCCGGGTGCCTTCACAAAATAGAAGATATACACATGTAGCTGGTGCGGCACTCCAGGTGACGAAAGAACTCAGAGCCAATACAGCAAGTTGAACAACAAAGTTTCAATGCCTTTATTGTGGCATTTTCATCAGGAGACCGCCGGTCAGATTACCGACGCCGGGATCCCAGCGGGGAGGGGCGAGTGCAGCAAGCCGCGGGTTCTATTCCCACTCTATGGGTGTCGTGGACACCCACGAGTGGAAATAGTCCCTGTTGGTCGGCATGCCGACCATCGGGATAGTGAGAGGTCAGGATGCTGGAGGAGGTCATGTGACTGTCAGTCTCCTGACCACCGGTCACATGAATACCACCCATATATACATACACACACACATACCCACGCCACTTCTATAGATTAGCTAGATTTTATGTACCTGCACCTGCTTTTCTTTTTATTTTCAAGCCTTGTATAGCCCTTTTCTCTCTATATTTATGTTTTACTTATGTATTTTCTCAGTTATAGGAGAAACCCCATGCACCTAAGACAGGGCTGACTCTATGGGCCTCTTGTATCCACACTGGATTGTGTCAGAAGAACTGAAAAAAGCACAATGTTCTACAATATATGTTGTCGTATAGTCATAAATACTGTATAATGGCATGCTGTACACTCATGGAAAAGGGGGAGGTGTAGCCTAGCGCTCATCCACATTAGCTAATCCCATCATACATGTATAAGAAAAATAAATAACTAAAATCTGTGACATCACACTTTGGCCGTCATTCCGAGTTGATCGCTAGCTGCTTTCGGTTGCAGCGCGGCGATTAGGTGAAAAAGCGGCATTTCTGCGCATTCGTACGGGCCACAGTGCGCACGTGCAAAGTACTTTCACACAAAACTATGCAGTTTTACACAAGGGCGAGCAATGCTTTTTTGTCGCTGCGTTGATCGGTGAGTGATTGACAGGAAGTGGGTGTTTCTGGGTTGTAAATTTCTGTTTTCCGGGAGGGTGCTAAAAAACGCAGGCCTGTCAGGTAAAAACGCAGGCGTGCCTGGGGAAATGGGGGAGTGGCTGGCCGAACGCAGGGCGTGTTTGTGACGTCAAACCAGGAACTAAACTGACTGAGGTGATCGCAAGGAAGGAATAGGTCTGGAGCTGCTCAGAAACTGCATGAAAATTTTTACGAGCAGTTCTGCTAATCTTTCGTTCGCACTTCTGCTAAACTAAGATACACTGAGGGAGGCGGCCTAGCGTGTGCAATGCTGCTAAAAGCAGCTAGCGAGCGATCAACTCGGAATGAGGGCCTTTGTACAGTATGCCTGGATCCATGGCTTTTAGTATAGGGGAAAGCTCTAATTAAACCCTGCAATGTTCTGATTTTGGTCCCACATTTGGGAGATTGTTGGTTTAGGAGCAGCTTGCCTTTTCCTTTGTATGAAAAACATATTATAAAAAAATCGAAGGCTAAAGTGTTAAGCTGGGTACATTGAAGCATCGGGAATCCGCCTTAACATCGGAATGAGTCCCTGTCAGCCCGGATTGCCCGTACACACTGGGGCAACTTTAATGAAGAACGAAACAATCATGTTCCGTCTTACATTAGGGTACTACAGAACGCTAGCGCTATAGTCAGGTCTGATATGTAGCACATCAGACCTGAAGTCACTAGCGACGTTGGGAACTCGCATATCAGGTGAGTCTACCAGAGGCTTAGCTAACCATTAGCGAGTGCATGGTCTGGGTCCCTTGATAAATATATATAGTAAATACTGCTAGCACATACATGATGATGTACCAGATTAACAACAACAGTGCACTATAGAGAATACACCATAGTCCTGTACAGTATAAGGTAACATATGTATCATTTATAAATCAAGGAGGAGGAGGTGGGGCCCACCAGGGGTTTCCCCTGCACCCCTCTGGACCAGTCCAACCCTGATCGGGCATACACACTGCCCAATATGCACCTAAGACAGACAACAGGACCCAGAGAAACCTGACACATCCTGTAGTTAAGTACTGGGGTTGGGGTTAGGCGCTAGGTTGTGGGTTAGGTTTACATTAGATTGCGGGGATGGGGGGAGGTTAGGGTTAGGGTAAAAAAATACCTGGATGTTTTGTGATTCTGTCGGGATGCAGGCTGCTGAGATTCCGTACACAACTCATTAAAATAAGCATTCATTTGCCAACACCTCTTCTCGGTCACAAACAGTATAAAAATATTCATTCCTACCAGAAATTAAACTCAAGAGAAACTGTAGTTCTAAAGAATCTGATATATTATTTTACCTGAACATAAATGTGGACAGTTAGAACAAAAGACAGATAATGTCAGCAATGCATTGACGTAAGGGACTTCAAAATGGCACTTACCTTTTCAGAGAAAGGGCAACACCTGGGAACAGTCAGCTTCCATTCTCCTGCTATGTCCAGGCATGTGGGTGCACAGTTACACATGTATTATGGCCCTCATTCCCAGTTGATCGCTCGCTAGCTACTTTTAGCAGCCGTGCAAACGCATAGTGGCCGCCCACGGGGGAGTGCATTTTCGCTTTGCAAGTGTGCAAACACCTGTGCAGCTGAGTGGTACAAAAACATTTTGTGCAAAATAAGACCAGCCCTGCAGTTACTTATCCTGTGTGATGAATCCAGCAACGAAGGTCCCGGATTTGACATCAGACACCCGCCCTGCAAACGCCTGCGTTTTCCCAAACACTCCCAGAAAACGGTCAGTTGACACCCATAAACGCCCTCTTCCTGTCAATCTCCTTGCGACCGGCTGTGCGAATGGATTCTTCGCTAGAACAATTGCACAGCAACGATGCTCTTTGTACCCGTACGACGCGCATGAGCATTGCTGTGCCTACGCATGCGCAGTTTTGCCATTATTTTAGATGATCGCTGCGCAGCGAACCATGGCAGCTTGCGATCAACTCGGAATGAGGGTCCATGTTTGGATAAACGAAGGTGCTGGAATTGTTATTGAACAAATTTAGTCAGGCTTTTTAGACGCTGCTTTTCAATATTAGTTGAATATTCATATTTCTTCATTTTTATATTTTATTGTGATAAATGTCATTATAAAATAAATTTGCCAATAATAAGAGCAGTCTTCAGTATTTATTATATGATGTATAGTAGAAAATGAAAAGAATTGAATACCGCCCATAGTGTCAACGCCAATGTCGGTAGTTATGAGACAATGTTAAAATGTCAAGATTAGGGTTAGGCTGTGGGTAAAAGGGTTAAGATTATGCTGTATTTGGGGGAGGTTAGACTTGGGTACCAGAGGGTGTCTTAAGGCTAGAGATTAGGGTACAAATACTTACCGGAATAATATAGGTCTGTAGCTCTCAGGCGGATTTCACGATCACATGACCACCGGGACCAGGAAGATGCTGCTGGAGCCACCAGGATGAAATGTCAACATTCTAACATGTCGACATTTCCTGTCTACATGAGCATAGACAGTCAACATTATGACCACGAAGAAATGATGAATGCAGATTTTATATCCCACACAGTTGGTTGCTCTAGTCAACTTCTCCATTTGACCACACTTTAGGATGCTTAATACATCTCCCTCATAATCTTATGGGCTGTCATATTTATATATTTTACCCTATTATCGAACTTTCAAGCCAATATGAAAGGTCAATACATATCTGTAAACATGTAAAAATTATCATTTTACAAATCTTGATGCAAACCTTACAGATGACAAATCTCACATCCAGACTGCCGACTTACATAGAGTGCAGGCACAGACAATATTCATTATTTTCATATAGGACTGTAGGCTTATTTGAGCAGGATTCTTATGATTAGGCCCCTGAGGTATTGTAATGTGTAAATGGAATAATTGTCATACGTGCCCTGTGTGCACCCCTGCAGGAGGTGCTGGCAGTCTGCAATCCCATGATAATAAAATAATCACACGATGATAATAAAATAATCACACGATGGAAACAGCATACAGCATGGGTGTACAGCAAACAATGAAGTTATTGAAACATGTTTAAAATGAAAACTGTAAAGTGGAAAAAAAAAAAAAGACGACTATTTTAAAGAAAATACTAATCTACAGTAGTTTATTTTTATAAAGTACAAAGTGGCAATAATTAGTTTCCCTATTCAAAGCAGCCTGTCCTGTAGCGCTAATAGGTGGAATGCAACCACATTATTGTACACTATTGAAGACATGGGGCAGAAGCATTATTAGAGCACTTATCGCGCCACTAAAGCTGCTCCTGTGTACAATAATGTGGTTGCATTCCACCTATTAGCGCTACAGGACAGACTGCTTTGAATAGGGAAACTAAACCCAAGCAGGAAGCAATAACACCGAGATGTATTAACATCACGGCTGCCGGAATGGGAGAGACCCAGTGGCGTTTCTAGAGAGGTGGGGACCCGTGTGCAGACTCTGTGTGTGGCTCCCTCCTCTACTGTAGCCGTCACCGCCGCTGCTTGCGCTCTCAGCGCTGAGACTCTGGCACAGTGCCAGAGTCTAGAGCGCATGCGCAGGACTCCAAAAAAATGGCCACCACGCCATTTTTCTGGAGTCCTGCACATGCGCTGTAGACACTGTGCCAGAGTCTCTAGCGCTCAGTGCACTAGCAGCAGTGGTGACGGCTACAGGAGAGAAGGGGGCCCACACACAGTCGCTGATGGATGCCGGAAAGGTAAGTATAGGAGAAATGGGGGCAGTGTGTGCGGTGCGGGCCCCCTCTGGACCCAGGGGCCCGTGTTCACCACACACATTGCACCCATTATAGATACGCCAGTGGAGAGACCCCCCCTTCCCCCCCCCAGTGATCTTGGTAAGTCCCACAGTGTGCAATGCCTCCTGGTCATCTCCAATCCGCAAGACCTCATTGCAGATAGACTCTGAGGATGTGAATAGCCGATATGTGGAAAAACCCAGTAAGCCACCAAAGTGAGCTTAGAATTTTTTTAATAAGAGCTCCAACAATACCTATGCTTTACAAGTGTATGGCAATATCGGCACATGTATGCCAGTGACAGAGCCAGCTTTTGACTAAAGAAGCTGTGAAGAAGGAAAGAGGCGCCTCAGGACCAGGTGATTCAAAATTCAAAGGTAAACATCTAAAGGCATTATTTGCAGCTAAATTAAATAATTACCCCTAAAATGACTTTAATACAACGCCACATACTGTACACACCTCCCTAGATATATGTGTGTTCTCTCCCCAGTGACCACATAATCAGAGTGACAGGCAGGGTTTACGGCCCCTGACGTGTCCTCTCTCTGCAGGAGCTGCTGTTATTAGCAAATTAAACTGGTACTGTAAGCTTTCGGTCACCCTAGGGTGCATAATGTGAAAAGCCGATCACACTAATCTCTCCCTCCTCTTAGCACCCTCCCACACACCCTGTGACTTTGGCATGCACCCTGCTAGCATTCCTCTGGCTCCGCAACTGCGGTGTCTTCAACTTTTTTTTTCAACAGGTAGAGCAGGAAAATATGGCGCCTTCCAAAGTAAAATGCATGAAAAGGTATCAACAAATTAATAACTACCTGTAACTGTAAGTGAAACTTAAAATTAGATTTACAATTTTTTCCCCCTATTAAAAAGAAACTGCACAAACGTGGAATTCCTCTCCCAGCTCCAATCTCACTCACAGTTCACTTGTCATGTTCCAGGATATTGATGGTGGAACCTTATCATGCATTTTACCTTGTACAGCGTCAAATTTCCCCCTATTGGTAGATTTTAGAACTTTTTTTTCCTGCATTCCTTCTCCCCGAGCTTTTACTAGTATATTTAGTAAATTTAGTGTCATTCCACCTAATAGAAGTACAGACTGAATAGGTAAACTTAATTCTGACCATCATTGTTTACTTAAAACGGCAAGAACACACAGCGGCTCTTTTTATTAAAATGGTGCAAATGTTCTATAGCTCAGCAGCCACATTCTGTTATAAAAATACAAAAAACATCTCACTGCCAATGAGGGTTCCAGCACATAATCATATATGCACATAACACTGATTTAATAAATAATAGTCTAGGTTGATCGTCAATAGGTCAACACCATATGGTCGACAGGTAAAGGACATGCATTAAGTCAACAGGCACAAAAAGTCAACATGACAATGGTCGATACAAATGGTCAACAAGTTGTTGTTTTTTTTGGGGGGGGGCTTTACATGTTTTTCCAACTTCAGCTTGATTTACTATCCACGTGGACTATAACTGGGAATAGTAACCTGCAGCAAGCACAGCAATAGCGGAGTGAGGCACCTTGCCCGAAGCGCAGCAAGCCCGCAAGGGTACACCTTTCCACTGGTTGTGCTTACCTATGATGATACATACAAAAAGAAATCCAAAAAGTAGAAGAAAAAAAATGTGTCGACATTTTGTACCCGTCGACATTACCCACAGCCTACATAGACACTGTAGATTTATTATTTATTTATTAATACACTGTAGATCTCCGTAGCCAGTTTTGTATGAAGAATATACATTCCCTATGTACTTTTATTTCGGTACTTATCATGGTAGCACCTCTGCGGAAGGCTGAGTATCTGACGCTTAGAGGGTGGAGAAGTGGATCACTGTAGAAAATGCCCAGATCAGCTTTAAGGAAGTGTTTACTCAAGTACGTTCCATAACATGATAGGTAGTTACTGAAAGGTTGCTATAGGCAACTTCTCCACTCTATTCTATACTATGGTAATGCTGTATTCATTATGGCTTATTGTTACTTAGGGGCATATGTATCAAACCTTGGAGATAGATAAACCACTAACCAATCAGCTCCTAACTGCCATGTTACAGGCTGTGTTTAATAAGTGACAATTAGAAGCTGGTTGGCTGCTGCTTTCTCTCTCTCCAATATCAAATTAGAGGAAATCATTTTAGGACATTGGGGATGATGCAGGGTCTGTGGGGAGTGTATGTATTTCAACATTTTTAAATATTTTTTTCCCCTCAGTAATTTGCCTGGCGCACTAACACATACCTACCAACATTTTGACTGTTAAAAGGAGGGACTCCTGGGGCGTGGCCTGTTGGGAAGGGGCGTGGCTTCGTGGGGATGACGCGATCGCGAGGCACGCCTCCAATTTTCATCACAGTGGGGACACGGCCAGTGCTCTGTGAGCTGCTGGCCATGCCCCTAGTCCCTCTGCCTCACTGGAATAGATGTTCTGCGCATGTGCACAGCATCTATTCACCGCTGCTCTGCTCTGAACTGAGCAGAGCAGCGAGTGACAGGAGCCTTCCAACTTCCCCCCAAACACCCCCCCCCTCCCAGGGACACTGCGGCCCGCGGAAGGGAGAGCGGGACAGACCCAAAAAAAAGGGACTGTCCCACAAAAATTGGGACAGTTGGGAGGTACAGTATGCTAACAGTCGCAGCAGGCTCTCGGATTTCAGGCTTTTCTGACACATGCCGTTTTACAATTGGCAGCATGCCCTGACAGTCATCTGTATGTTACATGTAGTATTACAGACACCAGCATACCTAACCACTTTAGACTGTCTGCTTTGGTGTCACAAGGCGGCTGTGGTCCGCACCTGGGTGTCACTCTCGACAAAATATACCCCATCCTAATTTTTATATTAACAGATAATGTCAAGACGTTTAGTCTCCAGTGAACATTATACTAAAATGCACTATAAAGCAAGTTGGGCAGCACGGATGGTGTAATGTTTAGCATTACTGCCTCACAGCACTGAGGTCATGGGTTCCATTCCCACCATGGCCCTAACTGTGTGGAGTTTGTATATTCTCCCCGTACTTGCGCGGGTTTCCTCCGGGTACTCCGGTTTCCTCCCACAATCCAAAAATATACTGGCAGGTAATTGGCTCCCAACAAAATGATCCCTAGCGTGAATGTGTCTGTGTGTACATGTGAGAGGGAATATAGATTGTAAGCTCCACTGGGGCAGGGACTGATGTGAATGGGCAAATATTCTCTGTACAGCGCTGCGGAATATGTGCGCTAAATAAATAACTGGTGATAATAATTAGCACTGGATATTACTGCATGGTATTTACTGGTCATCATTAGCTGATAATAATCATCACAAGGTTTCGGGAACATAATGAAATTAATTCATCAGGCCTTTATCTCTGCATTTCCCCCCCACAATACCCAATTATGTAAATCGTTGTACCATGAACTACTAAAGTGCGCCCCCCAGGCCACAGCTATTCCAGCATCCCTCCAATGCCACAAGCAATGACAAAGGCTCATGCAGTAAAATAATATTATCCCTGTAGCATGTTACTCATCTCCAAAATATACAGGATCAGGATACACGTATGATGAATGATTCCCAGCACATTCTGACTCACTTGTGTTTGAGATGAAGTGTTTGTTACAATGAAATCATGTTTTATTACTAAAATTAAGGCCAGAATCTATAGCCTGTGTAGTAAGGTCACATGCCCTCTACGCTAGATCAGGACTTTTGTTTTATTACTTAACACACTGGCATCTGAAAACCATTGGGGCTCAGCCTGTTATTAATGCTAAATATAGAAACTAATGAAACATAATAGAACATCGCTTTGATTTCTAAGCATGATGGATAAGAAAATACCTGGATTTTACAAAATTCCAGGTAATAAAACGGGAAGGTTTATCACATTTTATAGCTTGAGGGGTCTATTTACTAAGTGTTGGAGAGAGATAAAGTTCCAACCAACCAGCTTCCGTCATTTTACATGCACAGCCTGTAACGTGGCAGTTAGGAGCTGATTGGCTGGTACTTTATCTCTCTTCATGGCTTAGTACATCTGCTCATAAACCCCTGTGTTACCCGGGACACATACATCGCCAACACTGACCACCTATTTTGCCATAACCACATTAGACTCCACAAATCTGTGCATTAATAGTAATTAGAGCTTTCCTGCAGTCAAAACTAATGGGATTACTGTATTTACAATAAACTGAATTGCTTTAGTTTCTTCCCTGAATTATCTGTATCATATGTTTACCACTAGCAGGAACATTACATTTATGCACATTTGGCATTTTAGGAGTCCGTGGGTATAGAACAAGTAGAGCAAGACGTCTCATGCTAAGCCCAATAGACAGCAATAGAACCATTTCACCCAGCAGGTGATAGATGTACAAATAGGATTCCTATGCTGCACATGTGGTTGCATTCAGTGAAGCACTCTTTCACAAAACCACACCGTAACGGACATATAGGAGCTTATTTACTAAACAGAATCGTCTGCTGCCCTTTTAAAAACAAACAAATAACTGCATAAAATCCTGCATCCTGGAAATCGGTAGTTTGTAAAATGCTGTATAGTAATTAAACTCCAAAGACACAGAAGACCATTCGTAATGCGGTGCAGACTGAGAGAATTGTAGGCCAGGTTACATAAACACGTTAAGCAAAGAACTGACTACAGCAACTGCACCAACACAATAATAAAAGAACCGCTGCAGTTATTTGAAAGAAAATATTTAATTACTACCCATGCTGTGTGTCAATAGCCCTTAAAATAATATGTTCTTATGCATCATACCCTGATTTAAAATAAATTAACAGACGTTTGCACAGATTTCATACATGCATTCTATTAACATACCTGAGCTCCACTCCTTGTGAGTTTTATTATCACATAAATATTTAATATCTGTAGCTATTCTAAGCAAACTCCCTTCCCGACAAAACAAACCTGCTTTATTTTAAACAAAAATAAATATATTTCGATTCATCTGATGTGTAGAGAGTCCTTCATTCTCCGAATGCTGAATAATAATCCCAGAGCCAGTTAGAACATTTTAGAACCTTATTTCAGCAGTAACACAAACAGAATCTAAGAAAAAATTCCTGCCCTACTACTAGGACAAAATATTTGGCTGTAATAGAAGTATGCCGATTTAGAGGACAGGAAAGTGGCAACAGCCAGCCAATGAGCCAGGACTAGCATTAAAAAATGCACAGATCCCCTCAGTCTTCCATTACGTAAGAAAAAGGCTTTGTACGCTCCCTGAAGAGTCATTCTTATGGACTCCTATAGGTTTCCTGCAACAGATGCATGTGGAGTGCTATCTGTGTAGCCTAGAGGGTCATGGCTCCTTTCAGATTCACTGATTTGATGCATTAATGACTCCGTACTTCCACTCGTCTCCTCATTTAAATGATCAGTCAGCGAGTGGTCTACAATATCTGTACTGCCTTGTGCAGATGGAAATGCTTGTAAATCTTCTGGAATTCCTGTAGTATATTTGTCCGTCTGAATAAGTGCCACCTCTACTGATGATGGTGGCGTGACTGTTTTTGTGTGGGGTGAATGTGTAGAGGTGATGCTGTTTGGTGCACTGTCTTCAAAGCCTGCTTTTACGGCCTCCGTTCCAGCATTGGTGTTTACATTTGTGGATGAAGACACAGTCTCTTTGTTGCTGTATATCTGGGCCTTCACCGATGGTATATCACTTAGGGTTCCCACAAGTACCCTGAGCTCAGCTGCAGATGCGTCACGAGCTGCAGGTGTTGGGGCACCTATATATTCAGTGTTTTCGGAAACCGCTGCCTGGTTACGTGCCTGCTTTGCTGGATGCAGGCTGGCCATGGAAATCGTACTTGCACTGCTGTTGACTAGTGTCTCATCAGACAGAATAGTTGCATTGTTGGAAATGGAAATATAGGCTCCTCCAGGGCTTGGGCTAGAATGAGCCAGCTCTCCGCTTGTTCTTACAGGCTTCCATATCAAACTGTAATAGACAGCTAGTATTATAGCAGCAAGAGAGACAGACAACACATAGGCAAAAACAGTTGCCAGTCTCACCCATTTTTTATTGGTTTTGGCTGTCATTTTTGCTTTCTTGTCCCCAGTGTATGTAGCAGGCTTCCCCCTCTCTACATTGGCGACAAAGTCTTTGTCCTTCATATTGGCCCGGTTTTTCCCTCTGTGCTCCACCGTGGCCTCTGTTGCAGGGAGATCACCACAAAGAACAAAATCTTAAAACAGGCACAGGTTTAGAAATAAAGGAATTATTCCTGGCGTCTTTGCTTTAGGTCATAGCTCTGATGTAATGTGTCACAGCATTTCATCCATCAAATGCAAGTTCCTTCGTCTGTGCAGTATGCACCTTTATGCTAACGACTCTTCTGTCTGTTTTAGTGAATGTCAAATGAATGTCAGTTCTGTGCCTGGGTCCATGGCACGTGGATTCTTCCCTGCCTGCTTGTGAAGAAGCAAATTCATTGTAGGTCTCTCTATGCTGGTCCCTTCACTCCTGGACTGAATGATGCTGCTTACTTCAGCAACACACACAAGAGAACAGCAGACGAGGAGGGGCGGAGAGGTGCTTCTTAAAAGGGCAATCAATGGATGCTGGGATGAGGTAGCAAATTGTTGCTATGGCAACGACTATATGCCAAACCTCCAAAAGAGTAATACTGATTAAGTCACACAGCAAAATAAAAAGGGAGAAAAAAGTTATTTTATATTCTTACAAATGTTTTATTACCTTTTCTAGCTTTAGTACATTTGCTGCTTTAATCAAAAATGAGATTTGGCTAAAGTGACATAATAAAAGGGTATGGGTCATTAGGTCGACCACACTTAGGTCGACAGTCATTAGGTCGACATGCATTAGGTCCCACATGGAAAAAGGTCGACATGTGGTTTAAAACATTTTTGGGTGTCGTTTTCTTCGGAAAGTGACGGGAACCCCAATTGGTGCTTTGTGCCCCCTCTCATTGTTTGCTTCGCTCATCATGCTTTGGGCAAGGTGCCTCGCTCCACTACCACTGCACAGGTTATTATTCCCAATCGTAGTCCACGTGGATCGTAAAGTATGAAAAAGTTCAAAAAATAAAAAAAGGTAAAAAACGCATGTCGACCTTTTCCGTGTCGACCTAATGACTGTCGACCAATAGTGGTCGACCTGATGACTGTCGACCTAATGACCGTATCCCATAATAAAAGGTTAATTTGACTTGACATTGTAAATATTTATAGCTCTCCAATTTCCATTAAGACGGTCAGTAAATGTAATAAAATATGAGTGAACATGTGTTTTTTTAATTATATTTATTTCAAGGTTGATAGGACATACTGTAGTGTTCAAAACAGAACAACAAGGAGTGAAGCATTGATCATGTAAATACATAAAATTGCAAAAAACAATCATATTCTGAGGTGAGCATCAATGGTTTTTAATGATGTGGGTGAAAGAAGAGGGGTGTGTGGGAAGTGGATGTCCAGTCTAGGGGAGTAGCAGGATGTGTGAGGTATTGGTTTTTAGGAAGATAAAGAGTGGCTGATAATGCACGTTATGTTCCATTCAATATATGTTTCAGATTCTAGTTCCTGGGCAACTGGTGATTTCCACTAGCTAGCTGTCATCAGAAATCATCTCATATAGGGGATCCAGTATGATATACCGTTATACGGGATGCCGGCTATTGGTATACCGACATCGACACCCCGTCTGCTGGAATCCCAGCAGCGAGTTCCCTCGTGAGCTCACTGCACTCACCACACATGGGCCCAGTGGCTCATTTCGCTTTCCACAGGCTCTCTTCACACTTGGTTAGTGGGTCCACGTTGGAATACCGGGCAGGTGTTGGGCTTACGTCCGTCGGTAAAATGCTGGCTGTCAGGATTCCGGCATTGGTCTCCTGAACTGCATCCCCATATAGGGGGTTCATGTTTTAATTACTGTGGTGATGCCACAATTTTTATCTATTTTTTTTACATAGTATATTTTACTATTTATTAAATATTATGCAGGAACAGTGGTTGCGAGAACACACTGGGCTCTATTCATAAAGAGAATTGCTACTGTTCACTATATATTGCATCATTTCAATGCCACATATAGATTAAGTAGCAATTCATACATACTTACCTTTCCATCGAAGCAATGTGAAATCCAGTCTTCTGCTGCGGTCCTTTGTGTTACCAGGGATTTGGAAAGTAGGTCCTTTCTGCACAGAGGCTGCAGTGGCTCGCAGAGTGAGTCAGCTGTGTGGGCAGAGGGCTGACAGAGGTGACCCAGCATATACATACAGTATGTTGGGTCAGCTCCTTAAAATATAGCAGCAGTGGGCAGTCAAGTCAGTCCAGGGGCGGTGGTGGAGAACCGGCAGATTTTTTTTCCTGATAGTTTCTCTTTCATCACAGGGTTGCTAGGAGGATTAGTAACCATAAACTTCCTAGAAAGGGCATCTGCATTGAGGGGCTGTTTCTCTAGACAATGCTGCACTTCAAATTTGAATGGCTGTAAGGCCAGGAACCATTTAGTTACACAAGTATTCACCTCCTTGTTTGTGTATATCCACTTTAAGGGTGCATGGTCTGTGATTAGCCAGAATTTGTCACCCCAACAAATATCTCAGTGACTCTACTGCCCATTTAATCGCAAAGCACTCCTGCTCCACAGTTGAGTACTTATGTTCTCTGGGCAGCAATTTAAGTTTAAGATAGAGGATGGGTTTCTCTTCCCCTTTCTACCTCTTGGGAAAGGACTGCCCCTAACCCTGTCCCAGAAGCATCAGGCTTAAAGACAAACTGCTTTCTGAAATCAGGAGCTTGCAATACAGGCTCTGCACATAAAGCTTGCCTTACATCCTTCCAAGCAATTTCTGCAGGCCTAGCCCATACTATCTTGTCTGGGGACTGTTTCCTCAGACATTCAGTTAAGGGTGCCGCCCTGGCAAAAATCACACCTACAATAAAAGCCCACAAGGAGGAGTTCAAAGGTGCTAAACTCTGTAGAGGCTTGGGGTACCTCTCGAACCTGAAACATTAGATAAGGTAAGAGTAGGTCCCAATCCAGCTTCTCCTGTGACACCGCCCTTTTTATCATCTGCTTAAGGGTTCGGTTAAAACGTTTGACCAGCCCTCTGTCTGTGGGTGGTTAACTAAAGTTGTAATTCTATCCACCTTTAACAGACGACACAAGTCTTTCATTAATTTAGACACAAAAGGGGTACCTTGGTCCGTCAGGACCTCTTTTGGTATTTGGTATACAGCATCACGAACTCCCGGGCAATAGTGCTACATTTCATGTTACGCAGTGGTATGGCCTCCGGGTACCTGATGGCATAGTTCTCCACCACCAATATATACTGATGCACACAAGCAGATTTTTCCACTGGCCCGATCAGATCCATACCAATTTGCTCAAAAGGCACGGAAATTATAGGAGGGCGAACCAAGAGCGAGCACACTTTTGGCATGCTGGGCATTCCTGACAATATTTTTTTTTTACTGCGGTGTGAATGCCTGGCCAGAAAACCATATCTGGATATGCTGGAAAGTTTTCTCCTCCCCTAAATGGCCACCCCATAAATGCGTGTGAGCCTCCCTCAGTTCCAGCTGCCCGTGTTTCCTTACCTTCCAGCTTACTCTTTTACCTTGGAAATAAGTTACACAGTACAAATCGTTTTCCACCACAAAGGTACACCTTCAGGTGGTACAGCAAAGTTTACCTTCCCACTGACCACATTTTTAGAAGCATTGGACAAGCTGCCATTGTTCTGTTAATCCCGCCCAAAGTCCTCCAAAGACACACTTTCAACAATGTTGGACCAATGTGTCTCACTCTCACTTTCCCCCTGCTGTTCACTGGCGAGAGGGCTTTACAGTCATACAACTTTGGCCTCCGGTAGATCTTGGCCCCAGGGTCAGCTCAGCTTCTGTCAATGTTGTGCAAGGTAACCACCTCCTGTAACAGCAGGAAATCCCGGCCCAGGATTAGCGGATAAGGAGGTTTGAATGCTACAGTGGCTAACATTTTTACTGGTGATCCTTTAATCCCCACAAGCAGGTACACTCATGGACATTCTTCTATGTCCCCATGTATACACAGTACCTTTACCGGGGGTAAAACCTGGTCAGACCCGGGAGGAACCAGGTTAGAAGAAATGATAGACAATTCACTACAAGTATCAACCAAGACCCAGATATCCCGGCGTTCAATCTGTACCATCAGATGGAACAGGGTGGTTTCAGCTGGCAAAATACTTCCAGCTGCCATGCTGACTACAGGTCATACTGTTTTCCCTGTGCTGCAATCTATTGGCTCACCCTGCTTTGAGCAGAATGGTTGTACATGACTGGGCACTCAAAACATATGGCTGGAGGTGGGTTGTTTAGTTTAACAACGGGGACCTGGGGTTCTGGTCTTAGGTACTGGCTGTAACCCTTGCTTGGCTTTATTAAATTTTTCCAGGGTCAGGTACCTCTTAATCACCACTAACTCATCCAATGTCTGTGGTTCAGCCTGCAGGTCCCAGTGTACACCACAGTCTAATACCCGTATAACATGGTCTAAAGCAGGCACGTCAAACTCATGGCCCTCCAGCTGTTGTAAAACTACAAGTCCCAGCATGCTTTGCCAGAAACCTTCCACTGATCAGCTGGTAAAGCATGCTGGATGACCATGAGTTTGACATGCCTGGTCTAAAGCAACAATCTCCACTATACATGGAGCTGTATGTTTCTCCAGTGGTAGCCTAGCTTGGCCAGCTGAACTCTTGGAGGCTCAGACGGGTTCAGCCCAACCCTGCTAAGTATGGCCTCCTTCAAACGAGGGTAGGAGCTACAGTAGCTTCAGCTATCAACAGGTCAGTATAGGCTCGCTGCGAGTCCCATGAGTCAGGGAGATAACCTGGCAGCCCATTTTTTCTCTGGCCACTTTAACAGTGCAGCAGTGTGTTCAAAAATAAGATTTTACTCACCGGTAAATCTATTTCTCGTAGTCCGTAGTGGATGCTGGGAACTCCAAAAGGACCATGGGGAATAGCGGCTCCGCAGGAGACTGGGCACAACTAAGAAAGATTTAGGACTACCTGGTGTGCACTGGCTCCTCCCTCCATGCCCCTCCTCCAGACCTCAGTTAGGATACTGTGCCCGGAAGAGCTGACACAATAAGGAAAGGATTTTGGAATCCAGGGTAAGACTCATACCAGCCACACCAATCACACCGTATAACTCGTGATACCATACCCAGTTAACAGTATGAAAAAAAAAACTGAGCCTCTCAACAGATGGCTCTAAACAATAACCCTTTAGTTAGGCAATAACTATATACAAGTATTGCAGACAATCCGCACTTGGGATGGGCGCCCAGCATCCACTACGGACTACGAGAAATAGATTTACCGGTGAGTAAAATCTTATTTTCTCTGACGTCCTAGTGGATGCTGGGAACTCCGTAAGGACCATGGGGATTATACCAAAGCTCCCAAACGGGCGGGAGAGTGCAGATGACTCTGCAGCACCGAATGAGCAAACTCTAGGTCCTCCTCAGCCAGGGTATCAAACTTGTAGAATCTTGCAAAAGTGTTTGAACCCGACCAAGTAGCAGCTCGGCAAAGTTGTAAAGCCGAGACCCCTCGGGCAGCCGCCCAAGAAGCGCCCACTTTCCTCCTGGAATGGGCTTTTACCGATTTAGGATGCGGCAGTCCAGCCGCAGAATGTGCAAGTTGAATCGTGCTACAGATCCAGCGAGCAATAGTCTGCTTAGAAGCAGGAGCACCCAGCTTGTTGGGTGCATACAGGATAAACAGCGAGTCAGTTTTCCTGACTCCAGCCGTCCTAGAAACATATATTTTCAGGGCCCTGACTACGTCCAGCAACTTGGAGTCCTCCAAGTCCCGAGTAGCCGCAGGCACCACAATAGGTTGGTTCACATGAAACGCTGATACCACCTTAGGAAGGAATTGGGAACGAGTCCTCAATTCCGCCCTATCCGTATGAAAAATCAGATAAGGGCTTTTACATGACAAAGCCGCCAATTCTGATACACGCCTGGCCGACGCCAGGGCCAACAGTATGACCACTTTCCACGTGAGGTATTTTAGCTCCACGGTCTTAAGTGGCTCAAACCAATGCGACTTTAGGAAATCCAATACCACGTTGAGATCCCACGGTGCCACTGGAGGCACAAACGGGGGCTGAATATGCAGCACTCCTTTAACAAAAGTCTGAACTTCAGGCAGTGAAGCCAGTTCTTTTTGGAAGAAAATGGACAGAGCCGAAATCTGGACCTTAATGGAGCCCAATTTTAGGCCCATAGTCACTCCTGACTGCAGGAAGTGCAGAAAACGACCCAGTTGAAATTCCTCCGTTGGGGCCTCCTGGCCTCACACCACGCAACATATTTCCGCCATATGCGGTGATAATGGTTTGCGGTCACCTCTTTCCTAGCTTTAATCAGTGTAGGAATAACTTCCTCCGGAATGCCTTTTTCTTTTAGGATCCGGTGTTCAACCGCCATGCCGTCAAACGCAGTCGCGGTAAGTCTTGGAACAGACAGGGCCCCTGCAGCAGCAGGTCCTGTCTGAGCGGCAGAGGCCATGGGTCCTCTGATAACATCTCTTGAAGTTCCGGGTACCAGGCTCTTCTTGGCCAATCCGGAACCACTAGTATAGTTCTTACTCCTCTTCTTCTTATTATTCTCAGTACCTTGGGTATGAGAGGTAGAGGAGGGAACACATAAACCGACTGGTACACCCCCGGTGTCACTAGAGCGTCCACAGCTATCGCCTGAGGGCCCCTTGACCTGGCGCAATATCTTTTCAACTTTTTGTTGAGGCGGGACGCCATCATGTCCACCTGTGGTCTTTCCCAACGGTTTACCAGCATTTTGAAGACTTCTGGATGAAGTCCCCACTCTCCCGGGTGGAGGTCGTGTCTGCTGAGGAAGTCTGCTTCCCAGTTGTCCACTCCCGGAATGAACACTGCTGACAGTGCTAACACGTGATTTTCCGCCCATCGGAGAATCCTTGTGGCTTCTGCCATCGCCATCCTGCTTCTTGTGCCGCCCTGTCGGTTTACATGGGCGACCGCCGTGATGTTGTCTGACTGGATCAGCACCGGCTGGTGTTGAAGCAGGGGTCTTGCCTGACTTAGGGCATTGTAAATGGCCCTTAGTTCCAGAATATGTATGTGTAGGGAAGTCTCCTGACTTGACCATTGTCCTTGGAAGTTTCTTCCCTGCGTGACTGCCCCCCAACCTCGAAGGCTGGCATCCGTGGTCACCAGGACCCAGTCCTGTATGCCGAATCTGCGGCCCTCTAGAAGATGAGCACTCTGCAGCCACCACAGCAGCGACACCCTGGCCCTTGGAGACAGGGTTATCAGCCGATGCATCTGAAGATGCGATCCGGACCACTTGTCCAACAGATCCCACTGAAAGATCCTTGCATGGAACCTTCCGAATGGAATTGCTTCGTAAGAAGCCACCATTTTTCCCAGGACTCGCGTGCAGTGGTGCACCGACACCTGTTTTGGTTTTAGGAGGTCTCTGACTAGAGATGACAACTCCTTGGCCTTCTCCTCCGGGAGAAACACTTTTTTCTGTTCTGTGTCGAGAACCATCCCCAGGAACAGTAGACGCGTTGTAGGAACCAGCTGCGACTTCGGAATGTTCAGGATCCAGCCGTGCTGTTGTAGCACTGCCCGAGGCAGTGCTACTCCGATCAACAACTGTTCCCTGGACCTCGCCTTCCTAAGGAGATCGTCCAAGTACGGGATAATTATAACTCCCTTTTTTCGAAGGAGTATCATCATCTCTGCCATTACCTTGGTAAATACCCTCGGTGCCGTGGACAGACCAAACAACAACGTCTGGAATTGGTAATGACAGTCCTGTACCACAAATCTGAGGTACTCCTGGTGAGGGGGGTAAATGGGGACATGCAGGTAAGCATCCTTGATGTCCAGTGATACCATGTAATCCCTTTCGTCCAGGCTTGTAATAACCGCCCTGAGCGATTCCATTTTGAACTTGAACCTTCGTATATAAGTGTTCAAGGATTTCAAATTTAGGATGGGTCTCACCGAACCATCCGGTTTCGGTACCACAAACATTGTGGAATAGTAACCCCGTCCTTGTTGAAGGAGGGGTACCTTGACTATCACCTGCTGCGAATACAGCTTGTGAATTGCCTCCAGCACTGCCTCCCTGTCCGAGGGAGCTGTCGGCAAGGCAGATTTGAGGAAACGGCGAGGGGGAGACGTCTCGAACTCCAGCTTGTACCCCTGAGATACTACCTGTATAATCCAGGGATCCACCCGTGAGCGAGCCCACTGGTCGCTGAAGTACTTGAGACGGGCCCCCACCGTACCTGGCTCCGCCTGTGGAGCCCCAGCGTCATGCGGTGGACTTAGAGGAAGCGGGGGAGGACTTTTGTTCCTGGGAACTGGCTGTATGCTGCAGCTTTTTCCCTCTACCTCTGCCTCTGGGCAGAAAGGACGCGCCTTTAACCCGCTTGCCTTTCTGGGACCGAAAGGACTGTACCTGATAATACGGTGCTTTCTTCGTCTGTGAGGGAACATGGGGTAAAAATGTTGATTTCCCAGCTGTAGCTGTGGAAACGAGGTCCGAGAGACCATCCCCAAACAACTCCTCACCCTTGTAAGGCAAAACTTCCATGTGCCTTTTAGAATCAGCATCACCTGTCCACTGCCGAGTCCACAATCCTCTCCTGGCAGAAATGGACATTGCGTTTATTTTAGATGCCAGCCGGCAAATATCCCTCTGTGCATCTCTCATGTATAAGACTGCGTCTTTAATATGCTCTATGGTTAGCAATATAGTGTCCCTGTCTAAGGTATCAATGTTATCTGACAGGGAATCTGACCACGCAGCTGCAGCACTGCACATCCATGCTGAAGCAATAGCAGGTCTCAGTATAGTACCTGAGTGTGTATATACAGACTTCAGGATAGCCTCCTGCTTTCTATCTGCAGGCTCCTTTAGGGTGGCCGTGTCCGGAGACGGTAGTGCCACCTTTTTTGACAGACGTGTGAGTGCTTTATCCACCCTAGGGGATGTCTCCCAACGTGACCTATCCTCTAGCGGGAAAGGGTACGCCATTAGTAACCTTTTAGAAATTACCAGTTTCTTATCGGGGGAAACCCACGCTTCTTCACACACATTTAATTCATCAGATGGGGGAAAAACCACTGGAAGCTTTTTTCTCTCCCCAAACATAATACCCTTTTTTGTGGTACCTGGGGTAATATCTGAAATGTGCAACACATTTTTCATTGCCGTAATCATGTAACGGGTGGCTCTATTGGAATGTACACTAGTCTCATCGTCGTCGACACTGGAGTCAGTATCCGTGTCGACATCTGTGTCTGCCATCTGAGGTAGTGGGCGTTTTAGGGCCCCTGATGGCTTTTGAGACGCCTGGGCAGGCACGGGCTGAGAAGCTGGCTGTCCCACATCTGCTATGTCGTCAAACCTTTTATGTAAGGCGTTGACACTGTCACGTAATTCCTTCCACATGTCCATCCACTCAGGTGTCGACCCCGCAGGGGGTGACATCACATTTATCGGCATCTGCTCCGCCTCCACATAAGCCTCATCAAACATGTCGACACAGCCGTACCGACACACCGCACACACACAGGGAATGCTCTGAGGACAGGACCCCACAAAGTCCTTTGGGGAGACAGAGAGAGAGTATGCCAGCACACACCAGAGCGCTATATATACAGGGATTCACACTACCCACAGTGATTTTTCCCCTATAGCTGCTGATATTTATTACACAGATTGCGCCTAAATTTAGTGCCCCCCCTCTCTTTTTTACCCTATGTAGTCTGGAAACTGCAGGGGAGAGCCTGGGGAGCGTCCTTCCAGCGGAGCTGTGAGGGAAAATGGCGCCAGTGTGCTGAGGGAGATAGCCCCGCCCCTTTTCTGGCAGACTTCTCACGCTTTTTTATATGTATATCTGGCAGGGGATTTTACACATATATAGTCTTAATGACTATATTATGTGTTTATTTTGCCAGCAAGGTACTATTATTGCAGCCCAGGGATTTCTAGCCCTATACAGGGGAATTAATAAACAAACGCTTTATATTGTGCACAGCTTGCAAAAAAACATTTACATTTTTTTTAAGATTCACACTCACCAAACCGCTGTGCAGCAGGTAGCATCCTACAATACGTCTCACTGCTGCTGTGGGTGGATCCAGTTAAAGTATCAGGGTTCACTGCAGATACCGTTCAGCAATTGTGGTCCTTGTTTGGGCAACAAATGTGACAGGAATCACATAGACCCGATAACAGTTTAACTCACTTTATTTCCACCTCAGGCAGGTTGCACAATTCATGTCTTTAAAACAGCAACACAACATTCCAAGTTCTGGTAAACACAAATAATACAGATTCCAAATGACCCCTAACCTAACCCTAGACCCCCAACCTATCGCCTGGCCACTTTCTGGCATCACGAGCAATGACCTACTGTACATTTTTAAAGGTAGCAGACAAGTTGTTGTGATTAGCCCAGCTGTGGCTTACAACAGACTCGGCAAAAACCCGGACTGGATGCCATCAGACCTGTTGCTGCTGCTCCAATCCTGCAAAAGCCTGCAGTTCCACATTAACCTCATGTGGAATCATGCTGTCCCTGCCACTAAATATAACAAGTATATACATACACACTAACGAAACACATTGAATGGACGTTTCCCGTCAGTCCAAGTTAGATCCCAATTGCCACATTTGGATATCAGATAAGTGGTCATATCATCTTTTAAACATGTACGTATATTACTTATCCTTGTGAGGATTTTAGCATATATGTTGCAAACTCTATTATGCTGTTTTTCTTGAGCCACTTGTGAAAATTAGAATGGATGTATCTTACTAGTTCTTGGCTGATGAATGACATTTCATATGGTTCAGATAATTTTGGAATGGGCCCATTGCATGTCTCTGATATACAACACGTGTGTTCTTTTACTGCAATAGGACGCCCCCATTTTTTTTTTATATATCCATCCGATTGGCCAAATGATTATGACAAGGCAATTTTATGCAAAGTAGCTATTCTGCAGATAATACAGACATAAAATGGAAAGGCGAAGGTATGCAGAGACTAATATAGCGTATCATCATGAAATAATGTGTAGATGATGCAATCTGATGGACTTTGAATATGGCACGATTGTTTGCACATGTAGCAATGGTGCGATCATTAGTATGGTAGCTCCATTGGTGAATTGAATTGTATAAGGCATGTGGTCATCAACTAGATGCTCCTGCAGAACAGAGAATGGGCACACAGGCAACCGTGCATCACATTACAGATAGTCTGAATCAACCGTGCATCACATTACAGATAGTCTGAATCAACCGTGCATCACATTACAGATAGTCTGAATCAACCGTGCATCACATTACAGATAGTCTGAATCAACCGTGCATCACATTACAGATAGTCTGAATCAACCGTGCATCACATTACAGATAGTCTGAATCAACCGTGCATCACATTACATAGTCTGAATCAACCGTGCATCACATTACAGATAGTCTGAATCAACTGTGCATCACATTACAGATAGTCTGAATCAGGTACCAATTCAGATGGCCTGCCAATGAACAGTATGCTGCACATATACATAGCATATACACGGATCCCGCCCCCCTCTCATAATCCTGCTATTGGCCGTGGAAACATACTTTAGTTAATGTGCCTACGGTAGGAGGACTAAGGAAAGCAGATATTTAAACTAAGCAGGATTTAAACTACATTATGCCTATTAAATCAAGAACAAATCCCCCAGATATGTAGGAAGAACCCAGGGCTGCACAGCTCCTGCAGCATGCTATGTAGCCTGACTGGGATGGTATGTCTATGGTACAACAGCTTCTATGCATTTTCTTTAATCTTCACAAGTTGGAGCAGGTGTGCTCTTGTTTCTCAGCCCATTCATCATCATATAGCTCTCCCCCTGTTCCATTTTATTATCAGGAGATGAAAATCTAATCGGCTAACACATTTCTGAGCATTGATTTGTTATCATGTCAGGGAGCTATATGGCAGATTTCTATCTCCTCAAGCAGTGCTGGCAGGAAAGCTTGAGGTTGTTTTAGTAACAATAGAACATTGTCAACACAAAGTGCAAATCTTTAACGGATCGATTTATGTCTGCATGAAGTCTAATAGATTAGGGGTCTATGTATCAAGCTCCTTTTTACTTAACCCTTTATTTGGCAATCATTGAAAACTCCAAGACTGCTATAAAGGCATGAATGTAGAGGTTGCCGGAGAGTCTCGCTGCCACAGAAAGCGTAAAAGTATAAACACTCAGTATAAGGTTTGGACATCATTTCTTTAGGCTGCTACAGTGCCTAGTATATGAAGTTGCTATTTATAAGGTGGCAGCTTAAAAACAATAGCAGCATGTCATTAGTTAGATCATCAACTTATATTGATTGTGATTTGATCCCTCCTCTCCCCTTCTCATCAACAGGTGAACCTATTCAGATCACTATTGCGGAGTATTACTACTGTTAATGAAGTATTACTAGGTAATTTGATCAACTAGTACTTTCATTGGAGTGATCTGTGTTTATATCATAGCAGTGATTATACTGCGGTTCCGGTATGAAAGATAGATAGTGTCTAGTTAGACAGTCAATAGATAGACACCATATGTTAGATGGACATTAAGTCGACAGGGTCAAAAGGTCGACATGAAAAAGGTCGACACCATGTTTTTTGCATTTTTGTGGTTTGTGTGGATAGTTTTGTCATCTGGGACCCCCAATTGTAGAAAGGCATACGCTCGCCACGCTTCGGGCACGGTGGCTTGCTGCGTTCGCCACAAGGTTTATAACCAACTCTATGCCGACATGGATAGAGAAAGTATGAAATAATCCAAAAACATGTTACATTTAAAAAAAAAACATTTGTCTATCTTTTTTATGTCGACCATTTTCATGGCGACCTTTTGACCTGTCGACCTAATGTCTGTCTAATATATGGTGTCTATATATTGACTGTCTAACTAGACACTGTCTATCTATCAAACGGATAGGTTATACTGCATAGTTAAAACTTTAGGAAACTGTTATAAGTGGATTTATAGAAAGAAAAATATTGGGAACCGCACAAGTCCTTGATCTGATAAATAGTAGCCTCTGAAAAACTGAATTATCCCTGAATTGCTTCTAGATATAGCAACTGGGGGTATATGGAAATTTAATCCTAATCCCAATAAATGTTGCTTCCAGTGGTGCTCCCCAGAGTCAAATTTAGACAGTCAGAAAAAACCAAAACAAAGAAGTGTTGGTAAGTAGACTCTTTTTTGGGAGCACTCTAATTCAAAGCATGGCAATGTAATTTGTTACTGATAAAACCATTTTTATTAGGTAACACGTAAAATAAGAATTAAGGAGTATCTGCATTGAAAGTTAAAAGCTTTGCGAAAATATGAAAAAAAGAGAGTTTATAAGTAATACGTGATATCCATATCACAATCTACCAATTGTCGGAAATTATGGCTGTGGTAACAAAATTCATTAATCATTGCACATTGTGACTCATGTATTGTATGACCATCATTTATTCAGCAGATATCCATTATGGATTGTGGTAAATGCAGAGAATTAAATCATAGGCCATATAAGAGTCCGGTACCCAATAGTATATGTCTAGGTGACACTATATAGGGGAGTCAACTTATTGCAGTACCAGGGTGTTCAGAGGTGGTCTCCCATCCTAGTACTAGCCCGGCCTTTCACTGCTTAGCTTCCAAGGTCAGAAGAGATTGGGCATCTCCAGTGAGGTATGACCGCAAATGTCGTACTCACCCTATTGAGTCACCCAAATGTGTGCAGCCAATTGGTTTAGTCACCTTGTGACATGGCAGCCACAGTGAAATATGAGCATGGGTGATGGCCTGTTTTGTGGAAAAAAGGTTTTTTTCAAAACACGCAATATCCACAATTAGGACTTGCCTATCACCGCTGCAAACCAATATTTTGAAAATTCAATTGCCCAATATTTTTAGTGCAGATGACACTATAGGGGAATCAATTTATTGCGGTACCAGGGTGTTCAGAGGTGGTCACCCATCCTATTACTAACCCGGCCTTTCACTGCTTAGCTTCCAAGGTCAGAAGAGATTGGGCATTCCCAGTGAGGTATGACCGCAAATATTGTACTCACCCTTTTGAGTCATCCAGGTTCATGAGTATGTAACTGACATAATTGATATTTGTATGTCTATATAGTACAATGGTCAAAAAAATGAGATAATGTGCAGCCACCAGGCTTAGCTACCCTGTGACATATCAACCACAGACAATAATATACATATGAGTGAAGGCCTATTATGCGGGTAAAATTCCTGAACACCACACAATGTCCACAATTAGGACTTGCCTTTCACTCCAAGAAACGCCCAGAGGGCACCAGACCGGCCGTACCAAATTATACCGCTATATAAATGCAGGTTATAATTAAACTGCGCATCTTAAATGTGGCAGTAGGTTTTCAAAATAATAATTAGTGATAGTACACCCCTATGCACTTAACCAGATAATGGCTATAATGTGCCTTATGCCTGGAACCTATAATCAGTACTTGTATGATTATAGGAAAGCAGGCTGTGACTAGATGCTTGTAGATACTTAGCACAAGTATTTGCTGAGGTTTACCATTGATATATTGGTGAGTTTCGAATGGAGAGACACACAGTCATTAGTACATATGAGTTAGTGGTAGCTTGCTATTGATGTTTGTAGCAAGTATGGATGATCCCAGCTTTGTATACCTTATTGCTGAGGGAGAAAAAATAATGCATTACTTATGATGTTGCTAGTTGGAACAGTTTATCCAGTTTAATTTGCAGTTGTGCATGGTTGTTTGACATGCATATATAGCTCGATGAATGTTGGTTGCTCAGGAAAATTGAATTGATTGTGCTAACAAGCTTAATAATTAAAGTGCAGTTCACAAAGTACAAAGTGCGGGGTATACGATACCAGCTCCGGTGTCGCTGTCACTACGAGACCCGCTTGTTGCTGTGCCAGTGCTTCCAGGGCTGCAGCGGCGTGTGGCCGGGGTCTCCTCGTTCAGAAGACGGAGCTGTGCGGCCGTTGCCTGGTAACCGTCCTAGGGATTCCGGCTAATGCGGTCACGTGTGCGCATCACGTGATCGCGATACTTCCTCCTCCTGACGTACGTTTCGCATTGTATGCTTGATCACAGGACGTGGTTTGGACATCATTTCTTTAGGCTGCTACAGTGCCTAGTATATGAAGTTGCTATTTATAAGGTGGCAGCTTAAAAACAATAGCAGCATGTCATTAGTTAGATCATCAACTTATATTGATTGTGATTTGATCCCTCCTCTCCCCTTCTCATCAACAGGTGAACCTATTCAGATCACTATTGCGGAGTATTACTACTGTTAATGAAGTATTACTAGGTAATTTGATCAACTAGTACTTTCATTGGAGTGATCTGTGTTTATATCATAGCAGTGATTATACTGCGGTTCCGGTATGAAAGATAGATAGTGTCTAGTTAGACAGTCAATAGATAGACACCATATGTTAGATGGACATTAAGTCGACAGGGTCAAAAGGTCGACATGAAAAAGGTCGACACCATGTTTTTTGCATTTTTGTGGTTTGTGTGGATAGTTTTGTCATCTGGGACCCCCAATTGTAGAAAGGCATACGCTCGCCACGCTTCGGGCACGGTGGCTTGCTGCGTTCGCCACAAGGTTTATAACCAACTCTATGCCGACATGGATAGAGAAAGTATGAAATAATCCAAAAACATGTTACATTAAAAAAAAAAACATTTGTCTATCTTTTTTATGTCGACCATTTTCATGGCGACCTTTTGACCTGTCGACCTAATGTCTGTCTAATATATGGTGTCTATATATTGACTGTCTAACTAGACACTGTCTATCTATCAAACGGATAGGTTATACTGCATAGTTAAAACTTTAGGAAACTGTTATAAGTGGATTTATATCTGTAATATGTTAGGAATTTATAGTGATTGATTTGTTAGATTTGATTAACACCTTTTGCTGGGGGTGGAGGGCTGCTGTGTGGAGGATGTATGAACACGTTTCAGTAGTCCTATTTATTCAGTATAGGTTTAGACCCCAGTCCTTTAGGACGCTAGAGTGCCTAGTATATGAAGTGGCTAGTTATAAAGTGGCAGCTTAAAATCAATAGCAGCGTTATACAGTACCTGCATTAAACCGAAGGTAAAAAAAGGCAAACAATAAACCAACATTACTACAGAAGGACTGCAATACAACCACAAAGCTCAGAGTCATTGGGGGTAATTCCAAGTTGATCGCAGCAGGAATTTTGCTAGCAGTTGGGCAAAACCATGTGCACTGCAGGAGGGGCAGATTTAACATGTGCAGAGAGAGTTAGATTTGGGTGGGGTGTGTTTAATCTGAAATCTAATTTGCAGTGTAAAAATAAAGCAGCCAGTATTTACCCTGCACAGAAACAAAATAACCCACCCAAATCTAACTCTCTCTGCACATGTTATATCTGCCTCCCCTGCAGTGCACATGGTTTTGCCCAACTGCTAACAAAATTCCTGCTGCGATCAACTTGGAATTACCCCCATTATGTGGTCTCTCCCCACCTCTGCAATGAGAACTCCAGGACCAGACTTGCCACCCCTCTGGCTGAGAACATCAGGACTACCCGCCAGCCTAAACCTCAAGATAAGCAGGGAGCTATGGGGGAACACCAGGAGCAGGCTCACCAGGGACATTTCCACCAGACTTGAGTGTGCTTCCCATTCTCATACCCACCCGTTTATTTTATCAAAATAATGTTATCCTAATGCCCCCCCCCCCCCCCCCCCCCCAATTGGTTACCTGCAAGTGTTTTCTGATGTGTTTTTTTTCTCTCTTCCACCCTGCCGTGTGCTATTCCTGTAATGTGCACCTTCACTGTGACATACACCCTTCAATTTGACCTATACAGCGCACCATAGCTGGGGGCCTCGGATGGTTCCTCAGTGAGCAGGATGTTCTTCATGTGGATCATTCCATACAGGGTATATCATACTACTATTACACAAGTGTCAGTTTTCCCATGTATGCATTGTACCCTTGTATGGCTCACCTCCCAGTGTCCCAACATGGATGCCTCATCTGGTTTTTTTGTGGATGGGATGAAATATACATAGACCTGGTGGTATTGTTGGGACAATGTGTCATCTTTTATAGGGGTAGACTATTTCATCCAGGGTAATCCAATGCAATGCACCCAAGATGGCTGCCTCACCTGGTACCTTGTGAGGGTGGAATACAAAGCCATTGAAAGTTGTTACCCAAAATGCCTACACCAATCCTGCATTATGCTTACAATGCACACAAGGTTTTCTTTTATGTCTGTGTGGCTTGTCAATTGCTATGGCCCTCATTCCGAGTTGTTCGCTCGGTAAATTTCATCGCATCGCAGCGATTTTCCGCTTAGTGCGCATGCGCAATGTCCGCACTGCGACTGCGCCAAGTAAATTTGCTATGAAGTTAGGATTTTTACTCACGGCTTTTTCTTCGCTCAGGCGATCGTAGTGTGATTGACAGGAAATGGGTGTTTCTGGGCGGAAACAGGCCGTTTTATGGGCGTGTGGGAAAAAACGCAGGAGTGGCTGGAGAAACGGGGGAGTGTCTGGGCGAACGCTGGGTGTGTTTGTGACGTCAAACCAGGAACGACAAGCACTGAACTGATCGCAGATGCCAAGTAAGTCTGAAGCTACTCTGAAACTGCTAAGAAGTTTGTAATCGCAAAATTGCGAATACGTCGTTCGCAATTTTAAGATGCTAAGATTCACTCCCAGTAGGCGGCGGCTTAGCGTGAGCAACTCTGCTAAAATCGCCTTGCGAGCGAACAACTCGGAATGACCTCCTATATTACTTAAATCTTCTGTATTATGCGCATTGTGTTGATGTCTCTAAAGCACCTTGAGTCCTGTTACAGAAAGAGCACTATATAAATAAAATAATTATAACTAGAATATAAAATTCATGTTGGTTGAGATCAACAATGCCACGTAAAGGGTTAAATCATGTCGAAACTGCAGCTTTATTAGCGCTTCAGCCTGCAGTCCACATTATTCGGGTTAACAATCTTCAGACAGCAATTTATATATTGTGAGTGTAATAAATATATATATATATATATATATATATACAATGGAGAATGAGGGCGGCACTCAAGCAGGCTGTTGCATGTGTAGAAAATCAGTTTAATAGATCCGACATGTTTCGGGGACTAGCCCCGTCCTCAGGGCCTTAACGTTAAGGCCCTGAGGACGGGGCTAGTCCCCGAAACATGTCGGATCTATTAAACTGATTTTCTACACATGCAACAGCCTGCTTGAGTGCCGCCCTCATTCTCCATTGTATTTATTTATTGAGGACTCTGCCTCTGGGAGGGCACCGCAGCACTACAAATTGATTACAAGAGGAGTGCCGGGATCTTTTATATCTATATATATATATATATATATATACACGAAATCCATTACTCATTCACCGACTCGTCATAATTCTCTTACTTTCCTATATGTTAAGAAGCTAAAATTTAACATAGGTAGTCTTCAGGTGGGAAAAGGGAAAAATAGGATTTTAATACCTATCGGTAAATCTTTTTCTCTTAGTCCGTAGAGGATGCTGGGGATGCTTCAAGAACCATGGGGTATAGACGGGATCCGCAGGAGACATGGGCACACTATAAGACTTTGAATGGATGTGAACTGGCTCCTCCCTCTATGCCCCTCCTCCAGACTCCAGTTATAGGAACTGTGCCCAGGGAGACGGACATTTCGAGGAAAAGGATTTATTTAATTATTTTAACTAAGGTGAGATACATACCAGCTCACACCTCTAATACGCCATACAACATGGCATTCAACAAACAACGCATGCAACGGCATGACCAACAACAAAGACTGACCGAACTCAATGCAACCTGAGCGTAACTATAACCAAACTGCAGATACAGCCCGCACTGGGACGGGCGCCCAGCATCCTCTACGGACTAAGAGAAAAGGATTTACCGGTAGGTATTAAAATCCTATTTTCTCACACGTCATAGAGGATGCTGGGGATGCTTCAAGAACCATGTGGTTTATACCAAAGCTCTAGAACGGGCGGGAGAATGCGGATGACTCTGCAGCACCGATTGACCAAACAAGAGGTCCTCCTCAGCCAGGGTATCAAAACTTCGCAAAGGTGTTTGAACCCGACCAAGTAGCAGCTCTGCAAAGTTGTAACGCCGAGACTCCCCGGGCAGCCGCCCAGGATGAGCCCACCTTTCTGGTAGAATGGGCTTTCACTGACTTCGGTAACGGCAATCCTGCCGTAGAATGAGCCTGCTGCATCGTATTACAAATCCAGCGCGCAATAGTCTGCTTACAAGCAGGAGCCCCAATCTTGTTGGGAGCCCACAGGACAAACAGAGCCTCCGTTTTCCTAATCTGCGCTGTTCTGGCGACATAGATCTTCAAAGCTCTGACCACATCGAGAGACTTTGACTCCGCCAAGGCGTCAGAAGCCACTGGCACCACAATTGGCTGGTTAACATGACATGATGAAACCACTTTTGGCAGAAATTGCTGACAGGTTCTCAACTCCGCTCTATCAGCATAGAAAATCAAATAGGGGCTTTTGTGAGACAAAGCCGCCATCCCAGACACTCGCCTTGCAGACGCCAAGGCCAACAACATAACCACTTTCCAAGTAAGGAATTTGAACTCAACCTTGCACAAAGGTTCAAACCAATGCAATTGCAAGAATTGCAACACCACATTAAGGTCCCATGGTGCCACGGGGGCCCAAAGGGAGGTTGGATGTGCAGCACGCCTTTAACGAAGGTCTGAAGTTCTGGAAGGGAGGCAAATTCTTTTTGAAAAAAGATCGACAAGGCAGAAATCTGTACTTTAATAGAGCCTAACTTTAGGCCCGCATCCACACCAGCTTGTAGGAAATGGAGCAAACGCCCCAGGTTAAATTCTTCCGTAGGAGCCTTCTTGGATTCACACCAAGACACACATTTTCTCCAAATACGGTGGTAATGCTTTGCCGTTACTTCTTTTCTAGCCTGAAGAAGTGTGAGAATGACTTCACTGGGAATACCCTTTCGGGCTAGGATTTTGCGTTCAACCGCCATGCCGTCAAACGCAGCTGCGGTAAGTCCTGATACACACACGGCCCCTGTTGTAACAGGTCCTCCCGAAGAGGAAGAGGCCAGGGATCTTCTATGAGCAATTCCTGAAGATCTGGATACCAGGCCCTTTTTGGCCAATCTGGAACAATGAGGATTGCCTGAACCCTTGTTCTTCTTATAATTTTTATCACCTTCGGAATGAGTGGAAGTGGAGGGAACACATAGACCGACTAAAACACCCACGGTGTCACTAGGGCGTCCACCGCTATCGCTTGAGGGTCCCTCGACCTGGAACAATATCTCTGAAGTTTCTTGTTGAGGCGGGACGCCATCATGTCCACTTGAGGAACTCCCCACCGACTTGTCACTTCTGCAAAGACCTCTTGATGAAGACCCCACTCTCCTGGATGGAGATCGTGTCTGCTGAGGAAGTCTGCTTCCCAGTTGTCCACTCCTGGAATGAAGACCGCTGCCAGAGCGCTGGCATGTCTTTCCGCCCAGCGAAGAATCTTTGTGGCCTCGGCCATTGCCGCTCTGCTCTTTGTTCCGCCTTGGCGGTTTATATACGCCACTGCGGTCACGTTGTCTGACTGAATCAAGACCGGCAGACCTCGAAGAAGATGTTCTGCTTGCAGTATGCCGTTGTGGATGGCTCTTAATTCCAGAATGTTTATGTGTAGACAAGCTTCCTGACTTGACCACTTTCCCTGAAAGTTTCTTCCCTGCGTGACTGCTCCCCAGCCTCGGAGGCTTGCATCCGTGGTCACCAGGATCCAATCCTGAATCCCGAACCTGCGTCCCTCCAGAAGGTGAGAACTGTGCAGCTACCACAGCAGGGAAATTCTTGTCCTGGGAGATAGAATTATGTTCCGGTGCATGTCCCGGTAAGACCCGGACCACTGGTCCAGCAGGTTCCACTGAAACACCCTGGCATGAAACCTGCCATACGGAATGGCCTCGTAGGCCGCTACCATCTTCCCCAGCAACCGAGTGCAGCGAAGAACCGACACCGTTGCCGGTTTCAGCATCTGTTTTACCATGTTCTGTATTTCCTGAGCTTTTTCCACTGGAAGACCACTCTTTGCAATTCTGTATCCAGAATCATACCCAGGAACGACAGCCGTGTCGTTGGATCCAACTGTGATTTTGGCAAATTTAGGAGCCAACCGTGTTGTTGCAGAATCGTAGTGAAAGGGCAACATTCTTCAACAATTGCTCCTTGGACCTCGCCTTTATGAGGAGATCGTCCAAGTACGGGATAATTGTGATTCCCTGCTTGCGCAGAAGAACCATCATTTCCGCCATTACTTTGGGGAAAATCCTCTGAGCCATGGACAGACCAAATGGCAACATCTGAAATTGGTAATGACAATCCTGCACAGCGAATCTCAGGTAAGCCTGATGCGGAGGATATATGGGGACATGTAAGTAAGCATCTTTTATGTCAACCGACACCATAAAATCCCCCTCCTCCAGACTGGAGATCACTGCTCGTAGGGACTCCATCTTGAACTTGAATTTTTTCAGAAAGAAATTGAGGGATTTTAAGTTTAGAATCGGTCTGACTGAGCCATCCGGCTTCGGAACCACGAACAGGCTCGAATAAAACCCTTACCCCTGTTGAGACGGGGGTACCGTGACAATTACTTGATTTTGACACAACTTTAGTATCGCAGCGCTTACTATCTCCCTATCTGGAAGAGAAGCTGGTAAAACCGATTTGAAAAATCGGTGAGGGGGCACGTCTTGAAACTCTAACTTGTACCCCTGGGTTACTATGTCTACTATCCAAGGATCCAGGTCCGAGTGCACCCAGACCTGACTGAAGTTTGAGACGTGCCCCCACTGGTGCGGACTCCCGCAACGGAGCCCCAGCGTCATGCGGTGGATTTGGTAGAAGCCGGAGAGGACTTCTGCTCCTGGGAACTTGCCACAGCTTGTGACCTTTTTCCCCTTCCTCTCCCCCTTGCAGCAAGGAAGGAGGACCCACGTCCTTTTTTGAATTTGTTGGGCCCAAAGGACTGCATCTGATAGTGAGGCGATTTCTTCTGCTGTGCAGGAACATAAGGTAAAAAAGACGACTTACCCGCTGTAGCCGTAGAGACCAGGTCAGTGAGGCCGTCACCAAACAAGACCTTACCGTTAAACGGTAAAGACTCCATCGCCTTCTTAGAATCAGCATTCCATTGATGAATCCACAATGCTCTCCTAGCAGAGACTGCCATGGCATTGGCCCTTGATCCCAAAAGGCCAATATCCCTTACTGCTTTTTTTAAATACGCTGCAGCGTCCTTGATATGACCCAAGGTCAAAAGCACACTATCCCTGTATAGGGAATCTACCTCTAATGACAAGTTATCCGCCCACTTTTCAATAGCGCTACTCACACATGCCGCAGCAACAGCGGGCCTGAGTAGCGACCCTGTAGTGACATAAATGGACCTTCAGGGCTGCTGTGTCAGGGGACGGAAGCGCTACCTTTTTGGATAAACGCGACAAAGCTTTATCTACCGTGGGGATTGACTCCCAGCTCTCCCTGTCCCCAGAGGGACACCCATTCAAAGTCTTATAGTGTGCCCATGTCTCCTGCAGATCCCGTCTATACCCCATGGTTCTTGAAGCATCCCCAGCATCCTCTAGGACGTATGAGAAATTACGTAATTAGATTTTTAATAAACCTCCCCTAAGGGGATGAAAAGGTGGTTGATATGACGTCATTACCAATGCGTGGCTTGCGTTGCATGAATGATAACGCCCAAACGAACAATCAGATCAAAATTTGAATTGCACCTCCAGTGTGTAGAATTGAATAAACTACAAAAATGGTCTTGTCACTTTTTACCGTATCTGCTATGGCGCTCCTCGGGTAACGCCAAGAACCATGGATTAATATTTACTTACATTCAGAAGTCTCAAAATTACAGCTCTAAACAGCTAGTTTTTTTAATACATTAAGCTACCCGCAACCCATCACACTCCATGTAGTCTTAGATGTCAACCATTGCACTCTAAATTCACAAGACACCTACAAAAACTCTCGTAAAGTAGAATGTCAGTGGTGTAAATCTCGTACTCCAGGTGACTTCCTCACATATAATACCACTCTTCTCGTAATGCTCTGGACACTGACAAACATATTTCCAGTCTCTCATCTCTGCTCCAACCTCTAACCCCAAGCAACTTTTAAGTAGAGATGTGCGCCGACCCCCGTGTTTTGGATCTGTATTTGGTTTTGCCAAAATCACCCTTGTTTGTTTTGGATCTGTATTTTTTTTCCAACCCACCATTATGTTGTATATACAGGTTGAGTATCCCATATCCACATATTCCGAAATACGGAATATTCCGAAATACGGACTTTTTTGAGTGAGAATGAGATAGTGAAAACTTTGTTTTTTGATGGCTCAATGTACACAAACTTTGTTTAATACACAAAGTTATTAAAAATATTGTATTAAATGACCTTCAGGCTGTGTGTATAAGGTGTATATGGAACATAAATGAATTGTGTGAATGTAGACACACTTTGTTTAATGCACAAAATTATAAAAAAAATTGGCTAAAATTACCTTCAGGCTGTGTGTATAAGGTGTATATGAAACATAAATGCATTCTGTGCTTAGACTTAGGTCCCATCACCATGATATTTCATTATGGTATGCAATTATTCCAAACTACGGAAAAATCCCATATCCAAAATACTTCTGGTCCCAAGCATTTTGGATAAGGGAGACTCAACCTGTATTAAACAGGACATGCACAGTTTTACAAACTAATCACTTCAGTGACAGGGACTGGCACTAATGGCTGAAATGATGGGTGTGTTTGGGCCCCCACAAAACAAGCAGCCAAAGGGCAGTGACCATTGCTAGCAATGATCTCTACATACACAAACTGGCTCTACATAGGAAAGATGACAATCATCATCATCATCATTATCCGATTCCACATCCCCATCATTGTGTACATCATCTTCTTCATAATATTAATTTGTCCCCACTGGAATTCACCATTACAGGTGCCTCTGTATTTTTTGGGCGTTACTGCCAGTAAAGGTCTTCCTCCTCATTTTGATGATCATCTTTTCTTCTTTTTTCTTTTACATCAATAGTTTTTATTGAAAGTTTGCTTTACAAGTAGAGGTATAGAAAGGAAAAAGGGGGATGGGAAAAAGAAAACATGCAGAACTTCTTGAGACATTACCATGCATAATAAACAGGTTGAGTAAGATTATCCCTTATCCAAAAATAAAAATCTCAAATTTGTGGGTCCCCTACTGAGATAATTACATAAATACTCTAAATGACTACACACATAATGCGGTTATTGATTATGTAAGCAATTACAAAGGAAAAACTTACTCAACAGCAAATGCATAATCATAAAATCATACTAACTACTCAAAATTTTTGTTGCAGCTCAGCAATATAAATTTTTAATTATTCCTGTTCCATTTACAAATGAAACACAGACCATCATAGAAGTTACAAGAACACTTACACATTGTTTTTCAAAGAGGTAAATAAGGTTCTAAATAAATAAACATATCAATGTGTAATGTGGGAAATACATCAGCCCTGCGATTCCTTGACGCCGATCCGATCTGCTGATCGAAACCAGAGATTGATGGACATCAACGATAAGGTGGCCACACATCTAACGACTTGCAAATGATGTGATGTTGTTAACAATTTCTCATGAACTCCCCGGCAGTCCTGGACTTATGATATCGTGCACAAGTGTTCATTTGGACAAACAATATACTAACAACCTAACGCTAACGAGAATGACAAATCTTGCCTGCAGTAGGCAAGATCTGAATATATGACAAATCGGATAAGAATCGTTCATGGATCGTAAAATCGTTCTAATGAGTGGGGTGCTATAGGCGATCGGTCAGGCTATCTGGGAAATGCATCATGTTAAAAAAATCATTGACTCGCTGAAGCTGATCATTTTTTGCTTGGATTGGGTGAATCTGGTATCCAGCGTTGACAGATAGGGAAATTGGTGAAACACATTGCAAATATATGGGCCCCATAAGAATAGATGGATGTACAATCAAAGAATCAAGAATATTGTGACTGGCTTAAAACCCATTGGCTTCCCTTTTGTTTTTGTCATGAAGCTGTTCAGTGACTTATACTATCCTTATATTCCCCATAGGGATGCACTATTTATTAGTATACACTGATTACCTAATGCCAGTACACACACAGATGCTTCTGACAAGACCCTGGACATTTTGTTGCAGGTTACTGAAAGAACGGTTAGTGGCAAAACTTGACACTGAATCAGCATTTAGATTTCTCCTTCTAGATCAGCTGTACTGGAACTACACAACCCAGCATGCCCTGCCACAGTTTTAGCATGCCTTGATCACAAAACTGTGGCAGGGAATGCTGGGATGTGTAGTTCCACAGAAACTGGAGGGCTGCATGTTGAATGGGTGTGGTATGGAAGGTAGATAGTAACTTGGTCGACAGTGTCTAGGTCGACCACTACTGGTCGACAGTAACTAGGTCGACAGGTCAAAAGGTTGACATGAGTTTTTAATGTTTTTTTGGTGTCGTTTTCTTTGTAGAGTGACTGGGAATGCCAATTAGTGCCCCGTATCCCCTCGCATGGCTCGCCATGCTTCGGGCAAGGTGCCTTGCTTTGCTCGGCACAGATTACCGTTCCAATCGTAGTCCACGCGGATCGTTAAGTATGAAAAGGTTAAAAAAAATATAAAAAAATCGTGAAAAACTCACATCGACCTTTTGACCTAGAGACCCTGTCGATCTAGTTACTGTTGGCCAATAGTGGTCGACCTAGATAGTGTCGACCTAGAGACTGGAGCCCATGTTGAATACCACTGTTCTTGATTGTTTCACATTCATGTCTTTCATATTCGACAAATGTAGCTGTGCTCTTTTTTGTGCACATTCAGTTCATTTCTGTATTAGTGTCTACAGCTCAGTGCAAACTGCCGCACATTGCTTTCATGACTCTTTCGTTGAGGGTTAAAGTGAGCAGGAAAAAAATACTAGGAAATATTAAACATATACATATCTGTCCTAGCTAAACAGAGAAGCACATTTGTACAGACACAATGGGGAACATCTCTAGCAATTGCAAGAAGCGATTATATAAAGCACAGCACATTTGAGCCAGATACACATTGGAGTGATGTCGGGATGATCTGCTATTTCGTAATGGCAAATCATCTACATGGCTTAGTGTGTGCAGCTGATTTGTCTGCAACGTTGTCTGGTCGTTCCTGTTGCACGACCAACCAGACGATAACTCATGCGACCTAATGTTTGATAATGGAACATGGGACAGTGATTGATCCATCCTTCAGTAATTGTTAAGGTGTGTACGGGCTATCAGTCTCAAGGGAAATCGTCCCGCTTGCCAGTCGGCCCAGTGTGTACTCAGCTTAAAACGTAGGTCCAATTTTGGGTGGTGGGATAAGCACAATGAGGTTG
This sequence comes from Pseudophryne corroboree, assembly GCF_028390025.1. Taxonomy (NCBI): domain Eukaryota; kingdom Metazoa; phylum Chordata; class Amphibia; order Anura; family Myobatrachidae; genus Pseudophryne; species Pseudophryne corroboree. The sequence goes on from NC_086455.1 coordinate 53,265,941, forward strand.
AAACCCACAATACCACCCTTAAAGGCCTGTTAAACCATAGATTTGGACTCATTTTAATTTGCAGTAAAGAGTAAAAAGTGGAAAAACTACTTAATGTTTGCATGTCATTCAAATTTATATGGAAAAATGCTACTTTAACATTGACAGGTAAAACTGTCGAGACAATGGTGGTCATTCCGAGTTGTGCGCTAGCAGTTTTCGTTCGCAGCGCAGCATTTAGGTAAAAAAGCGGCACTTCTGCGTATACGGCGCAATGCGCATGCACGACGTACTTTCACAAACGCCAAAGAAATTTTACACAAGGTCTAGCGACGCTTTTCAGGCGCACTGCTCGCCGCAGTGTGATTGACAGGAAGTAGGTGTTTCTGGGAGGTAACTGACCGTTTTCGGAGAGTGTGTGGGAAAACGCAGGCGTGCCTGGGGAAACGCAGGCGTGGCTGGCCAAACGCAGGGCGTGTTCGTGACATCAAAACAGGAACTAAATAGTCTGAAGTGTTTGCTAGCTAGGAGTAGGTCTGGAGCAGCTCAGAAACGACACAATCTTTTTTTCGTAGCCGCGCTGCGATCCTTTCGTTCGCACTTCTGCTAAGCTAAGATACACTCCCAGAGGGCAGCGGCTTAGCCTTTGCACGGCTGCTAAAAGCAGCTAGCGAGCGAACAACTCGGAATGAGGGCCAATATTCTCTTGTGCATGAGATACTTCATTACCTTATAGTAAGTTTATGCATTTGTATACCTGATACAGAAATACCCGTGTTGAAATAGAAGTGCCAAGGTTTGTGCATCTCAATAAACAACACAAGTTTGCAATTTTTGCGCCACAATTTTCCTGCATACACTTGCTGTACTAAGTGCAACAAACTACAAATGAAAAAAAAAAAAAGCGATGGGTAGACACATTAAATAAGCGATCTCTGCTTATCATATAACGAATATTGCGGATAGGTATTTTTAACAAGAAGATTTACATTTATTTAAAGTAGGTACACATGAACCAATAATAACAATTCCACTGGAGAAGAACAGCAGCAACTAGGCACCAAACAGATCAATTGTAATGTTAGTAGTTTGTGCAATGCAAAAATGCATAATTAAAGCAACTGAATGTAATTAGTACTGCATTAGGGGGATTCTAATACATATGAAAGTACCTCCTAGTAAGAACTCCATGCTGTATTAATGTCCCATCAGGATCATCAAATATAGGGGGTAATTCCAAGTTGATCGCAGCAGGATTTTTTTTAGCAGTTGGGCAAAACCATGTGCACTGCAGGGGAGGCAGATATAACATGTGCAGAGAGAGTTATAGGCCCTACACACATGCCGATATTCCGAAAGATATGAACGATCTCGTTCATAAATGAACGAGAACTCGTTCATATCTTTCAGTGTGGAGACTCCAGCGATGAACGATGCGCGGCCCCGCGCTCGTTCATCGCTGATCTCCAGTCGGCTGTGCATGCAGGCCAATATGGACGATCTCGTCCATATTTGCCTGCACTTCTATGCAGCCGGGTGACGGGGGGAGTGAAGAAACTTCACTCCCCCCGTCACTGCCCCCCCGCCGCCGGGTTGCTCGTCGGCCGTATCGGCCGTCGGGCACCTTGGCGGCGCATCGCCGAGTGTGTAGGGCCCCTTAGATTTGGGTGGGTTATTTTGTTTCTGTGCAGGGTAAATACTGGCTGCTTTATTTTTACACTGCAATTTAGATTGCAGATTGAACACACCCCACCCAAATATAACTCTCTCTGCACATGTTATATCTGCCTCCCCTGCAGTGCACATGGTTTTGCCCAACTGCTAAAAAAAAATCCTGCTGCGATCAACTTGGAATTACCCCCATAGTCCTGTTAAGACCACCTTATAAACAGCTCCCTATTAGATGGAATAGTTGCAAGTGTCCAAGGTGATACATACCACGCTAACAGACACATGGTCCCAGAAGTCACCTCCCAAATGTGTAGGAGGTAATACTGACAAAAGACAGGACATAAAAAAAAACTATTGTGGAAAGATTCTGCTTGGGAAAACAATTTCCATCCATGCTAGGGTCCAAGGATTCCAGTAGGATATATGATAAAGGCAAAACCATAGTCACATTTTAATGACCAGTGACATGCCTAAACAGGAATGTAAAAACCATTCTTAAAATAATTTGGTCAGAGTGTGTCCTCATCTCCGGCTCTGACCAATCAGCGTTGCTCTATGCATTCCTAGAATGGCACGGAGTGACCGTCATTAGCATTGGGGTCCTGGTGTATCGTACTATGGTTTTTATTTCTTTATCAAGATCGTGAATGTTACATGGAAATCCCATAGTGAGTAATACTGTAAATGGGTAATCAAGAGGATGTGGTAGAGTATTTAATAAAAGACTGTGTGAATGTCCAGCTTTATTTTTTTTTTACAGGTTGTCTACAGGTGCCAACGGGCCCTTGATGCCCTGGAATGCTGGCACTTCTGGTTCTTCGAGTGCCATCTTGACCTAGCAGCCTTGCTGGAACCAGTAGTTCACCAGTACATTATATTAATAATTCTTATCTTCCTACCCACCGTACCAGGGGTACGCAAAAGCACCCTATGGGGTGGGGATGGGGGAGTGTGGCGAGAACCACACTTCCCTAGCGATTCCAGTCTAGGGCTGGTTGCCATTATGGCAGGAGGACTTCACTCCAAGTGATCCCATGCTATAGTGTCACAAGCCCTGACTGGTTTAGCCTGGTGCTGATATGGGGGAAAATGGCATGGGGTCCCCATATTTTTCACTACCAGACTAGGATTAAAATGCCAGGGCTGGTTATGAACTTGCAGGGGTTACGATGCCATTTGTTTTTGTACATTTTTAATGATTTTTACAATTCTCAATATAATAGCCTCCATGGAGGCGATAGCTACAAAGTACCAGCAGGAAGGCAGCACTATGCAACCACCAACATCGCCAAGTTTCCATTCACACCCCATAGAGATCTGCAGAAAAATTGTCGATGTTTGAGTATTGTTGCGATGTGTGAGGCTAAACATCACAGATTCTTAGCAATGTGCAGCCACAAACAGTATGAGAAATTGTTTACATAGATATTGCAATCAGATTGTAGTGAACAGTGAGATACAACAAAACTAATTCCATAATAATCAGATAATTCCAATCAAATGATCTGAATAAGCAAAATAGGTACAGCATAATCTATATAAATATATAGGCTTGGGAATAATACTGAGTCGGCACTGGATGCACATTCTAATAAGTGGCCTTACATTTGCTTTAACTACTTTTTTCCTGCTTTATGGCTAACACAGCGTACATGCCGTCCTAATCTGTGCTCTTCACCTTTCCAGAAACAGCCCTCGTGTAACATGTAATTCAACCTTACCTAAGTAACTGGAAACAGATTACGTACCTGCAACTGCAATGTTCTGCGATAGAACCTGAAAAGGTTAAACAAGCTGCGTATTGCTTATAATAATTGTACCCACCCACACACATAATTATCAAACCTGGTCTTTTGTTGAATTCAACCCTCCTAACCAGTTATTTGGACTAGGTACACAGCTTAGTTTAAACAATTTCACAGTGGTAACCAACATTGAGAAAGAACTGCGTAGGCTTAAAGAGCACAGGGGAACAATAAGCGAACGCACAAACCTTTTTGAAGTATCTCTTGTCCTGTTGCTACAAACAATGGAACAATGTTTCCGGCCTTCACTGTGATGAGTCAGAGAAGCTCTCTGCAGACTGTCTTAATCTATCTAGGGAATTATGACTGCCAGTTCCACAGCACAAGGCCACATTTATTTATTATTTTTCCAGAGAAGTGCACAGCTGGTAAGCTACTACCTCATTTATTTCAGCAGAAGTACCAACAACAAGGCAGCGGCTGGCTAAAATGTAAGGAAGTTAATTAGTGTGAATCTTATTAGTGCCTTAACATATGCGGATGTTTCCACATTACATTAACGTGTGTTGTATTGTTTTCCAAGCTAAATCACTAAGAAGTGAGAAAACCAGATCAACTATTGTGTATCAGTACTTTAAACTGCAACGTGATTAGAAAACATTGCAAAATAACCTTCGTTTCTGTCAAAGTCATACATCACCTTATAAAAGAGGATATTATTGCACATAAACATAAATATTCCACAGTCACATTTAATTGGCTCATTCTACAATGAAACTACCACTGGCTGGGAGTAATGAGAGAGAGAACATCACATAATATGAAACATTAATGTATGCACAGATACAGTAGCACTGCGGTTGGAATACAATACAGGGGATAATGTACAGAAACTTTTACCTTTGTCATTAAGGTATTCTCTTCTGCTCCAGTACTTAACTCGTCTCACTGCTAAAAAATCCGGGCCTCCATGTTAGTTATTAGCACAGAAAAACATGTGCGTGTATTCCTCTTAAGGAATAAAAATTCCCTAAATAATTTTAGCGGCCACTAGGATGGCTTCTGAGGAGCAGCACCCTGATCTGGATGAGGATAGTTAATCTGCAGTGATTTTTAGTGACTTCATTCCCAGTTTATAAAATAAGTATAAACACTTCAACCAAAAAATAAAAAGGGAGCACCAATGTAATTCATACAGGAATATGAAATCTCAATCCACAAAGCCATCAATCAATCCCACCGCCTGCATTTGTTATCTGATTTTACCAAAGGTCCATACACACGGTGAGATTCGGGCTATGTCCGAGTCTCACTACGCGACATGGACTGTGGTCGGTATCGAAAGCAAAGATGACTGTGCTAAGTGACAATTTTAACTATCTTTTACACAAGATAGTCAAAATTGACTTGCCTGCACAATCTATTTATGTTTGCGATGCCGATCCCGTGGGACCGTGCATCAACATTGCTACATTTCTCAACTACGTTTCTCAACTTAGTTCACAAACAGTATACTAGGTACAGTACTTTGAGGGGGGGGGGGGGGGGAGTATTCAATTAACCGTGATATTCAAAATATATAGGTCCCGCAATAAACCGTGGACCTATGTACTTTTGCAAACCAAACCCCCAGTAAGTGCCAGCAATCCAGGCTAACAGAAAATCCCTGGCGAGACTGAATACCGCCCTTTGAATTTGTTTTTTTGTACCAAAGGAATTGGTTTAAAGTGGCAGGTTAAATATAGTGACACATGCTAAGGGTCCCTTCTATTGGACCTGTCCTTTACCTGTTTATCCTGGATTATGTACTTTTTCCTTAATTTTGCATTTTAGATTGCAAATAGTGTATTTAGGATTAGTGTTTTTCTCAGAAAATAATTCATACAAAGTCGCAGATGAAGCATAGTTATCCATGGTGCAAGTCACTCCTATTGTATCTGTCTTTTACCTGTTTAAACTGAATTGTGTACTGTTTCCCAAATTTGCTACTTTTCCCTACACTACAGGTATGCTACTTTTAAAAAAAAATTCAAATAGTGAACTAGGTATTTAGGATTAGTGCTTTGGAACGGCTAATTAGCAAAGTCTGCGGTGCGCTATAACAGCTATTTAGCACGAATTGAGGATAGGCATAGGAAAAGGAGATTAATGGTAGATTTACCATTGTTAAATCTCTTTCTGCGAGGTACACTGGATTCCACAGGGAATAACATCGGGGTGTAGAGTTGGATCTTGATCCGAGGCACCAACAGGCTAAAGCTTTGACTGTTCCCAGAATGCACTGCACCGCCTCCTCTATAGCCCCGCCTCCAGGCACTGGAGCTCAGTTTTGATAACTGTTCTGCCACGGCGGGCCGCCCAAGAAGGTCCAACCGACAGAGTAGAATGGCCTTTGATAGCAGCAGGAGCTGGGAGCCCAGCCTGCGCATAAGTTGTGCAATCACCATTATAATCCATCTGGCCAAGGTGTGCTTATTCACAGGACAGCCACATTTGTGAAAACCAAATAGTACAAAAAGGGAATCTGACCTCCTGATGGAGGCCGTCCATTCCACATAAACACGGAGAGCCCGAACCACATCCAAAGATCATTTTTTGGAGGATAGACCAGAAGAGGTGATGGCCGGAACCAGAATCCCTGGTTAAGGTGAAAAGATGATACCACCTTAGGCAAATAACCAGGGCGAGTTCAAAGAACAGCCCGGTCATTGTGAAAAATCAGAAAGGGTGGACGATAGGACAAAGCATCTAAGTCCGACACCCTCCTAGCAGAGGCAACAGCCAACAGAAATACGACCTTAAGCGTATGGCATTTAAGGTCCACAGACTCAAGAGGTTCAAATGGAGACTCTTGCAGGGCATTCAAGATGACAGACAAATCCCATGGAGCCACAGGAGGGACACAGGGAGGCTGAATCCGTTGAACACCCTGAGTGAAAGTTTGAATGTCAGGAAGAGACGCAATTTTTCTCTGAAACCACACTGACAAGGCAGATATATGAACCTTGAAGGAGGCCAGATGAAAGCCCAAGTCTAGGCCTTGCTGTAAAAAAGCCAACAGTCTGGAAGTTTTAAAAAAGTATATGCATCATAATTCTTAGCAGCACACCAGGTGAAGTAAGAATCCCAGACCCTATAATAAATCCGAGCCTAAGCTGGTTTACGGGCTTTCAACATAGTTTGAATGACGGCCTCAGAGAATCTTTTGGCCCTCAGGAGTGATGCTTCAAGAGGCACGCCGTCAAAGCCAGTCTGGCCAGGTCCGGGCAAACACAAGGGCTCTTAACGAGGAGGTCTGGGCATTGAGGAAGTAGAAGAGGACGCTCTATCGAGAGACCTGAAGGTCTGAGTTCCAATGCCGCCTGGGCCACACTGGAGCGACTAGAAGTAGTATTCCGCCTTCTTGCTTGAACTTCCATATTACCCTGGGCAGGAGTGACACCGGAGGGAACACATATAGCAGCCGAAAGTTCCATGGAATTGCCAGTGTGTTACCACGAACGCTGCTTGAGGATCTCTTGTCCTTGCTCCGAAGACTGGAACCTTGTGAATGTGTCGAGATGCCATCAGGTCAACATCTGGTAGTCCCCACTTGTCCACTAGGAGTTGAAAGACTTCGGGATGAAGACTCCACTCTCCGGTGTGAACGTCTTGACGACTGAGGAAGTCCGCTTCCCAGTTGAGGACCGCCGGAATGAACACTGCCAATTTAGCTGACTGATGGCATTCCGCCAATTGGAGGATTTTTGACACTTCCATCATTGCCATGCGGCTTTGAGTGCCGCCTTGATGATTTATGTACGCCACAGTGGTGGCGTTGTCTGACTGTACTTGAACAGGCCTGTTCTGTACCAGAGGCAAAGGCCAGTGTCAATGCATTGAACACTGCCCGCAATTCCAGAATGTTTATCGGCAGGAGAGATTCCACCGACCCTGGAGAGAGTGTTGCTCCAACACTGCGCCCCAACCTCTCAGACTGGCGTCCATTGTCAGGAGGACCCAGTTGGAGATCCAGAAGGGACGGCCCCTGCTCAACTGTTGGTCCTGTCGCCACCAGCTCAGTGACAAACGAACCTCCGGAGTCAAGGAGATAGTTTGAGACCTGATCAGATGAGGCAGGCCGTCCCATTTGGAAAGGATTAACCTCTGCAGAGGACGGGAATGAAATTGAGCGTACACCATGTCGAAGGCCGACACCATAAGACCTAGTACATGCATTGGCGAGTGTATCGACACTCTCTGGCGAGAGAGGAAGCATCTGATCTTTTCCTGAAGTTTCAGGACTTTCTCCAGAGACAGAAATAGTCTTTGGCTGTGTGTGTCCAGCAGTGCCCCCAGGTGCACCATTCTCCATGCAGAGACCAGCGAGGACTTCTTCCAATTGATGAGCCACCCATGGGCTTGTAGGAATTGGACCGGCATCTCCAGTTGACGGAGGAGGACATCTTGGGAGTTCGCCAGAATCAGCAAGTCGTCCAGATACGGAAGGATCCTGATTTCCTGATGACGGAAGAAAGCAGTCATCACGGCCATGATCTTGGTGAAAATCTGAGGTGCCGTGGCCAGTCCAAATGGCAGAGCCTGGAATTGAAAATGAAGGTTCCCAATAGCAAACCGCAGATATTGCTGATGCGACATGGCAATAGGTATGTGCAGGTAAGCATCCTGTATGCCCAGGGATACCATATAGTTCTTGGGTTACATTGCCAGCACAACAGAGCGCAGAGTTTCAATACGGAATTTGGACACTCTTACAAACGTGTTCAATGATTTGAGGTTGAGGATAGGCCGGAAAGACCCATTTGGTTTCGGAACTAGAAACAGGGTCAAATAGTATCCCCTGCCTCTCTGGGACAGAGATACCTGCACTACCACTCCTGTTTCCAGGAGAGGTTGTACAACCAGGTGTAGAGCTTGCGCTTTCAACGGATCCAAAGGAATAACCGTTGAACAGAACTGGCGAGGGGGACGCCTCTTGAAAGAGATTGTGTACCCAAGAGAGACAACTTCCCGCACCCAGGCGTCTGACGTGGTCTTTAACCAAACCTGGGCGAACTGCAGAAGTCGGCCTCCCACCCTGGGGTGGGCTTGTCTTGTTTGGACAGCCCAGGTAGATGTGGGCTTAGTGGTTTTGGAAGTACGAGCCTGTCTCAGGTACGCTTGACCTTTTGATTTACTTGGCGGTCGAAAGGAACGAAAAGTGGTACTCTTAGCCTTCTGAGCAGAAGGATTAGTACTTAGGAGAAACGCAGTCTTGGCCGTCGCCAAGTCAGTCACAATTTTGTTCAGATCCTCCCCAAAAAGTATGTCTCCCTTGAAAGGAAGTACCTCCAAGGTCACTTTAGAGTCCAGGTCTACTTTCCAGGACCTCAACCACAGAATCCGGCAAGCCAGGATAGACGTAGTAGATGCCTTGGTCGCCATGATTCCTGCATCAGAGGACGCCTCCTGAATATAGTTAGAGGCTATGGTAATATACGACAGATATTGTCTGGCAGTATCAGAAAAATCCTGAAGTAGCTCATCCTCAGTTGCCTGAACCCATGCTTCAATTCCTTTTGCCGCCCAAGAGGCAGCCATAGTGAGTCTATGTACAGCACTGGTAATAGTGTTAATAGACTTCAGGCATCCCTCCATACGCTTATCTGTCGGTTCCTTCAGTGAGATGACAGTGGTGACAGGCAGAGTAGATGACACCACAAGACGTCCGACTTCATGGACGGCACAAAAGTGTTTAAAAAATCCCGAAAAAAAATGCGTGGGGTCCCCCCTCCTAAGCATAACCAGCCTCGGGCTCTTTTGAGCCGGTCCTGGTTGTAAAAATACGGGGAAAAAATTGACAGGGGATCCCCCGTATTTTAACAACCAGCACCGGGCTCTGCGTCCGGTCCTGGTGCCAAAAATACGGGGGACAAAACACGTAGGGGTCCCCCGTATTTTTCACATTAGCACCGGGCTCCACTAGCTGGAGAGATAATGCCACAGCCGGGGGACACTTTTATACCGGTCCCTGCGGCCGTGGCATTAAATCCCCAACTAGTCACCCCTGGCCGGGGTACCCTGGAGGAGTGGGGACCCCTTAAATCAAGGGGTCCCCCCCTCCAGCCACCCAAGGGCCAGGGGTGAAGCCCGAGGCTGTCCCCCCCTCCATCCAAGGGCTGCGGATGGGAGGCTGATAGCCAAGTGACAAATTAAAGAATATTGTTTTTTGTAGCAGAACTACAAGTCCCAGCAAGCCTCCCCCGCAAGCTGGGACTTGGAGAACCACAAGTCCCAGCATGCGGGAGGGGGGGGGGGGAGAACGGGCCCGCTGGTACCTGTAGTTCTACTGCAAAAAAAAACCCCACATAAAAACAGTACACACACACCGTGAAGGTAAAACTTTATTACATGCATGCACACCGACACACACATACTTACCTATGTTGACACGGAGAGTCGGTCCCCTTCTCCACGTAGAATCCATGGGGTACCTGTAAATAAAATTATACTCACAAGAATCCTGTGTAGATCTGTCCTCTTCTTGTTTGTAATCCACGTACTTGGCAAAATAATAAAACGCAAAACCCGATCCACGCACTGAAAGGGGTCCCATGTTTACACATGGGACCCCTTTCCACGAATGCCGGGACCCACCGTGACTCCTGTCAAAGAGGGTCCCTTCAGCCAATCAGGGAGCGCCACGTCGTGGCACTGTCCTGATTGGCTGTGCGCGTCTAAGCTGTCAGGCGGCGCACTCGACATACAATGTAGCACATAGGCGCTCCATTGTATCCAATGGTGGGAACTTTGTGTCAGCGGTTGAGGTTACTCGCGGTCAACCGCTGACCGCAAAGTTCCCACCATTGAATATAATGGAGCGCCTATGTGCTATGCGCCGCCTGACAGCTCAGACGCGCACAGCCAATCAGGAGAGTGCCACGACGTGGCGCTCCCTGATTGGCTGAAGGGACCCTCTTTGACAGGAGTCACGGCATTCGGGGAAAGGGGTCCCCTTTCAGTGCGTGGATCGGGTTTTGCATTCTATTATTTTGCCAAGTACGTGATTTACAAACAAGAAGAGGACAGATCTACACAGGATTTTTGTGAGTATAATTTTATTTACAAGTAACCCGTGGATTCTACTGGTGAAGAGGACCGACACTTCGTGTCAACATAGTTAAGTATGTGTGTGTCGGTGTGCATGTATGTAATAAAGTTTTACTTTCACGGTGTGCGTGTCCTGTTTTTATATGGGTATTTTTTTTGCAGTAGAACTACAGATACCAGCGGGCCCGTTTCCCCCCGCATGCTGGTACTTGTGGTTCTCCAAGTACCAGCTTGCGGGGGAGGCTTGCTGGGACTTGTAGTTCTGCTACAAAAAACAATATTCTTTAATTGGTCACTTGGCTATCAGCCTCCCATCCGCAGCCCTTGGATGGAGGGGGTGACTAGTTGGGGATTTAATGCCACGGCCGCAGGGACCGGTATAAAAGTGTCCCCCGGCTGTGGCATTATCTCTCCAGCTAGTGGAGCCTGGTGCTGATGTGAAAAATACGGGGGACCCCTACGTCTTTTGTTCCCGTATTTTTGGCACCAGGACCGGACGCAGAGCCCGGTGCTGGTTGTTAAAATACGGGGGATCCCCTGTCAATTTCCCCCCCGTATTTTTACAACCAGGACCGGCTCAAAAGAGCCCGAGGCTGGTTATGCTTAGGAGGGGGACCCCACACATTTTTTTTCTTGATTTTTAACCCATTCCCACCCCATCCCACTGAAAAACATGCTCTGATCTCTCCATATTATTTTAGTCAGTAAAAAAAAAAAAATTTCTTTAAAAAAATATATTAAATAATACTTGTGGCTCCTAGTAGACAAACCAAGTAGATAATCCCTTCTAATATAAATAGATATGCTATTAGCAATAAAAAACACACAAAAAAAACATGTTTTTATAAAAATTTTATTAGATCCCGCCATCAAAATGAGGCGGACTGAAATTGACGAAATGACTGTTGAAAAGCACTGTTGTCGAATCGACATTCTTCAATTGAATATACTTTTGTCGAAAAGCCGCATTTTTACCATTGCAGACATGTCGAACTTGAAAACTGTCAAATTGCAAAAAGTCGAATCTGAAACGGCCGTTTTTTTGTCGAAAAGTACTGTATTGTATTGTCGAATCATTTTTTTGTGTCGAAAATGCCCCGTTTTTCGACATTTGCGGCAATTCGACCGCAATTGCATATGGCCCTATATATCAGAATACTTGTACAATATATTCTGGAAACAGTACACTCTTTCTCAACTAACACTGTCTGTAGAAAGATGTAGGATACTCAAGTGTTTGTAAAGTCTCAGCGCTGTACATAGGTGGCTTTACAAGGGAGACCTTGCCCTGCAGTCCCGGAGACCAGCCGCAGCTATGCTCAGAAGATGGCGCCCAGCGTCTCAGTCAGGGAGTGAGGGAGAGAGTGAGGCAGCTCCAGGGTGGGAAATCTGCGAGGAGATGGCGCCCTGGGCCGGGGCTACAGGTCAAGTGCCGCCTCTTCTATGCTGGACTTGCACCCCGGGTACTGTGAGCCTTATTAAATGGGGTGTTCGTACACCCGACCTGTACTCAGACGACCTGGTGGTCTAGTGAGGCCCCTGCTCGTTGACAGTGTCCACACTAGCACCGCGACCCGTCTCCCCAGGTCACGGATTGGAACGCGGTTTAATTGCGGGTCCCATCTGGGGGACCCTCTTACCTACTCCCCGTAGCGTCCACGTGAACCAGGAGAACAGTCTGTGACTCTGTGCCTAAGCCGGGACATCTCCGCCGCAAGTACCCGGGAACTGAGCCACGGGAGTACACGATGCCACTTGGGAGGTGATGGAGCCGCGGCGCTGAAGTGTCACCCTGACATACAGCGCTAACAGCCCAGCCGAAATAGGAAATTCTTCTAGAAGCTTTTTCAGGGCTGCCCATTGCAGGCCCCCTGTTAAGTGACTTGCTGTTGCAGGTACCAACTCGAAACTGAGCTCTCAGTGCCTGGAGGTGGGTTATAGAGGAGGTCCCAATGCATCCTAGGACACCCTAAAGCTTTAGCCTGTTGGTGCGTCTGGATCAAGATCCACTCTACACCCAGATGGTTCCCTGTGGAAACCAATGTACCCTACTGCAGAAATTTTCATTAATATATTTTTTGTGACACTTCTTTAGCAGCAAGTCACACCTTCGTCACTAAGATCGTGCAAGGGCTAGTCTGACAAGCAATAGTGGATCAGCTTGTATTGTCACCTGGCTCTCTGTCATAGTGTAGCACAGATAGATATTCTACTATCTCTGTGTCCGCTGAGGGTAGAACATTGCATGCTTCTTCCATTTCTTTCTCATAAAATGGAACATCCTGTTTATTTTTCAGCAAAACTCTCTCAGGTTCCAACAGTCCAAATTTGTCTTCATTTTCCAAGGATCTAATCTGCACTGAGCATTTTGGGTCTTCGGTTTTCAAAAAGTTTGAACTTCCTTGTGAATGTCTAGTGGTCTCTCTGTAATCTAATCCTTCCTGGAAGAAAAAGAAGACCAGACTCAGTCTAACATGTGAGGTTTCAATTATTTAGTCAAATCCCATTTAACAATAATCATGGTATTGGGATTAATTCCTTAGGGGGCATATCCAGTTGGTCACAGGTAATGCATAGATTCCACGTCGGTTACCCAATCCGCTAGACCGCAGAGGGTGCATTTACTTCAGAGTGTTACTTGCAGCTCCTGAGGATGCGTTATTATGTGCGGGAGATGAAGGACCTAATCGAATAGGCCAGGGCTGACAATTAGCTGTAGGTAATCCACATAACTAATTGGATATGTCCCTAGTTACTAATTATAACTACTTGTAAGAAAGTCATTTTTAATGTATCATCTCTTGCTAGGGATTTGAAACATCACCAACACCTTTACAGTGAAGAAACTATGTGAATGGTGCTGAAATTGTTTGCTCACCAGCATGGGAAAGTCCACTGATAAATGAAAATCACCATCTTCCACGCTATTCCATCTAAAAAAAAATTATAATGTTACAATAAAGAATATAGTATACCACAGTATAGACCCTCCCAATGTGTCCAGCATGCATCCTAATGTATCTAGCATGCACTGCATACCCCCCAACATGGCCTGAATGCAGTGCATAAGTCCCCCCAACATGGCCAGAATGCAGTGCATACCCCCCTAACATGGCCAGAATGCAGTGCATACCCCCCAACATGGCCAGAATGCAGTGCATACCCCCCAACATGGCCAGAATGCAGTGCATACCCCCCAACATGGCCAGAATGCAGTGCATACCCCCCAACATGGCCAGTATGCAGTGCATACTCCCCCAACATGGCCAGTATGCAGTGCATACTCCCCCAACATGGCTAGAATGCAGTGCATACCCTCAACATGGCCAGAATGCAGTGCATACCCCCCCAACATGGCCAGAATGCAGTGCATACCCCCAACATGGCCAGCATGCAGCGCATACTCCCCCAACATGGCCAGAATGCAGTGCATACCCCCAACATGGCCAGAATGCAATGCATACTCCCCAACATGACCAGAATGCAGTGCATACCCCCCCCCCCCCCCACCAACATGGCGAACATGCAGTGCATACTTCCCCAACATGGCCAGCATGCAGTGCATTCTTCCCCAACATAGCCAGAAAGCAGTGCTTACCCCCCCCCCCCCCCCCCAGCATGGCCAGAATGCAGTGCATACTCCCCCAACACAGCCAGAAAGCAGTGCAGACAAGTCAGCAATGGGTATTAATGCTAGTCAGCAGTTTTTCCAGTGTCTGCACTAGAATCCTAAAACTGCACATACAGATGTGTCTTCTCTCATCGTTCCTGAAGTCACTTTAAACAGCCCTTCTAGTCGCGCCTAGTTGTGAGCGCATTTACTAATGGCGAGCGTCTTTTTGTGCATTTTTTTTACCCTGAAAATGTATCTTATTCACTTCGCTATGTGAAGACACAAATGCAGACTGCTGATTAAAATATGTGGCATGCCTATATTCTTTGTGCGACTGCGGCTGTATACGAAATGCTACGCTACAGGCATAAAAAGACGCCTGATGTTAGCAGAGTTGTACGGGAACTGCCAGCTCATTCATGCCAGGCATCTTGCGCTGTGTGCCGTATTGAGCTGGATGTATGAGGACACATTTGTACACGTATGTATTATATGTGTGTGTGTGAGAACAGAAGTTCTGTATTGTTTAGTTAGCTGTACTGTATTATACAGTACGTTGTTTTACATCAGAGTGCAAATTGAGTTATTTAACAGGACACAGGCAGACTTTTTTGTCCACAGACTTGGACAAATTTGTTGGTACCCTTCCATGAAAAAAACAAAACAAAAACCACCCATGATTTTCACTGACATAACGTGAAAGAATTGGCATCCAGCATTGTTTATTTCATTTTTAATAAAAATCAGACATGAATTTATTGATTCCACAGAATATTTGAAATAATTAAATAAAACTGGCATGGCCAAAAATTATGGGACTCTTAACCTAATATTTTATGCACAATCTTTAGAAGCAATCACTGCAATCAGAAGTCAATGGTACATCCGCACCTGTCAGAAGATAGTTTGGTACACTCTTCCTTAGAAAACTGCTCCAGCAGTCTCAGGTCTGATAGGTGCATTCTCCAGACAGCATGTTTCAATTCTGTCCATAGGTGTTTGATAGGATTCGTAACATGGCCCGCTTCACAACAGTTTCAGGTTCTAATCTTATAAATTCTTGAGTGCTGTTAGCTGTGTGTTTTAGGTCATTGTCCCGAGACAGATTTCGGGCACTGAACAGTGTGTTGATAGTCTTCATATTTCATAATGCCCTGCACAGATTCAAGGCACCTTGTGCCAGACACTGCCATACCTCCCAACATGACCCTCTCCAGGAGGGACAGAATACTCTATTTCTGGACTTTTCTCCTAATGTATAATTGCTCTCACCTGTGGTGGAATACCTTTCTTATCCATTAACCTGTTCAGCACAGGTGATGGCAATCATACATTAGGTGAAAAGTCCAGGAACAGAGCATTCTGTCCCTCCTGGAGAGGGTCATGTTGGGAGGTATGCACTGCAAACCAGCCCCAAAGCATAACCAAGCCTCCTCCATGTGTCACAGTAAATATGGTGTTCATTTCTTTTACAGCTTCATCTTTTCATCTGAAAACATAAGTGACTTGCCAAAAAGCTCCAGTTTTGACTCGTGTCCAAAGGACATTCTCCCAGAAGCATTGTTTCAATATGCATGTTAGAAAAGTAAATTTTTTTTTTTTTCGGCTTACTTTCAAAAGTGGTGTCCACCTGGGACGTCTTCCACGGAGCCCACTGTCACTCTTACAGTATTGAATGATGCGATGAGACACTGACATAGCTTGACCTTGGAGTTCAGCTTGTACCTCCTTTAGCTTTTTTTTTTTTTAACCATTCTCACTATCCTTTCTAATTTGGGGTAAATTTTCCTCCTGCAGCCACCTCCACAGAGGCTGGCTACAGTCTCATGGACTCTAACCTTCTAAATAATATTTGCAACTGTATTCACAGGAACATCAAGCTACTTGGACATGGCCTTATAACCTTTAACGTGCTTCTCTAGAATTTTCTTTCTGATCTCCTCATGCTATCTCTTTCGCATGTTAAGTGTGGTGCACACAATGATACCAAACAGCAGAGTCGCTACTGTTCTCCACTTAAATAGGCCAAATGACTGCTTAAAAGATGAAAATGTGTGATGCTAATTCAAGAAAGCCATTTGTTTGAAATATCACTATAACCCTATTTTCTAAGTAGTACCAACAAATTTGTCCTGCCCATTTTGAATATCTTGGAGAATAAACAACAGTTTATCTGTTTTCACAGTTCCTTTGCTTTCTATATTGAACAGCCCCGGGCACTTAACCCAGGAGCTACAAACCCACAGTACTGTAAGTACCCTGGGTAACTGAATGTGGCCTACAAGGTTAGATTTACCAAAGCTAAAAAGAAAAAGTGGAGGTGTCCATAGTTACTGAGATTCTAGGTATTGTTTTCTAACATGTGCCAGATACAGTAAATGATAGATGGAATCCAATTGGTTGCTATGGCCAATACTTTCCTTTTTAGAAGCTTTATTAAAGCTACCCCTTAGGACTCATTCAAACCTGTCTGTTGTTAATGTACTTTTCCAATGCATAAAGGAGATAGGATTATTTCTTTCTACAAGAGTACCACATCATCTAAAATTTAAATGCTACATTTAAATAGGCTTGCCGTTCATAGGGGATCAGTACGTAATCCCGCTGGACGGGATCCCGGCGGTCGAAATACCGACGCCGGAATCCCGACCACACAATCCCGACAGGGGTGGCGAGCGGAACGCAGCCCCTTGCGGGCTCTCTTCGCTCGCCACGCTGCGGGCACGGTGCCTCGCTACGCTCGGCACACTATTATATTCTCCCTCTATGGGTGTCGTGGACACCCACGGAGGGAGAATATGTCGGGATTGTGGCGGTCGGGATTCCGGCGTCGGTATTTCGACCGCCGGGATCCTGTCCAGCGGGATGTTGACCGCATCCCGTTCATAGGTTCTGTGGCTGGCTGACTTCAAACCTGCATTTCACCTGGTTTTAAAGCAGCTACAGAACCTGTGTAATTCATTAGTGTCCAAGTTAAAGGGATAGTATGTATGGTAAGCCTACATTTAAACCTTTAAGATGTGGCACTGCCTATTTTTTATGCATCACATCGTACTACCGGTAAAAATTAAATATACTGGTAAAAACCCAGCACATGAAAAGGCAAGAAAAAAAAAAAGCCTGAAAATATAATAATTTTCACGTTTCTACTCTTTAGCCCAGTATGTGTATGAATGATCCCCGAATATCCTATGGGGTTTAAAGCATGGTAGTCTAAAACAAGTATATATAAAATAATTATAGAGTTTTGGATGTACTGCTAGCAGAACACAGAATTGCAGCTTGGGCACTCTGTTCTGGGATAAAAATATTTCCACATTCAACAGAATTAGCATTTAAAAACTGTTCACTCCGTGTGAAGGAAAAGCTACTTGTTTGTTATGTTCCATGTACTTGCACCCTAAGGAATTCACAAAAGTCCCCCAGAGATTGAAAGGTATTCTCTTGTTAGCTCGTCAGCTCTGTGCAGCATGAAACATATTGCTAATTATCTGTGAAGTGAAAAACAGCATCTTGCTACTGCATTCTCAACATGTAATTTAATTTAAACTGAAATGTATGTTCCCAATGTCATATGGAAGAGGAGATTATTAAATCAAGTGAAAAAAAAGGAAATGGCGCATGTTATCAATGGTCTAACCATAAGCAAAGGTTCTAAGGCAGAGGTTCGCAACTCTAGTACTCAGATATCCCTAAAGGGCCCTACACATTTAAAGATCCGCCGCCGAGCTGCCAGACAGCGGATACGGCCGACGGGCGACCCGGCGGCGGGGGGTAGGCAGTGACGGGGGGAGTGAAGTTACTTTCACTACCCCCGTCACACGGCTCCATAGAAGTGCAGGCAAATATGGACGAGATCGTCCATATTGGCCTGCATGCACAGCCGACGGGGCACCAGCGATGAACGAGCGCGGGGCCGCGCATCTTTCATTGCTAGTGCCTCCACACTCAAAGATAAGAACGGTATCTCGTTCACTAATGAACAAGATCATTCATAGCTTTGAGTGATATCGCCCAGTGTGTAGGGCCTATAACAGTGCATGGTTTACATATTGCCTAGTTGGTACACAGGTGTATTAATTACTGGCAGACACGTTAAAAGATCCACTGATGGTGCTAAATTATTTCACTTGTGCTCCTGAGGAGGGGACGCAGTAGGAAGTCAACACTGACAAAATGTTGATACCCTGCAAAACATTAGCGTTCAGGTTAGAGAGACATGAAAGAGTGTTGCCATACTGATCATGTCAATATTACATCAGCACGGACATTATAAACATGTCAACATATTCAATGTCGACATAACAATGTCCACAGTCTCATGTTAATATAACAAATCCCTGAGATCTGAAAAACATGCACTGTTAAAACTCCCCGAGCGCTGGAGCTGGGAATCATTGTTCTAAGGCGGTCGGGTTCGGGTGACTGGCGTCTGGGCTTTAGATTTCTTGGTGGCGGGGGGAGGTTTAGCGTAACAAAGCACTCGCCACGCAGCGGACTTGATGGCTCGACACAGGTTCTATTCCCACTCTATTGGTGTCGTGGACACTCACGAGTGGGAATAGTCCCTGTTAGTTGGCATGCCGACTGTGGGGCTGGCAATCGGTCGGGATCCCAGTGTTGGTATAGTGACCAGCGGATGCCTTCTAGGGCTGTGGTTCTCCACTCCAGTCATCAAGATCCCCCAACAGGTCATGTTTTCAGGATTCCTTTAATCATACACAGGTTAGTTTATATTGATTATTCAGTATTTATTTCACCTGTTACCACAGACATTTGTGAGAACTTGTTTTTTAAATAAATTCTGCTTTAGGATGACATGTTGCAATTTGGTTGCCCATTTACTGTACAGCAGAATATACATATGGTCTCTTTTTATCAACATGTGTTTGAGTAGAGAAAATATAGAAAAGTTCTAAATAGTGAAAATAGATTTACCTTTGGGCTCTGCCTGTGAGACGATCCCTTCCCTTTGCTTTGCTGCTTATGGTCTGCATCACTTTTTGTGTGTTTTCATTGCGGATCTGTTTTCCAGAACCTAAGAAAATTTCGGAAACATTATTTATTGCACTGCAGAGTCACGGATGTCAAATTCCAACTTGTAGGTTTTTACATAATTCTACTTTGGGAATTCTGAAGCTGACGACTTAATGGTTGAAAATCACCATGAGTTCCGTATAAAACAATTTGTACACTGGTTGACAAGTCCATACTATAGATTACAAACAAAGAGCAATGTGCACCTGGAACAAACCATGTTGCAATGAAAGGGGTGGAAATGCACTTATGTTTTACATGCACGGATTGCTTTTGAAATCAATGAAATTTAGAAGCTAACACACGGCCCTCCCAACTATAAATCTCTTTTCACATTTTATATCTTTCCTACATGTAGTGCAAGATGGTTTTACCAAGGTGTAAACTGCTCCTTCGTTTGATTTGCTCCTCAATCAGCACTACTGTGTAACACCGCCACCGTGAGCAGTTGCTCACCTTTACGGTTGGGGACATTTGCAAGATTCTGCATCTTCCTTCCACGTTCTCCTGAAAGAATGAAATATTTGACTAAAAAAATGATTGCCATAAAGGGCCTTGTTCTGAATGGGACATAGCTTGTATACAGCTACATCTAGATAATGTTAGCAAACTGTGCTGTAGCAATCATATATCTCTATGTTATGCCGCTTTTCTCCATATGTGAAGTCTGTGTTTATGGCTGGCAACGGAGCGGAAGAGAACAGTGTCATGGGAGCAGTGTGTATGCCGAGACGCGTCTATTTCAGACAGACCTCTAGCAGACAGCAGATAAGTACTGTAGGTGAAGTGGAGGAAAACGATGGAGGGACGTGATGTGTACACATTGCAGGCACGCATATAGGGGGTCATTCTGACCTGTTCGCACACAGCGGTTTAATCGAACGGTGCAAACAGGTCCGGAATGCGCATGCACGGCGGCAACAATGCATGTGCGCGATGTTGCCTGGCGACAGGGGTCGCCGGGTTAGGTTGCATCCTACGATGGATAGTGTTCACTCTAGGCTGTTTTAGCAGGGCGCCGCGCCCTGCCCGTTTTTTAACAGGCAAAACCCGCCCTGCCCCTTTTGCGGCGCCCTGCTAGAACAGCCGCCCGCTCCCTGCCCTCCCGGCGTGTATAGATGCCGTGCGCATGCGCGCGGCATCCATTCACGCATTGGGAGAGGGCTGGGGGAAGCCCAGCACCGACGGAGGTGCTGGGCACGCCCCCAACAGTGACGTCGCCGGCCACAGACGCTCTCTATAGTAGCGTCTGTGGGCCGCACCGACCCCTAAAATGACGGAGGCGTGGCCGCGCCCCCATTTCGGCCGCGCGCACACACATGTGCCCCCGGAGTCCGGCGCCCTGCCCCTTTTCACTCCTAGAGTGAACACTAGATGGAAGCGGTCGCAGAGCTGACCGCAAAGAAGATTGACATGAAGAAGGCGTACCTGGGCGGATCCGGACCGTTGGAGACCGTTTTCGGGGAGTGGTAAGGAAAACACAGGCGTGTCCAGCAGGATGGAGAGCGGATGTCTGATGTCAAAGCCGTATTCAGCATCGCAGAGATCGTCGCACAGGGTAAGTATGTCCAGGCCTAGTCTTCTTTCGCTTGAAATTTTTTTGGCTTAGCAGGGCTGCACAAGCGATCGCAGCCCTGCTGAGCTAAAATACACTCCCCCATAGGCGTGGACTATTGATCGCAGCAGCAAAAAGTTGCTGGCTGCGATCAACTCGGAATGACCACCCTAATGGTATAAGGAAAATATCTGTCTTATGAAACACACAGAGCTGCGTGTGGTGTGGATCAGGCACAACATGTACCCACACATTCCCTTTTATACAGTACAAGTTATAGAAGAATTCAATCAAGGTAAATACTACTTACAGTATTCCAAGCTTACCTGGAGTTCTATCCTGGAGTGTGTTTTCCTTCATGTATATTCAAATCCAAAATATTCTTTACTCTGACTACTGGGAGCTGCCAAATCTGTTCCTGCTCAGAATTAGCTGTCCCAGTTCTTTGATTCTATACTGCAGTAACTATATGAGCATGTCAGTGATAGCTAGAGGAAGAAGCTTAACTTAATAACCAAGAAATACTGATCTAGAAGTGAAAACTATTTTGATCAAACAAGTAAATTAAATCCACTATTTATTAATTAGCTTACCCGCTAGACTGTTTCAATGGAGCGCCATGCCCTGCCTGATTTTGAATAATTTAATTGCTTACGGAGGTGCCCCGTTGAACGGTCGCTGACCTCCGCCTCCCGTTGTGCTGCTGTACGTGCCAAGGATACGGAGGGCTACTGCAACTGTCCCGGTTGAATAGATGCATGTCGATCTTAACCAGTGTCGATATTTCACCTATTAACTGTCTACCTAGACGTAGATTTATTATACCGTAATAGTCATGAACGTGCAGTGCAAATGCTGTTTTGAGATGTCACTTGTCTACTTTGGTGCAAAAACAACCATTTACAAGGCAATCACGTTATGTGCATGCCAAGAGGACTGTGTTTGCAGGAGTGCAAAAATGTGTGCTTTTATTTAGAGCTGGGTGGATAATGGGCTTTCTCCAACTTGAGTGCAGATAATGGCCCTCATTCCGAGTTGATCGCTTGCTGACGTTTTTCACAGCACAGTGATCAGGTTACTACTGCGCATGCAGCGCAATGCGCACGTGCGTCGTACGGGTACAAACAGCATCGTTGCTGTGCAATGGTTCTAGCGACGAATCCATTCGCACAGCCGATTGCAAGGAGATTGACAGGAAGAGGGCGTTTACTGACCGTTTTCTGGGAGTGGTAGGGAAAATGCAGGCGTGTCCAGGTGTTGGCAGGGCGGGTGTCTGGCGTCAGTTCCGAGACCGGACAGGCTGAAGTGATCGCAAGGGCTAAGTAAGTCCAGAGCTACTCAGAAACTGCGAAAAAACGGTTTCGGCCCGTTCGGCTGCACAAGTGTTCGTACACTTCCAAAGCGAAAATACACTCCCCTAGAGGCGGCGACTATCTGATCGCTGCTCTGCAAAAAATAGCTAGCAAGCGATCAACTCGGAATAAGGGACAAGGTACAGGATTGGACCAACAATTAACACAAGATTTTGTTTTTGCCAGACTCGGGGGCATATACATATTCAATTAGCCTCAGGGTTTACCTTGTGGCTAATTACTGTGCCGGGCTGATTCAGTTAGCAGAGATTAAGCTTCAGGAGCTGTGAGGATAAATCTGCGAGAATAAAAGGAACCATCGGGGTTAAAGCGCGGCAAAAAATCCCATTGTTTTCTGCTCATCAATCCCTTATTTTTGGCATGGGGAAAAGGCTATTTTATTTAATGTACTTTCCTGCTGCGGCGGCTAATTGAATATTCCCACAGATGTAAATGAGATAGGATTTTTGTTCTTTTGCGAAGTAAATGTAACCAGGGTTCACATTCCCCCCCAAAAAAACCCCTACAGATCTTGAGAACCCTAAATGTGTATTGCATACATATATTGAGGTATGTGTTCATCAAGCACAAATTGAATGTACGACTTTGATTTTAATACAGATGTGTAATCATACATTATTGCTGCAGTCGCACCATACAGCCCCTCTCGGAGCGCCAGGTCTCGCAAAGATCTTTGTTCTGGATTTTTTTTTTTTTTACATCTTGCTGCCTGAAAATGTCTTACTTACAATGCAATGCGACTAGAACGCCCCAGGAGATCGATTCATTTGATATTCTACACTTGTATATCTGTGTGCAACTGATCCTAGAAGCACCTGTTTATCACTTCCTCTGATGAAATGGCCAACTAGCGATAGCGGAGAAACGCGTTAGTACATTCTCACCCATGGCACTGATTCGGAAGAACAACCGCCCGCTTCCATCCGTCCCAGCATCTACTCATTTGCACAAGCCACATACCAGACACTCCATCCAGCTGTAAAGGTGCCCACCCACTAGTGCGATTTGGTCCTTTTTCACTCGCTTTTGATGCATCGGACAGAGAAATCGCGTGAAATTGTCACATCGAATGCGGTTTACAGTACCTCAGATTGCGATCCATGCGCATTGGACCGGATCCGGAGATCATCACGGCTGCTACAAGGATTTACTAGAATCGCAGGCGAAACGGTGCGCATCAGAGTATTTTTACTACCTGTGAACCATCGCATGTGAGGTCTCGCATGAGTCACCTATTTAGGCCAGCCCCCCTAGTACCCTGTAGTCTGGATCATAAGATAAATCGGATGTGTGTGTGTGCTGTAAGATATATCGCATGCGATTTGTCGCCACTTGATAAATTGCATGCGATATATTGTATGTGAAAACAGCGCTCAAGTACAAATACGTATGTGCAGGAATCCTGGGAAGCTGCCAGGGAGTTCCATGGAAATTGCATGTGACATCAAGCTTGGAGTAGTCCCACTAGTGGATGGGGGCCTTAAACATTGATCACGCTTACTGCCACATATGCAAGTAATGCCTTGCCGGCAAAAACACTGATACCGAAGTGCGGCACATACAGCTACATGTCCCAGCGGGCGATTCACATCGGCTTACAGTATGTCAGGTTTCACTATGAGAGCTTCTGTCAGCCCTGTATTAATCATACGAAGCACCATTGCCAAGTCTGGCTGAAGTGCTAATACACTTGATCGCTTCTATCAGGGATGTAAATTTACTAAGGTGCGAGTTTTTTTTTAGAACTGATGATGTTGCTCATAGCAACCAATCAGATTCTACTTAACATTTATCTAGCTGCTTCTAGAAGATAATAGAATCTGATTGGCTGCTATGGGCATCATCACCAGTTGGCATGTTGAACCCATTATGGTTTTCACCTGGCTGAGTGAGATGCGATACTGCAGAGACTTACCCCTAATCATCACCAACTGCTATTATCGGCTACAATTTGACCTTTTATTATAACTCTGCAACACTGTTGTCTTTCACTTGTTACTAAATTTACTATCATCTGGAATGTGTGCTTTTATGAGGGACATTTAGGATTAGGCATTTACAGTTAATGTATTTATGCTTTAATATATACTTACTTGTCCTCCATTGCTTGATTTTTTATACTGTTACATATTTTTGCATTACTATTTATTTTTAATTAAATTGCTTATTTATTCATTGTACTCCCAGTATTTCTGTCAGTTTCCACTAACCCTGTCCGTGGCGTCCATTTCCCTTCACTACCTGTCTCCCATGCACCTCAGTCCTTTCTCAATGACACAAGTAGACAAGTCAAGGGAGGTCATTCCGACCCGATCGCTCGCTGCAGTTGCATGCTGGGCGGCCGAAGGCCGTTGTATTGTAGCGATTGCCTCTGCCTGATTGACAGGCAGAGGCGGTCGCTGGGCGGGAAATGGCTGGACGGTGGCGTTAAACCGTCGTTTAGGGGGCGCGGTCCGGCCGCTGTGCGATGCTTTTGCGATTCTGCGGGTAGGGGGCAGCACTGACATGCGGAGCGGACTAGCCCAGTGCTGGGCGTCCCCCCACATGTCTGAGTGACTGACCGTAGCTGTGCTAAATTTATTACAGCTACGATCAACTCTGAATGACCCCCACTGTCTCCTATAAGATAAGCATCATCACAGAAAATATTCTCTTGCAGCTGTGAGCATGCACTGACAGATTGCTCTGACCCTAGTCCAGGCATGTCCAAACTGCGGCCCTCCAGCTGTTGAGAAACTACACATCCCAGCATGCCCTGACACAGCATTAGCAGTCTCTGACAGCAAAACTGTGTCAGGGCATGCTGGGATGTGTAGTTTCACAACAGCTGGAGGGCCGCAGTGTAGTCATGCCTGCCCTAGTCGCACATATGTTAAGGGATTAAAAAATAAATAAATAAATATATATATATATATATATATATATATATATATATATATATATATATATATATATATATATATACACACACACACACACACACATTACAATGGTAGATGCCTGCACACTATAGTGAATTGAATAAATACAGTGGTGGGCAATAGGCAGCAGCATGTGAACTCCCCAAGATCACAAGAAGCCCTTTTTTTCCATGGTACAAGCTCCCTTCCCATTTTTGGAAGGTACAGTGCACTATTCCTCAGAAATGTCACCAGAAGTGATTTTTTATGACTGGACAGTTTGACTAGCTGATTACAAATGATAGCAAACCTAAACTGGCATTCTATATAAAGAACGCCTTCCTTGCACTGTCGGCAGTCATCCCTGTCTGTCTCTCTTCTAGTCTATAGAGGTATAGGGGTCTATTCAATTAATCCGACAATTCGTTATAACTGCATTTTCTGACTTTAAGTTGAATCTGGATTCGACCTATTCAAGTCCCCTGCCGTTTTTTTCCAACTTGTTGGAAAATACGCGGATTGGTACATTAGCTGTGAATCCACGTATTTTTCAGAATTTGCTGGAATTTTCAACAGGTTTTTGGCCCATTTTCAACAATGCCGATTCGAAAAAAAAAAAAAAAAAAAAAAAAAGTTTTATGGTAAGAACTTACCTTTGTTAAAACTCTTTCTGCGAGGTACACTGGGCTCCACAAGGAATGGACAATGGGGTGTAGAGTAGAATCTTGATCCGAGGCACCAACAGGCTCAAAGCTTTGACTGTTCCCAGAATGCATAGCGCCGCCTCCTATATCACCCCGCCTCCCTGCACAGAACCTGTTTTTAGTTAACCAGTCCAATGCAGTAGCAGGAAAAGAGACGACAACAGTTAGTAGCCACAACACCGCATTCTCGCGACAGGAGACGTGTCAGCAGCTAATGCCATACCAACTCAAAAAAGCTAAGTGCGTCAGGGTGGGTGCTTTGTGGAGCCCAGTGTACCTCGCAGAAAGAGTTTTAACAAAGGTAAGTTCTTACCATAAAACTCGTTTTCTGCTGCGGGGTACACTGGGCTCCACAAGGAATGGACAATGGGGATGTCCTAAAGCAGTTCCTTAGGGGAGGGGACGCACTGTAGCGGGCACAAGAAACCGGTATCCAAAGGAAGCATCCTGGGAAGCGGCAGTATCGAAGGCATAGAAACCTTATGAACGTGTAGCCGCCTTGCACAATTGCTTAAGTGTTGCACCACGTTGGGCCGACCAAGAAGGTCCAACAGACTGAGTAGAATGGGCCTTAATGTGATCAGGAGCAGAGAGACCAGCCTTCACATAAGCATGTGCAATCACCATTCTAATCCATCTGGCCAGAGTTTGCTTGTGAGCAGGCCAGCCACGTTTGTGAAACCCAAACACAACAAAAAGAGAATCCGATTTCCTAATAGGAGCAGTTCTCTTCACATAGATACGGAGAGCCCGTACCACATCCAAAGACCGCTCTTTGGGAGACAGATCAGGAGAAACAAGTGCCGGAACTACAATCTCCTGATTAAGGTGGAACGAAGAAACCACCTTAGGTAGATAGCCGGGACGAGTCCTAAGAACCGCCCGGTCACGGTGAAATATCAGATATGGGGAACTACAGGACAAGGCACCCAAATCCGACACTCTTCTAGCTGAAGCAATAGCCAGCAGAAACACCACCTTAAGGGAAAGCCACTTAAGGTCAGCTGAACCAAGAGGTTCAAACAGACTCTTGTAACGCCTCCAAAACCACGACAAGTCCCAAGGAGCCACAGGCGGGACATAGGGAGGTTGGATACGCAACACGCCCTGAGTAAAGGTATGCACATCAGGTAAAGTCGCAATTTTTCTCTGAAACCACACCGAGAAGGCAGATATTTGAACCTTGAGGGAGGCCAGACGCAGGCCTAAGTCCAGGCCCTGCTGAAGAAAAGCCAACAACTTGGCTATACTAAACTTGGAAGCGTCATATTCGTTAGATGCGCAACAAACAAAGTAAGAATGCCAGACCCTATAGTAAATCCGAGCCAAAGCCGGTTTCCGGGGCCCGCAACATAGTTTGAATGACCGCCTCAGAAAACCCATAAGCCCTTAAGACGGAAGCTTCAAGAGCCACGCCGTCAAAGACAGCCGGGCTAGGTCCTGGTAGACACAGGGGCCCTGAACGAGGAGGTCTGGGCGTTGTGGAAGTAGAATTGGACGCTCTGACGATAGGCCTTGCAGGTCTGAGAACCAGTGCCGTCTGGGCCACGCTGGAGCTATGAGAAGCAGAATTCCTTTTTCTTGTTTGAACTTCCGAATTACCCTGGGCAGGAGTGACACCGGAGGGAACACGTACGGCAGCCGAAACCTCCACGGTACCGCCAGCGCATCCACGAATGCTGCTTGAGGATCCCTTGTCCTTGCTCCGAAGACCGGAACCTTGTGATTGTGTCGAGACGCCATCAGAACCACATCTGGAAGGCCCCACCTTTCCACTAGGAGTTGAAACACTTCTGGATGGAGGCCCCACTCGCCGGCATGCACGTCCTGACGACTGAGAAAGTCTGCTTCCCAAATCAGGACTCCCGGAATGAATATTGCCGATATGGCCGGTAGATCGTGTTCTGCCCACTGTAGAATCCGTGAGACTTCCTTCATTGCTAGGCGGCTTAGATTGCCGCCTTGATTTATGTAAGCCACTGTGGTGGCATTGTCCGACTGTACTTGAACAGGACGGTTCTGAATTAAATGCTGGGCTAGGTTCAAGGCATTGAAGACCGCCCGCAACTCCAGATTATTGATCGAGAGGAGGGACTCCTCCTTGGTCCACCACCCCTGAAGGGAGTGTTGCTCCAGCACCGCGCCCCAACCTCTTAGACTGGCATCTGTCGTCAACAGGACCCAGTCGGATATCCAGAATGGACGGCGCCTGCACAGTTGTTGGTCCCGGAGCCACCAGAGCAGCGACAGACGGACCACCGGAGTCAATGAGATCATTTGAGACCTGATCCGGTGAGGCAGGCCGTCCCATTTGGCTAGAATCAGCCTCTGGAGAGGGCGAGAATGAAATTGATCGTACTCCACCATGTCGAATGCTGACAACATGAGGCCCAGCACCTGCATCGCCGAATGTAGACACTTGCGGACAAGATAGGAAGCAACGAATCCTGTCCTGACGTTTCAGGACTTTCTCCTGAGACCGGAACAACTGCTGGTTGTGAGTGTCCAATAGCGCTCCCAGATGCACCATGCTCTGAGCAGGGATCAGGGATGACTGCTTCCAGTTGATGAGCCACCCGTGGGCTTGCAGAAACCGGACCGTCGCATCTAGATGACACAGGAGAAGTTCTGGGGAATTTGCCAGGATTAACAAGTCGTCCAAATACGGCAGTATCCTGACCCCTTGACGGCGGAGTACCACCGTCATCACCGCCATGACTTTTGTAAAGACTCGCGGAAACGTTGTTAAACCAAAAGGTAACGCCCGAAACTGGTAATGGCAGTTGCCAATCGCAAATCTCAGGTATTGCTGATGAGACACTGCTATAGGAACATGCAGGTAAGCATCCTGTATATCCAGGGAGACCATGAAGTCCCCAGATTCCAAGGCCAGAACTATAGAGCAAAGGATTTCCATCCGGAACTTGGAAACCTTCACAAACCTGTTCAATGCCTTGAGGTTGAGAATGGGCCGGGAGGACCCATTCGGTTTCGGGACTAGAAACAGCGGAGAATAGTACCCCCGGTCCCTCTGTGCAAGAGGCACCTGTACTACGACTCCTGTATCCAGGAGGGTCTGTACCACCGAATGTAGAGTATTTGCCTTTGTCTTGTCCAACGGGACATCTGTTTGGCAAAATCGATGAGGGGGTCGGTTTTTGAAGGCTATGGCGTAACCTCGTGTGACGACTTCCCGTACCCAGGCATCTGAAGTGGTCTTCAACCATTCCTGGGTATACCCTAGAAGCCGGCCCCCCACCCTGGGATCCCCCAGAGGGAGGCCCGCCCCGTCATGCTTATCTGTCTTGGAAGCTGGCTGACGGGCCGCCCAGGCTCTTTTGGGCTTAGGCTTACCAGGTTTGGAAGTGTGGGCCTGCTTGTTGTACGCCTGACCTTTTGCTTTACCTGAAGGACGAAAGGAAGTACCTTTAGCCTTCGACACAGAAGGAGCAGTACTTGGCAGACGGGCAGTTTTGGCAGTAGCCAAGTCAGCTACAATCTTATTTAAATCCTCCCCAAACAGAATATCTCCCTTAAAAGAGAGTACCTCCAGGGTTTTTCTACAGTCCAGATCCACAGACCAGGATCTCAGCCACAATATCCGGCGAGCCAGGACTGATGTAGTAGAGACCTTGGCTGCCAGGATACCGGCATCAGAAGCCGCCTCTTTAATATAACGAGAAGCTGTGACAATATAAGACAAGCATTGTCTAGCATGGTCAGAGGAGATTTCAGCATCTAACTCCAAGGCCCATGCTTCAATGGCCTCTGCAGCCCAAGTAGCTGCAATAATGGGCCTTTGTGCAGCACCCGTGAGGGTGTAAATCGCTTTCAGACAACCCTCCACGCGTTTATCCGTAGGCTCTTTTAGAGACGTGATGGTGGTGACCGGCAGAGCTGAGGAAACCACCATCCTAGCCACATGCGAGTCCACTGGAGGAGGCGTTTCCCAATTCTTAGACAGCTCCGGATCGAGGGGATAGCGAGCCAGCATCTTCTTTTGAGGCACAAACTTCGTACCCGGGTTTTCCTAGGGTTCCTGACGTATATCAATTAGGTGGTCAGAGTGAGGTAAAACTTGTTTAATCACCTTCTGACGCTTGAACCTATCTGGCTCCTTAAGAGGAACGGATGGCTCGGGATCATCCATAAACTGTAAAATTAACTTAATAGCCTCCAAGAGGTCAGGAACATCCTCATGTGAACCACCCTTTCCATTAGCCGTATCCGAGTCAGAACCTGTGGGGTCAGTGTAAGTGCCGTCTTCATCCGACGAGGTGTCAGTGACAGCAGTGGATTGTGAGGAAACAACCGCTCGCTTAGAGGACCCCTTGGACGTAGGCGAGCGACGGTCAGACTTTTAGTAGTCAGGGACTGGTTCAACTTCTTTATTTGAGCAGATAAATCGTCCGCCCACGGCGGGTTAGCGGCAGGGACCACAAACAGTTGTACCGGCGTGGGGTGTTACATAGGCGGTGTTAGTTTATGAACTAGCGTATGCAGAAGCGTGGAAAAAGCGGCCCACGGCGGGTCATTATGGACCCCCGTTGCCACCGTCCCACTGGGGGGCAAGGAGCCCCCAGAACCAGAGCCCAAAGCTGCTATATTCTCCTCATAGGTATCTGCGGCTTCAGCAACACCGGCAGTGTGTTCAGCCCCAGAACCGTTACCCTCAGAAGCAGACATGATATAACTTGCAGTATCAGGTAACACAGTACAATTTGTCAGCAGCATGATACCTCTAGCCCAAACCCCTGCACAGTGTAGTCAGCACCAGCAGAGATAAAGGAGAGATATGGTGACTAAATCACAGAGAAAAAGTAAGAATTTACTCACCGGTAATTCTATTTCTCGTAGTCCGTAGTGGATGCTGGGACTCCGTAAAGACCATGGGGAAGAGCGGCTCCGCAGGAGACTGGGCACAACTATAAAGAAAGCTTTAGACTACTGGTGTGCACTGGCTCCTCCCACTATGACCCTCCTCCAGACTTCAGTTAGGATACTGTGCCCGGAAGAGCTGACACAATAAGGAAGGATTTTGAATCCCGGGTAAGACTCATACCAGCCACACCAATCACACCGTATAACTCGTGATACAATACCCAGTTAACAGTATGATAACAACTGAGCCTCTCAACAGATGGCTCAACAATAACCCTTTAGTTAAGCAATAACTATATACAAGTATTGCAGACAATCCGCAGACAAAACTTGGGATGGGCGCCCAGCATCCACTACGGACTACGAGAAAAAGAATTACCGGTGAGTAAATTCTTATTTTCTCTGACGTCCTAAGTGGATGCTGGGACTCCGTAAGGACCATGGGGATTATACCAAAGCTCCCAAACGGGCGGGAGAGTGCAGATGACTCTGCAGCACCGAATGGGCAAACTCTAGGTCCTCCTCAGCCAGGGTGTCAAACTTGTAGAATTTAGCAAACGTGTTTGACCCCGACCAAGAAGCTGCTCGGCAAAGTTGAAGAGCCGAGACCCCTCGGGCAGCCGCCCAAGAAGAGCCCACCTTCCTCGTGGAATGGGCTTTCACTGATTTAGGATGCGGCAGTCCAGCCGCAGAATGTGCAAGCTGAATCGTACTACAGATCCAGCGAGCAATAGTCTGCTTTGAAGCAGGTGCACCCAACTTGTTGGGCGCATACAGGATAAAGAGCGTGTCAGTCTTTCTGACTCCAGCTGTCCTGGAAACATAGATTTTCAGGGCCCTGACTACGTCCAACAACTTGGAAGCCTCCAAGTCATTTGTAGCCGCAGGCACCACGACAGGTTGGTTCAGATGAAAAGCTGATACCACTTTGGGGAGAAACTGGGGACGAGTCCTCAATTCTGCCCTATCCATATGGAAAATCAGATAAGGGCTTTTACATGACAAAGCCGCCAATTCTGAAACACGCCTGGCCGAAGCTAAGGCCAACAACATGACCACTTTCCACGTGAGATATTTCAAATCCACGGTTTTCAGTGGCTCAAACCAATGTGACTTTAGGAAATCCAACACCACGTTGAGATCCCAAGGTGCCACTGGAGGCACAAAAGGGGGCTGAATATGCAGCACTCCCTTAACAAAACTTCAGGTAGTGAAGCCAGTTCTTTCTGGAAGAAAATCGATAGAGCCGAAATCTGGACCTTAATGGAACCCAATTTAAGGCCCATAGTCACCCCTGACTGTAGGAAGTGCAGGAAACGGCCCAGCTGAAATTCCTCCGTTGGGGCCTTCCTGGCCTCACACCACGCAACATATTTTCGCCATATGCGGTGATAATGGTTTGCGGTTACTTCTTTCCTAGCTTTAATCAGCGTAGGAATGACTTCCTCCGGAATGCCCTTTTCTTTCAGGATCCGGTGTTCAACCGCCATGCCGTCAAACGCAGCAGCGTTAAGTCTTGGAACAGACAGGGCCCCTGCTGCAGCAGGTCTTGTCTGAGCGGTAGAGGCCATGGGTCCTCTGAGATCATTTCTTGAAGTTCCGGGTACCAAGCTCTTCTTGGCCAATCCGGAACAATGAGTATAGTTCTTACTCCTCTTCTCCTTATTATCCTCAGTACCTTTGGTATGAGAGGAAGAGGAGGGAACACATAAACCGACCGGTACACCCACGGTGTCACTAGAGCGTCCACAGCTATCGCCTGCGGGTCTCTTGACCTGGCGCAATACTTTTCTAGCTTTTTGTTTAGGCGGGACGCCATCATGTCCACCTGTGGCCTTTTCCAACGGTTTACAATCATTTGAAAGACTTCTGGATGAAGTCCCCACTCTCCCGGGTGGAGGTCGTGCCTGCTGAGGAAGTCTGCTTCCCAGTTGTCCACTCCCAGAATGAACACTGCTGACAGTGCTAACACGTGATTTTCCGCCCATCGGAGAATCCTTGTGGCTTCTGCCATTGCCGTCCTGCTTCTCGTGCCGCCCTGTCGGTTTACATGGGCGACCGCCGTGATGTTGTCTGACTGGATCAGTACCGGCTGGTTTTGAAGCAGGGGTTTTGCCTGACTTAGGGCATTGTAAATGGCCCTTAGTTCCAGAATATTTATGTGCAGGGAAGTCTCCTGACTTGACCATAGTCCTTGGAAGTTTCTTCCCTGTGTGACTGCCCCCCAGCCTCGAAGGCTGGCATCCGTGGTCACCAGGACCCAGTCCTGTATGCCGAATCTGCGGCCCTCTTGAAGATGAGAACTCTGCAGCCACCACAGCAGACACACCCTTGTCCTTGGAGACAGGGTTATCAGCCGATGCATCTGAAGATGCAATCCGGACTACTTGTCCAACGGGTCCCACTGAAAGGTTCTTGCATGAAACCTGCCGAATGGAATCGCTTCGTAGGAAGCTACCATCTTTCCCAGGATCCGCGTGCAGTGATGCACCGACACCTGTTTTGGTTTTAGGAGGCCTCTGACTAGAGATGACAGCTCCTTGGCCTTCTCCTCCGGGAGAAACACTTTTTTCTGTTCTGTGTCCAGAACCATCCCCAGGAACAGTAGACGTGTCGTAGGGACCAGCTGTGACTTTGGAATGTTTAGAATCCAGCCGTGCTGTTGTAGCACCTCCCGAGATAGTGCAACCCCGACCAACAACTGCTCTCTGGACCTCGCCTTTATCAGGAGATCGTCCAAGTACGGGATAATTAAAACTCCCTTCTTTCGAAGGAGTATCATCATTTCGGCCATTACCTTGGTAAAGACCCTCGGAGCCGTGGATAGACCGAACGGCAACGTCTGGAATTGGTAATGACAATCCTGTACCACAAATCTGAGGTACTCCTGGTGAGGATGGTAAATGGGGACATGCAGGTAAGCATCCTTGCTGTCCAGTGATACCATGTAATCCCCCTCGTCCAAACTTGCAATAACCGCCCTGAGCGATTCCATCTTGAACTTGAATTTTTTTTATATATGTGTTCAAGGATTTAAAATTTAAAATGGGTCTCACCGAACCGTCCGGTTTCGGTACCACAAACATTGTGGAATAGTAACCCCGTCCTTGTTGAAGTAGGGGTACCTTTACTATCACCTGTTGTGAATACAGCTTGTGAATTGCCTGTAACACTGCCTCCCTGCCTGAGGGAGTGGTTGGCAAGGCAGATTTGAGGAAACGGCGGGGGGGAGACGTCTCGAATTCCAGCTTGTACCCCTGAGATACTATCTGAAAAATCCAGGGATCCACCCGTGAGCGAGCCCACTGATTGCTGAAATATTTGAGACGGGCCCCCACCGTACCTGGCTCCGCCTGTGGAGCCCCAGCGTCATGCTGTGGGCTTAGAGGAAGCGTGGGAGGACTTTTGCTCCTGGGAACTGGCTGTATGCTGCAGCTTTTTTCCCCTACCCCTGCCTCTGGGCAGAAAGGACGCGCCTTTAACCCGCTTGCCCCTATTGGGCCGAAAGGACTGTACCTGATAATACGGTGCTTTCTTTGGCTGTGAGGGAACATGGGGTAAAAATGTAGACTTCCCAGCTGTTGCTGTGGAAACGAGGTCCGAGAGACCATCCCTGAACAACTCCTCACCCTTATAAGGCAGAACTTCCATGTGCCTTTTGGAATCTGCATCTCCTGTCCACTGCCGAGTCCATAACCCTCTCCTGGCAGAAATGGACATTGCACTAATTTTGGATGCCAGCCGGCAAATATCCCTCTGTGCATCCCTCATGTATAAAAGTGCGTCTTTTATATGCTCTACGGTTAGCAATATAGTGTCCCTGTCTAGGGTATCAATATTTTCTGACAGGGAATCTGACCATGCAGCTGCAGCACTGCACATCCATGCTGAAGCAATAGCTGGTCTCAGTATAACACCTGTGTGTGTATATATAGATTTCAGGATAGCCTCCTGCTTTCTATCAGCAGATTCCTTCAGGGCGGCCGTATCCGGAGACGGTAGTGCCACCTTCTTTGACAAGCGTGTGAGCGCTTTATCCACTCTAGGGGATGTTTCCCAACGTGACCTATCCTCTGGCGGGAAAGGGTACGCCATTAGTAACCTCTTAGAAATTACCAGCTTCTTATCAGGGGAAGCCCACGCTTCTTCACACACTTCATTTAACTCCTCAGATGGAGGAAAAGCTACTGGTAGTTTTTTCTCTCCAAACATAATACCCTTTTTTGTGGTACCGGGGGTAACATCAGAAATGTGCAACACATTTTTCATTGCCTCAATCATGTAACGTGTGGCCCTACTGGAAGTTACATTAGTCTCATAGTCGTCGACACTGGAGTCAGTATCCGTGTCGACATCTGTGTCTGCCATCTGAGGTAGCGGGCGTTTTAGAGCCCCTGATGGCTTTTGAGACGCCTGGGCAGGCACAGGCTGAGAAGCCGGCTGTCCCACATTTGGTATGTCGTCAAACCTTTTATGCAAGGAGTCGACACTGTCGCGTAATTCCTTCCACAGCACCATCCACTCAGGTGTCGACCCCGCAGGGGGTGACATCACGTTTACAGGCATCTGCTCCGCCTCCACATAAGCCTCCTCATCAAACATGTCGACACAGCCGTACCGACACACCGCAAACACACAGGGAATGCTCTGACAGAGGACAGGACCCCACAAAGCCCTTTGGGGAGACAGAGAGAGAGTATGCCAGCACACACCAGAGCGCTATATAACACAGGGATCCCACTATAAATGAGTGTTTTCCCTTATAGCTGCTTATAATAAGATTTTACTTACCGATAAATCTATTTCTCATAGTCCGTAGTGGATGCTGGGACTCCGTAAGGACCATGGGGAATAGCGGCTCCGCAGGAGACAGGGCACAAAATAAAAGCTTAAGGATCAGGTGGTGTGCACTGGCTCCTCCCCCTATGACCCTCCTCCAAGCCTCAGTTAGGATACTGTGCCCGGACGAGCGTACATAATAAGGAAGGATATTGAATCCCGGGTAAGACTCATACCAGCCACACCAATCACACCGTACAACTTGTGATCTGAACCCAGTTAACAGTATGATAAACGCAAGGGAGCCTCTGAAAAGATGGCTCACAACAATAATAACCCGAATTTTTGTAACAATAACTATATACAAGTATTGCAGACAATCCGCACTAGGGATGGGCGCCCAGCATCCACTACGGACTATGAGAAATAGATTTATCGGTAAGTAAAATCTTATTTTCTCTGACGTCCTAGTGGATGCTGGGACTCCGTAAGGACCATGGGGATTATACCAAAGCTCCCAAACGGGCGGGAGAGTGCGGATGACTCTGCAGCACCGAATGAGAGAACTCTAGGTCCTCCTCAGCCAGGGTATCAAATTTGTAGAATTTAGCAAACGTGTTTGCCCCTGACCAAGTAGCTGCTCGGCAAAGTTGTAAAGCCGAGACCCCTCGGGCAGCCGCCCAAGATGAGCCCACTTTCCTTGTGGAATGGGCTTTTACTGATTTTGGCTGTGGCAATTCTGCCACAGAATGTGCAAGCTGAATTGTACTACAAATCCAACGAGCAATTGTCTGCTTAGAAGCAGGAGCACCCAGTTTGTTAGGTGCATACAGGATAAACAGCGAGTCAGATTTTCTGACTCCAGCCGTCCTGGAAACATATATTTTCAAGGCCCTGACAACGTCAAGCAACTTAGAGTCCTCTAAGTCCCTGGTAGCCGCAGGTACCACAATAGGTTGGTTCATGTGAAATGCAGAAACCACCTTAGGTAGAAATTGAGGACGAGTCCTCAATTCCGCCCTGTCAGAATGAAAAATTAAGTAAGGGCTTTTATATGATAAAGCCGCCAATTCTGACACACGCCTGGCTGAAGCCAAGGCTAACAGCATCGACACCTTCCATGTGAGATATTTTAAGTCCACAGTGGAAAGTGGTTCAAACCAATGTGACTTTAGAAAACTCAACACCACATTGAGATCCCAAGGTGCCACTGGAGGCACAAAAGGAGGCTGTATGTGCAGCACCCCTTTTACAAATGTCTGAACTTCAGGTACTGAAGCCAGTTCTTTTTGGAAGAAAATCGACAGGGCCGAAATTTGAACCTTAATGGACCCTAATTTTAGGCCCATAGACAGTCCTGTTTGCAGGAAATGAAGGAAACGACCCAGTTGAAATTCCTCTGTAGGGGCCCTCTTGGCCTCACACCACGCAACATATTTACGCCAAATGCGGTGATAATGTTTTGCGGTTACGTCCTTCCTGGCTTTGACCAGAGTAGGAATGACTTCTTCTGGAATGCCTTTTTCCCTCAGGATCCGGCGTTCAACCTCCATGCCGTCAAACGCAGCCGCGGTAAGTCTTGAAACAGACAAGGCCCCTGTAGTAGCAGGTCCTGTCTTAGAGGTAGAGGCCACGGTTCGTCCGTGAGCATCTCTTGAAGTTCCGGGTACCAAGTCCTTCTTGGCCAATCCGGGACCACGAGTATAGTTCTTACTCCTCTCTTTCTTATGATTCTCAGTACTTTTGGTATGAGAGGCAGAGGAGGGAACACATACACTGACTGGTACACCCACGGCGTTACCAGAGCGTCCACTGCTATTGCCTGAGGGTCCCTTGACCTGGCGCAATATCTGTCCAGTTTTTTGTTTAGACGTGACGCCATCATGTCCACCTTTGGTTTTTCCCAACGATTTACAATCAGGTGGAAGACTTCTGGGTGAAGTCCCCACTCTCCCGGGTGAAGGTCGTGTCTGCTGAGGAAGTCTGCTTCCCAGTTGTCCACTCCCGGAATGAACACTGCTGACAGTGCTATCACATGATTTTCCGCCCAGCGAAGAATCCTTGCAGCTTCTGCCATTGCCCTCCTGCTTCTCGTGCCGCCCTGTCTGTTTACGTGGGCGACTGACGTGATGTTGTCCGATTGGATCAACACCGCCTGACCCTGAAGCAGAGGTTTTGCTTGACTTAGGGCATTGTAAATGGCCCTTAGTTCCAGAATGTTTATATGAAGAGATGTTTCCATGCTTGACCACAAGCCCTGGAAATTCCTTCCCTGTGTGACTGCTCCCCAGCCCCTCAGGCTGGCATCCGTGGTCACCAGGACCCAATCCTGAATGCCAAATCTGCGGCCCTCTAGTAGATGAGCATTCTGCAGCCACCACAGGAGAGACACCCTTGTCCTTGGCGACAGGGTTATCCGCTGATGCATCTGCAGATGCGATCCGGACCATTTGTCCAGTAGATCCCACTGAAATGTTCTTGCATGGAATCTTCCGAATGGAATCGCTTCGTAAGAAGCCACCATTTTTCCCAGGACCCTCGTGCACTGATGCACTGAGACCTGGCCTGGTTTTAGGAGATTCCTGACTAGCTCGGATAACTCCCTGGCCTTCTCCTCCGGAAGAAACGCCTTCTTCTGGACTGTGTCCAGAATCATTCCTAGGAACAGTAGACGTGTCGTTGGAATCAGCTGCGATTTTGGAATATTTAGAATCCACCCGTGCTGACGTAACACAACCTGAGATAGTGCTACTCCGACTTCTAACTGTTCCCTGGATCTTGCCCTTATCAGGAGATCGTCCAAGTAAGGGATAATTAAAATGCCTTTTCTTCGTAGAAGAATCATCATTTCGGCCATTACCTTGGTAAAGACCCGAGGTGCCGTGGACAATCCAAACGGCAGCGTCTGGAACTGATAATGACAGTTTTGTACTACAAACCTGAGGTACCCTTGGTGAGAAGGGTATATTGGGACGTGGAGATAAGCATCTTTGATGTCCAGAGACACCATATAGTCCCCTTCTTCCAGGTTCGCTATCACTGCTCTGAGTGACTCCATATTGAATTTGAACCTTTTTATGTAAGTGTTCAAGGATTTCAGATTTAAAATTGGTCTCACCGAGCCGTCCGGCTTCGGTACCACAAACAGCGTGGAATAATACCCCTTCCCTTGTTGCAGGAGGGGTACCTTGATTATCACCTGCTGGGAATACAGCTTGTGAATGGCTTCCAAAACTGCCTCCCTGTCGGAGGGAGACTTTGGTAAAGCAGACTTCAGGAACCGACGAGGGGGAAACGCCTCGAATTCCAGTTTGTACCCTTGCGATACTACCTGTAGAATCCAGGGATCCACTTGCGGAGTGAGCCCACTGCGCGTTGAAATTCTTGAGACGGGCCCCCACCATATCTGAGTCTGCTTGTAAATCCCCAGCGTCATGCTGAAGACTTGGCAGAAGCAGGGGAGGGCTTCTGCTCCTGTGAAGCGGCTGCATGGTGCAGTCTTTTTCCTCTTCCTCTGCCCCGGGGCAGAAAAGAGTGGCCTTTTGCTCGCTTGTACTTATGGGAACGAAAGGACTGAGTTTGAAAAGACGGTGTCTTTTTCTGCTGATGTGGAGTGACCTGGGGTAAAAAGGTGGATTTTCCAGCCGTTGCCGTGGCCACCAGGTCCGATAGACCAGCCCCAAATAACTCCTCCCCTTTATACGGCAATACTTCCATGTGCCGTTTGGAATCCGCATCCCCTGACCACTGTCGCGTCCATAACGCTCTTCTGGCAGAGATGGACATAGCACTTACTCTTGATGCCAGGGTGCAAATATCCCTCTGTGCATCACGCATATATAGTAATGCATCCTTTAAATGTTCTATAGTTAACAAAATATTGTCCCTATCCAGGGTATCAATATTCTCAGTCAGGGAATCCGACCATGCGACTCCAGCACTGCACATCCAGGCTGAGGCGATTGCTGGTCGCAGTATAACACCAGTATGTGTGTATATACTTTTTAGGATATTTTCCAGCCTTCTATCAGCTGGTTCTTTGAGGGTGGCCGTATCAGGAGACGGTAACGCTACTTGTTTAGATAAACGTGTGAGCGCCTTATCTACCCTAGGGGGTGTTTCCCAACGCGCCCTAACCTCTGGCGGGAAGGGATATAATGCTAATAATTTTTTAGAAATTAGCTGTTTTTTATCGGGGGAAACCCACGCTTTTTCACACACCTCATTTATTTCCTCTGATTCAGGAAAAACTATTGGTAGTTTTTTCTCACCCCACATAATACCCTTCTTTGTGGTACTTGTAGTGTCAGAAAGGTTCAATGCCGCTTTCATTGCCGTGATCATGTAACGTGTGGCCCTACTGGACATTACGTTTGTCTCGTCACCGTCGACACTAGACTCAGTATCTGTTTCAGGGTCTGTGTCGACCCACTGAGGTAACGGGCGTTTTAGCGCCCCTGACGGTGTCTGAGACGCCTGGACAGGCACTAATTGATTTGCCGGCTGTCTCATGTCGTCAACAGTTTTTTGCAAATTGCTGACATTAACTTAATTGTTTAAATACAATCATCCAGTCAGGTGTCGACTCCCTAGGGGGTGACATCACCAACACAGGCAACTGCTCCGCCTCCACATCATTTTCCTCCTCATACATGTCGACACACGCGTACCGACACACAGCACACACACCGGGAATGCTCTGATAGAGGACAGGACCCCACTTAGCCCTTTGGAGAGACAGAGGGAGAGTCTGCCAGCACACACCCAGCGCTATATATATATACAGGGATAACCTTATATAAGTGTTATTCCCTTATAGCTGCTGTTATTATCGTTATTTGCTGCCAAAAATGCCCCCCCTTCTCTTTTTTACCCTGATTCTGAAGCAGGACTGCAGGGGAGAGTCAGGGAGCCGTCCTTCCAGCGGAGCTGTGAGGAAAAATGGCGCTTGTGTGCTGAGGAGATAGGCTCCGCCCCTTCACGACGTCCTTATCTCCCGCTTTTTTGTGTAAAAATGGCAGGGGATTAAAATACATCCATATAGCCCAGGAGCTATATGTGATGTATTCCTTTTGCCACCTAAGGTATATTGTTATATTGCGTCTCAGGGCGCTCCCCCCCAGCGCCCTGCACCCTCAGTGACCGGAGTGTGAAGTGTGCTGAGAGCAATGGCGCACAGCTGCGGTGCTGTGCGCTACCTTAGACTGAAGACAGGATGTCTTCTGCCGCCGATTTCACCGGACCTCTTCGTCTCTTCTGGCTCTGTAAGGGGGACGGCGGCGCGGCTCCGGTGACCCATCCAGGCTGAACCTGTGATCGTCCCTCTGGAGCTAATGTCCAGTAG
Source organism: Pseudophryne corroboree (assembly GCF_028390025.1). Lineage (NCBI taxonomy): Eukaryota > Metazoa > Chordata > Amphibia > Anura > Myobatrachidae > Pseudophryne > Pseudophryne corroboree. The sequence goes on from NC_086455.1 coordinate 53,306,611, forward strand.
CCTAAGAAACCCGATCCACTCTGCACTCAGGTGAGTCCGTTTCTTCTCCCCTTAGTCCCACGATGCAGTGAGCCTGTTGCCAGCAGGACTCACTGAAAATAAAAAAACCTAAACTAAACTTTTATTCTAAGCAGCTCAGGAGAGCCACCTAGATTGCACCCTTCTCGGCCGGGCACAAAAATCTAACTGAGGCTTGGAGGAGGGTCATAGGGGGAGGAGCCAGTGCACACCACCTGATCCTTAAGCTTTTATTTTGTGCCCTGTCTCCTGCGGAGCCGCTATTCCCCATGGTCCTTACGGAGTCCCAGCATCCACTAGGACGTCAGAGAAATATATATATATAAATATATATATATATATATATATATATATATATATATCCTGCGCCTAAATTTAGTGCCCCCCCCTCTCTTTTTTACCCTTCTGTAGCTTGCAGACTGCAGGGGAGAGCCAGGGAGCTTCCTTCCAGCGGAGCTGTGAGGGAAAAATGGCGCCAGTGTGCTGAGGGAGATGGCCCCGCCCCTTTTCCGGCGGACTTCTCCCGCTTTTTCTGGAATACTGTCAGGGGTATTTTTACATCTATATAGCCTCTAGGACTATGTATGATGTAGATTTGCCAGCCAAGGTGTCTTATATTGCCCTCAGGGCGCCCCCCCCCCCCCAGCGCCCTGCACCCATCAGTGACCGGAGTGTGAGGTGTACATGAGGAGCAATGGCGCACAGCTGCAGTGCTGTGCGCTACCTTGGTGAAGACCGAAGTCTTCTGCCGCCGATTTTCCGGACCTCTTCATGCTTCTGGCTCTGTAAGGGGGACGGCGGCGCGGCTCCGGGAACGAACACCAAGGTCGGGTCCTGCTGTCGATCCCTCTGGAGCTAATGGTGTCCAGAAGCCTAAGAAGCCCAAACTACCACCTGTTAGGTAGGTTCGCTTCTTCTCCCCTTAGTCCCTCGCTGCAGTGAGTCTGTTGCCAGCAGATCTCACTGTAAAATAAAAAACCTAAATATACTTTCTTTCTAGGAGCTCAGGAGAGCCCCTAGTGTGCATCCAGCTCAGCCGGGCACAAGATTCTAACTGAAGTCTGGAGGAGGGTCATAGTGGGAGGAGCCAGTGCACACCAGTAGTCTAAAGCTTTCTTTATAGTTGTGCCCAGTCTCCTGCGGAGCCGCTATTCCTCATGGTCCTTACGGAGTCCCAGCATCCACTTAGGACGTCAGAGAAATACGTAATACAGTATATCTTTGTGAAAATCCTATATTAGATAAAACCAGACGCATCAAGCTCACTCAGGTTTTAGAATATAGGGATAGCAGGTTGAGTGAAATACACGAAATGGACACCACTCAGCTATCAAATGCACACACAAATAGTCACAGTTTGTACAATGCAGAGGTTATTACCAACAATAATACTGCACTGGACTAGCTTACACAGCTATATAACAATAGATATAACAGTACACAGTAAGAACTGGATGTATATCACAGGGTAATTGTACTAGGAAACCCTGACTAAATGTACTCTTTCTTAACTAACACTGACTAAAAAAGGCAGGTAGAATATTTAAGTGTCTTGTAAAGTCACAGCACTGACAACCAGGCAGCTTTACATAGGAGGATTTGCCCAAGCATTCCCAGGACGTGTGAGCTGAGGGATAATGGCGCCTGCCAGGGAGTGAGGGAGAGACAGATATGCAGCTCCAGGGCGGGAACATTTGCAGAAAATGGCGCCCTGGGGCTGGGGCTTCAGGTCCAAGCTCTATCCCCTTGCTGGCAAAACCACTGGGTACTCCGGGCTCTAATAAAACGGTTTATAGAGAAAACCTGACCTGTCCCATGCCCTGGTGATCTAGTGGGATCGCCTGTACTGCCACAGTGTCCACTGCCAGCACGCGCGGCCCGCCTCCCACTGACCGCGTCGGATCGCGATAAAGACCGGGTACCGCAAGCGAGAGCCACTTACCACCTCCCGAAGCGCGGCCACGCGATCCCGGAGAGCCCCCGTCGTGTGTGCCTGACAAGAAGAAAACCGGAGCCTCCAGCTGTAGTTACCCAGCAACCAGGGCTCGGGAGTGTACAGCGCCGCTGGGGAGAGCCGGTGCTGCAGCCGTGAATGTCCACTGACATGTAACACTGCTGCTGCCCTTGAAGTCTTCACTTTTTTCCTCAGAAAAAAAGCTCTTCTTAGGGCTGCCTGGAGCAGCCCCTCTGTTAAGTGCCTGCTACTGCAGCACCAACTACAAAACTGAGGTCCTGTGCAGGGAGGCGGGGTGATATAGGAGGCGGCGCTATGCATTCTGGGAACAGTCAAAGCTTTGAGCCTGTTGGTCCCTCGGATCAAGATCCTACTCTACACCCCATTGTCCATTCCTTGTGGAGCCCAGTGTACCCCGCAGCAGAAAGTTGGATCGCCATTGTCAAAAACGTCCTAAACCTGTCAAAAACGTCCGCAAATTGAATACTGAAGTGTCGGATTCTCTCCATCGGAGAGGACCCGACACTAACTGAATACTGCCCTAAGTGTAGAGATTTGCAAGGAGGTATTATTCTCCTACGTATTGGGCTTAATGTGGTTTCTTATTTGTCAGGTTTATAATACAACATAATTACAAGTGAGTTTATGTGATTAATTTTGCTTTCACTGCGCTGTATGTGCACATTGGGAGTCTCTAACCAATAAGTAATCACAGATGTGTCCTCTGTGTCGCACTACTGCTGCAGTCACACCAAACATCCCGCCTTGAAATGCCATGTGATTCTGCTTGTGCAGAGTGTATGTTCTGCTCGAATGTGTGTCTTAATTGCAAAGTGATGTGACAAAACCTCTTGACGAGAGTGCACCGATTTGAGACACTTGTATATGTGTGTATATCTGAATGCAACCGAGTCTGATGTTTAGTCCTAGGTCAGTGTATGAGCCTTAGCTTTATCAGGCCCCATGTGTCTAGAGAGTAATCGTGAATTAAATTAACCCAGTCTGGTAGATATACAGAAAGTAAATTAGATCTTATTATGTATTTCTTTGGGGAACAAAAAACAAAATCAGTCATCAAGTGCACGTACGTCTGTGTTAATGTGCCCTGTGTACCACTGATCCCAAGGTGACAGCCTGTGAACTTGTACAGCTGCACTGGTGACTGGTTGTGAGCATGAAGCTCAGGACCCAGGAACTTACGCAGAAGGTGACTGTGGATGGGGGCAGAGGCAGCACAGACTGGGGCCTCACCGATCTACAGACACCCCCGGCATTAGGCTGACTAAAGAGGAGGAACACGTGGAACTTCCATCACTGAGTAGTCCAGGATCATTACAGATTACAGCTCTGGGAAACGTTACTGAAGGGGCAAAGTGCTTGGCAAGATAAGTGTATTTAGATGTAGACTTTCACAAGACACTGGTAAACCAGAGTGGAGCTGCAGCCAGGAAAAAAACCCATCTAGCTCTTGGCTAGTCAATGTGTTGTGTGGTTTTTGGCCCTTTCCTATGCTTTTTGGAGTGCTTATTCCTCTTTGGAACAGTACATATGTTAATTCAGTGAGAATGTACCTCCAAATGATACAAAAAAAAATATATGGAAAAAATAAGAATTTACTTACCGATAATTCTATTTCTCGGAGTCCGTAGTGGATGCTGGGGTTCCTGAAAGGACCATGGGGAATAGCGGCTCCGCAGGAGACAGGGCACAAAAGTAAAGCTTTCCGATCAGGTGGTGTGCACTGGCTCCTCCCCCTATGACCCCCCTCCAAGCCAGTTAGGTACTGTGCCCGGACGAGCGTACACAATAAGGGAGGAATTTTGAATCCCGGGTAAGACTCATACCAGCCACACCAATCACACCGTACAACTTGTGATCTAAACCCAGTTAACAGTATGATAACAGCGGAGCCTCTGAAAAGATGGCTCACAACAATAATAACCCGATTTTTGTAACTATGTACAAGTATTGCAGATAATCCGCACTTGGGATGGGCGCCCAGCATCCACTACGGACTCCGAGAAATAGAATTATCGGTAAGTAAATTCTTATTTTCTCTATCGTCCTAGTGGATGCTGGGGTTCCTGAAAGGACCATGGGGATTATACCAAAGCTCCCAAACGGGCGGGAGAGTGCGGATGACTCTGCAGCACCGAATGAGAGAACTCCAGGTCCTCCTTAGCCAGGGTATCAAATTTGTAGAATTTAGCAAACGTGTTTGCCCCTGACCAAGTAGCTGCTCGGCAAGGTTGTAAAGCCGAGACCCCTCGGGCAGCCGCCCAAGATGAGCCCACCTTCCTTGTGGAATGGGCATTTACATATTTTGGCTGTGGCAGGCCTGCCACAGAATGTGCAAGCTGAATTGTATTACACATCCAACTAGCAATAGTCTGCTTAGAAGCAAGAGCACCCAGTTTGTTGGGTGCATACAGGATAACAGCAAGTCAGTTTTCCTGACTCCAGCCGTCCTGGAACATATTTTCAGGGCCCTGACAACATCTAGCAACTTGGAGTCCTCCAAGTCCCTAGTAGGTGCAAGGCACCACAATAAGCTGGTTCAGGTGAAACACTGACACCACCTTAGGGAGAGAACTGGGGACGAGTCCGCAGCTCTGCCCTGTCCGAATGGACAAACAGATATGGGCTTTTTTGAGAAAAAAACACCAATTTGACACTCGCCTGGTCCAGGCCAGGGCCAAGAGCATGGTCACTTTTCATGTGAGATGCTTCAAATCCACAGATTTGACTGGTTTTAAACCAATGTGATTTGAGGAATCCCAGAACTACGTTGAGATCCCACAGTGCCACTGGAGGCACAAAAGGGGGTTGTATATGCAATACTCCCTTGACAAACTTCTGGACTTCAGGAACTGAAGCCAATTCTTTCTGGAAGAAAATCGACAGGGCCGAAATTTGAACCTTAATGGACCCCAATTTGAGGCCCATAGACACTCCTGTTTGCAGGAAATGCAGGAAACGACCGAGTTGAAATTTCTTTGTGGGGCCTTCCTGGCCTCACACCACGCAACATATTTTCGCCACATGTGGTGATAATGTTGTGCGGTCACCTCCTTTCTGGCTTTGACCAGGGTAGGAATGACCTCTTCCGGAATGCCTTTTTCCCTTAGGATCCGGCTTTCCACCGCCATGCCGACAAACGCAGCTGCGGTAAGTCTTGGAACAGACATGGTACTTGCTGAAGCAAGTCCCTTCTTAGCGGCAGAGGCCATAAGACCTCTGTAAGCATCTCTTGAAGTTCCGGGTACCAAGTCCTTCTTGGCCAATCCGGAGCCATGAGTATAGTTCTTACTCCTCTACGTCTTATAATTCTCAGCACCTTAGGTATGAGAAGCAGAGGAGGGAACACATACACCGACTGGTACACCCACGGTGTTACCAGAACGTCCACAGCTATTGCCTGAGGGTCTCTTGACCTGGCGCAATACCTGTCCCGTTTTTTGTTCAGACGGGACGCCATCATGTCCACCTTTGGTATTTCCCAACGGTTTACAATCATGTGGAAAAAACTTCCCGATGAAGTTTCCACTCTCCCGGGTGGAGGTCGTGCCTGCTGAGGAAGTCTGCTTCCCAGTTTCCATTCCCGGGATGAAACACTGCTGACAGTGCTATCACATGATTTTCCGCCCAGCGAAAAGTCCTTGCAGTTTTTGCCATTGCCCTCCTGCTTCTTGTGTCGCCCTGTCTGTTTACGTGGGCGACTGCCGTGATGTTTTTCCCACTGGATCAATACCGGCTGACCTTGAAGCAGAGGTCTTGCTAAGCTTAGAGCATTATAAATTTACCCTTAGCTCCAGTATATTTATGTGGAGAAAAGTCTCCAGACTTGATCACACTCCCTGGAAATTTTTTCCTTGTGTGACTGCTCCCCAGCCTCTCGGGCTGGGCTCCGTGGTCACCAGCATCCAATCCTGAATGCCGAATCTGCGGCCCTCTAGAAGATGAGCACTCTATAACCACCACAGGAGAGACACCCTTGTCCTTGGATATAGGGTTATCCGCTGATGCATCTGAAGATGCGATCCGGACCATTTGTCCAGCAGATCCCACTGAAAAGTTCTTGCGTGAAATCTGCCGAATGGAATTGCTTCGTAGGAAGCCACCATTTTTACCAGGACCCTTGTGCAATGATGCACTGTTTTTAGGAGGTTCCTGACTAGCTCGGATAACTCCCTGGCTTTCTCTTCCGGGAGAAACACCTTTTTCTGGACTGTGTCCAGAATCATCCCTAGGCACAGCAGACGTGTCGTCGGGATCAGCTGCGATTTTGGAATATTTAGAATCCACCCGTGCTGTTGTAGCAGTATCCGAGATAGTGCTACTCCGACCTCCAACTGTTCCCTGGACTATGCCCTTATCAGGAGATCGTCCAAGTAAGGGATAATTAAGACGCCTTTTCTTCGAAGAAGAATCATCATTTCGGCCATTACCTTGGTAAAGACCCGGGGTGCCGTGGACAATCCAAACGGCAGCGTCTGAAACTGATAGTGACAGTTCTGCACCACGAACCTGAGGTACCCTTAGTGAGAAGGGCAAATTTGGGACATAGAGGTAAGCATCCCTGATGTCCCGGGACACTATATAGTCCCCTTCTTCCTGGTTCGTTATCACTGCTCTGAGTGACTCCATCTTGATTTGAACCTTCGTAAGTGTTCAAAAATTTTTTTAGAATAAGTCTCACCTAGCCTTCTGGCTTCAGTACCACAATATAGTGTGGAATAATACCCCTTTTCTTGTAGTAGGAGGGGTAATTTAATTATCACCTGCTGGGAATACAGCTTGTGAATTTTTTCCCATACTGCCTCCTTGTCGGAGGGAGACCTTGGTAAAACAGACTTCAGGAGCCTGCGAAGGGGAAACGTCTCGACATTCCAATCTGTACCCCTGGGATACTACTTGTAGGATCCAGGGGTCCTGTACGGTCTCAGCGCCATGCTGAGAACTTGTCAGAAGCGGTGGAACGCTTCTGTTCCTGGGAATGGGCTGCCTGCTGCAGTCTTCTTCCCTTTCCTCTATCCCTGGGCAGATATGATCTTATAGGGACGAAAGGACTGAGGCTGAAAAGACGGTGTCTTTTTCTGCAGAGATGTGACTTAGGGTAAAAACGGCGGATTTTCCAGCAGTTGCCGTGGCCACCAGGTCCGATGGACCGACCCCAAATAACTCCTCTTCCTTTATACGGCAATACACCTTTGTGCCGTTTGGAATCTGCATCACCTGACCACTGTCGTGTCCATAACATCTTCTGGCAGATATGGACATCGCATTTACTCTTGATGCCAGAGTGCAAATATCCCTCTGTGCATCTCGCATATATAGAAATGCATCCTTTAAATGCTCTATAGTCAATAAAATACTGTCCCTGTCAAGGGTATCAATATTTTTAGTCAGGGAATCCGACCAAGCCATCCCAGCTCTGCACATCCAGGCTGAGGCGATCGCTGGTCGCAGTATAACACCAGTATGTGTGTATATACTTTTTATGATATTTTCCAGCCTCCTGTCAGCTGGTCCTTGAGGACGGCCCTATCTATAGACGGTACCGCCACTTGTTTTGATAAGCGTGTGAGCGCCTTATCCACCCTAAGGGGTGTTTCCCAACGCGCCCTAACTTCTGGCGGGAAAGGGTATACCGCCCATAATTTTCTATCGGGGGGAACCCACGCATCATCACACACTTTATTTAATTTATCTGATTCAGGAAAAACTACGGTAGTTTTTTCACATCCCACATAATACCCTCTTTTGTGGTACTTGTAGTATCAGAAATATGTAACACCTCCTTCATTGCCTTTAACGTGTGGCCCTAATAAGGAATACGTTTGTTTATTCACCGTCGACACTGGATTCAGTGTCCCTGTCTGTGTCTGTGTCGACCGACTAAAGTAAACGGGCGTTTTAAAACCCCTGACGGTGTTTTTGAGACGTCTGGACCGGTACTAATTGTTTGTCGGCCGTCTCATGTCGTCAACCGACCTTGCAGCGTGTTCACATTATCACGTAATTCCCTAAATAAGCCATCCATTCCGGTGTCGACTCCCTAGAGAGTGACATCACCATTACAGGCAATTGCTCCGCCTCCTCACCAACATCGTCCTCATACATGTCGACACACACGTACCGACACACAGCACACACACAGGGAATGCTCTGATAGAGGACAGGACCCACTAGCCCTTTGGAGAGACAGAGGGAGAGTTTACCAGCACACACCAAAAACGCTATAATTATATAGGGACAACCTTATATAAGTGTTTTCCCTTATAGCATCTTTTTTATATATTTCTAACGCCAAATTAGTGCCCCCCCTCTCTGTTTTAACCCTGTTTCTGTAGTGCAGTGCAGGGGAGAGCCTGGGAGCCTTCCCTCCAGCCTTTCTGTGAGGGAAAATGGCGCTGTGTGCTGAGGAGATAGGCCCCGCCCCTTTTTCGGCTGCCTCGTCTCCCGCTCTTAACGGATTCTGGCAGGGGTTAAATATCTCCATATAGCCTCCGGAGGCTATATGTGAGGTATTTTTAGCCAAAATAGGTATTCATTTGCCTCCCAGGGCGCCCCCCTCCCAGCGCCCTGCACCCTCAGTGACTGCCGTGTGAAGTGTGCTGAGAGGAAAATGGCGCACAGCTGCAGTGCTGTGCGCTACCTTTAGAAGACTGAGGAGTCTTCTGCCGCCGATTCTGGACCTCTTCTTACTTCAGCATCTGCAAGGGGGCCGGCGGCAAGGCTCCGGTGACCATCCAGGCTGTACCTGTGATCGTCCCTCTGGAGCTGATGTCCAGTAGCCAAGAAGCCAATCCATCCTGCACGCAGGTGAGTTCACTTCTTCTCCCCTAAGTCCCTCGTTGCAGTGATCCTGTTGCCAGCAGGACTCACTGTAAAATAAGAATTTACTTACCGATAATTCTATTTCTCGGAGTCCGTAGTGGATGCTGGGGTTCCTGAAAGGACCATGGGGAATAGCGGCTCCGCAGGAGACAGGGCACAAAAAAGTAAAGCTTTTACCAGATCAGGTGGTGTGCACTGGCTCCTCCCCCTATGACCCTCCTCCAGACTCCAGTTAGGTACTGTGCCCGGACGAGCGTACACAATAAGGGAGGCAATTTGAATCCCGGGTAAGACTCATACCAGCCACACCAATCACACCGTACAACTTGTGATCTAAACCCAGTTAACAGTATGATAACAGAAAGAGCCTCTTAAAGATGGCTCCTTAACAATATAACCCGAATTTGTTAACAATAACTATGTACAGTATTGCAGATAATCCGCACTTGGGATGGGCGCCCAGCATCCACTACGGACTCTGAGAAATAGAATTATCGGTAAGTAAATTCTTATTTTCTCTATCGTCCTAAGTGGATGCTGGGGTTCCTGAAAGGACCATGGGGATTATACCAAAGCTCCCAAACGGGCGGGAGAGTGCGGATGACTCTGCAGCACCGAATGAGAGAATTCCAAGTCCTCTTTTGCCAGGGTATCAAATTTGTAGAATTTTACAAACGTGTTTTCCCCCGACCACGTAGCTGCTCGGCAGAATTGTAATGCCGAGACCCCTCGGGCAGCCGCCCAAGATGAGCCCACCTTCCTTGTGGAATGGGCCTTAACAGATTTAGGCTGTGGCAGGCCTGCCACAGAATGAGCAAGTTGAATTGTGTTACAAATCCAACGAGCAATCGTCTGCTTAGAAGCAGGGGCACCCAACTTGTTGGGTGCATATAGTATCAACAGCGAGTCAGATTTTCTGACTTCAGCCGTCCTTGAAATGTATATTTTTAAGGCTCTGACAACGTCCAACAACTTGGAGTCCTCCAAGTCGCCAGTGGCCGCAGGCACCACAATAGGTTGGTTCAGGTGAAACGCTGATACCACCTTAGGGAGAAAATGCGGACGAGTCCTCAGTTCTGCCCTATCCGAATGGAAGATTAGATAAGGGCATTTATAAGATAAAGCCGCCAATTCAGATACTTTCCTGGCGGAAGCCAGGGCCAGTAACATAGTCACTTTCCATGTGAGATATTTAAAATCCACCTTATTCAATGGTTCAAACCAATGGGATTTGAGGAAATCTAAAACTACATTTAGATCCCACGGTGCCACCGGAGGCACCACAGGAGGCTGTATATGCAGTACTCCTTTAACAAAAGTCTGTACCTCAGGAACTGAGGCCAATTCTTTTTGGAAGAATATTGACAGGGCCGAAATTTGAACCTTAATAGATCTCAATTTGAGACCCATAGACAATCCCGATTGTAGGAAATGTAGGAAACGACCCAGTTGAAATTCCTCCGTCGGAACACTCCGATCCTCGCACCACGCTACATATTTTCGCCAAATGCGGTGATAATGTTTCGCGGTGACTTCCTTCCTTGCCTTAATCAAGGTAGGAATGACTTCTTCTGGAATGCCTTTCCCTTTTAGGATCTGGCGTTCAACCGCCATGCCGTCAAACGCAGCCGCGGTAAGTCTTGAAAGAGACAGGGACCCTGTTGTAGCAGGTCCCTTCTCAGAAGTAGAGGGCACGGGTCGTCCGTGACCAACTCTTGAAGTTCCGGGTACCAAGTCCTTCTTGGCCAATCCGGAGCCACTAGTATTGTTCTTACTCCTCTTCACCGTATAATCTTCAATACCGTTGGTATGAGAGGCAGAGGAGGAAACACATATACTGATTTGTACACCCAAGGTGTTACCAGTGCGTCCACAGCTATTGCCTGTGGATCTCTTGACCTGGCGCAATACTTGTCCAGTTTCTTGTTGAGGCGAGACGCCATCATGTCTACCATTGGTCTTTCCCAACAGTTTATTAGCATGTGGAAGACTTCTGGATGAAGACCCCCCTCTCCCGGGTGAATATCGTGTCTGCTGAGGAAGTCTGCTTCCCAGTTGTCCACGCCCGGGAAGAACACTGCTGACAGTGCTATTACGTGATTCTCCGCCCAGCGAAGAATCTTGGCAGCTTCTGCCATTGCACTCCTGCTTCTTGTGCCGCCCTGTCTGTTTACATGGGCGACCGCCGTGATGTTGTCCGACTGAATCAACACCGGTTTTCCTTGCAGGAGTGGTTCCGCCTGGCTTAGAGCATTTTAGATTGCTCTTAGTACCAGAATGTTTATGTGAAGAGACTTTTCCAGGTTCGTCCATACCCCCTGGAAGTTTCTTCCTTGTGTGACTGCTCCCCAACCTCTCAGGCTGGCGTCCGTGGTCACCAGGATCAAATCCTGTATGCCGAATCTGCGGCCCTCCAATAGATGAGCCTTTTGCAACCACCACAGAAGATATACCCTTGTCCTTGGCGACAGGGTTATTCGCAGGTGCATCTGAGGATGCGACCCTGACCATTTGTCCAACAGATCCCTTTGGAAAATTCTTGCATGGAATCTGCCGAATGGAATTGCTTCGTAAAAAGCCACCATTTTTCCCAGGACTCTTGTGCATTGATGTACAGACACCTTTCCTGGTTTTAGGAGGTTCCTGACAGGTCGGATAACTCCTTGGCTTTTTCCTCGGGAAGAAAAACCTTTTTCTGAACCGTGTCCAGAATCATCCCTAGGAACAGCAGACGTATCGTCGGAAAACAGCTGCGATTCTTGGAATATTTAGAATCCAGTCGTGCCGTCGAAGAACTACTTTAGATAGTGCTCTTCCGACCTCCAACTGTTCTCTGGAACTTGCCCTTTTTAGGTCGTGCAAGTAAGGGATAATTTAGATGCCTTTTTTCTTTGAAGAAACATCTTTTCGGCCATTACCTTGGTAAAAAGGCCCGGGGTGCCGTGGATAATTCAAACGGCATCGTCTGAAACTGATATTGACAGTTCTGTACCACGAACCAGAGGTACCCTTGATGAGAAGGACAAAATTTGGACATGGAGGTAATCCTTGATGTCCAGGGACACCATATAGTCCCCTTTTTTCCGGTTCGCTATCACTGCTCTGAGTGACTTTATCTCGATTTGAACCTTTTATGTAAGTGTTCAAAACATTTTAGATTTAGACTATGTGTCACCAAGCCGTCTGGCTTCAGTACCACAATATAGTGTGGAAAAATAATACCCTTTTCCTTGTCGTAGGAGGGGTACTTTGATTATCACCTGCTGGATATACAGCTTGTGAATTGTTTCCAATGCTGCCTCCCTGTCGGAGGGAGCCGTTGGTAAAGCAGACTTCAGGAACCTGCGAGGAGAAGATGTCTCGACTCTCCAATCTTTACCCCTGGGATAATACTCGTACGATCTAGGGGTCAACTTGCGAGTGATCCCACTGCGCCCTGAGACTCTTGAGACTACCCCCCCACCTTGAGTCCGCTTGCACGGCCCCAGCGTCATGCTGAGGACTTGGCAGACGCGGTGGAGGGCTTCTTTTCCTGGGAAAGGGCTGCCTGCTGCAGTCTACTTCCCTTACCTCTATGTCTGGGCAGATATGACTGGCCTTTTGCCTGCATGCCCTCATGGGAAAGGAAAGATTGAGGCTGAAAAGACGGTGTCTTTTTTAGCTGAGATGTAACTTGGGGTAAAAAAGGTTGGATTTCCCAGCTGTTGCTGTGGTCCCCAGGTCCGATGGACCGACCCCCAAATAACTCCTTCCCTTTATACAGCAATACTTCCATCTGCCGTATGGGATCTGTATCACCTGACCACTGTCGTGTCCCTGACATCTTCTGGGAGATATGGACAACGCACTTATCTTGATGCCAGAGAGCAAATATCCCTCTGTGCATCTCACATACATATATATAGAATGCATCCTATTAAATGCTCTACATGAATAAAATATTTTCAGTCAGGGAATCCGACCAAGCCAACCCAGCACTGCATCTCCAGGCTGATGGCGATCGCTGGTCGCAGTATAACCACCGTATGTGTGTATATACTTTTTAGGATATTTTTCCAGCTTCCTATCAGCTGGCTCCTTGAGGGCGGCCGTATCTGGAGACGGTAACGCCACTTGATAAGCGTGTGAGCGCCTTATCACCCTAAGGGGTGTTTCCCAACGTACCCTAATTTCTGGCGGGAAAGGGTATAACGCCAATATTTGCTATCGGGGTAACCCTACGCATCATCACACACTTCATTTTATTTTATCTGATTCAGGAAAAACTACAGGTAGTTTTTTCACTCCCACATAATACCCTTTCTTGTGGTACTTGTAGTATCAGAAACACGTAACACCTCCTTCATTGCCCTTAACGTGTGGCCCTAATGAGAAATACGTTTGTTTATTCACCGTCGACACTGTATTCAGTGTCCGTGTCTGTGTCTGTGTCGACCGACTGAGGTAAATGGGCGTTTTTAAAAACCCCTGACGGTGTTTCTGAGACGCCTGGACCGGTCCTAATAGATTGTCGGCCGTCTCATGTCGTCAACCGACCTTGCAGCGTGTTGACATTCTCACGTAATTCTCTAAATAAGCCATCCATTCCGGTGTCGACTCCCTAGAGAGTGACATCACCATTACAGGCAATTTCTCCGCCTCCTCACCAACATCGTCCTCATACATGTCGACACACACGTACCGACACACAGCACACACACCGGGAATGCTCTGACAGAGGACAGGACCCACTAGCCCTTTGGGGAGACAGAGGGAGAGTCTGCCAGCACACACCAAAAACGCTATAATTATATAGGGACAACCTTATATAAGTGTTTCTCCCTTATAGCATCTTTTATATATATACAATATCGCCAAAATCAGTGCCCCCCCTCTCTGTTTTAACCCTGTTTCTGTAGTGCAGTGCAGGGGAGAGCCTGGGAGCCTTCTCTCCAGCTTTTCTGTGAGAGAAAATGGCGCTGTGTGCTGAGGAGATAGGCCCCGCCCCTTTTTCGGCGGGCTCGTCTCCCGCTATTTTTGAAGTTAGGCAGGGGTTAAATATCTCCATATAGCCTCTGTGGGCTATATGTGAGGTATTTTTTGCCTCTAATAAGGTTTTTATTTGCCTCTCAGAGCGCCCCCCCCAGCGCTCTGCACCCTCAGTGACTGTTGTGTGAAGTGTGCTGAGAGGAAAATGGCGCACAGCTGCAGTGCTGTGCGCTACCTTTAGAAGACTGCAGGAGTCTTCAGCCGCCGATTCTGGACCTCTTCTGTCTTCAGCATCTGCAAGGGGGCCGGCGGCGCGGCTCCGGTGACCATCCAGGCTGTACCTGTGATCGTCCCTCTGGAGCTTGATGTCCAGTAGCCAAGAAGCCAATCCATCCTGCACGCAGGTGAGTTGACTCCTTCTCCCCTCAGTCCCTCGCTGCAGTGATCCTGTTGCCAGCAGGAATCACTGTAACATAAAAAACCTAGCTAAACTTTCTCTAAGCAGCTCTTTAGGAGAGCCACCTAGATTGCACCCTTCTCGGCCGGGCACAAAAATCTAACTGGAGTCTGGAGGAGGGTCATAGGGGGAGGAGCCAGTGCACACCACCTGATCTGGTAAAAGCTTTACTTTTTTGTGCCCTGTCTCCTGCGGAGCCGCTATTCCCCATGGTCCTTTCAGGAACCCCAGCATCCACTTAGGACGATAGAGAAAATAAAAAACCTAAGCTAAACTTTTCTAAGCAGCTCTTTAGGAGAGCCACCTAGATTGCACCCTTCTCGGCCGGGCACAAAAATCTAACTGGCTTGGAGGGGGGTCATAGGGGGAGGAGCCAGTGCACACCACCTGATCGGAAAGCTTTACTTTTGTGCCCTGTCTCCTGCGGAGCCGCTATTCCCCATGGTCCTTTCAGGAACCCCAGCATCCACTAGGACGATAGAGAAAAATAAATAAAATCATAGTGTACGTACACTGTGCTACAGAAACTGAAACTCTGCATGTAGTTGTGCTCAAATTTTCTTTGTGAAAATAAAACATTGAACAGTATTACACTGCTGTCCAGTGGCAGTTGCCTCACAATGAGTAGTTGTCTTCAGATTTAGCGGTGTTCTGTTTGATGAACGTATCTAATACCAGCAGGAAAAAGGAAGAAAGAATGTATGGTAGAGGAACGTTTATGGTTTCAAAATAGGCAGAAGCAGGTGATTACCTCAAATGTAACACGATTGAGGTCATCAAATAATTTTAAGTCTAATGTGGTATTCTGTATCTAATACCCCCCGCCTGAGGCGGGTCGCACCCGGGAGACTGGCACGGGAGCTCCCAGGGTGCAACCCACCTCATGCACCTTTCACACCGCAGTCAGCAGCCCGGCAGATTGCCGGGTTGCTGACGTCAGCGGTGACGGTGCTTGAAGATCACATGATCTCCAAGCTCCGCCCGTACATAGGACCCGGCTCCCATTCACACCGCACAGTGAGCTGGGTTGAACACGAGTTCAACCTTGCTCAAGAGCAGGGTTGAAATACTGGGTCACTCGACTCGGTATTTCAACCCCGGCACCTTTCACACTGCACATGAAAACAGGGTTATGTGCGTTCATGTGCCAAAAACCCGTTTTCAGAGGTGGCGGTGTGAAAGGGGTATAAGAGCGACCAGAATAACCTCTTTGGCAAAATATCATATGGTGTTCCACAGCAACTGGAGTGCATTACATTGTCTACCCCTAAAATAGAGTACATGATTTCTATTTAAAAAGATAAAAACAACAAAGAAACCAATTTTAGGTTTCTCAATAAATTATGTTATTTACAGTAAAACAATATGTATTAAACTAAAAGGCTAAAAAGATAAGGACAATAGACTTATACACGTAAAAATAAAATAGTATCTTTTCCTCGCTTCTCTCAGCTTAACGCGTTTCACGGACAGACTGCCCTCTTCCTCAGGCTGCGTGAGAAGAGTGTTAGCTTATGCAGCAACATTTTAACAATGACTGACAGATTATAGCTGGGATTGCCGACAGTCAGTAGTGTACATGGAAGATGTAAAAGCTGGTGAACACGGAGTGTTAAAGTGTGTATACGGAGTCTGCAGTAATATTTAGTGTATAGAAAATAATTATTTTCTCTTAAAAGTGCTGTGACAGGAGTTTATGCACAACTGAATTTGATAGGTAGCACCGATCTCCAGTAAATCGGTGAAACTAAGTGAATAGATGAATATAGGTGGAATGGGGACCCATGTGGTTGGTTACGTAGTGGATTGGGTGTAGTGGCGCACGCAGGGGCGGTTTCCGAGTACCTGGAAACCCCCCTTGATGAGCCAAACTTTTTTTTTTAAACGGAGACCGCAGTAAAAGCCGAAATCGCGACTGCGGACTTGCTCCTGCAGCAGAGAGCTACGTACAGTAGCTCTCTGTATAGAGAATGTCCAGGGGGAGCTGCTGGCTGCACATGCTCAGACATAGCAGCTCCCTCCGTCCTCACAGTGACTGCCGCTAGTGTGCACCTGCCTCCCAGACCTTGGTGCCTGGTATGTATAACATATACAGTATGTATACTGTATATGGAGTTTGCATGTTTGTATGTATTTTTAGGTATGTATTTATGTGTGTTTGTTTGTGAGCTTGTGTATGTCTGTATGTTTGTGTATGTATGCATGTATGAATTTGTGTGCTATATATATATATATATATATGTATACACACATACACACACATACAGTATACATATATATATACGTACATACAGTACACACACTGACTAAGACCTGCGTTTGCCCCTGGGGTGGCACATGCTTGATAAACACTACTGTACCCCACCACCTTTCCTCAATTCCTTGTGGCTATCGAGACTTCAAACAAGACACAGTTAATCTGAGGACAACTAAGTGTTGCAAATCAGCCCTGGAGGAGGGTGAAACACAGCTTAATGCTTTGTTTTCACGGAGAAAAGTTGAGCACAGCAACATGCAATTGTATTTTCAGTGAAGTAACAGTGTACACTTTGATTTTCTTTGAAATCTCTGGTTCATTCAGCATCCAGCGTGTTAAGGCTTCTTCTGAGAGCATTTAATCTTATCCTTAGTGATTGAGGAAATGAACCTGCAATAGTGCATACTGTAATGTCCTCATAACTCCAATAACTCTCACTGGTTCTCCTAATCCAGAATGAAAGCGATCCATTTGCCGGTAGCCAGCTTCTATACCTTGTCCCTTGCAGCAATGTTTCCCTAGCAATTTCAAGGTAACCATCACATCTATCTCCTTGATTGAATGTTATTGAATTGAGAATTTTTTTTTATCATAAACAAAAATTCTTTAATGATCTTCTGCATAGAATTCCCACCAATACATGTCACCTGATAAACAGACTCCAGCTCTCTCCATCTGAACCATTTTTATGGAACACTGCTTATGAATTTTTTTTTTTCCATTCTTCTCAAATTTGGGTAAATGCGCTAGCAGTGATCTTGGACTATGAAAACCGCCCTCATCTATTAGCAACTTGTGTAATCACTTTCCCCCTTTTTTAAATTTGTTATTGTTGATAACAAAAAGATAAAAAATACTACATAAAAAGGGCCTTTTTGAAAAACATTAGGAAAAATATTTATTATTAGGAATAACATTTATTGATTAAATATATCATCTTTACTATATTTACTATTTTCAACTGTATTAGTGCATCAATTATTTTGCCGGGTGAAGAGATTCTCAGTTGCTCAGTTTCTAGATGGTTTCTTTAAGGCCTGCTTATGATGCTCACCTCTCCTGCTGCAGGATCTACTTGGGACTGTATCATCACTGTCTTCAAACCTAGCGAAACAATGGTACATGCCAACACATCAGGTACAATAACTAAACAGCCCAATAATGAAGTTAAGAGTGATTCATTTTAAGAATCTACCAATCAGATCTCTCCTCTCTACGGGAGAGCTGTATCAAACCTACTTAATAGTGGAGAAGACTATGGGGGTAATTCCAAGTTGATCACAGCAGGACATTTTTTAGCAGTTGGGCAAAACCATGTGCACTGCAGGGGGGTCAGATATAACATTTGCAGAGAGAGTTAGATTTGGGTGGGTCATTTTGTTTCTGTGCAGGGTAAATACTGGCTGCTTTATTTTTACACTGCAATTTAGATTGCAGATTGAACTCACCACACCCAAATCTAACTCTCTCTGCAAATGTTATATCTGCCTCCCCTGCAGTGCACATGGTTTTGCCCAACTGCTAAAAAATTTCCTGCTGCGATCAACTTGGAATTACCCCCTATGAGTGGATAAGTTGCCCATAGCAACCAATTCAGCTTGGACCTTCATTTTAGAATGCACTTCATAAATGCAAGATAGATGTTGGTTGGTTATGGGCAACTTTTCCACTCTTTGGAAGGTTTAAGTAATACTTCCCACACCCCCGAAATCTCCAGCCTCATTTGCCACAGACGCTCCCTCAGGCTCTGCTAATGCTCTCTGCCCTGCCTCCTCCTTGTTCCCCACTGTTCACTCTTGCATTCAGGATTTCTCCCAAACTGCCCCCATCATCTTGTATGTCCTCCATTACACCTTCATTCAGCCTCCTCTACTGTGCCCTCATTTCCACCCATTCATCATAGATGTTAAGCTCGTCCATACAAGGCCCTCTAGCGTTTGTCTTCTCAACATAGTTATGCTAACTGCACACTGTAATTATAAACTAATGCAACATTCTTAACACGTTTGTAGAAGACTATTTCTCTAACTTATTGTTCGTTGCAATCCCCTTTTTCCATGCTACAGAACCCTTGCAGTGCATTATAAAAAGAGAATATTAAAAATTGTTGGCCTTACATATCCTCAGTCTTCTCAAAATCCCAGGGACGTCGCCATTCCCCGTTTGAATTCTTATGCCGCGCTAGGCGTTCAAGATCAATTAGATCACGCTCCTTTTTCCACTGTAGGTAAACCATTTGCTCTGATGGTAGATTTATCATTTGTTCCTCTGAGCTGCTCACCTGACATTTTTGCCAAAGCAAGACAAAAAAGAAAACTCTGAAAAACTTCACAACCAAAAAACAAACAAACAAACTACTATTGAAAAGGGGGTTGGGAATCATGAGGGCTCCTATACAGAGCTGCATACCACATTTTATTGCTTTATAAGTAACCTAAATAATATAGGGGTTGTGTACGAAATCCTGGCAGTTAGGATCCCGGCAGTGGGATCCCATCGGCCAGAATCCCAACATATCCCAGTATTTTTACCCTACCCCTAATCCTAGTCCTTACCTCCCCTTACTACATATGGGTCATGCCTCTTACACCACAGCCGACCTAGGAATTATTATTATTATCCTTTATTTATATGGCGCCACAAGGGATCCGCAGCGCCTATTACAGTTCATAATAAAAGGAGCAAACAAGAAAACAGCACTTACAGTACAGGACAAAATAGGACTGGTATAGAAAACCCGGGGTTAGGTGCCATCAAAGGGAGTATGGAGTATAAGATAGTGTAAGTAAGAAAAGGAAAGAAGTCCCTGCTCTTGCGAACTTACAATCTAAAAGGTGAGGGGCTAACAGACCAGAGTGACACAGACGGGGTAGACAGTGAGCATAGACAAGAGGGTTAGGAGGAGAGTTGGCTGGGTTTGGTGAGGAAGTGGGTCTTGAGAGCCCGTTTGAAGTTTTGTAGAGAGGTGGAGAGTCAGATGGGGAGAGCTAGAGCATTCCAGAGATGGGGAGCAGCATGTGCAAAATCTTGTAGTTAGGAGTGGGAGGAGGTAATCAGTTGGCAAGAGAGACGGCGTGCATTAGCAGAGCAAAGGGGACGGGTGGGAATGTAAAGAGAGATAAGGTCAGAGATGTAAGAGGGAGAAGAGTGGGTGAGGGCTTTGTAGGTGAGTGTGAGAAGCTTGAATTGGATTCTGAATGGGAAGGGTAGCCAGTGAAGGTCCTGCAAGAGAGGGGATGTGGATGTAGTACGTTTGATGAGGAAGATGAGACGGGCAGCAGCATTGAGAATAGATTGAAGTGGAGAGAGGCATTTTTGAGGGAGGCCAGATAGGAGGAGATTGCAGTAGTCCAATCTGGAGATGACCAGTGAGTAGATGAAGGTCTTAGTAGCATCCTGGGTGAGAAAGGGTCTGATCCAGGAGATGTTTTTGAGGTGGAAATGGCAGGTTTTTGAGAGGTACTGAATGTTTGGTTTGAAGGAGAGGGAGGAGTCAAGGATTACTCCAAGACATCGCACTTGGGGGCTAGAGGAGATAGTTGTGCCATCGATGGATAATGAAATTGTGGGAGGTGAGGTTATGCGGGAGGGAGGGAAGATGATCAGCTCAGTCTTAGTCATGTTAAATTTAAGAAAGCGCTGGGACATCCAGGAGGAGATAGAGAGACAGTTGGAGATATGAGTGAGGACAGCAGGGGAGGAAAGGTAGATTTGAGTATCGTCAGCATAGAGATGATATTTTAAGTCAAAAGAGCTAGTGAGCTCACCTAATGAGGATGTGTAGAGAGAGAAATGGAGAGGCCCAAGAACAGAACCTTGGGGGACGCCTACTGGTAGAGGAAATGGGGGGAGGGGGGGGGGGGGGAGAGGTGGAGTCATGAGAGGAGACAGAGACGGAACGGTCAAAAAGGTAGGTGGATAGCCAGGAGAGAGCAGTATCATGCAAACCAAGGGAGTAAAGGATTTGCAGGAGGAGAGGGTGGTCTACAGTGTCAAAAGCAGCAGAGAGGTCAAGGAGAATAAGCAGAGAGTAGTGGCCCCTGGATTTCGCAGCAGGGAGGTCATTGCAGACTTTTGTGAGGGCAGTTTCAGTGGAGTGCCGAGGATGGAAACCAGACTGGAAAGGGTCAAGCAGTGAGTGGGAAGAAAGAAAGACAGTGAGGCGGTTGTAGACAATACGCTCAAGGAGTTTGGAGGCAAAAGGGGGAAGAGAGATAGGTTGGTAGTTGGAGAGATTGGTTGGATCAAGGGTAGGTTTTTTAAGAATAGGGGAGACAGGTGTATGCTTGAAGGCAGAAGGGACAGTGCCGGATGAGAGTGAGAGATTGAGTAGATGGGCAAGATGGGAACAGGCAGAAGAAGAGAGGAAGCAGAGAAAGCGGGAGGGAATAGGGTCAAGTGGGGAGGTGGAGGGGGGTGAGGACCGGATGAGGACCATGACTTCCTCTCCAGATACAGGGAAGAAAGTTTTCAGAGTTGGTAGGAGGGAAGGAGAGGAGGGTTTCAGAAATGGAGGAGCGGGGTTGCTCAGGTTCTGGTGGGATGTTATGGCCTGACGAATGGAGTCAATTTTGGATGTGTAGTAGGTGGCAAAGTCAAGAGCAGAAAGCGAAGAGGGGATTTGAGGCATGGGTGGGCAGAGGAGCGAGTTGACAGTGGCAAAGAGGCGCCTGGGGTTTGAGGATGTGGAGGAGATGAGTTTTTTGAAGTAAGATTGTTTTGAGTGGGTAAGGGCAGCAAAGTAGGATGAGAGCATAAATTTGTAGTGAAGGAAGTCGGCCTTATTGCGTGATGTCCTCCACTGACGCTCAGCGGTACGTGAGCATTTTTACAGATATCTGGTGCATTGTGTGTGCCAGGGTTGAGGTGTCGATCTGCGAGGGTGAATAGTGGTTGGTGGGGCAACAGAGTCAAGAGCAGAGGTAAGGGATGCATTGTTAAGGGAAGTAGCTTGTTCAGGGCAGGAAAGAGAGAGAATAGGAGAGAGTCAAACAGGGAAGATAGGGAAGTGGTGTCAATAGCCTCAGTGTTACGCTTAGTGGTGGTAGTCTTAGGTGGTAAAGATGGAGACGTAGATCGAGATAGGTTAAAAGTGAGCAGGTGATGGTCAAAGAGGGGGAAAGGAAGTTAAAGAAATCAGAAAGATCACAGCGGTGAGTGAAAACCAGATCCAGTGAGCTTCCACTCACATGGGAGGGGGAGGAGGTCCACTGGGAGAGACCAAGAGAAGAGGTCAGGTTAAGGAGTTTAGAGGCAGGTGATTTTGTGGGGTTATCTATAGGGATGTTGAAATCACCTAGGATAATGGAGGGAATGTCAGAAGAGAGGAAGTGAGGAAGCCAGGAAGCAAAGTTGTCAAAGAATTTGGAGGGCATGCCAGAGGGGCGGTAAATGATAGCTACTCGAAGATGAACAGGAATAACCCTATTGGTGACCTAAATAGCGGACCCGAGATGCATGACCCGGAATTACCCTCTCAAATAGAGCCAGGACCAAGGTCGCACTAGGTTGCCCTGGCAATAGCCTGAAATCTCTCGGTGTGAAATGGGGTATGTGTTACTAGAACAGCACTGATCACAGTGGCAAGACACACTGGCCTAGGGTATTTCATAGTACACAAGTGGCTTGGGTTTCTTGTGCAGCTAACACCCATATCTACGGGCACAGTCAGATTCACATGTACAGAACACAATATCACACACACACACCCTCTCTCTGTTTCTATTGCAGAGCTTTAAAAGCTGCTGACCGAGCTGGTGGTGCACAGTAATAATCCCATTCAACTCCAGTGAAGAAACTGTGAAATAATAAAGGATTACATATTTATGTAGGGCCACCAATATCTAGGTGTTTAGTCTGTTCTATAGAGACCTTTAGGCAACACAGTTCCCTATTAAAATCTTTTATATAGAGTACACTTTTATGCACTTGAAATGCTCCATTTCAATAATTATTCAAATAAACTTATAAAGAGAACAATAAAACGGTGATAAAACGCGCTGTGCAGTTGGTGAACAAATAAAACCTAGAAAATAAGGGACAGCTTGCAATTATGAGGACTAGCAACAAAGTATTCTATTTTCTATATTACATTATTTAACAAGATGCAGATAGCACAAACGCTCTATGTTCTAGTAACCAATCATCTATATGCTTCCCCTACAGTGACTTAAGATATTAGGAAACTCGCTGTGTGAGCCACATCACATCTACCAGTCGTCAGAATGCCATCGGTCACATGACAGACACCGGAATCCTGACACTGAAGATCCCAATGTCGGAGGGGTTAAGTATTTTTACACTCCATTCCCCAACCCGCCCCCCTCTCCTCAACCCTCCAGGAGCGGCAGCTAGGGTTAACCCTCAGGGGGTGGCAGCTAGGGCCCCCCTTAGTGCCTAACCTGAACCTACCCCTAACCCTAACAGTTACCCCGATACTTACCTTCGGAATGCAGGCTGTCAGTGTTCCGGTGCTGGTTTCACGAGTGGTGTCAGATGTCTGGCGTTGGTCACATGACTGCTGGCATCCCGTCCAAAAGGATGCTAGATGCATCCAGTTTGTATTATACCAGCGAATGTATTTTACTGGTTCCAATACAAGCATACTGCAGATGCACAATGAGAAAGCTCACCTTCTTGTTTTGCTCTATGGTAGAGCTTTTCTCTGGATCCACTTTCACCAGCTTCCTTTCTACCTTCCTCTTGGCAGCTTCCTAGAACAACAAAGGGACAATGTATATGATTTAGCACACTTCATGCCTGTGCCTAAAATGGCCACAGATCTGTTCAGCCAAATGCACTCTTTGCTATGTGTGTTACCACCATATGATGAATCTGAAATGTAGAAACAATACATACACAGTACTCTGAACACTGGGGTCATTGCTCTCGGTTTACACTATAATTCACATAGAGCGGAATAGTAATCATAAAATATTTGATGGATATCTCCTGAAAACACCATTTTTTTAAGGTGGGAACCCACAAATATTAAGCATTGTGAATTTATGTGAATCAGAGATCTCTGCTGCAGCGCACCATTTTCAAACGTAAGAGTAAACCCCAATGGTTTCCATGTGGGCTGCTAAAGTCTTGAAATTACCAAGTATTAGCCACTGCAGCGGGTGAGATGACGGTAGTCACATGACAGACTGCGGCATCCCAATTTTTAATCATAGTTTTATCAAAGTTAAATATATAAAGTGACCTTCATCTGATTAGTAATAACTCACAATTGAACACAATCCTCCCAGCCCCCCCCAAAAAACCCTCTTATTTCAAGAGTTCCAACGAATTTGATAAACCACGTGACCAAGGATTCATATCCTACAGACCCCCTGAATGTGTGTGTTATTACTAAACAGATGAAGGTTACTTTATATATTTAATCTTGATCAAACCATAACACTTATTACTTTTGGACGACACAGCATCTGAACATAGCCTAAGAAGCCAAGGATCGACTGCTATTTTGGTACCTCACAGCCCACTGTCCACCTTCTCCTACAACCATACCTCACTGTGTAATATATGTCCAACCTCATCCAATCTAGGAAGCGATACAGTGCTGAGCCTGGTCAGTACTTGGTGGGCGACCACACGGGAATACCAGGTATTGTAGGATTTTGGACTGTTGGATCATGCAGGAGTGGAGTATCAATTTGCATACGGAACTAGATATATCCTTGCATTTATGCTTGCTATGTACCACCATATTCTCATCATATTTTCACGGTGATCACGCACGCTTCTCAAAAGTGTTGGACTCTTTCTGTGTTTTAATGCATATCAAATAAAAGTTACATTTAAAAAAAAAATAAAAAAAAATTGTTTTGCTAACATAGCCTTTGTCACTAGGTTGAGAGTAGTGATGTGCACCGGACATTTTTCGGGTTTTGTGTTTTGGTTTTGGATTCGGTTCCGCGGCCGTGTTTTGGATTCGGACGCGTTTTGGCAAAACCTCCCTGAAATTTTTTTGTCGGATTCGAGTGTGTTTTGGATTTGGGTGTTTTTTTCACAAAAACCCCTCAAAAACAGCTTAAATCATAGAATTTGGGGGTCATTTTGATCCCATAGTATTATTAACCTCAATAACCATAATTTGCACTCATTTCCAGTCTATTCTGAACACCTCACAATATTATTTTTAGTCCTGAAATTTGCACAGAGGTCGCTGGATGACTAAGCTAAGCGACCCAAGTGGCCGACACAAACACCTTGCCCATCTAGGAGTGGCACTACAGTGTCAGACAGGATGGCACTTCAAAAAATAGTCCCCAAACAGCACATGATGCCAAGAAAAATGAAAGAAAAAAAAGAGGTGCAAGATGGAATTGTCCTTGGGCCCACCCTTATGTTGTATAAACAGGACATGCACACTTTAACAAACCCATCATTTCAGCGACAGGGTCTGCCACACGACTTTGGGGGATATTCAATATGGCCCGGGGTGCCAGGTGATAAGTATCGGCCGGTGGGGGCTATTTAATTGGCCCCGATAAGCCGGCGCGTGCCGCTGCTTATCGGGGGTTTTGCTTCACCTGCCTCCGGCAGGCGAAGCAAAATGCCCGATAACAGCCCCGTTTTCAACCGAAAACGGGGCTGTTTCACCCGAAAACACACAGGTTTCACTGAACCTGTGTGTTTTCGGGTGTAAGAGGACTTGTTACCGGCCGAGCAAATTAAATAGCCCGACCGCAGCACCCGAAGAAACATCGGGGGTTTTTACTCCCGATGTCTCTTCGGACCAAATTGAATATCCCCCTTTGACTGAAATGACTGGTTGGTTTGGGACCCCACCAAAATAGAAGAAATCAATCTCGACTTGCACAAACTGGCTCTACAGAGGCAACATGGCCACCTCCTCCTCATCGTCCGATTCCTCACCCCTATCACTGTGTACATCCCCCTCCTCACAGATTATTAATTCGTCCCCACTGGAATCCACCATCTCAGGTCCCTGTGTACTTTCTGGAGGCAATTGCTGGTGAATGTCTCCACGGAGGAATTAATTATAATTAATTTTGATGAACATCATCTTCTCCACATTTTCTGGAAGTAACCTCGTACGCCGATTGCTGACAAGGTGAGCGGCTGCACTAAAAACACTCTTTCGGAGTACACACTGGAGTGGGGGCAACTTAGGTAAAAAAAAAGCCAGTTTGTGCAAGGGCCTCCAAATTGCCTCTTTTTCCTGCCAGTATACGTACGGACTGTCTGACGTGCCTACTTGGATGCAGTCACTCATATAATCCTCCACCATTCTTTCAATGGTGACAGAATCATATGCAGTGACAGTAGACGACATGTCAGTAATCGTTGGCAGGTCCTTCAGTCCAGACCAGATGTCAGCACTCGCTCCAGACTGCCCTGCATCACCGCCAGCGAGTGAACTCGGAATTCTTATCCTTTTCCTCACAGCCCCAGTTGCGGGAGAATGTGAAGGAGGAGCTGTTGACGGGTCACGTTCCGCTTGACTTGACAATTTTCTCACCAGCAGGTCTTTGAACCTCTGCAGACTTGTGTCTGCCGGAAAGAGAGATACAACGTATGTTTTAAATCTAGGATCGAGCACGGTGCCCAAAATGTAGTGCTCTGATTTCAACAGATTGACAACCCGTGAATCCTGGTTAAGCGAATTAAGGGCTCCATCCACAAGTCCCACATGCCGAGCGGAATCGCTCTGTTTTAGCTCCTCCTTCAATCTCTCCAGCTTCTTCTGCAAAAGCCTGATGAGGGGAATGACCTGACTCAGGCTGGCAGTGTCTGAACTGACTTCGCGTGTGGCAAGTTCAAAGGGTTGCAGAACCTTGTACAACGTTGAAATCATTCTCCACTGCACTTGAGTCAGGTGCATTCCCCCTCCCTTGCCTATATCGTAGGTAGCTGTCTAGGCTTGAATTGCCTTTTGCTGCTCCTCCATCTTCTGAAGCATGTAGAGGGTTGAATTCCACCTCGTTACAACCTCTTGCTTCAGACGATGGCAGGGCAGGTTCAGGAGTGTTTGTCTTCGGCACGCAGTGGCTGAATGCCAAAAGTGGCCTGCAATTCTTCGGGCCACCGACAGCATCTCTTGCATGCCCCTGTCTTTTTTTTTTATAATTCTGCACCACCAAATTCAATGTATGTGCAAAACATGGGACGTGCTGGAATTTGCCCACATGTAATGCACGCACAATATTGGTGGCGTTGTCCGATGTCACAAATCCCCAGGAGAGTCCAATTGGGGTAAGCCATTCAGCGATGATGTTCTTCAGTTTCCGTAAGAGGTTGTCAGCTGTGTGCCTCTTATGGAAAGCGGTGATACAAAGCGTAGCCTGCCTAGGAACGAGTTAGCGTTTGCGAGATGCTGCTACTGGTGCCGCCGCTGCTGTTCTTGCTGCGGGAGGCAATACATCTACCCAGTGGGCTGTCACAGTCATATAGTCCTGAGTCTGCCCTGCTCCACTTGTCCACATGTCCGTGGTTAAGTGGACATTGGGTACAACTGCATTTTTTAGGACACTGGTGACTCTTTTTCTGACGTCTGTGTACATTCTCGGTATCGCCTGCCTAGAGAAATGGAACCTAGATGGTATTTGGTACCGGGGACACAGTACCTTAAGCAATTCTCTAGTTCCCTGTGAATTAACGGTGGATACCGGAAACACGTTTTTCACCACCCAGGCTGCCAAGGCCTGAGTTATCCGCTTTGCAGCAGGATGACTGCTGTGATATTTCATCTTCCTCGCAAAGGACTGTTGGACAGTCAATTGCTTACTGGAAGTAGTACAAGTGGTCTTCCGACTTCCCCTCTGGGATGACGATCGACTCCCAGCAGCAGCGCCAGCAGCAGTAGGCGTTACACTTAAGGATGCATCGGAGGAATCCCAGGCAGGAGAGGACTCGTCAGACTTGACAGTGACATGGCCTGCAGGACTATTGGCTTTCCTGTCTAAGGAAGAAATTGACACTGAGGGAGTTGGTGGTGTGGTTTGCAGGAGCTTGGTTACAAGAGGAAGGGATTTAGTTGGCAGTGGACTGCTTCCGCTGTCACCCAAAGTTTTTGAACTTGCCAATGACTTCTGATGAATGCGCTCCAGGTGACTTATAAGGGAGGATGTTCCTAGGTGGTTAACGTCCTTACCCCTACTGCCTGTGAGGAGACTTGTCCCCCCTCCTTACCACTGCGCCGGGAAGCGGATCCTGTCCGGAGATGGAGTGCAGGGAGCCGGGGAGCGTTCTCAGCGGGGAGAGCGGGCGTGCTGCATAAGTGCGGCCAGCGGGTGTGAGTGGCGGCCGGCGGGTCTGATCGGCTCATTGGATTAGGCTGTGGCGGGCGCTAGTGGATGCGGCTGTGGCAGGCGCTGAGCCCCGTACAGCGGACGGAGCGGCTGGGGCGGGTGGCTGTAAGTAGCGGCGGGTGCGGGAGGCGGTGACTAACACGGACCCCACACAGCGGGGCGGCAGCGTGCGCTGACCACCCCGTCCCCCCAGCATACCTGGTCTCCTGTAGGGAGGGCTGCGACGGTGCTTCTTCCTGTAAGCTCCGTACAGCTCTTGCCGCAGTCAGTGAATGAGCTGCGTGTGGCTGTGAGGGTGCTCTATGTGAGGACCGAAACGCCATGTGCTGCCTCTGCGCGTTTTTCTATAAACTGGGAAGGGATGTGCTGAGTATAAAAAATGAAGTAAAAAATAAAAATGAAAAATAAATTCAAAGTAATTGTGTGGAGCTCCACACAACCCTGTTAGTGCAGTGAGCACAGAAAAAACACTGAGGTACTCTGGGATATGGAGGGGTGGAGAGTTCTAAATTTAAATATTCAGTGCCCTGTTCCTGGGGAAGCCGTCCATATCCCAAGAGTACTCCAGTGACCCCTAGTGGATGAAAAAGAAACCATTTCTGGGGCCTATCACATATTATGGGGGTTGAGGACAGACAACAGTTGGGACAGTGCTTGGGTCAGGTGGCTGCTTTGGCAGTGCAGGGGGCAGGTAGCAGTTAGGGAAGAGGGGGTTAATGGCAAGCAGCAATTGGGGTACAGATGAGAGGTAGAGGCAGGGAGCAGTTGGGGTAGAGGGGACTAACGGCAGGCAGTGCTGGGGGGTAGGGAGGGGGTAAGTGCAGACAGCAGTTGGGGCAGTACTGTCGAGCAAGGAGGGTGTAAGAAGCAGGCAGTACTGGAGGCAAGGAGGGAGAAAGGGTAGATAACAGCTGGGGCAGTACTGGGGGGCAAAGAGTGGGTTAGGGGCAGGCAGTGCTAGGGTAGGGAGGGGGTAAGGGTAGATAACAGCTGGGGCAGCAATGTGGGGCAAGGAGTGGGTTAGGGGCAGGCACCAGCTACCGGATTGCACTTACCTGAATCCTCAGGGAGTGCAGCCATCGTCTTCCCAAGCTCCTTGTGTAGTACTAGAGCTGCCTTTCACGCTGGGTTCGTCGCTGCCAGTGCCGCCTTCATAGTGATAGCAAACGCACCACATATGCAGGGAGGCAACCGCCGCCACACATCACTGCCTGGTGTGCACTATTGCTACTCAGTGCTCAGTCTGAGCCTCAGCTTTCTCACGCTCCTGGAGTAGTGAACTAGAGGTGAGGTAGTGAACTCGGATGGTCTCAGGCAGCGATTCCATGGAGAGATATTGCTGGCGGCGATTGGACAGGGAGACAGACTGAGGATTCCTATTGGCTGAGGTGCACAGGTCAGCGAGAGAGTGTGCACTGTGGGACCCACTCATTTTTCAAAATAGGGGTCCCTCACTGCTTGTAGCACAGAAAAATCAGGCGGTAAGGTACACACATTAGGGAGTAACCTAGCCAATATACAAGAGGGAGTAACCTGGCCAATATACACTCCCGAATCCCGATCAACAGATTTGCCCAGCAAATATGACAGAGCTAAAACAAAAAAATCTGCTGTGTATGCTAGGCAGAGTCAAATTTAATCTATTCGGCTTCCTTCCATGCCACTACATCACAGTGTATGGCTGTCATATGAAGTCTCTGTTATATATATATATGTATATATATATATATATATATATATATATATATTCACACTGAAGTCTACAGAAAGTGTTTAACACACTAATAGGAAACCTGGGAGGCACTCTAACATTCACAAGAGAATCTCGCCACCCATCATTTCAGTAACAAGGTAAAGTAATGCATTTAACCAAACAGAGAAGCAACTATCTGTAATAACAAAGCGTTACAATCCGTAAAAAACAAATCTGATATTAAAGTAGAAATGAACTTGTGGTGACAAGTGAGGGCCACCTGCTGGCCATTACTAGAATAACATCCAGATTTATGTATGACTAACTGCGGAAAGATGAAACCAATGGCATTATGACACTCTAGCACACCTCCCCATGTCCTTTATATATTACACCTGTAACATGCACTAACCCCACGCAGGATGACTAGTGGAAATGTGATTTAAATGTATAGAGCAGTGGTTTCCAAACGTTCCTGAATCAGGGCGCCCTCGAGTATCAGCATTTTTTTCACTGCACCCCTAGAATAAATGTTTTTTATTGATAAAATTTTGAGCAAAAAATATTAAATTAAGTAAGCTGTGCTAACCTAGCATCCTAGGTACAGTTATGTGATGATGTACAGTTGTGCTTATGATTGTCCACATGTGCTGTGATTGGCAGCCCCTAGCACTGGTTTTGCTGATCATTTTGATAGGTCCTGGACCACCAATCTGACGGCACCCCTGCCAGAGCCTCGCAGCAACCCCGGGTGCCTAGGGACACAGTTTGGGAACTAAAAAGAGAGCTTTCTATTTGCATATGCCTACTCCCTTTTGTTCTCTTTTCGCCACAACATATAATGAAGCTTGAAACAATACATAATATTCTGTTAATAGAAAAATCTTTGTGTTTGCACTAAAACCAAAAAAAATGTACTTCTGCGCTTAATCTTTTTACTAGTCCAATTTCCATTATTCACAATTTAAAAGATGGTCTGTCATGTATTTGCAGTCTGTACTAAAGATTACCATACTGTAGGTCAGCAAGCATTATTTATGCAAGGCTTGCAGTTCAGTGTGCTACTGTAAAGCCTCTTGTTCAGTGTTATTGTGAAGAGCTCCTGCCAACTGACATTGCATTCTTTTTGTCTGTTTGTAGCCATAAAAGGAAACAGTGCAGCTCTGACACTGTAATCTGACATTCATCATGAGAAATGGTACAGGCCAAATGAAAAGCGCAAAGAACAAGACCTAGCCACAACAGACCCAAAGCCCATGGTACGGAACCAAATGCAACCAAAATATAAAAGAAGCCTGATTATTTATGACTTTATTCGTATAGTGCACATATATTCTGCAGCGCCTTACAGAGAATTTTTCAGGCATGCACCACATTACCTGTCCCAGAGTAGCTAACCATATTTCCTACCACGTGTACACACACTATAATAATAATAATATATATATATATATATATATATATATATATATATATATAGAGAGAGAGAGAGAGAGAGAGAGAGAGAAAGAGAGAGAGAGAGAGAAAGAAAGAGAGAGAGAGAGAGAGAGAGAGAGAGATATTCCCAAAGCAGTCCACACTCTGGCCTTATCCACAAATGCTGGGGTGACTTCCACAGAATGATAAATCGTCATGATCCATCAGTGCCAATATAAATCCAGTAAATAGGAGCACTCACCAGTCTTCATAATATTCTTATTTTTATTAGCAGCAAGACATCAAACAGGGGTTGTAACCGACGTTTCGGTCCCAAGTGGAACCTTTGTCAAGATCTTGACAAAGGTTCCACTTGGGACCGAAACGTCGGTTACAACCCCTGTTTGATGTCTTGCTGCTAATAAAAATAAGAATATTATGAAGACTGGTGAGTGCTCCTATTTACTGGATATATATATATATATATATATATATATATATATAGAGAGAGAGATAGAGAGAGAGAGAGATATAGATATATATATATATATATATAGATAGATATATACACACACAGGCACTGGGGTGAATTTTTGTCAGGTTCCAATTACCGTACCTAATCAGCATATATTTGGGAGTCTGGGGGGATACCAGAGAACCTGGGGGAAACACATGCAGGCACTGGGAGAACTTGCAAACGCCACATCGATGCCCCATGACTCTTGCTCTTAGTGCAGGGAGGTAACCACTATGCAAACCGCCAACTATGCAGCACGCCGGATAGTGTTAACAATTAATTTAAAAACAAAACAAAAAAAACCACTTGGTCCTGTCTTAAGCGAAGTTAAGTACACACTAAACAATTAAAGGCTGATTTGCCAATAATTGGTACATCTGCCTGATTTATCGTGTAGGTGTGTATGAATTTTGGAATTTCGACAATAAATCAGGAAAATCTTTATATGCTCCAACTGTACCTTTTTGGACGGTACAGTACTGTTTTTTTTTATTGCCTATACCGGCCAAAAGGGGCCTTGTACCGATTCAGTCTCCCGTGTTCTACAGAATACTATGGCAGCGTTGCATGGCCACGCCCCCTTTCTGAATTTGTACCAAGTTTTGGTTTTAGGATGTAGGAGGGTGTGAATCTTGACCACAAACACGAATGATCGATTTTCTGATTCGCCATTCCAAAGCAATAATCTCAGCCACAATCTCCCGATATCGAGTGTGTGTGCGTTTTCTATAATCTGCCCATATCTCCAACATTTTCCTGTCACTATGTCATCCGCCTTGTGGGCGAACATAAGCGACAGCAGTGTGATGTGGAAGAATTTGGTAACTTTAAAAAAATATATATTTTAGTGTGTAGGTCAGATAATGGTGCCTACAATTTCCCCCAAAAATCGGCCGATAGTAGGGCTGACCACAAAAATCGGAGAGTGTGTACTTAGCTTAAGCCTTAAGTTCTCCCAACACACTCCACAGAAGGGAGAAACTGGGTGCCAAGAACAAGAGTTATACTAGATAAAATGAAAAAGACACAGTGTGAGGAAACAAGTAATTGTGAAAGGTACCTAAACGTAGCGTAAATAAACCAATGTGTCTATGCATCTTAATTTTGGAGTGCTGATCCTTTTTGTTGCATTATTATACATATAAATATATCTGTCCATAAATATGGTGTTCCTAGGCAAGTATGATCACTAGGTGCATCTATCTTCCTTACAGTAACTTTCTGAAATATCCACAACTTACCAAAGCAAATCTTTCAATCATACTATACCCCATCAGTCAGCCCATATGATCCACCAATATATTCTATATATAAGAAGAATTTCTCATGTCTTGTGTATTTCTTTAGGTTTGGCACCTCCTTCAGGACTTGGATGGAAGTGCATTTATTCAGATAACAATGAATGTACCAAATTAATTATACCTATTTCAGACAAAAGACCCAGGCTTCAACCCAGTTCAGACCCGGGACACTGAGCAGGGGTGGAAGACTGTGCTTTCCGTAGTTGTCCCCATTATTAGCCAGCGCAGGGTGCGTGAACGCAGTCCGTCGACCGGGAAGGAGTGGTGAAAAGCTCCTGAAGCAAGAAGATAGAAGACGCCGGAAGTCCCGGTGGGCTGCGGCCACTGGAAAAGAGCTGAAACAGGCTGTCGCCTGCCGGGTGAAGATAAGAGTTGACACCTGCTGGTGAAGACGTCGGAAATCTTGGGGCAGCAGTGTGCGATGGAATGTAGCCCGAAGGTGGTGGGAGCTATCCCGCCTCCGGTGGGTGTGGCTGAGCCAGGCTTGGTTCAGCCAAAGCCCTCAGGACTGGTAAGTCCAGCTTGTACCACCCTAGACCACCAGGGTTCGGGCACTAGGCCTGTGGCGCAGTAGGCAGGCTCTAAGATCATGCAGCATAAGGAGTACAGCCAGGGCTTGGGCACTAGGGACATGGAAAAAATATTCAGCCCCCAACAGCAGCAGTAGACTGGGGTACAGTGGACATTAGGTCCAATGCTACCGTGAGGGTTCAGGTTAAGACCAAGGCATTGGGAGGGTTCCAGGTAGGCAGGCAATAGGACCAGCAGCAAGTCCTTCAGATAGGCAGCAATAAGCTGAGGCACAGAAGGCAGCAAGCACAAAGCTACTGTGAGGTCGACGGGTTTGTTAAGTCGCCGCTAGGTTGTGGCATCTCTGATCCAGTCTAGACAGCAATTATTGGAAGTCGGCGCTAGGCCACAGGCACTGTTGTTAAGTGCTAGGCTCATAGGTTTATGGTGAGCAATCAGGCACCTATTGAAAGGTAGGCTGCCGGAAAGTACCAGTTGCTGAGTTTTTTAAGGTTGGTAGGTGCATAATAGCATTCTGTTGTAACCTCTGCATGGTATTTCCCCTCATTGTATTTTCCGCGCCTCTGGCCAGACAAGAACCATAAGAGAAGCGTAGCAGTTCCACGTTGGTGGGCTGCATCTTCATGTTCTATTGTAGGAGACAGGGGATGGACCGGAGGACAAGGTTACATCCGGTCACCATCACTGAGCCGAGTGGAGGTCATTTCTCCCATTTCACTGAACCTGTGTGTTTTCGGGAGAAGGCTTTTTTTTTTTTTTTTTTTTTACAGGCAATCCATCTGGATACAAATGGAATGGTGATATTGCACTCTCTTTATAGCAGAGGTGTCCTATAGGGGATATGCTGCTGGGAGCGTAGCTGTATTACATCAGCCTCTTACAAGAGCAAGGAAAAGGAAAAATGCTCCCTGCGCATTACCACAATAGGAAAATAACTGAAGAATTCAAAAAGGCTTTCTTAATGCTTCTCCCAATAAAAATGTTTATTAATATATAACACATTGATCATAGCATATTTCTGCAAGGTCTGAATGGATGGAAAAGATATATCCTAAGATTATATACCTTAAATGGTTATGGGAAGGAAAAGAGTGGGTGTGTATATTTGGGGTTAAAAATGGATGCCCTAGTACCGGTACAGTTAACAGACAAAACAGTTAAAACCACACAAAGACCGACACCACATACAACATATAACAAATAAAAGCAGAGAGAAGCGCAGTGTGCATCTTACTCTATCTGCAAAGCAATCCTTTATTAGGCTCACAGATCAGTTGCCATGTGTCCCCACCGCTGGGGTTAATTCTTAAATGTGTCCCGTCCTAAAGACCAATTAACACTATTAGTCCGTCCACTGACACACTTGATGAATGTTTAAGCGGAACCTCAAACTCTGAGTTGATAAGAACTGTCTGAGATGATAATGAATAAAAGTCCAGTGTTTCACAGAGCTAAATGGATTGGGCTAATCAGTGGCGGTTCTTGCCACGGGCAAGCGGTACTTTTGCCCGGGGCGCCGCCTTCCGGAGGGCGCTGGCGCCATCCGGAGGGCGCCGCACCAGGACAAGAACCGCCACTGTGCCCCCCGCAGTGCCCTGCTGTGCCCCCCGCTTGGAAGGGAACCAGACGCGTAGCGTCTAGTTTCCCTTCATTGAGAGGACCTTAGTTGTGCGGTGCGCGATAACGTCATCGCGCACCGCACAGCAAAGGTCCTCTCCATGAAGGGAAACTAGACGCTACGGTCTAGTTTTCCTTCGTCTAGAGGACCTTTGCTGTGCGATGCGCGATGACGTCATCGCGCACAGCACAGTGGCACAGACACTAGGGGTCATAATTGACCTCTAGTGTCTACGCTGTTCTATGGGAGAGACGTAATAACGTCTCTCCCATAGATCGAAGAGGAGAGCAGAAGAGCGGCGCCGCCGGCGCAGGGGGTCTGGATCAGGAACGGGGATGGTAAGTATACTTTTTATTGCTTTTTCTTTTTTCTTTCAGCGCGTTGACCACGCCCCCTATTGAAGCCACGTCCCCCATATTTTACCCGGGGCGCCACAAAACATAGAACCGGCCCTGGGGCTAATTAGTGAAAACAAGGTCCCAGCTGGTCCGTTTAGGAGTGAGGTAGTGGTGCACTGCTTACCTCCTCCGTAGCGGGTCTTGATTAGCCCTGCTGGTCCATGCAATGTAAAATGGAGATGTGTATCTACACCTTCTCTATGAGCGGGTCCACCTCCGTAGCAGGTCTCATATGCCCGAATGGTCTCCCAGCGGTGATGACCTTTTTGGAGGAGAAAGAGGAGATGTCTGCCGGCAGACTCCTAACAGCACGCTGCAGACTTCTAGCGCTGCTGTCAGGGAATCTAGTCGATCGGTAATCGACGCGTTTCGCCTTGGTGGCTTCGTCAGGATAGCCAATATGCTGGTCTCATCTACTCCCCTCGTATAAAAGGTTCATGCGTTTCATTCATTTGAACACTTCCGGGTTTGTTGCGTCCCAGCTCTTCATTGCGATGATGCAGGGATCGCAAATCCTACTATATCATACTAAATGCTCTCGTTTTCTGATAAATAGATAATACTTCAACAGTTAGTCAGCATATATGTAAAACGACGATGTTAGTGAATTATTATAATCTATGAAAAGAAGGCTGTATAATAAGATTTTACTTACCGGTAAATCTATTTCTCGTAGTCCGTAGTGGATGCTGGGGACTCCGTAAGGACCATGGGGGATAGACGGGCTCCGCAGGAGACAGGGCACTTTAAGAAAGAAATTGGATACTGGTGTGCACTGGCTCCTCCCTCTATGTCCCTCCTCCAGACCTCAGTTAAAGAAACTGTGCCCGGAAGAGCTGACAGTACAAGGAAAGGATTTTGGAATCCTCTAGGGCAAGACTCATACCAGCCACACCAATCACACCGTATAACTCGTGATAAACATACCCAGTTAACAGTATGAACAACAATAGAGCATCAGATCAACCCTGATGCAACTATAACATAACACTTATTTAAGCAATAACTATATACAAGTATTGCAGAAGAAGTCCGCACTTGGGACGGGCACCCAGCATCCACTACGGACTACGAGAAATAGATTTACCGATAAGTAAAATCTTATTTTCTCTAACGTCCTAGTGGATGCTGGGGACTTTGTAAGGACCATGGGGATTATACCAAAGCTCCCAAACGGGCAGGAGAGTGCGGATGACTCTGCAGCACCGAATGAGCAAACACAAGGTCCTCCTCAGCCAGGGTATCAAACTTGTAGAACTTTGCAAAAGTGTTTGAACCCGACCAAGTAGCTGCTCGGCAAAGCTGTAATGCCGAGACCCCTCGGGCAGCCGCCCAAGAAGAGCCCACCTTCCTTGTGGAATGGGCTTTCACCGATTTTGGTAGCGGCAATCCAGCCGCAGAATGAGCCTGCTGAATCGTGTTAAAGATCCAGCGAGCAAAAGTTTGCTTTGAAGCAGGAGCACCCAGCTTGTTGGGTGCATACAGGATAAACAGCGACTCAGTTTTCCTGACTCTAGCCGTTCTGGCTACATAAACCTTCAAAGCCCTGACCACATCTAGTAACTCGGAATCCTCCAAGTCACGAGTAGCCACAGGCACCACAATAGGTTGGTTCATATGAAAAGATGACACCACTTTTGGCAGAAATTGCGGACGGGTCCGCAATTCCGCCCTGTCCATATGGAAAACCAGATAGGGGCTTTTATGTGACAAAGCCGCTAATTCTGACACACGCCTAGCTGAAGCCAAGGCTAACAGCATGACCACCTTCCACGTGAGAAATTTTAACTCACGGTTTTAAGTGGCTCAAACCAGTGTGATTTCAGGAAACGCAACACCACGTTAAGATCCCAAGGTGCCACCGGAGGCACAAACGGGGGCTGAATATGCAGCACTCCCTTTACAAACGTCTGAACTTCAGGAAGAGAAGCCAGTTCTTTTTGAAAGAAAATGGATAGGGCCGAAATCTGGACCTTAATGGAACCCAATTTTAGGCCCAAAGTCACTCCCGACTGTAGGAAGTGAAGGAAACGGCCCAGCTGGAATTCCTCTGTAGGGGCATTCCTGGCCTCACACCAAGCAACATATTTTCGCCATATACGGTGATAATGTTTAGCCGTCACGTCCTTCCTAGCCTTTATCAGCGTAGGAATAACCTCATCCGGAATGGCTTTTTCTGCTAGGATCCGGCGTTCAACCGCCATGCCGTCAAACGCAGCCGCGGTAAGTCTTGGAACAGACAGGGTCCCTGTTGCAACAGATCCTGTCTTAGAGGCAGAGGCCATGGGTCCTCTGTGAGCATTTCTTGCAGCTCTGGATACCAAGTCCTTCTTGGCCAATCCGGAACAATGAGTATTGTTCTCACTCCTCTTTTTCTTATGATTCACAGCACCTTGGGTATGAGAGGAAGAGGAGGAAACACATAAACCGACAGGAACACCCACGGTGTCACTAGTGCGTCTACAGCTATCGCCTGAGGGTCTCTTGACCTGGCGCAATACCTCTGTAGCTTTTTGTTGAGGCGGGATGCCATCATGTCCACCTGTGGCAGTTCCCACCGACCTGCAATCTGCGCGAAGACTTCTTGATGAAGTCCCCACTCTCCCGGGTGGAGGTCGTGCCTGCTGAGGAAGTCTGCTTCCCAGTTGTCCACTCCTGGAATGAACACTGCTGACAGTGCTCGTACGTGATTCTCCGCCCATCGAAGAATTCTGGTGGCTTCAGCCATCGCCACCATGCTCCTTGTGCCGCCTTGGCGATTTACATGAGCCACTGCGGTGATGTTGTCTGATTGAATCAGCACCGATTGGTTGCGAAGCAGGGTCTCCGCTTGACTTAGGGCGTTGTATATGGCCCTTAGTTCCAGGATATTGATGTGAAGGCAAGTCTCCTGACTTGACCACAGACCCTGGAAATTTCTTCCCTGTGTGACTGCCCCCCACCATCGGAGGCTTGCATCCGTGGTCACCAGGACCCAGTCCTGAATGCCGAATCTGCGGCCCTCGAGAAGGTGAGAACTCTGCAGCCACCACAGAAGAGACACCCTGGCCCTGGGGGATAGGGTGATCAGCCGATGCATCTGAAGATGCGATCCGGACCACTTGTCCAACAGATCCCATTGAAAGGTCCTCGCATGGAACCTGCCGAAGGGAATGGCCTCGTATGACGCCACCATCTTTCCCAGGACTCGCGTGCAGTGATGCACCGACACCTGTTTTGGTTTTAAGAGGTCTCTGACCAGTGTCATGAGTTCCTGAGCCTTCTCAGTCAGGAGAAAAACCTTCTTCTGGTCTGTGTCCAGAATCATGCCCAGGAAGGGCAGACGCGTCGTAGGAATCAGCTGCGACTTTGGAATATTTAGAATCCAGCCGCGTTGTTGTAACACTTCCCGAGAGCGTGCTACGCTGATCAGCAACTGCTCTCTGGACCTCGCCTTTATGAGGAGATCGTCCAAGTATGGGATAATTGTGACTCCTTGCTTTCGCAGGAGCACCATCATTTCCGCCATTACCTTGGTAAATATTCTCGGTGCCATGGAGAGACCAAACGGCAACGTCTGGAATTGGTAATGACAATCCTGTACCACAAATCTGAGGTACTACTGATGAGGTGGATAAATGGGGACATGAAGGTAAGCATCCTTTATGTCCAGAGACACCATAAAATCCCCCTCCTCCAGGCTTGCGATGACCGCTTTGAGCGATTCCATCTTGAACTTGAACCTTTTCAGGTATATGTTCAGGGATTTTAAATTCAATATGGGTCTGACCGAACCGTCCGGTTTCGGTACCACAAACATTGTCGAATAGTAACCCCTTCCTTGTTGAAGGAGGGGAACCTTTACCACCACCTGCTGGAGATACAATTTGTGAATTGCAGCTAACACTATTTCCCTCTCTATGGGGGAAGCTGGCAGGGCCGATTTGAGGTAACGGTGAGGGGGCATCTCTTCGAATTCCAGCTTGTATCCCTGAGACACAATCTGTATAGCCCAGGGATCCACCTGTGAGTGTACCCACTTGTGGCTGAAATTTCGGAGACGCGCCCCCACCGGGCCTGGCTCCGCCTGTGGAGCCCCAGTGTCATGTGGTGGATTTAGTGGAAGCCGGGGAGGACTTCTGTTCCTGGGAACTAGCTGTATTGTGCAGCTTCTTTCCTCTACCCCTGCCTCTGGCAAGAAAGGACGCACCTCGGACTTTCTTGCCTTTTTGTGATCGAAAGGACTGGATTTGGTAATACGGTGCTTTCTTAGGTTGTGAGGGAACATATGGCAAAAAATTTGACTTTCCAGCCGTAGCTGTGGAGACCAGGTCCGAGAGACCGTCCCCAAACAATTCCTCACCCTTGTAAGGTAAAACCTCCATGTGCCTTTTCGAGTCGGCATCGCCTGTCCATTGCAGAGTCCACAGGACCCTTCTGGCAGAAATCGACATTGCATTTATTCTAGAGCCCAGTAGGCTAATGTCTCTTTGAGCATCTCTCATATATAGGACAGCGTCTTTTATATGCCCCAGGGTCAGTAATATAGTATCCTTGTCCAAGGTATCAAGTTCCTCAGATAAGGTATCTGTCCATGCTGCTACAGCACTACACATCCAGGCCGACGCAATCGCCGGCCTTAGTAAGGTACCTGAATGTGTATAAATGGACTTCAGGATACCCTCCTGCTTTCTATCCGCAGCATCTTTTAGGGTGGCCGTATCCTGTGACGGCAGGGCTACCCTCTTGGATAAGCGTGTTAAAGCTAGGGGAGGATTCCCAGCGTAACCTGTCCGTTGGCGGGAAAGGATACGCCATAAGCATCCGTTTGGAAATCTGCAGTTTGCTATCTGGAGATTCCCAAGCCTTTTCACATAACTCATTTAACTCATGTGAAGGGGGAAAGGTCACCTCTTGCCTTTTTTCCCCATACATATAAACCCTCTTGTCAGGGACTGGGGTTTCCTCTGTGATGTGCAACACATCTTTCATTGCTATAATCATGTAACGGATGGCTTTAGCCATTTTAGGCTGTAACATTGCATCATCGCCATCGACACTGGAGTCAGAATCCGTGTCGATATCGGTGTCAACAATTTGGGATAGTGGGCGCTTCTGAGACCCTGACGGCCTCTGCGACATAGGATCAGACATGGGCTGAGACCCCGGCCTGTCCTAAGGCTTCATTTTTATCCAACCTTTTATGCAAGGAAGTAACATTATCATTTAAAACCTTCCACATATCCATCCATCCAATCGGGTGTCGGCGCCGTTGTCGGCGACCCCACATTCATTTGTTCCCGCTCTGTTTCCACATAGCCTTCCTCGTCAAACATGCCGACACAAGCGTACCGACACACCACACACACAGGGGATGCTCTATTTGAAGAAAGTTCCCCCACAAGGCCTTTTGGAGAGACAGAGAGTATGCCAGCACACACCCCAGCGCTATATGTCCCAGGAATCACACAGTAACTTAGTGTTAACCCAGTAGCTGCTGTATATACTGTTTTTGCGCCAAATTTATGTGCCCCCCCTCTCTTTTTACCATCTTCTACCGTGATTCTGCAGGGGAGAGCCTGGGGAGCTTCCTCTCAGCGGAGCTGTGGAGAGAAAATGGCGCTGGTGAGTGCTGAGGAAGAAGCCCCGCCCCCTCAGCGGCGGGCTTCTGTCCCGCGTTTCTGTGTAAAAATATGGCGGGGGCCCATGCATATATACAGTGCCCAACTGTATATATGCCACTTTTGCCAAGAGGTCTCTAATTGCTGCCCAGGGCGCCACCCCCTGCGCCCTACAGTGACCGGAGTATGTGGGTTTAGTGTGGGAGCAATGGTGCACAGCTGCAGTGCTGTGCGCTACCTCATATGAAGACTGGAGTCTTCTGCCGCTGATTTCGAAGTCTTCTTGCTTCTGTCTTCCGGCTCTGCGAGGGGGACGGCGGCGCAGCTCCGGGATCGGACGACAAAGGGTGCGATCCTGTGTACGATCCCTCTGGAGCTAATGGTGTCCAGTAGCCTAAGAAGCAGGACCTATCTTCAGTGAGTAGGGCTGCTTCTCTCCCCTCAGTCCCTCGTAGCAGAGAGTCTGTTGCCAGCAGATCTCTC
Source organism: Pseudophryne corroboree (assembly GCF_028390025.1). Lineage (NCBI taxonomy): Eukaryota > Metazoa > Chordata > Amphibia > Anura > Myobatrachidae > Pseudophryne > Pseudophryne corroboree. The sequence goes on from NC_086455.1 coordinate 53,347,944, forward strand.
TGAAAATAAAAAAACCTAACAAAATACTTTATCTAGCAAGCTCAGGAGAGCTCACTAAGTAGCACCCAGCTCGTCCGGGCACAGATTCAAACTGAGGTCTGGAGGAGGGACATAGAGGGAGGAGCCAGAGCACACCAGTATCCAAATTCTTTCTTAAAGTGCCCTGTCTCCTGCGGAGCCCGTCTATTCCCCATGGTCCTTACGGAGTCCCCAGCATCCACTAGGACGTTAGAGAAATTGGAGATAAAGATGACATCTTGTTGTTGATTTGATTCCTTAGAGTTATATCTAAGAAGGTCTTCCCTATTGATTCCTTGTACCTTATCCTTCGCTTCCTTAAGGGTCTCTTCTTTGTACTCCTCATCTCTGAAGTTTTGTAGCACATCTTCTGCTTGTGTATCATAATCATTCTTTAATGAACAATTCCGCTTTATACGTCTTAGTTGACCTCCTGGAATATTTCTTAACCATGTTCTGTGGTGATTGCTCTTTGCGTGTAGGTAATTGTTGCAGTCTGTTGGTTTCTTATAAGTCCTGGTCTCTATTCTGTTATTTCTGATGAAAATGGTAAGGTCGAGGAAGTTTACAGAATTCCTACTGATGGTACTTGTAAATTCCAAGTTGATATTATTCTGATTTATTTCCAAGATGAAATGTTCCAATTCATCCACTCCTCCTTTCCAGATAATAATAATAATAATAATATCAATATATCTTGCCCATAATTTTAGCTGTTTCTCATAGACCGTTTTCCCCCAATTATTTTCGTTCTCCCACTCCACTAAAAATAGATTCGCATAGGAGGGAGCGAATTTCGTGCCCATCGCTGTACCTCTACGTTGGACATAAAATGTCCCATCAAACCAGAAGAAATTATGATGCAGGATAAACTTCACGGAATCCATTAGGAATTTGATTTGTTCCAGTTTTAAATCTGATTCACTTATCAATCTTCTCTCTACATATTCGCACCCAGTGTCATGGTCAATACTAGTGTATAGTGCTTTAATATCACATGTTGCTAGAAGAAAATCTTCTTCCCACTGGATGTCTTTAAGAATGTTAAGAACTTGTGTCGTATCTTTAATGTATCCTCTTTGTTTCACTACGATCGGTTGTAGAAAAGTATCTACATACCCCGAAAGATTGGCAGTCAGGGACCCCACCCCTGCCACTATGGGTCTTCCCGGGGGGTTTATGGGATCCTTATGGAGTTTCGGGAGATGATAGACGACCGGAATTTTGGGATCCTTTGTCTCCAAAAATTCCTGTTCTTGTTTTGTCAGAATTCCTACTGTTCTCCCTTTCTGTAGGAGAACTTTGAGTTCTTTTTTATAACCAGGTGTTGGATCTGCCTTTAATTTCTGATAGGTGGAAGGATCTTCCAGTTGTTTAATGGCCTCCAGGTTATAGTTCTCCAAGTCCTGGATCACCAGGCTTCCCCCTTTGTCCGCTGGCTTGATAATAATACTCTTGTCTTCTTTCAGGGAAGGGCCCCTACATTAAGACCTTTCAGACAATGGTTGAACGGGATATAGAAGCGATTCCAGAAAAAATACCAAGGAGAAAGCAAAATCTCTCGAAAAAAGAACGACAAGCACTACAGTCCCTGAAGGAAGACAAGAGTATTATTATCAAGCCAGCGGACAAAGGGGGAAGCCTGGTGATCCAGGACTTGGAGAACTATAACCTGGAGGCCCTTAAACAACTGGAAGATCCTTCCACCTATCAGAAATTAAAGGCAGATCCAACACCTGGTTATAAAAAAGAACTCAAAGTTCTCCTACAGAAAGGGAGAACAGTAGGAATTCTGACAAAACAAGAACAGGAATTTTTGGAGACAAAGGATCCCAAAATTCCGGTCTTCTATCATCTCCCGAAACTCCATAAGGATCCCATAAACCCCCGTGAAGTCCCATAGTGGCAGGGATGGGGTCCCTGACTGCCAATCTTTCGGGGTATGTAGATACTTTTCTACAACCGATCGTAGTGAAACAAAGAGGATACATTAAAGATACGACACAAGTTCTTAACATTCTTAAAGACATCCAGTGGGAAGAAGATTTTCTTCTAGCAACATGTGATATTAAAGCACTATACACTAGTATTGACCATGACACTGGATGTGAATATGTAGAGAGAAGATTGATAAGTGAATCAGATTTAAAACTGGAACAAATCAAATTCCTAATGGATTCCGTGAAGTTTATCCTGCATCATAATTTCTTCTGGTTTGATGGGACATTTTATGTCCAACGTAGAGGTACAGCGATGGGCACGAAATTCGCTCCCTCCTATGCGAATCTATTTTTAGCGGAGTGGGAGAACGAAAATATTTGGGAAAAAACGGTCTATGGGAAACAGCTAAAATTATGGGCAAGATATATTGATGATATTATTATCTGGAAAGGAGGAGTGGATGAATTGGAACATTTCATCTTGGAAATAAATCAGAATAATATCAACTTGGAATTTACAAGTACCATCAGTAGGAATTCTGTAAACTTCCTCGACCTTACCATTTTCATCAGAAATAACAGAATAGAGACCAGGACTTATAAGAAACCAACAGACTGCAACAATTACCTACACGCAAAGAGCAATCACCACAGAACATGGTTAAGAAATATTCCAGGAGGTCAACTAAGACGTATAAAGCGGAATTGTTCATTAAAGAATGATTATGATACACAAGCAGAAGATATGCTACAAAACTTCTGAGATAAGGAATATAAAGAAGAGACCCTTAAGGAAGCGAAGGATAAGGTACAAGGAATCAATAGGGAAGACCTTCTTAGATATAACTCCAAGGAATCCAATCAACAAGATGTCCTCTTTATCTCCAATTTCTCAAGTCAAAGTACCCTTTTGGAGAAAAGTATTAAGGACCACTGGCATATTTTAATGTCGGATGAAGTTCTTAAGAATGAACTACCAGCAGCTCCCCATGTTGTACATAGAAGAGCACCCACAATCAAGACAGAATTGGTTAGAAGTTCCCAACATATACCTAAAACGAATAGTTCTAAAGGAACAGTAGGATTCTCGCGGTGTAGAATTTGCACAGCTTGCAGAAAAACACATAACAATTCAGTAAAAATAGTCAATGAAGTAGAATCTTTTTCGAATAAGAAACGCTTTAAGATTATGGAACGTATTAACTGTAATACCGCGGGAGTAGTATACATGTTATACTGCCCGTGTGGATTACAGTACATAGGCAAAACCAAACGGAAACTTCATATAAGAGTACAAGAACATCTGTGCAATATAAAAAAAACAAGAAAAAGGATCATAGTATTCCACTCCACTTTTTAGAAAAACATAATGGGGATCAACACTCTTTACAGTTCATAGGAATTAAGAAAGTAATAGTACCATGGAGGGGCGGCATTTTGGAGGATATATTAACAAAAGAGAAAAACGAAAAATATACTCTCACCCCGAAAGGTTCGAATATTGATTCAGAAATAAGATTCTTTTTACAATAAATATATATATATATATATATATATATATATATATATATATATATATATAAAAAATAATAATTTACTCACCGGTAATTCTATTTCTCGTAGTCCGTAGTGGATGCTGGGTACTCCGTAAGGACCATGGGGAATAGACGGGCTCCGCAGGAGACTGGGCACTTTTAAAAGAAAGATTAGGTACTATATCTGGTGTGCACTGGCTCCTCCCTCTATGCCCCTCCTCCAGACCTCAGTTAGGGAAACTGTGCCCGGAAGAGCTGACATTACTAGGAAAGGATTTGGAATCCAGGGTAAGACTCATACCAGCCACACCAATCACACCGTAAAACTTGTGATAACTATACCCAGTTAACAGTATGAACAACAACTGAGCCCCATTCAACAGATGGCTCAAAACAATAACCCTAAAGTTAAGCAATAACTATATACAAGTATTGCAGAAAGTCCGCACTTGGGACGGGCTCCCAGCATCCACTACGGACTACGAGAAATAGAATTACCGGTGAGTAAATTCTTATTTTCTCGGACGTCCTAGTGGATGCTGGGTACTCCGTAAGGACCATGGGGATTATACCAAAGCTCCCAAACGGGCGGGAGAGTGCGGATGACTCTGCAGCACCGAATGAGCAAACTCAAGGTCCTCCTCAGCCAGGGTATCAAACTTGTAGAATATTGCAAAAGTGTTTGATCCCGACCAAGTAGCAGCTCGGCAAAGCTGTAAAGCCGAGACCCCTCGGGCAGCCGCCCAAGAAGAGCCCACCTTCCTCGTGGAATGGGCTTTTACTGATTTAGGATGCGGCAGTCCAGCCGCAGAATGTGCAAGTTGAATCGTGCTACAGATCCAGCGAGCAATAGTCTGCTTAGAAGCAGGAGCACCCAGCTTGTTGGGTGCATGCAGGATAAACAGCGAGTCAGTTTTTCTGACTCTAGCCGTCCTGGAAACATAGATTTTCAGGGCCCGGACTACGTCCAGCAACTTGGAATCCTCCAAGTCCCGAGTAGCCGCAGGCACCACAATAGGTTGGTTCAAATGAAACGCTGATACCACCTTTGGGAGAAATTGGGGACAAGTCCTCAATTCTGCCCTGTCCATATGGAAGATCAGATAAGGGCTTTTACATGACAAAGCCGCCAATTCTGACACACGTATAGCCGAAGCCAAGGCCAAAAGCATGACCACTTTCCACGTGAGATACTTCAACTCCACGGTCTGAAGTGGCTCAAATCAATGTGATTTTAGGAACTCCAACACTACGTTGAGATCCCAAGGTGCCACTGGAGGCACAAAAGGGGGCTGAATATGCAGCACTCCCTTAACAAACGTCTGAACTTCAGGCAGTGAAGCCAGTTCTTTTTGAAAGAAAATAGACAGGGCCGAAATCTGGACTTTAATGGATCCCAATTTTAGGCCCATAGTCACTCATGACTGTAGGAAGTGCAGAAATCGACCCAGCTGAAATTTCTCTGTTGGGGCCTTCATGGCCTCACACCAAGCAACATATTTTCGCCATATGCGGTGATAATGTTTTGCTGTCACATCCTTCCTAGCTTTTATCAGCGTAGGAATGACTTCAACCGGAATGCCCTTTTCCATCAGGATCCGGCGTTCAACCGCCATGCCGTTAAACGCAGCCGCGGTAAGTCTTGGAACAGACAGGGCCCCTGCTGTAGCAGGTCCTGTCGGAGCGGCAGAGGCCATGGGTCCTCTGAGATCATTTCTTGTAGTTCCGGGTACCAAGTTCTTCTTGGCCAATCCGGAACGATGAGTATAGTTCTTACTCCTCTCTTTCTTATTATCCTCAGTACCTTTGGTATGAGAGGAAGAGGAGGGAACACATAAACCGACTGGTACACCCACGGTGTCACTAGAGCGTCCACAGCTATCGCCTGAGGGTCCCTTGACCTGGCGCAATATCTTTTTAGCTGTTTGTTGAGGCGGGACGCCATCATGTCCACCTGTGGCCTTTCCCAACGATTTACAATCAGCTGGAAGACTTCTGGATGAAGTCCCCACTCTTCCGGGTGGAGGTTGTGCCTGCTGAGGAAGTCTGCTTCCCAGTTGTCCACTCCCGGAATGAACACTGCTGACAGTGCTATCACGTGATTCTCCGCCCATCGGAGAATCCTTGTGGCTTCTGCCATCGCCATCCTGCTTCTTGTGCCGCCCTGTCGGTTTACATGGGCGACCGCCGTGATGTTGTCTGACTGAATCAGCACCGGCTGGTTTTGAAGCAGGGGTTTTGCTTGACTTAGGGCATTGTAAATGGCCCTTAGTTCCAGAATATTTATGTGTAGGGAAGTCTCCTGACTCGACATTGTCCTTGGAAGTTTCTTCCCTGAGTGACTGCCCCCCAACCTCGAAGGCTTGCATCCATGGTCACCAGGACCCAGTCCTGAATGCCGAATCTGCGGCCCTCGAGAAGATGAGCACTCTGCAGCCACCACAGCAGAGACACCCTGGCCCTCGGGGACAGGGTGATCAACCGATGCATCTGAAGATGCGATCCGGACCACTTGTCTAACAGATCCCACTGAAAGATCCTTGCATGGAACCTGCCGAAGGGAATTGCTTCGTAAGAAGCTACCATCTTTCCCAGGACTCGCGTGCAGTGATGCACAGACACCTGTTTTGGTTTCAGGAGGTCTCTGACCAGAGATGACAACTCCTTGGCCTTCTCCTCCGGGAGAAACACCTTCTTCTGTTCTGTGTCCAGAATCATACCCAAGAACAGCAGACGCGTCGTAGGAACCAGCTGCGACTTTGGGATATTCAGAATCCATCCGTGCTGTTGTAGCACTTCCCGAGATAGTGCTACTCCGACCAACAACTGCTCCATGGACCTCGCCTTTATAAGGAGATCGTCCAAGTATGGGATAATTATAACTCCCTTCCTTCGAAGGAGTATCATTATTTCGGCCATTACCTTGGTAAATACCCTCGGTGCCGTGGACAGACCAAACGGCAACGTCTGGAATTGGTAATGGCAGTCCTGTACCACAAATCGGAGGTACTCCTGGTGAGGTGGGTAAATGGGGACATGTAGGTAAGCATCCTTGATGTCCAGTGATACCATAAAATCCCCCTCTTCCAGGCTTGCAATAACCGCCCTGAGCGATTCCATTTTGAACTTGAACTTCCTTATATAAGTGTTCAAGGATTTCAAATTTAGAATGGGTCTCACCGAACCGTCTGGTTTCGGTACCACAAACATTGTGGAATAGTAACCCCGTCCCTGTCGAAGGAGGGGAACTTTGATTATCACCTGCTGGAGGTACAGCTTGTGAATTTCCGCCAGTACTACCTCCCTTTCCTTGGGAGTGGCTGGCAAGGCTGATTTGAGGTAACGGCAAGGGGGAGACGTCTCGAACTCCAGCTTGTATCCCTGAGATACCACTTGTAGAACCCAGAGATCCACCTGTGAGCGAACCCACTGGTCGCTGAAGTTCCGGAGACGGGCCCCCACCGCACCTGGCTCCACCTGTGGAGCCCCAGCGTCATGCGGAGGACTTCGTGGAAGCAGGGGAGGATTTTTGTTCCTGGGAACTGGCTGTCTGGTGCAGCTTTTTCCCTCTACCCCTGCCTCTGGGCAGAAAGGACGCGCCTCTGACCCGCTTGCCTTTCTGGGGCCGAAAGGACTGTACTTGATAATACGGTGCTTTCTTAGGCTGTGAGGGAACCTGGGGTAAAAAAGTCGACTTCCCAGCTGTTGCTGTGGACACGAGGTCCGAGAGACCGTCCCCAAATAATTCCTCACCCTTATAAGGCAAAACTTCCATGTGCCTTTTAGAATCAGCATCACCTGTCCACTGCCGAGTCCATAATACTCTCCTGGCTGAAATGGACATTGCATTAATTCTAGATGCCAGCCGGCAAATGTCCCTCTGTGCATCCCTCATATATAAGACTACGTCTTTAATATGCTCTATGGTTAGCAAAATAGTATCCCTGTCAAGGGAATCCATGTTATCTGACAGGGAATCAGACCATGCTGCTGCAGCACTACACATCCATGCTGAAGCAATAGCAGGTCTCAGTATAGTACCTGAGTGTGTATACACAGACTTCAGGATAGCCTCCTGCTTTCTTTCTGCAGGCTCCTTTAAGGCGGCCGTATCCTGAGACGGCAGTGCCACCTTTTTTGATAAGCGTGTGAGCGCCTTGTCCACTCTAGGGGATGTCTCCCAGCGTAAACTATCCGTTGGCGGGAAAGGGTACGCCATTAGTAACCGCTTAGAAATCACTAATTTCTTATCTGGGAAACACCACGTTTCTTCACACAATTCATTTAACTCATCAGATGGGGGAAAAGTTACTGGCTGCTTTTTCTCCCCAAACATAATACCCTTTTTTGTGGTAACCGGGTTAATGTCAGAAATGTGCAACACATTTTTCATTGCCGTAATCATGCATCGGATGGCCCTTGTGGATTGTACATTTGTCTCATCCTCGTCGACACTGGAGTCAGACTCCGTGTCGACATCTGTGTCTGCCATCTGAGGTAGCGGGCGTTTTTGAGCCCCTGAGACGCTTGGGCAGGCGCGGGCTGAGATGCCGGCTGTCCCAAAGCTGTTACGTCATCGAACCTTTTATGCAAGGAGTTGACACTGTCTGTTAATACCTTCCACATATCCATCCACTCTGGTGTCGGCCCCGCAGGGGGCGACATCACTTATCGGCTCCTGCTCCGCCTCCACGTAAGTGTCCTCATCAAACATGTCGACACAGCCGTACCGACACACCGCACACACACACAGGGAATGCTCTGACTGAGGACAGGACCCCACAAAGTCCTTTGGGGAGACAGAGAGAGAGTATGCCAGCACACACCAGAGCGCTATATAACAGAGGGATTTACACTAATACAAAGTGAAATTTCCCCCCAATAGCTGCTTAAATATCACAAATTGCGCCTAAATTTATGTGCCCCCTCTCTTTTTTACCCTTTCCGTAGTGTATACTGCAGGGGAGAGCCTGGGGAGCGTCCTTCCAGCGGAGCTGTGAAGAAAAAATGGCGCTGGCTGTGCTGAGGAAGATAGCCCCGCCCCTTCATCGGCCGGCTTCTCCCGCTTTTTTAATAATATTTATGGCGGGGGATTAGGCACATAATAAGAATTTACTTACCGATAATTCTATTTCTCGTAGTCCGTAGTGGATGCTGGGGACTCCGTAAGGACCATGGGGGATAGCGGCTCCGCAGGAGACTGGGCACATCTAAAGAAAGCTTTAGGACTATCTGGTGTGCACTGGCTCCTCCCCCTATGACCCTCCTCCAAGCCTCAGTTAGGATACTGTGCCCGGACGAGCGTACACAATAAGGAAGGATTTTGAATCCCGGGTAAGACTCATACCAGCCACACCAATCACACCGTACAACTTGTGATCTGAACCCAGTTAACAGCATGATAACAGAGGAGCCTCTAGAAAAGATGGCTCACTACAGCAATAACCCGATTTTTTGGTAACAATAACTATGTACCAGTATTGCAGACAATCCGCACTTGGGATGGGCGCCCAGCATCCACTACGGACTACGAGAAATAGAATTATCGGTAAGTAAATTCTTATTTTCTCTAACGTCCTAAGTGGATGCTGGGGACTCCGTAAGGACCATGGGGATTATACCAAAGCTCCCAAACGGGCAGGAGAGTGCGGATGACTCTGCAGCACCAAATGAGAGAACTCCAGGTCCTCCTCAGCCAGGGTATCAATTTTGTAGAATTTTACAAACGTATTTGCTCCTGACCAAGTAGCTGCTCGGCAAAGTTGTAAAGCCGAGACCCCTAGGGCAGCCGCCCAAGATGAGCCCCCTTCCTTGTGGAGTGGGCATTTACAGATTTTTGGCTGTGGCAGGCCAGCCACAGAATGTGCAAGCTGAATTGTACTACAAATCCAACGAGCAATAGTCTGCTTAGAAGCAGGAGCACCCAGCTTGTTGGGTGCATACAGGATAAACAGCGAGTCAGTTTTCCTGACTCCAGCCGTCCTGGAAACCTATATTTTCAGGGCCCTGACAACGTCTAGCAACTTGGAGTCCTCCAAGTCCCTAGTAGCCGCAGGCACCACAATAGGTTGGTTCAGGTGAAAGCGCTGAAACCACCTTAGGGAGAAACTGAGGACGAGTCCTCAATTCCGCCCTGTCCGAATGGAAAATCAGATAAGGGCTTTTACAGGATAAAGCCGCCAATTCTGACACGCGCCTGGCCCAGGCCAGGGCCAACAGCATGACCACTTTCCATGTGAGATATTTTAACTCCACAGATTTAAGTGGTTCAAACCAATGTGACTTTTGGAACCCAAAAACTACATTGAGATCCCAAAGTGCCACTGGAGGCACAAAAGGAGGCTGTATATGCAGTACCCCTTTTACAAACGTCTGAACTTCAGGGACTGAAGCTAGTTCTTTTTGGAAGAAAATTGACAGGGCCGAAATTTGAACCTTAATGGACCCCAATTTCAGGCCCATAGACACTCCTGTTTGCAGGAAATGTAGGAATCGACCCAGTTGAATTTCCTCCGTCGGGCCTTACTGGCCTCGCACCACGCAACATATTTTCGCCAAATGCGGTGATAATGTTTTGCGGTTACATCCTTCCTGGCTTTGATCAGGATAGGGATGACTTCATCCGGAATGCCTTTTTTCCTTCAGGATCCGGCGTTCAAAACCGCCATGCCGTCAAACGCAGCCGCGGTAAGTCTTGGAACAGACAGGGTCCTTGCTGGAGCAGGTCCCTTCTTAGAGGTAGAGGCCACGGATCCTCCGTGAGCATCTCTTGAAGTTCCGGTTACCAAGTCCTTCTTGGCCAATCCGGAGCCACGAATATAGTGCTTACTCCTCTCCATCTTATCAATCTCAGTACCTTGGGTATGAGAGGCAGAGGAGGGAACACATACACTGACTGGTACACCCACGGTGTTACCAGAGCGTCTACAGCTATTGCCTGAGGGTCCCTTGACCTGGCGCAATACCTGTCGAGTTTTTCCCAACGGTTTATAATCATGTGGAAGACTTCTGGGTGAAGTCCCCACTCTCCCGGGTGGAGGTCGTGCTGAGGAAGTCTGCTTCCCAGTTGTCCACTCCCGGAATGAATACTGCTGACAGTGCTATCACATGATTTTCCGCCCAGCAAAGAATCCTTGCAGCTTCTGCCATTGCCCTCCTGCTTCTTGTGTCACCCTGTCTGTTTACGTGGGTGACTGCCGTGATGTTGTCCTACTGGATCAACACCGGCTGACCTTGAAGCAGAGGTCTTGCTAAGCTTAGAGCATTGTAAATGTCCCTTAGCTTCAGGATATTTATGTGAAGTGATGTCTCCAGGCTTGACCATAAGCCCTGGATATTCCTTCCCTGTGTGACTGCTCTCCAGCCTCGCAGGCTGGCATCCGTGGTCACCAGGACCCAGTCCTGAATGCCTAATCTGCGGCCCTCTGGAAGATGAGCACTCTGCAGCCACCACAGGAGGGACACCCTTGTCCTTGGTGACAGGGTTATCCGCTGATGCATCTGAAGATGTGACCCGGACCATTTGTCCAGCAGGTCCCACTGGAAAGTTCTTGCGTGGAATCTGTCGAATGGGATTGCTTCGTAGGAAGCCACCATTTTACCCAGAACCCTTGTGCACTGATGCACTGAGACTTGGCTCGGTTTTAGGAGGTTCCTGACTAGCTCGGATAACTCCCTGGCTTTCTCCTCCGGGAGAAACACCTTTTTCTGGACTGTGTCCAGGATCATCCCTAGGAACAGAAGACACGTCGTCGGAACCAGCTGCGATTTTGGAATATTGAAAATCCAATCGTGCTGCCGCAACACTACCTGAGATAGTGCTACACCGACATCCAACTGTTCCCTGGATCTTACCCTTATCAGGGAATCGTCCAAGTAAGGGATAACTAAAATTCCCTTCCTTCGAAGGAATATCATTTCGGCCATTACCTTGGTAAAGACCCGGGGTGCCGTGGTTCATACGGCAGCGTCTGAACTGATAGTGACAGTTCTGTACCATAAACCTGAGGTACCCTTGGTGAGAAGGGTAAATTTTGACATGAAGGTAAGCATCCTTGATGTCCCGAGACATCATGTAGTCCCCTTCTTCCAGGTTCGCAATCACTGCTCTGAGTGACTCAATCTTGAATTTGAACCTCTGTACGTAAGTGTTCAAAGATTTTAGATTTAGAATCGGTCTCACCGAGCCGTCCGGCTTCGGTACCACAACAGTGTGGAATAATACCGCGTTCCCTGTTGCAGGAGGGGTATCTTGATTATCACCTGCTGTGAATACAGCTTGTGAATGGCTTCCAAAACTGTCTCCCTGTCAGAAGGAGACATCGGTAAAGCCGACTTTAGGAAACGGCGAGGGGGAGACGTCTCGAATTCTAATTTGTACCCCTGAGATATCACCTGAAGGATCCAGGGGTCTACTTGCGAGTGAGCCCACTGCGCGCTAAAATTCATTGAGACGGGCCCCCCACCGTGCCTGATTCTGCTTGTAAAGCCCCCGCGTATACTGAGGGCTTGGCAGAGGCGGGAGAGGGTTTCTGTTCCTGGGAACTGGCTGATTTCTGCAGCCTTTTTCCTCTCCCTCTGTCACGGGGCAGAAATGAGGAACCTTTTGCCCGCTTGTCCACGAAAAGACTGCGCCTGATAATACGGCGTCTTCTCATGTTGAGAGGCGACCTGGGGTACAAACGTGTAATTCCCAGCTGTTGCCGTGGCCACCAGGTCTGAAAGACCGACCCCAAATAACGCCTCCCCTTAATAAAGCAATACTTCCAAATACCGTTTGGAATACGCATCACCTGACCACTGTCGTGTCCATAACCCTCTACTGGTAGAAATGGACAACGCACTTAGACTTGATGCCAGTCGGCAAATATTCCGCTGTGCATCACGCATATATAGAAATGCATCTTTTAAATGCTCTATAGGCAAAAATATACTGTCCCTATCTAGGGTATCAATATTTTCAGTCAGGGAATCCGACCACGCCAACCCAGCACTGCACATCCAGGCTGAGGCGATTGCTGGTCGCAGTATAACACCAGTATGTGTGTAAATACCTTTTAGGATACCCTCCTGCTTTCTATCAGCAGGATCCTTAAGGGCGGCCATCTCAGGCGAGGGTAGAGCCCTTACAAGCGTGTGAGCGCTTTATCCACCCTAGGGGGTGTTTCCCAACGCACCCTAACCTCTGGCGGGAAAGGATATAATGCCAATAACATTTTAGAAATTATCAGTTGTTATCGGGGGAAACCCACGCATCATCACACACCTCATTTGATTTCTCAGATTCAGGAAAACTACAGGTAGTTTTTCCTCACCGAACATAATACCCCTTTTTGGTGGTACTCGTATTATCAGAAATGTGTAAAACATTTTTCATTGCCTCAATCATGTAACTTGTGGCCCTACTGGAAGTCACATTTGTCTCTTCACCGTCGACACTGGAGTCAGTATCCGTGTCGGCGTCTATATCTGCCATCTGAGGTAACGGGCGCTTTATAGCCCCTGACGGCCTATGAGACGTCTGGACAGGCACAAGCTGAGTAGCCGGCTGTCTCATGTCAACCACTGTCTTTTATACAGAGCTGACACTGTCACGTAATTTCTTCCAACAGTTTATCCACTCAGGTGTCAACCCCCTAGGGGGTGACATCACTATTACAGGCAATCTGCTCCGTCTCCACATTATTTTTCTCCTCATACATGTCGACACAAAAGTACCGACATACAGCACACACACAGGGAATGCTCTGATAGAGGACAGGACCCCACTAGCCCTTTGGGGAGACAGAGGGAGAGTTTGCCAGCACACACCAGAGCGCTATATATATACAGGGATAACCTTATATAAGTGTTTTTCCCCTTATAGCTGCTGTATAGTTAATACTGCGCCTAATTAGTGCCCCCCTCTCTTTTTTAACCCTTTCTGTAGTGTAGTGACTGCAGGGGAGAGCCAGGGAGCTTCCCTCCAACGGAGCTGTGAGGGAAAATGGCGCCAGTGTGCTGAGGAGATAGGCTCCGCCCCCTTATCGGCGGCCTTATCTCCTGTTTTTCTATGTATTCTGGCAGGGGTTAAATGCATCCATATAGCCCAGGAGCTATATGTGATGCATTTTTTTTGCCATCTAAGGTGTTTTTATTGCGTCTCAGGGCGCTCCCCCCCAGCGCCCTGCACCCTCAGTGACCGAAGTGTGAAGTGTGCTGAGAGCAATGGCGCACAGCTGCAGTGCTGTGCGCTACCTTGTTGAAGACAGGACGTCTTCTGCCGCCGATTTTCCGGACCTCTTCTGCCTTCTGGCTCTGTAAGGGGGCCGGCGGCGCGGCTCTGGGACCCATCCAAGCTGGGCCTGTGATCGTCCCTCTGGAGCTAATGTCCAGTAGCCTAAGAAGCCCAATCCACTCTGCACGCAGGTGAGTTCGCTTCTTCTCCCCTTAGTCCCTCGATGCAGTGAGCCTGTTGCCAGCAGGTCTCACTGAAAATAAAAAACCTAAACTAAAACTTTCACTAAGAAGCTCAGGAGAGCCCCTAGTGTGCACCCTTCTCGTTCGGGCACAGAGATCTAACTGAGGCTTGGAGGAGGGTCATAGGGGGAGGAGCCAGTGCACACCAGATAGCCCTAAAGCTTTCTTTAGATGTGCCCAGTCTCCTGCGGAGCCGCTATCCCCCATGGTCCTTACGGAGTCCCCAGCATCCACTTAGGACGTTAGAGAAATACAGTTTAGAACTGTATTATGTGCTTCTTGCCAAGTAAGGTATACAAATTGCAGCCCAGGGCACCCCCCCCCCCCCCCCCAGCACCCACCAGTGACCGGAGCGTGTGGTGTGCTATGGGAGCAATGGCACACAGCTGCAGTGCTGTGCGCTACCTTATTGAAGACCGGAGTCTTCAGCCGCCGATTTTCTCCCGGAATCTTCCGTCTTCTGGCTCTGCAAGGGGGACGGCGGCGCGGCTCCGGGAACGGACGATCGAGGTCGGGCCCTGTGTTCGATCCCTCTGGAGCTAATGGTGTCCAGTAGCCTTAGAAGCAGAAGCTAGCTGCAAGCAGGTAGGTTTGCTTCTCTCCCCTAAGTCCCACGTAGCAGTGAGTCTGTTGCCAGCAGATCTCACTGAAAATAAAAAACCTAACAAATACTTTCTTTTCTAGTAAGCTCAGGAGAGCCCACTAGGTGCATCCAGCTCTGGCCGGGGACAGATTCTAACTGGGGTCTGGAGGAGGGGCATAGAGGGAGGAGCCAGTGCACACCAGATATAGTACCTAATCTTTCTTTTAAGAGTGCCCAGTCTCCTGCGGAGCCCGTCTATTCCCCATGGTCCTTACGGAGTACCCAGCATCCACTAGGACGTCAGAGAAATATATATATATATATATATATATATATATAATTTTTGACCGAACCCCATTTTTAGGTCCCGTTTTCAAGATCCCTCTTCTTCTTAAGAATTTATGGAATATTTTAGGATCATTATTTACTTTTTATGTAAGGCACTCTATATTAATACTCCGGCATCCAGTAACCAGCACCTCTCCCTCTCCTTTTTTATATATATATATATATATATATATATATATATATATATATATATATATATATATATACTGAGATAGGTCTGCCATATATTAGCAATTAAGTGCCCCTTTCATTAACTCAAAAGAAACCTCTCGTCTTAATAAAGATTTTAGGTTTTAATATTAAATAAATTATTGACTATCTCTCATATGGCCTTTTAAATATATGCAATATGTTCTTATTATATTTTTGTCTTATGTTCTATGTTTTACGTTGTATGTATTGGTAATATGTATTGATTATATATATCCTTTTCATAGATTATAATTCACTAACATCATCCTTTTAGATATATGCTGACTAACTGTTGCAGTATTGTTATCTATTTATCAGAAAATGAGAGCATTTAGTATGATATAGTAGGATTCGCGATCCCTGCAGCACCGCAATGAAGAGCTGGGACGCAACAAACCCGGAAGTGTTCAAATGAATGGAACGCATGAACCTTTTAAACGAGGGGAGTAGATGAGACCAGCATATCGGCTATCCTGACGAAGCCACCAAGGTGAAACATGTCGATTACCGATCGACTGGATTCCCTGACAGCAGCGCTAGACGTCTGCAGCGTGCTGTTAGGAGTCTACCGGCAGACATCTCCTCTTTCTCCTCCAAAAAGGTCATCACCGCTGGGAGACCATTCGGGCATACGAGATCTGCTACGGAGGGGGACCCGCTCATAGAGAAGGTGTAGATACACATCTCCATTTTACATTGCATGGACCAGCAGGGCTAATCAAGACCCGCTACGGAGGAGGTAAGCAGTGCACCACTACCTCACTCCTTAACGGACCAGCTGGGACCTTGTTTTCACCAATTAGCCCAATCCATTTAGCTCTGTGAAACACTGGACTTTTATTCATTATCATCTCAGACAGTTCTTATCAACTCAGAGTTTGAGGTTCCGCTTAAACATTCATCAAGTGTGTCAGTGGACGGACTAATAGTGTTAATTGGACTTTAGGACGGGACACATTTAAGAATTAACCCCAGCGGTGGGGACACATGGCAACTGATCTGTGAGCCTTGCAGATAGAGTAAGATGCACACTGCGCTTCTCTCTGCTTTTATTTGTTATATGTTGTATGTGGTGTCAGTCTTTGTGTGGTTTTAACTGTTTTGTCTGTTAACTGTACCGGTACTAGGGAATCCATTTTTAACCCCAAATATACACACCCACTCTTTTCCTTCCCATAACCATTTACGGTATATAATCTTAGGATATATCTTTTCCATCCATTCAGACCTTGCAGAAATATGCTATGATCAATGTGTTACATATTAATAAACATTTTTATTGGGAGAAGCATTAAGAAAGCCTGTTTGAATTCTTCAGTTATTTTCCTATTGTGGTAATGCGCAGGAAGCATTTTTCCTGATCCATCTGGATAGCCTGTTAAAAAAATAATCAGTGAAACATCGGAAAAAAGTCAGAAAAACGGCCAGGTATAATTGGATATCCCCCTTACTTCTAAAAGATATACAGTAAGTTACCAAAAACTGCACTGCCTACAATGCAGTATCTATGTCTAAGGCACAGGTTTTCAAACACGGTCCTCAAGGCACCCCAGTGGTCCAGGTTTCAAGTTTATTAATGCTTGGCCAAAGGGGACTTAATTAGCACCGCAGTCAATTTGATTTAACCAACTGTGCTGAGCCACGGATATACCTAAAACCAGGACCATTGGGGTGCCTTGAGGACTAAGTTTAAGAACCCCTGGTCTAAAGTATGAAATTTTATCCTGTAAACGCACTGCTCCAGGTCTACCAACAGTCTAGTACTCATAGGCTTTCCGACAAGAACTACCTACTACTGGAACACAAATGTATCCTTCCAAAACATCCTAAAGCATAGAATCTCAAACTCTGCCATTACAGTCCAGGTTTTCATGCCTAAGCAAAGGTGACTAAATTAGTACCTCAGCCAAAGCCTGAACTGTAAAAATAGGATTTTAATTACCTACTAGTAAATCCTTTTCTCGTGGTGTGGAGGGGATACTGGGAATCCATTTAGTACCATGGGGTATAGACAGGTCCACTAGGAGTCATGGGCACTACAGAAGTTTGATTGTGTGTACTGGCTCCTACCTCTATGCCCCTCCTACCAGTCTAGGAAACTGTGCCCAAGGCAACGGACATACTTTGAGAGAATGATATAGAAAAGGAAAGTGGTGAAAATTCGAACCAGCACAAGATAGGTTGCTTGATGTGAAACGCCGGCACCACCTTAGGAAGAAATTGCTGACGAGTCCTGAGTTCAGCTCTGTCCTCATGGAAAATTAAGTATGGGCTCTTGCCCTCAGCTCCGACACACATCTTGCTGAAGCCAAGGCCAACAGTGTGACGGTCTTCCACGTAAGATACTTTACGTCTACCTCCTGTAATGGTTCAAACCAGTCCGATTGGAGAAACTGCAGCACCAAATTGTGCCTCCCACGGCACCTTGGGATCTCAGGTTGGATGTGCAGAACACCGTTCAAGAACGTCTGGACCTCAGGGAGAGAAGCCAATTGTTTCTGAAAGAAAATAGACAAGGTCGAAATCTGAACTTTATGGAGCCTAGGCATAGGCCCACCTCCACTCCTGAGTGCAGAAAAAGCAGGAAACGTCCCAGATGAAATTCCACCGTAGAATATTGTCTGCTCTCATACCAAGAGACATATTTCTTCCAGATACGATGGTAATGTTTAGACATTACCCCCTTTCTGGCTTGCGTTATAGTCGGGATGACCTTGTTAGGAATCCCTTTCCTGGCTAGAATCAGGCGTTCAACTTCCATGCCATTAAACGTAGCCGTGGTAAGTCTTGATAGACGAACGGGCACTGTTGCAGAAGATCCTCTCAAAGAGGCAGAGGCCATGGATCTTTGATCATCATCTCGAGAAGATCCGCATACTAGGCTCTTCGTGGTCAGTCCAGAGCAATGAGGATTGCTTGAACTTTTTCCCTTTTTATTCTTTTTAGAATTCTTGGGATCAGAGGAATGGGAGGAAACAAGTACACCAGCTGGTAGACCCACGGAGTTGTCAGGGTGTCTACCGCTACTGCCTGTGGGTCCCTCGACCTGGAACAATACCGATTGAGCTTCTTGTTGAGTCGGGAGGCCATCATGTCGATTTGTGGATACCCCCTCCGACGTGTCAACCACTGGAACACCTCCAGGTGGGGGCCCCATTCCCCCATGTGCAGATCGTGTCTGCTGAGGAAGTCTGCTTCCCAGCTGTCTACTCCCGGAATGAAGAACGCAGACAATGCCACGGTGTGTTTTCCGCCCAGAGGAGAATTCTTGACACCAGTGACATTGCGGCTCTGCTTTTCATTCCGCCCTGTCGGTTTATGTACGTTACCGCCATCACATTGTCCGACTTGACCTGAATGGCGTGATTCTGAAGAAGAGATGAGGCCTGTAGTTCCAGGATGTTTATTTGAAGGACTACTTACGGACTTGACCATCTTCTCAGAAGCTGCACCCCCAGGGTGACTGCTCCCCAAACTCTGAGGCTTGCATCTGTGGTTAGCAGAATCCAGTTCTGAATCCCGAACCTTTGACCTTTGACTAGGTGAGAAGTCTGTAGCCACCACAGGAGAGAGATCCTGGCTTTTGGTGACAGACGAATCCTCTGGTGCATGTGAAGATGCATCCGGACCATTTGTCCAATAGATCCAGCTGGAAGGGCCTACATGAAACCTTCTGTTCTGAATTGGTTCGTAAGAAGCCACCATTTTCTCAAGAAGGCGTATACAGAGATACACAGATTCGGGTCGGCTTCAAGATGGCCCAAACCATCTACTGGATTTCCATTGCCTTTTCCAAGGGAAGGAATACTTTCTGAGACTCTGGTGTCCAGTATCATTCCCAGGAACCGAAGCCTCTGCGTTGGTTCTAGGTGAGATTTTGGCATGTTCAGAATCCACCTATGATTGAGGAGTAGTCTGGTTGAGAGGGCAATGTTCTCCAACTGCTGTTTCCTGTCCGATGCCTTTATCAGAAGATCGTCCAAGTACGGAACTATGTTCACTCCCTGTCTGTGGAGCAACATCATCTCCGCTATCACTTTGGTGAACACCCTCGGTTCCGAGGAGAGACCAAATGGCAGGGCCTGAAACTGGTAGTGGCAGTCCTGCAGTGCAAACCGTAGATACAGTAAGCCTGATAAGGCAGCCATATTGGAATGTGAAGGTACGCATCCTTGACATCCAAAGACGCTAGGAATTCCCCCTTCTCCGGACCTGAGATAACCGCTCTCAACGACTCCATCTTGAAGTTGAACAAATGTAAGTACAGGTTCAACGACGAGGTTCAGAATCTGTCTTACCGAACAATCCAGTTTCAGTACTACAAACAAGCTGGAATAGTAACCCTTGTTGTGCAGATGAGGTGGAACTGAAATAATGACCTGGGTCTCTAACAGTTTTTGAATGGCGTCGTGTAAATTTACTCTCGCCTCTTGTAAAACTGGTAAGCCTGATTTGAAGAATCTGTGAGGTGGGCGATCCTGGAACTTCAGTCTGTAGCCCTGGGAAAGAAGGTCTATGACCCAGGGATCCTGGCACGATCCTGTCCAGATGTGACTAAAGAATTTTAGCCGGGCTCCCACCCTCATGTCTTCCAGGCATCGCGGTCCACCGTCATGTGAAAGGTTTTGAGGAAGCAGAGCCTGAGCTCTGTTCCTGTGAACCAGCAGTCGCTGGTTTGTGTGGTTTACCTCTAGAACCTCTGGCAGCGGTAAAAGAACCTCTGGCCTTGCCCCTAAACTTGGCAGTCCGAAAGGACTGTAGATTAGATCCTGAGTAGGCCTTTCTCCTGTGAAAAGTAGGCCTTCCACGCCTTTCCTGGAGTCCGCGTCAGCAGTCCACTGACGTAGCCATAATCCTCTGCGTACCGACACTGCCATAGCTGTAGTGCGTGCATTAAGCAAACCTATATCTTTTATGGCTTCCACCATAAAGTTCACAGAGTCTTGTATATGTTGCAGGAGCAAATTAATTTCCACTTGAGGTAAGGTGTCTAACCCCTCAATTAAATTACCTGACCATTTAGCAATGGCTCTTGTAATCCACCCACATGGTATGTGGGGTCTCTGGGCCACCCCGGGAGCAGTATACAAAGATTTGAGTGTAGTCTCAATCTTGCAATCAGCCACGTTTTAGGGAGGCTGCACCAGGCACAGGTAGTACAAGTTTACGTGAAAGCCTGGAGATTGACACATCCACTATCTGCGTATTTTCCCATTTTTTCGTATCCTCAGGAAGAAAAAAAAAAAAATTAACAACCGCCTGGGAGTTTGAAATCTCTTATCTGGATTAACCAACAGTTCTTCAAACAGGGTATTTAGTTCTTTTGACACAGAAAAAGTGGCTGAGGATTTTTTCTCTATATTAAAAGTAAGATTCCTCACTCTCTCATCTTATCAGGGATATTTAGAACTTCTCTGATAGCGTCTCTAAGAGCCTCTACACCCTGCGACAGAGTACCCTCCTCTACCTCTGTGTCCACCTCACCTTCCTCCCTTTCTGACCCTTCATCATCAGAGTCAGAATGCAGTATATGGGTCAAGGTACGTTTTTTGCGGACAAATGGTAGAGGACTGAGACGCTGGTCTGAGTCATTTTTCATAAACTCATCCATAGACTGCCTTAAGTATTGCGTCTTTCTCATTACGAGATAATTTTGTAGAAATGGTGGAAATCATTCCCCTAATGGAGTCCAGCCATGCTGGTTCTGCCCCGCTAGCCTGGGAAGGGATACTACACTGAATACACACTAGTGAACAACCTGGAGAAGAGGAACACTGTGCCTTACATGAAACACACTCTTTGCCTGACATACTGCAGTAGTGACAGCGCACGCACGCACACACACACACACACACACACACACAGGAAGAGGTTAAAAGCACAATTAACCAACAAAGAGCCCTTCTAGAGAGACACAGAGTGAGTATGGAACCAGCACACGGCACCCTTATCGCTAATGCCAAGTTTAGCCGTGTCGCAGATTAAGTACCTAGATTAGGGAATTAGTACACTAGTAAATCGCTCCCCCCTGCTATAAACCCTTGGTACCGCTGAGGTAAACTGGATGCTTTCCGGAGGAGCTGCGCGTCCATGTCAGTGTCTGAGTCAGCTGCAGTAGGGAAAATGGAGCTTGGGAGCTGCTGGATGCGCTCATAGTGAAGCCCCGCTCCTTCAATGGCGTGCGGTCTACCCGCTCTTCTTTATACTGATTGATGTGTCTGAGTGCATAAAATGGAAACATTCCCCTTTTATGGCTGTAGTGCCAGTCTGGGTACTGTGTACACTTCAGTGTACTTAGTCAGGAGACTCAGTCCACCCCATATAGAAGCCGTGCGTCTCTGTACCCTCATGCCGCTATAATGGCCGGCGACCCGCTATCCAGGATGGCGGCTTAGTACTCACCACTCTTCATTCTTTTGGCTTGTTAGGGGTGGCGGCGTGCTGCGGGAATGTACACTCGCCGTGCTGGGGCTTGCGAATAGTTCCCTCAGGAGCTAGCGTCCTGTCAGTAGGGAACTGGACCATTAACCCAAGGTGGGGTTGGGCCGTTTCCCCCCCTAAGTCCCACAAAGCAGGCAGGCTGGTGCCATCCAGTCCTGCCCGAAAATAACAAACTTTAAAAATAAATGCAGAAAACTCTTCAGGAGCTTCCAGAGACGTGACCGGCTCATCCGGGCACATTTTCTAAACGGAGTCTTGTAGGAGGGGCATAGAGGGAGGGGCCAGCACACGTTATCAAACTTCTATAGTGCCCATGGCTCCAAGTGGACCAGTCTTTACCCCATGGTACTAAATGGATTCCCAGTATCCCCTAGGACGTAAGAGAAAGGTAGTATTCACAACTGTCACAATTGCAAATTAAGTCCACCCTTTAAATTATGAGGAATCACAGACACTAAATTAAATTACTTGTAAAAGATCTGTTCAGACCATAAAATATACTCACTTTCTCCATTTCAACTAAAATCTGCCTACGCCGCCCTCGACCAAAGGTATACAGGTCATCAATGTCCTCCATAGACATACTTGCCACTTTCTCCCTTAGCGATGAGCATTCTGGGTCAGTCACTTTACGGACTATCCTCTTCTCCTATATAAAATAATAAGAGATTGAGTTTACTGCACTATATTAATAATAAGGATGGAAACGTCATTTTATCTGGTACAGGCGACAATCAAAAACTAAAACATTCAGCACCTCTCGCAAACCTACAGTTTTCATCTAAAAAATATTTCCAGGATCAGACCCTTTCTGACTCAGGATGCTGCCAAGACTCTCATCCACTCACTGGTCATCTCCAGACTGGACTACTGTAATCTCCTCCGGACGGTCATTCCTGACAAATACCTCTCTCCACTCCAATTTATCCTCAATGCTGCTGCCCGGCTCATTTTCCTCACCAAACGCACAAAGTCCACCTCTCCTCTCTTACAAGACCTTCTCTGGCTCCCCTTCCCTTTCAGAATCCATTTCAAGCTTCTCACACTCACTTCCCTCACCCACTCCTCTCCCATCTACATCTCTGACTTTATCTCCCTTTACACTCCCACCCGTCCTCTTCGCTCTGCTAATGCACGCCGACTCTCCTGTCTTCTGATTACTTCCTCCCACTCCTATCTCCAAAATTTTTCACGTGCTGCTCCATTTCTCTGGAATTCCCTACCTATCCCCCTCAGACTTTCCACCTCTCTACAAAACTTCAAACGGGCTCTCAAGACCCACTTCTTCACCAAACCCAGACAAATCTCATCCTAACCCTCTGTTCCACGCTCTCTATGTACCCTGTCTGTCTACCCCTCCCCTTTAGAATGTAAGCTCTCAGGAGTAGGACCCTCTTCCCTCATGTGCTTATTCTTTTTTTTACTTTAATAATCTTCAACTGCACCAAATCCAGTAGTCTTCTGCCACCTGATACTTATTCCAGTGTCATCTGCTGATGTAACTATGTTTATTTAGCCTGTACTTGTCCTATATTGTCGTCAACTGCAACTTGCTGTTTTCCTGTTTTATTTTTTTCATGTACTCTGTAATTGGGCACTGCGGAACCCTTGTGGCGCCATATAAATAAAGGATAATAATAATAAAACTGCAAAATCTTTCCTTAATGTTATGAATGAAGTAGGGTCTCCGTAAATATTTTCTTATCCAATTATAATATCACTTTCTTCTACACCAATCTTTTAATGAAATCACATGACCATGTTCAATTGAATGAATACACATTCTAATAGATCTCTGTTAAAGGCACTTTCTAGTTAAAACTAATACCCCACCAACCCATGTATTAACTCTCGCCAAAAAGGACGCTCCTTGCGTGCTAGCTGCAGGTTCTATTTCCACTCTATTAATACCCTGTTAATCAGCATGCCAACTGTCGGTATTATGAGGGGGCGGGATGTAGCCTTCGGTATTGTGCCGACCGCCGGTAACATAACATCCGGTTGGGACTTGAAGTTTCTCCATAGCTGGGGAGCTACAGGTTGGCCGGGTCTGTGCTAGAATTCTGTCCAGCTCGATGTAGAATGCCTTTAAGCCAGTTGTAAAACAGATTTGAAGTGCTCAGGATGAGTAAACATTTTGGGAATACAGAACCCATGTACAAAAGGCCATTAATACATATTGGGACCAAGAGCATTGAGCATCTTCATCATTGACAATTCAGACAGCAGTATTCTTATTATAGTCATGCACAGAGAAACCAAACACAGGTAGTGTACCAAACCGAGGAAGACCATGATTAAGAAAAACTATACAGGACCGCTGACAGAGGTGGGAAGAATCACATTTTACGCCTTGGTAAGAAACAAGGGCATTACTGTTAATTTCCTTGAAATATCACATAGCAGCCATAATATATGGGTATAGCTGGCTGAGAACATAGGACAAAGGTACGCCTCTGTGTGGTATATAATGTGACTCCTCCTTCTTCTGGTGTCACCGAGAAGCATACCAAGCTGTCATAAAAAGATAAACAGACCAGACATGTGAAAATATGACCAGACATGTGAACATATGACCAAACAAGTGGCTGCAATTGAGCATTATAAGGAAAATAAACAAAGCTTATCAATTTCATTTCATCGTCCAACAATGGTGGTCATTCCAAGTTGATCGCTAGCTGCTTTCGGTCGCAGCGCAGCAATTAGGTAAAAAAGCGGCACTTCTGCGCATGCGTATGGGGCGCAGTGTGCACGTGCGACGTACTTTCACAAAAGCCGATGCAGTTTCACACAAAGACTAGCGACGCTTTTCAGTCGCACTGCTGGCCGCAGAGTGATTGACAGGAAGTGGGTGTTTCTGGGTGGTAACAGACCGTTTTCGGGGAGTGTGTGTAAAAACGCAGGCGTGTCGGATAAAAACGCAGGAGTGGCTGGGGAAACGTAGGCGTGGCTGGCCGAACGCAGGGCGTGTTTGTGACGTCAAAACCGGAACTAAACACTCTGAAGTGCTCGCTAGCTAGGAGTAAGTCTCGAGCTACTCAGAAACTGCACAATCTTTTTTTGTAGCAATGCTGCGAACCTTTCGGTCGCACTTCTGCTAAGCTAAGATACACTCCCAGAGGGCGGCGGCTTAGCGTTTGCACTGCTGCTAAAAGCAGCTAGCGAGCGATCAACTCGGAATGAGGGCCCATATGTAAAAAAAGATGGGTTAGGCATACTTAACATTAACAGTGTAAATAAAAAGGCAAAAAAATTATTTAGAAAATAATTATTTAAATGCTTTTGCTTCCAAACCGATCAGCAGTAAAAATAGGATTTTGGTACTTATCAGGTAAATACTTTTCTTTGAATCCATAGGGGGCACTGGAGTACTCTTGGGATAAGGACGGCCTCCATAGGAACAGGGCACTGAATATTTAAATTAAGAACACTCCACCCCTCCATATCCCAGAGTACCTCAGTGTTTTTTACTGAGCCGAACAGGAGCTATAGAGAGGTTGACAATGGAGTATTACATAGAACAGAACGGACAACAATGAAGTTGACGCATAACGTTACTGACAACTAAACAGTTGATACCATAACCAGCACTTACTAATTTGAACCAGTCGGTGAGAGTGTGTTACCATAAGATCCCCTGAACTTACCAGAAACCAGGTAAAACTGCTCTGGGTGGGCGTCCAGTGCCCCCTATGGATTCAAAGAAAAGGATTTACCTGGTAAGTACCAAAATCCTATTTTCTTTTTCATCCACTAGGGGTCACTGGAGTACTCTTGGGACGTACCAAAGCTTCCCCCTTGGGCGGGAGAGCTGTTTGGCACCTGTAACACGAGGCGGCCAAAGCTAGATGCTGATGCCGCAAACGTATCAAACTTGTAAAAGCGCAAACGTGTGCACTGATGACCATGTAGCCGCACAGCAAAGCTGCGTCGTGTTAGCTCCACGACCAGCTGCCCATGAAGTTCCCACAGAACATGTGGAATGAGCTGTTACTGATGTAGGCGGCTGTAACCTAGCATGAAGGTAAGCCTGACGTATAGTCAGTTTTATCCATCTGGATAAGGTCTGCTTAGACGCTGGCCAACCCATCTTGGCAGCATCACAGAGAACAAACAACGTATCCGTCTTACGAACTGTAGACGTTCGGGATACATAAACGCATAATGAGCGTACCACATCCAGAGTTCCAGAATGTCCTGTTAACACAGGAACTACTATTGGTTGATTGATGTGAAAAGATGACACTACCTTTGGTAAGAAAGCGGGATTCGTCCGTAGTTCCGCTCTGTCATCATGAAACACCAAATACGGTGGCTTGCATGACAAGGCACCCAAATCTGAAACACGCCTTGCCGAAGCTAAGGCTAGAAGAAAAATTGTTTTCCAAGTGAGAAACTTTATATCCATTGCTGTAAGGGTTCGAAATATGAAGACTGTAAGAAATCTAAAACCAGATTCAAGTCCCATGGCGCAGTAGGTGGAATGAATGGAGGCTGTACTCTGAGGACACCTTGCAGAAAAGTGTGTACCGACGGCAATAGAGCCAATCGTCTTTGAAAATAAAGTGACAACGCAGATACCTGCACCTTTAGTGTAGATAAACGCAGTCCTCCATCTAACCCCGTCTGTAGAAATAACAAAAGACGGGATAACTTGAAAGATGTCGGAAACTTCCGAGCTTCACACCAACCTATATAGGCACGCCAAATTCTGTAATAATGAGCTGCCGTAACTGGCTTCCTAGCGCGTAACATGGTTGGTATAACAGATTCTGGAATGC
The DNA here is from genome assembly GCF_028390025.1 of Pseudophryne corroboree. Taxonomy (NCBI): domain Eukaryota; kingdom Metazoa; phylum Chordata; class Amphibia; order Anura; family Myobatrachidae; genus Pseudophryne; species Pseudophryne corroboree. The sequence goes on from NC_086455.1 coordinate 53,374,240, forward strand.
CCTCTCTTCTTAAGAGTGCGGTCTCAATAGCCACCCCGTCAAACGCAGCCGCGCTAAATCAGGGTAAAGGAACGGACCCTGTTGTAACAAGTCCGGACGTAGTGGGAGCGGCCAAGGATCGTCTGCGAGTAGTCCGCGGAGATCGAGAACCAAGCTCTCCGAGGCCAGTGAGGCGCCACTAGTATGACTGTGACAGACTCTGTTTTGATCCGTTTTAGCACCAGAGGGAGCAGCGGAAACGGTGGAAACAGATACACTAGGCTGTACGGCCAAGCGATTGTGAGAGCATCCACCGCCACTGCCTTTGGATCTCTCGTTCTGGACACATACTGGGGCGTTTGGTGATTGTGGCGAGACGCCATCAGGTCCACTTGAGGGTAACCCCACCTCTAGACCAACATGTGAAGCACTTCTGGATTTAATGCCCATTCTCCTGGATGAAAATCCCGACGGCTGAGATAATCCGCCTCCCAGTTGTCCACTCCCGGAATGAACACTACCGACAATATCACCTGGTGGTATTCTGCCCAATTGAGGATTCGAGCTACTTCCCGCATTGCCATGCGGCTTCTCGTTCCTCCTTGTTTGTTGATGTATGTGACTGCGGTTGCGTTGTCTGACTGCACTTGGACAGTCTGAGACCGAAGCATGTGTTCTGCTTGTCGTAGCGCATTGTAAATTGTGCGGAGTTCCAGGACATTTATAGACAGCAATCTTTCGTGATCCGCCCAGAGACCCTGGAGCTGACAATTTTGAACTACAGCTCCCCAACCTCCGAGACTCGCGTCAGTCGTTAGAATGATCCAATTCCAGCCGCCGAACAGTTTCCCTGCGGTTAAATTGTGTACCTTGAGCCACCAGTGTAGAGACACCCTTGCCCTTGGCGACAACCTCACCCTGTGGTGAACCTGCAGATGAGAGCCCGACCACTGTGCGAGCACATCCAGTTGAAATGGACGCGAGTGAAATCTTCCGAACTGAAGCGCTTCGAAAGCCGCCACCATTGTTCCTAAGAGGCGAATGCACAAATGTACTGAGACTGTGCGTGGCTTGAGCACTAATTGTACCAGATGGCGAATAATCTGTACTTTCTGTTGTGGTAGGTACATTCTTTGATTTACCGTATCGAGAATCATACCTAGGAATTGAAGTCGTTGAGACGGAATTAGATGTGATTTCTTGAAGTTGACAATCCAACCGTGGTGAACCAGTACCTTGTACGTTAGCAGCGCATGTTGGAGAAGCATCTGTTGAGACAGGGCTTTGATGAGCAGATCGTCTAAGTACGGAACTATTGTCACTCCCAGGGATCTGAGGTGAGCTATCATCACAGACATCACTTTGGTGAATACCCGAGGCGCTGACGAAAGGCCAAACGGTAGAGCCTGAAACTGGTAATGGTTCTGGCGTATTGCAAACCGCAAGAACCTCTGATGAGGTTGCCAAATCGGAATGTGTAAGTACGCATCCTTGAGATCTAGCGCAATCATGAATTCCTTTGGCTCTAAACCTGCAATTACTGACCGCAGAGATTCCATCTTGAATCTGTAGTAAGTGACGTACCGATTGAGACCCTTTAAGTTCAATATTGGCCTGACTGAGCCATCCGGCTTCGGTACCACAAACAGACTGGAATAATAACCCTGACCCTGTTGGTGTACAGGGACCGGAATCAAAACGGCTGAATCCAGTAGGGACTGAATGGCAATTTGCAGAACCGCCCTCTTGTCGTCCGAGAGAGGTAGTCCTGTCTTGAAAAACTGCAGTGGTGGAAGACAGTCGAACTCTATTTTATAACCTCTTAACACTAAATTGCGGATCCACCCATCCGCGGATGTCTGGAACCACGCCAAATGGAACGTCTGAAGGCGTGCTCCCACAATCGGAGAACCGAGATGGGCTGGTAGCCCGTCATGCCACTGGCTTGTCAGTGACCTTAGCGTCCTGACGACTTGTGTTGGTTTGTTGGAAACCACGTCCTCGACCCCGTCTACCAGGCGTGGCTATTCCTCTGCCACGTCCGCGAAAGGACTGAGGTCTAAAGGATTTGAACGCAGGTCCAGAGTATCACCGTCTTGGTACCGTTGGAGGCAATGGTAAGAAACCCGACTTTCCTCCCGTGGCCTCAGAAATCCATTTGTCCAATTCAGGACCAAACAACTTCTCACCACCGTAAGGTAACGCCTCTATACCTCTTTTGACCTCTGCCTCCGCTTGCCAAGAACGCAGCCAGAGAGCTCGTCGTACTGTAACCAGTGACGATGAAATGCGAGAAATGAGCTGACAGACGTCAGTAGAAGCTGTACATAGATACTCCGCAGCCTCACACATTTGATCAGCAAGAAGTATAAGGTATTCGTCATGTAGGGCAGACTTGAGTTCTGTTATCCATACTATGAGCGCCTTAGTGACCCAGATGCCAACCAACCCAGGTCTCAGCAGCACTACTGCTGCTATATACATGGACTTTAGCATAGTTTCTATTTTGCGGTCTGAAGGGTCTTTAAGCGTAGTAGCAGTTGGCACTGGTATGGTTAATTTCCGTTTCGACACCGACGAATCAACCATTGGTGGATTCTCCAATGTACATGTCACAGAGTCTGGAAACGGGTAACTAGACTTAAATCTGCGAGGTATAGAAAACAGTTTATCTGGATTCTGTCGTGTTTCTACTAACATCTTATTAAGAGATTCCGAAACAGGAAAACACATTGGAGTTCTCTGTCGTTTAGTAAATACGACTTCATCATTTGTCAGAGGCTCCTCAGTTTCTGTAAACTTCAGAGACTGACGCACCGCTCTGATGAGATTATCAATGCCTGAGCTGTTAAAATCATCACTATCTGACTCCACTTCGCCCTCCTCACCCTCATCTTGTGCCGTGAGGTCTGGCATGGAATCGTCAGAATGCAACATAGCAGAAACTGGTGAATCATAAGACATTTGAAATTTATCCCGTCTACCCAAAATGGATTTGGACCTTTCGCAAGGCTGAGATGCCTCCGGTAGTTCTGGCGGTCTCACCCTAGACTCAGATCTTGCCGCTTCCCGCTCTTGTCGAGCGGCGGTCAATTCTGATTGCAACCCAGCCAGTACATTGGCTAGCATTTCCCATGGAGGCTCCGGGGAGGAAACTGGCTTTAAAACCGGAGCAGAAATTGTATTCGTAACTGAATCCACAAAACAAACTTTACATGTGGTAGATCCATCCGGTAACACACTGCTACAGACCTTGCAGTGATGCTTTTTAATTTTTGCTGGTGCCTTACTCATTATGCAGACAGACAATACAATACACAAAAAACAGACACTTGCACGACTCAGTAAAATAGTACTAAGGTGTCTCTTTATATATATCTGGCCAAGTGCAGTACACGTGGCCAGTACTATGAAATGTGATCCCAAATTCCCACTAACACCCCTGCGCCTCCGGTGGAGTAGAGATGTAGTACTGGAACGTTCTGGAATCACAACAGGAAGACAAAGGAAGCATGGTTAAAATGTCTGCCATGCTTAAACTTATAGTCACAGTACAGGTTATAATCTTTAAAACTGATATATAACCCTGTATGAAAATCCTGTGTATATCACCCCTGCAGCCTAGCATACTGCTGCTGTTTGTCCCCCCTCGTGCCGCTGATTGTACCCCCTCGTGCAGCTGCTTGCAGCCTGTAATGCCCCCCCCCCCCTGTATGCTCCGTTGCGGAGGCAGTATGCGGGGCGGGCAGCGGGAGCCGGGTAGCGGGACGCGCTGTAAACAGACAGCGGGAGGTGGGGAGCGTGGCCCTTTGAAGCGGCTCTGAACAGCGGCGGCGGGCGGGCTGTATAGGGATCCAAGCGGCCAGTAGTATGGTGCGTTAAAGAAAACAATGTCCCCACACAGCGGGGCGGCAGCGTGAGCTGGCCGCCCCGACCAACATACCTGGACTCCTGTGGTGAGGCTCCGACGGGGCTTCCCTGTAATCACCGGCCAGCCTTTCTGCAGGATGTCTGTCTGGCTGTGAGGGTGCTCATTTAGTGAGGACCGACACGCCACAGCTGCTTGTAGCAGCTTGCAGTATCCCTGACCCTGGTCTTTTGGAAGGAGGAAAGGGATGTGTATGAAAAAAGAAAAAATATTAACTAAAAAAAATAAAAATATTCAAAATAATTGTGGACTAAGCCACAGAAGCCTGTTGCTACTTGAGCACAGAAAAAACACTGAGGTACTCTGGGATATGGAGGGGTGGAGTGTTCTAAATTTAAATATTCAGTGCCCTGTTCCTATGGAGGCCGTCCATATCCCAAGAGTACTCCAGTGACCCCCTAGTGGATGAAAAAGAAAGCCTTAACCTGTCTGGTAAAGAGATCACCATGCTGCATTCATAGATCGCCTGGTAAGGCCTGACCTGTAGTCAGGAGTCTGCTGCCGAACTTGTCTAGTGCAACTCTTTAAACTTCAAGCTCCTCATGAACGTTTCACATGTAAATCTGCACAATGGGGGTAATTCAGAGTTGATTGCAGCAGCAAATTTGTTAGCAATTGGGCAAAACCATGGGCCTAATTCTGAGTTGATTGCAGCAGCAATTTTGTTAGCAATTGGGCAAAACCATGTGCACTGCAGGTGGGGCAGATATAACATGTGCAGAGAGAGTTAGATTTGGGTGGGGTGTGTTCAAACTGAAATCTAAATTGCAGTGTAAAAATAAAGCAGCCAGTATTTACCCTGCACAGAAACAAAATAACCCACCCAAAACTCTCTCTGCAAATGTTATATCTGCCCCCCCTGCAGTGCACATGGATTTGCCCAATTGCTAACAGACTTGCTGTTGCGATCAACTCAGAATTACCCCCCATGTGCACTGCAGGTGGAGCAGATATAACATGTGCAGAGAGTGTTAGATATGGGTGGGTTATTTTGTTTCTGTGCAGAGTAAATACTGCCTGCTTTATTTTTACACTGCAGTTTAAATTTCCGTTTGAACACACCCCACCCAAATCTAACTCTCTGCACATGTTATATCTGCCCCCGCCCCCTGCAGTGCACATAATTTTGCCCAACTGCTAACAAATTTGCTGCTGCGATTAACTCTGAATTACCCCCAATGACCGTGAGCAATCTTGCAAGAGCATGTCTGGATGGAGCATACTGTAGCTTTGATGAAGTCCAATAGGAAAGCCGTTTAATCTTTCTAAATTCCTGTATTCTGAAGAGGTAAACCAAATTGTACTGACAAGATCATAAGCATGTAATTGTTCTTTATTCGTAGTCTTGTTGCAGCAATAGAGAAGGAAGCAGGATAATCTTATTTGTGAAGTGTAAACTAGCTTAGGTCAGAAAGATGGATTGTATACTGAATACATTTACTGCCTTACAACATAGGGAATCTAGGCCCTCATTCCGAGTTGTTCGCTCGCTAGCTGCTTTTAGCAGCATTGCACACGCTAGGCCGCCGCCCTCTGAGAGTGTATCTTCGCTTAGCAGAATTGCGAACGAAAGAGTAGCAGAATTGCGAATAAATAATTCTTAGCAGTTTCTGAGTAGCTCGAGACTTACTCCTACACTGCGATCAGCTCAGCCCGTTTCGTTCCTGGTTTGACGTCACAAACACACCCTGCGTTCGGCCAGCCACTCCCCCGTTTCTCCAGACACTCCTGCGTTTTATCCTGGCATGCCTGCGTTTTTCCGCACACTCCCAGAAAACGGTCAGTTTCCGCCCAGAAACACCCACTTCCTGTCAATCACACTCCGATCACTTCAACGATGAAAATTCTTAGTTCGGACGTGAGTAGATCTACTAAGTTTTGTGCTAAATTACTTAGCGCATGCGCACTGCGTACCATGCGCATGCGCATTTTTGCCTTAATCGCTCCGTTGCGAAAATCGGCAACGAGCGAACAACTCAGAATGACCCCCCTAGTTCTCAATGGGCAGACTTAATTGCTACCAGAAACATCTTAATGAAAAGCTACTTGAGGGAGACACCTTGAAAAACCGCAGATGGATCAGAGCAAGAGGGTCGGGGAGTGGCATAACTTCCATACTAGAAGAATGCATCTGGGTGCTTTCACTGACCCTAGGAGACTGCTGACCCCTGGCTCTCTACCAGCAATAGGACTGGATCCTGCCCAGCCTTGCACTGCCCAGCTTCGGTGTGCCCTCCAACCATGCCAAGTCCCGAGCAACACCAGTCTGACCTTCGGCTTATACTGTGCTGCTCACTGAGACCCCAGAGACCTGAACTCTAAACCTGCAGTATATTCTCACCTAAGGGCGCCTTAGTCACTCAAAGCTGGACCTGCCTGTGGTAGCAGTCTTCTACACATCCAGTAACCATTTTAGTCGCACTCTGGTGCCTTGGCTCCAGGAGAATAACAGAGGCGTGGAGGACTCTTGTCAATCTGAACCTCCTGACGGCAAAGAGGCACAGAATACTGGGAAACTTGTACATGCTGCACACATGTCAATCTGCCCACTCCAGGTATTCTAAATGTCTCTCTCAGCCCCTGATGCAGCCACACACTATTACTTGCAATGTGAGACACACCAGGGGAGAAGACGGCCAGACATTGTTGACAGTAGAAACCTGTGTTACTTTTTATCTTTCCTCTCTGTATTAGGGGGCTGTCTGGTCTCAATAAAGGTAGCCTACATTTCTATACAGAGACCTTACACTCTGTCTATGTCTGATGGATTGTTTATGGTTAGAAAATTTCAGTCATTACCTATGCTAATATCTTGATAAAGAAAAGAGTGCACCAGCCAGTGAGCTTTCTTGAGTTGGGCAGACTCTACAGCCCCACATCATTTCTTAGTGTACTTTATACTACTCACTGGTGCACCTCCAAGGGTCTATACAACTGTTTAAGGATTACCTAATATATCTACGTTATAGGATGGTTGCCCAAAATCTCATATATTTTTTTCCTGTGCATATTCCTTACAAACTTCTTTGCTAAGAGGGTAAGCAATGGTTCACACACCTAACTTCTCGTCCCGATTCTGATGACAACTAAGAACGGATGACCTTGTCCTGTTATTGTATTTACACAATCCAATGGAATTTGCATGATGTATTTGACCCAGGCTAATATTAATTAGCAACTCTAGGTCTCACCCCAACCTTCACCATGAGGACGCTAAAATTTCATGAGCAGCTTTTCTATATTCTTTACGATCCACACGGTTTACTTGTTTTGTTATAGCTCATCTCACACAATACTCCCACGCACAGGCCTCAAAAAGGATGTTCTCCGGATTACAGATTTACACTGTCTAGGTAGATAGTCAATAGGTTGATACGGGTCTACTAGGGAATGCCGGCAGTGCGGCGAGTGCAAAAGAGCCCCTTGCGGGCATGGTGGCGCTAAGTGTGCCACGCTATTTATTCTCTCTCCAGGGGTGTTGTGAACACTCCAAGAGGGAGAATAGTTGTCGGTATTCTGGCGCCGGGATCCCGACAGCCGGGATATTGAATGCTTCCCGGTTGACACCATAGGTGAGCAAGCCCAGGTGGTGAAACGTACGTCCAGCAACGGCCTGACGCACGGACTCCTCACTGCAGGGGGAGCCGTGATTAGCAGCAGCAATTTACAGTGATCGAGCGGCCAGGATCGATTGAATCCGGGGGTACCGCGGTCAACAGCGGCAATATACAGCGATCTGCGTTTTGGACAAAACAACCCGGTATTCCCCATACCCTCTCTCTTTTCTCCCCTCCACGGACGGACACTTGGTCTCCGGTGGCGCATCCGGACCCTGCAAGACAATAAGCACCAGGGTCCGCCTAACACCACATACGGCTTCACAAGTTGCGGTCCTTCTTTTCCTTTACTCAACGGCACAGCCCACGATCCTACTCTCATCTGTCCTCCGCTCATTTGATGAGGTCAGATAGCAGATGGGATCGGTGAACTGGAGTGCCTACTGCTTTATTTCAGCTCTATATTTAACAGGTATTGTCCTTGTATGCTCTTTATTGAACAGGTACCAACCTCTTAGAGCAGTATGGCAACGATCTAAGCCCAACCAATATGTATATATTAATGTCTGAGATACCATCTAGTCTGTGCCCACAAAGATGCATATTATAATCATTCTTTATAGTAACAATATCTATTAAGAGTAATTTTGGAGTGGGAAACTGCAGTATAAATTAAATCTGCTTTAAACTTTTTATTCCAAGGGTAAGGAGGTATTAACATTTGTGTGTTTAACACTATTTTTTGCCCTGGGGATTATATGCCAGGGACAAGCTACAGAGAGACATATCGATCACATGTCCCTTATATTGTATATACTGTTGAATACTTAACCCTTTGCTACAATTTGGATAGTTTTCTCTTTAATTGATAGCATTATTAAATCAATGATATTTTGATCTTGTTCATTGTTTTCCCTCTTTTATTTCGGACTCTGGCCCAGGCCCTAGTGGCGCATTTAGACCCTGCAAGGCCTTAAAAGCACCAGGGCCCATCTAACACCACAACGGGGTCCCCAGCCAGTGTTCCTTCTTTTCTCATTTCTACGGCACAGTCCACGGTCCTACTCTCATCTTTCCTCCGCTCATGGATGAGGTCAGACAGCAGATGGGATTCATCTACTAGAGTGTCTACACCTGTCTTCTTCACTGTCCATGATATACTATAACACAATTCTTGTTCCTAAACCCTATATGCATCTAAGTGATTCTGACATGCAGACATCTGCCCATATGTATAGGATCTGCAATACATCTTGATGCCTTTTTCAAGACATGCTTAGGGGTTTTTCTGGATTTTTGAGCGTACCTCTTAAATAACCATAATTCCCATATGATCGTAGGGGGATACTGTGTTCGTATATTTATGTACAGATTGAATTGCAGTTACGTGGCTTGTTGAATTGTGACTAGAATTTGGTCTAGATAGAGTGTCTACTGCTTAGGCACCTGCATCTGTTACAAACATAATTTGATACATAATAATTTGTCATGATCATGCTCAAGATTATACAAAAGGATACATATGAACTGTAATGCAGATGAGGTGTACAGTATACTTAAATAGCAACCATGTATTCTCTATTCAGCAAACAGACATGTATACAGGTTGAGTATCCATATCCAAAATGCTTGGGACCAGAGGTATTTTGGATATGGGATTTTTCCGTATTTTGGAATAATTGCATACCATAATGAGATATCATGGTGATGGGACCCAAGTCTAAGCACAGAATGCATTTATGTTTCAGATACACCTTACACACACAGCCTGAAGGTCATTTTAGCCAATATTTTTTATAACTTTGTGCATTAAACAAAGTGTGTGTACATTCACACAATTCATCTATGTTTCATATGCACCTTATATACACAGCCTGAAGGTCATTTAATACAATATTTTTAATAACTGTGTGTATTAAACAAAGTTTGTGTACATTGAGCCATCAAAAAACAAAAGTTTCACTATCTCACTCTCACTCAAAAAAGTCCGTATTTCGGAATATTTGGATATGGGATACTCAACCTGTAGTAATTCTGAACCACCTCTATGTAAGAGGGACCAGCTATCAATGCACAAGTGTTTATCTAGCTATGGGGATAAGCCGATCCTAAGAAGGTATTTAGCACGATTCATGCCGCTTGCTGTAATCCAGACACTTTATTGGTCTGGATTTTATGTATGAGACATTCAAGTTCCAATATTAGATACTAATGTGTTGTCTGATTAAATGCGTTTAAAAATTATCACTATTGCTGCTTGACAAAATTCTGATAGATTACTATCACTGTCTTTTTATTATTTTTTTGAGCAAGATACAGAATTTCAAGACGACAGTATCTGCTCACATATATTGTTACCACTGTTCATAAGGGGATTCACCAAAATGATATTCAAAGTATACCCCTTTCATTTTCTAGTCAAGTACTGAATAATAAAAGCTATATGTTTTAATTTAAATAAATAATCTACTGATACATACATATCATAAAAAAAAAATAAAAAAAAAGAGTGCTCCAAACAAAGGAATATCTTCTCTTTTGGCGAGTTGTGGGTTTTTCCACACCCACCAAATAAATGTGTATCTGTTACATAATTCCGGGAGCACCTCCAACATAAGAACAGTTGCCTATTGGGGCCTAATTTTTCTTTGTCTAGTTGGTTATCATTAATTAATTAATTATTTACATTCAGTCTGGTGCAGGATAAACTTTAGTTCGTTATGAAGTTGTTGTTTTAAAGGTTTTTTTTCTTGGTATTACACTCCGGCTGTTTTGGAGCACAGTGTGAAGACTCCAGTGATCCTACAACTTATAGATAGCAAGTGTCTATAAGCGGTACGATTGGACCGCACGGTTGTGTGAGCGATACGTGGCGCAACGCGATACGAAGTTTTGCATATTTGTGCATAAATCTCGTCATCATACGCGTTGTGTAAAGCACATGCAAGCGTGATTTGTGTAAAAATGGTCTTTTAGGCAGATATTCACTGGGTACGGTAAGCTACTCCTAAAGGCCCAGGGGATATAGGCCGAAGTAGGGCCTGCACTGGCTACGCGTGTCTGCTAAATAGGGCGGATCCGTGGTACTCGGAGCAGAAGAAGTTAGTGGAAGAACTTTGAGAACTTCCACCGTTAGACTACTGTGTTTGGAGCATTTTAGGAAGTTTTCCCGTGTTAAAAGGGTCCACAATGGGAGCCAAGTGCACAACACAGGGACGTTCCTCAGTCAGGGTTCAGACAGTAGAATTGAGACCCAGGGGGTCAGCTCGGTTGGTAATGTGGGGAAAGTATGACCTTTTGTGATGAATGGACACGAATGACTGTGGGGGATAAAGCATAATTTCCTTGTATAGGTAGTTTTGATCCAGAGGTACTACAAAATGTAATGATTAGAATATGCCTGCTCAAATCCAGAAAGCAAAGGGTAAGGCATACAGATTGTTTAAACTTGTGGCAACAAGAGGGGGATGTGCAAAGGGAGCTTGCTCGCACAGCAAGTTCCAAACCAGGCAGAAGCGTGAATGCGACAGCACCACCACCACCATATGTTGATGGAGAGAAGAGTGTCACCACCAATGATACAAAGGTAGAGGTCAGGGAAATGCGCAGCGAATGTATTAAAACTAACGCTTGTACCTTGTACTCTGTTTTACCTTCTCCCCAAGATTACAGCAACGTAGTGGATGAGCCTAGCATGATCTCAGCCCTTGCCCTGGCTGCCACCATACACGACACAAGGGTGGGCATTGCCCAACCACCAAGGGCAGTGGCCGCATCAGCCAGTGAGGGGGCAGATGAGATCATGGCGACTGGTAAGTACGGTACCGTCCATTATGCAGAAACAGTGACTCCCCATATTGTAGAGACAAACAAGAAAGATGTGGTTGAGTTGCATCCAGTTAGGGTGATTGCAGTCCCTAACGGGAGAACTGACACTCAGGGAGTGACCCCAATCAGGAACATTGCAATATACTGTCCCTGGTCTCGTATGGAGCTGAGGTCAATTATGGCAGAATTCCCTGACCCCAGAAAGGATTTAGTCGGATGCCAGAAATATATAAAAGATTTAGGACTTTCCCAAGAACCCACAAAGATTGGCGGACGGTGTTGCGAGCGAGTCTCCCCTCTAACATTGACATCCCAAAATTTATTACAGACTGCAACCTAGATGCAGAAGTGCCACTCACTGATGCTTACAATCAGGAGAATGTCAGGCAAATCAATATACAACTAGGTTTGTATTTCCCAGCCGTAGTTAGATGGAATAAGAGTTTTTCCATAAGACAGAAAGAGAATGAACTGGCATCCGAATATTTCCACAGAGCTTTGATGGAAATGGCTAAATTCACTGGGGTTGAGGATATTAGAGACAATGTCAACCACAGGGAAGTAGCTGTCTCTGTATTAATGGAGGGATTGAAGGAGGCACTGAAAACCAGGGTGCAAACTTCTCTGCCAAACTGGAGGGGTATTACGGTGACTGCACTTAGGTAATCAGCACTGGAGCACGACCGTAATATCCAGAAAACCAGGGAGGCACAAGGGGAGCGGTTGATGGTGATGAGCATCCAAGCACTGGAAGGAGCACCAACTCGACCAAAACCCCAGGCCCCTGACACATGGAAAAAGTCAAGAGTTTGTTAACTGTGTAAAAGGGAAGGGCATTATGCCAGCAATTGTAACAGCACACAAAAATTCAGACCCCCTAGACAAAAACACGAGCAAAGTAATTATACACAGAGGAGATCAGGGATCATACAGGAGAGAGTACGAGCCGCATAGAGGGGAAACAAGAAGGTACCCACCACGGGAGGACTGGCGAGCCCCCGAAGACTTACCGTTATCCCCCTCACATATCATAACCGCCAACGCCCAAAGGGTGGGTCCACGGCCCCAATAGAGGTTAGGCCACACCTGTAGTCTGCAGCCTGTGAAGCTGATCGCTGGCCCTGGGAATGAACCTGAGGTCTTGGTCAAAGTAGCAGGAACACTACAACCATTTATTGTAGATACAGGGGCAGCCAGATCTGTACTCATAGCTCCAATCAATAAACTGACCACGGGCAAAACCATTTCGGCTATGGGAGTGACGGGAAGAGTGCAGCATTATCCTTTGTCTAGACCTGCAGAGATTACGATTGGGCCCTTGCAAACCAGACATTCATTTTTGTTGGCTGCGTCGGCTCCGACTAATCTACTAGGCAGAGACCTACTGTGCAAAATGCGATGTGTCATATATTGTACACCTGAAGGCGTGTTTTTAGATATCCCTGAAAACCACGCACAGGAAGTGCAAGATATGCAAGACACGCCACAACGGCTAATGTTGCACTCTACTGTCCTAGACGCATGTCCATCGCAGGTAGAGGAAATGATCTCACAAATACCGGGTTCCCTATGGACCAAAGATGGACAAGACACTGGATTGATGGCGAATGTAGCCCCAATAGTGGTACAATTAAAATATGGCAGGATAGCTCCAAAAATCCCCCAATACCCTCTGAAGCCAGAGGTAGAAGTAGGAATTTTCCCTGTCATAGAACGGCTGCTACAGCAGGGCATCCTAGTCAGGATGTCCAGCACAGCCAATAGTCCAATTTTCCCTGTCAAAAAGAGTTGGGGGAGGGGTTACTGGCTAGTGCAGGATTTAAGAGGGGTGAACAAAATAGTTGAGTCAATTCCCCGTAGTGCCCAATCCAGCTGTCATCTTGATGCAGATCCCTGCAACCTCTTCATACTTCACTGTCATTGATCTCTGTTCTGCCTTCTTTTCTGTCCCTCTTCACCCCGACAGTCAGTACCTTTTCGCCTTCTATTACAGGGGAGTACAGTACACCTGGACTCGTCTCCCCCAAGGCTTCATTGACAGCCCAAGTATCTTCTCCCAAGCACTGCATGACTGTTTGCAATCCTTTCAACCTGAAAATAGCTCAGTGCTAATACAGTATGTTGATGACTTATTGTTGTGCTCTGATTCATTTGAAACGTCCTTGGCAGATACGAAGCAGCTGCTGCTTCACCTCTCCCAGACAGGACACAAGGTTTCAAAGGATAAATTACAGTTGTGCAGTAAAAGGGTGAGGTATTTGGGGCATTGCTTGACACAAGGACAACGACACCTCACTGCTGATAGGATAGAAGCGATTCGCAACATGACTCTGCCGCAAACCCAACAACAAATCCGTACTTTTCTAGGAATGTGCGGGTACTGTCGGAACTGGATTCCAGGATACTCTATTTTGGAACTACCTTTGCAAGAAATGGTCTCGTCAAACAAGCCAGATTGGGTCTCCCACACTGAGGACTCCGAGATGGCGTTTGAGAGACTAAAAGAGTGCTTGTCACAAGCGCCAGCATTGGGAATGCCAGATTATGAGAAACCCTTTGAATTGTACGGAACTGAAAGTTCTGGTGCGCGGCCGGAGTCTTGACCCAGAAACACGGTGATGCCAGCAGACCGGTAGCCTATTACAGTGCACAACTGGACACTGTAGCAAGGTCTCTCCCCACTTGCCTACGAAGTGTTGCAGCCATCGCTTTGTTGGTAAGAGTGAGGATGTAGTGCTAGGGCATGACTTGACCATCCATACGCCTCATGCAGTGTCAGCCTTGCTAAACTGCGCCCAAACCAGACATGTCTCATCAGCCAGGTTTACAAGGTGGGAACTATCCTTGATGGCCCCTGTAAACATCACCATCAAAAGGTGTAGCATGCTAAATCCAGCAACTTACTTGCCTGGTGTGCCTTGTCATGCACAAAGGGTGGGAGGTGAGAACAATGACGACATAGGGGGATTTAGTGTTGACACTGACACGCATGACTGTATGGAATACCTCAACCAAACTTTCACTGCAAGACCTGACATCAGTGACAACCCCTTAGATGGCGTAGATTTCACTTTTTACACTGACGGTAGTTGCCACAGACAGACAGACAGAATCAGGAGACCTGTGTACCGGATACGCAATTGTAGATGACGAAGGTATCATAGAAGCTAAACCACTGGGCCCACCGCACTCAGCACAAGTTGCTGAGCTGGTTGCCCTAACCAGAGCGTGTGAATTGGCCAAGGGTAAGTCAGCTAATATATACACAGATTCTAGGTATGCCTTTGGAGTGGTACATGATTTCGGGGCCCTAAGGCGCCTCAGAAATTTCATGACAGCAGCTGGCACACTCGTGGCGCATGCGACCCACATCAAAAGATTGCTATCAGCAATACAAGACCCCGACAGAGTGGCTGTTATCAAGTGCAAAGCCCACACTTACAGTCAAGACCCAGTGTCACTTGGTAACAGCCGGGCAGACGAAGCTGCCAAGGCAGCAGCAAGTTCAGCCACACTAACCAACATCACACCCTTGATGACATTTAACACAATAAGCACACAACAACTCATTGAAATGCAAGATTTGTGTTCCCTGCAGGAGAAGTACGTCTGGAAGGCGAAGGGATACGGAAGAGCCTCTGGACAGATGGGCACGGTAAGCCAGTGGCCCCGAAGGCATATCTTCCAGCCCTAGCGGAAGCAGCTCACGGCCTGACCCACTTGGGCAAGGAGGGTATGTGCAAACTGGTCAGGGCATACTGGAGTGCACCAGGGTCCTCATCTCATGCAGGTAGGAGGGCAATGGCTTGTATTACCTGCATGAGAAAGAATGTTGGGAAGACAATACCGACGGAACCATCCCATATTCCTCCTATGGACGGACCCTTCCAGGTAATACAAATAGACTTCATACAGTTACCACCCTGTAGGAATCTGAAATATGTCCTAGTGTGTACAGATGTCTTTTCAAATTGGGTAGAAGCATTCCCCGCTGCCACAAATACTGCTACGTTCACTGCAAAGAAAATTGTGCAGGAATTTGTGTGTAGATATGTTATCCCTAGAATAATTGAAAGTGATAGGGGTACCCATTTTACAGGTGAAGTGTTTCAGGTCATGTGCAAACTGATAGGTATTAATAACAAGCTACATACTCCGTACCGGCCACAGGCGAGCGCAAAGGTGGAGAGAATGAATAGCACTATTAAGAACAAGCTTAGCAAAGTGATGGTTGAAACTGGATTGTTGTGGCCAGAGGCATTGCCACTAGTGTTGTACAGCATCAGAACCACTCCCAGGTCACCACTTCACCTATCACCCTTTGAAGTTCTTTTTGGGCGACAACCTCACGTAATGATTGACCCCCAGGATGATTTGAAATGTAATAACGAAGTGACTGTGCAATGTTTGGTTAGGATGAGCCAGCAGCTCAGAAATCAACAAAGAAATCTAAAGCTGGTGATTCCTGACCTACCAAACAGTAATTGTCATGACATTGAACCTGGGGACTTTGTGATGATTCAAAATTTTCTACGCTCAGGTTGCCTCATTGACAGGTGGGAAGGACCGTACCAAGTTTTATTGACCAGTACAACAGCACTAAAGGTCAGCGAAAGAGAGACTTGGGTCCACTCATCCCATTGCAAGAAAGTTGCAGACCCGGAGACAGCTCGTGATAAGGAGAAAGGTGAAGAGAACCTTGTATCGCTGGATCAGCTATTCCGGGAGAACTAAAAAGGCAAGACTGCTGAGCGGCACCCGAGCGTAGGGAGCGGAAAGAGCAAAGACGGTTGGTGCAGCCAGAGACGGTTAACAAAGATCAAGGGAGGTTGTCGCACCAGTTTTTCTTTTTTCACCTCCCCGCTACTTTCTCTTTGTTTTTCCCCCTCATCTTCCTATTTTTGTCCCTAACTAAATGGATCCATCCCAAGAGACTGTATTCAGGCTTTTTCTGGTGGTTTTGTTATTGTGCAGGACAATTTGTTTTTGTGAGGGCCCCCGAGACGTCGAGCAAGGATCTGGAGTGAGTTCTGATGGAGAGTACGGGTTGGTAGGACTCCAGGATCAGCGTATCACTTTCGCCAAGGCTAGCATCAGAAAAAGGAAACCCACAAACCGGAACCCAACTCATCAATCACCAAAAATGTCATTTTATTGTTGTATGTACCGTTACATGTCTTCTGTTCATCTCTGTAGGGCTAGGTTAGTGAAACACATAGTCATTAGATAATAGGGACACATAACTGCTCACACATATAGATCCCCACGATGTATTATCAGATAAATGTGCTCCCCATTTATCATATAGCTCGGTGGAGTTTGTTGGACCATGTACAGACCCTTAATACGGGATGAGAAGGAATATAATGAATACTTCGCAAAGCCTAGAAGCTAGTGTTGCACGATGATACATCCCCCTCAGGCAGTTACTCATACTGTACATACACGTTTTTCCTATCACACTAGGCCATCCATTTCTCACCTATGACCTTTTCTCCCTCTTCCAAGGTACATACTCGCCCATTGTAATGTATAGCATGTAAATATTTTTTTCTGTTATTAATATTAGTGGCAGTTATTGTTGACTGCCAAAGGGTGGACTGTCGAAGTCGAAAAATATTGCAATACACACACCACATGCAAACACCACACAGATGGCATCCATGCATGTACTTAGTCTAGCGTGCGTGCGCATACTCGCAAATTGCGTACAATCGCCTCCCACGAGAGTGCGCGTACATGCGTGGTATGGGCAATTACAGAAAGATTCTTACCTGCAATGGAAATTATTACAGACCCATGCCACAGTGCCCAGCCTGTGTCGAGTCACTGTTCACACACACACTAATCTAACCAAACATGCACATCCTTCCAACACAATGTCTTGTTCACTCCAATGTTTGAACAGACCCCCTGGTCTGTGAAGAAAGACAAACACAAACCGAACAAATCATCGTTTGGTTGGGGCCAGAACAATGGGAGACAAATAACCCAATAGATACACACAAGCCTGCACTTATAAATATATATATATATATATATACACACACACATATACACACACACACACACACACACACACACACACACACACACACACACACACACACACACAAGCAGAATTGAATCGGCACTCTCTCCTATCATGGATTAATGCCCTGGTGCCATCCGGAACAATCCAATACTTAACACATCCAGCAGCGGCGGCACTCACGGGTCTTATTCACAGTCAATAAAGTGCAAAAAGTGCTTTTATTTCATCACTTTGTGTGTCCGACGTTTCGGGGCCACAACGCCCCTTTTTCGAGGTGATACAACAAGCATAAGTGAACACAACATACCTTTTAAATAGAAGAAAAGACCCGCGAACGGGACGAGCTCCCGGCCCCGTGTGTAAGACACGCCCTCGGCCTGACTCTGCAGTGCTACGTGACAACGTACTTCCGTCCCTGAATCGTGGAGACGTCGGCTTCCTGGAAACCAGGGTTTGGTAGCGTCGCCTAGGTAACCAATGCTTCCTGGCAACCAGGTGCATGACGAACCCCCCGTCTCGGGCTGGAATAATACGAAAATGTGGTAATTAAAATAAACAGTGGACATGTTTGTGAAACCATAGACACCTGAGACAATATCAATCATGCATATTGTTAGTTAGATCACCGACAAGGTTAATGGCATAATATAATATACTATAATATATTACATGAGGAGAAACCCTTAATGATCTATACTAAACTGCAGAACCAAAGATATGGACTAGCTGGAAGATGACTGTGTATTTTCTTTGCTTCACTGGAATGTATTCCACAGAATCTTGTCATTAAGTCCAGCCGGCTTAATGGTACCGAGGGTATAGATCCACCTGGCCTCCATCTTTAGGAGGAGGCTCCCCCGGTCACCCCCCCTCACTGATTTGGGAACGTGATCTATAATCTGAAATTTTAAGTCGCTTAAAGTATGTTTTTTCTCAGCATAGTGTCTAGCCACTGGTTGGTCAGACATCTTGCCTGACAGTGCGCTTTTCACAGCTGATCTGTGCAATGCTTGTCTCTCCCTGGCAGTTCGCACCGTTTTACCAACATACTGTAATTGACAGGGACATGTAATAACATATATAATATAGGGTGTGGTACAGGTAAGGACGTGCTTAATTTTAAATGATCTACCCGTCACACTTGAAATAAACGATGGCCCTGCCACTAAACTGCTGCAAGTTTTGCATCCTAGGCACCGATAGCAACCTGGTGATTTGGATAGAAAATTCGTAGCGGGAGAAACTTCAAACCCAGTGATGTCTGTATGCACCACATGGTCTTTGATGCTTTTACCTTTGGTAAAACAAGTGAGTGGTCGTTTACTTTTAAATGTCGGCAAATTTCTATCAGATGCCACTATAGGCCATAAGGCCTTAAGCGCCCTGGGAACCACCGGACTGGATGTGTTGTACTTAGTAACAAGAGGTAGGACTTGTTGTCCTGTTCTCTTTCTAGATGTCAGCAACTCGGACCTGGGTATGGTCATTACTTCTGCTTTGGTTCGCATTAACTCTTTGCGCTCATATCCTCGTGAAGCAAACCTCTCCACTACCATTTCCTCAAGTTTACTGCTATCACTGGTAATTCTGGCTGCTCTGATAAGTTGTGATCGCGGAAGACCCTTTTTAAGGGCCCTAGGGTGGTGGCTATTATATCTCAATAGAGTATTTGTATCTGTGGGTTTGTAATAGAGACGGGGGGTTCGTCATGCACCTGGTTGCCAGGAAGCATTGGTTACCTAGGCGACGCTACCAAACCCTGGTTTCCAGGAAGCCGACGTCTCCACGGCTCAGAGACGGAAGTACGTCGTCACGTAGCACTGCAGAGTCAGGCCGAGGGCGTGTCTTACACACGGGGCCGGGAGCTCGTCCCGTTCGCGGGTCTTTTCTTCTATTTAAAAGGTATGTTGTGTTCACTTATGCTTGTTGTATCACCTCGAAAAAGGGGCGTTGTGGCCCCGAAACGTTGGACACACAAAGTGATGAAATAAAAGCACTTTTTGCACTTTATTGACTGTGAATAAGACCCGTGAGTGCCGCCGCTGCTGGATGTGTTAAGTAATGGATTGTTCCGGATGGCACCAGGGCATTAATCCATGATAGGAGAGAGTGCCGATTCAATTCTGCTTGTGTACATTGGAGGAGTGGGTCTGCGGACTACATACCTCATTTGGAATAAGGCACCGCCTAAAGTTGGACATTGTTTTCTATGAATATATTTACAAATTGGTCTGACACTACCTACGTTTTATGAGAAGGTGAAGTACCCTGGATTGAGCACGAGCACTTGTTACACTGCACTGCACTTTAAAGCACTAAGGACACTTTTTTGCTGTGGACCAGTGAGACGATACAGACAGCATGACCACCAGCACTGCTGGGTGATACAGCTTCACCGATGCAGATGCATCTAGAGTTCTTTTCACGGAGGAACTGGCAGAGACTGAGAGAGGCCTTAGCATGGATGATATTTATCATCAATTGTATAAATTAAAGAGGCGAGAAACGGACTATCTGATGCATGGCATCTCATTATCGGATTATTTCCGTGATAGAATGATACCTCGAGGGTTTAGAATTCGCAATGTGCCCACGATTGGCCGTTTCAATCAGGAATTTTGTACCAAATGGATGGGCATTTTGAATAAGTGAAGCTTCGACTTGGTACTATTGGTAATAGAGGAAGCTGGGCGGGAGCTAAAAGTGACCAGGGATAAGATCCAGGAGGTGGAGATGGAGCACAAAAGCACTTTAACGGCAGAAAGCAGCCAACAATTATTGCACAAACTACAGACCCAGTGTGAGAATTATAGAAAGGAGCTCATCAAATTTAAACGTAATAAACATCTGACAGTTAAGGAAGATTATGAAAATAATAGAGTTTACCGCTGGGCCTCAGGAGTAGAGCTGGGCAACCACAGGCCTTATAATTACAGGGCCAGGCATAGTTGGCGGAACCGCCGTGAAATGCAGCACAAGGATTCTGCCACGTCTAATAGTGACAATGAATTTGCTATGGCAGAGTCGGAGGTTCCTTCTGACAATAGTAGCAGGATCCCTTTAGGGACCTCTCCAACTCCTTCAGAACTGGTAAAAGCAAAAGGACGCCCACCCGCAGGGGCCACCAGAACTACCGGATCCAGAAATGCCTCCACCAGAAAGAAAACCTAGTTTACAATCTTTCTGATAGACAATTGAGTAGCCTTGAGACGAAGGTACTCAATAATGGTCTATCCTTTACGCCTACCAATAGGTTTGATAGCTTTGAATGGCAGATGGAGTTACTGTTAGGGTCTCCTGCCCTGTGCTGCCACGTCGTCATGGCAACCGGGAGACAAGTGCTAGCGGAGTAACCTGAGCGCAGCTGATACTCCGGTTCGGGTCTTTTGCTGTGCATGGCAGGGGATCCGGTGCTGGTTTTTGTGCTCACAGTCTGTGAGGTCTGAGTGGGGCGTGGACAGCACCTGCTTTATAAGGCCTCTTCTCAGAGTAAGCAGATGCTGCTGAATCTTTGTTGGTTAGTCAGTTTCTGAAAGTTAGCCAGTACTGTGTAGCTTTGTATTTGTTTGTTGCTTACTGCAAATAGGCCTGGGGATTTGGTATTACACTCTGCCAATCCAGACCTAGCAGTAAGACTGGAGTCAGTCGTTTAGCTTGCTGGGGTTCTGTTACTACTCTGTGAACTTAGCAAGTTTGCGGCTGTATTCTAAGACTTGCCTGTCTAATCCTGTCTCACTGTGCTAGGTGTCAGGGGTCAGTTTAGTGGCAGTAAGCTAAACCTGTGCACTGCAAGTGAGAATTAGGATTGTGGAGACTCTCCTTGTGTCTATCATTCCATCTCTGACCAAGGAGTTTACTGCCACACCCGTTGGTAACCCTTTAGGGTTTTGCTGTTGCCCTTAGCAACAGCATTTCGGGTTCTCTACGTATTAAAACACAACATCTTGCGTTTCCCATCTGAGCAGTTCTAATACAAGGGAGATACCCAGTTCCTTAGCCTCTGGGCTTCTCTGTTCACTTTGTGTGTATTTTGTTACCCTATCACCTTCTGTGTACGTTATGTCATATTCCCCAGTCTGTCTGTGAGTCCATTTGTTTTGCATAACAGTTCAAACACCAGTACATTCCTGCAGGCACTGGAGTGCATAACAGTCCTGACACCAGTACTTTCCTGCAGGCACTGGTGTGCATAACATATTCAGCAGCCTAATACTCCTGTTGAAATTTTGTGGGAATATGGAGCATACCCCGCAAAATACGTTGCAACAGGTGGTCGATCAGGTGCAGGTCCTGACTCGACAATTTAATGATTTGTCCATTAAAATGCACACCTCCCAGGCTGCTGGCGGAGCTCCCGCAGCAGCAGCACCTGCAGGGGTTAAGGAGCCGAAAGTAAATCTCCCGGATCGTTTTTCTGGAGATCGCTCGCAGTTCTTTTGTTTCAAGGAGAGCTGCAAGCTATACTTCCGGCTTAGGCCTCAGTCTTCTGGGTCGGAGATTCAGCGGGTGGGCATAGTGATTTCCTTGCTACAAGGAGACCCACAGGTCTGGGCATATGGGTTGCAGCCTGACTGTCCGTCGCTTAAAAGTGTTGATGCTTTTTTTACGGCACTGGGCATGTTGTATGATGACCCTGACAAGACGGCGTCAGCCGAGGCTCAGATTTCAATCCTTAAGCAAGGGCGAAGGCCAGTTGAGGTTTACTGTACGGAGTTTCGGAGGTTGGCCCATGATACCCAGTGGAATGACCCAGCCCTGAGACACCAGTACCGAAGAGGTCTTTCTAACCAGATAAAGGACCAACTGGTACAATATCCCTTGCCTGATAGCTTGGATCAGCTCATGCAGTTATCCATCCGGGTGGATAGACGGCTGAGAGAGCGTAGGCTTGAAAGGGAGACTGAGATTTCCTTCCTTCCCAAGGGAACCTCAGACTCTGAGGAATTTTCCGAGGAGCCTATGCAGATTGGGGCCACCCGCCTCTCCTCGCGTGAGAAGACGCGGAGGAGACAGCAGGAGTTGTGTTTGTACTGTGGGAATAAAGGTCATGTGGTAGTATCATGCCCAGAAAAGCCGGAAAACTTCAGGGCCTGAGGGTGATGGGAAATATCCTGTCAGGCCAGAAGTCAGAATTTCCCAAGAAGACTTTTATCATTCCGGTGACCTTGAAGATCCTCGGTCAAACTGTCAAGACTGAGGCCTTTGTGGACAGTGGGGCCGACGGGGTTTTTATGGACCGCCAATTCGCCCTGAAACACTCTGTTCCCTTAGTACCCTTGGCATCGGAAATTGAGATTTGTGGGTTAAACGGGGAACCATTATCCCAAGGTAAAATTACCTCTTGCACTAGCCAGATTTCTTTGTTTATTGGAGCCACACACTCTGAAAAATTGTCCTTTTATGTGACTGTCTGTACTTTTGCCCCATTGGTGTTGGGGTTACCCTGGTTAAAGGCCCACAATCCTCAATTTGACTGGGTCTCTGGGGAGATTCTTAGTTGGGGTACTGATTGTTTCAGGAGTTGCTTGAGCCTTCCAGTCAGGCTCTCGCAGCTAAGTTTGCCAGGATTGCCAGGGTGTTATGCAGATTTTGCAGACGTGTTCTCCAAAAAAGTTGCAGAGGTACTACCTCCCCATCGCCCCTATGACTGTGCCATTGATTTGTTGCCAAATGCTAAGCTTCCCAAGAGCAGGTTGTACTCCCTGTCACGTCCTGAGACTCAGGCTATGGCAGAGTACATTCAGGAGAACTTGGCTAAGGGATTTATCAGACCTTCACAGTCTCCAGTTGGGTCGGGGTTCTTCTTCGTGGGTAAAAAGGACGGTTCGTTGCGACCCTGCATCGACTTCAGGGAATTGAACCGTATCACGATTAAAAACTCATACCCACTGCCTCTCATTTCGGTCTTGTTTGACCAGCTTCGTACTGCCACCATTTTTTCTAAGATTGACCTACGCGGTGCGTACAATCTAATCCGAATAAGAGAGGGGGATGAATGGAAGACTGCCTTTAATACCCACTCAGGGCATTATGAATATTTGGTGATGCCTTTTGGGCTCTGTAATGCCCCGGCAGTCTTCCAGGATTTCATGAATGATGTTCTCAGGGAATATTTGGATAGATTCTTAGTTGTATACTTAGATGACATCCTAATCTTCTCCCATTCCTTGGAGGAACATCGGAAGCATGTACGCTTAGTCCTCCAGAAACTCAGAGACCACCGGCTTGGGGCGAAGCTGGAGAAGTGCGAATTTGAAGTTCAGCAAATCGCATTTCTAGGATATATTATCTCCCCAGAAGGTTTCCAAATGGAGGGTTCCAAGGTACAGGCAGTCCTGGATTGGGTGCAGCCCACTAGTTTGAAGGCGCTTCAGCGTTTCCTGGGCTTTGCGAATTTTTATAGACGATTTATCGCTGGATTTTCGTCTATAGTGGCGCCCTTGGTGGCACTCACTAAGAAAGGGGCGGATGTTGCTCACTGGTCTTGTGAGGCTAAAGCGGCTTTTGCCCGTCTCAAAAGGGCATTTGTTTCGGCCAAGGTGCTGCGACACCCAGATCCAGAGCGTCCTTTTGTGGTGGAGGTGGATGCCTCTGAGATGGGTATTGGGGCAGTGCTTTCTCAGATGGGAGTGTCTGATAATCGCCTTCATCCCTGTGCTTACTTTTCCCGTAAATTTTCGCCTGCCGAGATGAATTATGACGTGGGTAACCGGGAATTGTTGGCTATTAAGGATGCACTCGAGGAGTGGAGACACTGGCTTGAGGGGGCTAAGTTTGTGGTCTCAATTCTCACTGACCATAAGAATCTGGCATATTTAGAGTCAGCGAAGCGTCTCAATGCCAGGCAGGCACGATGGGCTTTGTTTTTTGCTCGCTTTAATTTTTTGATAACATATCGCCCTGGGTCAAAAAACATCAAGGCTGATGCGCTCTCGCTGAGTTTTGCTCCAATCCAGGAGACCACCGAGGAGCCGTTGCCCATTGTTTCCCCATCATGTATTAAAGTGGGCATTACCCAGGACCTCTTATCATTAGTCCTTAGAGCACAGGAGCAGGCTCCTCCAGACCTCCCGGTAGGTCTTTTGTTTGTGCCTCCTAGGTTAAGACAGCGAGTGTTCCTGGAATTCCATGCCAAGAAGTCTGCAGGTCATCCGGGTATTGCCAGAACTCGGGAGTTGCTATCTAGGGCGGTGTGGTGGCCCTCGGTGGCTAAGGATGTGGATCAGTGGGTTCGGGCATGTGACATCTGTGCCCGAAATAAGACTCCTAGAGGGGTTCCTGTTGGCCCATTACATCCACTCTCTATCCCATCTAAGCCATGGACCCACATTTCAATGGATTTTGTGGTGGACTTGCCCAAATCCTCGGGGATGACAGCCATCTGGGTTGTCGTTGACAGGTTTTCGAAGATGGCGCACTTCGTTCCACTGGTTGGGCTGCCATCGGCCAGACGCCTGTCTGAATTATTTATGCTGCATGTTGTGCGTCTCCACGGGTTGCCACTTGATGTGGTCTCTGACCGCGGATCCCAGTTTGTGGCCAAATTCTGGAGGGCATTTTGTTCCGATCTCCAGATTTC
This sequence comes from Pseudophryne corroboree, assembly GCF_028390025.1. NCBI lineage: Eukaryota > Metazoa > Chordata > Amphibia > Anura > Myobatrachidae > Pseudophryne > Pseudophryne corroboree. The sequence continues at coordinate 53,399,145 of NC_086455.1, forward strand.
TGTCAGCTTGTCGTCGGGCTACCATCCGCAGTCTAATGGGCAGACTGAAAGGGTGAACCAGTCCTTGGAGCAGTTCCTCAGGTGTTATGTCTCCAAGTGTTAGACTGACTGGGTTGCTCATCTGTCCATGGCGGAGTTTGCCTAGAACAACGCGGCTCACTCTGCTACAGGGATCTCTCCCTTCCTTTGTGTGTATGGGCATCATCCTAAGGCCAATTCTTTTGACCCCCTGGACTCCACGCCTGGTGGTTCCTCTGTGGTTTCGGTCCTTAGATGTATTTGGCGGAAAGTGAAGAAAGCCCTTGTGTCTGTGTCATTAGTGACCAAAAGGGGTTTTGATAAGCGGAAAAGACCCTGCAGCTTCAAATTAGGAGACTTCGTCTGGTTGTCTACCAAGAATTTGAAGTTGAGACAGCCATCTCATAAGTTAGGCCCCCGGTTCATCGGCCCTTATAAGATCACCAGGGTTATCAATCCGGTGGCATTTCAGTTAGATCTGCCCGGTTCTTTGGGTATCAATAAAACATTTCATTGTTCCCTTTTAAAACGGGCGATTAGTAATCCTTCTTCCAGTGGAAGACCTTCCCCTCTTCTGATACGTGGCCAGAGGGAGTTTGTTGTTGAAAGGATTCTTGACTCCAAGGTGGTTCAGGGTCGGCTGTCATTTTTGGTGCACTGGAAGGGGTATGGCCCGGAGGAGCGGTCGTGGGTGCGCAGTTGTGATCTTCATGCCCCCAGACTGATACGCTCTTTCTTCTCGCAGTTCCCCGATAAACCCGGTGGTAGGGGTTCTTTGACCCCTCGTCAGAGGGGGGGTACGGTTAGGGTCTCCTGCCCTGTGCTGCCACGTCGTCATGGCAACCGGGAGACAAGTGCTAGCGGAGTAACCTGAGCGCAGCTGATACTCCGGTTCAGGTCTTTTGCTGTGCATGGCAGGGGATCCGGTGCTGGTTTTTGTGCTCACAGTCTGTGAGGTCTGAGTGGGGCGTGGACAGCACCTGCTTTATAAGGCCTCTTCTCAGAGTAAGCAGATGCTGCTGAATCTTTGTTGGTTAGTCAGTTTCTGAAAGTTAGCCAGTACTGTGTAGCTTTGTATTTGTTTGTTGCTTACTGCAAATAGGCCTGGGGATTTGGTATTACACTCTGCCAATCCAGACCTAGCAGTAAGACTGGAGTCAGTCGTTTAGCTTGCTGGGGTTCTGTTACTACTCTGTGAACTTAGCAAGTTTGCGGCTGTATTCTAAGACTTGCCTGTCTAATCCTGTCTCACTGTGCTAGGTGTCAGGGGTCAGTTTAGTGGCAGTAAGCTGAACCTGTGCACTGCAAGTGAGAATTAGGATTGTGGAGACTCTCCTTGTGTCTATCATTCCATCTCTGACCAAGGAGTTTACTGCCACACCCGTTGGTAACCCTTTAGGGTTTTGCTGTTGCCCTTAGCAACAGCATTTCGGGTTCTCTACGTATTAAAACACAACATCTTGCGTTTCCCATCTGAGCAGTTCTAATACAAGGGAGATACCCAGTTCCTTAGCCTCTGGGCTTCTCTGTTCACTTTGTGTGTATTTTGTTACCCTATCACCTTCTGTGTACGTTATGTCATTTTCCCCAGTCTGTCTGTGAGTCCATTTGTTTTGCATAACCGTTCAAACACCAGTACATTCCTGCAGGCACTGGAGTGCATAACAGTCCTGACACCAGTACTTTCCTGCAGGCACTGGTGTGCATAACAGTTACATAAATTTGCTCGCAAAATGCGACAAGAATTTTTTCAAAACCGGGAGGAGGTTCCAAGCGATCCGCACCAGCACTTTATCAACCAAAGGCACAAGTCCACTTTTGACCCTCAGTCCAACAACTCATCGATTAAGACTGTGACACGTTTACTGGATGAATCAGTTGGCAAATACACCATGGCCAATACCAGTCCCAATTTCAACCTCTCCAAATCTGAATTTAGAGCGTTGAAGCAACTGGGAGCATATCAGGATATAGTGATCCGCCCCGCCGACAAGGGGGGCGGGATTGTTGTTCAGAATTTGGCCGACTACAAGGCGGAGATTTACGCCCAATTATCGGACACTGTGGTAAACAAACCTTTGGCGACTGATCATACGTCAGGATTTAAAACAGAGGTCGATGATATCCTGGATCAAGCTGTGAGATCCAATAAGATTTCTAAAAAAATATGTGCAGCATTGAAGCAAGAGTACCCCAAAGTACCAGTATTTTTCACAGTGCCTATAGTCTATAAGAGCCTAACTAGGCCACCAGGCAGGCCTATAATCTCTGCCCGTCAGTCACTTTATCAGCCTATCTCCATTTTTCTGGACAGCATTTTGCAACCTTTAATTCAGAAACAACCCAATTTCATCAAGGATACTACTGCATTTCTGACTCGTCTTAAGAACGTGAATGACATTCCCAGCGGCACATTGATCTGTACAATTGACATTTGCAGTCTTTATACTAGCATACCTCATGCTCAAGGACTGGCAGCTATGAGATCTTTTTTAATTAATGAGAAAGTAACGGGTATTGATGTTGAGTTATTTTTACAGTTGTTGGAACTCACATTAAGCAGAAATTACTTCCTTTTTGATGGCAAGTTCTTTTGCCAAACAAGTGGGTGTGCGATGGGGAGCAATGTCTTCCCATCCTTTGCTAACATCTTTATGATACAGGAGGAACAAGAGATGTTTTTTAATGTGCCAGAAGTCAGTCAATATATCTTGCATTATTCAAGGTATATTGATGACATCTGCATTTTATGGACAGGGGGGCTTGATAGGTTTAATGCATTGGTAGTCAAAATCAACAGCAGACCCTCACCAATTAGAATTACAGCGCAGTGTGACCCTGAGTCTCTTAATTATCTGGACGTTAAGGTATGTGTGAAGGATGGTAGGATTCACACGGAGGTTTATTACAAACCCACAGATAAAAATACTCTATTGAGATATAATAGCCACCACCCTAGGGCCCTTAAAAAGGGTCTTCCGCGATCACAACTTATCAGAGCAGCCAGAATTACCAGTGATAGCAGTAAACTTGAGGAAACACTCACCACGGTAGTGGAGAGGTTTGCTTCACGAGGATATGAGCGCAAAGAGTTAATGCGAACCAAAGCAGAAGTAATGACCATACCCAGGTCCGAGTTGCTGACATCTAGAAAGAGAACAGGACAACAAGTCCTACCTCTTGATACTAAGTACAATACATCAGTCCGGTGGATCCCAGGGCGCTTAAGGCCTTATGGCCTATAGTGGCATCTGATAGAAATTTGCAGACATTTTAAAGTAAACGGGGGGCGTGGCCTGGCTGGCATCAAGAGAGGTCGAGTTCCTGCAGAGCTCCGGCCAGTAATACTTTTAAAATAAACCCCTGACCTGGGTTTGAGGGCCCATCTACAGAGACACAGTCCCCTAAGCCCAGCTGTACCATCCTGCACTCAGAGGTTGAGGCTGCGGAATCGGGGGGGCCCTGCGCTGCCCCCTGCGGATTGCGGCCTACCTCTGCTCCAGAAGCCGGGGCCTCAATTTTGGGGTGAGGACGTCGATTCGTCGAGCCCGGAGCGGCGACTGTGCGGACCTCCCCCTCCACCTGAGCGGCGCTCCTGAGGTCGGATACTTCACCCATCAAACCCTGAGCCTCACGGAGGACCGGTGACCGGGCGGCCTGCAGGAGGTAGTGGCCGGGACGCGTGGGACTGGCGGCTGGCGGCCATCTTGTGGTTGGCGCCGCCTGGGCTTCGTTATCTGCCCTGCCTCGCCGATCCCCGGCCTCTCCGGACGCCTGACATCCGACCCCCGCCTCACGCACCCCCGTTCGACGGATCCCCCTCCCCGCTGGCGGGTACTGACGGCCAGGAGACCCCCGGAGGGCCCTGGTCTCAACGACTGGCGGCGGCCATCTTATGGTTGGCATGGCACTCATCCTGCTTTATGGCTGGAGATAGACTGTAACTCGGGCTCCCTCTGGTGGTGACTTCTAGATTGGACGATTTACAGCTGCTACACATTTATTCCTACAATCTTGCCTGCCCTCATGTCTCCTATTTGACAGCCGGACGGGAGTCATCACTATATTTCCTCTTGAAACAACAGGTGTGATACCTCAACAACCCTGTCGCAATCTGCTGTGCCCTGAAGTTGTAGACTCACCTAGGTGGATGTCTAGCTCCTGCCACGTCACCTCGAGCCTTTTGACATATACATCACGTTGCTGTGGCATTCTGGTGTGTTACACTGTGACACCTCTAACACGTTATTTCTTGTAAATCTGCTCCGCAACGCCTTGACATGCCTGCTATCTTCATAGCAATGTAACTTTCCAATGTCTCCCCTACACTGATGTGACCCTCATTAAACTACTCTCTGCGCCCTACATTATATTTCTACTCTACATATCTATTTCTAGCGACCTCATATGGAAAAGTTCCTGGTGTCCACTCCAATGTCCTCGACTGGTCTTGTTTCAGGCGCACGCGAGGACACATCCCACAGAAATTCTTCTGACTCCGATTGCTCCACCACCCGATCTCGATCCCAAAGAAAACGTACTAACGCTACGACTACTAAGCAGCCTAAGATGAAACCCACTGACATTGCTGCGGTTCTTGGACCTCTCCTAGACGAAAAACTGGCGGGCATCAAAGAAGCCATTGATTCCACCTTAGCCCAGCTGACTCAACACAGTGGCCGTTTGGATGAAGTTGAGCAGAGGGTCTCAACATTGGAGGATGATCTACAAGCCGCACAGTCTACTATAAAGTCCCAGACCACAAAAATTAAAGGCCTCACTGAAAAACTCGATGATTTGGAGAATCGGAGCCGTCGAAACAACCTGAGGGTGGTGGGCATCCAGGAGTCGGTGAGGGGCCACGCGTTGCTGGACCTTTTATCCAACTGGCTGCCTGACAAATTAGGTATGGACCTTCAGGGCTCACCATTGGCCATTGAAAGGACACACAGGATTGGCCCTGAACGCAGAGACTCCGCTGGACGCCCTAGACCCGTTATCTTACGGATTCTAAACTACGCGGATAAAGCCAAGCTCTTAGACCACTACCGAAAGTCAGAGAATCTCCTCTATAAGGGAGAAAGGCTGCTTATCTTCCAGGACTTCTCCGTTCATGTCGCCAACAAGCGCAGAGAGTTCGCTCCGATATGCAAGCAGCTGTTTGAAGACAACGTCAAGTTCTCACTATTATACCCTGCCCGTCTTCGGGTCTTTGTCAATGGAAAACCATGCTTCTTTGACGATCCGATGGCGGCAAAGACCCATTTTGCACACCCCGACACTTGACTGTCCACCATTACTTAACGTTTGCCTATCTTTATAATTGCCTTGATTAGTAGGTCACACAGTGTCCGGGATATGATATAGGCATGCTATTTGCGCATGCTGGAGGCTCCGCCTCCCATTGTTTCATGTTTGTTAGTTTGATGTTTTTGTCTGTTTGTTTGTCTGCTTGTTCTGCCTGCTGGGATAATGCGTCTCGATCCTCCATGGGTTGGCCCCTCCTTGCTCATTGGGACGGGGGGGGGGGGGGGGGGAGGCACCATTTCACCTATACGATTTTGATATTCTATTCTCCATCTACGGGGGTAGGATAGCATGGCTGATCATGCTGCTTCTCAGACCTCAACCCCGGTGACAACCCCACTTTTAGATTTTAATATAGTTTCTTGGAATGTGGAGGGTCTCAATAGCCCCATTAAACGCAAGAAGGTGGCTGCCCATCTCTCTCGCTTGTCCCCTCAAATCGTGTTCCTACAAGAAACACACTGGGTGCATATTTCCCCTATGTCACTAAGAGCCCCTTGGATTGGGGAATGTGTATCTGCTCCTTACACCAATAAAACCAGAGGGGTTGCCATCCTCTTTCATAGGAATCTTCGATTCTCCATCCTTAAAAAATATATCGACCCCGAAGGCAGATTTATCCTCCTAGATGTCTCCATTGACAATGTGATATATACCTTTTTGAATTTATATGCACCCACTGGATCTAACAATCTCTTTTTTGCAGATATCCTTCAGAGAGTTCTGTCCTGGGGCGGCCAAAACTTAATCCTAGGGGGAGATTTCAACACGGTCGTTGATCCGTCCATGGACAGGTCGGGGGTGAGTACCAAAAAACCCGGACCCTCTTCTACTCTGCTTTCCTCTCTTTGCTCTCAACTTACCCTACTGGACCCTTGGCGTACACACCATCCCCTTCAACGAGATTCTTTTTATTCACACCCACACTCTACTCACTCTCGCATCGACTATCTATTTTTATCTAAACACCTTTTCTTTAAGGTCACCCACACCTCAATTAAGGACATCATTATTTCAGACCACGCCCCCATCACCTTGTCCCTACATCTATCCCTGCCCCAGAACATAGCTAAATGTTGGAGATTCCCAGCATATCTCATACACTCAGAGGATTTCTTATTACATCTCAAACACTCCTGGCATAACTATACTACTGACAACCTGGATCAAGAATCTAACACTTTTTTGGGGGGCCTCTAAGGCAGTCCTTCGAGGCCATATTATTTCCTATGTTAATTCTAAGCATAAGAAATTCAACACAAAATTGCAGGAACTTAGCGCGGCTCTCACACTTGCATATCGCACTTACAAACAATGCGACAGTCCTACTCATAGAGAAACGTACCTCATGGCAAAACAAATTTATGATACCTTTCTCACCGAACAGGCCCAGATCAGCTATGATTACGGCAGGAACAGGTTTCATAGGTGGGGGAATAAGTCCGGTAGACTCTTGGCCAACTTGGTTAAGGGGCCCCGAAACAAAACATGGGTTGACTCGTTGCACAGCTCTGGAGATGTTCTTTCTGATCCCACTGACATCTGCTCGGCTTTTATGAGTTTCTATAAGTCCTTGTATACTGCCAACATTGATAACGCAACTGATGGTCAACTATTCCTGGATGAGGCGCAGTTACCGAGGCTGGAGTTAGAGGAAAGGGACTCGCTGGATGCTCCCATAACTGACGATGAGGTGCGGGCCACCATTAAGTCCCTCCCCAATGGAAAGAGCCCTGGCCCTGACGGCTTCAGTGCCGAATTTTATAAGATGCTAGATGCCGATATACTCCCTACATTAACACGATTATATAATCACATCCTAACAACAGGGGAGACTCCCCTTCGTTTTAACGAAGCCAAGCTTATAGTGCTCGCAAAACCGGGTAAAGATCCTACCCAGGTAGGGTCATATCGCCCCATTTCACTCCTCAATCAGGACTTTAAAATCTTGACCAAAATCATAGCTAATAGGTTGCAAGCCTACCTACCCCGTCTTATCTCACCCGCGCAGATGGGATTTGTCAAGGGTAGACAATCCACACGAGGAGTGCGAGCGGCCCTGACTGCGATATCCCACACTCGCTTCAGTCAGGCCAAAAATAACATCATTGTAAATTTAGACGCAGAGAAGGCATTTGATAAAATTGCCTGGCCTCACCTATCTCGAGTACTCGCCCACCAGGGATTTGGCGCAACGTTTTGCAACTTGGTACAGACCTTATATAATAACCCAGTGGCACAGGTCTTAGTCAACAATGTGACATCTCCATCCTTCACGTTGGAAAGAGGCACTAGACAAGGATGCCCTTTATCTCCCCTCCTTTTTGATTTAGCACTGGAACCCCTTATACGCCACATTCTGTTACACAAGAACTATAGGGGCATTGAGGTGGGTACACAGGAATTAAGGGTGGTAGCGTTCGCAGATGACCTCCTCATTTTTATGTCAGACCCTCACCGTACGATCCCGCAGCTGACTGCTGTGATTGATCGTTTTTCCTCTTTTGCAGGGTTTTCCATTAATTATAGTAAGTCGGAGGCGCTAGCCATATATGGACAGGCGAGACTAGGTTGGGGGACCGCCTTTCCCTTTAAATGGGCGAATACACATATTGTCTATCTAGGCGTTGCACTCCCTGCTCATCCCTGCCACCTATATAGGCTTAATATCACTCCGGTCCTCCATAGGATTAGAACCGAACTTGGTCTCTGGCAATCCCTCCCCCTTAATATGCTAGGGAGATGTAATTTATTTAAGATGGCCAGCTTCCCAAAACTCCTTTATGTTTTACAGATGACCCCCCTTTTATTATCCAAGTCGAATTTATCCTCTCTGAATACTTCTATCTCCAGATACATCTGGGCTGGTAAACGCCCAAGGATTAGCATGAAAAAATTATCCCAGACGGTACCTAGAGGGGGAATCAACCTACCTGATGTTAAACAGTACAATCTTGCGTGCCTCCTCCGCATCGCTATGGATTGGCTTGGAGACAATAATTATTACACGGATTCCAGCCTAGACTCTCAACTTTGCGCTCCCTTGTCCCTCAGTTATCTTCTCCATGCCAAGCCCTCCAAGTTGGCGTTACATATCACCACTAATTCGTTACTACTCCCCATAATACAGGCGTGGAAAATGGCGAGGAAATCTCTCAAACTTCAATATCTATACTCACTTTCACTGCCCCTTATAGGTAACCTGGAGTTTCAGGAGGGGGAGGCTCTACAACCCTTCATTGCCTGGTACTCTCTGGGTATCCGCAACCTGCGCAACTTGCTTAATTCCTCTCGCGTCCCGCTGTCTTTCGCAGAGGCACGAGAAAAATATGGCCTGCCTCCCCACCACGAGTTTGCCTATTTCCAGGCAATGCACTAACTTAAAAATGTACTATCTAAATTGACGGGGAACGACTTTCTTAACTCTCTAGATACACTACTCTAATCAACATGCTACTCTATATCAACCATTTATACACGTATTCGCCTTGAACTTATCCCTGACACGGACCTCCCAGAGCTGTCCCAATGGTCCTCCCACATCTCAACGATCACCCCTGACTCCCTCCTGAATCACTTTCAACTAACCCTAAAACTTATCCCTGCAAGCTCCTATCAAGAGATGGCCTATAAAATGCTCAATAGGGCATACATCTCACCTAAACGCCGATCTTTGATGGGCATCTCAGAAGACAGTAAATGCACCAAATGCCTAATGGAGGGGGCCGACCTCTTCCATTGCTTCTGGGACTGCGCTTTGGTGTCACAGTTTTGGCATGAGGTACATCATTATGGAACCACATCCTTAGGCATATCCTTTAGTTGCACTGTTTCCTGGGCATTATTCGGATATCTGACTGACCAGCCAGACGTCCCTAGGTCTAACAAAAAACTGCTTATGATATTATCAGCGGCTGGCAGGAAGGCAATCCTACAACAGTGGATCCACAACATACCTCCTAATCTTTCGATGGTGACCTCTAGACTATTTTTTCTATTCACCATGGACTGGCTAGAGGCCTCTATCCATAAGGAAAGGCTCACCCCTGCCTTGTTCCAATGTTGGAACACCTACATTTTGACACTCTCCTTACACACTAAACAAGCCATTGACAAATGCTTTCAATCTACCTCATGGTACCTCCTCCACACTTTAGCCCAACCTAACCCCTTGAACATCTGACTTACCCTCTCTCCTTTCCTTTTTCTGGACCACTCCTCCACTCCCTTCTATATTCAATCATCTACCGGGTTGATTGGAAATATAGACCCCCGATTTGAGAAGATTGTTCTGTGGATGGATCGACGGCCCGTGTCCCATAGTAGGCATTACATGTTAGTTTATTTTCTTAGGTTTTAGGTATTATGTATATGTTTAGGGATTTTCAAATAATTTGTCTTTGCTGGCGGAGAACTGATATTCGATCCACCCCTTTTCATCTATAGTCTGCTCCGCTTTGGTAATTAAAGCACATCTTAAATTCCCTGATATCACTAGTTATACATATGTTCCCTTTCTTGGAAGGGTATAAAGGTTTTATGTGAAGAAAAGTTTGAAAATATGTTTTGATCTCTACCTGGTATTATATGAGACTGAATAATCTATGACTCACTGTCACTTGTCAAGTGGTTTATGTATAATGCATATTATGTTATACACTGCTAACTATATATTCTATTCTATGTCTCGAAATGCCGTATATCTACTCTGTATGGTGTGAGATTATAATAAAAATAGTTTGAAAAAAAAAAAGTAAACGACCACTCACTTGTTTTACCAAAGGTAAAAGCATCAAAGACCATGTGGTGCATACAGACATCACTGGGTTTGAAGTTTCTCCCGCTACGAATTTTCTATCCAAATCACCGGGTTGCTATCGGTGCCTAGGATGCAAAACTTGCAGCAGTTTAGTGGCAGGGCCATCGTTTATTTCAAGTGTGACGGGTAGATCATTTAAAATTAAGCACGTCCTTACCTGTACCACACCCTATATTATATATGTTATTACATGTCCCTGTCAATTACAGTATGTTGGTAAAACGGTGCGAACTGCCAGGGAGAGACAACCATTGCACAGATCAGCTGTGAAAAGCGCACTGTCAGGCAAGATGTCTGACAAACCAGTGGCTAGACACTATGCTGAGAAAAAACATACTTTAAGCGACTTAAAATTTCAGATTATAGATCATGTTCCCAAATCAGTGAGGGGGGGTGACCGGGGGAGCCTAAAGATGGAGGCCAGGTGGATCTATACCCTCGGTACCATTAAGCCGGCTGGACTTAATGACAAGATTCTGTGGAATACATTCCAGTGAAGCAAAGAAAATACACACAGTCATCTTCCAGCTAGTCCATATCTTTGGTTCTGCAGTTTAGTATAGATCATTAAGGGTTTCTCCTCATGTAATATATTATAGTATATTATATTATGCCATTAACATTGTCGGTGATCTAACTAACAATATGCATGATTGATATTGTCTCTGGTGTCTATGGTTTCACAAACATGTCCACTGTTTATTTTAATTACCACATTTTCGTATTATTCCAGCCCGAGACGGGGGGTTCCTGGTTGCCAGGAAGCATTGGTTACCTAGGCGACGCTACCAAACCCTGGTTTCCAGGAAGCCGACATCTCCACGGCTCAGGGACGGAAGTACGTCGTCACGTAGCACTGCAGAGTCAGGCCGAGGGCGTGTCTTACACGGGGCCGGGAGCTCGTCCCGTTTGCGGGTCTTTTCTTCTATTTAAAAGGTATGTTGTGTTCACTTATGCTTGTTGTATCACCTCGAAAAAGGGGCGTTGTGGCCCCGAAACATCGGACACACAAGTGATGAAATAAAAGCACTTTTTGCACTTTATTGACTGTGAATAAGACCCGTGAGTGCCGCCGCTGCTGGATGTGTTAAGTATATATATATATATATATATATATATATATTTATTTGTGTGCATCTTGAAAATGGTTGGTCATTTCATGTGTAGGATCATGTTGCCTGGAGATAACATAAAGTAACCTAATGAACATGGAAATATCTGTCACACATTACATATTTCCCAAACTTAGTACACACATTACACATAGTCTCCCCTTTCCCCTCATGCAACTTTTACTTATTTACAAGGCCCAACAAGGGAATTATACACCTTTACAGTATGCGAGGGGGCAGTAACTGATCAGAGCATCATGCATGGTATCAACGTGTTCGGATAATTATGAGTAATAATCCGGTGTTGGTTTGGAGAAGATCGCATGTCGTTGCGAATAGTTATTCGCAAAGGCAGATTAAAAGGTATATTTGTGTTTATTATGTACTTGGTATGTGGTGGGAATCCAGAGCTGACCAGCTGTACACACCACTGGATCAAGGCATCGCCCATCTCTTCAACCCGACCAATGAGCTCTCCTGTACTGTAAACGACCATCCCTCCAACCAATCGGTGGAGAGCATACAACCCCATTGTATTGTATTTTGGGCAAGGGTATATAAACCTTGCACCTGGGCCGGTCACTCACTCTCTCTGCTTTTTAAAGACTCATAGGTCGTCTCGCCAGACGACTGGGGACCGGATCCGGGTGGCGCAAGCGACAAAGCGTACGTATCATTGGGTGGGACTCTCTCTCTGTGATTGAATTGTGTTGTACCATTTATATTGTAACTTATTGTAACCCCCTTTTTCAAATATATTATTACTTGTTGCTGCTTTGGACCACAACTTACAATCAAATACTGGTGTCGCATTCAGTTTCTGTTGAGCGTTTGTATAGTGTAATTGCCACACCTAGAGCTGCCTCGTGCTCTCAGTGTGTCGGTCTGTGTGTATGCACTGAGTGTAAGCTGCACGGCTATTCCGGCGTGTATACGCAAAGTGCGTGCACAGTACGGGACTGTGTACGCTAACTGGGGACAGAGTACGTAGGTAAAGGATTACAGCGGCCGCAGCGGCTTCAGTTACAGTATGCAATAGGGGGTTAGTGGCTGCTTTCCAAGAAGTCAATCGAACTTCTCACCTAGTACATAGTTAAAGAGGTTGAAAAGAGGCAAAATGCCCATCGGGTTCAACCTATATTTTATACTAAGCTGTGCACATTATAATGTACCTGCTGAAGTAATGGTTTTAGTACCAATTCACAAATATGATTCGTATCACTCCCAGATATTTAATGTCAATATATGAAATGCTATAGCCTTGGATACCTTTTTCAGTTAGAAAATTGTCCAATCCGCTTTTAAATGCATTTACAGAGTCCGCCATTATTACCTTCTCTGGGAGTTCCAAATCTTTATTGCCAAAATCGTGAAGAACCCTTTCCTACGTTGTGTACAGAATTTTCTCTCCTCTAGCCTCAGCGAATGCCCACGTGTCCTATACAGAGTTCTTTTAATAAACAAATCCCCTGCTAACTCCTTGTAATGACCCTTTTCATATTTGAAGAAATTAATAATGTCTCCTCTTAGACGCCTCTTTTCCAGTGTAAACATATTTAACCAAGTAAGCCTTTCCTCGTACTCCAGTGTCTCTAACTCTTTAATCAATTTAGTAGCTCGCCTTTGAACTCTTTCGAATTCGCCAATATCTTTTTTATAATGTGGTGACCAAAATTGAACACAATATTCCAGGTGCGGACATAATTATTTGTACAGCGGCAGGATTACATCCTCGTCCCTTGTTTAAATACCCCATTTTACGCACGCAAGCACCTTGCCTTCTTTGCTGCATTTTGACATTGTGTACTGTTATTAAGCCTATTATCCCAAAACTTAGCATTTTTTCTATATTGAAACTCATTCTCCATTAGACACCCAGGTTTCAAGTTTAAATAAGTCAATCTGTAGAGACGCCACATCGATTTCCGAATTAATGACCTTACACAGTTTAGTATCATCTGCAAAAATTTACACTGTGCTTTCCAGGCCTATACCTAAATCACTAAAATATTGAACAGTAGCGGGCCGAGTACGGACCCTTGTGGTATTCCGCTGACTACTGGTGCCCAGCTGGAGAACATCCCATTGACCACTACTCATTGTACCCTGTTATCCAGCCAATTACTTATCCATGTACAAATAGTATTTCCTTGCCAAGCTCCCTTAATTTGATGATCGGTCTCCAGTGAGGCACTGTATCGAAGACTTTTGCAAAACCTAAATAGACCACATCCACTGCTTTTCCCTGGTCAAGATTATCGCTTCCTCGTAGAAGTTAATTAAGTTAGTTTGGCATGATCTGTCCCTCACAAACTCTGGATGACTCTTGCTAATAATCTTAGTAGTCTGCAGATGCTCCTCTATGCAATCCCTCAAAAATTCCTTCAAATATTTGAAGCGCTAGTGAGGTTAAACTAACTGGTCTATAGTTACCGGGATGATTTTTAGTTCCCTTTTTAAATATTGGTACTACCTCAGCTATACGCCAATCCTTCGGTACCATGCCTGATCTTATTGAGCTATAGAAAATCAAGTATAGGGGTTTTGCTAGCTCTGACCCGAGCGGGCAAAAAACCATCTGGGCCAGGTGATTTATTAATCTTTATGTTGCTTAATCTTTCTATGACTACTTCCTCGCTTAAACAAGCATCTAGGCAAGAGTCACCTTCCCTGTCATTATGCTCTACTGTCACCGTCTGATCCTCCCTGGTTAATACTGATGAAAAAAGGAAATTTATGGTACGACTTACCATTGTTAAATCTCTTTCTGCGAGGTACACTGGTTTCCACAGGGAATAAAATCTGGGTGTAGAGTTGGATCTTGATCCAAGGCACCAACAGGCTAAAAGCTTTTACCGTTCCCAGGATGCACTGCCTCCTCTATAGCCCCGCCACCAGGCACTGGAGCTTAGTTTAGTTAACCAGTCCAATGCAGTAGCAGGTAAGAGAGACGGTAGATGTTAGTTACATAGACCAACATTCTCATGACAGGAGAAGGGACTAATGCCATACAAACCCAAAGAAACTAAGTGCGTCAGGGTGGGCGCCCTGTGGAAACCAGTGTACCTCGCAGAAAGATTTAACAATGGTAAATCTTACAATAAATCTCCATTTCTGCAGTGGGGTACACTGGTATTCCACAGGGAATAACATTGGGATGTCCTAAAGCAGTTCCTCTTGGGGACGCATTGTAGAAGGCACAAGAACATGGCATCCAAAGGAAGCATCCTGGGAGGCGGAAGTCTTAAAGGCATAGAACCTGATGAACGTGTTCACTGAAGACCACATAGCCGCTTTTCACAATTGTTTAGCGGACACGCCATGGCGGGTCGCCCAAGAAGGTCCAACAGACACAGTAGAATGGGCCTTGATAGCAGCAGGTGCTGGGAGTCCAACCTGCGCATAAGCTTGTGCAATCACCATTCTAATCCATCTGGCCAAGGTCTGCTTATTTGCAGGCCAGCCATGTTTGTGAAAAACAAAGTACAAAAAGAGAATCTGACCTCCTGATAGAGGAGATCCTTTCTACACATATACAAAGAGCCTGTACCACATCCAAAGACCGCTCTTTGGAGGACAAACGAGGAGAGCTAAAGGCCAGAACCACAATCTCTTGGTTAAGGTGGAAAGATGACAACACCGTAGGCAGATAACCAGGGCGAGTTCTAAGAACTGCTCGGTCAAGGTGAAAATCAGAAAGGGTGGACGACAGGACAAAGCGCCTATGTCTGACACCATCCTAGCAGAGGCAATAGCCAACAAAAAAAAAATGACCTTAAGCATAAGGCATTTAAGGTCCACAGACTCAAGAGGTTCAAACGGAGACTCTTGAAGGGCATTAAGAACAACAGACAGATCCAATGGAGCAACAAAGGGGACATAGGGAGGCTGAATCCGTAGTACGCCCTGAGTGAATGTATGAACGTCAGGAATAGAAACAATTTTTCGCTGAAACCACACCGACAAGACAGAAATGTGAACCTTGAGGGAGGCTAAACGAAGTCCTAAATCCAGGCCTTGTTGCAAAAAAAAAAAAAAAAAAAAAAAAAAAAGTCTGGAAGTACTAAACTTGAATGCATCACAATTCTTAGCAGCACACCAGGTGAAGTAAGAATTCCAGACCCTATAATTAATGCGTGCAGAAGCCAGTTTGCGGGCCTTCAACATAGTTTGAATAACCACTTCAGAAAGTCCTTTGGCCTTCAGGAGTGAAGCTTCAAGGCCCACGTCGTCAAAGCCAGTCTTGTCAGGTCTTGGTAAACACAAGGGCCCTGAACGAGGAGGTCTGGGCGTTGAGGAAGTAGAAGGACGCTCGATCGAGAGACCCTGAAGGTCTGAGAACCAATGCCGTCTGGGCCACGCTGGAGTGACTAGAAGCAGTATTCCTCCTTCTTGCTTGAACTTCCGTAGTACCTTGGGTAGGAGTGACACTGGAGGGAAAAAGTATGGCAGTCAAAAGTTCCATGGAATTGCCAGTGCATCCACGAACGCTGCTTGAGGATCCCTTGTCCTTGCTCAGAAGACCGGAACCTTGTGATTGTGTCGAGACGCCATCAGGTCTACATTTGGCAGACCCCACTTGTCCACTAAGAGTTGGAAGACCTCCGGATAAAGACTCCACTCCCCGGCGTGTATGTCCTGACGACTGAGGAAGTCCGCTTCCCAGTTAAGGACTCCTGGAATGAACACTGACGATATTGCTGGCAGATGGCGTTCCGCCCATCTAAGAATTTTTGACACTTCCATCATTGCCATGCGGCTTCGAGTGCCGTCTTGATGATTTATGTACGCCACCATGGTGGCGTTGTCTGATTGTACTTGAACAGGCCTGTTCTGTACGAAAGGCAGGGCCAGTGTCAACGCACTGAACACTGCCCGCAAATCCAGAATGTCTATCGGGAGGAGAGATTTCTCCCTGGTCCACCGACCCTGGAGAGAGTGTTGCTCCAACACCACGCCCCAACCCCGCAGACTGGCATCCGTCGTGAAGAGGACCCAATTGGAGAACCAGAAGGGACGACCCTTGCTCAATTGTTGGTCCTGTAGCCACCAACTCAGTGACAGACGAACCTCCGGAGTAAAGGAGATCATTTGAGACCTGATCCGGTGAGGCAGGCCGTACCACTTGGAAAGGATTAACCTCTGCAGAGGGCAGGAATGAAATTGAGCGTACTCTACCATGTCAAAAGCAAACACCATAAGGCCTAGTACTTGCATAGCAGAGTGTATCGACACTCTTTGGAGAGAGAGAGGAAGAATCTGATTCTGTCCTGAAGTTTCATGACCTTCTCTGGAGACAAGAACAAACGTTGGTTGTGTGTGTCCAGTAATGCCCCAAGTGTACCATGCTCTGAGCAGGGACCAGTGAGGATTTCTTCCAGTTGATGCTCCAATTCCTTCAAGCCCACGGCTGGCTCATCAGTTCCAGATGACGGAGGATAACCTCTGGGGAGTTCGCCAGGATCAACAAGTCGTCCAGATTCGTCAGGATCCCGATACCCTGACGGTGTTGAAGATCCGAGGAGCCATGGTCAGTCCGAAAGGCAAGGCTTGTAACGGATCATGAAGGTTGCCAATAGCAAACCGAAGATATTGTTGATGCGACATGGCAATAGGTATGTGTAGGTAAGCATCCTGTATATCCAGGGATACCATATAGTCCTTGGGTTCCATTGCCAGTACAATAGAGCGCAGAGTTTTACATACGGAATTTGGACACCCTCACAAATTTGTTCAAAGATTTGAGGTTGAATATAGGTCGGGAGGATCCATTCGGCTTCAGAACTAGAAACAGCGTCGAATAGTATCCCCTGTCTCTCTGAGACAGAGGCACCGGCACTATCACTCCTGTATCCAGGAGGAATTGGACAACCAAATGTAGAGTTTGTGTTTTTAACGGATACGAACGGATAACTGTTGAGCAAAACTGGCGAGGGGGATGTCTCTTGAAAGAGATCGCGTACCTGTGAGATACCACTTCCTGCACCCAGGCGTCCGAAGTGGTCTTTAACCATACCTTGGCGAACTGCAAAGTTGGCCTCCCACCCTGGGCTCCCGTCATGCAGTAGGCTTGTCCGGTTTGGAAGCAGGCTGCCGGCCGGCCCAAGAACGTTTAGGTTTGGGCTTAGAGGACTTGGAAATGCGAGCCTGTTTCAGGTACGCCTGACCCCTTGCTTTACCTGGAGGACGAAAGGAACAAAAAGCTATACTCTTAGCCTTCGGAACCGAAGGATTAGTACTTGGGAGAAACGCAGTCTTGGCCAACGCCAAGTCGGTCACAATTTTGTTCAGATCATCTCCAAATAGTATATCTCCCTTAAAAGGGAGTACCTCCAAGTTCTTCTTAGAGTCCAGGTCCACCGACCAGGACCGTAACCACAGAATCTGGCGAGCAAGGATAGATGTAGTAGATGCCTTGGCCACTATAACGCCTGCTTCAGAGGCCGCCTCCTGAATATAGTGGGAGGCCATGGTAACATAGGTCAGATATTGTCTGGCAGCGTCAGAAAAAAATCAAAGGTAGCTCTTCCTCAATTGCTTGAACCCATGCTTCAATGCCTTTTGCAGCCCAAGAGGCTGCCATAGTGGGTCTATGTACAGAACCTGTAAGAGTGTAAACAGACTTCAAGCAACCCTCAACACGCTTATCCGTCAGTTCCTTCATCAGAAGCTGCGGTATCAGCATCTGATGGATCAGAATATTCCCCATCCGAATAGGAAGAATCATCTGAAATATTAACGGATTGTGAGGAAGAAATGGCCCGCTTAGATGACCTTTTTGGTCTCAGTAGGGTGAGGGTTAGGTTTTCGTTTAACCAGGGACTGATTTAATTGCTGTAACTGAGATGACAAGAGTATCCGCCCATGGTGGATTAACTACAGGGACAATATGTGGCTGTAATGGCACAGGAAGTCCTACAGGGGGGCGTAAATCATGTTACAAGCGTAGCCAGCAAATTTGAAAAAGCAGCCCAAGGTGGGTCTTGATTAGCCACTGGTGCTACGGGCTGACTAGGGGGTGCAGAACACCCAGTACCGGAACCCTCAGCTGAAATCGCGGGATCACCTGCTGTAGATGGCGCCTGGAGCTGGGGGATGGGCTACAGGTCAGTGCCTTATCCTCTGTGCTGGACTTCAACACAGGGTACTACGGAGCCTATGTTTAACAGATTTTAGTAAATCTGACTTGGTGGATATAGTGGGGTCCCTGCACGGCCACAGTGTCCACACCAGCAGCGCGGTCCGCTTCCTGGGACTGCAACCGGATCGCGATTTTGGCGGGTCCCAGCTAGGGGAACCTCTTCCCTCATCCCTGAATTACGGCCACCTGATCCAGGAGAGCAGCAGCGGTGATGTGTGCCTTAAGGGAACCAGAGAGCCTCCATGTAAGTACCCTGGAACCAGGGTGCGGGAGTATGCAGCACTGCTGAGGGAGGTGATGGAGCCACAGCACAGAATGTCAACATGACATAAACAGCATCCAGTGCCTGTGCTGCAGCCCTTGGAGTCTTCTTTCTTCATAAAAAGCTCTTAGCACCTGTTAGCGGCCTGCACTGCAGGCACAAACTTACAAACGAAGCTCCAGTGCCTGGAGGAGAGGCTATAGAGGAGGCGGTGCAGTGCATTCTGGGAACAGTCAAAGCTTTAGCCTGTTGGTGCCTCGGATCAAGATCCAACTCTACACCCTGATGTTATTCCCTGTGGAATACCAGTATACCCCTCTGCAGAAATATAAAGAACTAACTCTGAATCATAAGTATTAGGAACTCAAATATAATGTGGCTAGTGAGATGTGTCCAAATGCGTTTGATGAAGGTGATGAGCGTACTGAAATGCACTGAGCCATGGGCTGTTTGTTGACCGTTCTCCGTACCGCATAGGTCTCACATGCCACACACAGACCAATTATGAGCAAACTTAAGGGCCCCATACACTACAGCGACATGTCGGACCCTAATGTCGCATAAGACTTCGCTTGAACCGCCCGGCAGCCTCCCGGGCGGCAAGATCTCATAAGATACATCGTATGCGGTCCTTTTGCATATGATTTATCTTATGCGATCCCAGCCATGACTGTGGGATCCGAGAAATCATGTGTGCAGCACTAACGACCTAGGGGCTCCGATCCGTTGCTCACGGGACCGCGCATCGGATCGGATGTAAAACACATCCAATTTGCCACTTTTCATCCAATTTATTGTACAGAAAGGTGGAAATCGGGCTTTATCGTTGTAGTGTATGGGGCCCTGAAGAGTTACCATCATGTCCTGCGAAACATGGTGCATTACTGGGACTATATATAACCCGGACGTAGCTCGCACACACTGCAACTCAGTAGACCAGAGCTCCCTACAATACCTAGTCAACAGATTCTTTTTTTTTTTACCATCTAGAGGGGGCGTGGTTCCCCTATTTAGCACATGGGAATACACTAAGCCAATAAGCTTGTTCATTTCCAAAAGACATAAATAAGGTTTGTTACATCTTCAATAATCCCCATTTTTCTAACTCATGAAATACTTTACAATCACACCATGATGGAGGGGGGGGGGGGGGACGGACGGGGGGGACAGGAGAAAATAAGAATTTACTCACCGGTAATTCTATTTCTCGTAGTCCGTAGTGGATGCTGGGTACTCCGTAAGGACCATGGGGAATAGACGGGCTCCGCAGGAGACTGGGCACTCTTAAAAGAAAGATTAGGTACTATATCTGGTGTGCACTGGCTCCTCCCTCTATGCCCCTCCTCCAGACCTCAGTTAGGGAAACTGTGCCCGGAAGAGCTGACATTACTAGGAAAGGATTTGGAATCCAGGGTAAGACTCATACCAGCCACACCAATCACACCGTACAACTTGTGATAACTATACCCAGTTAACAGTATGAAAACAATAATGAGCCTCATTAACAGATGGCTCATAACAATAACCCTTTAGTTACGCAATAACTATATACATGTATTGCAGAGAGTCCGCACTTGGGACGGGCTCCCAGCATCCACTACGGACTACGAGAAATAGAATTACCGGTGAGTAAATTCTTATTTTCTCTGACGTCCTAGTGGATGCTGGGTACTCCGTAAGGACCATGGGGATTATACCGAAGCTCCCAAACGGGCGGGAGAGTGCGGATGACTCTGCAGCACCGAATGAGCAAACTCAAGGTCCTCCTCAGCCAGGGTATCAAACTTGTAGAATTTTGCAAAAGTGTTTGAACCCGACCAAGTAGCAGCTCGGCAAAGTTGTAAAGCCGAGACCCCTCGGGCAGCCGCCCAAGAAGAGCCCACCTTCCTCGTGGAATGGGCTTTTACTGATTTAGGATGCGGCAGTCCAGCCGCGGAATGTGCAAGTTGAATCGTGCTACAGATCCAGTGAGCAATTGTCTGCTTTGAAGCAGAAGCACCCAGCTAGTTGGGTGCATGCAGGATAAACAGCGAGTCAGTCTTTCTGACTCTAGCTGTCCTGGAAACATAGATTTTCAGGGCCCGGACTACGTCCAACAACTTGGAATCCTCCAAGTCACGAGTAGCCGCAGGCACCACAATAGGTTGGTTCAAATGAAAAGCTGATACCACCTTTGGGAGAAATTGGGGAAGAGTCCTCAATTCTGCCCTGTCCATATGGAAAATCAGATATGGGCTTTTACACGACAAAGCCGCCAATTCTGACACACGCCTAGCTGAAGCTAAGGCCAACAGCATGACCACCTTCCACGTGAGATATTTTAACTCCACGGTCTTAAGTGGTTCAAACCAATGTGATTTCAGGAAATCCAACACCACGTTGAGATCCCAAGGTGCCACTGGAGGCACAAAAGGGGGCTGAATATGCAGCACTCCCTTAACAAACGTCTGAACTTCAGGTAGTGAAGCCAGTTCTTTTTGAAAGAAAATAGACAGGGCCGAAATCTGTACTTTAATGGAACCCAATTTTAGGCCCATAGTCACTCCTGACTGTAGGAAGTGCAGAAATCGACCCAGCTGGAATTCTTCCATTGGGGCCATTCTGGCCTCACACCAAGCAACATATTTTCGCCATATGCGGTGATAATGTTTTGCTGTCACATCCTTCCTAGCTTTCATCAGCGTAGGAATGACTTCATCTGGAATGCCCTTCTCCGTTAGGATCCAGCGTTCAACCGCCATGCCGTAAAACGCAGCCGCGGTAAGTCTTGGAACAGACAGGGCCCCTGCTGTAGCAGGTCCTGTCGGAGCGGCAGAGGCCATGGGTCCTCTGAGATCATCTCTTGTAGTTCTGGGTACCAAGTTCTTCTTGGCCAATCCGGAACGATGAGTATAGTTCTTACTCCTCTCTTTCTCACTATCCTCAGCACCTTGGGTATGAGAGGAAGAGGAGGGAACACATAAACCGACTGGTACACCCACGGTGTCACTAGCGCGTCCACAGCTATCGCCTGAGGGTCCCTTGACCTGGCGCAATATCTTTTTAGCTTTTTGTTGAGGCGGGACGCCATCATGTCCACCTGTGGCCGTTCCCAACGGTTTACAATCAGCTTGAAGACTTCTGGATGAAGTCCCCACTCTCCCGGGTGGAGGTCGTGTCTGCTGAGGAAGTCTGCTTCCCAGTTGTCCACTCCCGGAATGAACACTGCTGACAGTGCTAGCACGTGATTCTCCGCCCAACGAAGAATCCTTGTGGCTTCTGCCATTGTCATCCTGCTTCTTGTGCCGCCCTGTCGGTTTACATGGGCGACCGCCGTGATGTTGTCTGACTGAATCAGCACCAGTTGGTTTTGAAGCAGGGATTCTGCTTGACTCAGGGCATTGTAAATGGCCCTTAGTTCCAGAATATTTATGTGTAGGGAAGTTTCCTGACTCGACCATTGTCCTTGGAAGTTTCTTCCCCGAGTGACTGCCCCCCAACCTCGGAGGCTTGCATCCGTGGTTACCAGGACCCAGTCCTGTATGCCGAATCTGCGGCCTTCGAGAAGATGAGCACTCTGCAGCCACCACAGCAGAGACACCCTGGCCCTCGGGGACAGGGTGATCAACCGATGCATCTGAAGATGCGATCCGGACCACTTGTCCAATAGATCCCACTGGAAGATCCTTGCATGGAACCTGCCGAAGGGAATTGCTTCGTAAGAAGCTACCATCTTTCCCAGGACTCGCGTGCAGTGATGCACCGACACCTGTTTTGGTTTCAGGAGGTCCCTGACCAGAGATGATAATTCCTGGGCCTTCTCCTCCGGGAGAAAGACCTTCTTCTGTTCTGTGTCCAGAATCATGCCCAAGAACAGCAGACGCGTCGCAGGAATCAGCTGTGACTTTGGGATATTCAGAATCCAGCCGTGCTGATGCAGCACTTCCTGAGATAGTGCTACGCTGACTAGCAACTGCTCTTTGGACCTCGCCTTTATCAGGAGATCGTCCAAGTACGGGAATTGGTAATGACAGTCCTGTACCACAAACCTGAGGTACTCCTGGTGAGATGGGTAAATGGGGACATGCAGGTATGCATCCTTGATGTCCAGCGACACCATAAAATCCCCCTCTTCCAGGCTTGCAATAACTGCCCTGAGCGATTCCATCTTGAACTTGAACTTCCTTATACAAGTGTTCAAGGATTTTAAATTTAGGATGGGTCTCACCGAACAGTCTGGTTTCGGTACCACAAACATTGTGGAATAGTAACCCCGCCCCTGTTGATTATCACCTGCTGAAGGTACAGCTTGTGAATGGCCGCCAGTACTACCTCCCTTTCTTTGGGAGCAGCTGGCAAGGCTGATTTGAGGTAACGGCGAGGGGGAGTGGCCTCGAACTCCAGCTTGTATCCCTGAGATACCACTTGCAGAACCCAGAGATCCACCTGTGAGCGAACCCACTGGTCGCTGAAGTTCTGGAGACGTGCCCCCACCGCACCTGGCTCCGACCGTGGAGCTCCAGCGTCATGCGGTGGACTTAGTGGAAGCAGGGGAGGATTTTTGTTCCTGGGAACTGGCTGTCTGGTGCAGCTTTTTCCCTCTCCCCTTGCCTCTGGGCAGAAAGGAAGCGCCTCTGATCCGCTTGCCTTTCTGAGGCCGAAAGGACTGTACCTGATAATACGGTGCTTTCTTAGGCTGTGAGGAAACCTGAGGTAAAAATGTCGACTTCCCAGCTGTTGCTTTGGATACGAGGTCCGAGAGACCATCCCCAAACAATTCCTCACCCTTATAAGGCAAAACCTCCATGTGCCTTTTAGAATCAGCATCACCTGTCCACTGCCGAGTCCATAATACCCTCCTGGCAGAAATGGACAATGCATTAATTCTAGATGCCAGCCGGCAAATATCCCTCTGTGCATCCCTCATATATAAGACGACGTCTTTAATATGCTCTATGGTTAGCAAAATAGTATCGCTGTTGAGGGTATCAATATTATCTGACAGGGTATCAGACAAAGCTGCTGCAGCACTACACATCCATGCTGAAGCAATTGCAGGTCTCAGTATAGTACCTGAGTGTGTATACACAGACTTCAGGATAGCTTCCTGCTTTCTATCAGCAGGCTCCTTTAAGGCGGCCGTATCCTGAGACGGCAGTGCCACCTTTTTTGATAAGCGTGTGAGCGCCTTGTCCACCCTAGGGGATGTCTCCCAACGTAACCTATCCTCTGGCGGGAAAGGGTACGCCATCAGTAACCTCTTAGAAATCACTAGTTTCTTATCGGGGGAACCCCACGCTTCTTCACACACTTCATTCAACTCATCAGATGGGGGGAAAGTCACTGGTTGCTTTTTCTCCCCAAACATAATACCCTTCTTAGTGGTACCTGGGTTAATGTCAGAAATGTGCAACACATTTTTCATTGCCGTAATCATGCAACGGATGGCCCTTGTGGATTGTACATCTGTCTCATCCTCGTCTACACTGGAGTCAGACTCCGTGTCGACATCTGTGTCTGCCATCTGAGGTAGCGGGCGTTTTTGAGCGCCTGATGGCCTTTGAGACGCCTGTGCAGGCACGGGCTGAGATGCCGGCTGTCCCACAGCTGTTACGTCATCGATCCTTTTATGCAAGGAGTTGACACTGTCGGTTAATACCTTCCATATATCCACCCACTCTGGTGTCGGCCCCGCAGGGGGTGACATCACACTTATCGGCACCTGCTCCGCCTCCACATAAGCCTCCTCATCAAACATGTCGACACAGCCGTACCGACACACCGCACACACACAGGGAATGCTCTGAGGACAGGACCCCACTAAGTCCTTAGGGGAGACAGAGAGAGAGTATGCCAGCACACACCACAGCGCTATATATCACAGGGATTAACACTGTACTGAGTGATTTTTCCCAATAGCTGCTATTATACACAATTTGCGCCTAAATTTATGTGCCCCCCCCCTCTCTTTTTTACCCTTCTCGTAGTGTATACTGCAGGGGAGAGCATGGGGAGCGTCCTTTCAGCGGAGCTGTGAAGCGAAAATGGAGCCGGTGTGCTTAGGAAGATAGCCCCGCCCCCTCCGCGTCGGGCTTCTCCCGCTTTTTTAATAATGTTAATGGCGGGGGATTAGGCACATATACAGTGCTATACACTGTATTATGTGCAATTTTGCCAAAGGTATAGATATTGCAGCCAGGGCGCCCCCCCCCAGCGCCCTGCACCCACCAGTGTCCGGAGCGTGTGGTGTGCTGTGGGAGCAATGGCGCACAGCTGCAGTGCTGTACGCTACCTTATTGAAGACCGGAGTCTTCAGCCGCCGATTTTTTCCTGGTTCTTCCGTCTTCTGGCTCTGCAAGGGGGACGGCGGCACGGCTCCGGGAACGGACGATCGAGGTCGGGCCCTGTGTTCGATCCCTCTGGAGCTAATGGTGTCCAGTAGCCTTAGAAGCACAAGCTAGCTGCAAGCAGGTAGGTTTGCTTCTCTCCCCTCAGTCCCTCGTAGCAGTGAGTCTGTTGCCAGCAGATCTCACTGAAAATAAAAAACCTAACAAATACTTTCTTTTCTAGGAAGCTCAGGAGAGCCCCTAGGGTGCATCCAGCTCTGGCCGGGCACAGATTCTAACTGAGGTCTGGAGGAGGGGCATAGAGGGAGGAGCCAGTGCACACCAGATATAGTACCTAATCTTTCTTTTAAGAGTGCCCAGTCTCCTGCGGAGCCCGTCTATTCCCCATGGTCCTTACGGAGTACCCAGCATCCACTAGGACGTCAGAGAAAAGGGATTGAATGCGCGGTCAGCATCTCTTTCCTTGCTTCTTTACGGACAGCTGCAATCTACTGCCATTGGCTTCAGAGAAAGCGCCATACTCTCACGGGGTGACTGGTCTTGGGTGCAGGTGTTATTTATTTATTATTATTCACCTTCTTCAAATTACAAAAATTAAGTAAACTATATATGATCTATTTCATTCAATACAATTACAGATTGATGGACTGTACTCACCTTCTCCATGTCAATTAAAATCTGCCTACGCCACCCTCGACCAAAGGTAAACAGGGTATCAATGTCTTTCATAGGTGTATTTGACACTTTACTTCTCAGTGAAACACTTTCTTGTTCAGGCTTACTGGCCAACTTCTTGTCCTACATAAAAAAGGAAACATTAAAAAAACATTATTGTACTAATGGAATTTTGTGCACGATCACTTAGCTCACGATTTTTTGTTTCCCAAAAAACGCTCAGAAATTGCTCTTTATGAGTGAATTAGGTGAAGAACCTTATCCAAAATGATTTTAGTAAAAAAAAAAAAAAAATCTCCCTCCGAGAGCTGCAGCGGAGAGAAGTTTCTCTTCCCTGCAGCTGCAAACACTGTTTATCTGACTGGTCGCATCCTGTGCAACCAGGTCAGATAAAGCACTTGCTGGTGTGGTCACATCTAATGCCACAATGTCAGGCAAGTGGTTAATAGGAGACTGTAACGCTCATATTAATATTGGTAAATACGTTTAATGTGTCATTCAATGACAAATGTTTTGAATGTGAGTTGCATGAGCACGGGCAGTACGGTTGGTGTAATGGTTAGCATTACTGCCTCACAGCACTGAGGTCATGGGTTCCATTCCCACCATGGCCCTAACGGTGTGCAGTTTGTACATTCTCCCCGGACATGCGCGGGTTTCCTCAGGGTACTCCGGTTTTTCTCTCACAATCCAAAAATATACTGGTAGGTTAATTGGCTCCCAACAAAATTAACCCTAGTGTGAATGTGTCTGTGTGTACATGTGATAGGGAATATATAATATTGTAAGCTCCACTGGGGCTGGTACTGATGTGAATGGTCAAATATTCTCTGTACAGCGCTGCAGAATATGTGTGCGCTATATAAGTAACTGGTAATAAATAAAAATAAATAATGAGATCTATTTATAAAATTAAGGCAGATAGAACTACTATCGGTATATAAGGCAAATGCGGCTTGGATTTCTTTTAAACACTATTTTCAATCTTCCTAACATCTTTCTATATTTATTTCTTTAGTATTTTTTTTTAAATTCTTTATTTAAAGAGCTCATGAGAGTAAACAGACTGGACACATGAATGTATATAGCATCAACAATAAGCTAATATTTTCTAAAGCAAAAACTGAAAGAAAATAAAGTATTGGGGAGGGGGGGGACAGACAGGACAGAACATCTCGAGGAGTCTCAGATGATGCACAGAAAGCGTCAGTATAGGGACTGCATATGCAAAGCATAGGTGCGTCGCACGGGTACAAAGTGGATCGCCGCTCAACGATGGGTTTGTGCGAAAGATCCGTTTGCTAGGAGATTGACAGGAAGAAGGCGTTTGTGGGTGTCAACTGACCGTTTACTGGGACTGTTTGGAAAAACGCAGGCTTGTCCATGCGTTTGAAGGGAGGGTTCCGGACGTCAAATCCGGTCCCGGACAGGCTGAAGTGTTCGCAGCGGCTGAGTAAGTCCTGGCTACTCACAGACTGCACAAAATCTGCTTGTACAGTTCTGCTACACATGCGTTCGCACACCTTTCTTGTTGATAGATTACCAATTCTATCAGATTATGTGAATTATGTATCGCTGTGGCGATTAAAAGAATGTGTATTTAAGTCTGTTATTTCCCCTTCTGTAAAGGGCCGTGATGGCCCGGAAGTGATGCGGCGGTGGAATGAGGACGTACACTTTCACTTCTATGAGTAGCCGTAGCATCAGGAAGTGACGCGGCAGGACTATTTAGAGAATACACTCCTGGACACCCGGTATTCCCGGTCAGGAGGAACATAATAGGACACAGCCGGAAGTGACGTTACAGACCCCAGGCCTATCAGAGCCGCCGGAGGTCCGGTTACTATGACTACAGCATACAACGGGAGTTACAGGAAGACAGGGATGTGTAATTGATCTTATTAGTGACTGCAGCTGCGTAATGGACATTTTGATTGGACAAGTAGTGTTTATAATAAGAATTTACTTACCGATAATTCTATTTCTCGGAGTCCGTAGTGGATGCTGGGGTTCCTGAAAGGACCATGGGGAATAGCGGCTCCGCAGGAGACAGGGCACAAAAAGTAAAGCTTTAGGATCAGGTGGTGTGCACTGGCTCCTCCCCCTATGACCCTCCTCCAAGCCTCAGTTAGGTACTGTGCCCGGACGAGCGTACACAATAAGGAAGGATTTATGAATCCCGGGTAAGACTCATACCAGCCACACCAATCACACTGTACAACCTGTGATCTGAACCCAGTTAACAGTATGATAACAGCGGAGCCTCTGAAAGGATGGCTCACAACAATAATAACCCGATTTTTGTAACTATGTACAAGTAATGCAGATAATCCGCACTTGGGATGGGCGCCCAGCATCCACTACGGACTCCGAGAAATAGAATTATCGGTAAGTAAATTCTTATTTTCTCTATCGTCCTAGTGGATGCTGGGGTTCCTGAAAGGACCATGGGGATTATACCAAAGCTCCCAAACGGGCGGGAGAGTGCGGATGACTCTGCAGCACCGAATGAGAGAACTCCAGGTCCTCCTTAGCCAGGGTATCAAATTTGTAGGATTTTACAAACGTGTTTGCCCCTGACTAAATAGCCGCTCGGCAAAGTTGTAAAGCCGAGACCCCTCGGGCAGCCGCCCAAGATGAGCCCACCTTCCTTGTGGAATGGGCATTTACATATTTTGGCTGTGGCAGGCCTGCCACAGAATGTGCAAGCTGAATTGTATTACACATCCAACTAGCAAAAGTCTGCTTAAAAGCAAGAGCACCCAGTTTGTTGGGTGCATACAGGATAACAGCAAGTCAGTTTTCCTGACTCCAGCCGTCCTGGAACCTATATTTTCAGGGCCCTGACCACATCTAGCAACTTGGAGTCCTCCAAGTCCCTAGTAGGCGCAAGACACCACAATAAGCTGGTTCAGGTGAAACACTGACACCACCTTAGGGAGAGAACTGGGGACGAGTCCGCAGCTCTGCCCTGTCCGAATGGACAAACAGATATGGGCTTTTTTGAGAAAAAAACCACCAATTTGACACTCGCCTGGTCCAGGCCAGGTCCAAGAGCATGTTCACTTTTCATGTGAGATGCTTCAAATCCACAGATTTGACTGGTTTTAAACCAATGTGTTTTGAGGAATCCCAGAACTACGTTGAGATCCCACAGTGCCACTGGAGGCACAAAAGGGGGTTGTATATGCAATACTCCCTTGACAAACTTCTGGACTTCAGGAACTGAAGCCAATTCTTTCTGGAAGAAAAATCGACAGGGCCGAAATTTGAACCTTAATGGACCCCAATTTGAGGCCCATAGACACTCCTGTTTGCAAGAAATGCAGGAATCGACCGAGTTGAAATTTCTTCGTGGGGCCTTCCTGGCCTCACACCACGCAACATATTTTCGCCACATGTGGTGATAATGTTGTGCGGTCACCTCCTTTCTGGCTTTGACCAGGGTAGGAATGACCTCTTCCTGAATGCCTTTTCCCTTAGGATCCGGCGTTCCACCGCCATGCCGTCAAACGCAGCTGCGGTAAGTCTTGGAACAGACATGGTACTTGCTGAAACAAGTCCCTTCTTAGCGGCAGAGGCCATAAGTCCTCTGTGAGCATCTCTTGAAGTTCCGGGTACCAAGTCCTTCTTGGCCAATCCGGAGCCATGAGTATAGTTCTTACTCCTCTACGTCTTATAATTCTCAGTACCTTAGGTATGAAAAGCAGAGGATGGAACACATACACCGACTGGTACACCCACGGTGTTACCAGAACGTCCACAGCTATTGCCTGAGGGTCTCTTAACCTGGCGCAATACCTGTCCCGTTTTTTGTTCAGACGGGACGCCATCATGTCCACCTTTGGTAATTCCCAACGGTTTACAATTATGTGGAAAACTTCCCCATGAAGTTCCCACTCTGCCGGGTGGAGGTCGTGCCTACTGAGGAAGTCTGCTTCCCAGTTTCCATTCCCGGAATGAAACACTGCTGACAGTGCTATCACATGATTTTCCGCCCAGCGAAAAGTCCTTGCAGTTTTTGCCACTGCCCTCCTGCTTCTTGTGCCGCCCTGTCTATTTACGTGGGCGACTGCCGTGATGTTTTATCCCACTGGATCAATACCGGCTGACCTTGAAGCAGAGGTCTTGCTAAGCTTAGAGCATTATAAATTTACCCTTAGCTATATTTATGTGGAGAAAAATCTCCAGACTTGATCACACTCCCTGGAAATTTTTTCCTTGTGTGACTGCTCCCCAGCCTCTCGGGCTGGCCTCCGTGGTCACCAACATCCAAAACTGAATGCCGAATCTGCGGCCCTCTAGAAGATGAGCACTCTGTAACCACCACAGGAGAGACACCCTTGTCCTTGGATATAGGGTTATCCGCTGATGCATCTGAAGATGCGATCCGGACCATTTGTCCAGCAGATCCCACTGAAAAGTTCTTGCATGAAATCTGCCGACTGGAATTGCTTCGAAGGAAGTCACCATTTTTTTACCATGGCCCTTGTGCAATGATGCACTGATTTTAGGAGGTTCCTGACTAGCTCGGATAACTCCCTGGCTTTCTCTTCCGGGAGAAACACCTTTTTCTGGACTGTGTCCAGAATCATCCCTAAGCACAGGAGACTTGTTGTCGGGATCAGCTGCGATTTTGGAATATTTAGAATCCACCCCTGCTGTTGTAACAGTATCCGAGATAGTGCTACTCCGACCTCCAACTGTTCCCTGGACTTTGCCCTTATCAGGAGATCGTCCAAGTAAGGGATAATTAAGACGCCTTTTCTTCGAAGAAGAACCATCATTTCGGCCATTACCTTGGTAAAGACCCGGGGTGCCGTAGACAATCCAAACGGCAGCGTCTGAAACTGATAGTGACAGTTCTGTACCACGAACCTGAGGTACCCTTAGTGATAAGGGCAAATTTGGGACATGGAGGTAAGCATCCCTGATGTCTCGGGACACCAGATAGTCCCCTTCTTCCCGGTTCATTATCACTGCTCTGAGTGACTCCATCTTGATTTGAACCTTTGTAAGTGTTCAAATTTTTTTAGATTTAGAATAGGTCTCACCTAGCCTTCTGGCTTCAGTACCACAATATAGTGTGGAATAATACCCCTTTTCTTGTTGTAGGAGGGGTAATTTAATTATCACCTGCTGGGAATACAGCTCGTGAATTTTTTCCCATACTGCCTCCTTGTCGGAGGGAGACCTTGGTAAAGCAGACTTCAGGAGCCTGCGCAGGGGAAACGTCTCGACATTCCAAACTGTACCCCTGGGATACTACTTGTAGGATCCAGGGGTCCTGTACGGTCTCAGCGTCATGCTGAGAGCTTGTCAGAAGCGGTGGAACGCTTCTGTTCCTGGGAATGGGCTGCCTGCTGCAGTCTTCTTCCCTTTCCTCTATCCCTGGGCAGATATGACTCTTATAGGGACGAAAGGACTGAAGCTGAAAAGACGGTGTCTTTTTCTGCAGAGATGTGACTTAGGGTAAAAACGGTGGATTTTCCAGCAGTTGCCGTGGCCACTAGGTCCGATGGACCGACCCCAAATAACTCCTCTTCCTTTATACGGCAATACACCTTTGTGCCGTTTGGAATCTGCATCACCTGACCACTGTCGTGTCCATAAACATCTTCTGGCAGATATGGACATCGCACTTACTCTTGATGCCAGAGTGCAAATATCCCTCTGTGCATCTCGCATATATAGAAATACATCCTTTAAATGCTCTATAGTCAATAAAATACTGTCCCTGTCAAGGGTATCAATATTTTTAGTCAGGGAATCCGACCAAGCCACCCCAGCTCTGCACATCCAGGCTGAGGCGATCGCTGGTCGCAGTATAACACCAGTATGTGTGTATATACTTTTTATGATATTTTTCCAGCCTCCTGTCAGCTGGCTCCTTGAGGACGGCCCTATCTATAGACGGTACCGCCACTTGTTCTGATAAGCGTGTGAGCGCCTTATCCACCCTAAGGGGTGTTTCCCAACGCGCCCTAACTTCTGGCGGGAAAGGGTATACCGCCCATATTTTCTATCGGGGGGAACCCACGCATCATCACACACTTCATTTAATTTATCTGATTCAGGAAAAACTACGGTAGTTTTTTCACATCCCACATAATACCCTCTTTTGTGGTACTTGTAGTATCAGAAATATGTAACACCTCCTTCATTGCCCTTAACGTGTGGCCCTAATAAGGAATACGTTTGTTTATTCACCGTCGACACTGGATTCAGTGTCCCTGTCTGTGTCTGTGTCGACCGACTAAAGTAAACGGGCGTTTTAAAACCCCTGACGGTGTTTTTGAGACGTCTGGACCGGTACTAATTGTTTGTCGGCCGTCTCATGTCGTCAACCGACCTTGGCGCGTGTTGACATTATCACGTAATTCCCTAAATAAGCCATCCATTCCGGTGTCGACTCCCTAGAGAGTGACATCACCATTACAGGCAATTGCTCCGCCTCCTCACCAACATCGTCCTCATACATGTCGACACACACGTACCGACACACAGCACACACACAGGGAATGCTCTGATAGAGGACAGGACCTACTAGCCCTTTGGAGAGACAGAGGGAGAGTTTGCCAGCACACACCAAAAACGCTATAATTATATAGGGACAACCTTATATAAGTGTTTTCCCTTATAGCATCTTTTTTATATATTTCTAACGCCAAATTAGTGCCCCCCCTCTCTGTTTTAACCCTGTTTCTGTAGTGCAGTGCAGGGGAGAGCCTGGGAGCCTTCCCTCCAGCCTTTCTGTGAGGGAAAATGGCGCTGTGTGCTGAGGAGATAGGCCCCGCTCCTTTTTCGGCGGCCTCGTCTCCCGCTCTTAACGGATTCTGGCAGGGGTTAAATATCTCCATATAGCCCCCGGAGGCTATATGTGAGGTATTTTTAGCCAAAAAAGGTTTTCATTTGCCTCCCAGGGCGCCCCCCTCCCAGCGCCCTGCACCCTCAGTGACTGCCGTGTGAAGTGTGCTGAGAGGAAAATGGCGCACAGCTGCAGTGCTGTGCGCTACCTTAAGAAGACTGAGGAGTCTTCTGCCGCCGATTCTGGACCTCTTCTCGTTTCAGCATCTGCAAGGGGGCCGGCGGCGAGGCTCCGGTGACCATCCAGGCTGTACCTGTGGTCGTCCCTCTGGAGCTAATGTCCAGTAGCCAAGAAGCCAATCCATCCTGCACGCAGGTGAGTTCACTTCTTCTCCCCTAAGTCCCTCGTTGCAGTGATCCTGTTGCCAGCAGGACTCACTGTAAAATAAAAAACCTAAGCTAAACTTTTCTAAGCAGCTCTTTAGGAGAGCCACCTAGATTGCACCCTTCTCGGCCGGGCACAAAAATCTAACTGAGGCTTGGAGGAGGGTCATAGGGGGAGGAGCCAGTGCACACCACCTGATCCTAAAGCTTTACTTTTTGTGCCCTGTCTCCTGCGGAGCCGCTATTCCCCATGGTCCTTTCAGGAACCCCAGCATCCACTAGGACGATAGAGAAAAACAGATACAGGGAAGGGAATCATTATACTGCCTTGAAAAAGACCCCCGGTTTAGGGTTGAAACACGTTGGCTGCCGCAAGGAAGGAACCCCACTACTCCTGTTTGGATCGGGGACTGTGGAGCCTATTGCCAGGACGGAGATCCCAGATCACTTGCCCGGGGGGACCTCTGGTGACTATAAAAATGTGGTTGAGAACTGTTTTTTCACCAGTTCTCAGAACTTCTGGTAATTGTGTAGCTTTTTCTCCTATTCACAGGAATTATATTGTACTGCCTTGTACGATGTTTTTATGCTTATTGATGTAATAGACATGATTAAATTGATTTTACTGTACATGAAGAGAATTTGTCCCCCCCCCCCATGTGCTGTTAACCACGACTTGAGGATTTTATAACATGAGGAGGATATTATCCAATTCAAGGGATGTAGATTTATTTCTGTGGCGCCTAGTGGAACTTTTATCTTTCACCATGTTCTCATTATTGGGAATGTAGCCATAGGGCGTAACAGTACAATATAGCCAGAAAAACACAATACCTGACATAAACCCTGTGTTATGTGAACGCAAAGTCACAGCACGACAGAGGATTTAAGCGGTATTAAGTGACTGAAACATAGTGAAAAAATACTAAACAGTATATCCTGTGTAACACTATATGGTATACGAGACCCTGACACACTTAGATCCCCAGAATATAGAATATAGTAATAGCAATGTGTGTGATACACAGAACAAAATTCACACAGAAAAAAATTCACACTATAAGCACACACAGTCACAGGTACAATGCAGAAATGATTACCTATAATCAATAAACATGCACTGGACTAGTAATACTACATATAGCTATGTATGTATACAGATATAACAATGCACAGTAAACACTGGATGTATATCACAGAATACTTGTACTAAATATTCATATAGAGTGCAATTGTTCTTAACTAGCGCTGTCTAAACGACATGTAGAATACTTAAGTGTCCTGTAAATGCACAGCGCTGATGATGCAGGTGGCTTTACAGAGGAGACATTGCCCAGCAGTCCCAGGATCAGCGTAGCTCTGTGAAATGGCGCACAAACGCTGACAGGGAGAGAATGAGATGCAGGTCCAGGGCGGGAACACCTGCTGTAGATGGCGCCTGGAGCTGGGGGATGGGCTACAGGTCAGCGCCTTATTTCCTTTGCTGGACTTCACCACCGGGTACTATGGAGCCTATGTTTAACGGATTTTAGTAAATCTGACCTGGTAGATATAGTGGGGTCTTTGCACGGCTACAGTGTCCACGCCAGCAGCGCGATCTGCTTCCTGGGATCGCGACCAGATTGCGATTTCGGCGGGTCCCAGCTAGGGGACCCTCTTACCTCCTCCCTGAAGTGCGGCCACGCGATCCTGGAGAGCAGCAGCGGTGATGTGCGCCTTAAGGGAACCGGAGGGCCTCCGCTGCAAGTACCCAGCAACCAGGGCACGGGAGTATGCAGCGTCGCTGAGGGAGGTGATGGAGCCGCAGCACAGAATGTCAACATGACATAAACAGCATCCAGTGCCTGTGCTGCGGCCCCTGAAGTCTTCTTTCTTCATAAAAAGCTCTAGGCACCAACTTATAAACTGAGCTCCAGTGCCTGGAGGCGGGGCCATAGAGGGGGCGGTGCAGTGCATCCTGGGAACAGTCAAAGCTTTAGCCTGTTGGTGCCTCCCTCGGATCAAGATCCAACTCTACACCCCAATGTTATTCCCTGTGGAATACCAGTGTATCCCGCTGCAGAAATATGAATACTTACACCGAGTGCGCAGAACTGATGAGACAGAGAGCCTGGAACAGTACAAAGGTTTTGGTTTTGCATTTTTCTAACCATTGGAACAAGTAACTAGTCATGCTACCACAGACTTCTTCATAACAATAGATATTAACATCAGTGGTGCTATCCTAAAGTGCTGTACTTTCCTTTTCATGGGGGGGGGGGGAGGTTCAGGGGATGTTTGCGGAAAAATTACTTCACAGAAAGGGTAGTTGACAAGTGGAATAGCCTCCCATCAGAGGTGGTAGAGGCTAAGATAGTAGAGCAATTTAAACATGCATGGGATAGACATAAGGATATCCTTACAAAGAAATAAAGGATCAAATAAGGTTAGAGATAAAAATAATCTAAAAAAAAAAAGGGGCAGACTAGATGGGCCAAGTGGTTCTTATTTGCCGACAAATTCTGTTTCTATGTCTTTGTAATAGGAAGGACACCTCTGCCAGTAGATGCTAAAGACCCCAATCAAAACTGACAATAGTTATAAATGGCTATGGTTATACATTTTCCAAAGAATATTAACATACATGTATCACATAAAAAGGTTTCAGAAATTCAAATGCAAAGAGAAAAACTAAAAAAACAAAAAACAAAAAAACCAACAGGCAACTAACCTCTATTTTAATATTCATTGAATCAGCCTTCAGCATTTCTTTTTCCTTTACCATAGTTGACTTCTGCTCATTTTCACCGTCACAGACTCTGCGACTCTTACTTACAATTCTTTTCTCCTAAAAACAGAAAAAAAAATAAGATTTTACTTACCGGTAAATTTATTTCTCGTAGTCCGTAGTGGATGCTGGGGACTCCGTAAGGACCATGGGGAATAGACGGACTCCGCAGGAGACATGGGCACTTTAAGAAAGAATTTAGATTCTGGTGTGCTCTGGCTCCTCCCTCTATGTCCCTCCTCCAGACCTCAGTTAGAGAAACTGTGCCCGGAAGAGCTGACAGTACAAGGAAAGGATTTTGGTAATCCAGGGCAAGATACATACCAGCCACACCAATCACACCGTATAACTTGTGATAAACTTACCCAGTCAACAGTATGAACAACAGAGCATCAGTTCAACCCTGATGCAACTATAACATAACCCTTATTGCAGCAATACTATATACAAGTATTGCAGAAGAAGTCTGCACTTGGGACGGGCGCTCAGCATCCACTACGGACTACGAGAAATAGATTTACCGGTAAGTAAAATCTTATTTTCTCTAACGTCCTAGTGGATGCTGGGGACTCCGTAAGGACCATGGGGATTATACCAAAGCTCCCAAACAGGCGGGAGAGTGCGGATGACTCTGCAGCACCGATTGAGCAAACACAAAATCCTCCTCAGCCAGGGTATCAAACTTATAGAACTTTGCAAAAGTGTTTGAACCTGACCAAGTAGCCGCTCGGCACAGCTGTAATGCCGAGACCCCTCGGGCAGCCGCCCAAGAAGAGCCCACCTTCCTAGTGGAATGGGCCTTAACTGATTTTGGCAGCGGCAATCCAGCCGCAGAATGAGCCTGCTGAATCGTGTTACAGATCCAGCGAGCAATAGTTTGCTTTGAAGCAGGAGCACCAAGCTTGTTGGAAGCATACAAGATAAACAAAGACTCTGTTTTCCTGACCCTAGCCGTTCTGGCTACATAAACCTTCAAAGCCCTGACCACATCAAGCAACTCGGAATCCTCCAAGTCAGTAGTAGCCACAGGCACCACAATAGGTTGGTTTATATGAAAAGATGAAACCACTATCGGCAGGAATTGTGGACGGGTCCTCAATTCTGCTCTATCTGCATGGAAAACCAGATAGGGGCTTTTATGTGACAAAGCCGCCAATTCTGACACACGCCTAGCCGAAGCCAAGGCTAGTAGCATGACCACCTTCCACGTGAGATATTTTAATTTCACCGTTTTGAGTGGTTCAAACCAGTGGGATTTCAGGAAACTCAACAACACGTTAAGATCCCAAGGTGCCACTGAAGGCACAAAAGGGGGCTGAATATGCAGCACTCCCTTTACAAATGTCTGAACTTCAGGTAGAGAAGCCAGATCTTTTTGAAAGAAAATGGATAGGGCCGAAATCTGGACCTTAATGGAACCCAATTTTAGGCCCAAAGTCACTCCTGACTGTAGGAAGTGAAGGAAACGGCCCAGCTGGAATTCCTCCGTAGAGGCATTCTTGGCCTCACACCAAGCAACATATTTTCACCATATACGGTGATAATGTTGAGCTGTCACGTCCTTCCTAGCGATTATCAGCGTAGGGACAACCTCATCCGGAATGCCTTTCTCTGCTAGGATCCGGCGTTCAACCGCCATGCCGTCAAATGCAGCCGCGGTAAGTCTTGGAACAGACAGGGCCCCTGTTGCAACAGGTCCTGTCTTAGAGGAAGATACCACGGGTCCTCTGTGAGCATATCTTGCAGATCTGGATACCAAGTCCTTCTTGGCCAATCCGGAACAATGAGTATTGTTCTCAATCCTCTTTTTCTTATGATTCTCAGCACCTTGGGTATGAGGGGAAGAGGAGGAAATACATCGACCGATTGGAACACCCACGGTGTCACCAGTGCGTCCACAGCTATCGCCTGAGGGTCTCTTGACCTGGCGCAATACCTCTGTAGCTTTTTGTTGAGGCGGGATGCCATCATGTCCACCTGTGGCAGTTCCCACCGACTTGCAATCTGCGTGAAGACTTCTTGATGAAGTCCCCACTCTCCCGGGTGGAGGTCGTGCCTGCTGAGTTAGTCAGCTTCCCAGTTGTCCACTCCCGGGATGAACACTGCTGACAGTGCGCTTACGTGATTCTCCGCCCAGCGAAGAATTCTGGTGGCTTCCGCCATTGCCACCCTGCTCCTTGTGCCGCCTTGTCGGTTTACATGAGCCACAGCGGTGATGTTGTCTGACTGAATCAGAACCGGTTGGTCGCGAAGCAGGGTCTCCGCTTGACGTAGGGCGTTGTAAATGGCCCTTAGTTCCAGGATGTTGATGTGAAGGCAAGTCTCCTGACTTGACCACAGACCTTGGAAATTTCTTCCCTGTGTGACTGCTCCCCACCCTCGGAGGCTTGCATCCGTGGTCACCAGGACCCAGTCCTGAATGCCGAATCTGCGGCCCTCGAGAAGGTGAGCACTCTGCAGCCACCACAGGAGAGACACCCTGGCCCTGGGGGATAGGGTGATTAACCGATGCATCTGAAGATGTGATCCGGACCATTTGTCCAGTAAGTCCCATTGAAAGGTCCTCGCATGGAACCTGCCGAAGGGAATGGCCTCGTATGATGCCACTATCTTTCCCAGGACTCGAGTGCAGTGGTGCACTGACACCTGTTTTGGTTTTAATAGGTTTCTGACCAGTGTCATGAGTTCCTGAGCTTTCTCTATCGGGAGATAAACCCTTTTCGGGTCTGTGTCCAGAATCATGCCCAGGAAAGGCAGACGAGTCGTAAGAATCAACTGCGACTTTGGCATATTTAGAATCCAGCCGCGTTGCCGTAACACTTCCAGAGAACGTGCTAGGCTGATCAGCAACTGCTCTCTTGACCTCTCTTTAATGAGGAGATCGTTCAAGTATGGGATAATTGTGACCCCTTGCTTCCGCAGGAGTACCATCATTTCCGCCATTACCTTGGTAAATATTCTCGGAGCCGTGGAGAGACCAAACGGCAACGTCTGAAATTGGTAATGACAATCCTGTACCACAAATCTGAGGTACGCCTGATGAGGTGTATAAATGGGGACATGAAGGTATGCATCCTTTATGTCCAGAGACACCATAAAATCCTCCCCTTCCAGGTTTGCGATGACCGCTCTCAGCGATTCCATCTTGAACCGGAACCTTTTCAGGTACATGTTCAGGGATTTTAAATTCAATATGGGTCTGACCGAACCATCCGGTTTCGGTACTACAAACATGGTCAAATAATAACCCCTTCCTTGTTGAAGGAGGGGAACCTTGACCACCACCTGTTGAAGATACAATTTGTGAATTGCAGTTAACACTATTTCCCTCTCGAGGGGGGAAGCTGGCAGGGCCGATTTGAGGTATCGGTGAGGGGGCATCTCTTCGAATTCCAGCTTGTATCCCTGAGACACAATATCTATTGCCCAGGGATCCAACTGGGAGTGAACCCATCTTATGGCTGAAATTTTGAAGACGCGCCCCCACCGGGCCTAGCTCCGCCTGTGGACCCCCAGCGTCATGCGCTGGATTTTGTGGTAGCCGGGGAGGACTTCTGTTCCTGGGAACTAGCTGTGTTGTGCAGCTTCTTTCCTCTGCCCCTGCCAAGAAAGGACGCACCTCGGACTTTCTTGCTTTTCTGTGATTGAAAGGACTGCATTTGGTAATACGGTGCTTTCTTAGGCTGTGAGGAAACATATGGCAAAAAAATTTACTTTCCAGCAGTAGCTGTGGAGACCAGGTCCGAGAGACCCTCCCCAAACAATTCCTCACCCTTGTAAGGTAAAACCTCCATGTACCTTTTTGAGTCGGCATCACCTGTCCATTGCAGAGTCCACAGGACCCTTCTGGCAGAAATCGACATAGCATTTATTCTAGAATCCAGTAGACTAATGTCTCTTTGAGCATCTCTCATATATAGGACAGCGTCTTTTATATGCCCCAGGGTCAATAATAATATATCCTTGTCTAAGGTATCAAGTTCCTCAGACAGGGTGTCCGTCCATGCTGCTACAGCACTACACACCCAGGCCGACGCGATCGCCGGCCTCAGTAAGGTACCTGAATTTGTATAAATGGACTTCAGGGTACCCTCCTGCTTTCTATCCGCAGCATCCTTGAGGGTAGCCGTATCCTGTGACGGCAGGGCTACCTTCTTGGATAAGAGTTTTAAAGCTTTGTCCACCCTAGGGGAGGATTCCCAGCGTAACCTGTCCGTTGGCGGGAAAGGATACGCCATAAGAATCCGTTTGGAAATCTGCAGTTTTTTATCTGGAGATTCCCAAGCCTTTTCACATAACTCATTTAGCTCGTGTGAAGGGGGAAAGGTCACCACCTGCCTCTTTTCCCCATACATATGAACCCTCTTGGCAGGGACTGGGGTTTCCTCTGTGATGTGCAACACATCCTTAATTGCTATAATCATATAACGGATGGATTTAGCCAATTTTGGCTGTAACTTTGCATCATCGTAATAGACACTGGAATCAGAATCCATGTCGGTATCTGTGTCAACAATTTGGGATAGTGGGCGCTTCTGAGACCCTGATGGCCTCTGCGACATAGGATCAGGCATGGGCTGAGACCCTGACTGTCCTGAAAATAAAAAACCTAACAAAATACTTTCTCGCAGCAAGCTCAGGAGAGCTCACTGAAAAGCACCCAGCTCATCCGGGCACAGATTCAAACTGAGGTCTGGAGGAGGGACATAGAGGGAGGAGCCAGAGCACATCAGAATCTAAATTCTTTCTTAAAGTGCCCATGTCTCCTGCGGAGCCAGTCTATTCCCCATGGTCCTTACGGAGTCCCCAGCATCCACTAGGACGTTAGAGAAATAAAAATTAAACAATAAATCCAATATTTAAATCCGTTATCCTGCTCACTGATGCTGGATATTGCTTGGGCAAGTCAGGTCAACCTGTGTACTGTTTCAGTGTGAAAGGCTCAACCCAGGTTGTGTATCCCATGTCCGATACGCAGGTCGCAGCCAAGGTTAATCACGGAACCGACCCGGGTAGATTTCAGTGTGAAACAGTGTCCCGGGTAACTCAAGTCAGATTATGTATAATAAAGATCAAAGTGCTCCTTTTAACATAACCTGGAACACCCCTTTCACGCCGCTGTGATAACCCTGGCCATGACCAGGCTCATATATCCCAGGTCGACCTTTTCACACTGACACAGGACCCGGTTTATTCCAGGGTCCTTGCCTCAGTCTGAACATAGTTGAAACAGTGTTCCAGGTTGGAGTGCGGATCTCAGTGTGTAAGGAATATAATAATGGGCCAGGTCTAATGTGGGAATATCACGAACATTATCGCACTGCGTATGCTTTGAAATCGAGTGTATGCAAATACGGGTGATGCAGATTCAAAAGCAATTCATTCAAATCTCTACTTTTGGATGAAGGGACTTAACAGAGTGGTAATTGGGCATTTGCGGACTATGCAGAGTTGTGTACACGCATATACCAATACCAATACCAATAAACTTGTTGTCATATTACTTGCACCAGAAAAGATGAATTAGGAGAATTGATAAATGATGACGAAATAAAAGCGGAAATACTGAACAAATTCTTTTCATCAGTATTCACCAGAGAAGAACTGATGGTGGGAGTAGAGCATAACAATTGTGACAGTAATGATTCATGGTTAGACACTTGTTTAAGCAAAGTAGTAGTCCGGGAGAGACTAAGCAAAATTAAGATTAATAAATCACCTGGTCCTGATGGACTTCACCCGCGGGTTTTTATGGAGCTTAGTTCACAACTAGCACAACCCCTATACTTGATTTTCAATAGTTCAATCAGATCAGGCATGGTACCGAAGGATTGGCGTATAGCTGAGGTAGTGCCATTATTTAAAAAGGGATCCAAAAATCTTCTGGGAAACTACAGACCAGTTAGTTTAACATCTACAGTGGGGAAAATATTGGAAGGAATTCTAAGGGACGTCATACAGGAGTGTCTAAAATCCGCTAGGATTATTAGCAAGAACCAGCATGGGTTTGTGAGGGACAGGTCATGTCAGACTAACTTAATTAGCTTCTACGAGGGAGTGAGCAATAATCTTGATCAAGGAAAAGCAGTGTATGTGGTCTTCCTAGATTTTGCAAAAGCCTTCGATACAGTTCCTCACAGGAGACTGATGATCAAATTAAAGGAGATTGGCCTAGGAAAAACTATTTGCACATGGATAAGCAGCTGGTTGGATAGCAGGGTACAGCGAGTAGTGGTCAACGGGAAGTCCTCAACCTGGTCCCCAGTAGTCAGCGGAATACCACAAGGGTCCGTACTCGGACCACTACTGTTCAACATATTTATCAATGACCTAGAAATAGGCCTGGAAAGCAAAGTGTCAATCTTTGCAGATGATACTAAACTGTGTAAGGTAATTAATTCAGAATTGGATGTGGAGTCCTTGCAGAATGATCTATCTAAACTTGAACTCTGGGCGTCTAAATGGAAAATGAGGTTCAATACAGACAAATGCAAGGTTATGGATTTTGGGACTAAAAACAAACTTGCATCCTACATATTAAATGGGGAACACCTAGGGGAAACAGAGTTGGAAAAACTTTTGGGGGTATTCATTGATAATAGGCTTAATAACCGTACAGAAGGTCAAAACGCAGTGAAGAAGGCAAGTAAGGTGCTAGCGTGCATAAAAAGGGGAATTGAGACAAGGGACTCGGATGTAATCATGCCGCTGTATAAGGCATTGGTACGTCCGCACCTGGAATATTGTGTTCAGTTTTGGGCACCATTGTATAAAAAAAGACATCAGTGAACTCGAAAGTGTTCAAAGGCAAGCTACTTAATTGATTAAAGGCCTAGAAGGACTGGACTATAAGGAAAGACTTACTAGGCTGAATATGTATACACTAGAAAAGAGGCGCCTAAAAGGAGATATTATTAATATCTTCAAATATGTAAAGGGACATCACAAAGAGTTATCAGAGGAATTATTTATTAAAAGAACACAGTTTAGGACACGTGGGCACTCTCTGCGACTGGAGAAGAGAAAGTTCCGAACGCAACAGAGGAAAGGGTTCTTCACTGTTAGGGCAATCAGGATGTGGAATTCCCTGCCAGGGAAGGTGGTAATGGCGGACTCTGTATCTGGATTTAAAAAAAGGAATGGATAAATTTCTGAATGAAAAAGCTATCCAAGGTTATAATACTTAAAATATCAACGTGGTTAATCCGGGGGTAACATGAGTTATAGTAGCTAACTAGTCATAAAACATTATTCAGCAAGTACTGTATGTAGAATCATCACAACTTAAAACAGGTTGAACACGATGGGCAATTTGCCTCTATTCAACCTCAAATACTATGTTACTATAGGGGTATTGCAAATGTGCCCTGATAATAATGGTTGTCATTAACCCTAATGCGCAGACAGTGGCGCTCCGGCTGCAGACATGCGTACAACGCTGCATACTGGCGTAGATATGCATTTATGTGTGCCAGCACTTACAGCCAACCTCCATTTAGCGCTGCCTCAGCCCATAATCCTCAGCTGGGTACACACTACACGATGTAACAATGCAATGTTCTTCCACAGTCACTAAATCCCACAACACACGATATAGAGTATAGACACCATGTAATCTTCTGAACGATGGCACGATAATTATTGTGTCAGAGGATAGTATCTTATTAATAGTTTCTCCTGTGCAATAAGTGTGGTCCTGCATACACACTACACAGTGTGCCCCACATCATACATTCTGACGTGCAGCACATCAGATGGGAAGAGGCGATGAGTAACGGCCAGGAACGAAGGATCAGGTGTACGCACTATACGATTTGTACAATATATTGTTCCCAACAACAGCGTCAAATTTAAAAACAATTAGAAACTTCTTCATCCTAAAAAGGATAAACACAGTTAAGCTGAAGGCTATTCTGTTCCTCTCTAACATCATGGAATCTGCCATCCCTCCCAGCTGTTAAAGATGAACAGCACTCATTCAACAAATATCACAACAGGACTACGATAATTAGAACCATTTAAACAACATCCCTAAACACGGAAACCAAACTCGGCATTATGTACTCAGGGGTCTGAACACACAATCATTATATGATTAGAGGTCATCAGACTTACAACTAGTGGCCACATAAAATTACAGTAGGCACCAATATGCAACTGTAATGTACACAAAAGCCATGACAAAAGAAGAAGGTGCGATTGCACAATGTCATTGTTTCTTTGAAAAGGGAAGAAATAAAGGGGTCACCCCACTTAACGTACCACCGCATGCAAGGGGGGGGGGGGGGGGGGGGGGGGAGAGAGTTCCCATCGTAACTACGGACAAATGCCGGCAATGGCGCTGAAACTCAGCCCCTGGCGGCCCTATCTCGCCCCAGATTTGTGGATGTTTGTACGCAGCCCTAAATAGCTATAAAAAAATCTGCAGATACCGTGAGTGCGGCATATAGCTGCACTTACAGTGGCGAGATCATTGTTACTAACACGATTGATCCAAAGAGTAAGTTTAGGATTTGTTCTTGTTACAAAGTGAAAGATAGAAGTACGTGTTCTTTCACTGCAGGACAATCCAAGGCCTCTGATTCATTACAGAGGTTAATGTGCACAGACTTTATATAGAGAAGTTAAATAGTCTTACGTTAGGAGACTTTGTAATTGTAATAGTGAGTATGTCTTGCTTAGGTCTCTGAGACGTGACTGCAATGATCTCTTTCTCAGCATTTCGCCGATCTTCTTCTATTTCCTGCAACAAGAAAATAAATCAGTTTAGTTTAATAGAAAGATAATGCAGCTAAGTTACAGATTCATCAGGTGGAGCACACTGTAAAGGAAAACCCACTTAAAAAGACTGTGTAAATGTGAAAACAATCTAGAAGAAATGTAGAAAGACCAAACTGAGCTCCCACTGCGCAATTACATAATGAAGAGGGTTTATGAATGTGAATCAACCACTAAAGAATACTCTTTACCCTCATGGATAAAATCTTGAGAGCCCAAAGCTGACAGCACAGAGGATTTGCACTGTATCTGTCAAGTCTTCGAGGACTTCGGTGCAGATTCAATTGTTTTACCCTGCAGCTACCCCCAGGTGGCACAAAACAGAGCAATTCGATTGTTGCTCCGTTTAGGTGCCCTATAGCCTCGGGGCTGACATTTCTCACAGCTTCCTGAGGTGCGAGAAGAAATGTGCGCAAAGTCAGCACTTTGGGCGTCAGGAACTGTGACAATAGATGGGATTTTTAGAAGCCTAAAACAATTGAATCTGCATCTTCTTTAAAGCCAAAACATTGGATTATGTGGGAAGACTTC
This sequence comes from Pseudophryne corroboree, assembly GCF_028390025.1. Lineage (NCBI taxonomy): Eukaryota > Metazoa > Chordata > Amphibia > Anura > Myobatrachidae > Pseudophryne > Pseudophryne corroboree. Next base: position 53,444,072 of record NC_086455.1, read on the forward strand.
AGCAGTCCATGCAATGATGAAACAGGTGTCTCGTACTCCCCATAGGGGGAGACAGGCTCTCTTTTTAGTATTGTTTGAATCAGTGTGGTAAACCATTACTTCAAGATCTAAGATGTGAAGCTGAGATTCTTGAGATGCATGTGAATATGACCATGGGATGGATGATCTGAGTAAAATAAAAAACAAATAGCACATAATGTCTGCACCCATGGAGAGAAGGCCCATATACCACCCTTGCTTTGCAAAACATACAGTTAGCAGGAAAATCAGAATGCCATCCTTTCAGATCTGTTACGGACCTTTTACGAAGAGCACAGGAAGGGAAGACCCAAACTACTCCTAATGACCAAAAGATTACCATGGTCTCTTCCTGAATTGTTTGAGGACCTTGAGATGAAGTGCAATACATTGACTGTTCCTTACCCTGCCCTACAATGGCGCTTACTTAGGAGGTTGTCGTCAAAGCCATAAAACCACGGTCACTCCTATTGTAGAGGCTCAAGCAGATAAGTTTTCTGCGGCTATTAAGGAGCAGAAAGAGCAACTGGATTCTACAGATATTAAGGTCGTGGCTAAGCAGACCAAAATTGAGGAGCATGAACAGGCACTGTTCTATATGCAACAGGAGTTGGATCAAGTGCACGATATTAACCATCAATTACTTAACAAGTTTGACTACCTCGAAAACCGTTCAAGACTGATAACCTTCGTATTGTCGGGCTTCCGGAACATCTTAATGGCCCGGAATTAAGCAATTTTATTAGTACGGACTTATTGCAACTCCTCGATTTAACTTCTGAGCTCCCCAACTTTGCATATTCCATTGTTTGAGTTCGGCTCACAAATCTATCTGCGCGGCGGCCTGTAAAACAAGTAAACTTGACTGGCAACAACACCGCCTTCTAATCTTCCAGGATTACTCTGACGAAGTCTCCCAGGCCCGGAAGGAGATGTCCCCGGTCTGTTCTAAATTATTCCAGGCTCAACGCTAATTTGCACTCCTCTTTCCGGGCAGACTTCGAATCCTTAGTGATTAAGCTTCAAGGACTTTACCTCAGCTGCTGATGCAATGGCTTTTCTGGAGGAAAGGTCAACATCTTGACTGGTTTCGTCTGCATAATCTCGCTGCAGTATTTTGCCTTATATCTGTTCACACGTTAATTTCTAAATTAGTATTATTCATGTTATTCAGTGGTATGGGTCTATCCAATATTGTTATGACTTCCTATATACCCTGATTGCATGCTGATTATTGCATTTGTTATTTTTTCTCTATACTCATATACGAATGCATTTTTGGTGTCAGGAAAAACTGGTATAGCTAATCATGTAGCTATTTTTCTTAGTCATAGTTTTATTCTGTTCTCTGATGGGTTTGAAGAGGGGCTACCCCACCAGAACCTTTTTCTGTTATCTCATGTGTGTTATCTGGATGCATCTATTCAGTTTCTTATATTTTGTACCACTATTTTGAAGTGAGTTGGATGTTTTCATCGCCTCTGTCCCCCCCCCCCCCACCTACCTTTCCCCCCTCCCTTCACCTGGAGCAGGACAGATACTTGTAATTTTCTTCTATTGTACTTTGACATCTATTACTATATTCCTTAGAAAGTCAGTTCAATATTCGCTATTGTTTTATGCAGCAGTTTATAGGGATGTTGGGCTCTCCCGGGGTGTGACTGATGTGGATATGTTTATTCTCTCCTACAATAACCCAAATGCTTGAGCTAAAACTTTATTCCTGGAATGTTCAGGGTACAAAGACCCTGGCAAAACATCGGAAAATTATATCTTATCTTAATATACATAATGCTGACATTTCTTTTTTACAGGAGACTCAACTCACTGCTCCCGAACATAAGTTTTCGATGTTGGGTCAGAAAAATGTTGCGGATGCTCCTTTTTTTTTCCAGGTCTAGGGAGAAGCAATTTTGGTAAAATAAAAATAATAAAAAAAAAAAACGCTTACTCTTACAATTGTCCATCAGCGGTCAGATAACGAGGGTCGATATGTCCTCCTTGTGGCAAAGATAGTTGGTGTGCAATATGTGTTTTGTAATATTTATGCCCCTGTGATCTATAAGACCTTTTATACATCGCTACACAACCTTTTACTTCCCTACTCAGACTCTAATATAATTCTGGGTGATGATTTTAATGTAGTTTCTTCTCAGTTCATGGATCGCCAGCCCGTGAACATCCCCTCTTACCGCCCCTGTAAAATTGTTATTTCGTACAGACTTTGAACTTTTCATCTGGTTGATATATGGAGGCTCCAACACCCGGTTGATAAGGAATTTACTTTTTATTCGGTACCCCATTCAGTGTTCACTGGGATTGATTATTTTTTACCCTCCGCTACATTAGCTTCCAAGATTGAGCAATCCGATATTGACACTCTAGGTTTGACAGACCATGCCCCTATTTGGTTCAGGCTTAGCACACAAATTCACTCTGGTAATCTTAGATTATGGCGTTTTCCCTCAGATACGGCAGTTTCTCATACCTTCCGTGACCCTCTTCAATCAGCATGGAATGAGTATCACATGACCCGCTCTTTATTGGCAGACTGCATAGGCGGTCCTTCTAAGTAGATTGTTGTCATATATGTCTCACTACAATAAGCCTCATTCTGATAAATTGCGCGCTGCGCAGTCGGCATTGACTCATGCATTTGAATCTATGAAACGTAATCCCCCTGTCCATTCTGCTGTGTTTAAAGACGCTTTAATCCAACAGATTGGTGATAGGTGTGTACATAACAAATATCAATTTCACATACACTAATAAAAATAGCAAATTGCTTTCTAATCTTCTCAATGGTGAAGGGTCTAGCGCTGCCATCCTTGCGCTGAAAGATGGTTCTGGTGTGTTGCACGCATCGGGCCCCAGTATAATTAATGCACTGCACAATTTTTACTCTCCTCTCTATACTCCGGAACCTATTGACTTGTCTCAAAAACAATTTTTTTGGGCTGCGCTTATTCATCCCCACTTATTAGATTAACACACTTCTCCCCTTATAGCTCCAATTTCGGATTCTGAGGTCCTTACTGTGATCAAGGGTCTTAAATCTGGAAAATCACCCGGCCAAGATAGGCTCACTGCGGAATTTTACAAAAATGTCTCTCGCACTCCATAGTCCCTTCATTTACTTCTTTAAATAATTCCTTTTTATTCCTGGAATGTTCAGGGTACAAATTTTAATGATGCCATTATTAAAATTCTCTCGAAACCTCGCAAAGATCCTTTACTGGCCTTCTCTTATCGTCCCATTTTCCTGTTAAATGTGGACTATAAAATTTTCACTAAAGTATTAGCAAACAGGCTGAAACTTGTATTGCCTTTCATAATTCATAAGGACCAGACAGGTTTCATCTGGGGCCGCAGTGCTGTCTCTAACATCTGCAAAGTATTAGCCCTTCTACAACATCTAGATGATCTACATGTTAATGATCTCCACCTGCTCATTTCATTAGATGCCGAAAAGGCATTTGACCTAATGGTCTGGAATAATTTATATGAGACGCTACATAGGTTTGGCTTTCCTAACGAGTTTATAAATCTAGTACGTACCCTTAACGCCGCTTCCTCTTCTACAATACCTGCTAATAACTACCTCTCTCGTCCCATTTTGATTCAAAGGGGAACTCGTCAGGGGTGCCCTCTCTCCCCCCTCCTTTTTGCTTTAGTTTTGAAGCAGTTGGCTATAGCCCTCCGCTCACATACCTCTTTTCATGGTATTTCTGTGGGCCCTATAGAATTTAAACTTTTATTCGCCGATTACAATTAATCTCGACTTTTAGCACCTTTGCTGGTTACCGTATCAACACTCCCAAATCAGAAGTTTTACCATTGACTAGATCAGACCTTGCTTCTCAACGTTTGTCGCTCATGGCTACTTTTCCCACAATTTCTTCGAAGATCAACTACTTAGGGATCTCCATCACCCCTCAAATTTCTCGGATTTATGAATTCAATTTCCCACCTGCCATTGCTGAAATGATACAAAAGACCCAACAATGGATGACCCTTCCATTGTCTTTACTGGGTAGGGTTGCAGTCACGAAGAGCGTTCATTTCCCTAAATTGGCCTATCCACTGCAGATGCTCCCCCCTTTTCTGACTAAGTTAGACTCTGACACATGTATGGCGCTTTTCCACCGCTTTGTGTGGTGCAACAGACAACCTTGTATAGCAATCCGCCACGTGTTCCAGCCAAAGCAGAAGGGGGCCTGGGCTGTCTGATGTTTTCACATATTCTTGCGCAGCAGCTTTTCGCTAAATAATCGGATTGGTGCCTAGGCCACTTTAAATAACTAACAAACTCCTTGAGGGGCCTTATTCGCTCCTTATGCACTCGCTACCTTGGTACATTTGCAGCACTCACGATTGCGGGGAGGTACTTGCTCAGAATTTGTTCTTTATAAGGACCTACAGGGCATGGTCTGTCATTCATAAACGGTTTGCCTCCGACCCGCTGGTAACTAAGTTTATACCATTGTGGGGTAACACTGATTTATCCTCATCTTTATCCATTTCGTTTTTACCTCTTTTGGAAACAGGAAGGGTTGGCATCCATCAGCAATGCTTTTTGATCTAGGTGGCATGTTATATTCTTTTCAACAATTCAAGGATACTTTTGACATCCTTAACTCCAATTTCTTTATTTACCTTCAAGTTAGGCATTATATTCATAGCAAGGTTAAACCAGGGTCATACGAATTGTTACTGCACTGTATTTCTCCCTCTCCCCTGAGTTCTTTGTTCCACCTAGCCGAGCAAGTGAAATTTAGGATTCATTATATTTATAATCTCCTATCATCTGATACAGAAAAGTTGTGGGGCAAGGTGTGGTCTGTATGGACGTGACTTCCTAGACTTTCCTTCTCCCGTGGTAACTTTTAAACAATTTCCTTATACGTATACGGAAATGGGTAAAGTCAGCCAAGTTACAAGAAGTTCATATTAAATTCCTCAATACGGCTTGTGTTTCCCAAGTCCAATGGGGACATTTTACTGACTCGGCCTCTTCTAGTTGCCCTAAATGTTCTATCTCGTCGGCTACCTTAATCCATAATATTTGGCAATGCTCAAAAATAAAACGGTTTTGGTACAAAGTTCAGAATTTAATTCAAGCAATCTTAAATTAAGGTCTTCCATTTTCTTGGAGGCCTTTGATATTGGCTGACTTCTCACCATGGACCTCTGATAAGGTGCAGAATAATATGCTGCCACTGTTGACTGCACTCATCACCTTGGCCAGATTGTTAATATTGAGACAATGGTTGGAGAAAATAGCTCCTTCCATTGAGATGCTAAAGTCCGAATTATTGATCTATCTATACCATGATAGATGTTCCGCCTGTTAGGATATCCAAAAAGGTGTACCAAAATTCCATGCTAAATGGAAGCTGCACTTACAATATTTGCAGGAGGCTACTTCAGTGTCTTATGAAGGTATTCGAAAATACCACGTGGTCACTTCTGAGAAACATCTTAGTATTCTTAATTCTTTTCTTTGTGTCTTTATGTGTTTTAATATTACGTCCTGACTTTTTCCCCCTACCCTTCTTTCCTTATCCCCATCTCTTAAAAACAGAAAAAAAAATGTGATTCTTTTTTGTATTCTGATAATTATGTCATTTATTGTGCATTGTAATGTTATTTACGGGTCTTTGCATGATTATTGTGATGCATTATTTTCAATAAAATAGTTATTAAAAAAACAAAACAATGCCTATTTAAATTTCGGCCTTAAATACAGTATGCTGGCTTTTACAAGTCACCCCTTAACAGACATTTTTTTTTCCAAAAGCCACTCAGAAATGTAAAAAAATGTAATGAGTGAATTAGGTGCAGAACCTGTATATATCCTTATCCAGAAGGATTTTAATTACAAAAATAAATACAGAAAATGACATCCTGAGCGACTGGGTCAGACACGGTACTTTCTGGTGTGGTTGCATCTGATGAGACCATGACAGGTAAGGGTTTACTAAATAAATCCCTGTGATATCAACTGTCAAACATGGAGGTGAGATGCTTTGGGGCTCTTTTGCTGGACCTTTAGTTGGCAACTTGCACAGAGTGGCGGGAACCATGAACCAGAAGGGTTACATTTTGCAGCATCTTGCAAATGCCCTCTGGTCTACGACCAGTTGGTTAAGGATTCAGCCTACAATAAAATAAAGATCCAAAAATATGCCTCCAGACAAAGCCAGCACTGCCTTTAAGGAAAAGAACAAGACGGTAAACAGTCTCCAGACTTAGACCCCATCAGCTGGTTTGGGATGATAATGACTGAAGGGTGATGCAATCTAACACGCTCAACACAACTGTGGAAACTTCTGCAAAAATCTGGGAAGAACTTCGCAAACAATATATATATATATATATATATATATATATATATATATATATATATATATATATATATATATATATATATATATATATATATATTTTTTTTTTATTATTTTTTTTTTAAATATATTTTTATTGTAGAAAATATGTTCAGTGGTTACATCTGCAAGAGCTGGTTACTTTGGCGACTCAAAAAAATGAGCACATAGGGGTATATTCAATAACTGTCGGCAGCTGCCGTCTTGTCAGAAAGACGGCAGCTTCCGACAGATTTCGGAAGGGGTTCCAACCTATTCAAAAAATGATTTTTTTCCCCCAAGTCGGGAATTCCCGACTTGTCGGAAAACACGTGGATCGGCGGAACAGCCGCCGATCCGCATGCCTCTGTCGGAAATGGGGCCAAATTCGACAGGTTTTGACCCCCTTTCAGACAAAGGTGGTCATTCCGAGTTGTTCGCTCTGTAAATTTTTTCGCATCGCAGCGATTTTACGCTTAGTGCGCATGCTTAGTGCGCATTGCGTATGCGCAATGTCCGCATTTTACTCACATTTTTTTCTTCGTTCTGGTGATCGTAATGTGATCGTAATGTGATTCTTCGTTCTGGTGATCGTAATGTGATTGACAGGAAGTGGGTGTTTCTGGGCGGAAACAGGCCGTTTTATGGGCGTGTGGGAAAAAACGCTACAGTTTCTGGGAAAAACGCGGGAGTGGCTGGAGAAACGGAGGAGTGTCTGGGCGAACGCTGGGTGTGTTTGTGACGTCAAACCAGGAACGACAAGCACTGAACTGATCGCAGATGCCGAGTAAGTCTCGAGCTACTCAGAAACTGCACAGAGATGTCTTTTCGCTATATTGCGATTCTTTCGTTCGCAATTTTAAGAAGCTAAGATTCACTCCCAGTAGGCGGCGGCTTAGCGTGTGTAAAGCTGCTAAAAGCAGCTTGCGAGCGAACATCTCGGAATGAGGGCCAAAACTCAATCCGACTTGAAAACAAGTCGGATTGAGATGAGGAGACAGGGAGCGGTTTGGCAGGCTACGGGGATGAGAGTAACCGTGTCTGCCTATCCCCCGGCCAGGCACCTCTCTCCCTGCAGCGCCTCCCCCCGCCACAGACATCACAAATGCATGTTGGAATGGAGCCGACTTTTATTGAATATACCCCAAAATTATAGTAGTTTCTTTATCTATGTCAGGTGTTTTAAATTTTGTGCTCATTGAGACATTAAAAATCGTATATTTCAATAAAAACTGGAAAAATGGCGATGTTCTAACCCTTTAACCAGTCGTATGGATTAGTGACACAGTGGATTAGGCATGTATTTCTATTTTCTCTCTTGGTTACCTGGTGCCTTCGCAAAATAGCTTCATTTTTTTTTCTTAACGCTTGAATCTTTTTATCCAGCTCCGCATCTTTCTGCTCTTTCTTCCTGATTTCTCCAACAGAAAGTGAGGCCTGCTAAAAAAAAAAACCAATAATAGAATTAAAAACATGTATTTAAACAATGTGTTTGTTGCTGTTCAACATAATACATATTATATATAAAAAGAACAGCGCTTGAAATACACAATGATGGGAAAGAGCAATTGGTACATAAAGAAATTCAAGTTCCCCCAGTGCATACCACAGACCGTACCTGAACCACATTATAACACTAATCATGCCATGCCCCTAGTTATGCATGTCACTTTTGTGTGATTGCCTTGTTTAACCAAACGTATGACTTCAACTGTAGATCTGCAATATATTCATCTATCTGAAGGAAGGACCTGGCTGTGTTAGAATTTGCCTTGCTGAAGAAGAACAGCAGTAATGCACCAAATTCTAGGACAGATCCTCTTTTGCTCTAATAAAAAAAAAAAAGGAAAGAAAAAAAAAAAAAAAAAAAAAAGGAGGCGGCCACAGAATTAGCCTGCAGCAGATTATTATAATGCTGGGTACACACTTGCTTATATATCGTCCGTTAGAGAGAATGGGCAATATATGGCGACCCGATCAGTGGGTGCATATGTATACAAATGATATGTCTGAATGTACAGCAGATATATCTGCATATATATATATATATAGGCACATCCGGATGCGTTTGCTTGCTTCATGGACTGTCAAAGCTGGGCAGGCAAATTGAAATGCCCACCCAGCTATAACATCAGGACGACACATTGAGCAGCCGATCTGTAAATATATATGCTTGTCTGCTCAATCAACACGACGGTGGGTCTACCAGCGCATCGGCCAAGTGTGTACCCAGGGTAACAGTGATTGTTAATAGCTCAATAATGTTAATGTTAATAGCTCAATAATAGTAAACGGACAAACACCAGTCCTCAAATCGCACCGATTAGCAAGCCACTGACTTTGCAAATGATAGCAATTCAGTTGTTATTGAATTGCACTTATTGTGGATTTCTGCTTACACCCTCCTGGGATGGGGAGTGCTGTAACTTCATTTTGCGTGACATTTTGTACAGGAGAATCGGATGTGTGGATTTGGTGTAGAATAACCCAGTTTTACCTGGCTAATCCCATGCATTCTTATGTGTAGGAACCCTGATCACCCACCTCATCATCATTAATACACGGAGGCCAGACACCTTCCAGATACAGATGTGTCCTCTTATATCTTTGCGTGAGTGCTGTGTGACCCTGTAGCGCGGAGCATCTTTTTTTGCGTTTTTTTTCCGTGAAAGCGAGTCTTAGACACAAAGTAGTGTGTGTGCAATTGCGGCTCTAGCTGTATCCGAAATGCCACTTTACAGCGTTTTCCCATTAAAACACTGTAGCATAGCAGTTTGTATGAAAACAGTCGCAGTCACAGAATATACACATTTTTGACAAAAAAAAAAAAAAGACACAGCACTACAGAGTCCCGTCGCAGCATGGCGCAACTTCAAGGGCTGTTTAGCGTGACTACAGAAAGGATGTAAGAGGACACATCTGTACATCTGCACTTTGCCCCCACCGAGCTCAGTATTACAAATTATCACTGTATCATGTCGAATACACAGTATAATACTTATATGAGGTAAGAGACAGTTGGTTACACAAGATAGTATAGAGGACAAGAGATCAGGATGATTGTGCTTTCAGCATTGAGGTGGTACTTGAGACCACATGCAAAAAAAAAAAATGTCCTAAGAGGAGACATGTATAGTGCAAAAAGCAGATCACTACAAAGCCTTGCGGGACCTGAACAGACAGTGGGAGTGGGGAAGGGGAATGTGTGGAGAACAAGAGTTATGGTAGACTTATCACTGTTATCTCTCTGTTTCTCCCAAGTCCACAACATCCACAGGATTTACATTGGGTAAATGGGTCAGAGGATCGGGCACCAAATGGTTAAACTTTTGGGCTCCCAGCATATTTTGATCCAGCCTCCCTATAACCCAGCCTCCTGGCCCATGGAATTCAATTTGTCACACAGCCCAAGGCAGGAGCAGGATTAGAGTGAAAAGGAAGACCTATTTAGGTGAGTAAAACATGCACACTTCCATACCAGAAGGAAGGAAGGGATTAGCAAGTGTAGAGATTCTCAGATCAGGTGCGTCTGGGTGGGTTCCCTGTGGATACTGTGCACTTTGTAGAAACAGAGTTAACATTGGTAAGTCTACCATAACTCTGTTTTCTCCTTCAGGGTCCAGAGTAGATCCACAGGATTTACATTGGGATGTCCCAAAGCAGCATTTAAGGGAGGGGACGCTCCAAATTTGACAGAGGAATCCTACGCCAGAACGCAGCATCCTGAGGGGCAAAGGTATCAAAAGGTATAATGTCTGACAAATGTATTTATGTATGATCATGTGGCTGCCTTACAGAGTTGCTCAGCCCGGGCACCACGGTGGGCTGCCCATGACAGACCAACTGAACGGGTAGAATGGGCAGAGACATTGTCTGGGATAGGGAAATTGGCTTGGGAGTAGGCTCCTGAGACAGTCATCAGAAGCCACCTAGGCAACGTTTGCTTATTGTGGAAACCATAAAAAGGATAAAAAGAAGAGTCTGTTCTTCTGATGGCACTGGTATGATCCACATGGATCCTTAGTGCACGAACTACGACCAATGATGCATCTCCAACAGAAAGATCCGGCAATTGGAAGGTCAGAATTACTATTACTTCATTAAGATGGAACTTTGAGACCACCTTAGGAAGATATCCAGACTTGGTTCGGAGAACCGCTCAGTCTGGATGGAATACCATAAATGGAGGGCGACATGAAGGTGCCTCTAAATCTGATACTTTTCTAGCTGAAGCAACTGCCAGTAGAAAAGAGAACTTTAGCTGTCAACCATTTGAGGACCACCCTTTTCAAGGGTTCAAATAGGGCATCTTGAAGAGCCCTAAGGACCAGTCCCAGGTCCCAAGAGACTGTTGGAGGTACAAACGGAGGCTGAATGCGGAGGCCTAGGTCCATTCCAGCTTGAAGGAATGCTAAGATTCTTGAAACTCTGAATGACCTTGGGTTATAGTTTCTGGCAGAGCACCATGGAAAATAAGCATTCCATATTTCCGGTAATAGATTTGAGCGGAGGATTGTTTCCTTGCTTTAAGCATCATCTGAATGTGAGAAGCCCTTCTCTTTTAGGATGGATGTTTCAAGTGCCACGCCATCAAAGACAGCCAATCTAGGTGTGCGTAGAGTCAGGGACCTTGAATCAGAAGATCTGGTAGTTGAAGCAGCAGGAACTGAGTGTCCACGGATAGCCTCTGCAGATCCGTATACCAATTTCGCCTGGGCCACGCCATGGTTATTAATATCACGGCGCCCCCTTCCTGCTTGAATTTTCAAATCACCCTGGGCAACAGGGAGATTGGAGGGAAGACATATGCCAGATGAAACTTCCATGTCACTGACAGAGCAGCCACAAAGATTGCTTCGGGATCCCTCGTTCTTGGCCTCTATACTGGTAACTTGTTGTTCTGACGTGAAACCACAAGGTCCCCTTCCGGCAGTCCCCAATTGTTTACCAAAATCTGAAAGACTTCTGGGTGCAGGGCTCATTCGCCTGCCTGAATATCGTACCGGCTGAGGAAGTCCACATCATATTTAGGACTCCTGGAATGAATACAGCGGACATGGCTGGATAATTAACTTCTGCAGCTTATTTCCCTCATTACCATTCAATTGGGAGTGTTTCCCTTGTGATTGAGGTACGCAGCTGTAGTGGCATTGTCCGACTGGATCTGAACCAGTTTGTCGTGAAGCACTTCCTTTGCCTGGGTGAGTGCCATGCAGATGGCCCGAAATTCCAGGACACCGATTGGCAGACAACTTTCTTCCTTGGTCCAACACCCCTGGAGAGAGTACTGCTCTGTTAAGGCCTCCCCAGCTTTGAAGACTGGCGTCCATTGCCGGAAGCACCCAGTCTGAGACCCAAAACGGTCGACCTTTAGTCAAGTGGGACATCTGTAACCACCAGGCTAGTGACTGACTAACTTCCTAAGGAAGTGGCATTGTCTGACGTTTTATTGTCTGATGCGGTCCATTCCATCTGGAGAGAGTCAGATGTTGGAGGGATCTTGAATGGAACTAGGCATATTGGGAGTCATTCCGAGTTGTTCGCTCGCTAGCAGTTTTTAGCAGCCATGCAAACGCTATGCCGCCGCCCACTGGGAGTGTATGTTAGCTTAGCAGAAGTGCGAACGAAAGAATCGCAGAGCGGCTACAAAATTTTTATGTGCAGTTTCAGAGTAGCTCAAAACCTACTCCTCGCTTGCGATCACTTCAGACTATTCAGTTCCTGTTCTGATGTCACGAACACGCCCTGCGTTCGCCCAGCCACGCCTGCGTTTTTTTCCTGGCACACCTGCGTTTTTTTTTTAACACTCCCTGAAAACGGTGAGTTGACACCCAGAAACGCCCTCTGTCAATCACTCTGCGGCCAGCAGTGCATACGCATGCGCAGAAGTGCCTTTTTTTGCCTGATCGCTGCGCAGCGAACGAAAGCAGCTAGCGAACAACTCGGAATGACCCCCATTGTACCTTGTCGAATGTCGAGACCATTGATCACAGTTTCAGCATCGCTGCATGGATGGATACTCTCCAATTGTGTAGCAATCGGCAAATTCTTATCTGTATTGTCGATATTTTGTCCAGTGGTAGAAAGACTTTCTGAAGACTGGAATCCAATACAGCTCCTACATTAAGAGCGTCATCCATTGGGATGGTACTAGGGAGAACTTTGCCCAATTTATGAGCCAACAGTGAGCCTGTAGGCAGGCTATTGTCATTTGTAGATGGCAGTTGAGGGTTTCCTGGGATTGTGCCAGGATTAGCAGGTCATCCGGGTATGGGAAAATCCTTATTCCTTGATGACGAAGGTGAGCTGCCATCGCCACCATAATCTTTGTGAACACCCGTGGAGCTGTGGCCAGCCCAAGGAGTAGAGCCTGAAACTGAAAATGTTGCTGGAGGATTGCAAACCTGTTATAGCACTGATGTGAGAGTGTTATTGGTATATGTAGGTAAGCATCTCTAATGTCCAATGACACCATGAAATCCCTGGCTCCACTGCCAGGATAATGGTCTGTAACGTTTCCATATGGAACCGAGGCACCCAAATATATTTGTTCAGAGCTTTGAGATTGAGAATGAGAATGGGCCAGTGAGACCCATTTGGCTTCTGAAACAGAAACAGGGTAAAATAGAAACCCAGTTCTCTTTGCGCTGAGGGAATTGGTACCATCACTCCTGATTGTAGCAATTTCTGTATTGTAGAACCCTGGCCTTCGTTGCTACTTACGGCAGGCTGGTACAAAAGAACCGTTGAGGGGGCGCTTCTCGAAGGAGGAGTACCTATGAGGCACCGCTTCTTGCACCCAGGTATCTGTGGTGGACTGCTTCCAGACCTGTGCAAATTGAAGAATTCGGTCTCCAACCCTGGGGTCCCCCAGGTGGAGGCCCGTGTCATCAGGCAGGTGACTTGTCTTTTGGTGTAGAAATCGGGTGTCTGGCTGACCAAGCCTGTTTGGCCTTAGTCTTTAACATTTGTATTTGCTTGAGACTGTTTGACATAAGCCTTTCCCTTTGCTTTACCTTGGGGCCGAAGGTACCGGAAAGCAGGGAATCTAGGTTTTGATGTAGATGTCGGGGGAACCCTGTAGATATAGAATTTGCTTCAGACATTAGAATGCTGTACAATTCTGTTCCACACAGATTATTTCTGACAAAAGGTAGCAATTCCAATACCTTTTTGGATTCCGTATCAGCCTTCCATGAAAGTAGCCAAACTGCTCTGCAAGCTGCTACTGAGGAAGCTGACGCTTGAGAAGCCAATATACCCATATCTAAGGCTGCTTCTTCCATATAGGCAGCTGCTTGCTTTATATTCGATATATGGGATAATTGTTCTCTTGTTCAATGAACTGAACCGGTAATGTGACAGGGAAAATGTTCCAGAGGTAGATACACTATAGGCGTGCTTCAATATGTAGGAAGAATTGCATCATGAAAGGAAATATGGAGAATAAAAAGAGCTTGATTCACAGCATGTAAAGCAACAGAGTACCAGAAATAGGAGTATGGAGAAATTACCCTTCCAGGCAGATTCAATTAACAGCACGTCGGTACCATGCAGTCTCTTCTTCCAGCTAAAGTCCTGGGAGCTATTCAATTAGAGACCTGTGATCAACCCAGGCATCAGTTACAGCAGATTTTGCTGTTTGCACCTCCGCATAGTGTAAGCAGAAATCATTATGAATTGCTACCTCAGGCTACGGCCACACATAGCGGCCAAGCAGGTCCCGTTCAGCAGGACCCACTTGGCCGCAAGGAGACTGCACATAGGCGCCTAGGCAGGCACCCACAAATGTGCGGTAGTCCCGCCGGCTCCAACCGCAGAATGTGTTCCATTGAAATCCTGTGTGTCACTGGCTGGATCCTGTTCTGCGGGATCCCACAGAACAGGATACATGTGCACACAAACCTCCCCTCCCAGCCAAGTGGGACCAGCTTGGCCACTGTGTGTGGTCGTAGCCTTAGAGCCGCTTGCGGGCCAGCAAATTAACGGCTCACAGAACTTTACCTGAGAGAAATGACCACGTGGTACAACTTAGTAACTGGACATGCCCCTCAGACTTTGCATCTACACTAAAGCGATCAATTATCTACTAATAGCAGTCACTGTGGGTAGTGTGGACAAACAATATTTAGGTTCCAAGTGCACTGTATCTAAAGACAATAATAAACAAACCTCTCCCCACCTGCTCCTCTTCACTATAGGCTTCAAACAGGTGTGGTATGGAGGGTTGACAGTAACTAGGTCGACCACTATTGGTCGACAGTAACTAGGTCGACATGAGTTTTTCATTTTTGTTGTTGTTTTATTCATACAGTGACCGGGAACCCCAATTAGTGCACCGTGTTCGCTCGCCATGCTTCAATCAAGGTGCCTCGCTCTGCTACCGCTGTGCTCGGCACAGGTTACTATTCCCAATCGTAGTCCGCGTGGATCGTTAAGTATGGAAAAGTTCATAAAAATAAATATGAAAAACTCATGTCGACCTGTCTACCTAGATGTCGACCTAGAAACCCTGTCGACCTAGTTACTATCGACCTAGAGACCAGATACCGCTTAAAACACCTCGTATATAAACATGCAGCCCCACAACTATGTGAAACAGGTCTAAAGTCAGATCTGGTTCTCAGAAGAAGTCCTGTACAGCAACAGAAACCCATTATTACTATGAATGTTCAGGTCACATCTGCAGAGAGGAACGGTACTCTACATAAGGGACTTGGAGTGAGGATTACATAATGAAAACATACAGAATCTGCCAGGGTGATCTATATGAAAACACTTTCTCAGATTCATTCATATAGATGCCAATAATGAAGACTCTCTCAATAAAGTTGTATAAGCAACTCCTTAGGAGACCATCATCCTGGACGCCATAAGCAAGTTGCTACGTGAAATGCACAGCCTTGTGAGGGTATTGTACACTCTCATGGAGAAATTAGGACCTAGGTTAGATACCCACCAGTGTATGTATTATGCCTTTTCACTCATTAAGAAAAGAAAAAAAAGAAAAGAAAAAAAAAAAAAGAAGTGACAATCATTGTTCCAAGAAAACTTTAATTAATTGCATTTTTCCCAGACTTTTCCCAGAACACTACTTCTTTCATTTCTGTGCCTTCATTCGAATAATTATTTCGTCATAATGATCTCAAACACCAGGAGGTACAGACATGGATCAACTTGTAGGTACCATTCCATGATACAAGAACCCATGTTTTTCACTGAAATAACTTAACTTAAAAGTGATCCATCATTGTTTATTCCATATTTAATTGCAATCAGATTTTGCATTACATTTTTGATTCAACACAATTTTTAAATAATGAAACTAATGCTGCATTCAGACTGCAAATGCCGGATCCTACCCGGTAAGACAAACGTGTACTTACCGGGTGGGATCCGGCATTTGCACTCCGCTGCTGGCTTTCCGACCCGGCAATATACCGGGTTGGTTGCCATAACAACGGAGCGCGCAGCAGCAGCAGGGGCGGGGGTGGAGGCGGCGCCGGGGGATGAGCTCATCTCCAGCGCCGCCTCTCCCTATCTTGTGAATGGGAACCGTGTCGCATCGACACGGCTCCCATTCACACCGCACCTGACCCGGTAATCAACCCGGGTAAAACCCTTCTTTTTTACCGGGTTGATTTACCGGGTCAGGCGACCCGCTAAATCGGCCAGTGTGCTTTCACATCGCACACTGACCCGGTTCGACACGGCAATATGCCGTGTCGGTACCAGGTTATTTGTGCGATGTGAAAGGGGTTTTAATGAAAATGGCATGGACAAACATGATGGGACCCCCAACCTAATATTTTGTTGCACAATCTTTAGAGGCAATCACGTGATTTCTATAGCTCTCAATAAGACGTCTGCACCCGTCAGCAGGTAGTTTGTCCCACTCTTCCTGAGCAAACAAGATCCAGCTGTCTCCAGTTTGATGGGTGCCTTCTCCAGATGAAATGTTTCAGCTCTTTCTATAGGGGATCTATAGGATTCAGATCACGGCTCATAGAAGGCCACTTCAGAACAGTCTACTGTTCTGTTCTTATCCATGCTTGGGTGCATTTAGGGACTAACCTAAAGATGTATGTAAACCACTGTATACATACTGTACATCACAGATGTTTTTAGACCTGTGCATGTACAAAGGCCGCACTGCACGTGTGCAGATTTGGGGCTACATGAGTGACATGCTGTCAACGTTTGGGGCAAAGACCTCCAGTATTCCAGAACATGGGAACTTCAACGAATCAGCTTCACCCATCATTTTACAGAATGTACCATAATTCTGCAGAAGCATTGGTAAATCTCCCATATAGTTTAAGCTCCTCTGCAGTATCTTTATTGCTCTAGCATATGCCATAATCCCTTACTAAGCACTCTTTATATATAAAAATTTGGCTTCAGGTACTGCTAAATATAGGTAAATACCAAACAGCAGGCTACACGCCAACGTGTCTACTCACATACATGGCCGTTATACCCCACCTATCATTTATTACTGTCACTTACCTTTTGCTTGTCATCTCCCATTGAAAAATATTCAGATTCCACACTATAAAAAAAATATATTTTTCAAATTAATACCACTATCTTTTTTTTCCTTTTTACAGTATAGATCATATAACTTACAGTTCTATATACACCGTTCCATTCCCATTTAGCTGTCCTATCAAACAAACTGACTTTTCCACAGGGGTTCTTACAAGTTTTCAAGGTCCGTTAGCTAGAGAATTAATACTTTTGACAGATTATATAATTTTTTTTGTAAAAAAAAAAAAACTAAAAAAAAAATGCCCTTTCTCCCGAAAACACACAGGTTCAGCGAAACCTGTGTGTTTTCTTGAGAAACAGCCCGTTCGCTGTATCCAGGGATTTGGTTAATCTCCGAGACACCGCGGCGACATGCAGTGTCCCGTGCCCGCTGCAGCCCCCTCTTCCCCTGACCCCTGCGGCGGTCAGATGAAGGGGGAGCAGTCATGTGACCGGGGAGCCGGAGGTTAGCACTGCACCGGGATCCGGCACCAGGGACAACATCAGAAGCCCCGACAAGCTGCTGCTCGTGACGGCTTATAAGGGCTCACTGGATATCCCCCTATGCCTTATACTAACTGCCAATGAAGGGTTTAGAACCAACAAAAGTAAACTTAGTTAGTTATTTAAAGTTCAAACAAATTACACTTCTCATACCAAGAGGTGTTTTACCTTCAACATGGGAAATTCAAAGCAAAACAATGTGCTGCCAGACACAGAACAGCTTGGCCCAGCAGTGCACATACAGACGTGCCCTCATACATTTAGCCTCAATACACCATGCACCGCGAGATGACTGCCGTGAGTAAGCCGACAGTTCTCCAGCAGCTCTGATAACGTTGGGCGCCTTTTATTGCCGAAAATGCGTCTTATTTGCATTGCTATGCTAATAAGCAAACACTGCTGATTAAAATGATGTGCGGCATGCCTATATTCTGTGTGGGACTACGGCTGTATCTGCATAAAAAAAATGTTACATTACAGTGTTTTCCAGGAAAATACTGTAAAGTAGCATTTCGTATACAGATACTGGCGCAGTCACACCCAGAATATGGGCATGCAGTATACTGTTTTCATCAGTCTGCTTGTGCGTTTTACTCGCATAGCGATGCAATAAGACGCATTAAAAAAAAAAAAAAAAAGAAGGATGGCCAAGGTTTGTAACCCAATCATTATTTCTTCATTAATAGTGGGCATTCTTCTTGTGAAAAAGTAGTGAACAGGTCTCGTAGATAAGGGGTTCCTATTAAGAATCTGCACCATTTTCTATATTATCTTAAATAAATAATAAATGTACATTTATTTATATATGGTGAGAAAATCATTAAAGTGAATAAACCTTAAAGATTTCAGGTTAAATCACTTAAAAAAAAAAAAAAAAACACCTTTGTAGGTTACATTTGGCTCATTGGCTGTTACAGAAAACATTTTGTTTCATCTCTCAGGTGTCTGCTGCTGTGACACAGGGGCCCATTTATCAATGATCGCATTTGAAATTTAATTTTGGCACAATATTTGCACCCAAAATTGCACTGAAAGATGCGATTACACTGCCAGCATATAGTGAACCCCAAAGGTGCAGGGCCTATGAGAGGAGCCGCCCCTTCTCTGCAATGTGCTGGGACTCATGAGCATGTACAGTCCACCATAAAGATAAGATTTACTGGAATAATTCAGATAGATTGCCTTCTGCCAATGTGAATGAAACCTGGCATACAGCATTAATCCAAATAAGATAAAATCTTCCAGCAGAAAACCAATAATGTATTTCAATTTATTTCCATAAACATAACATATCTGTAATACTGACAGTCAGTGACAATCCATAAACTCCTTGTCCCAGACATGTTTAATGGATGGAAGAATATGTGCCGATACCAAAACCTTCATGTAAAAGGTCTGTCTGTGACACCACTTGTCACATCCAGACAGGTCTGTTCTTTGTGTCTTGAAGCAGTTACAAGAGGATAATTTATATTTTTCAATAAAAGGCCCCAATATTCTGTCCTTCAGACATGTACAGAAAACATCAGATAGCCAACACCGAACTGGAGACTAGCAGCAATGAGTTAATACCTGCTATACATTAGCATTATAGGGGTCATTCAGAGATGTTCGCAAACCAAAAGAGTTAGCAATTGAGCAAGACCATGGCCCTCATTCCGAGTTGTTCGCTCGCTAGCTGCTTTTAGCAGCATTGTACACGCTAGGCCGCCGCCCTCTGGGAGTGAATCTTAGCATAGCAGAATTGCGAACGAAAGATTAGCAGAATAGCGAATAAATACGGTAATTCTTAGCGATTTCTGAGTAGCTCGAGACTTACTCCTACACTGCGATCAGCTCAGTCCGTTTCGTTCCTGGTTTGACGTCACAAACACACCCTGCGTTCGGCCAGCCACTCCCCCATTTCTCCAGACACTCCCGCGTTTTTCCCTGAGACGCCTGCTTTTTTTAGCCAACGCCGGGAAAACGCTGAGTTGCCACCCAGAAACGCCCCTTTCCTGTCATTTACCGAACACCAATGCGACTGAAAAACGCCGCAGACGCTACAGCAAAACAGCTACGTTTTTTGTAAAATAACTAAGCGCATGCGCTCTGCGTACCGTGCGCATGCGCAGTTAGCGACTAATCGCAGTGTAGCGAAAATCGGCAACGAGCAAACAACTCGGAATGACCCCTCATGTGCAGCGTGCGGGGGGAGGGGGCAGGTGGGACATGTGCAGCGAGTTAGATTTGGGTGGGGGGGGGTGTTCAAACTGAAAACTACTGTAAATTGTACAGCCAGTATTTATAGTACCCTGCACAGGAACAATATCACCCATCCAAATCTGAATCTCTCTGCACGTTACATCTGCCCCACTGGCAGTGCAGCATGGTTTTGCCCACTTCCTAACAACTCTGAATAACACCCTATATTTTTTCTCCTGTCCCTTTACACTTTGGCCTATAATCTCCTTACCATGCCAAGCGCCAATGGAAACTGCAATGCTTATTTTAGTATTTTAAGTTTACAAATCAAAGTCTGTACGCACTACACCTTCCCATTCAGATATGGCTAGTGACAGTTATACACCTCCCTAGGCAACCAATGTTCTGTTTCTAAAGTCTTGCCTTAAAGAATTCTACTAGCTGCTACAGAAGCCATAACCCTTTAGTGTTCCTTCTAGGATTGAAATGGGGCAGGGCGCCAGACACCGGGGTCATAGCGGCGCGCGCCAGAAACGGGGGGGGCATGCATCATTTTAGTGGGCTGTGCGGCCCACAGACGTTGCTATCTGTGGCTGGCGACGTCACTGTTGGGGGCGTGCCCAGCACATACGGAGGTGCTAGGCTTCCCCCAGCTCTCTCCCATAGCGTGAATGGATGCTGTGCGCATGGCATCTTTACACGCTGGGAGGGCAGGAAGCGGGCGGCTGTTCTAGCAGGGCGCCGCAGAAGGGGCAGGGCGGATTTTGCCTTTAAAAAAAAAATTGGGCAAAATCTAGGCTAACAGCCTAGCGTGAACACTAACCCTGGTACCACATATATGAGCCACATCTGGGACATCACAGAACACTATCAGTGGTGGTAACTCTCACCGTTTGTGTCGTATCAGAGTTAGTGCACCAGTATAACAGTATAGCACAGCGGCGGCCAACCCACGGCTCTCGAGCCGCATGCGGCTCTTTCATCCGCAGCATGTGGCTCTTTCATCCGCCACATGTGGCTCAGTCAGCTCATGGCCACCGCTGTCCAACACAGCCCCAGACACACGCCTCTCCATCGGCGGTGTCTCTCTTCAATTCGGCGCTAGCCCGTGAACAAATCAGAGCTCCCGGACCAGCAGCTAAGGCTCCTGATGGGCTACCGGTCAGACCGCGAGTTTTGATTGGCTCATGGACCGGCGCCTAATTGAAGAGAGACACCGCCACCAGACAATGAGGGGCAGGAGAGGCGCATGCTGCGCTCTCCTCCCCTCATACACAGCAGCGCGGTGAGTAGCACTCGGGGTGGGAGGGGCGAGTACTTTGGAGGCATGCGTCCCTGGCACTGGGGGCATAGTTGGCACTGTGGGGACATGTGTCCCTGGCACTGGGGGCATATCTGGCACTGTGGGCATATCTAGCACTGTGGGGACATGTGTCCCTGGCACTGGGGGCATAGCTGGCACTGTGGGGACATGTGTACCTGGCATTGGGGGCATAGCTGGTACTGTGGGGACATGTGTACCTGGCACTGGGGGCATAGCTGGCACTGTGGGGACATATGTATCTGACACTGGGGGCATATCTGGCACAGGAGGCATAGCTGGCACTGTGGGGACATGAGTGTCTTACACTGGGGGCATATCTAGCACTGTGGGGATATGTGTATCTGGCACTGGGGGCATATCTAGCACTGTGGGGATATGTGTATCTGGCAGTGGGGGCATAGCTGGAACTGTGGGGACATATGTATCTGGCACTGGGGGCATATCTAGCACTGTGGGGATATGTGTATCTGGCAGTGGGGGCATAGCTGGAACTGTGGGGACATATGTATCTGGCACTGGGGGCATAGCTGGCACTGTGGGGACATGTGATTCTGGCACTGGAGGCAAAGTTGGCACTGTGGGGACATGTGTACCTGGCACTGGGGGCACAGCTGGCATTGTGGGGCATATATGTATCTGGCACTGGGGGCAAAGCTGGCGCTGTGTTGACATGTGTACAAGGCACTGTGGGGCATGTGTGTACATGGCACTGTGGGGCATGTGTGTACATGGCACTGTGGGGCATGTGTGTACATGGCACTGTGGGGCATGTGTGTACATGGCACTGTGGGGCATGTGTGTACATGGCACTGTGGGGCATGTGTGTACATGGCACTGTGGGGCATGTGTGTACATGGCACTGTGGGGCATGTGTGTACATGGCACTGTGGGGCATGTGTGTACATGGCACTGTGGGGCATGTGTATATGGCACTGTGGGGCATATGTGTACCTGGCACTGTGGGGCATGTGTGTACATGGCACTGTGGGGCATGTGTGTACCTGGCACTGGGGGCATATATGTATCTGGCTCTGTGGGGCACCCATTTTTTTGGCATTTTTATATGCATGAGGCACTGTACTGGGGCATTATATGTATGTGACACTGTACAGAATAACTAAAAATGGGGTTATGAGACAAGGTCATACTCCTACAAACTACATACCGAAAGGTGTGCGCACAAAAATAGTGGCTTTTGTTCTTGACTACAGAGCTTTTCTGGCTCTTTACCTCTGACTGGTTGACCACCACTTGTATAGCATGTTTACTTATGCAATCTGATCAGGTCAATACCTGCACCAGTCAGAATTTGAACACCAAAACTATTCTTTCTAATGTGAGCTAAACCTCACCTACAGATTTCTGGTCTAGTAACGTAGTCTATTAATCACCACTACTCTGTATTAGACGAAGGTTATACCAGCAGGGTGGCAGCGCAAACAGATTTCAAAGTATTGCTGAAAAAATGTGGCACACAAAAAATAAAATAAAAAAGGATTTTAATTACTAACCGGTAAATCCTTTTCTCGTAGACCGTAAAGGATACTGGGGTCCATTTGGTACCATGGGATAGACGGGTTCACTAGGAGCCTTGGGCACTTTAAGAAATCAATAGTGTGTGCTGGCTCCTCCCTCTATGCCCCTCCTACCAGACTCCGTCTAGAAACTGTGCCCGAGGAGACGGGCATACCTTGTTGACGAGGTACAGCAACAGCTGAACCAACGACAATACTTAACCAAGTAACAGTGCAGGAACACACAAAGCACTGGGCGGGCACCCAGTATACGAGAAAAGGATTTACCGGTAGGTAATTAAAATCCTATTTTCTCTTACGACCTAGAGGATACTGGGGTCCACATTAGTACCATGGGGATGAACCAAAGTTCCAAAACCGGGTGGGAGAGTGCAGAGGTTCCTGCATAACTGATTGGCCTCTGAGGACCTTCAGTTTGGTCAAAGTATTGAACTTGTAGAACTTAGCAAACATGTTCGAACCTGACCAAGTAGCCTCTCGGCAGAGCTGTAACACCAGCGACACCCCGGACAGCCGCCCAGAAAGAACCCACAACCTAATAGAGTGGGCCTGTACAGATTTAGGAACCGGCAAACCTGCCGTAGAGTAAGCATGCTGGATAGTAAGCCTGATCCAGCGAGCAATAGACTGCTTTGAAGCAGGACACACAATTTTATTGGGATCATAAAGCACAAACAGCAAATCCGATTTTCTGTGAAGCGCTGTCCGCTTCACAGATTTTCAAAGTCCTCACAACATCCAGGAACATTGAAGTAGTAGAGGTGTCGGTAACCACCGGGACCACAATAGGTTGATTGACAGGAAACGCAGACACCACCGTTAGAAGAAATTGCTGACGAGTTCTGAGTTCAGCTCTATCTTCATGAAAAATCAAATAGGGGCTCTTATGAGACAACACCCCCAATTCCAACACTCGCCTTGCAGAAGCCAAGGCCAACAGTGTGACGGTCTTCAAGTAATAAACTTTACGTCAACCTCCTGTAAAGGCTCAAACCATTCAGATTGTAGAAACTGCAACACCACGTTGAGATCCCAAGGTACCGTGGGAGGCAAAAAGGGTGGTTGGATGTGCAGAACACCTTTCAAGAACGTCTGAACCTCAGGGAGGGAATGCACAAAATGGCAAGCTGCTCAATCAGATTGTGATGTCACTCAGGTGCTAAAAGGGAGGGGTAATTCTGAGTAAGAAAAAATAATTTGTGTTCCCTAATGAACACTGAGTGAGGAGCCATTATCATGTGGCCTTACACTGGGCATTCAGACCCAGACATATATGTAATTATTTATGGGGTGGGTGTGGGGAGCGGTGGCCCCTGTGTCGGTATGGCTGGGCGGCTTCAGGTCGGCACACTCTAACACTTTATTAACACATATTTTTGTATTATTTTAATCACACTTAACTTATATAGCACTTATGTGCTTCTTATTAATTTTCACCTGTGTGCTGACCTGGGGTAGCCGACCTGTGCCGACGTGATGGGGTCCTGCACCCCGTACCCATACCTAGTATTAGGGACCCCCAGTGACGGAGGCGTCTTGCCGAACGGCCTGGGAGCTTAACCCTATGGGGTATATGCAATTCACGGTGAATCGCGGCAAATTATCGCCGTTTTTTAATTCGACACAATTCGAAAGGTGAATTCCGGCAGGTGGCTGCCGGAATTCACCATATTCAATGAAAAACGGATTCGACATTCCCGCGGGCGAAAAACGGCCGATTTGACGGATTTTGCTGCGAATTAAAAAAAACGGGAAAAACCCGGAAAAAAATGGCGTGGGGTCCCCCCTCCAAAGCTTAACCAGCCTCGGGCTCTTCGAGCCGGTCCTGGTTCTAAAAATGCGGGGGGAAATTTGACAGAGGATCCCCCGTATTTTTAAAACCAGCACCGGGCTCTGCGCCTGGTGCAAAAAATACGGGGGACCAAAAGAGTAGGGGTCCCCCGTATTTTTCACACCAGCATCGGGCTCCACTAGCTGGACAGATAATGCCACAGCCGGGGGTCACTTTTATAGAGTGCCCTGCGGCCGTGGCATTAAATATCCAACTAGTCACCGAGGCTGTCCCCCCCCATCATAGGGCTGCGGATGGGAGGCTGATAGCCTTGAGTAAAATGACCGAATATTGTTTTTCCAGTAGTACTACAAGTCCCAGCAAGCCTCCCCCGCAAGCTGGTACTTGGAGAACCACAAGTACCAGCATGCGGGAGAAAAACGGGCCCGCTGGTACCTGTAGTACTACTGGAAAAAAAATACCCAAATAAAAACAGGACACACACACCGTGACAAGTACAACTTTATTACACACTGCCGACACACACATACTTACCTATGTTGACACGAAGCAGTCGGTCCTCTTCTCCAAGTAGAATCCACGGATACCTGAAAATAAAAATAAGAATTTACTTACCGATAATTCTATTTCTCGTAGTCCGTAGGGGAACTCCGTAAGGACCATGGGGAATAGCGGCTCCGCAGGAGACTGGGCACAAAAAGTAAAAGCTTTAGACTAGCTGGTGTGCACTGGCTCCTCCCCCTATGACCCTCCTCCAAGCCTCAGTTAAGATACTGTGCCCGGACGAGCGTACATAATAAGGAAGGATTTTGAATCCCGGGTAAGACTCATACCAGCCACACCAATCACACCGTACAACTCGTGATCTGAACCCAGTTAACAGTATGATAACCGTAGGAGCCTCTGAAAAGATGGCTTCCAACAATAAACAACCCGATTTGTTTGTAACAATAACTATATACAAGTATTGCAGACAATCCGCACTTGGGATGGGCGCCCAGCATCCACTACGGACTACGAGAAATAGAATTATCGGTAAGTAAATTCTTATTTTCTCTGACGTCCTAGTGGATGCTGGGAACTCCGTAAGGACCATGGGGATTATACCAAAGCTCCCAAACGGGCGGGAGAGTGCGGATGACTCTGCAGCACCGAATGAGAGAACTCCAGGTCCTCCTCAGCCAGGGTATCAAATTTGTAGAATTTAGCAAACGTGTTTGCCCCTGACCAAGTAGCTGCTCGGCAAAGTTGTAAAGCAGAGACCCCTCGGGCAGCCGCCCAAGATGAGCCCACCTTCCTTGTGGAATGGGCTTTAACAGATTTTGGCTGTGGCAAGCCTGCCACAGAATGTGCAAGTTGAATTGTACTACAAATCCAACGAGCAATCGTCTGCTTAGAAGCAGGAGCACCCAGCTTGTTGGGTGCATACAGTATAAACAGCGAGTCAGATTTTCTGACTCCAGCCGTCCTGGAAACATATTTTCAGGGCCCTGACTACGTCCAGCAACTTGGAGTCCTCCAAGTCCCTAGTAGCCACAGGTACCACAATAGGTTGATTCATGTGAAACGCTGAAACCACCTTAGGGAGAAATTGAGGACGAGTCCTCAATTCCGCCCTATCCGAATGAAATATCAGGTAAGGGCTTTTATAGGATAAAGCCGCCAATTCTGATACGCGCCTGGCTGAAGCCAGGGCCAACAGCATTACCACTTTCCATGTGAGATATTTCAAATCCACTGTGGCAAGTGGTTCAAACCAATGTGATTTTAGGAACCCTAAAACTACATTGAGATCCCAAGGTGCCACTGGAGGCACAAAAGGAGGCTGTATATGCAGTACCCCTTTGACAAACGTCTGAACTTCAGGCACTGAAGCCAGTTCTTTTTGGAAGAAGATCGACAGGGCCGAAATTTGAACCTTAATGGATCCTAATTTTAGGCCCATAGACAATCCTGCTTGCAGGAAATGTAGGAAACGACCCAGTTGAAATGCCTTCTTGGCCTCACACCACGCAACATATTTTCGCCAAATGCGATGATAATGTTTTGCAGTTACATCCTCCCTGGCCTTGATCAGGGTAGGGATGACTTCATCTGGAATGCCTTTTTCCTTCAGGATCCGGCGTTCAACCGCCATGCCGTCAAACGCAGCCGCGGTAAGTCTTGGAACAGACAAGGTCCCTGCTGGAGCAGGTCCTTCCTTAGAGGTAGAGGCCATGGGTCCTCCGTGAGCATCTCTTGCAGCTCCGGGTACCAAGTTCTTCTTGGCCAATCCGGAGCCACGAGTATCGCTCTTACTCCTCTCCTTCTTATGATTCTCAGTACTTTTGGTATGAGAGGAAGAGGAGGGAACACATATACCGACTGGAAAAACCACGGAGTTACCAGAGCGTCCACCGCTATTGCCTGAGGGTCCCTTGACCTGGTGCAATATCTGTCCAGTTTCTTGTTGAGACGGGACGCCATCATGTCCACCTTTGGTTTTTCCCAACGGTTTACAATCACTTGGAAGACTTCTGGATGAAGTCCCCACTCCCCCGGGTGGAGGTCGTGTCTCTGTTTACGTGGGCGACAGCCGTGATGTTGTCCGACTGGATCAATACCGGTTGACCCTGAAGCAGAGGCCTTACTTGACTTAGGGCATTGTAAATGGCCCTTAGCTCTAGGATATTTATGTGAAGAGACGTTTCCATGCTTGACCACAAGCCCTGGAAATTTCTTCCCTGTGTGACTGCTCCCCAGCCTCTCAGGCTGGCATCCGTGGTTACCAGCATCCAATCCTGAATGCCGAATCTGCGGCCCTCTAGAAGATGAGCCTTCTGTAACCACCACAGGAGAGATACCCTTGTCCTTGGAGATAGGGTTATCCGCTGATGCATCTGAAGATGCGATCCGGACCATTTGTCCAGCAGATCCCACTGAAAAGTTCTTGCATGGAATCTTCCGAATGGAATCGCTTCGTAAGAAGACACCATTTTTCCCAGGACTCTCGTGCACTGATGCACTGACACTTGTCCTGGTTTTAGGAGGTTCCTGACTAGCTCGGATAACTCCCTGGCCTTCTCCTCCGGGAGAAACACCTTTTTCTGGACTGTGTCCAGAATCATCCCTAGGAACAGTAGACGTGTTGTTGGAATCAGCTGTGATTTTGGGATATTTAGAATCCACCCGTGCTGACGTAGCACTACCTGAGATAGTGCTACTCCGACCTCTAACTGTTCCCTGGACCTTGCCCTTATCAGGAGATCGTCCAAGTAAGGGATAATTAATACGCCTTTTCTTCGAAGAAGAATCATCATTTCGGCCATTACCTTGGTAAAGACCCGTGGTGCCGTGGACAATCCAAACGGCAGCGTCTGAAACTGATAATGACAGTTTTGTATCACAAACCTGAGGTACCCTTGATGAGAAGGGTAAATTGGGACATGGAGATAAGCATCCTTGATGTCTAGAGATACCATATAGTCCCCTTCTTCCAGGTTCGCTATCACTGCTCTGAGTGACTCCATCTTGAATTTGAACCTTTTTATGTAAGTGTTCAAAGATTTTAGATTTAAAATTGGTCTCACCGAGCCGTCCGGCTTCGGTACCACAAACAGCGTGGAATAATACCCCTTTCCCTGTTGTAGGAGGGGTACCTTGATTATCACCTGCTGGGAATACAGCTTGTGAATAGCTTCCAATACTGCCTCCCTGTCGGAGGGAGACGTTGGTAGAGCAGACTTCAGGAACCGGCGAGGGGGAGACATCTCGAATTCCAATTTGTACCCCTGTGATACTACTTGCAGGATCCAGGGGTCCACTTGCGAGTGAGCCCACTGCGCGCTGAAATTCTTGAGACGGCCCCCCACCGTGCCCGAGTCTGCTTGCAGAGCCCCAGCGTCATGCTGAGGACTTGGCAGAAGCGGGGGAAGGCTTCTGCTCCTGGGAAGAGGCTGCATGGTGCAGTCTTTTTCCCCTTCCTCTGCCCCGGGGCAGGAATGAGCGGCCTTTTTCCCTCTTGCCTTTATAGGGACGAAAGGACTGGGTTTGAAAAGACGGTGTCTTTTTCTGCTGAGAGGTGACCTGGGGTAAAAAGGTGGATTTTCCAGCCGTTGCCGTGGCCACCAGGTCCGATAGACCGACCCCAAATAACTCCTCCCCTTTATACGGCAATACTTCCATATGTCGTTTGGAATCCGCATCACCTGACCACTGTCGCGTCCATAACGTTCTTCTGGCAGAAATGGACATCGCACTTACTCTAGATGCCAGGGTGCAAATATCCCTCTGTGCATCTCGCATATATAGTAATGCATCCTTTAAATGCTCTATAGTTAATAATATACTGTCCCTATCCAGGGTATCAATATTTTCAGTCAGGGAATCCGACCAAGCCACTCCAGCGCTGCACATCCAGGCTGAGGCGATCGCTGGTCGCAGTATAACACCGGTATGTGTGTATATACCTTTTAAGATATTTTCCAGCCTTCTATCAGCTGGTTCCTTGAGAGCGGCCGTATCAGGAGACGGTAACGCCACTTGTTTTGATAAGCGTGTGAGCGCCTTATCTACCCTAGGGGGTGTTTCCCAACGTGCCCTAACCTCTGGCGGGAAAGGGTATAGTGCCAATAATTTATTAGAAATCAGCAGTTTATCGGGGGAAACCCACGCTTTATCACACACCTCATTTTACTTCTAAGCAGCTCAGGAGAGCCACCTAGCTTGCACCCTTCTCGTTCGGGCACAAAAATCTAACTGAGGCTTGGAGGAGGGTCATAGGGGGAGGAGCCAGTGCACACCAGCTAGTCTAAAGCTTTTACTTTTTGTGCCCAGTCTCCTGCGGAGCCGCTATTCCCCATGGTCCTTACGGAGTTCCCAGCATCCACTAGGACGTCAGAGAAAGATAATTATACTCACCTTCCAGCGTCCAGAGATACATCCACGTCCAGAGTATAATCCAGGTACTTGGCAAAAAAAACAAACGCAAAGACCCGATCCTGCGGACTAAAAGGGGTCCCATATTGACACGAGACCCCTTTCCCTGAATGAGCCGGGACCCCACGTGACTCCTGTCACTGAGGTCCCTTCAGCCAATCAGGAAGCGCTTACGTGGTGCTCACCTGATTGGCTGTGCGCTGTCTGTGCTGCGACAGCGCATCGCACAGCTCCGTCCATTATATTCAATGGTGGGAACTTTGCGGCTAGTGGTGAGGTCACCCGCGGTCAGCGGCTGACCGCGGGTAACCACCCGCAGACGGCAAAGTTCCCACCAATGCAAGTAATGGACGGAGCTGTGCAATGCGCTGTCTGAGTTCAGACAGCGCACGGCCAATCAGGTGAGCGCAACGAAGTAGCGCTTCCTGATTGGCTTAAGAGACCTTTCTGTGACAGCTGTCACGGAGAGGTTTTTGCATTCGGGGAAAGGGGTCCCATGTGTCAACATGGGACCCCTTTCAGTCCGTGTGGTACGGGTGTCCGGTTTGTTTTTTTGCCAAGTACGTGGATTTATCTCTGGACCATGGCTGAGGTGAGTATATTTATCTTTTATTTTCAGGTACCCCTGGATTCTACATGGAGAAGAGGACCGATGTCGGCGTGTGAACATAGGTAAGTATGTGTGTGTCGACGTATGAAATAAAGTTGTACTTGTCACGGTGTGTGTGTCCTGTTTTTATTTGGGTATTTTTTTTCCAGTAGTACTACAGGTACCAGCGGGCCCATTTTTCTCCCGCATGCTGGTACTTGTGGTTCTCCAAGTACCAGCTTGCGGGGGAGGCTTGCTGGGACTTGTAGTACTACTGGGAAAAACAATATTCGGTTATTTTACTCAAGGCTATCAGCCTCCCATCCGCAGCCCTTAGATGGGGGGGGGGGGACAGCCTCGGGCTTCACCCCTGGCCCTTGGGTGGCTGGGGGGGGGGCTTGATTGAAGGGGTCCCCACTCCCCCAGGGTACCCCGGCCAGGGGTGACTAGTTGGATATTTAATGCCACGGCCGCAGGGCACTGTATAAAAGTGACCCCCGGCTGTGGCATTATCTGTCCAGCTAGTGGAGCCTGATGCTGGTGTGAAAAATACGGGGGACCCCTACTCTTTTTGTCCCCCGTATTTTTTGCACCAGCACCAGGCGCAGAGCCCGGTGCTGGTTTTAAAAATACGGGGGATCCCCTGTCAAATTTTTCCCCGCATTTTTAGAACCAGGACCAGCTCGAAGAGCCCGAGGCTGGTTATGCTTTGGAGGGGGGACCCCACGCCATTTTTTTTCCGGGATTTTACCATTCCAACAATAAAAAAAAATAAAAAAAAAATATTATTTTTAAAAATATATAAATAATACTTGTGCCTCCAAAAAAGACAAACCAAGTCTAATATAAATAGATCTGATATTACCAAGAAAAAAAAAAAACCACAAAAAAAACATGTTTTAAATTTTTTTTATTGGTTTCACCCTCCAAAGTGTGGCAGATTGAAAATGACGAATTTGCTGTCTAAAAGCACTGTTGTCGAATTTCCAAACTTGAATTGAATACACTTTGGTCGAATTGCAGCACTCGTATCATTGCAGAAAAGTCGAATTTGACAAAAGTCGAATTTCAAAAAGTCGAATTTTGAAAGTCCGTTTTTTTGACGGAAAGCACTGAATTGCATTGACGATTTTTTTTTTTTTGCCGAAAAATTCCCGAAATTCGGGAATTCAACCGCAATTGCATATACCCCTATATCTGCAGATATACACAACTAAGATCTCCGTATTATCGGATTATTGGGGGTAATTCCAAGTTGATCGCAGCAGGAATTATGTTAGCAGTTGGGCAAAACCATGTGCACTGCAGGGGAGGCAGATATAACATGTGCAGAAAGAGTTAGATTTGGGTGGGTTATTTTATTTCTGTACAGGCTAAATACTGGTTGCTTTATTTTTACACTGCAAATTAGATTGCAGATTGAACACACCACACCCAAATCTAACTCTCTCTGAACATGTTATATCTGCCTCCCCTGCAGTGCACATGGTTTTGCCCAACTGCTAACAAAATTCTTGCTGTGATCAACTTGGAATTACCCCCCCATTATGTAGTATTATTTCTCACTCAGTGTGTATTAGGGAACACGAATAGTTTTTTCTTCCTCAGGGAGGGAAACCAGTTGTTTCTGGAAGAAAATGGATAAGGCCAAAATCTGGACGTTTATGGTGCCCAGGCGTAGGCCCACATCCACACCTGACTGCAGAAAAAGCAGAAAACGTTCCAGTTGAAACTCCACCGCAGGAAATTTCCTGTTTTCACACTAAGACTTATTTTCTCCAAATACAGTGGCTGGCTTGGATCAAGGTAGGAATTACCCTGTCCGGAATGCCTTTCCGGGCTAGAATTTGACGCTCAACCTCCATGCCGTCAAATGTAGCCGTGGTAAGTCTTGATAGACGAATGGACCCTGTTGCAGAAGATCCTCTCGAAGAGGTAGAGGCCACGGATCCTCCTGGAGCATTTCCAGTAGATCCGTGTACCAAGTCCTTCTTGGCAAATCCGGAGCAATGAGAATTGCTTGAACCTTTTCCCTTTTTATTCTTTTGTGAATTCTTGGGATCAATGGAAGTGGTGGAAACGCACACACCATCTGATAGACCCATGGAGTCACCAGAGCGTCCACCGCCACTGCCTGTGGGTCTCTCGATCTGGAACAAAACTGCCTGAGCTGCTTGTTGAGACGAGAGGCCATCATATCGATCTGTGGAATTCCCACCGACGTGTCAAGCCCCCAAACACTTCCGGACGAAGGCCCCACTGGAGGTAGTGTCTGCTGACTAAGTCTGCTTCCCAGTTGTCTACTCCCGGAATGACTATTGCGGACAACGGCACAGCGTGTCTCTCTGTCCGGAGGAGAATCCTTGTTAGCTCTGACACTGCAGCTCTGCTCTTCGTTCCGCCCTGTCGGTTTATGTACATTACCGCCGTCACATTGTCCGACTGAACCTGGATGGCCTGATCTTGAAGAAGATGTGATGCCTGTCGAAATGGCGTTTTATATGGCCCTTAGTTCCAGAATGTTGATTGGAAGAATGGCTTCCTGACTTGACCATTTTCCTTGGAAGTGTTCCCCCTGGGTGACTGCTCCAACCTCTGAGGCTTGCGTCTGTGGTTAGCAGAATGTAATTTTGAATCCCGTACCTTCGCCCCTCTGTCAGGTGAGAAGTCTGAAGCCAGAACAGAAGAGAAATACTGGCTCTTGGCGACAGACGTATCCTCTGGTGCATGTGGAGATGCGATCCGGACCATTTGTCCAACAGATCCAGCTGGAAGGACCTTGCGTGAAACCTTCCATACTGCAGCACCTCGTAAGCGGCTACCATCTTTCCCAGAAGGCGAATGCATAGATTCACAGATATCCGGGTTGGTTTTAAAACATCCCGCACCACTGACTGGATTACCAATGCCTTTTCCAATGGAAGGAATACCTTCTGTGCCTTCGTATCCAGTATCGTCCCCAGGAATGGAAGCCTCCATGTTGGTTCCAGGTGAGATTTTGTTAGGTACAGAATCCATCCGTGATCCCGGAGTAGTCGACTTGAGAGGGTTAAATACGGGTCCAGTGACTTGAGGTTTAAAAGAAGCAAATTATACTTACCGATAATTTCATTTCTCCGAGGTACTTCATGGCAGCCCTTACTCTTAGGGATTGTATCCCATTCCTAAACTTAGACAGGGAATCCTCTCAACACTTTAGGACCACCCACCTTGGGTATATAGCCCTGCTCCTCCCCTTCCTCCATTAGTCTTTTGAGTGTCTCCTGTGACCAGACTATATTTAAACCTTACTAAGGGAGGGTATATTGTAGGCTGCCATGAAGTACCTCGGAGAAATGAAATTATCGGTAAGTATAATTTGCTTCTTTCTCCTACACTACTTCATGGCAGCCCTTACTCTTGGGATATACCAACACTCAATATAGGGAGGGCAAAAAAAATACCACAGACATCTTGTCAATGCTGAAAATTATAATTTGTTTAATTCAATGCTGCATCAAAGACACGTTTCCCAAAGTGTGCCTCCATAACATCCACCGCATAATGACTGGAGAATGTATGCATAGAAGACCATGTGGCTGCTGCACATATATCCTTCGCCGAGAGCCTTGCCTTCTTAGCCCAGGAAGCTGCCATGGCCCTGGTAGAGTGTGCCTTTAGCTGCTCCGGAACCTCCTGACCATTCTGTTTGTAAATAAACGCCAGGAGTTCTGTGATCCATCTGGAGATGGTCTGTTTCGTAGGTTTCTCACCCTTCCTTGCACCTGAATATAATACAAACAGGTGTTTCGTCTTACGGAACTCTTTCACTCTATCCAGATACACTGAAATTGCTCTGATTAGATCCAGACTATGCATTCTCTTCTCCTCCTCATTCTGCGGCTGCGGGTAGAATGATGGTAACACGATGTCTTGATTCAAATGGAAATCGGACACCACCTTGGGCAAAAAAATCTGGATTAGTCCTTAAAACAAGTCTACCCGGGAGGAAATTAAGGTAGGGCTCCTCTGACCACAGGGCCTGTAGCTCTCCAACTCTTCTGGCTGATGTAATGGCTACCAGGAACACTACTTTCCAAGTTAGAAATTTAACTGAGACGTCCTGCAATGGCTCAAACGGAGACAACATTAATGAATTTAAAACTAAATTCAGATCCCACGGAGCGACCACCGACCTGAAGCGAGGTCTTATCCTTTTAATTGCCTGACAGAACTTCCTCACTAAGCTCTCATCAGATAATCTTCTCTCCAATAGGACACTCAGTGCTGCTATCTGGACCTTGATGGTAGATACCGCCAGCCCCTTCTCAAATCCATCAAACAAGAATTGAAGGACCTGCGATGTCTCTGCTTCCTGTGGGTTAAATCTTGAGCCCGACCAGGAAATGAAAGTTTTCCAGACTCTATAGTAGATCTTAGAGGATACCTTCTTTCTCGACTGAATCAGCAAATTAACAACTTGCTCAGACAACCCCTTATTTCTCAATAATTGCCGTTCAATTTCCATGCCGTCAAATGCAGTTGTCGCAAATTCGGGTGCAGCAATGGACCCTGATGCAACAGGTCCGTTATTAGCGGCAACGTCAAAGGTTCCCCTGCTGCCATCCTCAGCACTGAAGGAAACCACGCTCTCTTTGGCCAATATGGAAGAACTATTATGACCTGCGCCCTCTCTTCTCTGATCTTCCTTAGAATACGTGCAATCATTGGAAACGGAGGAAAAACATATGCAAGTCTGAACCCCCATGGGAGAGAGAAGACATCCACCCCGCTTGATCCTGGGAGATGATATCGGGAGAAGAACAGAGGAACCTTCGTATTGATGTGTGTGGCCATCAGATCCACCTGTGGCTGGCCGAACCTCTGTGCAATCTGATTGAACACTGCGTCGTTCAATTCCCACTCTCCTGGTAACACCTCTTGTCTGCTGAGGAAATCTGCCACATAATTGTCTACTCCGGGAACATGTAGTGCTGATAGGGATTCTAGATGACGTTCCGCCCAATGAAGTATGTTTGATACCTCTTCCATTAATACATGACTTCTGGTGCCTCCTTGCCGATTGAGATAGGCTACCACTGCTACATTGTCTGAAAATATCCTGAGATGTTTCCCCTGTAACTGCTTCTGGAAATATTTCATCGCCTTCCACACAGCTCTCATTTCCCTGTGGTTTGAGGATAATCTTCTCTCCTGGTGGTTCCACCTTCCTTGGCAGTTCTGTTGCAACAGGTGCGCCCCCCAACCGACTGCACTTGCATCTGTTGTTAGAATGAGGAAGTGACGATCCGACAAAGTCGTCTTCCTGTCGACCAGTTCTGTTTCCATCCACCAGTCTAGAGAACGTTTTGCCCCTTGGCTTAACCTTATGCGATGATTCAGGGAATAACGTCTCCGACAATAGCCTAGTATCTCTAGCTGAAGGCCCCTCATCCGCCATCTCGCCCACGTCTATGGAGGAGGCCATCATACCCAAAAGACTCATCCCCTGACGCAGAGTCACACTGTTGCATTCCCTTAACAAAGAGGCCAGACTCCGAATCTTCAAGCATCTTTCTTCTGAAAGACCTATTGTATAATTGGCAGTATCCACCTGTACTCCGAGAAACTGAATTTCTTGTCTTGGTTCTAGTTGACTTTTCTTCCAATTTATTAACCAGCCATGTTCTTGTAGGATCTGCAGCGTCACTTCTAACGCCATTTTTACTTCCTGTTTTGACTCTCCGCACACTAGTAGATCGTCTAGATATGCCCAAATTGCAATTCTTTGACCTCTTATTACGGTTACCAGTGCCGACAGCACCTTGGTAAATATCCTTGGAGACGACTTTAGCCCGAAAGGGAGGCATGTGAACTGAAAATGCTTGCCCATGACCGAAAACCTCAGGTATCTTCTGTGCCGTGTGTGTACCGGCACATGAAAGTAAGCATCCTTTAGGTCTATGGACGCTAGGAAATCCTCTTTCCTTACCCCTGACAGAATGGATTTCATCGTCTCCATACGAAATTTTATCGTCTTTACATAATCGTTGAGCTGTCTGAGATCTAGTATCGTTCTGAAATCTCCCGACGCCTTTCTTATCAGAAAAATTCTGGAATAAAATCCCCTCTTTATTTCTGAAGGCGGAACAGGCTCTACCGCATTCACCTGGATCAATTTTTCCAAACTGTCTTCCAGAGCCTTTAGTTCCAGACTCGCAGCTGGGCTTCTTGAACTCACAAATTTGTCCCTCTTTGGAACTTCGGAGAACTCTATCCGGTATCCCTGAGATATCACATCCAGTACCCAAGTGTCCTGAATTGAATACTGCCAGAGACTGGCAAACTTCTGGAGCCTGGCTCCCACCGGAAAGGATACCAGAACTCTGCGACAGTCATTGTCTTCGTCCACCTCTCCTATAGGCCTGGCGAAAGGACTGCCTATTCGTCCCCGAGGAATACCTTCCCATATAAGCTCGCCCTGGCCTATAACTTCTCGCTTCCTTAAATTGTTGCTTAGACGAAGGAAACGGAAATTTATTCCTCTTGTCCTGAGGCAGCCTCGCTGACTTACCCCCTGACATCTTTTGTATAATAGCCTCAAGCTTATTTCCAAATAATAGGGAACCCTCATACGGTAATGACACCAACCGGTTCTTGGAATGCATATCCGCCGACCATGATCTAAGCCACAAAGCTCTTCTAGCCATAACACCTGCCGCCATGGATTTCGCTGCGAAATCTAACACATCCAAAGAAGCTTCGCACAGATACTCTATGCCCTTGAGCATAATACCCAGGCTTCTCTGCAAATATTGCCTTGAGATTTTCTCTTCAATATCTGTGGACAACACTGAACCCCAAACTCTCAAAGCTCTGGAAACAGATGCAACAGCCACACCGGACCTTAAGGATACCGCCGAGGACATATGTAATTTTTTTAGCGCACTCTCCATACGCTTATCCATGCCATCCTTAAGGACAGCTCCGTCCTCTAACAGAATCGTAGTTTTAGACACCATTTCTGCCACTGCCGCATCAATCTTAGGCACTGTGCACCAGCCCAGAAATTGCTCATCTTCTACTGGAAACATCCGATCCACTCGTTTAATACTTCCAAGTCTCTTATCGATGTTTTGCCACTCCTTAGACACTACATCCTTCAATGCTCTGTGAACCGGAAAATATCTGCTCCTTTTGGACTTATCTCCAAACAAAACATCCTTATCTTCATCTCCTTTATCCTTTTGCCTATAGTTCATGGTCTTAAATATATTCTTTAAGAGACTGTCAACAAGATCCAGATTAAACTCTCTAACTTCCTCCTTCTCTTCTGATCCAGAACTAGAGGAAACCTGATAATCAGCAAACAAAGAGGCTGACTCGTCCTGAGAGTCAATACTAGCCAGGGATCTAGACCTCTTATTTCCCTGCAAATCAGCCAGCTGTTCTCTCGTAACAAAAGACCTCTTCATCCAGTCCTTCAATTCCTGAATCTGACTGGTTTGACTGGCCTGCTGAATGTCACTCTGTATACAGTCCTCACAGAACTTCACATTCTCAGTAGAAGAAAAGATCTTATCACATGCTGCACACTGCATATCCATATGCCTCTTCTTGCATAGCCTCTTCTTAGGAGGAGACACACTAAAAAATGAACAGCAGTAGCACACATTAAAATCCTAACCACGCAGAAAAATCAAAAACCTGAAAAAAAAAAAAAAAGAGAACATATCCTCTATGAGGACTTACCTCTTCCGGGCACTCATCGGCTTATGGGGAGAAGGCTCTCTATCCATCCTGCTGGTAAGCATACACCTGCCCAGCTCATAGGAGACTCTCACTCCTAGTGTGCAGCGCCATATTTAAGCTCCAAAATCATAGAGAGCGGCGCTGAGCAGACCGTCCCAGCCTTCAGGACGGCCGCCCCAGCACTTCCGCCCGCCAACCGCCGCACGCTGTCTCTCACAGCGCTTCCGCCCGCCAGCCGCACCTCCCCTTCGCCCCGCTGCCCTTCCGGCCACCCGTACTTCCGGTCTCGCCGGAGATACAGGCGCTGCGGCTAGCGGAGCAAAGCACCCGGGGAGACGCTTCAGACAGCGGCGCTAGGGAGAGGGACCAGCAGCAAAAATAACGGGCGGACACCTTAAGCTGAACAGCGGGGACTTACAACCGCCCCAAGCACACTGCCTTCTCCAGGGAGCCACCCTCCTCCAGTACGGCTACACAGAGGCGTATTACTGGGAATAGAGGTAAACATTCTCAAAAACAAAGCACATAATCCCCTGTCAAGCTAGGAGACAGGAAAAAAGACTAATGGAGGAAGGGGAGGAGCAGGGCTATATACCCAAGGTGGGTGGTCCTAAAGTGTTGAGAGGATTCCCTGTCTAAGTTTAGGAATGGGATACAATCCCCAAGAGTAAGGGCTGCCATGAAGTAGTGTAGGAGAAATTGGTCTTACCGAACCGTCCGGTTTTGGTACCACAAACAGGTTGGAATAATAACCTTTGTTCTGTAGCTGAGGTGGAACTGGAACAATGGTCTGAGTCTGTACCAGTTTTTGAATTGCATCCTGTAAAATTATACTTGCCTTCTGAGAAGCTGGTAAGCCTGATTTGAAGAATCTGTGAGGTGGGAGTTCCTGAAACTCCAGTCTGTAGCCCTGGGCAATGAGCTCTTTGACCCAGGAATCCTGGCATGATGTGACCCATATGTGATTGAAATCTCTTAATTGGGCTCTCACCTGCCTGTCTTACAGGCAGTGCGATCCACCGTCATGCTGAAGGCGTTGAGGAAACAGAACCTGAGTTCTGTTCCTGTGAACCTGCAGTTTCTTTTTTTTTTTTGAAATTCTTTATTTTTGCGTGGTCAGGTACATAAAGAAGGCATTCTAGGAGTACAAGGGACATATGGCCAACATAGCCAGTGTCCAAAATAGACCACAGTTTTCCAGTGAGTAACAGGGTTAATTGGTATGGGAAAAACAATCAAGTTCAAACATGGGAATCGGGGGGGGGGGGGAGAAGAGAAACAGGGGGGGGGGGGGAAATAACCACATTTGTAACCATACATAATATAAGTCTTGAGAACAGGACGGTCATAATAGGGGGGGGAGGAAACGGAGAAGAGACACGGACAGAGAGGGTAATAGGAGGAAGAGATAATTGAGAAAGATAGGAGATGAGATAAGGAGGAATGTCAAAGGGAGAAGTAAGTGGGTGCCCATGGGTCTACGGGAGGAGCAGGTGGAGGGAGCCGGCTAACCACGTTCAGCGGCGAGCCAGGGAGCCCAGACCTGCTCGAAGACGTGGCCCCGGTCGTGGAGGTAATAGGTTATCTTTTCCATTGAGGCGATGTGCCAGATTTTAGCTTTGAGGGATAGTAGGGAGGGTGGTAAGGGGTTCTTCCAGTTGAGGGCGATCAGTGATTTAGCTGCGGCTAGAATGTGTGAGGTCAGCTTTTGGGAGAATTTATTGAGGAGTGGGGGGGGATAACACAGTAAGGAGACCCAAGGGTCTTTCATTACAGGGGATTCTAGAAGTGAGTTGAGGAGGGAGTGGACCAGATCCCAGAAGGGGACGATAACCGGGCAGGTCCACCATATGTGGAGCATAGTACCTCTCTCCCCACAGTTCCTCCAGCAGGCTGGAGAGGAGGACGGGAAAAATTTGTTAAGACGGTCGGGGGTATAGTACCAGCGGTAATAAACTTTGTAGGCCGTTTCCTTAAAGGCGGTGGCAATAGAGCTTTTAGCAATCCCTAGTCTCATGTCCTCCCAATCCTGAGTTTCAGGTGGGGGCCCGAGGTCCCGTTCCCATGCAAGTTCATGGGGCCGGGATAGGGGCAGGGAAAAATCCAGTAGGAGAGAGTAAAGTTGGGAGATTGTGCCTTTGGAGGAGTGGGAGTTGACACATAGGGATTCAAAGGGAGTAAGGGCACGGAGTAAGGCGGTGGAAGGGAGGGAGGTTAAAAAGTGGCGTATTTGTAAGAATTGAAAGGGGTTGAGTGGCTGTGAGGGGGTTTTCTGCTGGAGGTCCGGGAGGGACAGCCATTGGCCTCGATCGGCAAAGTCGATTGGGAATTTAAGGCCCAGAGTTATCCACGTCCGGGATCTCGTAGCTGAGAGTCCGGAGGGAAACATGGGGTTCTGCCAGATGGGGGTTAAGGGTGAGGGTGTAGTAGTGAGACCCCACTTCAGAGAGAGGGTGTCCCAGGTTTTGAGGTTGAATTTGATGGTGGGAAGAAGTTTAGAGGTTGGGGGTCGAGAGGCAGAGGGGAGTCCCCATAGGGGGGTCAGATCTGGGATGCCAATGAAGGCTGCTTCGATGTCCAGCCAAGAAACCGATCCTGGAGGAGCGTAGGAAGTGACAATGTGGGATAAGTGGGAGGCGAGGTAGTATAATTTGACATCGGGAAGTCCTCTGCCTCCCATGGAGGTTGCTCTTTTCAGGGTGTTGGCAGCAATGCGGGGAGGTCTGTGGTTCCAAATAAAGCGCACAAGGGCTCGTTGGATATTGCGGAGGAAGGGGGCCGGGACCGCCACAGGGAGAGTCTGGAAAAGGTAGAGCCATTTGGGGATTATGGTCATTTTAACTGCTATGATCCTGCCCAGCCATGAGATGAAGAGACTGTTCCAAGAGGTCAGGTCGGCTAGTGTGTTGGTAAGAAGGGGTGGGAAGTTTTCCCGGAAGAGGGAGTCGTAACGCGGGGTTAGGTATATCCCTAGGTATTTTATCTTTGAGGGTTGCCATTTAAATTTAAAATTGGTGCGAAGGGACTCCGCCTGGTGTTGGGGGATATGTAGCATCATGGCCTCAGATTTGGAGTAGTTGATCTTGTAGCCTGAGATGAGGCTATAGGCTTGTAGAACCGAGAATAGGTTTGGGAGTGAAATAAGGGGCTGGGTCAGGGAGAGTAGGATGTCATCTGCGAAGAGGGAGATTTTGGGATCTGTGGGGCCTACCTTTATTCCGTGTATATCTGGATGTGTTCTAATTTGAGAGGCAAGGGGTTCTATAATAAGGGCAAATATTAGGGGGGAGAGGGGGCAGCCCTGACGTGTGCCATTGGAGATGCTAAGTGGGGCGGATGGGGTACCATTGATAAGGACGGTGGCCGAGGGGGTGGAGTATAATGCTAGGATGCTGGTGAGGAAGCCACCGGACAAGCCATAGGCCTCCAAGGTGGGTCTCAAGAAGTCCCAGGAGATCCGGTCAAATGCTTTTTCGGCATCTAAGGAAAGCATGATCGTGGGGCATCTCCTGGAATTAGAGATATGTATAAGGTCAATGGCACGTCTGGTGTTGTCTCTTGCCTGGCGGCCCGGGATAAAGCCTACTTGGTCGTAGTGAACAAGGGAAGGGAGGTATGGGTTAAGACGGTTGGCCAGGATCTTAGCGAAGATTTTCAGGTCTAGGTTCAGGAGGGATATGGGGCGATAGCTTGCGCAATTAAGGGGGTCCTTGCCTTCTTTGGGGATCACCACAATTCTAGCCTCTAGCATCTCAGGGGGAAAAGGGTCGCCTTGGACAATCCCGTTGAAGAGAGAGTGTAGGTGGGGGGAGAGAAGGGCAGAGAATTTCTTGTAGTAGAGAGCGGTGAACCCATCTGGGCCCGGAGATTTGCCGGTTTTTTGCATGAGTATAGTCTGGGTGATTTCTTCCACCGTAATCTCACCGTTGAGAAGGTCCAAGGCGTCCGGGGGTAGTCTGGGTAGTTTAGAAGCAGAGAGAAAGTGGGAGATAAGGTCGGATCGAGGTTGGGGGGAAGAGCCCGGTGGAGGGGGCGGAAGGTTGTATAGGTCGGTGTAGTAGGATTGGAAGGCAGCTCTAATGGCTGTGGGGTCCTGAATAAGTTGGTTGAGAGAGTTTCTGATAGTGACAATGTTGGTTTTGGCTCTTGTGGAGCGGAGTCGAGCCGCCAGGATCCTGTCCGCCTTGTCACCCTTCTCATAAAAGGACTGGCGAAGCCACTTAAGGCGTTTGGCCACCCGTGTAGTAAGAAGAAGATCGAGTTCCGCTTTAATGGTGCGAAGTTCGGACAAGACCGCCTGGTCGGAAGACGCCTTGTGTTGGGTCTCAAGTGCATGGAGTTTAATGGAGAGCCTGTTGTATTGGGAAAGGGATTGCTTTTTAGCTTTTGAGGCTAGGCTGATGAGGTGTCCTCGAAGGACAGCCTTGTGCGCCAGCCAGAGGGTGGGTCTAGAAATATCGGGGGAGTCATTTAAGGTGAAATAATCAGAGATTTTGTCTTGGAGATGGGACTTTGTCTCAGGGTTGTGTAGGAGGGAATCGTTGAGGCGCCATGTCATAGGGCGAGGACGGGAAGCCAGACCTGCGAGGTCGCAGGAGATGGGGGCGTGGTCGGACCAGATCAGTGGGTGGATATGGGCATCGCGGAGGTTCAAAGCAAGATCATGACTGAGCAGGACCATATCAATGCGGGAGTAGGAGTTATGCGGGGCAGAGTAGAAGGTGTAGTCGCGGGCAGAGGGGTCTTTTATCCTCCAGGAGTCGTAGAGAAGTTGGGATCGCATGAGTCGGAGGAGGGATCTAGAGCGAAGGGAGTCTGACGGGGAAGGAGTAGGGGGAAAGGTAGAGCGGTCTAGCTGTGGATTGAGAACGGAGTTGAAGTCACCTGCAAGTATAAGGTCGCCCTGTCGGACTCGAGTGAGGAGATTATCTATCCTTGTAAAAAACCGTTCCTGTCGCTGATTAGGGGCGTAAACGTTAACCAGGGTGCATATATTATTGTTGAGTTTACCCACTAGGACAAGGAATCGGCCGTCTTTGTCAGCATGAGAGTCTAGGAGTTCAAAAGACAGGTGGCGGGCAATTAAGATCGCTACTCCACGTTTTTTGGCTAGGTGATCGCAGGCATGAAAGGAAACGGGAAATGGTTTACATTGCAGGGTAGGGTGAGATTCGTGCACGAAGTGAGTTTCCTGTAGGAAAATCAAATCGCCTCTATGGTGTTTAAGGGAGGCAAATAGCTTGCCTCTCTTTTGAGGGCTGTTCAAGCCCTTCACATTATGGGAGAGTACCCGGAGACCCATGGGCAGGCAGCAGTGAGGTGG
The DNA here is from genome assembly GCF_028390025.1 of Pseudophryne corroboree. Classification (NCBI taxonomy): domain Eukaryota; kingdom Metazoa; phylum Chordata; class Amphibia; order Anura; family Myobatrachidae; genus Pseudophryne; species Pseudophryne corroboree. Next base: position 53,486,884 of record NC_086455.1, read on the forward strand.
TCGGATTTGAAAGGGCGGGAGTGGTTGGGGGTGGAGAAGGGGGAGGGGGAGACAGATCGAAGATATATGAAATGAGAGAGAGTGTGGTCAGAGGAGGGGTGGTAGGGGAAGAGGACCGGAGGGGGTGGGGGGGTGGTTGGTCGTCTGGCGGAGGAGGCCAGGACCGGTAAAGCTGACAAGGGGAAGGAATACTAGGCGTTGGGGAAGCACCTAGGTCAGCGGTAGGGCCCGGGGCCCTGTGGGGGCGCGGCATGGGGCCCCGATCGCGGGTCACGAGCCGCTCGGGGAAAGACAGGAGGCAAGCCTCCCCTGGGGGTACCTGAGGGAGAGAGCTGGAGAGAAGACAGGAAGAGATGATAGCCGGAGCGCCCGCCCCAAGGGGCGGAGAATAGGAGGAGGGGGAGGAGGGGAAAGAGTGGGTCAAGTATCTGCATGGGAACATATCAAGAGAGTAACTTTTGAATATGTGGGCAGTTAGACATTTAAACTACCAAACGATGTAACATTTCAATAGAGGATAACAACAATATTATTGTGAAGCAACCGAGGGGTCAGGAGGTAAGGTCACTAAGAACCTAAGGTAATGTAGCACTTCAGGTGGGGGGGTACGACCAGAAGTGATCGTCCCAATTCAATGTAGGGTGCTGTAGCGTAGAGAGGTGAGAGTTCTCAGGGCACTGGAGGTGGGGCCTGGGAGGCCCCGGAGGACGGCACCGTGAACCACTCAGAACGAGGAGACCGAAGTGAATCTCGCTGTGTCCGTGGTGGGAGGCGTGGAGAGTGGACATCTTGGTCAGGAACGGGGATGCCCAGTTTGGAGAGGAGTGTTTGGGCCTCAGGTTGGTCTCTAGCTGTGAGGAGCTTCCCTTGGTGCCACACTAAGATCCGGAAAGGGAAACCCCAACGGTACTTCACGTTGTGACGGGAGAGCAGGGAAGTGATGGGTTTGAAGTCCCTGCGTTTAGCTAAGGTTAGCGGGGATAAATCCTGAAAAATCTGGAGTGGGGTGTTTTGGAAAGTCACAGATCCCAGCCGTCGGGCCTCCCTCATAACGGCCTCCTTTGCAGTGAAGTAGTGCATTCGGAGAATGACATCTCTGGGCTGAGAAGAGTCCTGGGAGCGCGGCCGCAAGGCCCGGTGGGCTCGGTCCAGGAGGAGATGTTCCTCGGGGGTGTCGGGCGATAGGTGTGCGAAAAGGCGTTTAAGGTAGAGTTCAAGATGAGATGCCTCGACCTCCTCAGGGATACCCCGAATCCTCATATTATTTCTCCTTGCTCTATTGTCTTGGTCCTCGTTCTCCTCCCGGAGGTGGGCAACATCCTGACGGAGTTGATGCAACTCGGTCTCTGCTGTTTGCTGGAACGTTACCACCTCTTCGACTCTTCTTTCGAGTTGGTCAGTTCTGGAGCCGATATCGGCTATATCGGATTTCAGGGAGTGTAGAGCTTGGACTGAGGACTTAATGTCCCGCATCTCCTTAAGGAGGGAGAGGAAGTCCTTACGGGTGAGGGGCGTCAGATCGTCATCTTCGGCCTCCGATTCGGAGGGGGCCTGAGAGGGGCCGGGATTGTCAGGCCTGTTCGTGGCTGGGGTGCCTTTTTTGGTCAGAAATGGTGTGAGGTCGGACCCCTGGGATTTTTTGTTACCCCTGGTCATCTTGGGGGCGTAGGGGGGTAGGTGGAAAGTAGGGTGAGGAATGGGGGTGGCGCTCCCGCTATGAGGCTCAGGGCCAGGGAAGGTGACTCGGGGGCCTTAAGGAGACATTACGGTGTGGTCATCAGCCGAGCCCGGCAGATGGAGTCCGCCCAGGGAGGACCACGAGAGCAGAGGGAGGGCACCCCGGCCCGGACTGGAGAGTGTGAGTCCGAAGTCGCAGGAGAGGGGATCCCGGAGACTATCTCCACCGCTCGGGGACCACAGGGACGCGTCCCGGGCACGGACCAGCCGGCGATCGGGGCAGCCCTGGGGCGGGGACCCGGCGGGGGAGAGGACCGCAGGGTGATGTGAAAGCGGCTCCCAGGTGGGTGCCAGTGGAGGCCTCGGTGGAGTTTAGGTGGATGGAGGCAGAAGGGACCACGGTCCCAGAGACTCACCAAGCGGCCGCCGCTGGAGCGGGTTGCAGAGAGCCGGAGGTTGAGGGTGGTCCAAGCCGGCACCTCCCAAGAGAGCGTATAGGGGCTTCGAGGTGGGTGGCAGGGGTGGAGGAGATCCCTTCAGTCTCAGGAGGGGCACAGAGCCAGTGATTGATTGAGGTCGCAGGAGAGGGGGGATGGAGCTGCGGGTCTGAGTGTTGGGTGCGGGGTATGATAATCGCCGCACGCAGCCGCTAGAGCTATTCCGTCGGCCTTTCTCTGGAGTAGGTGCTGGCTTCAGGAGATAGGAGAACAGGCAGGGTTATAGAGATATAAGTATAGTGGCTGAGTTGACTATACCAGTATTCGCCACAAGAGGGAGCCTTAGTTACAGCCAGCACCAGTCAGGGAGTTTGATGGGTGCTTTGCCAGTCCCAAGATGGCCGCCGCTTATCAGTGAGAGTTAGGTCCACCGGAGGACTCCCAGTCGTCGATCCCCGCCAGCGGGGGAAGAGATCTTGCTTGCAGTGTTGTGTGAGACGGGGGAGGAAGGGCAGGCGCCTGGAGAGGTCGGGAATCGGCCAGGTAAAGTCTAGAGGCCGGGCGGCGCCAACCGCAAGATGGCCGCCGGCTGCCAGCCAGACACTTCTCGGCCCTTACCTCCCGCCGATCGTCCGGTCCCTGGTCTCCTGCGAGGATCAGCGCCCGGTGGGTGAGTCCCCCAGTGCCAGGGAGAGCCTTTCAGGTGGGTGGGAGAGTCTGCAGGGTCGCCGAACCGGGTCCCAGGAAACGCCGGCACAGCTCCAAAATCGAGGCCCCGGCTTCTGGGGTGGAGGTAGGCCGCAATCCGCAGGGGGCAACGCAGGGCCCCCCCGATTCCGCAGCTTCTTCCTCCAGGTGCTGGGTGTAGTGGTGGGGCTTAGGGGACTAGTCCCTTGTCGGTGGGCCTCCAAATCTGGTCAAAAAGTGGGTTTTGATACAGTGCCAGCCGGAGCTCAGCAGAGACCCGACCTTCCTCTATCGAACCTGCAGTTTCTTGTTTTCTGGGTTTACCTCTATTACCTTTGAAGGCTGCAGAAGAACCTTTGGTTTTAATTTTTAAATTTTGTTATCCGAAAGGACTGCAGAGTTGGAGCAGAGTAGGTCTTCCTAGCTGGGGGTGGGGGCTGCGGAAGGAAGGTATCTAGATTTACCCGCCGTAGCCTTGGATATCCACGTATCCAATTCATCTCCAAACAGGGCCTCACCTGTGAATGGTATGCTTTCCACACCTTTTCTGGAATCCACATCCGCAGTAATCTGATGTAGCCATAGGCCCCTGCGTGCCGACACTGCCATGGCCGTGGTGCGTGCATGGAGCAAGCCTATGTATTTTATGGCCTCCACCATAAAATTTGCAGAGTCCTGTATATGCTGTAGGAGTAAAACTATCTCCCCTCTGGGTAAGGAATCTAACCCCTCAATTAGGTTACCTGAGCATTTTGCATGTGATCCATGCACAAGCTATAGTGGGTCTTTGGGTCAACCCAGCAGCTGTGTACAGGGATTTGAGAGTGGTCTCAACCTTGCGGTCAGCCGTGTCCTTTAAGGAGGCTGCCCCCAGGACAGGTTAAGATTATTTTACGTGGCAACCGAGATACCGATGCATAAACAATCGGTGGGTTTTCCCATTTTTTTCTGTACTTCTGAGAAAAAGGGAAGGATGCCAGTACCCTTCTTCAAATAGGGAATTTAATTCCTTAGATGCAGGGAAAGTAGTAGAGGATTTCTTATTTACATTAAAATAAGATTCCTCATCTTCCTCTCTCACTTTGTCAGGAATGTGCAGGACGTCTCTAATAGCTTCTATCAGGGCCTGTATTCCTTGTGACACAGCTGCATCCCCCCTCCCGAGTCCACCTCACCCTCATCTGCGTCTGATACATTATCAGTGGTGTCAGCCAACAGGATTTGGGCCAGTGTACGCTTTTGTGGACAAATGGTAGGGGTATGAGACGCTGGTATGGACACAATCTCTATTCATCAGGTCATCCACAGACTGTCTTAAGAATTGCGTCTCCTTCTCATTTTGGGACAATTTATGTGAAATATTTGAGATAATCCCTTTTAATGAATCCAACCATACTGGTTTGGACCCACTAGCCTGAGAATGTGTACTATCCTGAGTACACTGTAGTGATCCCCCTGGGGAAGAAAAACACTCTGCTGTGCATGAGACACACTCCTTTGACATTGTAAAATGTGAAAGAACACACCAACACAGGAGAAAGGTTAAAAGCACAGTTAACCCACAAAGAGCCCTCTAGGGAGGCACATAGTATAATGGAGCCAGCCACACCGCACCCTTATAGCTAATGCCAAGCTTAGCTGGGTCGCAAACCAAGTACCCCTAATAAGTCTTGGTATTCTAATATTGCGCCCCCACCCCTTGCTATGACCCCCTGGTACCGCTGAGGTCATCTGGAGTCCTTGTGGAGGAGCTGCGCTTCCCTGCCAGTCTGTCTGTGTAAGCTGCAGAAGGAAAATGGTGCTGGTGAGCTGCTGGATCCACTCATAGTGAAGCCCCGCCCCCCTCAATGGGGCATGGTCTTCCCGTTTTAAAAAAAAAAAATACTGGCTGAGGTGATTTTGTGCTTAACAGTGGGTCAGAGCTCATGTAAGCGCTGTGCCAGTGTGGGTAGTTGTTTAAAAATGGCTCAGCTCGCCTCTCATAGCGGTGCAGCAATGCTGATCGGAGCCTGGAGACGAAGCTTGCATGTCAGCGCTGCGCTCCATACCCCTATACTGCCATTACAGCCGGCGACCCGCTAACCGGGCCACCTCCTCACCACTCTTCTTATTTCTGGCTCTGCTAGGGGTGGCGGCGTGCTGCGGGAATGTATGCTCGCCGTGGTGGGGCTTGCAAATGATTCCCTCAGGAGCTCAAGTGTCCTGTCAGCAGGGAACGGAACCATTAACCCTATAGGAGGTTGGGCCGTTCTCCCCTCCTAAGTCCCATGAAGCTGATAATGTCGATTTGATTACCTTATAACCTTCACTATATATGGGTAAGAGACTCAGTACGCAATTGGCGTATGGGGTACCGTAAGGGTACGCCCTTAGCGTAGCATACGCTCGGCCGTGATCGAGACGCACATGCGGAACGCTCGCTCACAGCTTAATGCGTGGTGTCGAGCACGCTATAGGCGGGCGACTACCGTAATGCTACGCTACTAGCGTAGCGGACGCTCGAGACCACGAGGAGATCACGAGCGGCGCAGACGCTCACAGGATGATAACCAGTAAACCTTGAATGTAACACACAGAAAGGATACTCTTATCCTGTAAACCTTGTACTGAAACACTGTAGCGATATAACGCTGCTTAACCTTAATAATACTAAAGCTGTTTGAGCGATCGAGACGCTCCTATTACCCTCTGAAATGTAATGAACACACGAAACCTTGCTAAGGTTCCAACACCTTTACTAACAAGCTTTTAGTTATATCGAAAAGGGGAAACAGTTGACAAGTCATACACTACAAGCTAACATATAATTCTAACAGAATATCTAGACAGAAATATACACAATAATAAACGATCACAAATACAAATACATAGACTAAGAATAAATGGCGAACATTACACGGGTAACAAAATGGCCACAAAGAAACATACCATACGGGGAACACTCGCAAGCGCAACCGCAATCCAGTCCTCCAATTATCAGAGATAAATGTTGAAGAGAGAGAGTACTGGCCGGTCTGGGGACAGTGACCCTTATATACACAACATACAGTGTACTACAAAGGGCCCTACAATCTTATTGTTCATTGGACACAGGAATATCTCTCTGCACTTTAACAAAAGGTCATAGGTGGATTTGAACAGGTGGGCTGTGGCTATTACAAACTGCTCAGGTGGGAGGGAATCGCCGGATTCCCGCCGCATGGATAATGAACTGCAAATATAAGAAATGTCCAGAAACTACTATGGCCATAACTATATGCAGGAGCGATTAATCTTTACCTAACCAACACCGGGTTATTGCTATTAAAATACTCTTCGGTTAGGTACCAGACACCACTGTTCAACCTTAATCAGACCCTTTGTACCACGTAAAGAGGGATTCCCAAGTCCGTGAACAAGTCACATTAAACAAACTTACAGTTATCATTAAGGGGAACATTACCTATAAAACCTGCTATATGGATCTATTAAGTAGCGATTGAGTCGCTCGCTAGACGCACACAAACTCTACCGTAAATGCACATACCATGCGCTCAAGCGCACGCCCGTAGGGGCGCCGTCACGCAACTGCGAATATGTGCACGCACGCCAGAGAAAGTGCATGTGCAGCGGGCAAGCACGTGAGGTGAATATATGGCAACGTGTAGCATGATATTTTTCCGACTTTGACAGTCCACCCTTTGGCAGTCATCAATAACTGCCACTTCCTAAAACAGTTCAAAAAGAGAAAAATATATGTCATATGTAAATTCATTTCTATGATTGGGTAAGGGAGAAGAGAAGAAGGTGGGAAAAAGGTATGACCTAGTGAGATAGTAGAAGCATGTGTGTATGAATCCGTGTTTGAGGGGTCATGTATCATCGTGGCGTACGTGTTTTAAATCAAGCTTCGAGGTATTGCGAAGTATACATTTGAATTCCTTCTTATCCCGTATTAAGGGTCTGTGGATGGGCTGTCAAACTTTACTGAGCTCTTTTCGGCTTTTGGTTGCAACAAAATGGGGGAGCACATTTTAGTTGATGATACATGAATGGGGGGATATGCGAGTGCTGATATCTGTGCCTATATTCCCTATCGACTATGTGTGTCATTACCTGAAGGTTGTAGAAATGAAGATAAGAAGCAACTATGGTAAATGCAGTCATAAACTGTGAGTTTAATATACATTTGCTGATTGAGGTCTTGTCTCGATGTACATGTTGCCTGTAGTCTCCCGATGCTTTTGCTTTAAATGATGAGCAAAAAGCTTTCTCAATGTCAATAGACTTACAATCTTTAAAGTATTGGGCTATCGTAAAAATTAAAGTCACTAGGGATATTGGGGGTCTATGGCATTGTCCATCAGTGGTCTGTGTAAAAGGTTGTCAAATTCTTCTTCCAAGCGGATGTCTTTGTACCTTGGAGGAAAACAAAGGAGAAACGGGTGAAAGAAACGGACTGTGGAATCACATTTTCATCACAACATTGTCTCTATCGTTGGGTCATAAATCAAATTTGTTGTTATTACAGTGTCCTCACTCCTTAGACTCATCACTCGGGTACTACGTTTACACTTCGTTAAAATCCGAACGCATCTAAATATCAGGCCAATAAATAGGACGACTCCCAATATACACAAGAGAAACTTTCCTACATCCATGATAATACCTTGGGCCCATTCTCCTAAGCCCGAGAACCAATTTCGTGGGTTCAACCATGACACCCAACCGGTCAGCTCATTGCCCACAGCGGCGAGAGTGAGATTATGTCTCATTCGGAACTCCCATTTTAATTGCAAAATGTCATCCATCTTTTGGTCTATGACCTCGACCGGGTCCTCAGTGCTGTTTGTAATGTACGTGCAGCACTTTATTCCATACTGAGTCGCTAGGGTAACACAATACCCGCCTGTTACTGCCGTGAGGTAATTGAGAACCATCCTATGCTGAACCAGTTCTGTTTTGTAGGCTTTTAACTCTCTTCCAGTATACCTGAATGTGTCGTCATACATTTCGGTGATATTGTCTAATAAATTTGCAAGCGCAGATATATATCTATAATTCAACACTCCTCTGGCGGTTCGAGTGACATCTAACGCGAGTAGGACTTGAATCCCGGTGGATTCATTGATCAGGTCAGAGGCCGGATGATCTGTTCTTTCTATAAGGTGCCGTTTAACGATGTGCTCGTAATGAGTGTGAGTATAAGGAGCTTGGGCACCACGGTGAATATCTTTCATTTTAGTGTGGGATACAGTCATTACCTCAGGCAGTACTTTTCCAATAGAACATAACCCTTCTGAGTTTGGGGCAAGCCACTTATACGCCTTCCTCCCGCATATGAAATATGCATCATCGGGGAGAACATATGGGACGGAGTGTGACATAACCATGTTACAAATTTTCCAAGTTAAATCTCCTAACCCTTAATTCTCCCATCTGTTTAGTACACGTATCAGTTTGTACGATCTGTGCACAGTATCCTGGTGATACTTCTCCAACTCGCATGGTCCTACTTCCTAAAGTGTACCTATACCGGAAGAATCTTCCATGGTCGGCTATCTGGCGTATAAGTTCTGTGTCTATGGGCAATTTGTCGGCTCTATGTGAGAATGTCATGGTTTGCTTACTCCATGACACTTCCCAATTTCCCGGCTTTCGGGGATTGGAAATGTTAAAGCACACTAAGGACCTATCCACATGATATTGGTGGAGCTTCAAACTAGGAGGACTAGAGATGTTAAACCTCCTGTCCACCGGCCTCCCACCACTTAGCTCAAGTACCTCTCCTACCGTTAAAGGGAATGGTACTAGTCCTGATTTGCTATGGCCTTGAGGTACTTGAGAGCATACCCAACAATCTGTCTGATTTAACACTTTACCCACTAAGGGGTGATAGTCACTTAATGGATGCCGGTCCATATGGATATTAAAACTGGATTGGCATTTCTTGATACACCCATCCTCGACTATACTGTCACAGTGTCTACAGATGCAGTTCTCTTCAGCTAACAATCCTTCACAATTCCTTTTATTGTCAATGCTATCAGATCGTTTTCTGATACTCGCCTTTACTCTGTGATTATGTTGTTCTTGGAAAACTACGCCTCCATCCTGGTCATCAGAACCCATTCCAGATCCTTTCTCGACTTCCATGGTACTCTCACCGAAACAGACTGCTCTGGTCAACATCATGGTTAACAGGAAAATCCGTATCACAGTCTCTTGGGGCAAGTCCATCTTAGAGGAGTAAAAGGAAAAAATAAGAAGGGGGAAGGGAAATAGGAGGGAGGTGGGAACTGGAGAAAATAACAAATGGGAAAAAGAAATCTGGCTCGACAAGCTTCTGGTCTTATTATCCTCAACGCTCAGGTGTCGTCTCAATCTTCCCTGAACAGACACTCTAGTGATACAACCTCTACTGTCTGTTCTTTGTCACGGGACCTCTCTGGATCCGCAACCTTTTTACAATGAGACGTATGGACCCAAGTCTCTCTCTCGGCAACCTTCAAAGCAGTTGTGCTGGTCAATAAGACTTGATATGGTCCTTCCCATCTGTCAATAAGGCAACCTGAGCGTAGAAAATTCTGTATCATTACATAATCCCCAGGTTCAATGTCATGACAATTACTGACTGGCAAATCAGGAATCACCAACTTTAGATTATCATTCTGATTCCTCAATTGCTTACTCATCTTAACCAAGTACTTTACAGTTACTTCATTGTTACATTTCAAATCATCCTGGGGGTTAATCATAACATGGGGTTGTCGACCAAACAGAATTTCAAAGGGAGACCGATTAAGAGGGGACCTGGGAGTGGTTCTGATGCTGTATAATACGATTGGCAAAGCTTCAGGCTATAACAATCCTGTTTCAGTCATTACCTTGCTCAATTTTTTTTTAATAGTGCTGTTCACTCTTTCCACCTTTGCGCTCGCCTGGGGGCGATACGGAGTGTGCAGCTTACTATTAATTCCCATCAACTTACACATTGTTTGAAAGACTTCACCAGTAAAATGGGTACCCCTATCACTTTCAATTATTCTAGGGATACCGTACCTACACACAAATTCCTGCACAATTTTTTTGCAGTAAATACTTCGACCCAATTTGAGAATACATCAATACAGACCAAAACATACTTTAAATTTCTACAAGGTGGCAATTGTATGAAATCAATTTGTATTACCTGGAAAGGGCCATCTGTCGGAGGGATATGGGATGGCTCTGTCGGTATTGCCTTTCCGATATTCTTCCTCAAGCAGGTGAGGCATGTCATCGCTCTTTTACCCGCATGGGGAGAAAATCCTGGGGCGCACCAATAAGCTCTTACTAGCTTACACATTCCTTCTTTGCCTAGATGAGTCAGCCCATGTGCCGCTTCCGCTAGACTTGGAAGGTATGCTCTGAGTGCCACTGGTTTACCTTGTCCATCTGTCCAGAGTCCTGAGGACTCCTGGCCATATCCTTTTGACCTCCAAACTGCCTTTTCTTGTGGAGAACACAAATTTTGCATTTCACACAATTTCTGTGTGTTTACAGTATTAAATACCATCAGCTGTGTGGTGTCTGTCTGTCTGGGGGTACCGGCTGCTGATTTAGCAGCTTCGTCTGCTCGGCTGTTACCAAGTGATACCGGGTCTTGGCTATACGTGTGAGCTTTACACTTGATAACAGCCACTCTGTCGGGCTCCTGTATCGCTGTTAGAAGTCTTTTGATGTGGGCTGCATGCGCTACGGGTGTGCCAGCTGCCGTCATGAAATTTCTGAGGCGCCATAGGGCTCCGAAATCATTGACTACTCCGAAGGCGTACCTAGAATCCGTGTAAATATTGGCTGACTTGCCCTTAGCCAATTCACATGCTCTGGTTAGGGCAACCAGTTCAGCAACTTGTGCTGAGTGTGGTGGGCCTAGCGGTTCTGCTTCTATGGTACCTTGGTCATCTACGACTGCGTATCCAGTACACAAGTCTCCCGAGTCCGTCTGTCTGTGACAACTACCGTCAGTGTAGAAAGTAAAATCTACATCTTCCAGTGGGTTGTCACTGATGTCAGGCCTTGCCGTGAAAATTTGGGTCAAATATTCCATACAATCATGTGTGTCGCTGTCCCCACTAAATCTTCCCTTACCATCACTCTAATCCTCCACCCTTTGTGACTGTCCAGGCACACCTGGGAGATATGTTGCAGGATTTAGTGCACTGCATCTCTTTATAGGGATGTTTACCGGGGCCATTAATGCCAATTCCCACCTAGTAAACCGTGCTGATGAGACGTGTCTGGTTTGGGCAGAATTCAGCAAAGCTGACACTGCATGGGGCGTATGGATTGTGAGGTTGTGTCCTAGCACTACATCTTCGCTTTTCTTAACTAGCAATGCTATTGCTGCAACACTTCGCAAGCATGTGGGGAGGGATCGCGCTACCGTATCTAGCTGAGCGCTGTAGTAAGCTACCGGCCTGCTGGCATCACCATGCTTCTGGGTTAAGACACCTGCTGCGCACCCAGCACTCTCTGTTCCGTACAGCTCAAAGGGTTTCCCATAGTCTGGCATACCCAATGCCGGTGCCTGCGTTAGGCACTGTTTAAGTCTCTCAGATTCGTCTGTGTGCGAAATCCGATCAGGTTTACTTGATGAGACCATCTCCTGCAAAGGTAGGGCCAGTATGGAAAAACCTGGGATCCAGTTACGGCAATACCCACACATTCCTAAAAACGTTCTAATCTGTTGCTGAACCTGAACACAGTAGTAAATCATCCACGTACTGGATCAATACTGATCCACTCTCTGGTTGGAAAGACTGTAAACAATCATGCAGGGCCTGTGAGAAGATACTTGGACTGTCTATGAAACCTTGTGGTTGGCGAGTCCATGTATATTGAACTCCTCTGTATGTAAATGCAAATAAGTATTGACTGTCAGGGTGCAGAGGTACAGAGAAGAAAGCGGAGCAGAGGTCAATCACAGTGAAAAATTTGGCAGTGGGAGGGATTTGCATTAGGATAACAGCTGGATTTGGCACTACGGGGAATTGACTCAACTATTTTGTTGACCCCTCTTAGATCCTGTACTAATCTGTAACCCCTCCCCCCACTCTTTTTAACAGGGAAAATGGGACTATTGGCAGTGCTGGACGTCCTTACCAGAATGCCCTGTTGTAGCAAGCGCTCTATTACAGGGTAAACTCCTAACTCCACCTCTGGCTTCAGAGGGTATTGTGGGATTTTTGGAGCTATCCTACCATCTTTTACTTGTACAACTACTGGGGCTACATTTGCCATCAATCCAGTGTCTTGTCCGTCCTTGGTCCACAGTGACTCTGGTATCTGGGACGTCATTTCTTCTATCTTGGACGGACACCTATTTACAATAACAGTGTGTGACATTAATCTTGTTGGGGAGTCTAACATATCTTGCGCTTCCTGAGCGTGGTTTTCGGGTATGTCCAAAAACACACCCTCAGGAGTACAATATATGACGCATCCCATTTTGCACAGTAAATCTCTCCCTAAGAGATTAGTCGGAGCCGATGCAGCCAGCAGAAAAGAATGCTTGGTATGCAAAGGCCCTATCGTAACCTCTGTTGGTTTGCTTAGAGGGTATTGTCGTACTACTCCTGTTACTCCCATGGCTGGAATTGTTTTACCAGTGGTTCTCATGCCCACGGTCGAATTTATCACTGACTTGGCCGCCCCCGTATCTACAAGGAAATTTAGAGATTTACCAGCTACATCAATTGTGACCTCGGGTTCACTTCCAAGGCTCGCAATCAATTTCACTGGCTGCAGATTACAGGTGTGGCCACACCCCTATGGTGCGTGGTGACCTCCCTGCATTGCAGTGGCAGCTATCGCCTGTGAAGGGGGTGAATGGGTATTATCAGAAACTTGCCAGTCTCTTTTTAGGGGATACCTTCTTGTTTCCCCTGCGTGTGGCTCATAACTCCGTCTCTGCGGTTCTTGATCCCAATTTCGTGCGTCATGTCGTTGTCTAGGGTTTTTATGTGCATTATGTGAGTTACTGGTGCAGTTACGTGCAAAATGTCCCTCCCTGTTACAATTGTAACATTTTACCACATACGGCTTACCACCAGGGGTCTGTGATCTGGACTGAGGCGGCCTTGTTGTAAGGGCTTGGATACTTATTGCCATCAGTCTATCACTCTGTGACTCCCTGCGTCTTGTGATGTTCCTGTCGTGCCCAACAGCAGTCTCTCTTAAGGCGGCCACCGACATACCTCTCCAGTTAGGTTGAGTGGTTTGTACTCTACTCCTTAATACCTCCTTTAAACCGTCCATCAAAACGGACACCGCTACCTCTCTATGGTGTATATTTGCCTCAATGTCCACGATCCCAGTATATTTAGCCATTTCCTCCTGTGGAAATAGTCAGGGGCAGTTTCCCCTTCCATTTGTTTGATGGAAAATATTTTGTTCCATTTTACCACAGCTGGGAAGTATATTCCCAACTGCAGATTGATTCTGGTTACATTGTCTTGATTATATTCATCCGTAAGGGGTACCTTCTCATCTAATTTACAGTCAGCTATAAACTTTATAGGGTCAATACTAGAGGGCAGACATGCCCTCAGTAGTGTCCGCCAGTCTTTGTTGTTAGGTTCAGTGGAGTTACCCAAGTCCTTAATGAACCTCTGACATGCGGCTAAATCTTTTCTGGGATCAGGAAATTCAGACAAAATTGTTCTTAATTTTGCTCGGGACCAGGGACAGTGCATGACAATATTCCTAATGGGTGTGGCTCCATTTGTGTCAGTCTTACCATTGGGGACCGCTATTACTCTAACAGGGTTAAGATGAATGACTTCATTCTGGTTTGATTCTACAGCGTGTGGTGCAATAGTTTCAGCATATTGTACAGTGCTGTACTTACCTTGAGACACAACCTCACCTGTCCCTGAGCTATGGGCCTTTGATACCACTCTTACTGGTTGGGCGGTGCCCACTGGAGTATCGCTTATGGTGGCCGCTAGAGAGAGAGCTGAAATCGTAGTAGGCTCATCTTCCTGGTCGCATTCCTGGGGGAAGTTTAAAATAGGATACAACTTGCATGGGTTAGGGTTAGTATCAACATTTGCATTAACTTTTATCTTAATCTTATCACTACTACATTGATTAAGTGCACCCTTATCGTACACCCGCATGCCATTCTCTGTAGCCACTTTGTCCCCTAATATATATGGTGGTGGTGCTGTTGCTATCAGATTTCTACCAGAGTTTGAATTTGCTTTCTGAGCTAATTCCTGTTGTATTTCACTTTCCTGTTGCCATATCTGTAAACAATCATAATGTCTAATCCTCTGCTTTGCAGATTTTATTAGACCTATCCTTTTTCGTAGGTTCTGCAATACCTCAGGGTTCAAATTGCCTACCCGGGGAAACTGCGCCCCATCATCCTCTGTCATTTGTTCCCATTCTTTGCATAATACCTGTGTGTGTGATCCGTATTTTTCAGACATTATATACCGTGCGGACCCTTTGGGCCAGCAACTACCAACGTGAACCCTTGTTGGACGTCCCTTCTTTGAACAACTGGCCCCCATCGTTTGTAAGAATTAGCTAAGACCGCAATATCTGCAAACAGACCAACTTGCCCTCGGTAAGGCGACGGTGAAAGTTCAACTAGTGCCTTCACTCACTCTGCGCCCCAATTGGCCAATACAAGTTCCAGTGATGTTCTCACCACTGGACGTACCCAATTCGTAGGATCTTTTTGTAACCTCTATTTACTGGGGCGCGTGGGAGTATGCTACCCTCCCCAGTAAGTATTGGTTGTTGGAGATTTCCTGAGTGAACAGCGAAACTTCCTTAAAATAACAAAAACCTACGCAAATCACGTTAGAATGTACAAATAGTGTTTATGATCCCACAGTAAATTTTTAATAGGTATCAAGGTAACAAACTAATGCACACAATTACGTGCGGTCCAGTCGCACTGCGCATAAATAACTTAATATTTATACGCTTTACGACCAATGGAATCGGTTGTTTAGGCTGCGAAACCTTCAGCCGGAGCTTAACTTGTGTGTATATGGGTGCTACGCAAAGCCCCTCGGGCTGCGCTTAAACCTTCGCAGTCCTTTTGTCTGCGGATACTACTTGCTCCTTTTACCTTCTATAATGTTAACGCGGGCAAGCCAGTCCACGCCACCAAGTGTCCACTCACCTGATGTGGTCTCCGACGGGATCCCGATTTGTGGGTTCACAAAAAATAATACCTTAATTAATTTCCACACTCACTCCTACTCATTCATATGCACACTGATCTTTCTGTACAGAAATTCCTTTCATACAGGCAGGAGTCCAATCCCTGGGTTTTGCAATAGAAAAAGGTTCTCTTTTAACTAATACTTTTTGGAAAAACTGAACAAATCTGTGCTATTATCAGGTGGCTATACTATACCGCCCACACTAAACAAGGTTATTGTGTGATTTGAGTCTCGGTGGGCGTATCCGTACACTCCGTTGCGTAAACACGCCACGTGCGTATGCCTTTGCGTCACGTACGTGATTTCGCACGTTGTCCGAGACACGTATGCACAAAGTTCAGATATGCCCACAGCGACACAACCAACACGCTTCTATAAATGTAAACGATGTTCAACTGTAATCGCTTACCGTACACCACACAGTATTTGCTATGCTGTGTGCGTGTCCTTTACAATTATACTCTTAAAAATTATCCTATTTAATCTCAACTAAATAGCACCAGATTTACTCAGCACGTATCTAATAATCAATTCTAATGGCAACAAGAAAGTGAGCTGCACCAATGTAGATGTGTGCGTGCGTATGCAAAAACAGAAATAAACAGTTTTAAAAGATAATAGCGTGTTGTTCTTACGTCCGGTTCCGGATTCCACCCCAGCACTCCTACAGCGTAGCGTAACAGACGCTTATCTAGTCAGCACCACTGTATCCCTCACCACCAATACGGATACGAAAGGATACTGCGTTCCCGCCCTTTGCTGACAGATAAAGTCTGGTTACAGTAGTGTGGATATGTGGAGGACGGACGAGGCCCCAATTGATAAGGTCGATTTGATTACCTTATAACCTTCACTATATATGGGTAAGAGACTCAGTACGCAATTGGCGTATGGGGTACCGTAAGGGTACGCACTTAGCGTAGCATACGCTCGGCCGTGATCGAGACGCACATGCGGCACGCTCGCTCACAGCTTAATGCGTGGTGTCGAGCTCGCTATAGGCGGGCGACTACCGTAATGCTACGCTACTAGCGTAGCGGACGCTCGAGACCACGAGGAGATCACGAGCGGCGCAGACGCTCACAGGATGATAACCAGTAAACCTTGAATGTAACACACAGAAAGGATACTCTTATGCTGTAAACCTTGTACTGAAACACTGTAGCGATATAACGCTGCTTAACCTTAATAATACTAAAGCTGTTTGAGCGATCGAGACGCTCCTATTACCCTCTGAAATGTAATGAACACACGAAACCTTGCTAAGGTTCCAACACCTTTACTAACAAGCTTTTAGTTATATCGAAAAGGGGAAACAGTTGACAAGTCATACACTACAAGCTAACATATAATTCTAACAGAATATCTAGACAGAAATATACACAATAATAAACGATCACAAATACAAATACATAGACTAAGAATAAATGGCGAACATTACACGGGTAACAAAATGGCCACAGAGAAACATACCATACGGGGAACACTCGCAAGCGCAACCGCAATCCAGTTCTCCAATTATCAGAGATAAATGTTGAAGAGAGAGAGTACTGGCCGGTCTGGGGACAGTGACCCTTATATACACAACATACAGTGTACTACAAAGGGCCCTACAATCTTATTGTTCATTGGACACAGGAATGTCTCTCTGCACTTTAACAAAAGGTCATAGGTGGATTTGAACAGGTGGGCTGTGGCTATTACAAACTGCTCAGGTGGGAGGGAATCGCCGGATTCCCGCCGCATGGATAATGAACTGCAAATATAAGAAATGTCCAGAAACTACTAATGGCCATAACTATATGCAGGAGCGATTAATCTTTACCTAACCAACACCGGGTTATTGCTATTAAAATACTCTTCGGTTAGGTACCAGACACCACTGTTCAACCTTAATCAGACCCTTTGTACCACGTAAAGAGGGATTCCCAAGTCCGTGAACAAGTCACATTAAACAAACTTACAGTTATCATTAAGGGGAACATTACCTATAAAACCTGCTATATGGATCTATTAAGTAGCGATTGAGTCGCTTGCTAGACGCACACAAACTCTACCGTAAATGCACATACCATGCGCTCAAGCGCACGCCCGTAGGGGCGCCGTCACGCAACTGCGAATATGTGCACGCACGCCAGAGAAAGTGCATGTGCAGCGGACAAGCGCGTGAGGTGAATATATGGCAACGTGTAGCATGATATTTTTCCGACTTTGACAAAGCAGACAGGCTGGTGCCAACCAGGCCTGTCTGAAAATAACAAACATAAAATAAATGCAGAAAAAACTCTTCAGGAGCTTCCCTAAGTGTGACTGGCTCCTCTGGGCACATTTTCTAAACTGAGTCTGGTAGGAGGGGCATAGAGGGAGGAGCCAGTGCACACTATTGATTTCTTAAAGTGCACAAGGCTCTTAGTGGACCTGTCTATACCCCATGGTACTAAATGGACGTAAGAGAAATTTAAGATTTTGGTTTGATCATCATTATTAAATCTGAATCTAAAGAAAAAAAAATGTGTAAAAAAGGAAGAAAAAAAATAATTCAATAAAGAAAACATTTTGCTTTTACTGAAATGTCTTTGTTCCATGAAATTCTACCTGCCATCTATTTCACTGCTGTGCACACAAGCAGAAAAGACTTACTAACCAATGAGACATATATGGTAAGGGTCTCATGCAAGCATAGGGGCTAATTCAGGTTGGATCGCGCAGTGTGCCACAGCTGCCATTAGATGGAGTTAAAAGCAGCAATTCAATTGTTGCTCCATTCAGGTGTAAATAGCCACGGGGGATGGGGACGACGACATTTCAACTCATACCCGAAATGTGACAAAAGTCAGCTGTTTGGCCACCCAACAGCACTTTTTTTCATTGCGCCTATTAGTTTAGATGGGCTAAACTGCTTTCCGCACCAAGTTGGGGTTCAAGTCAACACTATGGGCAGGATGAATCAAGCATCGTATTTTCCTTGCAATGTATACTCTACTCTTCGCAAGCATAACAGCATTTACCTGCACCGTATGCTGGAAGAAAATCACAAAGGACATTTCTTGCTGTAAGTGCTGTCCTTTGCGATGATAGGAGTTCTGGGTTTATGATGCAGAGTCCTATCGGCTCATGCATGGGCTCGCCATCCCAACACCCTCTCCCCGGCTTGACGCGCGCCTAGCAGGGGGGCGGGTGCTGGGATAGATCGGATGGACACAAAAGAAACCCATAGGACTTTATTGGACAAACCCATCTTCATCACATCCAAGCACCGGAATCTATTGCATTTTTGAGCTTAGTGCATATGCGGTAAGTGGCGGAACCTTAGAAAACTACCTTTTCGGCGGTTTAGATGCATTTTAAAGTGCATACCACCATATGTGCCATACTGGAACAGTAGATTGCGCCCACCAGCATCACAAGTTGCAATATTAGCACCAGCGTATGCGGCCAATAGTACACAGAATCGACTCCTATGATTGTTACAATGCATTTTACGCGACAAAAATAAAAAGGGATGAAGTTTACTATATCAAAAGCATCACTAACAGTCTTTATGACCCTCATACTGTACGTGCTTACATTTATTGGCTGTCTAGATTTGCAAATACATATTTTTATTTTGAAAATTAGGTAATGTAATGCAAGAAATGCAGATAAAGAAGTTAAAATGGCATTAACTGCACTGCACTGCCTTTATTTCTTTCTAAACACAAGAAGTCTAGCTCTAATCAAAGTAAATTATGGTGACAACATGAAACTACAAATTTGCTTAAGGTAAAACGCTCATGTTTCCTCCTTTATAACCCTTTGCTGACGAGCGTCATTAATGCTGCAATGCTCTCTTCAGGAATAGAAACTCCATATGTAGTGCTGAACAGCATTTTCACAGCAGGCAATGTCAGAGCTTAGATTTTAAAGGGCACTGCTAAAAGCACAGTAACAAATGAAAACTGTAAAAGGAACAAGAAAGCTGCAACAAAGACCCAAAATGAGTAGCACATAATATACTATAACATCCAAGAAAACTTGAAACACTTTCTGAGCTTAACGAAAAATGGATTTCTTGCCATTTAAGCGAATGGGGTACACAGCCCACACAACAGAACTCACAGTTTTGTGCATATTGGGGCAGCGACAGAGAAGCTGGGTAGATTCCAAAGCGGAGCTGAGGCAGGAGAGACATCAGACAGCTCCCCTGCACTGGTTGCATAGCGCACAAGATCATGTTTTCATTACAAAAACCTTTTCTGGGCTTCAAGCCAAGTGCACAGACAGCCTAATATACCGACCATAGACAAGGACACACTAGGTTCTGCCAGCATTTACTCTTTAGTCTGGTGTACAAGTACAGCCGCTGTAGTCACTATCCCCAATTATTTAGAATAAACAGGAAAACAGAGTAGATGCTTCAAAACAAATTGCTTTGGAAAAACAACTTCACTACAGACATTTATAGGCCCTACACACTGGCCGATTTTATGAAAGATATGAACGATCTCGTTCATAAATGAACGAGAACTCGTTCATATCTTTCAGTGTGGAGACTCCAGCGATGAACGATGCGCGGCCCCGCGCTCGTTCATCGCTGGTCTACCGTCGGCTGTGCATGCAGGCCAATATGGACGATCTCGTCCATATTTGCCTGCACTTCAATGCAGCCGGGTGACGGGGGGAGTGAAGAAACTTCACTCCCCCCGTCACTGCCCCCCCGCCGCCGGGTTGCTCGTCGGCCGTATCGGCCGTCGGGCACCTCGGCGGCGCATCGCCGAGTGTGTAGGGCCCTTTACTGCGGATGACCAATTGGGACACACAGGGGAATATTTAATGAGGTCCTTACCCGGACTTATAGCAGTGACTGCAGCTATTCAGCTGCAGCCCACAATCTTCATTTGCACCCTCCTTAGGTGCAAAAACAAATCCACGGAAAGGACTGTATCCAATTAGCTGTAGTCATTTACCACGACTAATGGATTCACCGGGGGCTATCCAATTAGCCCCGATACCCAGCACTTTTGGGGGATTATGCTGAGGCACGCAAAACATAATCTCCAATAACCAGCCCTCAGAGCCGCCAATAACATAATTCCGGGAATTTATCCCGGATCTCATGTGTTATCGGCAAAAAACTGAACATTTTTGGGCCGATTATAGTTGGACAGCCTGAAATAATCATTGGGAGAAAATCGCGAATACAGTCCGTTTTATTGCCTGAAAAAAATATCGCAGCTAATTTGATACCCCCTTAATAGTGTTTTCTGCCCTTACCGTACCCTCTGAGTGAGTGAGTTAAAATTATAGCGCTGGGCACTTAACTTGGAACCTATGGATTAACACGTGTCAGCCCTGAGTTTACGGTGGGAGGAAATAGACTTAAAACGGAATAGCACCGGCGTTAAAGCTAGCCGCTATCTTCCCGTGGTAAGCTGCACGGCTAATTGAATATGCCCCATAGTGTGATGAGTGAATGCACAGAAAAAATGGCTCTGCAGAGGGGAGCGAGAACACCTTCAGCAGTTAAAAGAATTAAATGTGTTACAATGATACTTTCTCTTACGTCCTAGAGGATACTAGTGTTCACTCTAGGCTGTTTTAGCAGGGAGCCGCGTCCTGCCCGGTTTTTAGAAGGCAAAACCGCCCTGCCCCTTTTGCGGCGCCCTGCTAGAACAGCTGCCCGCTTCCTGCCCTCCCAGCGTGTAAAGATGCCGTGCGCATGCGCGCGGCATCCATTCACACATTGGGAGAGAGCTGGGGGGAGCCCAGCACCGATGGAGGTGCTGGGCACGCCCCCAAAAATGATGTCGCCGGCCAAAGACGCCCTCTATAGTAGCGTCTGTGGGTCGCACCGCCTACTGAAGTGACGGGGCATGGCCGCACCCCCATTTTGCGCGCGCCAATGTGCCCCAGAACTCCGGCGCCCTGCCCCTGCCTCATCCTAGGGGGAACACTAGGATACTGGGAATCCATTTAGTACCATGGGGTATAGACTGGTCCACTAGGAGCCTTGGGCACTTTAAGAATTTGATGGTGTGCGCTGGCTCCTCCCTCTATGCCCCTACTACCAGACTCAGTTTAGAAAATGTGCCCGGAGGAGCCGGTCACGTCGCTGGAAGCTCCCGAAAAGTTTTCTGCATTTATTTTCTGAGTTTGTTATTTTCAGGCAGGACTGGATGGCACCAGCCTGCCTGCTTCGTGGGACTTGGGAGGAGCGGGGGTGGGGTGGGGGGGGGAGCGAGAGAGGAGGGGGGAAATGGACCAACCTCTCTCAGGGTGTCCCCGCTGACAGGACACTAGATCCTGAGGGAACAATTCAAAAGCCCCACCACGGCGAATGTACATTCCCGCAGCACGTCGCCACCCCTAACAGAGCCAGAAGTTAGAAGAGTGGCATGGCTTCTACAGGGAGTGGATGAATGTCCAGACTCTGAGGGAGCGAACCAAGTCTAAGTACCCTACGTGTGTACAAAGTACCCAGCCTGGCATTACAGACTTAAAAGGGGGCTGACCCCATTTTAGGCACTAAAATTACCTCAGCCAGTATAAAATAAAAAATCGGGAAGACAGCGCGCAGTTGAAGGGGCGTGGCTTCACTATGAGCGGATCCAGCAGCTCACCATTTTCCCTCTGCAGTGGACACAGACGCTGACTGACAGGGACGCGCAGCTCCTCCGGAGCAACTCCAGATTATCTCAGCGGTACCAGGGGGGTCATAGCAGGGGAGAAGCGCTTACTAGTGTACGGAGTCCCCAATCTGGGTACATAGTCTGCAACCCGGCTAAGCTTGGTTTTAGCATTAAGGGCGTTGTGTGCTGGCTCCAGACTATCTCGTTGTCTCTCTTGAAGGGCTCTTTGTGGGTTAATTGTGCATTTAACCTGTGTGTGTTGTCACTGTCACAGTATGTCAGACAGAGTGTGTTTTATGTAAGGCACAGTGTTCCTCTTCTCCAGGGGGTTCACTGCAGTGTGCTCAGTGCAATATACACTCCCAGGTTAGTGGGGCGGAGCCAGCTTGACTGGATTCCATTAGGGGAATCATTTCCAATATTTCTACTAAATTGTTCCGTAATGAGAAAGACGCGCAATACTTAAGACAATCGATGACCGAGTTTATGACAGAGACTCAGTACCCAAACCAGCGTCCCAGTCCCCTACCATTTGTCTTTTGGCCCATATCCTGCAGTCTGACTCCGATGATGAGGGGTCAGACATGGAGGAGGAGTAGGAGGTGGACTCACAGGTGGTCGAGGCTACTCTGTCAACAGGGAATAGAGGCGCTCATAGAAGCTATCAGAGAAGTTCTGCATATCCCTGATAAGGTAACAGAGGAGACTGAGGAATCTTATTTTAATATAAAAAATAAATCCTCAGTCACTTTTCCTGTGTCAAAGGAACTAAATACCCTGTTTGAACAACCGTGGGTTGGTAGGAAATTTAAAATCCCTAAAAGGTTGATATCATCTTTTCCCTTTCCTCCTGAGGATAGGAAAAAATGGGAAAATCCACCGATAGTGGATGCATCAGTATCCAGGCTGTCACGGAAAATTGTATTGCCTGTCCCGGATGCAGCCTCCCTAAAAGACACGGATGATTGTAGAATTGAGACTACATTCAAATCTTTGCATACAGCTGCTGGGGTGGCCCAGAGACCAACTATAGCATGTGGGTGGATTACCAAGGCCACCGTCAAATGGTCGGGTAACCTACTTGAGGGGTTAGGTAACTTGCCTCAGGGGGAGATTATTTTACTACTGCAACATATACAGGAATTTAATGGTGGAAGCCATAAAAGAAATAGGCTTAATGCACGCACCACTGCTATGGCAGTGTCAGCACGCAGAGGCTTATGGCTACGCCAGAGGACTGCTGACACGGACTCCAGGAAAGGTGTGGAAGGCCTATCCTTCACAGGACAGGCCTTATTTGGGGGTGGTCTTCAGTATGCCAACTATCGGGATCCCAGCAAACCGTATACCGGCGCCGGAATCCCGACACTGTCTCCCTCGTGGGGGACCACGACCCCCCTGGAGGGAGAATAAAATAGCGTAGCGCGCCACTGTGCCCGCAGCGTGGCGAGCTCAGCGAGTCCACAAGGGGCTCATTTGCGCTCGCCACGCTGTCGGTGAGCCGGCGGTCGGCCTCCTGGCGCTGGTATGCTGGTCGCCGAGAGCCCAGCCGCAGGAATACCATACTACACCCCTTATTTGGAGATGAATTAAGACAAATGGATCTCCAAAGCTACTGCAGGTAAGTCCACGTATCTTGCTTCTGCAGATCCCCCAGCCTTCTGCAGATTTCCCAGCCATAGGGCCATGTGATTTGTATTTGGAAGGCATGCTGTTCCTTGCAGTGCTAATGGGAGATCCAGTGGGTGGCTCCCAGGTAGGTCAGCTCTCTGTCTGGATGTGTTTTAGTATAAGCCTTTATCATGAGGGCTTACTGTAGACAAAACACACGGCCCTATGTGGGCACTGCTATTATGTAGTGTTAGGACTGCTGATATCGGAGAAGCCTTGGCGGGGGATCAGCAGCTAAACATGTCTTTGCAAACATGTGTGACCAATTCTCTGAAATTCTATTACCAGATAGCTTCAGGTATGGTTACAGGTCATTTTTTAGTGTGCTGGGGGGATACCTGGGGGGGGGGGGGAATGGGGGGACACAGCTGTCGGCTGTTCTTCTACAGCCACCAGAGGCGCTAGAGGTAAACCATGCGAACCAACAACTGCCGGTTCACAGGAACAGAGCCCAATCTCTGCTTCCTCACAGCCTTCAGCATGACGGTGGACCGCGATGCCTGGATGACTGGCAGGTGGGAGCCCGACTAAAATTTTTAAGTCACATCTGGACAGGTTCATGCCAGAATCCCTGGGTCATAGATCTCATATCCCAGGGCTACATACAGAAATTTCAGGAGCTCCCACCTCACAGATTCTTCTAAATTAGGCTTTACCAGTTTCACAAGAGGCAAGTACAGGTTGAGTCTCCCTTATCCAAAATGCTTGGGACCAGAGGTATTTTGGATATGGGATTTTTCCGTATTTTGGAATAATTGCATACCATAATGAGATGATATGGTGATGGGACCTAAGTCTAAGCACAGAATGCATTTATGTTACATATACACCTTATACACACAGCCTGAAGGTAATTTTAGCCAATATTTTTTTATAACTTTGTGCATTAAACAAAGTGTGTCTACATTCACACAATTCATTTATGTTTCATATACAACTTATACACACAGCCTGAAGGTCATTTAATACAATATTTTTAATAACTTTGTGTATTAAACAAAGTTTGTGTACATTGAGCCATCAAAAAACAAAGGTTTCACTATCTCACTCTCCCTCAAAAAAGTCCGTATTTCGGAATATTCCGTATTTCGGAATATTTGGATATGGGATACTCAACCTGTATAACCTTTCAGGATGCCATTCAAATACTGGTACGGACTCATGTCCTGGGGGGTCATTCCGAGTTGATCGTAACTGTGCTAAATTTAGTACAGCTACGATCATTCACACTGACATGCAGGGGGGGGGGGGGGGGACGCCCAGCACAGGGCGATCCCGCCCCGCATGTCAGTGCAGGCCCCTTCTCCCCCGCAGAAGTGCAAAGGCATTGCACAGCGGCGATGCCTTTGCAATTCAAGAGTAGCTCCGACCAGCCCCTGGCCGAAAAGCAGATAATAATCCTTTTTTGCAATTTAGATAAATCACCTCTTTCACTCATGACCGTAAGTAGCGATGCAGAAAGCATGACGTATAAATTTGTCCTCAATACTTAAACTTTACAGTAATTGTAGCTTATGCGGAAACATTACTCATGTTGTCGACATCTTAGGGCTACATGTGTAGAGGTCACGGACATAAGCCACTTGTTCCTACCAGAACTTTTTCCTTTGCATAAACAACCATTGGGGCAGATGTATTAACCTGGAGAAGGCATAAGGAAATGATAAACCAGTGATAAGTGCAAGGTGATAAACACACCAGGCAATCAGCTCCAATATGTACATTAACAGTTAGGAACCGATTGGCTGGTGCGTTTATCACCTTGCACTTATTACTGGTTTATCACTTCCTTATGTCGTCTCTAGGCTTAATACACATCTGCCCCAGTGTTTGTAAATTTCTTGCTCCAGTTGTGGATGGACTGCCTTGTAGGTGGAGGTTTCACATATCGTGTTCTAAAATGCTGCTGCACACAAAAAAATTCTTCTCTATCAGTGTAGCAGCCATTTCGCTTACAAGACGAAAAGATCTTGTGCTGCAGTCATAAAAACTTCCATCCCAGCTAAATCTTTTTGCTCCTCCACTTCCGGTCGTGTGACAAAATACTCACATATAGAACACTTAGGTATCCATCCGGTCTGTTGATCTACATTACAGGGTCAAAAAGTCAAATGTCGACATTGGGAATACTAACCTGTGCCAAGCGCAGTGGTAGCAGAGCAAGGAGCCAAGCGAGGGGGCAGGTACACTAATGGGGCTTGTTTGTGGCAGAAGAGTGACAAAATACCACAAAAAAATAAAAGTAAAAAAAATTGTGCGTAACTTTTTGTGTGTCAACCATTTCCATGTCAATCTTTTGAACCTGTCGACTTTTCTATTGTCTACCTATCCATGTCAACCTTTTGACCTAATGCATTTCAACCATTATTGGTCGACCTATTGACTGTAGACCTTTTTAGTGTAGCTGTAATAATCCACTCTCGTACATTTGTAATTTAGGGGGTCATCCAGATCTGGCAGCTTGTGCGGCTCGCAGCACAGTTTGCCAATGGAGGCAAAATGCGCATGGGCAGTGGGCGCGTGACCCCCCACATTGTGATTGCATCCCCAAAGGATGCAACTGCAATGTGATTGACAGAGACGAGTAGTCGCAGGGCGACGGCGCTGCGTTGGGTGGGCGGACGGGCCGGTAGTTCACAGGGGTGGACAGGGATAGTTTTCAAGGTGGTAGCGTGATGTCACACACAGCAGCTCAGATTAAAAAAAATAAAAAAAACACATCTGAGAGGCTGCACTGCCAGGGTTCAACCTTAGTTCCGATGCGTCCGCAAGCTAATTGCGGAAGCATCGAGAGGCGGCCTCACACATGCTGGGTGGCCTTGCCCTGTGCTGTGCGGCCCCCAGCATGTGAGATGAACGCAGATCTGGCTGCGTATGCTGCGATCTGCGTCCATCTCCGAATGAGGTCCTTAGTCATAGAAACTTACAGACATATACTACATATCCATGTAAGTATTATAAGTACTTTGACAATAATATCAATACTTTGGTTCACATAAAACATTGAAAGTGGGGGGCGTGGCTTTAGCATTTCACGAGAGCAGACATGTCCTTCTGAAACTCCTGGCTGGCCGGCTCTTTAAGTGCCCAAAACGCTTATTTCAGCCCTCTGCACCGGCTTCTTCAGTCTCTGCCCTGCCTCCACAACTCATCCGGAACACCTTGCTGAACTTTCCGGCTTCCCGGGGGCTCCGGCGGGTTGTAGCCTGCCACGCCAGGTGAGGCCATGGTCTTTCCTGCGGGACAGGACGCTGAAAGTCGTCCAGCTGAGGACGCAGCCTGGTATGAAGAGGCGTCTCTGCTACCCCCTGAGGGCTCTACTGCTGCCTGACCCGGCGCTGTTGCCCCTACGCTTGTACCGCAGCTGCTCGCACCCTGGTGGCCTCCAGAGTCCCGCTGCACAACTGTGCCCGGCTACGGACGCGGCCTGATCGGTGGCAGCAGCTCTGCCTCTATCTTCAGCCCCAATGTGACCTCCCGCCTGCCCCTGGAGCTCCATCACTATCAGTGGCATCCTTTGGAGCCCAGGGCCAGACAGAGTCCCGCCGTGGACGCAGCTTTGTAAAAGGCGGTGCCTGCATCCACCATCCTAGTAGTCCCTCAGCTACCAGATTCAGGTAGGCTTGCGTCCCCCTGCCCTTGGAGCTGCTGGGGACCACAATCACAGTAGTGGTTACCCAGGGGGACTTCCAAGGCAGTGATTGTGGTCACTATATTTGTTGAGCCTTCCATTACCCTGTTTGACCACAAAGTCTGACACTATCGGCATCCCTCCGTGGATTACAACTTTTGCATTATTTGCTGACATATTTGATGCTGGCTTGCCCCCTGGCTTTGTTGACTCTGCCAATACCAACATACAACCTAATAGGCGTATTCTCTCCTACCCTTTTTAATTATCAGCGAGATGTATTGATAGAAAGAGGACTCCACTGTCCGCACTATTTCATGTAATTGGGAACCCTGTGCTGTTTTTCTCTGTGCCTAATTATGCCTTCAAAATGAAGCAAACCCTCTAAACCAGTCTCGCAGCTTTCCTCTTTCAAGTCGTAGCCACAACCTTCTCGTCCTAAAAATACTGGGACCCCCTCTGCTGATCCCGTTTTTCAGGTTTCTACCCCCATGACGGCCACCCCTTCTGCATCTGCTGCCCCTTCGGCCTTGGAGCAAGTCGGGGATGATGATGTCCGTACTGCGGGTACTATGAAGCTACCTTTGTCCCGCTTTAAGGATGACGTTGCACCTGAATTCGTACCACCTTAATGGCATGTCAACAATCCATTGATGAACTTGGTGGCCGCACTAACCATCTGGAAACTAAAATGGAGGAAGTTGTTGGGTCACATAATGGCCTAAGACTCATCACGCGCTTGAGGCGGAGGTGCGGCTCTTACGAGACAAGGTCATGGATTTGGAAGACAGATCACGCTGCAGTAACCTCAAATTGCGTGGGGTCCCTGAGTTTGTGTCAAACAGTAGCTTGCATGATTACGCAGTGGCCTTATTCAAGTCTCTTTTGCCTCAAGCCTCCTCCACGGATTTGCTCACTGATCAGATTAATCGGTTACCCAAGGCTAGAGTGGCTCCTGACAACGACCCTAGAGATGTCCTGATGAAGATGCATTATTTTCACATCAAGGAATCTTTATTGAAAGTGGCCAGGCTGACGTCCGACACATCTACACCCCTTGGGGAGCTTCAACTCTTCGGGGCCTTGTCTGCAGCAACTCTCCTTAAACGATGATCATTTCAACCCATTACTTCTGCCCTCCGAAAGGCTAATATCCCCTATCGCTGGGGTTCCCCTCCTAAGTTGTTGGTCTCCCGTGAAGGTTCCACCGTTTCCATTCATAACACAGATGAGGGCGCAAAACTACTTAAATCATAGAACGTTGCAGGTTCTACTTCAGGTGCCTTCCCCCATCAGCAACTCCAGCAGGACAGGTCCACGGTGGGGTACAGGATATAACCTCTGTGTTTTGCAGTATTCATGGTTCATTTATCCTTTTCTGTGCGTCTCTGCTTCGGTTTACCCAGTGACACTCAAGATATAGCTGTTTTGTTGTTATAGTACCCACAACTTTTTCAATTATTGCCTATGCCCTTATCTTTTCATTTTTTGGGGGGTCATGGAATTTATTGAGCGACGCTGGATAAATTATGCAGTTTTGATTACTATATGGTGTTGCTATACTGTAATACATGGTTTCACCTCTTATCCACACTGTACAGGTCCACATGTGTTTGATTCTCTGTTTTCATGGTTTACTACATTAATGGTTCATCTTTCAAATTCTTTTTCATATGTCTCTGGCTTGGGTTTGTCTAGTGCCTCTCAAGACACTGATGTTTTGTCGCCATGGGCCACTCAATTTTTTCTACTATTTGCAACGCCCTTTTCCTCTCTGTTTTTGTATTGCTAGTATGTTCTCGTATCTATGGTTTTTTTATTATATCTATAGGGACGAGGGTAGGAGATTTGCTACTCCCCCCCCCCCTTTAGTTTACACAGCCGCCATATTATTATTTATTTATTAACAGTTTCTTTTATAGCGCAGCAAATTCCGTTGCACTTTACAATTGGACACAATGATAAAACAAAACTGGGTAAACAAACAAACAAACAGTTAGAGGTAGTAAGGCCCTGCTCGTAAGCTTACAATCTATAGGGAAACAGGCATTGATACACTAGGAAAGGCACTATTGCATATTTGTCCACAGGATTGCAAAGGTTCTAGGTGGGTCGCATGATATCACATCACAGCAATGATGAACCATGGTCAGAAAGAAGGGAAAGTGAAGAAAGAGAAATATGTGGAGGATATGTGCGGACTGTACAGTGGGGATATAATCGGATAGGAAAGCCTATTATGGCGTCTGGTTGTAATCTCAAGAGAGATCAGTTTAGTTTTGTTTTTTCTACTTTCCCTAGGTTTTCCCAAATGTTTTTTTTTTGTTTGCTATCCCCCATTTTATCAGGTGCTTCTGTCCATATACTTGAGTCGGGCCACATAGTTAAAGTGCTAATCACTGTGCAATATGGTACACAAAGGGGTATATTCAATACCCGTCAGGTCCTTTCCGATGGAAAAGACCCCCACAGGTTAGTATTCAAATGAGCGGCCAAATCCAACTGTCGCCTGGGGATGTAGACGCCGCTCAAACCCCATCCCTGCTCCACTACTCACCCAGTCCCCGGCATCCGTCCCCGCTCAATGATGTCTCGGGCATCTGTCCCCGCTCCCCCATCTCATCTCCCCGGTTACGACAATGTCAATCTGACTTTAGAAAAAAAGTTGAACTGACACTGTCGGAACCGGGGCCAAAACCTGTCTGATTTGGTCGCGGGACACGTGGATCTGCAGCTAATCCGACAATCCACGTGGTTTCCGACAAGTCGGGAATACCTGACTTGTCGGAAAAAAAACGTCCCGGCATTAAATAGGTTGGAACCCCTTCCAACCTAAACCTGTAGAAAACTGCCATCTTTGCGACAAGGTATTGAATACACTCCTTAGTCTCTATTAATGCTAAGGGGCTTAACTCCCCCCAAAAACGGAGATTCATTTTAAATTATTTCCATAAGCTTAAAAGCACATGTGGTGGCTGTACAGGAAACACACAAAACAAACAGGCAGTGCTGTGCTATATCTTCCAAATATCAAGTATAACGCATTTAATTCTAGTCGGCCTCTTTTAGGACCTTCTGTAGAACTCTCCAAGATTACTCATGAGGTGCACTCTTGATTCTTGGAGACTTTAATATGGTCTTCGACCCATATATTGATCGATCTCGCCCAACCCGAGCTCTTCGTCAGAGTCAACCCCAGGACCCCTCTAGTATGTTTTGGCAATTGATGGCCGAATATGCATTATGATGCATGGCGGTCCAAACATCCTGCAGTAAGGGACCACACTTTCTATTCCCATGTGCATAGTTCATACTCTAGAATGGACTTGGCATTGGTAGATAAATGGACGTTCGCTTCCATTAGCAAGATTGACATACTACCAATATCTTGGTCGGACCACTCGCCTCTTCGCTTGTTTGGGATGTTAGCAAACAAGTAGTTCAACCGGGTTCTTGGAGACTAGGCACCCACCTTCTCACTCAGCCGGATGCTCATCAGACCATCCTGAGATCTCTAGATTTATATCTTGATCCTAATCACCCTGCGGATACATCCGTTCTTAACCACTGGTGTTCTCTAAAAGCCGTGGTTAGAGTCTCTGCAATCCATATAACAGCTAGACTTAAACGAGACTATAAAAACAGATATGCTTCAGCTGAAAGGGAAGTGTCCCATTTAGAATCTGCACACAAAATTGATTCCTCTAACAAATCCCTCTTTAAGCAACTTCTTGCTGCCCGGGACAAGGTAAACACCTTTGCTCTTGCGTAAGTGCACCGCAATCTACAGTGGCTCAACCAAAAGTATTATACTCTTTGCAATAGAATTTATTGGCACGTAAATGGAGGGGATGTAGTGCTAAAGAACGTATACATGCAGTTCATACAACTCATGGCGTCAAGGTCACTGATCCGGTTGAGATAGCCAATACATTCGCTGAATATTATTCCCAATTATATAATGCAAAATAT
Source organism: Pseudophryne corroboree (assembly GCF_028390025.1). Taxonomy (NCBI): domain Eukaryota; kingdom Metazoa; phylum Chordata; class Amphibia; order Anura; family Myobatrachidae; genus Pseudophryne; species Pseudophryne corroboree. The sequence continues at coordinate 53,517,776 of NC_086455.1, forward strand.
GATCTTAGTACCACCCTCCCAACCTACTTTGGCGGTTATTAATAGGTTTCTGTTATGGTTATCCCTCCCAGCTATTGATTCTGTGATTTGTGCATCCCTAAGCACTCCCTGGACGCTAGGAGAGGTTGAAGCAGACAAAGATTATTTTCCCCTAGATAAAGTGCCTGGCCCAGATGGCTATCCCCCAAATTTCTTCAAAATGTCTAAATCTAACCTTGCCCAGGTCCGGCTATCGATTTTTAATGAAGCATCTAACGCCACCTGCTTCCCAAAGGAAAGGTTAGAGGCCCGAATTGTTATTATCCCTGAACCAGGTAAATCACCCACAGCGGTTCAGAACTATTGCCCAATAGCATTGCTGAATACAGATATTAAACGGTTAGCTAAAATGAGAGCTAATAGATTGTCCCCCCCTTTTGCCTAGTCTAATCAATCATGAATAGGTGGGCTTTGTGCTAGGTAGACAAGCGTCAGACAACACACTTAATTGAACACTGCCAGTTACAGGGCAAGCCTCTATTAGTCCTTTCCTTGGATGCAGAAAAAGCATTTTATAGGCTCCACTGGGATTACTTACAGGCTACCTTACAACGATTTGGATTTGCATATAGGATATTTAACTCTATTCTGGCTTTGTACTCCTCGCCGTCGGCTTCGGTTTTCACCAATGGCTGTAATTCTTCCAAGTTTAATATTACTAATGGTACTCACCAAGGCGGTCCCTTATCACCTCTGATTTTTGCTTTGGCTGTTGAGACTCTCGAACTAGGTCTTTAGACTCGATTGTTGGACCAGTTATAGGAGGGACGCCCCATAAGGTCTGTCTCTTGGCTGATGACATTTTGTTATGCCTTCCAGACCTGTGAATCTTCTCTTCCACACTTATACCCCTTTCACACCGCAGCTATAATCCTGTAAATTGCCGTTTTTTAAGCCTTACAAAACAGTTCTAGCTGTGGTGTGAAAGGGCCACTTTGAAATTACTGGTTACAGATTACTGGTATTTTAAAACGGTTAAAAAGCAGGGTCCTACAGGGTTCAGACACATTTCATTGTGCAATGTGAAAGGCTCTGAAACGGTATTTCCAAACCACAGAAGGTGATAGGCTGTCTCCATGCGTGATGTCACCAGGCAGAAGCAGGAAATAAACTGGAGGAAACACATGAGAGTGAAGAAGCGTTTTTATTTTATTTTATTTTTTTACAGAATACAGTTTAAAATGGCAAATTGGAGTGATGAGGAGGTTAGGGAGCTGCTTAGGATGAGAGGGCATGAAGAAATTGCTAGACAAATCACTGGGACAGTGAAGGATGCAGTAATCTACAAAAACATGGTAAAGATGCTTGAAGCTGTTGGGTTCCATCGTACGACTAGCCAAATTATTAATAATGTGCGAGCCAGAAAAGTTCATCTAAAATGACAACCAGTTTTCTATGGGATAAACGGGTTCAGTGTGAAAGGTACCAAAACGGTAATGAAATGGTAATATACCAGTTACAACATGCGATGTGAAGGGGGTTTAACTGCTCAGACCCGTTTAAAGAACCGTTTCAAAAGTAGGGTTTGCGATGTGAAAGCAGCATTACACTCTGTCCTAGATTCACATGCGGAAAATAAGAATTTACTTACCGATAATTCTATTTCTCGTAGTCCGTAGTGGATGCTGGGAACTCCGTAAGGACCATGGGGAATAGCGGCTCCGCAGGAGACTGGGCACAAAAAGTAAAAGCTTTAGACTAGCTGGTGTGCACTGGCTCCTCCCCCTATGACCCTCCTCCAAGCCTCAGTTAAGATACTGTGCCCGGACGAGCGTACATAATAAGGAAGGATCTTGAATCCCGGGTAAGACTCATACCAGCCACACCAATCACACCGTACAACTCGTGATCTGAACCCAGTTAACAGCATGATAACCGTAGGAGCCTCTGAAAAGATGGCTTCCAACAATAAACAACCCGATTTGTTTGTAACAATAACTATATACAAGTATTGCAGACAATCCGCACTTGGGATGGGCGCCCAGCATCCACTACGGACTACGAGAAATAGAATTATCGGTAAGTAAATTCTTATTTTCTCTGACGTCCTAGTGGATGCTGGGAACTCCGTAAGGACCATGGGGATTATACCAAAGCTCCCAAACGGGCGGGAGAGTGCGGATGACTCTGCAGCACCGAATGAGAGAACTCCAGGTCCTGCTCAGCCAGGGTATCAAATTTGTAGAACTTAGCAAACGTGTTTGCCCCTGACCAAGTAGCTGCTCGGCAAAATTGTAAAGCCGAGACCCCTCGGGCAGCCGCCCAAGATGAGCCCACCTTCCTTGTGGAATGGGCTTTTACAGATTTTGGCTGTGGCAGGCCTGCCACAGAATGTGCAAGTTGAATTGTACTACAAATCCAACGAGCAATCGTCTGCTTAGAAGCAGGAGCACCCAGCTTGTTGGGTGCATACAGTATAAACAGCGAGTCAGATTTTCTGACTCCAGCCGTCCTGGAAACATATATTTTCAGGGCCCTGACTACGTCCAGCAACTTGGAGTCCTCCAAGTCCCTAGTAGCCACAGGTACCACAATAGGTTGATTCATGTGAAACGCTGAAACCACCTTAGGGAGAAATTGAGGACGAGTCCTCAACTCCGCCCTATCCGAATGAAATATCAGGTAAGGGCTTTTATAGGATAAAGCCGCCAATTCTGATACGCGCCTGGCTGAAGCCAGAGCCAACAGCATTACCACTTTCCATGTGAGATATTTCAAATCCACTGTGGCAAGTGGTTCAAACCAATGTGATTTTAGGAACCCTAAAACTACATTGAGATCCCAAGGTGCCACTGGGGGCACAAAAGGAGGCTGTATATGCAGTACCCCTTTGACAATCGTCTGAACTTCAGGCAGTGAAGCCAGTTCTTTCTGGAAGAAGATCGACAGGGCCGAAATTTGAACCTTAATGGATCCTAATTTTAGGCCCATAGACAATCCTGCTTGCAGGAAATGTAGGAAACGACCCAGTTGAAATTCCTCCGTAGGGGCCTTCTTGGCCTCACACCACGCAACATATTTTCGCCAAATGCGATGATAATGTTATGCAGTTACATCCTTCCTGGCCTTGATCAGGGTAGGGATGACTTCATCTGGAATGCCTTTTTCCTTCAGGATCCGGCGTTCAACCGCCATGCCGTCAAACGCAGCCGCGGTAAGTCTTGGAACAGACAAGGTCCCTGCTGGAGCAGGTCCTTCCTAAGAGGTAGAGGCCACGGGTCCTCCGTGAGCATCTCTTGCAGTTCCGGGTACCAAGTTCTTCTTGGCCAATCCAGAGCCACGAGTATCGTTCTTACTCCTCTCCTTCTTATGATTCTCAGTACTTTTGGTATGAGAGGAAGAGGAGGGAACACATATCTGCTGAGGAAGTCTGCTTCCCAGTTGTCCACCCCCGGAATGAACACTGCTGACAGTGCTATCACATGATTTTCCGCCCAGCGGAGAATCCTTGCAGCTTCTGCCATTGCCCTCCTGCTTCTTGTGCCGCCCTGTCTGTTTACGTGGGCGACAGCCGTGATGTTGTCCGACTGGATCAATACCGGTTGACCCTGAAGCAGAGGCCTTGCTTGACTTAGGGCATTGTAAATGGCCCTTAGCTCTAGGATATTTATGTGAAGAGACGTTTCCATGCTTGACCACAAGCCCTGGAAATTTCTTCCCTGTGTGACTGCTCCCCAGCCTCTCAGGCTGGCATCCGTGGTTACCAGCATCCAATCCTGAATGCCGAATCTGCGGCCCTCGAGAAGATGAGCCTTCTGTAACCACCACAGGAGAGATACCCTTGTCCTTGGAGATAGGTTTATCCGCTGATGCATCTGAAGATGCGATCCGGACCATTTGTCCAGCAGATCCCACTGAAAAGTTCTTGCATGGAATCGCTTCGTAAGAAGACACCATTTTTCCCAGGACTCTCGTGCACTGATGCACTGACACTTGTCCTGGTTTTAGGAGGTTCCTGACTAGCTCGGATAACTCCCTGGCCTTCTCCTCCGGGAAAAACACCTTTTTCTGGACTGTGTCCAGAATCATCCCTAGGAACAGTAGACGTGTTGTTGGAATCAGCTGTGATTTTGGGATATTTAGAATCCACCCGTGCTGACGTAGCACTACCTGAGATAGTGCTACTCCGACCTCTAACTGTTCCCTGGACCTTGCCCTTATCAGGAGATTGTCCAAGTAAGGGATAATTAATACGCCTTTTCTTCGAAGAAGAATCATCATTTCGGCCATTACCTTGGTAAAGACCCGTGGTGCCATGGACAATCCAAACGGCAGCGTCTGAAACTGATAATGACAGTTTTGTATCACAAACCTGAGGTACCCTTGGTGAGAAGGGTAAATTGGGACATGGAGATAAGCATCCTTGATGTCTAGAGATACCATATAGTCCCCTTCTTCCAGGTTCGCTATCACTGCTCTGAGTGACTCCATCTTGAATTTGAACCTTTTTATGTAAGTGTTCAAAGATTTTAGATTTAAAATTGGTCTCACCGAGCCGTCCGGCTTCGGTACCACAAACAGCGTGGAATAATACCCCTGTCCCTGTTGTAGGAGGGGTACCTTGATTATCACCTGCTGGGAATACAGCTTGTGAATAGCTTCCAATACTGCCTCCCTGTCGGAGGGAGACGTTGGTAGAGCAGACTTCAGGAACCGGCGAGGGGGAGACGTCTCGAATTCCAATTTGTACCCCTGTGATACTACCTGCAGGATCCAGGGGTCCACTTGCGAGTGAGCCCACTGCGCGCTGAAATTCTTGAGACGGCCCCCCACCGTGCCCGAGTCTGCTTGCAGAGCCCCAGCGTCATGCTGAGGACTTGGCAGAAGCGGGGGAGGGCTTCTGCTCTTGGGAAGAGGCTGCATGGTGCAGTCTTTTTCCCCTTCCTCTGCCCCGAGGCAGGAATGAGCGGCCTTTTTCCCTCTTGCCCTTATAGGGACGAAAGGACTGGGTTTGAAAAGACGGTGTCTTTTTCTGCTGAGAGGTGACCTGGGGTAAAAAGGTGGATTTTCCAGCCGTTGCCGTGGCCACCAGGTCCGATAGACCGACCCCAAATAACTCCTCCCCTTTATACGGCAATACTTCCATATGCCGTTTGGAATCCGCATCACCTGACCACTGTCGCGTCCATAACGTTCTTCTGGCAGAAATGGACATCGCACTTACTCTAGATGCCAGGGTGCAAATATCCCTCTGTGCATCTCGCATATATAGTAATGCATCCTTTAAATGCTCTATAGTTAATAATATACTGTCCCTATCCAGGGTATCAATATTTTCAGTCAGGGAATCCGACCAAGCCACTCCAGCGCTGCACATCCAGGCTGAGGCGATCGCTGGTCGCAGTATAACACCGGTATGTGTGTATATACCTTTTAAGATATTTTCCAGCCTTCTATCAGCTGGTTCCTTGAGAGCGGCCGTATCAGGAGACGGTAACGCCACTTGTTTTGATAAGCGTGTGAGCGCCTTATCTACCCTAGGGGGTGTTTCCCAACGTGCCCTAACCTCTGGCGGGAAAGGGTATAGTGCCAATAATTTATTAGAAATCAGCAGTTTTTTATCGGGGGAAACCCACGCTTTATCACACACCTCATTTAATTCATCTGACTCAGGAAAAACCACTGGTAGTTTTTTCACACCCCACATAATACCCTTTTTTGTGGTACTTGTAGTGTCAGAAATGTTCAATGCCTCCTTCATTGCCGTGATCATGTAACGTGTGGCCCTACTGGACATTACGTTTGTCTCGTCACCGTCGACACTGGATTCAGTATCCGTGTCAGGGTCTGTGTCGACCATCTGAGGTAACGGGCGTTTTAGCGCCCCTGACGGTGTCTGAGACGCCTGAACAGGCACTAATTGATTTGTCGGCTGTCTCATGTCGTCAGTTTTTTGCAAAGTGCTGACATTGTCACGTAATTCTTTAATTACTACCATCCAGTCAGGTGTCGACTCCCTAGGGGGTGACATCACTAACACAGGCAATTGCTCTGCTTCCACATCATTTTCCTCCTCATACATGTCGACACAATCGTACCGACACCCAGCACACACACAGGGAATGCTCTGATAGAGGACAGGACCCCACTAGCCCTTTGGGGAGACAGAGGGAGAGTTTGCCAGCACACACCAGAGCGCTATATTATATATATATATATATATATATATATATATACACATACAGGGATAACCTTATATAAGTGTTACTCCCTGTTATAGCTGCTGTATTTATGTATTAGCTGCCAATAGTGCCCCCCTCTCTGTTTTACCCTGTTTCTGTAGTGCAGGACTGCAGGGGAGAGTCAGGGAGCCGTCCTTCCAGCGAAGCTGTGAAAGAAAATGGCGCTTGTGTGCCGAGGAGAGAAAGGCTCCGCCCCCTTCACGGGGGCCTTTTCTCCCGCTTTTTTCAGGAAACTAGCAGGGGATAAATGCATCCATATAGCCCAGGAGCTATATGTGATGCATTTTTTTAGCCATATAAGGTTTTTATATCGTTTTTATTGCGTCTCAGGGCGCTCCCCCCCAGCGCCCTGCACCCTCAGTGACCGGAGTGTGAAGTGTGCTGAGAGCAATGGCGCACAGCTGCAGTGCTGTGCGCTACCTTATTTGAAGACAGGAACGTCTTCTGCCGCCGCTTTCTCCGGACCTCTTCGCTCTTCTGGCTCTGTAAGGGGGCCGGCGGCGCGGCTCCGGGACCCATCCAGGCTGAACCTGTGATCGTCCCTCTGGAGCTAATGTCCAGTAGCCAAGAAGCCCAATCCACTCTGCAGTCAGGTGAGTTCGCTTCTTCTCCCCTTAGTCCCACGATGCAGTGAGCCTGTTGCCAGCAGGACTCACTGAAAATAAAAAACCTATTTAAACTTTTACTTCTAAGCAGCTCAGGAGAGCCACCTAGCTTGCACCCTTCTCGTTCGGGCACAAAAATCTAACTGAGGCTTGGAGGAGGGTCATAGGGGGAGGAGCCAGTGCACACCAGCTAGTCTAAAGCTTTTACTTTTTGTGCCCAGTCTCCTGCGGAGCCGCTATTCCCCATGGTCCTTACGGAGTTCCCAGCATCCACTAGGACGTCCGAGAAAATAAGAATTTACTTACCGATAATTCTATTTCTCGTAGTCCGTAGTGGATGCTGGGGACTCCGTCAGGACCATGGGGAATAGCGGGCTCCGCAGGAGACAGGGCACATCTAAAAAAGCTTTTAGGTCACATGGTGTGTACTGGCTCCTCCCCCCATGACCCTCCTCCAAGCATCAGTTAGGTACTGTGCCCGGACGAGCGTACACAATAAGGAAGGATCTTGAATCCCGGGTAAGACTCATACCAGCCACACCAATCACACCGTACCACTTGTGATCTGAACCCAGTTAACAGTATGATAACAAAACGAAGTAGCCTCTGAAAAGATGGCTCACAACAAGAATAACCCGATTTTTGTAACAATAACTATGTACAAGCATTGCAGACAATCCGCACTTGGGATGGGCGCCCAGCATCCACTACGGACTACGAGAAATAGAATTATCGGTAAGTAAATTCTTATTTTCTCTAACGTCCTAGTGGATGCTGGGGACTCCGTCAGGACCATGGGGATTATACCAAAGCTCCCAAACGGGCGGGAGAGTGCGGATGACTCTGCAGCACCGAATGAGAGAACTCCAGGTCCTCCTTAGCCAGAGTATCAAATTTGTAAAATTTTACAAACGTGTTCTCCCCTGACCACGTAGCTGCTCGGCAAAGTTGTAATGCCGAGACCCCTTGGGCAGCCGCCCAAGATGCGCCCACTTTCCTAGTGGAGTGGGCCTTTACAGATTTAGGCTGTGGCACGCCTGCCCCAGAATGTGCAAGTTGGATTGTGCTACAGATCCAACGTGCAATCGTCTGTTTAGACGCAGGAGCACCCATCTTGTTGGGTGCATACAATATAAACAGCAAGTCAGACTTTCTGACTCCAGCCGTCCTAAACTATATTTTATATATATATATATATATATATATATATATATATATATATATATATATATATATATATATATATATATATATATATATATATATATATATATATATATATATATATATATATTTTTTTTTTTTTAGGGTCCTGACAACGTCTAGTAACTTGGAGTCCTCCAAGTCCCTAGAAGCCGCAGGCACCATAATAGGTTGTTTCAGGTGAAAAACCTGACACCCCCTTAGGAAGAAAACTGGAGACGAGTCCCAGTTCTGCCCTGTCCGAATGGAAAATTAAATATGGGCTTTTGTAAGACAAAGCCGCCCATTCTGACAATCGCCTGGCCGAGGCCAGGACCAACAGCATGGTCACTGTCCATGTGAGATATTGGTCAACAGCATGTTCACTTTCCATGTGATATATTTCAAATCCACAGATTTGAGCGGTTCAAACCAATATGATTTTAAGGAATCCCAACACTATGTTGAGATCCCACGGTGCCACTAGAGGCACAAAAGGGGTGTATATGCAATACTCCCTTGACAATCTGGACTTCAGGAACTGAAGTCAATTCTTTTCGGAAGAAATTCTACAGGGCCGAAACTTAAAGCCTTAAAGAACCCCAATTTTAGGCTCAAAACACTCCTGTTTTCAGGAAGTGTAGAAATCGACCTAGTTGAATTTTCTTCGTGGGGCCTTCCTGGCCTCACCCACGCAACATATTTTCACCACATGTGGTGATGACGTTGTGCGGTCACCTCCTTCCTGGCTTTGACCAGGGTAGGTATGACCTCTTATGGAATGCCTTTTTCCTTCAGGATCCGGCATTCAACCGCCATGCCGTCAAACGCAGCCGCGGTAAATCTTGGAATAGACATGGTACCTGCTGAAGCAAGTCCCTTCTTAGCTCCCCAGGCCCTTAGTCCTCTGTGAGCATCTCTTGAAGTTCCGGGTACCAAGTCCCTCTTGGCCAATCCGGAGTCACGAGTATAGTTCATACTCCTCTATGTCTTATAATTCTCAATACCTTGGTTATGAGAAGCAGAGGAGGGAACACATACACCGACTGTTACACCCACGGTGTTACTAGGACATCCACAGCTATCGCCTGAAGGTCTCATGACCTGGCGCAATACCTGTCCCGTTTTTTGTTCGGGCGGGACGCCATCATTTCCACCTTTGGTCTTTGCCAATGGCTCACAATCATGCGGAAAAACTTCCCTATGAAGTTCCCACTCTCCCAGGTGGAGGTCATGCCTGCTGAGGAAGTCTGCTTCCCAGTCGTCCACTCCCGGAGAGAACACTGCTGACAGTGCTATCACATGATTTTCCGCCTAGCGAAAAATCCTTGCAGTTCTTTCACTGCCCTCCAGCTTCTTGTGTCGCCCTTTCTGTTTACGTGGGCGACTGCCGTGATGTTATCCCACTGGATCAATACCGGCTGACCTTGAAGCAGAGGTCTTGCTAAGTTTAGAGCCTTATAATTTTGCTCTTAGCTCCATCTATGTGGAGAGAATTCTCCAGACTTGATCACACTTTCCTGGAAATTTTTTCCCTGTGTGACTGCTCCCCAGCCTCTCAGGCTGGCCTCCGTGGTCACCAGCATCCAATCCTGAATGCTGAATCTGTGGCCCTCTAGAAGATGAGCACTCTGTAATCACCACAGGAGAGACACCCTTGTCCTTGGATATAGGGTTATCCGCTGATGCATCTGAAGATGCGATCCGGACCATTTGTCCAGCAGATCCCACTGAAGAGTTCTTGCGTGAAATCTGCCGAATGGAATTGCTTCGTAATAAGCCACCATTTTTACCAGGACTCTTGTGCAATGATGCACTGACACTTTTCCTGGTTTTAGGAGGATCCCGATTAGCTCGGATAACTCCCTGGCTTTCTCCTCTGGGAGAAACACCTTTTTCTGGACTGTGTCCAGAATCATCCCTAGGAACAGTAGACGTGTCCTCGGAAAAGCTACGATTTTGGAATATTTAGAATCCACTCGTGCTGTCGTAGAACTATTAAAGATAGTGCTACTCCGACCTCCAACTGTTCTCTGGACCTTGCCCTTATCAGGAAAGCGTCCAAGTTTCTTTTAAGAAGAATCATCATTTCGGCCATTACCTTGGTAAAGACCCGGGGCGCCGTGGACAATCCAAACGGCAGCGTCTGAACTGATAGTGACAGTTCTGTACCACGAACCTGAAGTACCCTTGGTGAGAAGGGCAAATTTGGACATGTAGGTAAATGTCCCTGATATCCAGTGACACCATCTCGTCCCCTTCTTCCTGGTTCGCTATCACTGCTCTGAGTGACTCCATCTTGATTTGAACGCTTGTATGTAAGTGTTCAAATATTTCAGATCTCACCGAGCCGTTTGGCTTCAGTACCACAATATAGTGTGGAATAATACCCCCTCCCTTGTTGTAGGAGGGGTACTTTGATTATCACCTGCTGGGAATACAGCCTGCGAATTGTTTCCAATACTGCCTCCCTGTCGGAGGTAGACGTTGGTAAAACAGACTTCCGGAACTTGTGAGGAGGAGACGTCTCGAATTTCCAATGTACACCTGGGATACTACATGTAGGATCCAGGAGTCCCCTTGCGAGTGAGCCCACTGCGTGCTGAAACTCTTGAGATGACCCCCTACCGCACCTGAGTCCGCTTGTACTGCCCCAGCGTCATGCTGCGGACTTGGCAGAAGCTGTGAAGAGCTTCTGTTCCTGGGAATGGGCTGCTTGCTGCAGTCTTCTTCCCGTTCCTCTACCCCTGGGCAGATATGACTGGCCTTTGCCCGCCTGCCCGTATGGGGACGAAAGGACTGAGACTGAAAAGACTGTGTCCTTTTCTGCTGAGATGTGACTCGGGGAACAAAAGGTGGATTTTTCAGCTGTTGCCATGGCCACCAGGTCCGATGGACCGCCCCTTTATACGGCAATACTTCCATGTGCCGTCTGGAATCTGCCTCACCTGACCACTGTCGTGTCTTCGTCTGGCAGATATGGACATCACATTTACTCTTGATGCCAGAATGCAAATATCCCTCTGCGCATCACGCATATATAGAAATGCATCCTTAAAATGCTCTATAGACAATAAAATCTTGTCCCTGTCAAGGGTATCAAAATTTTCAGTCAGGAAATCCGACCAAGCCCCCTCAGCGCTGCACATCCAGTCTGAGGCGATTGCTGGTCGTAGTATAACACCAGTATGTGTGTATATACTTCTTAGGCTATTTTTCAGCTTCCTATCAGCTGGCTCCTTGAGGGCGGCCGTATCTGGAGACGGTAACGCCACTTGTTTTTTAAGCGTGTGAGCGCCTTATCCACCCTAAGGTGTGTTTCCCAACTCGCCCTTACTTCTGGCGGGAAAGGGTATACCGCCCATAACTTTCTATCGGAGGAACCCCACGTATCATCACACACTTCATTTAATTTATCTGATTCAGGCAAAACTACAAGTAGTTTATTCACACCCTACAAAATACCCTTATTTGTGGTACTTGTAGTATCAGAAATATGTAACACCTCCTTCATGCCCTTAACATGTAACGTGTGGCCCTAAAGGAAAATACGTTTTTTTCTTCACCGTCGACACTGGAGTCAGTGTCCGTGAGGTAAATGGGCGTTTTTACAAGCCCCTGACGGTGTCTGAGACGCCTGGACAGGTACTAATTTGTTTGCCGGTCGTCTCATGTCGTCAACCGGCTCGCAGCGTGTTGACATGATCACGTACTTTCACAAGTAAGCCATCCATTCCGGTGTCGACTCCCTAGAGAGTGACATCACCATTACAGGCAATTTGCTCCGCCTCCTCACCAACATTTTCCTCATACATGTCGACACACACGTACCGACATACAGCACCCACACAGGGAATGCTCTGATAGAGGACAGGACCCACTAGCCCTTTGGGGAGACAGAGGGAGAGTTTGCCAGCACACACCAAAATGCTATAATTATACAGGGACAACCTTTATAAAAGTGTTCCTCCCTTATAGCATTTAATATATATATATATATATATATATATATATATATATATATATATATATATATATATATATATATATATAAATAATCGCCAAATCAGTGCCCCCCCTCTCTGTTTTAACCCTGTTTCTGTAGTGCAGTGCAGGGGAGAGCATGGGAGCCTTCCCCTCAGCCTTTCTGTGAGGGAAAATGGCGCTGTGTGCTGAGGAGAATAAGCTCCGCCCCCTTTCCGGCGGGCTTTTTCTCCCGGTTTTTAAGAACTGGCCTGGGTTAAAATACATACATATAGCCTTAATGGCTATATGTGATGTATTTATTTTGCCAATAAGGTACTTATATTGCTGCCCAGGGCGCCCCCAGCAGCGCCCTGCACCCTCCGTGACTAGGTCAGTGAGCCGTGTGACAACAATGGCGCACAGCTGCAGTGCTGTGCGCTACCTTCATGAAGACTGTGAAGTCTTCTGCCGCCTGTTTCCGGACCTCCGTTCTGCCGTCTTCTTCAGCGTCTGTAAGGGGGATCGGCGGCGCGGCTCCGGGACGAACCCCAGGCTGACCTGTGTTCCGACTCCCTCTGGAGCTCAGTGTCCAGTAGCCTAAGATCCCAATCCATCCTGCACGCAGGTGAGTTGAAGATCTCTCCCCTAAGTCCCTCGTTGCAGTGATCCTGTTGCCAGCAGGAATCACTGAATGAAACCTAAAAAAAAACTTTTCTAAACAGCTCTTTAAGAGAGCCACCTAGATTGCACCCTTCTCGGACGGGCACAAAAACCTAACTGAGGCTTGGAGGAGGGTCATGGGGGGAGGAGCCAGTACACACCATGTGACCTAAAAGCTTTTTTAGATGTGCCCTGTCTCCTGCGGAGCCCGCTATTCCCCATGGTCCTGACGGAGTCCCCAGCATCCACTAGGACGTCAGAGAAATTTCTTATTACAAGCCGAACACCACAAAGACCGAGGCTCTCCGACTGCATGCTTAAGCGTCTGAAGTATAAATAGGCGTGGCAACTTACAGGTAGATCGCTTAAGTATTTGGGGGTTAATATTTCTAGAGAGGGTGACTTATTAGGATGCAACTACGACCCGCTCTTTAATTCAGATGTGTTCGCTCGCTAGCTATTTTTTGTAGCGCTGTGAACAGATAGATGCCGCCTATAGGGGAGTGTATTTTAGTTTTGCAAGTGCAGCCGAGCAGTACAAAAACAGCTTTCCGAGTAGCTCTGACCTTACTCAGCCGCTGCGATCACTTCAGCCTATTCGAGCCCGGAATTGACGTCAGAGACCCGCCCTGCAAACGCTTTGACACACCTGCGTTTTTCCAATCACTCCCAGAAAAACGGACAGTTGCCACCCACAAACACCCTCTTCCTGCCAATCTCCTTGCAAGCGGCTGTGCGAATGGTTTCTTCGCTAGAACCAGTGCACAACAACAATCCGCTTTGTAATCCGAAAGGACTGTAAATTGGGTCCTGAGTAGGCCTTCCTAGCAGGGGGGAACTGCAGAAGGAAGGTATGTGGACTTACCCGCAGTAACTCTGGAGATCCATTTTTCTAATTCATCTCCAAATAAGGCCTCGTCTGTGAAAGGTAGGCCTTCCACACCTTTCCTGGAGTCTGCATCTGCAGTCCACTGGCGTAGCCATAGACCCCTGCGTGCAGACACTGTCATAGCTGTAGTGTGTGCATTAAGCAAGCCTATTTCTTTTATGGCTTCCACCATAAAGTTCGCAGAGTCCTCTATATGTTGCAGGAGCAAAACAATCTCCCCTTGAGATAAGGTATCTAACTCCTCAATTAGGTTACCCGACCATTTAGCAATGGTTCGCGTAATCCACCCACATGCTATAGAGGGTCTCTGGGCCACCCCTGCAGCTGTACACAAAGATTTGAGCGTAATCTCAATTTTGCGATCAGCTGCATCTTTTAGGGAGGCTGCACCGGGGACAGGCAATGCAGTTTTCCACGAGAGCCTGGATATTGATGCACCCACTTTCAGTGGATTTTCTTATTTTATTCCTATCCTCATGAGGAAAAGATGATAACAATCGATTAAGAATTTGAAATTTCCTAACACAAGGTTCTTCAAACAGGGTATTTAGTTCTCTGACACAGGAAAAGTGGCTGAGGATTTTTTCTTTATATTAAAATAAGATGCCTCACTCTCCTCTGTCACCTTATCAGGGATATTCAGAACTTCTCTGATAGCTTCTATGAGCGCCTCTATTCCCTGCGACAGAGTACCCTCCCGTACCTCCAAGTCCACCTCACCGTCCTCCATGTCTGACCCCTCATCATAAGAGTCAAACTGCAGGATATGGGCCAAAGTGCGTTTTTGCAGACTAATGGCAGGGGACTGAGACGCTGCTATGGGTACCGAGTCTCTTTTCATAAACTCAGTCATAGAATGTCTTAAGTATTGCATCTCTTTCCCCTAATGGAGTCAAGCCATGCTGGTTCTGCCCCACTAGCCTCAGAAGGGACACAGTGCCTTACATGAAACACTCTTTGCCTGACATATCGTAATAGTAACAGCATTCGCACACACAGGAAAAAGTAAAATGCACAATTAACTACAAAGAGCCCTTCCAGGGAGACACAGAGGGAGTATGGAACTAGCACATGGCACCCTTACCGCTAATGCCAAGCTTAGCCAGGTCGCAGACTAAGTACCTAGATTAGTACACTAATAAATCGCTCCCCCCCTGCTATGACCCCTGGTACCGCTGAGGTAATCTAGAGTCTCTCCGGAGGAGCTGCGCATCCCTGTCAGTCAGTGTCAGCTGCAGAGGGAAAATGGCATTGGTGAGCTGCTGGATCCGCTCATAGCGAAGCCCCGTCCCTTCAATGGCGCACCTCCTTTTATAGCTTTGCTGCCAGTTTGGGTACTGTTTCCACTGTTCAGCATCTGTGTCCTTACACAGCGGGAGTCGGAGTCCGCCCCGTTTAGAAGCCGTGCGTCTCTGTACCTTCAAGCCGCCATAATAGCCGGCAACCCGCTAACCAGGACGCCGGCTTAGTACTTGCCACTCTACACTCTTTTGGCTCTGTTAGGGGTGGCGGCATACTGCTGGAATGTACACTCGAAATGGTGGGGCTTGCGAATAGTTCCCGCAGGAGCTAGTGTCCCGTCAGCGGGACCATAAACCCTGAGAGAGAGGTTGGGCTGTTCTACCCCCCTAAGTCTCACGAAGCAGGCAGGCTGGTAACATCCAGTCCTGCCTGAAAATATCAAACTCCGAAAATAAATGCAGAAAACTCTTCAGGAGCTCCCAGAGATGTGACCGGCTCCTCCGGGCACATTTTCTAAACTGAGTCTGGTAGGAGTGGCATAGAGGGAGGAGCCAGCTCCTAGTGGACCCATCTATACCCTATGGTGCTAAATGGATTCCCAGTATCCCCTAGGACAGTGATGGCTAACCTTGACACTCCAGCTGTTGTTGAACTACACATCCCAGCATGCCCTGCATCAGTTTTAGCATGGCCAAATAGCAAAACTGTAGCAGGGCATGCTGGGATGTGTAGTTCAACAACAGCTGGAGTGTCAAGGTTAGCCATCACTGCCCTAGGACGTAAGAATAAAATGGATAGCTATGAACTAACCATATATTGTACAGCATTTATGTAATGTGTGTAATGCTCTGCTAATTTCTAACAAATGCTCACAAAATGTTTTTATCTTCTAAAATCGGAATATCTGCTTAAAGTAATGTCTAAAGTATGGTAACAAAAATAAAACATGCTCCTACACAAAATAAGAATTTACTCACCGGTAATTCTATTTCTCGTAGTCCGTAGTGGATGCTGGGAACTCCGTAAGGACCATGGGGAATAGCGGGCTCCGAAGGAGGCTGGGCACTCTAGAAAGATCTTAGACTACCTGGTGTGCACTGGCTCCTCCCACCATGACCCTCCTCCAAGCCTCAGTTAGGTACCGTGCCCGGACGAGCGTACACAATAAGGAAGGATTTTGAATCCCGGGTAAGACTCATACCAGCCACACCAATCACACCGTACAACTCGTGATATGAAACACAGTTAACAGTATGAAACAATAGAGCCTCTCAACAGATGGCTCAACAATAACCCGATTTAGTTAACAATAACTATGTACAAGTATTGCAGATAAACCGCACTTGGGATGGGCGCCCAGCATCCACTACGGACTACGAGAAATAGAATTAACGGTGAGTAAATTCTTATTTTCTCTAACGTCCTAGTGGATGCTGGGAACTCCGTAAGGACCATGGGGATTATACCAAAGCTCCCAAACGGGCGGGAGAGTGCGGATGACTCTGCAGCACTGAATGAGAGAACTCCAGGTCCTCCTCAGCCAGGGTATCAAATTTGTAGAATTTTGCAAACGTGTTTGCCCCTGACCAAGTAGCTGCTCGGCAAAGTTGTAAAGCCGAGACCCCTCGGGCAGCCGCCCAAGATGAGCCCACCTTCCTTGTGGAATGGGCATTGACAGATTTTGGCTGTGGCAGGCCTGCCACAGTATGTGCAAGCTGAATTGTACTACAAATCCAATGAGCAATAGTCTGCTTAGAAGCAGGAGCACCCAGCTTGTTAGGTGCATATAGGATAAACAGCGAGTCAGATTTTCTGACTCTAGCCGTTCTGGAAACATATATTTTCAGTGCCCTGACAACGTCTAGCAACTTGGAGTCCTCCAAGTCCCTAGTAGCCTAGGCACCACAATAGGCTGGTTCAGGTGAAACGCTGACACCACCTTTGGGAGAAACTGGGGACGAGTCCTCAATTCTGCCCTATCCATATGGAAAATCAAATAAGGGCTTTTACAAGACAAAGCCGCCAACTTTGATACTCGCCTGGCAGAAGCCAAGGCCAATAACATAACCACCTTCCACGTGAGATATTTCAGATCCACGGTTTTTAGTGGTTCAAACCAATGTGATTTTAAGAAACTCAACACCACGTTGAGATCCCAAGGTGCCACAGGAGGCACAAACGGGGGCTGACTCTGCAGCACTCCTTTTATAAATGTCTGAACTTCAGGTACTGAAGCTAGTTCTTTTTGAAAGAAAAATCGACAGAGCCGAGATCTGTACCTTAATGGAACCCAATTTAAGGCCCATAGTCACTCCTGCTTGCAGGAAATGCAGAAATCGACCTAGTTGAAATTCCTCTGTTGGGGCCCTTTCGGCCTCACACCATGCAACATATTTTCGCCATATGCGGTGATAATGAGTTGCTGTAAGCTCTTTCCTGGCTTTAGAAAGCGTAGGAATGACTTCCTCCGGAATGCCCCTTTCCTTCAGGATCCGGCGTTCAACCGCCATGCCGACAAACGCAGCCGTGGTAAGTCTTGGAACAGACAGGGCCCCTGCTGCCGCAGGTCCTGTCTGAGTGGCAGAGGCCATGGGTCCTCTGATATAAATTCTTGAAGTTCTGGGTACCAAGCTCTTCTTGGCCATCCACGAGTATCGTTCTTACTCCTCGCCTTCTTATTATTCTCAGTACCTTTGGTATGAGAGGCAGAGGGGAGAACACATAAACCGACTGGTACACCCACGGTGTTACCAGAGCGTCCATAGATATCGCCTGAGGGTCCCTTGACCCGGTGCAATATCTTTTATAGCTTTTTGTTGAGGCGGGACGCCATCATGTCCACCTGTGGCCTTTCCCAATGGTGTACAATCCTATTGGAAGACTTCTGGAGGAAGTCCCCATTCTCCCGGGTGGAGGTCGTGTCTGTTGAGAAGATCTGCTTCCCAGTTGTCCACTCCGGGAATGAACACTGCTGACAGTGCTAACACATGATTTTCCGCCTATCGGAGAATCCTTGTGGCTTCTGCCATCGCCATCCTGCTTCTTGTGCCGCCCTGTTGGTTTACATGGGCGACTGCCGTGATGTTGTCTGATTGGATCAGTACCGGCTGGTTTTGAAGCAGAGGCCTTGCCGGCCTCAGGGCATTGTAAATGGCCCTCAGGTCCAGAATATTTATGTGTAGGGAAATAACCTGACTTGACCAAAGTCCCTGGAAATTTCTTCCCTGTGTGACTGCCTCCCAGCCTCAAAGGCTGGAATCCATGGTCACTAGGACCTAGTCCTGTATGCCGAACCTGCGGCCCTCTTGAAGATGGGCACTCTGCAGCCACCACAGTAGAGATACCCTGGTCCTTGGAGACAGGGTTATCAGCCTATGCATCGGAAGATGCGATCCGGACCACTTGTCCAACAGGTCCCTCTGAAAAGTTCTTGTATGGAACCTGCCTAATGGGATTGCTTCGTAGGAAGCTACCATTTTTCCCAGGACTCGCGTGCAATGATGCACCGCTACCTATTTTGGCTTCAGGAGGTCTCTGACTAGAGATGACAACTCCTTGGCTTTCTCCTCCGGGAGAAACACTATTTCTGGTTTATGTCCAGAACCATCCCCAGGAACAGTAGACGTGTCATAGGAACCAGCTGTGACTTTGGACTGTTTAGAATCCAACCATGCTGTTGTAGCACTTTCCAAAATAGTGCTACCCCGACTACCAACTGCTCCTTGGACCTCACCCTTCTAACGAGATTGTCCAAGTACGGGATAATTACAACTCCCTTTTTTTGAAGGAGTATCAACATTTCGGCCATTACCTTGATAAAACACCCTCGGTGCCATGTACAGTCCAAACGGCAGTGTCTGGACTTGGTAATGGTAATCCTGTACCACAAATCTGAGGTACTCCTGGCGAGGATGGTAAATGGGGACATGCAGGTAAGCATCCTTGATGTCCCAGGATACCATGTAATCCCCCTCGTCCAGGCTTGGAATAACCGCCCTGAGCGATTCCATCTTGAACTTGAATTTTTGTGTTCAGGGATTTTAAATATAAAATGGGTCACACCGAACCATGCGGTTTCGGTACCCCAACCCGTGTGGAATAGTAACCCCGTCCTTGTTGAAGTAGGGGCACCTTGAGTATTACCTGCTGGGAATACCGCTTATTAATTGCCTCTAGCACAGCCTCCCTGCCTGAGGGAGTTGTCAGCAAGGCATATTTTAGGAAACGGCTGGGGGGAGACATCTCGAATTCCAGCTTGTACCCCTGAAATACTACTTGAAAGAAACAGGGATCCACCTGTGAGCGAGCCCACTAATTTCTGAAATTTTTGAGACGGCCCCCCACCGTACCTGGCTACACCTGTGGAGCACCCGCGTCATGGTGTGGCCTCACAGGAGGCGGGGGAAGAATCTTGATTCTGGGAACAGGCTGACTGGTGCAGCTTTTTTCCCTCTATCCTTGTCTCTGTACAGAAAGGAAGCGCCATTTGTTTCTGAAGCCGAAAGGACTGTACCTTTGTCTGTGAGGAAACCTGAGGTAAAATTATTTCTTCCCAGCAGTTGCTGTGGATACGAGGTCCCAGAGACCATCCCCAAATAATTCCTCACCCTTATAAGGCTCTCTATGCGCTTTTTAAGTCAGCATCACCTGTCCAGTGACAGGTCTCTAATACCCTCCTGACAGAATGGACATTACATTTATTTTGGATGCCAGCCGGCAAAATATCCCTCTGTGCATCCCCCATATATAAGACGACGTCTTTAATATGTTTTTATGTTTGCCAACTAGTATCCCTGTTTGACAGGGTCACCGACCACGCTGCAGCAGCACTATCTGCAGGTCTCAGTCTAGTACCTGAGTGTGTAAATACAGACTTCAGGATAGCCTCCTGTTTTTTATCAACAGGTACCTATTAAAGTGGCCGTATCCTAAGACGGCAGTGCCACCTTTTTTGACAAAAACGTGTGAGCGCCTTATCCACCCTAGGGGATATCTCCCAGCGTAACTTATCCACCTGGCGGGAAAGGGTACGCCATCAGTAACTTTTTATAAATTACCAGTTTCTTAACGGGGGAACCCACGCTTTCACACACTTCATTTATTCATCTGATGGGGGAACAAAACACTGCCTGTTTTTTCTCCCCAAACCTAAAACCCATTTTTAGAGGTGCTTGGGTTAAAGTCAGAAATGTATAACACATTTTTTATTGCCGGGATCACGTCACGGATGTTCCTAGTGGATTGTGTATATGTCTCCACCTTGTCGACACTGGAGTCAGACTCCGTGTCGACATCTGTGTCTGCCATCTGAGAGAGCGGGCGTTTTTGAGCCCCTGATGGCCTTTGAGACGCCTGGGCAGGCGCGGGCTGCGAAGCCGGCTGTCCCACAGCTGTTACGTCATCCACCCTTTTATGTAAGGAGTTGACACTGTCGGTTAATACCTTTCACCTATCCATCCACTCTGGTGTCGGCCCCACAGGGGGCGACATCACATATATCGGCCTCTGTTCTGTCACCATATAAGCCTCCTCATTCAACATGTCGACACAGCCGTACCGACACACCGCAGACACACAGGGAATGCTCTAAACGAGGACAGGACCCACAAAAGCCCTTTGGGGGGACAGAGTAAGAGTATGCCAGCACACACCAGAGCGCTATATATATATATATATATATACAGGGACTAACTGAGTTATGTCCCTAATAGCTGCTTTTTATATAATATACTGTATATACTGCCAATTTTAATGCCCCCCCTCTCTTTTCCCTCTTACTGTACTGTAGAATTGCAGGGAAGAGCCAGGGAGCTTCCTTCCAGCCGAGCTGTGAGGGAAAAATGGCGCCAGTGTGCTGAGGAGATAGGCTCCGCCCCTTTTTCGCGGCCTATTCTCCCGTTTTTTATGGAATTCTGGCAGGGGTATTTACCTCATATATAGCCCCTGGGGCCATATATTGAGGTATTTTAGCCAGCCAAGGTGTTTTTATTGCTGCCTCAGGGCGCCCCCCCCAGCGCCCTGCACCCTCAGTGACCGGAGTGTGAAGTGTGTGAGAGGAGCAATGGCGCACAGCTGCAGTGCTGTGCGCTACCTTGGTGAAGACAGTCTTCATGCCGCCGATTTTCCGGACCATCTTCTTGCTTCTGGCTCTGTAAGGGGGACGGCGGCGCGGCTCCGGGACCGAACATCAAGGCTGGGCCTGCGGTCGATCCCTCTGGAGCTAATGGTGTCCAGTAGCCTAAGAAGCCCAATCCGGCTGCAAGCAGGCGAGTTCGCTTCTTCTCCCCTTAGTCCCTCGCTGCAGTGAGCCTGTTGCCAGCAGGTCTCACTGAAAATAACAAATTCTAAGACTATAACTTTCTAAGAGCTCAGGAGAGCCCCTAGTGTGCATCCAACCTCGGCCGGGCACGAAATCTAACTGAGGCTTGGAGGAGGGTCATGGTGGGAGGAGCCAGTGCACACCAGGTAGTCTAAGATCTTTCTAGAGTGCCCAGCCTCCTTCGGAGCCCGCTATTCCCCATGGTCCTTACGGAGTTCCCAGCATCCACTAGGACGTTAGAGAAATTAAATTTTCGATAGTTTATAGATTACTAGCTATATGCTGGTGGAATTCATTTGTTTTTCCCTGTGGCTGCCACTAGGTGGTGCCTGATAGAGCAATTCAATTGTTTCAGGCACCCATTAATAATCAAGCTAGTCACTCCCAAATAGAAGAGGGTTAGCCGTGTATAGCAGCTAAACCAGTCTAAAGTCCTACTCTGTGTGCCCAAACCACAGACTTTTCAGATTTTTTCCTCGCCACCACAGGAGGCCTGTTAGAAGAAAATGTATCCACTTGCGTCCGAATGGAGCAACAATTGAATCACTCCATCGTGCACCATCTAGTGGCAGTTTGAAACATTTGACTTTCCACATTAGACCATGTATGCCATATACTAGGAATTTGTCTTGCTTTCTCTATCGTCCTAGTGGATGCTGGGGTTCCTGAAAGGACCATGGGGAATAGCGGCTCCGCAGGAGACAGGGCACAAAAGTAAAGCTTTTCCGATCAGGTGGTGTGCACTGGCTCCTCCCCCTATGACCCTCCTCCAGACTCCAGTTAGATTTTTGTGCCCGGCCGAGAAGGGTGCAATTCTAGGTGGCTCTCCTAAAGAGCTGCTTAGAGAAAGTTTAGCTTAGGTTTTTTATTTTACAGTGAGTCCTGCTGGCAACAGGATCACTGCAACGAGGGACTGAGGGGAGAAGAAGTGAACTCACCTGCGTGCAGGATGGATTGGCTTCTTGGCTACTGGACATTAGCTCCAGAGGGACGATCACAGGTACAGCCTGGATGGTCACCGGAGCCGCGCCGCCGGCCCCCTTGCAGATGCTGAAGTTAGAAGAGGTCCAGAATCGGCGGCTGAAGACTCTGACAGTCTTCTAAAGGTAGCGCACAGCACTGCAGCTGTGCGCCATTTTCCTCTCAGCACACTTCACACGCTGTCACTGAGGGTGCAGGGCGCTGGGGGGGGGGGCGCCCTGGGAGGCAAATGTAAACCTATATACTGGCTAAAAATACCTCACATATAGCCCCCAGAGGCTATATGGAGATATTTAACCCCTGCCAAACTTCACTAAAGAGCGGGAGACGAGCCCGCCGGAAAAGGGGCGGGGCCTATCTCCTCAGCACACAGCGCCATTTTTTCTCTCACAGAAAGGCTGGAGAGAAGGCTCCCAGGCTCTCCCCTGCACTGCACTACAGAAACAGGGTTTAAACAGAGAGGGGGGCACTAATTGGCGATATAAATATATATATATATATATATATATATAAAGATGCTATTAGGGAGAAACACTTATATAAGGTTGTCCCTATGTAATTATAGCGTTTTTTGGTGTGTGCTGGCAAACTCTCCCTCTGTCTCTCCAAAGGGCTAGTGGGGTCCTGTCCTCTGTCAGAGCATTCCAGGTGTGTGTGCTGTGTGTCGGTACGTGTGTGTCGACATGTATGAGGACGATGTTGGAGGAGGCGGAGAAATTGCCTGTAATGGTGATGTCACTCTCTAGGGAGTCGACACCGGAATGGATGGCTTATTTAGGGAATTACGTGAAAATGTCAACACGCTGCAAGGTCGGTTGACGACATGAGACGGCCGACAAACAATTAGTACCGGTCCAGGCGTCTCAGAAACACCGTCAGGGGTTTTTAAAAAAACGCCCATTTACCTCAGTCGGTCGACACAGACACAGACACGGACACTGAATCCAGTGTCGACGGTGAATAAACAAACGTATTCCTCATTAGGGCCACACGTTAAGGGCAATGAAGGAGGTGTTACATATTTCTGATACTACAAGTACCACAAAAAAGGGTATTATGTGGGAGTGAAAAAACTACCTGTAGTTTTTCCTGAATCAGATAAAATAAAATGAAGTGTGTGATGATGCGTGGGTTTACCCCGATAGCAAATATTGGCGTTATACCCTTTCCCGCCAGAAGTTAGGGCGCGTTGGGAAACACCCCTTAGGGTGGATAAGGCGCTCACACGCTTATCAAGTGGCGTTACCGTCTCCAGATACGGCCGCCCTCAAGGAGCCAGCTGATAGGCAGCTGGAAAAATATCCTAAAAAGTATATACACACATACGGTGGTTATACTGCGACCAGCGATCGCCATCAGCCTGGAGATGCAGTGCTGGGTTGGCTTGGTCGAATTCCCTGACTAAAAATATTTTATTGATATAGAGCATTTAATAGGATGCATTCTATATATATGTATGCGAGATGCACAGAGGGATATTTGCACTCTGGCATCAAGATAAGTGCGTTGTCCATATCTCCCAGAAGATGTCATGGACACGACAGTGGTCAGGTGATACAGATCCCATACGGCACATGGAAGTATTGCCGTATAAAGGGAAGGAGTTATTTGGGGTCGGTCCATCGGACCTGGGGGCCACGGCTACAGCTGGGAAATCCAACCTTTTTACCCCAAGTTACATCTCAGCAGAAAAAGACACTGTCTTTTCAGCCTCAATCCTTCCGTTTCCCATGTGGGCAAGCGGGCAAAAGGCCAGTCATATCTGCCCAGACATAGAGGAAAGGGAAGTAGACTGCAGCAGGCAGCCCCTTCCCAGGAAAAGAAGCCCTCCACCGCGTCTGCCAAGTCCTCAGCGTGACGCTGGGGCCGTGCAAGCGGACTCAGGTGAGGTGGGGGGGTAGTCTCAAGAGTCTCAGCGCGCAGTGGGATCACTCGCAAGTTGACCCCTAGATCGTACAAGTATTATCCCAGGGGTACAGATTGGAGAGTCGAGACATTTTTTCCTCGCAGGTTCCTGAAGCCTGCTTTACCAACGGCTCCCTCCGACAGGGAGGCAGTATTGGGAAAAAATTCACAAGCTGTATTTCCAGCAGGTGATAATCAAAGTACCCCTCCTACAACAAGGAAAAGGGTATTAGTCTTCCACACTATATTGTGGTACTGAAGCCAGACGGCTTGGTGAGACATAGTCTAAATCTGAAATCTTTGAACACTTACATAAAAAGGTTCAAATCAAGATGGAGTCACTCAGAGCAGTGATAGAGAACCGGAAAAAAGGGGACTATATGGTGTCCCTGGACATCAAGGATTACCTCCATGTCCAAATTTGCCCTTCTCAACAAGGGTACCTCTGGTTCGTGATACAGAACTGTCAATATCAGTTTCAGACGCTGCCGTTGAATTATCCACGGCACCCCGGGCCTTTACCAAGGTAATGGCCGAAAAGATGATTCTTAAAAGAAGAAAGGCATCTAAATTATCCCTTACTTGGACGATATCCTGAAAGGGGCAAGTTTCCAGAGAACAGTTGGAGGTCGGAAAAGAACTATCTAAAGTAGTTCTACGACAGCACGAGTGGATTCTAAATATTCCAAAAATCGCAGCTGTTTTCCGATGATACGTCTGCTGTTCCTAGGAATGATTCTGGGCATAGTCCAGAAAGAGGTATTTCTCCTGGAGGGGAAAGCCAGGGAGTTATCCGACCTAGTCAGAAACCTCCTAAAACCAGGCCAAGTATCAGTGCATCAATGCACAGGAGTCCTGGGAAAAATGGTGGCTTCTTACGAAGCGATTCCATTCGGCAGATCTCACGCAATAACTTTTCAGGGGGATTTGCGGGACGAATGGTCCGGATCGCATCTTCAGATGCATCAGCGGATAACCCTGTCTCCAAGGACAAGGGTGTCTCTTCTGTGGGGGCTGCAGAGTGCTCATCTTCTAGAGGGCAGCACATTCAGCATTCAGGACTGTGTTCTGGTGACCACGGATGCCAGCCTGAGAGGCTGGGGAACAGTCACACAAGGAAGAAATTTCCAAGGAAGTGTGGTCAAGTCTGGAGATTTCTCTCCACATGAATATACTGGAGCTAAGGGCAATTTACGATGCTCTGAGCCTAGGAAGACCTCTGCTTCAAAGTCAACCGGTGCTGATCCAGTAGGACATCATCATGGCAGTCGCCCACGTAAACAGACGGGGCGGCACAAGAAGCAGGAGGGCAATGACAGCAAGGATTCTTCGCTGGGCGAAAAATCATGTGATAACACTGTCAGCAGTGTTCATTCCGGGAGTGGACAACTAGGAAGATTTCCTCAGCATGAATGAATTCCACCCGGAAAAGTGGGAACTTCATCTGGAAGTTTCCACATGTTTGTAAACCGTTGGGAAAGACCAAAGGTGGTTATGATGGCGTCCCACATGAAGCGCCAGGTCTAGAGACCCTCAGGCAATAGCTGGGACGCTCTGGTAACACCGTGGGTGTACCAGTCGGTGTATGTGTTCCCTCCTCTGCCTTTCATACCCAGTGTATGGAGAATGATAGGAAGGAGAGGAGTAAGAACTATACTCGTGGCTCCGGTTTGGCCAAGAAGAACTTGGTACCCGGAACTTCAAGAGATACTAGAAAGGATCTTGATTCAGCAAGAATCATGTCTGTTCCATGACTTACCGCAGCCGCGTTGACGGGTGAACGCCGGATCCTAAGGGAAAAAGGCATTCCGGAAGAGGTCATCCCTACCCTGGTCAGAGCCAGGAAGGAGGTGACCGCACAACATTATCACTGCTTAGGTGAAAATGTGTTCCATGGTGTGAGGCCAGGAAGGCTCCACGGAAGAATTTCAACTAGGTTAATTCCTACATTTCCTGCAAACAGGAGTGTATATGGGTCTCAAATTGGGGTCCATTAAGGTTCAAATTTCGACCGGTCGATTTTCTTCCAGAAAGAAATTGGCTTCAGTTCCTGAAGTCCAGAAGTTGTTAAGGGAGTACTGCATATACAACCCCCTTTTTTGATGTCTCCAGTGGCACTGGGCGATCTCAACGTAGTTTGGGATTCCTAAAATCACATTGGTTTTAACAACTCAAATCTGTGGATTTGATATATCTCACATGGAAAGCGACCATGCTGTTGGTCCTGACCTCGGCCAGGCGAGTGTCAGAATTGGCGGCTTTATCTCACAAAGCCATATCTGATTGTCCATTCGGACAGAGCAAAGCTGTGGACTCGTCCCCAGTTTCTCCCTAAGGTGGTGTCAGCGTTTCACCTGAACCAGCTTATTGTGGTACCTGCGGCTACTAGGGACTTGGAGGACTCCAAGTTGCTGGATGTTGTCAGGGCCCTGAAAATATATGTTTCCAGGACGGCTGGAGTCAGAAAATCTGACTTGCTGTTTATCCTGTATGCACCCAACAAGCTGGGTGCTCCTGCTTCTAAGCAGACTATTGCTCGTTGGATTTGTAGTACAATTCAGCTTGCACATTCTGTGGCAGGCTTGCCACAGCAAAAAAAAAAAAAAAAAAAAAAAAAATATGTAAATGCCCATTCCACAAGGAAGGTGGGCTCATCTTGGGCGGCTGCCCGAGGGGTCTCGGCATTACAACTCTGCCGAGCAGCTACGTGGTCGGGGGAGAACACGTTTGTAAAATTCTACAAATTTGATACCCTGGCAAAAAGAGGACCTGGAGTTCTCTCATTCGGTGCTGCAGAGTCATCCGCACTCTCCCGCCCGTTTGGGAGCTTTGGTATAATCCCCATGGTCCTTTCAGGAACCCCAGCATCCACTAGGACGATAGAGAAAATAAGAATTTACTTACCGATAATTCTATTTCTCGGAGTCCGTAGTGGATGCTGGGCGCCCATCCCAAGTGCGGATTATTCTGCAATACTTGTACATAGTTATTGTTACAAAAATCGGGTTATTGTTGTAGGAAGCCGTCTTTCAGAGGCTCCTTTTGTTATCATACTGTTAACTGGGTTTAGATCGCAAGTTGTACGGTGTGATTGGTGTGGCTGGTATGAGTCTTACCCGGGATTCAAAATTCCTCCCTTATTGTGTACGCTCGTCCGGGCACAGTACCTAACTGGAGTCTGGAGGAGGGTCATAGGGGGAGGAGCCAGTGCACACCACCTGATCGGAAAAGCTTTACTTTTGTGCCCTGTCTCCTGCGGAGCCGCTATTCCCCATGGTCCTTTCAGGAACCCCAGCATCCACTACGGACTCCGAGAAATAGAATTATCGGTAAGTAAATTCTTATTTTTATATATGTTTATGAAGAGCAGAAGCTATTGAAAATGCATAAATAAAAAGCATCTTGCTAGTAAGCTATAAGCCACTGCCAACTAAACTGAGTTGCAATTATAACACTATGAACCTATAGCAACAATCATACGTTTGGTATTTATAGCTGGGATTTGTTTTTGTTTTGTATAAGAGGGTATCACATGCGCATATAGGAGTCCATAAGGATTTTTCTTTCAATTACACTATTATCTTATGGGTGGGAGGCACAAGATATACACAGTCGGGATCCCGGCACTCAGCAAACAGGCGCCGGGATACCGACAACAATTCTCCCTCTTGGGGTGTCGACGACACCCCTGGAGGGAGCATAAATAGCGTGGCGCGCATAGCATGCCACCGTGCCCACAGCGTGGTGTGCGCAGCGTGACTGCAATGGGCTATTTTGCGCTCACCCCACTGCCAGCATTCTGGCAGTCGGAATCCCGGCGCTGGTATGCTGGGCGCAGGGATCCCAACAGCCGGCCAGTCGTACCACACCCTTATGGGTAACTGTTGTATAGTAATGCAATAAGCCCTGATTTTACATACAGAATGTGCACACGAGGGTACAATTCTTTCTAAATAGCTGTAACTCACTGATGTGCTCAAAGCTCCAGCTTACAATCATACACATTAATGACAACGTATGTGACGGCTGCATTTATGTACAGTGTGTAAAGCATGCACTCTATAAGAGGTGTGCATTAACTACAGCTCCAACTGCATCACTTACCAAGAACTGTTCCTGCCTGCCATTTTGTAGCTTCTCTTCTGGCCTGGAAAGAAATAAATACATTAAAAACAGATCTGACCGCACACTCCATGTAATATTCATTTGAAAAGTCAAAAATTGCCTTTGTGCTTTTCATGCACTTTGGTGGTAATTCAGAGTTGATCGCAGCAGCAGCACATTTGTTAGCAGTTGGGCAATACCATGTGCACTGCAGGGGAGGCAGATATAACATGTGCAGAGAGTTAGATTTGGTGGGTTATTTTGTGTTTCTGTGCAGGGTAAATATTGGCTGCTTTATTTTTACACAGCAATTTAGATTTCAGTTTGAACACACCACACCCAAATCTCTCTCTCTCTCTGCACATGTTATATCTGCCTCCCCTGCAGTGCACATGGTTTTGCCCAACGGCTAACAAATTTGCTGCTGTGATCAACTCTGAATTAGGCCCTATATGCGAGTTTCTATAGCTAAACAGTACTCTGTTCTGTTGAATTAGTGGAATAATAAAGTTTTCACATACAACACATGCTACACTCATTCATTGCAACATTAAAGAATAATTCCACATATATGATGAGAACTGAGAAGGAAGCTCCATTCCCCTTTTACTTCCATACAGTACTTGTATTGTGAGGGGACCCTCACCCAGCAACTCCACCTCAAAGTTGCTGGGGTCCATGACTATGTAAAGCCTGCATGGCGTAGGGCTCAATTTGCGAGGAGCCTACAAGCAAAGTCAAATACTGGCATTAATCGCCTGTTATCATTATGCCCCTTCAGTCCATTGGTGTTCAAATTCCCAATACCAATAGATTTTGTGTTAGGATCACTGAATCTGTAGCCTGAAATGAGGAGATAACTGAACCAGGTGGCAAGACACTTTTGCACATTTGGATAAGTACTGTATACATTTTTATTTTATAAGTTTTTTTAATTATTATACTTGTATATTTTGCATGTATTATGGACATTATACTATATGGACCTTTGCCCCCTGTAGATAAATCCTATCAACCACTGCTCTAAAAACTTTCCTGGACCTGTGGAACGCATTTCCTATATCGAACACAGAACTTCCGGTTTAGTGACGTACTTCCAGGTAAAAGGAACGCAAATTATGAACTTCCGGAAGGAATGGAACGCACTTCTGGCTTCCGGGAAAACGGCGTATGCGCAAAGCGCACAGGACACCGGTCAGCGGCAAAGCACAAACAGGTGTGCTGGCATCATTCCGGAGTATATTATAGTATAGTATCCCTGAAAATAAAAAAATCTAACAAAATTCTTTATTTAGAGAAACTCTGGAGAGCTCCTCTGTAATGCACCCTTTCTGCTCTGGGCACAAAATCTAACTGAGGTCTGGAGGAGGGGCATAGAGGGAAGAGCCAGTGCACACCCATACTAATATAGTGCCCATGTCTCCTGCGGAGCCGGTCTATACCACATGGTCCTTACGGAGTCCCCAGCATCCTCTAGGACGTAAGAGAAAATAAGATTTTACTCACCGGTAAATCTATTTCTCGTAGTCCGTAGTGGATGCTGGGACTCCGTAAGGACCATGGGGAATAGCGGCTCCGCAGGAGACTGGGCACAACTAAAGAAAGCTTTATGACTACCTGGTGTGCACTGGCTCCTCCCACTATGACCCTCCTCCAGACCTCAGTTAGGATACTGTGCCCGGAAGAGCTGACACAATTAGGAAGGATTTTGAATCCCGGGTAAGACTCATACCAGCTACACCAATCACACCGTACAACTCGTGATACTATACCCAGTTAACAGTATGAAAACACTGAGCCTCTCAACAGATGGCTCAACAATAACCCTTTTGTTAACAATAACTATATACAAGTATTGCAGACAATCCGCACTTGGGATGGGCGCCCAGCATCCACTACGGACTACGAGAAATAGATTTACCGGTGAGTAAAATCTTATTTTCTCTAACGTCCTAGTGGATGCTGGGAACTCCGAAAGGACCATGGGGATTATACCAAAGCTCCCAAACGGGCGGGAGAGTGCGGATGACTCTGCAGCACCGAATGAGAGAACTCCAGGTCCTCCTCAGCCAGGGTATCAAATTTGTAGAATTTTGCAAACGTGTTTGCCCCTGACCAAGTAGCACCTCGGCAAAGTTGTAAAGCCGAGACCCCTCGGGCAGCCGCCCAAGATGAGCCCACCTTCCTTGTGGAATGGGCTTTTACTGATTTAGGATGCGGCAGTCCAGCCGCAGAATGCGCAAGCTGAATTGTGCTACAAATCCAGCGAGCAATAGTCTGCTTAGAAGCAGGAGCAGCCATCTTGTTGGGTGCATACAGGATAAATAGCGAGTCAGTTTTCCTGACTCCAGCCGTCCTGGAAACATAAATTTTCAAGGCCCTGACTACGTCCAGTAACTTGGAATCCTCCAAGTCCCTAGTAGCCGCAGGCACTACAATAGGTTGGTTCAAGTGAAAGGCTGATACCACCTTAGGGAGAAACTGGGGACGAGTCCTCAATTCTGCCCTATCCATATGGAAGATCAGATAAGGACTTTTACATGACAAAGCCGCCAATTCTGATACACGCCTGGCCGAAGCCAAGGCCAATAACATGACCACTTTTTACGTGAGATATTTTAGCTTCACGGTTTTTAGTGGCTCAAACCAATGTGATTTTAGGAAACTCAACACCACGTTGAGATCCCAAGGTGCCACAAAAGGGGGCTGAATATGCAGCACTCCTTTTACAAATGTCTGAACTTCAGGTAGTGAAGCTAGTTCTTTCTGGAAGAAAAATCGACAGAGCCGAGATCTGTACCTTAATGGAGCCTAATTTCAGGCCCATAGTCACTCCTGCCTGTAGGAAGTGCAGAAATCGACCCAGTTGAAATTCCTCTGTTGGGGCCTTTCTGGCCTCACACCAAGCAACATATTTCCGCCATATGCGGTGATAATGTTTTGCAGTTACATCTTTCCTGGCTTTGATCAGCGTAGGAATGACTTCCTCCGGAATGCCCTTTTCCTTTAGGATCCGGCGTTCAACCGCCATGCCGTCAAACGCAGCCGCGTTAAGTCTTGGAACAGACAGGGCCCCTGCTGCAGCAGGTCCTGTCTGAGCGGCAGAGGCCATGGGTCCTCTGAGATCATCTCTTGAAGTTCCGGGTACCACGCTCGTCTTGGCCAATCCGGAACCACGAGTATTGTTCTTACTCCTCGTTTTCTTATTATTCTCAGTACCTTTGGTATGAGAGGCAGAGGAGGGAACACAAACTGACTGGTACACCCACGGTGTCACTAGAGCGTCCACAGCTATCGCCTGAGGGTCCCTTGACCTGGCGCAATATCTCTCTAGTTTTTTGTTTAGGCAGGACGCCATCATGTCCACCTGTGGCCGTTCCCAACGATTTACAATCAGTGTGAAGACTTCTGGATGAAGTCCCCACTCTCCCGGGTGGTCGGTCGGTCGGTCTGCTGAGAAAGTCTGCTTCCCAGTTGTCCACTCCCGGAATGAACACTGCTGACAGTGCTAGTACGTGATTTTCCGCTCATCGGAGAATCCTTGTGGCTTCTGCCATCGCCATCCTGCTTCTTGTGCCGCCCTGTCGGTTTACATGGGCGACTGCCGTGATGTTGTCTGACTGGATCAGTACCGGCTGGTGTAGAAGCAGGGGTTTTGCCTGATTTAGGGCATTGTAAATGGCCCTTAGTTCCAGAATATTTATGTGTAGGGAAGTCTCCTGGCTCGACCAGTCCTTGGAAGTTTCTTCCCTGTGTGACTGCCCCCCAGCCGCGAAGGCTGGCATCCGTGGTCACCAGGACCCAGTCCTGTATGCCGAATGTGCGGCCCTCTAGAAGATGAGCACTCTGCAGCCACCACAGCAGAGACACCCTGGTTCTTGGAGACAGGGTTATTGGGCGATGCATCTGAAGATGCGATCCGGACCATTGGTCCAACAGGTCCCACTGAAAGATTCTGGCATGGAACCTGCCGAAAGGAATTGCTTTGTAAGAAGCCACCATCTTTCCCAGGACTCGCGTGCAGTGATGCACCGACACCTGTTTTGGTTTGAGGAGGTCTCTGACTAGAGAGGACAGCTCCTTGGCTTTCTCCTCCGGGAGAAACACTTTTTTCTGGACTGTGTCCAGAATCATACCCAGGAACAGTAGACGTGTCTTCGGAACCAGCTGTGATTTTGGAATATTCATAATCCAACCGTGCTGGTGTAGCACCTCCTGAGATAGTGCTACTCCTACCAACAACTGCTCCTTGGACCTCGCCTTTATTAGGAGATCGTCCAAGTACGGGATAATTAAAACTCCCTTTTTTCGAAGGAGTATCATCATTTCCACCATTACCTTGGTAAACACCCTCGGTGCCGTGGACAGTCCAAACGGCAGCGTCTGGAATTGGTAATGGCAATCCTGTACCACAAATCTGAGGTACTCCTGGTGAGGAGGGTAAATGGGGACATGCAGGTAAGCATCCTTGATGTCCAGGGATACCATGTAATCCCCCTCGTCCAGGCTTGCAATAACCGCCCTGAGCGATTCCATCTTGAACTTGAATTTTTTTATGTATGTGTTCAAGGATTTCAAATTTAAAATGGGTCTCACCGAACCGTCCGGTTTCGGTACCACAAACAGTGTGGAATAGTAACCCCGTCCTTGTTGAAGTAGGGGCACCTGGATTATCACCTGCTGGGAATACAGCTTGTGAATTGCCGCTAGCACAGCCTCCCTGTCTGAGGGAGAAATCGGCAAGGCAGATTTTAGGAACCGGTGGGGTGGAGACGCCTCGAATTCCAGTTTGCACCCTTGAGATACTATTTGAAGGATCCAGGGATCCACCTGTGAGCGAGCCCACTGATCGCTGAAATTTTTGAGGCGGCCCCCCACCGTACCTGGCTCCGCCTGTGGAGCCCCACCGTCATGCGGCGGACTTGGAAGAAGCGGGGGAGGACTTTTGCTCCTGGGAACCTGCTGTTTGTTGCAGCCTTTTTCCCCTACCTCTGCTCCTGGACAGAAAGGACCCGCCTTTTCCACGCCTGTTTTTCTGGGTCCGAAAGGACTGTACCTGATAAAACGGCGCCTTCTTAGGCTGTGAGGGAACATGGGGTAAAAATGCTGACTTCCCAGCAGTTGCTGTGGAAACTAGGTCCGAGAGACCATCCCCAAATAACTCCTCACCTTTATAAGGCAAAACTTCCATGTGCCTTTTCGAATCTGCATCCCCTGTCCACTGCCGCGTCCATAAGCCTCTCCTAGCAGAAATGGACAATGCACTTATTTTAGATGCCAGCCGGCAGATCTCCCTCTGTGCATCTCTCATGTATAAGACTGAGTCTTTTATATGCTCTATGGTTAGCAGAATAGTGTCCCTGTCTAGGGTGTCAATATTTTCTGACAGGGAATCTGACCACGCAGCGGCAGCACTGCACATCCATGCTGACGCAATAGCTGGTCTAAGTATAATGCCTGAGTGTGTATATACAGACTTCAGGATCGCCTCCTGCTTTCTATCAGCAGGCTCCTTCAGGGCGGCCGAATCCGGAGACGGTAGTGCCACCTTTTTAGATAAACGTGTGAGCGCTTTATCCACCCTAGGAGGTGTTTCCCAACGTGCCCTATCCTCTGGCGGGAAAGGGAACGCCATTAGTAACTTCTTAGACATTACCAATCTTTTATCGGGGAAAGCCCACGCTTCTTCACACACTTCATTTAATTCTTCCGATGGGGGAAAAACTACGGGTAGTTTTTTCTCCCCAAACATAATACCCTTTTTAGTGGTACCTGGGTTTATATCAGAAATGTGTAACACCTCTTTCATTGCCTCAATCATGCAACAAATGGCCTTAGTGGACATTAGACTAGACTCATCTTCGTCGACACTGGTGTCAGTATACGTGTAACCTCTTTATCCAGAATTGGGGTCATCTATATGTCCAATCTTCCACCTTAAGGACATCAGGGTCAGCCCAACGGCGAGCTTTGTACCTTTTTTGGGGATTCTTTTGATATGTGGTTTTAACCTGCTTCTATTGTTCGTGTAATGATGTATTAAAACCACTCTTTGTAAAAAGGATTACTGCACTCTTTGTTCTTGCGTGTCCGTCATCAACCATACTCTAAGCATTGTGTGGAAGGTGGACATTTCATTTACAGATTCTATATTTAAGGACAAAGAAAATCAACGAGAATCAGAGGACTTCATACCCGCTTACCCTCTAAAAAATACCTAGGGTGATTATTCTTCGTTATGTTCTGTATGCATGTAAATGTTATAGTACCTGATAGAAGGTCACTATTTTATCATAAGAGCGCTCTGGTGTTTGTGACTCTTCTCTATTTTAGGCAAGACACGGTTTCCAATGTATTCATAAAGCAGATCACATGTTGTGGAGACCTGCTGGATTATTCCACAAAGACATTTGTAGATTCCCCTTGCTTCTATCAGCCTAGTCCTCTATCAGACAGCAGGAGTGTGTGAGAGCAATAGTAGCCATGGTAGGCACATGTAGAATGCAGAGAATATGTCAGGAAGAGCATTAATACAAGATACCAAGGGCCTAATTCAGATCTGATCGCAGTAGCAAATTTGTTAGCAAATGGGCAAAACCATGTGTACTGCAGGGGAGGCAGATTTAACATGTGCAGAGAGAGTTAGATTTGGGTGGGTTATATTTTTCTGTGCAGTGTAAATGTTGACAGCTTTATTTTTACACTACAATTACATTGAATAGATTTAAGTCTGAACACAACCCACCCAAATCTAACTCTCTCTGCACGTGTTTTATCTGTCCCCCCTGCATTGCACATGGTTTTGCCCATTTGCTAACAAATTTGCTCCTGCGATCAGATCTGAATTACCCCCCAGGTCATTAACCTTTGCAAACTGGGTTTCACACATGCTGCTTTCACATCGCAAAACCTGCTTTTGAAACGGTTCTTAAAACGGGTCTGAGCAGTTAAACCCCCTTCACATCGCATGTTGTAACCAGTATATTACCATTTCATTACCGTTTTGGTACCTTTCACACATACAAAACAGTGGTTGTCATTTTAAATGTTTTTTCCCTGCTTCTGCCTGATGACATCACACATTGAGACAGCCTATCACCTTCTGGGGCTTGCAAATACCATTTCAGACCCTTTCACACCGCACAATTAAACGGGTCTGAAACGGGTAGGACCCTGCTTTTTTACCGTTTCAAAATACCGGTACTTTGAAAACGCTAAATTGAAGGTGACCCTTTCACATCGCAGCTCGAACAGTTTAGGAAGCCTGAAAAATCGGCAATTTACCGGGTTCAAGCTGCGGTGTGAAAGGGGTATTACTGTAGAACAGCAACTAAAATGGCATTTTCAATAAAATGTGTCATGAAATACGAAAGGAAGTAAATACCATTTTTTAAAAATAAGAAATTTACTTACCGATAATTCTATTTCTCGGAGTCCGTAGTGGATGCTGGGGTTCCTGAAAGGACCATGGGGAATAGCGGCTCCGCAGGAGACAGGGCACAAAAAGTAAAGCTTTTCCAGATCAGGTGGTGTGCACTGGCTCCTCCCCCTATGACCCTCCTCCAGACTCCAGTTAGGTACTGTGCCCGGACGAGCGTACACAATAAGGGAGGATTTTGAATCCCGGGTAAGACTCATACCAGCCACACCAATCACACCGTACAACTTGTGATCTAAACCCAGTTAACAGTATGATAACAGAGGAGCCTCTGAAAGATGGCTCCCTAAACAATAACTCGAATTAGTTAACAATAACTATGTACAAGTATTGCAGATAATCCGCACTTGGGATGGGCGCCCAGCATCCACTACGGACTCCGAGAAATAGAATTATCGGTAAGTAAATTCTTATTTTCTCTATCGTCCTAGTGGATGCTGGGGTTCCTGAAAGGACCATGGGGATTATACCAAAGCTCCCAAACGGGCGGGAGAGTGCGGATGACTCTGCAGCACCGAATGAGAGAACTCCAGGTCCTCTTTTGCCAGGGTATCAAATTTGTAGAATTTTACAAACGTGTTCTCCCCTGACCACGTAGCTGCTCGGCAGAGTTGTAATGCCGAGACCCCTCGGGCAGCCGCCCAAGATGAGCCCACCTTCCTTGTGGAATGGGCCTTAACAGATTTAGGCTGTGGCAGGCCTGCCACAGAATGTGCAAGTTGAATTGTGTTACAAATCCAACGAGCAATCGACTGCTTAGAAGCAGGCGCACCCAACTTGTTGGGTGCATACAGTATAAACAGCGAGTCAGATTTTCTGACTCCAGCCGTCCTTGAAATGTATATTTTTAAAGCTCTGACAACGTCCAACAACTTGGAGTCCTCCAAGTCGCTTGTAGCCGCAGGCACTACAATAGGCTGGTTCAGGTGAAACGCTGATACCACCTTAGGGAGAAAATGCGGACGCGTCCGCAGCTCTGCCCTATCCGAATGGAAAATTAAATAAGGGCTTTTATAGGATAAAGCCGCCATTTCAGATACTCTCCTGGCGGAAGCCAGGGCCAGTAACATAGTCACTTTCCATGTGAGATATTTCAAATCCACATTTTTTAGTGGTTCAAACCAATGGGATTTGAGGAAATCTAAAACTACATTTAGATCCCACGGTGCCACCGGAGGCACCACAGGAGGCTGTATATGCAGTACTCCTTTGACAAAAGTCTGGACCTCAGGGACTGAGGCCAATTCTTTTTGGAAGAATATTGACAGGGCCGAAATTTGAACCTTAATAGATCCCAATTTGAGACCCATAGACAATCCTGATTGCAGGAAATGTAGGAAACGACCCAGTTGAAATTCCTCCGTCGGAGCACTCCGATCCTCGCACCACGCAACATATTTCCGCCAAATGCGGTGATAATGCTTCGCGGTGACTTCCTTTCTTGCCTTAATCAAGGTAGGAATGACTTCTTCTGGAATGCCTTTTCCTTTTAGGATCTGGCGTTCAACCGCCATGCCGTCAAACGCAGCCGCGGTAAGTCTTGAAAGAGGCAGGGACCCTGTTGAAGCAGGTCCCTTCTCAGAGGTAGAGGCCACGGATCGTCCGTGACCATCTCTTGAAGTTCCGGGTACCAAGACCTTCTTGGCCAATCCGGAGCCACTAGTATCGTTCTTACTCCGCTTTGCCGTATGATTCTCAATACCTTTGGTATGAGAGGCAGAGGAGGAAACACATACACCGACTGGTACA
This sequence comes from Pseudophryne corroboree, assembly GCF_028390025.1. NCBI lineage: Eukaryota > Metazoa > Chordata > Amphibia > Anura > Myobatrachidae > Pseudophryne > Pseudophryne corroboree. The sequence goes on from NC_086455.1 coordinate 53,555,037, forward strand.
CCCAAGGTGTTACCAGCGCGTCCACAGCTATTGCCTGCGGATCTCTTGACCTGGCGCAATGTCTGCTGAGGAAGTCTGCTTCCCAGTTGTCCACGCCCGGGATGAGCACTGCTGACAGTGCTATCACGTGATTCTCCGCCCAGCGAAGGATCCTGGCAGCTTCTGCCATTGCACTCCTGCTTCTTGTGCCGCCCTGTCTGTTTACATGGGCGACTGCCGTGATGTTGTCCGACTGGATCAACACCGGTCTTCCTTGAAGCAGAGGTTCCGCCTGGCTTAGAGCATTGTAGATTGCTCTTAGTTCCAGAATGTTTATGTGAAGAGACTTTTCCAGGCTCGACCACACTCCCTGGAAGTTTCTTCCTTGTGTGACTGCTCCCCAGCCTCTCAGGCTGGCGTCCGTGGTCACCAGGATCCAATCCTGTATGCCGAATCTGCGGCCCTCCAATAGATGAGCCCTCTGCAACCACCACAGAAGAGATACCCTTGTCCTTGGAGACAGGGTTATCCGCAGGTGCATCTGAAGATGCGACCCTGACCATTTGTCCAACAGATCCCTCTGGAAAATTCTTGCATGGAATCTGCCGAATGGAATTGCTTCGTAAGAAGCCACCATATTTCCCAGGACTCTTGTGCATTGATGTACAGACACCTTTCCTGGTTTTAGGAGGTTCCTGACCAGGTCGGATAACTCCTTGGCTTTTTCCTCGGGAAGAAAAACCTTTTTCTGAACAGTGTCCAGAATCATCCCTAGGAACAGCAGACGAGTTTTCGGCATTAATTGGGATTTTGGAATATTCAGAATCCATCCGTGCTGCTTTAGCACCTCTTGAGATAGTGCTAATCCCATCTCTAGCTGTTCTCTGGACCTTGCCCTTATTAGGAGATCGTCCAAGTATGGGATAATTAATACGCCTTTTCTTCGAAGAAGAATCATCATCTCGGCCATTACCTTTGTAAAGACCCGAGGTGCCGTGGACAAACCAAACGGCAGCGTCTGAAACTGATAGTGACAGTTTTGTACAAGGAACCTGAGGTACCCCTGGTGTGAGGGGTAAATTGGAACGTGGAGATACGCATCCTTGATGTCCAAGGATACCATAAAGTCCCCTTCTTCCAGGTTCGCTATCACTGCTCTGAGTGACTCCATCTTGAACTTGAACTTCTTTATGTACAGGTTCAAGGACTTCAGATTTAGAATAGGCCTTACCGAGCCATCCGGCTTCGGTACCACAAATAGAGTGGAATAATACCCCTTCCCTTGTTGTAGAAGAGGTACCTTGACTATCACCTGCTGAGAGTACAGCTTGTGAATGGCTTCCAAAACCGTCTCCCTTTCGGAGGGGGACGTTGGTAAAGCAGACTTCAGGAAACGGCGAGGTGGATCTGTCTCTAATTCCAACCTGTACCCCTGAGATATTATCTGCAGGATCCAGGGATCTACCTGCGAGTGAGCCCACTGCGCGCTGTAATTTTTGAGACGACCGCCCACCGTCCCCGAGTCCGCTTGAGAAGCCCCAGCGTCATGCTGAGGCTTTTGTAGAAGCCGGGGAGGGCTTCTGTTCCTGGGAAGGAGCTGCCTGTTGCTGTCTCTTCCCTCGACCTCTGCCTCGTGGCAGATATGAATAGCCCTTTGCTCTCTTATTTTTAAAGGAACGAAAGGGCTGCGGTTGAAAAGTCGGTGCCTTTTTCTGTTGGGGAGTGACTTGAGGTAGAAAGGTGGATTTCCCGGCTGTAGCCGTGGCCACCAAATCTGATAGACCGACTCCAAATAACTCCTCCCCTTTATACGGCAAAACTTCCATATGCCGTTTTGAATCCGCATCGCCTGTCCACTGTCGCGTCCATAAAGCTCTTCTGGCCGAAATGGACATAGCACTTACCCGTGATGCCAGTGTGCAGATATCCCTCTGTGCATCACGCATATAAAGAAATGCATCCTTTATTTGTTCTAACGACAGTAAAATATTGTCCCTGTCCAGGGTATCAATATTTTCAATCAGGGACTCTGACCAAACTACCCCAGCACTGCACATCCAGGCAGTCGCTATAGCTGGTCGTAGTATAACACCTGCATGTGTGTATATACTTTTTTGGATATTTTCCATCCTCCTATCTGATGGATCTTTAAGTGCGGCCGTCTCAGGAGAGGGTAACGCCACTTGTTTAGATAAGCGTGTTAGCGCCTTGTCCACCCTAGGAGGTGTTTCCCAGCGCTCCCTAACCTCTGGCGGGAAAGGGTATAATGCCAATAATTTCTTTGAAATTATCAGCTTTTTATCAGGGGCAACCCACGCTTCATCACACACGTCATTTAATTCTTCTGATTCAGGAAAAACTATAGGTAGTTTTTTCACACCCCACATAATACCCTGTTTAGTGGTACCTGTAGTATCAGCTAAATGTAACGCCTCCTTCATTGCCAAAATCATATAACGTGTGGCCCTACTGGAAAATACGGTTGATTCGTCACCGTCACCACTGGAATCAGTGCCTGTGTCTGGGTCTGTGTCGACCGACTGAGGCAAAGGGCGTTTCACAGCCCCCGACGGTGTTTGAGGCGCCTGGACAGGCACTAATTGATTGTCCGGCCGCCTCATGTCGTCAAACGACTGCTTAAGCGAGTTGACGCTATCCCGTAATTCCACAAATAAAGGCATCCATTCTGGTGTCGACCCCCTAGGAGGTGACATCCCCATATTTGGCAATTGCTCCGCCTCCACACCAATATCGTCCTCATACATGTCGACACACACGTACCGACACACAGCAGACACACAGGGAATGCTCTACACGAAGACAGGACCCACTAGCCCTTTGGGGAGACAGAGGGAGAGTCTGCCAGCACACACCAAAAAAGCGCTATATATGACAGGGATAGCCTTATAATAAGTGCTCCCTTATAGCTGCTTTATATATATCAAAATATTGCCATTAAATTTGCCCCCCCTCTCTGTTTTACCCCGTTTCTGTAGTGCAGTGCAGGGGAGAGACCTGGGAGCCGTCCTGACCAGCGGAGCTGTGAGAGGAAATGGCGCCGTGTGCTGAGGAGATAGGCCCCGCCCCTTTTCCGGCGGGCTCGTCTCCCGCTATTTTGTGAATCCAGGCAGGGGTTAAATATCTCCATATAGCCTCTGGGGGCTATATGTGAGGTATTTTTAGCCTTTTAATAGGTTTTCATTTGCCTCCCAGGGCGCCCCCCCCCAGCGCCCTGCACCCTCAGTGACTGCGTGTGAAGTGTGCTGAGAGGAAAATGGCGCACAGCTGCAGTGCTGTGCGCTACCTTTAGAAGACTGCAGGAGTCTTCAGCCGCCGATTCTGGACCTCTTCTTACTTCAGCATCTGCAAGGGGGCCGGCGGCGCGGCTCCGGTGACCATCCAGGCTGTACCTGTGATCGTCCCTCTGGAGCTGATGTCCAGTAGCCAAGAAGCCAATCCATCCTGCACGCAGGTGAGTTCACTTCTTCTCCCCTCTGTCCCTCGTTGCAGTGATCCTGTTGCCAGCAGGAATCACTGTAAAATAAAAAACCTAAGCTAAACTTTCTCTAAGCAGCTCTTTATGAGAGCCACCTAGAATTGCACCCTTCTCGGCCGGGCACAAAAATCTAACTGGAGTCTGGAGGAGGGTCATAGGGGGAGGAGCCAGTGCACACCACCTGATCTGGAAAAGCTTTACTTTTTGTGCCCTGTCTCCTGCGGAGCCGCTATTCCCCATGGTCCTTTCAGGAACCCCAGCATCCACTAGGACGATAGAGAAATAGGATTTATGAAAACTTAAGCCAATAGTCAATGGTTTCTATTTCTTGTGCTTATTGCACCCAGAGGGGTCAGGTTTAGCCCTGACCAAACTAATGTCGGTGGGAGTGTACACCAGATATGTCTGAACGCTGTTCACATACATATTGCATCAGCTGTGCAGTACAGCTGATGCCCAATAGATAAAGATATATTGTTGCATCTGTCTGTGTGTACAGGCGGTCCCGCCATCCGCCGGCACACTTGCCCCAGGGGCTGATGTAACAGCTGGGTGGGCAAATTCAAATAACCGCTCAGCTGGGAGTCCTGACAGACGCATCAAGCAGCCAATCGATAAGTGTGTGTACTTACCTGAATCAGTCGGCCTATCGGTCCACCAACATGTCTGGTGTGTACCCAGCCTGGGAGGGAAGTCTGTATATCTACTTACAGCTTACTGAAATATTGGGTAACACAAATAGGCTATCAGTTTTTTAGCACCATGAATCAGTTACGAATATCTAATGCATTTGCTGTAATTACTTTATGGATGTCGACACAAGAGGAATCTATAGTAGACTAATAAATGAATAGTCTGTGCAGCTAATCTGACTAAAGAGGCCATGAAATGAAGTATCTTAGAAAAGGAGCCAAGCACAGTAATTTTTGCAACCAAATATTCCTGTGGTGGAATTTTATTATTATCCTTTATATGGCGTCACAAGGCATCCGCAGTGCCATTACACAGTACATAATCAAATGAGCAAACAAGAAAACAGCACTTACACTTCAAGACAATATAGGACAGGTATGGAAAACCAGGGGTCAGGTGCCATCAAAAGGGAGAATGGAGTATAAGTGTAAGTAAAAAAAAGTAAAGGCACATGAGGAAAGAAGGCCCTGCTCTTGGGAGCTCACATTACATTACTGACTTATATCATTTTTTTTTTTTTTTTTTTGCTACATGTGGATCATGTAGCAAAAAAAATAAAAAAATAATAACGGGTGGACTGGAAGCTTGTGGAATGGATGGAATTCACCGGCCTCAATTGTCTACCACATTGGACTGTAAAGAGCAGAGCAGGAGACAGCTACAAGCAGCTGTCAGCAACCTGATCCCTCCCACAGATTGCTGTTCTATGTTTGTCCCATACTGTAAGGTCAGAGCATTTTGTTGAAAACTCCTCTTTCAAAACTCTATTGGTGCCAAATGACATAATATTACAGACACAAATCAATAACTATATATAAATAAAACATAACCGAATTAAAACATGTCCTCAGGGAGCAATGACAACATTTCTGATCACAACATCTATATACAAATACAGGTTGAGTATCCCTTATCCAAAATGCTTGGGACCAGAGGTATTTTGGATATGGGATTTTTCTGTATTTTGGAATAATTGCGTACCATAATGAGATATCATGGTAATGGGACCTAAATCTAAGCACAGAATGCATTTATGTTACATATACACCTTATACACACAACCTGAAGGCAATTTTAGCCAATATTTTTTTATAACTTTGTGCATTAAACAAAGCGTGTCTACATTCACACAATTCATTTAGGTTTCATATACACCTTATACACACAGCCTGAAGGTCATTTAATACAACATTTTTAATAACTGTGTATTAAACAAAGTTTGTGTACATTGAGTCATCAAAAAACAAAGGTTTCACTATCTCAGTCTCAGTTAAAAACGTCCGTATTTCGGAATATTTAGATATGGGATACTCAACCTGTACTCTAATCATGACAATTCAATTCTCGGTGATGTGCGCAGCCAAGAACTACAGGAGAGCTACTGCGCATCTCTATGGGCTGTGAAGGAAATATATGATGTTTGCGGCAAAAAGGCCAAACAGAAACTCTTGGCAATTGCCATTACTTGAATGGTCACCAAATGGCAATTGAACACATTAAATAAACTGCACTTAAACAGGAGGAAAAACAGAGAAGCACAAGAACAAGATTCCCTCTTGAAAACATCAATTTCTAGGAACATAAATCCTTTCCCTATCTATACCACTGTCACTGGTAAACACTTCCCAAACCTACAAGGTGTTTTACAGTTAAATTAAAATGTTTCTGTATTTGCTTAATTTGTAATTATTCAGAACAAGCTTTTGCCTGTGGCTACGCTTCGTGCATGTCTGTTATTGCTCAGCGGAACTAACGTTACAAAGACAGCAGTGCCATCTAATATTGTGATGTACAGTGCATCCGGAAAGTATTCACAGCAATTGACTTTTTCCACATTTTGTTATGTTATAGCCTTATTCCAAGATGGAATAAATAATTTTTTTCCCCTCAATACCCCATAATGACAATGTGAAAAAAAAAGTGTTTGAGATTTTTGCTAATTTATTAAAAATAAAAAAAAACTAAGAAATCACATGTACATAGGTATTCACAGCCTTTGCTCAATACTTTGTTGATGCACCTTTGGCAGCAATTACATTGTCAAGTCTTTTTGAATATGATGCCACAACTTTGGTACGCTTATCTTTGTGCAATTTCGCCCATTCCTCTTTGCAGCACCTCTCAAGCTCCATCAGTTTGGATGGGAAGAGTCAGAGCACAGCCATTTTCAGATCTCTCCAGAGATGTTCAATTGGATTGAAGTCTGGGCTCTGGCTGAGCTACTCAAGGACATTCGCAGAGTTGCCCTGAAGCCACTCCTTTGATATCTTGGCTGTGTAATTAGGGTCGTTGTCCTGCTGAAAGATGAACCATCACCCCATTCGGAGGTCAAGAGCCCTCTGTAGCAGGTTTTCATCCAGGATGTCTCTGTACATTGCTGCATTCATCTTTCCCTCTATCCTGACTAGTCTCCCCAGTTCCTGCCGCTGAAAAAACATCCCCACAGCATGATGCTGCCACCATCATGCTTCACTGTAGGGATGGTATTGGCCTGGTGATGAGCGGTGCCTAGTTTCCTCCAAACGTGATGCCTGGCATTCACACCAAAGAGTTCAATCTTTGTCTCATCAAACCAGAGAATTTTGTTTCTCATGGTCTGAGAGTTCTTCAGGTGCATTTTGGCAAACTCCAGGTGGGCTGGCATGTGCTTCCGTCTATCGCCAAGTTCTACGAATTGTCAAAGGGACATGACACAGCCATATGTCTACATACTTTTATCAGAGAATTTAAGAGCATCAGGGACCAGTCTAGATTTTAGAACAGAATAAAAAAAGTCTCCACTTTTTTTTTTTTTTTTTTTTTTTAAAGAGACAAGCATCGGATCTTAAGGACAGCCTTAGACATAACGTGCTGACTACTCCACCTGACATGTTACTGTACTCTCTGCTCTGGACAATGCTGTTCTTCCAATGGGAATTGTTGGACGCACTGAACAATTTTAAATTTCAGGCAAGTGATTTGTATTACAACAGCACCACCTTGTGACCAAATTTGTAACGAACATTACTTTTCAATAAATTGCTAACACATCCTCTGAAGCACAATATCTGTATTCATCTTCATTACAAGAACTTACTCCACAGTGCTCTAAGTAGGGATATTGTAACAGCCCTGTATATTAGCTATAGTAATAGCCTTGTGTCTGACTTTACCAAGATAATGTATATACTGTATCTTCTGTGTCAGCTTTGAAGTCTGAGACAATGCACAGCTTCATAGTAAGAATTAGGATGGACAATACATTGCATTGCTGTGAATAGGGGGGAGTAAAAATGTCTTTGAGAAAATTTTTGGGCGATAATGAAAGGTGTTCATATTCTAAAAGAAAACTTCTTTTAACCAGAACAAATTACAACCATTTATGAATAGTATAAAACCAAACATTTAACTTAACGTCACCCGGCCCCATAGCCCTGCATGCTAATGTGGACGATATTGTCCATATTGGCTTGCAGGTATAAATGAGCCGGCACCAACGATGAACGAGCGCGGGCCGTGCATAGTTCATTGTTGGTGCATACACACTGAAAGGTTTGAAAGATAAGGAGATTTATGGTAGACTTACCATTGTTAAATCTCTTTCTGCCAGGTACACTGGGTTCCACAGGGAATACATAGCGGTGTAGAGATGGATCTTAATCCAGGTACCAACGGTTGCGTCTATCATGTCACAATCTATTTGGAATAGAAAAGTGTGGCGAGCGAAGCGAGACACAGAGCCCACGAGGGTCCATTGCTGCATAGAAAAAAAACAAATACCCTAAACGAACGGAGAACGAAGGAAACATTTAGGAGCTGTAAGGGCGGAAGTTGTCTCCTGCTCACTCGTTTGGTCACGTCCAGGTGCTTTGCACGAAGGCAACATAGGCACAACCAGGTACCAACAGGTTAAAGCTTTAGCTGTCCAAGGATGCAGTGGGGCCTCCTCTATAACCCCGCCTCCAGGCACTGTAAGCTCAGTTTCGTTAACCAGTCCAAAGCAGGAGCAGGTAAAAGAGAAGGCAGATGTCAAATAGAACCACATTCTCACGACAGGAGAAGAGACGAGTGGCTAATGCCATACAAGCCCATAGAATCTAGGTGAGTCAGGGCGGGCGCCCTGTGGAACCCAGTGTACCTCGCAGAAGAGATTTAACAATGGTAAGTCTACCATAAATCTCCTTTTCAGTGTTCCACAAGGAATACATTGGGGATGTCCTAAAGCAGTTCCTCAAAAGAGGCCTTAGCGACTATGAGAACCCGGCGTCCAAAAGGAAGCATCCTGGGAGGCGGAAGTATCAAAGGCATTGAACCTAATCAAAAGGTGTTCACTGAGGACCATGTAGCCGCCTTGCACAATTGTTCTGCCGGCGGGCCGCCCAAGAGGGTCCAACAAACCGAGTAGAATGGGCTTTAAAAGCAGCAAGAGCTGGAAATCCAGCCTGTGCATAAGCTTGTGCAATTACCATTCTAATGAATCTGGCCAAGGTGTGCTTATTCGCAGGCCTGCCATGTTTGTGAAAACCAAAACAAAACAAAAAGGGAACCTGGCCTCCTGATAGAGGCAGTCCACTTCACATATATATGGAGAGCCCGTACCACATCCAAAGACCGCTCCTTGGAGGACAAATCAGAAGAGATAAAGGCTGGAATCACAATCTCTCGATTAAGGTGAAAAGAGGACACCACCTTAGGTAAATAACCAGGACGAGTTCTAAGAACTGCTCGGTCACAATGAAATATCAGAAAGGGTGGACAACAGGACAAAGCACCTAGAGCCAACACCCTTCTGGCAGAGGCAAAAGCCAGTAAGAACATGACCTTAGCCATAAGCCATGTAAGGTCCACTGACTGAAGAGGTTCAAATGGAGATGGAGACTCTTTCAGGGCATTCAGGAAAACAGACAAATCCCATGGAGCCACAGGAGGGACATAGGGAGGTTGAATCCGCAATATACTCAGAGTGAAGGTATGAATGTCAGGTTTAGATGCAATTTTTCTCTGAAATCACACCAATAAGGCAGATATGTGAACCTTGAGGGAGGCCAGATGAAGGCCTAAGTTCAAGCCTTGTTCCAGGAAAGTCAGGATTCTGGACATCTTGAATCTGTGAACATCATAGGTCTTATCAGCACAGTGATCGCAAAAACGCGCTATAGCGCGTTTTTTTACCCCAAAATGAGGACTGGGGACTCACTTTGTAAGAATGGGCGGATCCCCGGGGCCGCGCTCCGTTGAAATTGCTCTCTGGCGCCTGATTGGTTACTAGCTGACTTTTCTCTGACCTTATTGGTCAGAAGTCAGCGGCGGCTGCTGCTACTGCTGGGCGGGAAGATGCGGTGCCGGGAGTCAGACAGGAACACGCTGAGAGGACTGACAGGAAGCCGCAGCGCGGCGCTCCCGGGCTTGATCCACACTTCTCACCCTCTCCCCGGCTGCTCTAGTCCACGGGAGGGGAGAGCCCGCTAGATTACAGATGATACGGGAGATGCCGGAGCCGCCGCAAGATGACATAACCCAGCAGAGTGATGAAGTCGGACCCGCCACCTGTGAACAAATCCCTGCTCAGAGCTGGCAGGGCAGAGGTAATTTAGCTGAGCCAGTGTGCGGGGTCAGGCAGAAACTGAACAGCAGCAGGCTAATGCTGCCTTAACAGTGTCTGCCAGCCCAGTGTTTCCACCTTCCCTCCCCAACCAGCCCACTGTGTTTTCTCACTGCCCTCCCATCTAGAACCACCCTGTCAGTCCAGACACACTGATTCCGCTCCCTAACTCAGCCCAGTGTTACCTCCTCACACCCCTATATCTCTGCCCCTCTGCCTGGCGCGGTGTGTACAACGTGCTCTGCCTGGCGCGGTGTGTACAACGTGCTCTGCCTGGCGCGGTGTGTACAACGTGCTCTGCCTGGCGCGGTGTGTACAACGTGCTCTGCCTGGCGCGGTGTGTACAACGTGCTCTGCCTGGCGCGGTGTGTACAACGTGCTCTGCCTGGCGCGGTGTGTACAACGTGCTCTGCCTGGCGCGGTGTGTACAACGTGCTCTGCCTGGCGCGGTGTGTACAACGTGCTCTGACTGGCTCAGTGTGTGTAACGTGCTCTACCTGGCACAGTGTGTGTAACGTGCACTACCTACTGCAATGTGCATATTGTCAGCTACCTGGTGCAATATGTATAATATGCTCTGCCTGGCGCTAAGTATATAACGTGCTCTGCCTGGCACTAATAATGTGCTCTGCCTGGCGCTACTAACGTGCTGTACCTGGAGCAATATGTATAACGTGCTCTACCTGGTGCAGTGTGTATAGGAGGTTCTACCTGGTGCAATGTGTATAAGCGGCACTACTGTGTGGTATAATGTGAATTGGTACTATTATGTGGCCACGCCCCTTCTCCATTAAGCCATGCCCCTAATTTTTTGCGCGCGCCTTCGGCGCACACTGCCTATACTTAAGGTTCTGTGAGATTGAGAACCGATTCACTTTCTGCCAAGGGGCACCAAAATGTCTAGTTACAGCTCTGGTGCAGGGTGTCCTGCATGCTATACAGCCCAGCAGCACTGTCACCCCCATCCCACCACCTTGCAACAAGATTAATAAAAACCTTCATTCCGATGGGACCCAGAAAAGGACCGGTAGGACCCCAATTTTTAAAAGTGCTGGGACCCACTTTTTTTTTGGCCTCAGCGCGATCACTGCAGCACACCAGGTAAAATAAGAATTCCAGACTCTAATAGATCTGGGCAGATGCCGGTTTGCAGGCCTTCCACATAGTTTGGATGACTGCCTCAGAAAATCCTTTTGCCCTTAGGAGTGAAGCCATGCCATCAAAGCCAGTTCTGGGTAGAGACAAGGTCCCTGTATGAGGAGGTCTGGTTGCTGAGGAAGTAGAAGAGAACGCTCGATCGATAGACCCTGCAAGTGTGAGAACCAATGCCGTCTGGGCCACGCTGGAGCGACTAGAAGTAGTATTCTTCCTTCTTGCTTGAACTTCCGCAGGACCCTGGGCAGGAGTGACACTGGAGGGTACAGTAAGGCAGCCGAAAGTACCATGGAATAGCTAGTGCTTCCACGAATGCTGCTTGAGGATGCCTGGTCCTTGATCCGAAGACCGGAACTTTGTGATTGTGTTGAGACGTCATCAGGTCAACATCTGGTAGGCCCCACCTGTTCACTAGGAGTTGAAAGACTTCCGGATGAAGACGCCACTCTCCGGCATGCACGTCCTGGAGACTGAGGAAGTCCGCTTCCCAGTTGAGGACACCCAGAATGAACACTGCCGATATTGCTGGAAGATGTTGTTCCGCCCAACAAAGGATTTTTGACACTTCCATCATTGCCATGCGGCTTCGAATGATGCCTTGATGGTTTATGTAAGCCACTGTGATGGCGTTTTCGAATTGTACTTGAACAGGCCTGTTCTGTATCAGAGGCAGGGCAAGAGTCAACGCACTGAACACTGCCCGCAATTCCAGAATGTTTAAATCGGGAGGAGAGATTCCTCCTTGGTCCACCGACCCTGGAGAGAGTGTTGCTCCAGCACCGTGCCCCATCCCCTCAGACTGACGTCAGTAGGACCCAGTTGGGGATCCAGAAGGGATGGCCCCTGCTCAACTGCTGGTCCTGTAGCCACCAGCTCAGACGAACCTTCGGAGTCAAGGAGATCATTTGAGAACTGATCCGATGAGGCAGGCTATCCCACTTGGAAAGGATTAACCTCTGTAGAGGGCGGGAATGAAATTTAGCGTATTCTGCCATGTCGAACGCAGACACCATGAGGCTTAGTACTTGCATCGCCGAGTGTATTAACACTCTTGGGCAAGAGAGGGTCCTGCAGTTGCAGTACTTTCTCTGGAGACCGAAACAGTCTTTAGCTGTGGGTGTCCAGCAGTGTCCCCAGGTGCACCATGCTCCGAGCAGGGACCAGTGAGGACTTTTTCCAGTTGACGAGCCACGTCAACTGCGTGGAATCTGCCGAATGGAATTGCTTCGTAGGAAGCCACCATTTTTCCCAGGACCCTTGTGCACTGATGCACTGACACTTGGCCTGGTTTTAGGAGGTTTCTGACTAGTTCGGATAACTCCCTGGCTTTCTCCTCCGGGAGAAAACACCTTTTTCTGGACTGTGTCCAGGATCATCCCTAGGAATAGAAGGCGTGTCGTCGGGATCAGCTGCGATTTTGGAATATTGAGAATCCAACCGTGCTGCCGCAGCACTATCTGAGATAGTGCTACCCCGACTTCCAACTGTTCCCTGGATCTTGCCCTTATCAGGAGATCGTCCAAGTAAGGGATAACTAAAACTCCCTTCTTTCGAAGGAGTATCATCATTTCGGCCATTACCTTGGTAAAGACCCGGAGTGCCGTGGACAATCCAAACGGCAGCGTCTGAAACAGATAGTGACACTCCTGTTTACAGGAAATGCAGGAATCGACCTAGTTGAAATTCCTCCATCGGGGCCTTACTGGCCTCGCACCACGCAACATATTTTCGCCAAATGCGGTGATAATGCTTTGCGGTTACATCCTTCCTGGCTTGACCAGGGTAGGGATGACTTCATCCGGAATGCCTTTTTCCTTCAGGATCCGGCGTTCAACCGCCCTGCCGTCAAACGCAGCCGCGGTAAGTCTTGGAATAGACAGGGTCCTTGCTGGAGCAGGTCCCTTCTTAGAGGTAGAGGCCACGGGTCCTCCGTGAGCATCTCTTGAAGTTCCGGGTACCAAGTCCTTCTTGGCCAATCCGGAGCCACGAGTATAGTTCTTACTCCCCTCCGTCTTATAATTCTCAGTACTTTTGGTATGAGAGGAAGAGGAGGGAACACATACACTGACTGGTACACCCACGGTGTTACCAGAGCGTCCACAGCTATTGCCTGAGGGTCCCTTGACCTGGCGCAATACCCGTCCAATTTTTTGTTTAGGCGGGACGCCATCATGTCCACCTTTGGTTTTTCCCAATGGTTTACAATCATGTGGAAGACTTCTGGGTGAAGTCCCCACTCTCCCGGGTGGAGGTCGTGCCTGCTGAGGAAGTCTGCTTCCCAGTTGTCCACTCCCGGAATGAACACTGCTGACAGTGCTATCACATGATTTCCGCCCAGCGAAAAATCCTTGCAGCTTCTGCCATTGCCCTCCTGCTTCTTGTGCCGCCATGTCCGTTTACGTGGGCGACTGCCGTGATGTTGTCCGACTGGATCAGCACCGGCTGACCTTGAAGCAGAGGTCTTGCTTGGCTTAGGGCATTGTAAATGGCCCTTAGCTCCAAAACATTTATGTGAAGTGATGTCTCCAGGCTTGACCACAAGCCCTGGAAATTTCTTCCCTGTGTGACTGCTCCCCAGCCTCGCAGGCTGGCATCCGTGGTCACCAGGACCCAGTCCTGAATGCCGAATCTGCGGCCCTCTAGAAGATGAGCACTCTGCAACCACCACAGGAGAGACACCCTTGTCTTTGGTGACAGGGTTATCCGCTGATGCATCTGAAGATGCGATCCGGACCATTTGTCCAGCAGGTCCCACTGGAAAGTTCTTGCGTGGAATCTGCCGAATGGAATTGCTTCGTAGGAAGCCACCATTTTTCCCAGGACCCTTGTGCACTGATACTTGGCCTGGTTTTAGGAGGTTTCTGACTAGTTCGGATAACTCCCTGGCTTTCTCCTCCGGGAGAAAACACCTTTTTCTGGACTGTGTCCAGGATCATCCCTAGGAATAGAAGGCGTGTCGTCGGGATCAGCTGCGATTTTGGAATATTGAGAATCCAACCGTGCTGCCGCAGCACTATCTGAGATAGTGCTACCCCGACTTCCAACTGTTCCCTGGATCTTGCCCTTATCAGGAGATCGTCCAAGTAAGGGATAACTAAAACTCCCTTCTTTCGAAGGAGTATCATCATTTCGGCCATTACCTTGGTAAAGACCCGGAGTGCCGTGGACAATCCAAACGGCAGCGTCTGAAACTGATAGTGACAGTTCTGTACCACAAACCTGAGGTACCCTTGGAGAAGGGTAAATTGGGACATGTAGGTAAGCATCTTTGATGTCCAGAGAGACCATATAGTCCCCTTCTTCCAGGTTTGCAATCACTGCTCTGAGTGACTCCATCTTGAATTTGAACCTTTGTATGTAAGTGTTCAAGGATTTTAGGTTTAAAATTGGTCTCACCGAGCCGTCCGGCTTCGGTACCACAAATAGTGTGGAATAGTACCCCTTTCCCTGTTGCAGGAAAGGTACCTTGATTATCACCTGCTGGGAATACAGCCTGTGAATGGCTTGCAATACTGTCTCCCTGTCTGAGGGAGACGTCGGTAAAGCAGGCTTTATGAAACGGCGAGGGGGAGACTTCTCGAATTTCTTGAGACGGGCCCCCACCGTGCCTGAGACCGCTTGTAAAGCCCCAGCGTCATGCTGAGGACTTTGCGGAGGCGGGAGAGGGCTTTTGTTCCTGGGAATTGGCTGTTTGCTGCAGCCTTTTTCCTCTCCCTCTGCCACGGGGCAGAAATGAGGCGCCTTTTGCCCGCTTGCCCTTATGGGGCCGAAAGGACTGCGCCTGATAATACGGCGTCTTCTTAGGTTGAGAAGCTACCTGGGGTAAAAATGTGGATTTTCCAGCCGTTGTCGTGGCCACCAGGTCTGTTAGACCTACCCCAAATAACTCCTCCCTTTTATAAGGCGATACTTCCATATGCCTTTTGGAATCAGCCTCACCTGACCACGGTCTTGTCCATAACCCTCTTCTGGCAGAAATGGACAGCGCACTTACTCTCGATGCCAGTCGGCAAATATCCCTCTGTGCATCACGCATATATAGAAATGCATCTTTTAAATGCTCTATAGTTAGTAATATACTGTCCCTATCTAGGGTATCAATATTGTCAGTCAGGGAATCCGACCAAGCCACCCCAGCACTGCACATCCAGGCTGAGGCGATTGCTGGTCGCAGTATCACACCCGTGTGAGTGTATATACATTTTAGGATATTTTACTGCTTTCTGTCAGCAGGTTCCTTAAGGGCAGCCGTATCCGGGGACGGTAGTGCCACCTGTTTAGACAAGCGTGTGAGCGCTTTATTCACCCTAAGGGGTGTTTCCCAACGTGCCCTATCCTCTGGCGGGAAGGGGTATGATGCTAATAACTTTTTAGGAATTAACAGTTTTTATCGGGGGAAACCCACGCATCATCACACACTTCATTTAATTCCTCAGATGCAGGAAAAACTACAGGCAGTTTTTTCTCACCCAACATAATACCCTTTTTAGTGGTACTGGTATTATCAGAAATGTGTAAAAACATTTTCCATAGCCTCAATCATGTAACGTGTGGCCCTACTGGAAGTCACATTCGTCTCTTAATCGTCGACACTGGAGTCAGTATCCGTGTCGGCGTCTGTATCTGCCATCTGCGGTAACGGGCGTTTTAGAGCCCCAGATGGCTTTTGAGACACCTGGACAGGCACAGGCTGAGTCGCCGGCTGTCTCATGTCATCAATCTTTTGTAAAGAGCTGACACTGTCACATAATTCCTTCCATAAGCTCATCGACTCCCTAGGGGGTGACATCTCTGTTACAGGCAATTGCTCCGCCTCCACCTCATTTTCCTCCTCATACATGTCGATACAAACTAGAATGTTTGGAAATAATGATCGCACAACTAAGAGGAATGATCTATGCCAAAGAATCTTTAATGAGAGTAAAACAGTTAACGATCCCACACCTACACGGGACCTAGACGATCTATTTTGGGGAATTGAGAAACTCCTCGTCAAAGAAGTTAAAACCTGGTGGGACATAAAGGGACTGGAACATTACGTGACAGTTAACAGGGTACCCAGAGGTTTGAGACTTTTAAAACAACCTACCTTTGGGAATATGGACACACAGTTCACAGAGGAGTGGGACTCCATTTTACATAAATGTTCCATAGATTTAATGAGACTGCTCATCAGGAAGAAGAAGAACGTCCTGGTGGAACTAGAGACTGAGATTAAAGCAAAAGAAACTGAAATGCTTTGTTTTAAGGATAAGGAGGATTATGTAATCAACGAAAAAGTACTTAACAAGAAATTGGAACATGTAGAAGGGGAGGTCATTAAAGGAAAAGAAAAGAAGTTTATACGGGACAAGAATGATTATGACAAAGGCCTAACTAAGAATTGGAGCAGATTCAAGGGACCAGACCATCAACAAAGTACAACGGGAAGATATAAATGGAGAACGGTCCCCAATAGAGGAAGAATATCCAGTAATATGAGTACGGACTCTCCAACAAATACGTATATAAAAACAACCAACAGATTCTCAGCTTTACAAAGAAGGGATTCAACAGGCGACCAGGATTTTTTATCGGTAAGAACGGGAGCACGAACAAAAGATATGGTAAGAAACATGGTGACAGAGGACAGCAAACAAGCATCACCCATGAAGAAAAGGTTTTTAGAAGAAGAGGCAAACGGGGCGGTAGGAGGAAGAGAACAGAAGAGAAGGAATCTATATTAGTTGAACCAACAAATAAAGGCATCTTTAACCTATCCAAACACACACTAACTAAACCAGAGGTAACACTACTAAGTAGAGGACTATCATTCGCACCTACAAGTGGACACAATAAATTTGAGACCTTCATCGATCTGAATAAATTTATAAGAAAACTTACCCTCAAAAGACATTTCCTAAGGAAAGAAGATGCGATCTTAAGCAACTATGCAGACCACTCAAGATCTGGGTTGAAACCAACTTCCAAGTATTACCCTTTGGAATCGAAAGGTAATAATATCAGCATGTTTTATGAACTGGTAAAGAAAGATTTATGCGACACAGAACTGAAACCGGTAAAGGAAAGGAACATGAAAAACCGTGAATGTGAAGCCTTGAAAAAACTACAGAAGAACAACAACCTGGTTATAAAACAGGCTGACAAAGGGGGTGGATTAGTAATCATGGACCTTGATGCTTATACAAAGGAGGCACTAAGACTATTGGGAGATACAAAATCATACACAGTGCTTCAAAGCGACCCAAAAGAAGTCCTGGTGGAAGACCTGAGGACATTACTTGTACAGGGATTAAGAAACAACGTGATAACCAAAGAGGAATACCAGTATCTTATGCAGTCTAATCCAATTACCCCCACTTTTTATTTTCTGCCGAAAATACATAAGTCTTTGAGTAATCCACCTGGCCGTCCAATAGTGGCAGGCATAGGCTCACTAACTGCAAATTTATCGGAATACGTCGATATCTTCCTGAAGAACTATGTGAAAGATCTCCCATCCTTCTTGAAAGATACGACATCAGTGCTCAACCTATTGAAAACAGTACAATGGAAGGATACTTACATTTGGGCAACAGTGGACGTGCAATCCCTGTACACATGCATTGAACACTCTAAAGGCATAGCCGCATGCAGGGAATTCTTAGACAGCGATCCATCATTGACCAGCACTCACAGAAATTTTATATGTGATATTATGTATTTTATCCTGAGCCACAATTATTTTAAATTCTTAAACCAGTTTTATCTACAATGCTGCGGCACAGCGATGGGTACGACATTTGCCCCGAGCTTTGCGAATCTTTTTATGGGATGTTGGGAGAGAAAACATGTCTACACCTTAAGTGCTTTTAAGGAGAATGTGGTATTTTATAAACGTTACATCGATGATATTTTAATTATCTGGGATGGCACACCGGAAGCTTTTAATGAATTTTTAAGGACTTTGGGAGATAACGATTTGAACCTTGCCTTCACCTCAACAACCAATGATAGATCCGTTGAATACTTGGATCTAGTTCTAACTGGGGAAAATGGAAGAGTTACCACCAAGAACTTCATTAAGAAAGTAGATATGAACAGTTATCTACACTACCATAGCAATCATCTAGAAAGGTGGAAGAATAACATCCCGGCCTCCCAGTTCTCAAGAATCAAACGAAACTGCACCAGTGCAAAAGACTGTGAAGATCAATTGGAGATATACAGGAAGAGATTCGAAGAGAAGAGTTACCCGAAGCCACTTTTAGATGAAGCACTGGAGAAAACAAGAGGTTTGGATAGGGAAAAGCTACTAACATATAAAACCAAGGAAGAAACGAAGGAAAGAATCGCCTTCATTACTACATTTAGTCAACATGAGTAAGTGATTAGAGACTCCCTTAAAGCCCATTGGGGAATTCTTCTAATGGACCCAGTGCTCAAAGAAATCTTACCGCCCAAACCAGAACTAATTTTTAAAAAATCTAAAAACCTCAAAGACCTCCTTGCACCCAGCATGCGGAGGGAAAAATCCACTCGCAACACCCCTATGTTGAGATGTAAGGGGTCGTATAAATGTGGGAAGTGCAATATATGTAAATACCTGCATCGGAACAGGAAAACTTTTAGCGATACAGAGGACAAGAATGAATACATTATAAAGGACTTTATGAACTGCAACACATCATCTGTGATTTACCTCTTGGAGTGCACCTGCAAAATGAAGTATATAGGAAAGACAAAAAGACCCCTTAAAATCCGGATTCAAGAACATATAAGAAATATAAAGAATAAGGTGGTCAGCCATGCAGTCTCTCGACATTTCGCATGTAAACATAACTCCGACCCGGAGGACCTTACGTTTAAGGCGATCGAACACGTTTGCTTGGGCGAGAGAGGAGGAGACCTCGGGAACAAATTGTCCAGACGGGAAATGTACTGGATTTTCCAGTTGCAGACTCTACATCCAGCTGGCCTGAATGAGGGATACGAGATTGCACCATTCTTATGAGGTGCAGTATCCCGGAAAGACTCTATTTCCTCCCCCCCCCCCCCCCCCTTTTTCTCCTTCCCTTTCTTCACTTCACGATCTATATACAGCTCACCAGATACTTTAAATATTAAAAATAAAGTAATAAATCACGTGGTAGTATGATGTCTCATTTCGCATACAGTCAAACCACACTGGTACGCCCAATCTCGTCCGATCTTGGAAGCTAAGCAGTGTTTGGGCCTGATCAGTACCAGGGAAGGGGACTACCTGGGAAGATTGGGTACTGTAATATCAAATAAATGATGTCAGTTCAATACCAACTAAATATGCACACCTTTAAAAACTCAACACCGTTAACCCTGCACTCCACACACTTTTTCTTAATAATTTAATCCGCACTTGCCTCTGTCACTTTTAAATATGAATTACCCCTCCTCTTCCCCCCCCCCACCCCCCCCCCCCCCTGGCCCGAACTCCCCCCCCCCCTTTTTTCAAAACTCACTCTCCCCCCCCCCCCCCTTTTCCTTAAAAAACTCACTGTTATTTATCCATATTTACATATTGCGCTTTGCACTGGTTATACTGAGGTCCGATGACACAGTATTTATATATTTATATATATTTATTATACTTAATACTGCTCCAGCACTTTATTTATTTATTTATTTATATATTTTTATTACTGATGCTCATACATATATATATAAAACATAAGAAATATATGCAAAGTCTTGAATGTTCTGCAAAAATCCGTTGCCTGAGATTACCATCTATTTTCTTTGTATTTATGGTTCCGTTGCCATGGACACGGAAGCAACAGGAAAATAACTGGACACGAAAGGAACTTCTATAAAATGGCCGCCAGACTATACAAATCTAATAGACTAAATCACAACAAAGATGGCCGCCGCCACACAGGTCCTGAGAGACAGAACCTTCACGTACACTGTGACGCCCGCCGGGGATAGGAACACAGAAAACAACCTGACAGCCGGGAGACGCCGCGGGCGCATGCGCAATCGAGGACCGGAAGTGGGGCGGAAGTGACGAAGCCGCGGCACCCGTAACCGGAAGTGTGGCGGAAATGCCACTAATATATCGTTTTTTACTATTTCCATGGACTATTGAGTATTATATACCCGTTATTTGCACTCTACAACCACTGACTCTGCTCTGACTATCTATGTTATATGATTGTATTACACTAAAAGTAGTTTAAACAAACCTACAATATCTAATTGCATCATGTGACGATCTGTGATGTCACAACCCCTTTACCAGCTACTCTGGCTATAAATAGACAGGAAAGCTCATTATGTCCCTACCCTTTGAAGAAGTCTGATGAGACGAAACGCGTTGGGTTTCCTGCACTAATCCCTTGCTGCTTTTGAGTTAAGTTAAACTCCTTATCCTTTTAATACTTGGTCCTGATTTTTATGGTTGTACGTTTTTATGCTTTTTATGCTTTTTTTCAAAAGAACTTGTTTTACTCTCATATATATTAAAAAACTTTTTTATAAATTTTATACATGTATATATTTTTTGGCTTTTAAATTTACCATTTTTTTAACAACACTGAGCGCCGAACCCTATCTCTCCATTTTTCCATATATATATATATATATATATATATATATATATATATATATATATATATATATATATATATATATATATATATATATATATATATATATATATATATATCCTTATATAAGTGTTTTTCCCCTTATAGCTGCTGTATTGTTATACTGCGCCTAATTAGTGCCCCCCTCTCTTTTTAACCCCTTTCTGTAGTGTAGTAACTGCAGGGGAGAGCCAGGGAGCTTCCCTCCAACGGAGCTCTGAGAGAAAATGGCGCCAGTGTGCTGAGGAGATAGGCGCCGCCCCCTTCTCGGCGGCCTTTTCTCCCGTTTTTCTGTGGAATCTGGCAGGGGTTAAAATTCATCCATATAGCCCTGGGGGCTATATGTGATGTATTTTCGCCAGCCAAGGTGTTTTTATTGCTGCTCAGGGCGCCCCCCCCTAGCGCCCTGCACCCTCAGTGAACGAAGTGTGAAGTGTGCTGAGGAGCAATGGCGCACAGCTGCAGTGCTGTGCGCTACCTTGGTGAAGACAGGATGTCTTCTGCCGCCGATTTTTCCGGACCTCTTCTTGCTTCTGGCTCTGTAAGGGGGCCGGCGGCGCGGCTCTGGGACCGAGCTCCGAGGCTGGGCCTGTGTTCAATCCCTCTGGAGCTAATGGTGTCCAGTAGCCTAAGAAGCCCAATCCACTCTGCACGCAGGTGAGTTCGCTCCTTCTCCCCTTAGTCCCTCGATGCAGTGAGCCTGTTGCCAGCAGGTCTCACTGAAAATAAAAAACCTAAAACTAAACTTTCACTAAGAAGCTCAGGAGAGCCCCTAGTGTGCACCCTTCTCGGCCGGGCACAAAAATCTAACTGGGGCTTGGAGGAGGGTCATAGGGGGAGTAGCCAGTGCACACCAGGTAGTCCTAAAGCTTTACTTTTGTGCCCAGTCTCCTGCGAAGCCGCTATTCCCCAGGGTCCTTACGGAGTTCCCAGCATCCACTAGGACGTCAGAGAAAAACCTATTGGGTTTCGGGACTAGAAACAGGGTCGAGTAGTATCCTCCAGCTCTCTGGGACAGGGGTACCAGCCCCACCACTCGTGTCCAGGAGGGAACGCACAACCAGGTGTAAAGCTTGTGCCTTCAACAGGTCCGAAGGCATAACTGCCGCGCAGAACTGGTGAGCGGAACGTCCTTGAAAGAGACTGCGTACCCATGAAAGACGACTTCTCGCACCCATGCGTCTGAGGTGGTCTTTAACCAGACCTGGGTGAACTGCAGAAGTCTGCTTCCCACCCTGGGATCACCCAAGGGGAGGCCCGCCCAGTCATGCAGCATGCTTGTCTTGTTTGGAAGCAGGCTGACGGGCGGCCCAGGATTGTTTTGCTGTGGGCTTAGTGGTTTTGGGAGCACAAGCTTGTCTCGGGTATGCCTAACGTTTTGCTTTCCCTTGAGGTCTAAATGAACGAAAGGTGGTACTCTTTGCCTTCTGTGCAGCAGTAGTATTCGGGAGACACGCAGTCTTAGCAGCCGCTAAGTCAGACACAATCTTATTCAGATCTTCCCCAAATAGGCAGTCTACCTTAAAAGGGAGTACCTCCAAGGTCTTCTTGGAATCCAGGTCCACCTTCCATGACCTCAACCACAGAATTTGGAGAGCCAGGATGGACTTAGTCGACGCCTTGGCCGCCATTACACCTGCCTCAGAGGACGCCTCCTGAATATATTGTGAGGCGGTGGTAATACGAGACAGATATTGTCTGGCAGTGTCAGAGATATCCTGAGGCAGCTCTTCCTCTATTGCATAAACCCATGCTTTAATTCCTTTTGCAGCCCAGGAGGTTGCTATAATGGGTCTATGTACCGCACCTGTAAGGGAGTAAATAGACTTCAGGCATCCCTCCACACGCTTATCTGTCTGTTCCTTCAGTGAGGTGACAGTGGTGATAGGCAGAGTAGATGACACCACAAGACAGGTGACATGGGAATCGACCAGCGGTGAATTTTCCCCACTTGCTACATAACTCAGCAGGGAGAGGATAACGAGCTAGCATCTTTATAGACAGAGAATTTCTTTCCTGAAGACCAGGGTTCCTGATGTATGTTTACTAAATAGTCAGAATGCGGTAAGACTACTTTAGCTATCTTCTGACATTTAAACGTATCAGGTTTTTTAGACGCAGTAGTGGGATCTACATCATCATCGATTTGTAGAATCAGCTTAATAGCCTCCACTAGGTCAGGGACATCAACCTGAGTTGTAGGTTCCTCGTCAGAAGCAACCGTATCAGTGTCTGACGGATCAGTATACTCCCCATCCTCATCACAAGAATCATCTGAGATATTAGTGGATTGTGAGGAGGAAGCGGCCCGCTTAGATGACCCCTTGACCCCAGACGGACATGGAGTAGATTTTTGTCTAACCCAGAGGTTCCCAAACTGTGTGCCGTGGCTCCCTGGGGTGCCTCGGGACACTTGCAGGGGTGCCCTGGGTTGGTGGTCCAGGACCAATTCAAATTATTCATGGTCAATATAATAGGCAAAACCAGTGCTGGTGGCTGCCAGTCATAAAATATGTGGCCAAACAGAAGCAAATATTGTCCCTCACCACACAACTGACCCTAAGGATGACATATAAACGCAATCTACTTAATGTAATATTTCTTTCTAAATTTCTCAAAAATAAATTTTTGGCCTAGGGGTGCCGTGAAAAAAATTCTGATATTCTAGGGTGCCGCGATTTCAAAAAGTTTGGAAACCACTGGTCTAACCAAAGATTGATTCAATTGTTTTATCTGGGTAGACAGTATCCGCCCAGGGTGGATTTACCACAGGGACAATTTGTAGCTGCAATGGCACAGGAGGTCCCATAGGGGGCGCAAGGTGTGTCACAAGCGTATTAATTGTAGATGAGAACGCCGCCCAAGGTAGTGGTAGACATTATAGCGAATGTAACCATAGAGCCATACGATACAACCAGACAAATACAATACCTGCAAATAAATTCCCTATTTATGTGATAGTACAGGTTGAGTATCCCGTATCCAAATATTCCGAAATACGGAATTTTTTCAGGGAGAGTGAGATAGTGGAACCTTTGTTTTCTGATGGCTCAATGTACACAAACTTTGTTTAATTCACAAAGTTATTAAAAATATTGTATTAAATGAACTTCAGGCTGTGTGGATATGAAACAAATTGTGTGAATGTACACACACTTTGTTTAATGCACAAAGTTATTAAAATATTGGCTAAAATTACCTTCAGGTTGTGTGAATAAGGTGTATATGAAACATAAATGCATTCTGTGCTTAGACTTAGGTCCCATCGCCGTGATATCTCATTATGGTATGCAATTATACTAAAATACGGAAAAATCCGATATTCAAAATACCTCTGGTCCCAAGCATCTTGGATAAGGGATACTCAACCTGTAAATATAGGACACAAACAGAATAAATGCGGTATGAGGTGACTGAAATGCACAGTAGAATACACTTAATTGTAAATACTGCGTAGCACTCGCACCTAGTCCACAAGGGGACAGAATACAGTGATAGCTATAGCTGGGATACACTCAGTGAAATCCACACAGCAAACACAGGCACACACAGTCAGTGACAATGCAGATAATTATTTTAGTCAGACAATAAGACTAAACTGGACTAGAAAAAAAAAAAAAAATAAAAAAATAAGATTTTAAGTTTACCAGTAAATCTTTTTCTCCTAGTCCGTAGAGGATGCTGGAGACTCCGTAAGGACCATGGGGTATAGACAGGCTCCGCAGGAGACATGGGCACTATAAAGAACTTTTAGTATGGGTGTGCACTGGCTCCTCCCTCTATGCCCCTCCTCCAGACCTCAGTTAGAAAACTGTGCCCAGAGGTGATGGACAATAGGAGGAAAGGATTTTGTTAATCTAAGGGCAAGATTCATACCAGCCCACACCAATCATACCATATAACCTGGAATATACACAACCAGTCAACAGTATGAACAAAAAAACAGTATCAGTCAAAGACTAATTCCAACTGCAACATAACCCTTATGAAAGCAAAAACTATATACAAGTCTTGCAGATTTAGTCCGCACTGGGACGGGCGCCCAGCATCCTCTACGGACTACGAGAAAAAGATTTACCGGTAGGTTTAAAATCTTATTTTCTCTTACGTCCTAGAGGATGCTGGGGACTCCGTAAGGACCATGGGGTTTATACCAAAGCTCCAAACCGGGCTGGAGAGTGCGGTTGACCCTGCAGCACCGACTGAGCAAACGCAAGGTCCTCCCTCAGCCAGGGTATCAAACTTGTAAAATTTTGCAAAAAAGTGTTTGAACCCGACCAAGTTGCTGCTCGGCAAAGCTGTAATGGCGAGACGCCTCGGGCAGCTGCCCAAGAAGAGCCCACCTTCCTAGTGGAATGGGCCTTCACGGAATTTGGTAACGACAATCCAGCCGTTGAATGAGCCTGCTGAATCGTGTTACAGATCCAGCGAGCAATAGTCGGCTTAGAAGCAGGAGCGCCAACCTTGTTGGCTGCATACAGGACAAACAGAGCCTCTGTTTTCCTAACCCTAGCCGTCCTGGCTACATAAATCTTTAAGGCCCTGACTACATCCAGGGACTTGGAGTCCTCCCAGTCCCCCGTAGTCACAGGCACCACAATAGGTTGGTTCATATGAAATGAAGAAACCACCTTAGGCAAAAACTGAGGACGCGTCCTCAACTCAGCTCTATCCACATGGAAAATCAAATAGGGGCTCTTGTGGGACAAGGCCGACAATTCGGACACCCGCCTTGCCGATGCAAAGGCCAATAACATGACCACCTTCCACGTGAGAAATTTTAATTCAACTGTTTGAAAAGGTTCAAACCAGTGAGACTTCAGAAATTTAAGACCACGTTAAGGTCACACGGTGCCACTGGGGGTACAAAGGGGGACTGGATGTGCAGCACTCCCTTCACAAACATCTGGACTTCTGGGAGAGAAGCCAATTCCCTCTGAAAGAAGATAGATAGGGCAGAAATCTGTACCTTAATGGAGCCCAACTTCAGGCCCATATCCACTCCTGTTTGTAGAAAGTGGAGAAACCGGCCCAGATGGAACTCTTTCGTAGGAGCATTCTTGGCTTCACACCAAGATACATACTTCCTCCAGATACGGTGATAATGCTTTGCCGTCACCTCCTTCCTAGCCTTTAGCAGAGTAGGGATGACTTCCTCCGGAATACCTTTCTCAGCTAGGATACGGTGCTCAACCGCCATGCCGTCAAACATAACCGCGGTATGTACTGAAAACACACATGGCCCCTGCTGTAACAGGTCCTCCCTGAGGAGAAGAGGCCACGGATCTTCTGTGAGCATTTCCTGAAGATCTGAGTACCAGGCCCTTCGAGGTCAATCTGGGACAAGGAGTATTGCCTGCACTCTCTTTTGTCTTATGAGTCTCAATATTTTTGAGATGAGAGGAAGAGGAGGAAACACATAGACCGACCGAAACACCCATGGTGTCACTTGGGCGTCTACTGCTACTGCCTGAGGGTCCCGTGACCTGGCACAATACCTCCGAAGCTTTTTGTTGAGGCGTGACGCCATCATGTCTGTTTGAGGAATTCCCCAAGGACTTGTTATCTCTTGAAAAACTTCTTGATGAAGTCCCCACTCTCCTGGATGGAGATAGTGTCTGCTGATGAAGTGTGCTTCCCAGTTGTAGACTCCCGGAATGAAGACAGCTGACAGAGCGCTTACGTGATTTTCCGCCCAGTGAAGAATCCTGGTGGCTTCCGCCATCGCCACTCTGCTCCTTGTCCCGCCTTGGCGGTTTACATGAGCCACGACTGTGACGTTGTCTGATTGAATCAGAACCGGGAGTCCCCGAAGAAGATTCTCCGCTTGTCGTAGGCCGTTGTATATGGCCCTCAATTCCAGTATGTTGATGTGTAGACAAGCCTCCTGGCTTGACCATATTCCTTGAAAATTTCTTCCTTGTGTGACTGCTCCCCATCCTCGGAGGCTCGCGTCCGTGGTCACCAGAATCCAGTCTTGAATGCCGAACCTGCGACCCTCTAGAAGGTGAGCACTCTGCAGCCACCACAGGAGAGACACCCTGGCCCTGGGGGACAGGGTTATTTTCGGATGTATTTGTAGATGAGACCTGGACCACTTGTCCAGAAGGTCCCACTGAAAACTCCTCACATGAAACCTGCCGAAAGGAATGGCCTCGTAGGCTGTCACCATTTTTCCCAGAACTCGAGTGCATTGATGAACAGACACTCTTTTTGGTTTTAGCAGGTCTCTGACCATGTTCTGGAGATCCTGGGCTTTTTCCAATGGGAGAAAAACCCTCTTTTGTTCCGTGTCCAGAATCATGCCTAGGAACGAGTCATTGGAACCAATTGTGTGGGAGCAATGGCGTGAAGATCTGAAGTCTTCTGCCGCCTTGAAGTCTTCTTTTCTTCTTATACTCACCCAGCTTCTATCTTCTGGCTCTGCGAGGAGGACGGCGGCGCGGCTCCGGGACGCACTGCGGGGTGAGACCAGCGTTCAGACTCCCTCTGGAGCCAATGGTGTCCAGTAGCCTAAGAAGCAGAGCCTAGCATTTAAGTAGGTCTGCTTCTCTCTCCTCAGTCCCACGATGCAGGGAGCCTGTTGCCAGCAGTGCTCCCTGAAAATAAAAAAATCTAACAAAATTCTTTATTTAGAGAAACTCTGGAGAGCTCCTCTGTAATGCACCCTTTCTGCTCTGGGCACAAAATCTAACTGAGGTCTGGAGGAGGGGCATAGAGGGAAGAGCCAGTGAACACCCATACTAATATAGTGCCCATGTCTCCTGCGGAGCCTGTCAATACCACATGGTCCTTACGGAGTCCCCAGCATCCTCTAGGACGTAAGAGAAAATAACATTTTACTCACAGGTAAATCTATTTCTCGTAGTCCGTAGTGTATGCTGGGACTCCGTAAGGACCATGGGGAATAGCGGCTCCGCAGGAGACTGGGCACAACTAAAGAAAGCTTTAGGACTACCTGGTGTGCACTGGCTCCTCCCACTATGACCCTCCTCCAGACCTCAGTTAGGATACTGTGCCCGGAAGAGCTGACACAATAAGGAAAGGATTTTGAATCCCAGGTAAGACTCATACCAGCCACACCAATCACACCGTACAACTCGTGATATTAAACCCAGTTAACAGTATGAATACAACTGAGCCTCTCAACTGATGGCTCTCAACAATAACCCTTTTAGTTAAATAATAACTATATACAAGTATTGCAGACAAATCGGCACTTGGGATGGGCGCCCAGCATCCACTACGGACTACGAGAAATAGATTTACCGGTGAGTAAAATCTTATTTTCTCTAACGTCCTAAGTGGATGACGGGACTCCGTAAGGACCATGGGGATTATACCAAAGCTCCCAAACGGGCGGGAGAGTGCAGATGACTCTGCAGCACCGAATGAGGGAACTCTAGGTCCTCCTCAGCCAGGGTGTCAAACTTGTAGAACCTTGCAAAAGTGTTTCACCCCGACCAAGTAGCTGCTCGGCAAAGTTGCAAGGCCGAGACCCCTCGGGCAGCCGCCCAAGAAGAGCCCACCTTCCTCACGGAATGAGCTTTTACCGATTTAGGATGCGGCAGTCCAGCCGCAGAATGTGCAAGCTGAATCGTGCTACAGATCCAGCGAGCAATAGTCTGCTTTGAAGCAGGAGCACCCAGCTTGTTGGGTGCATACAGGATAAATAGCGAGTCAGTTTTCCTGACTCTAGCCGTCCTGGAAACAAATTTTCAGGGCCCTGACTACGTCCAGCAACTTGGAATCCTCCAAGTCCCTAGTAGCCGCAGGCACCACAATAGGTTGGTTCACATGAAAAGCTGATACCACCTTAGGCAGGAATTGGGAACGAGTCCTCAATTCCACCCTATCCATATGGAAAATCAGATAAGGGCTTTTACATGACAAAGCCGCCAATTCTGACACACGCCTGGCCGAAGCCAAGACCAACAGCATGACCACCTTCCACGTGAGATATTTTATCTCCACGGTTTTTAGTGGCTCAAACCAATGCGACTTTAGGAAATCCAACACCACGTTGAGATCCCAAGGTGCCACTGGAGGCACAAAAGGGGGCTGAATATGCAGCACTCCTTTAACAAACGTCTGGACTTCAGGCAGTGAAGCCAGTTCCTTTTGGAAGAAAATCGACAGAGCCGAAATCTGGACCTTAATGGAACCCAATTTTAGGCCCATAGTCACCCCTGACTGTAGGAAGTGCAGTAATCGACCCAGCTGAAATTCCTCCGTTGGGGCCTTCCTGGCCTCACACCACGCAACATACTTTCGCCATATGCGGTGGTAATGTTTTGCGGTCACATCCTTCCTGGCTTTGATCAGCGTAGGAATGACTTCCTCCGGAATGCCCTTTTCCTTTAGGATCCGGCGTTCAACCGCCATGCCGTCAAACGCAACCGCGGTAAGCCTTGGAACAGACAGGGCCCCTGCTGCAGCAGGTCTTGTCTGAGCGGTAGAGGCCATGGGTCCTCTGAGACCATCTCTTGAAGTTCTGGGTACCAAGCTCTTCTTGGCCAATCCGGAACAATGAGTATAGTTCTTACTCTTATTATTATTATTCTCAGCACCTTTGGTATGAGAGGAAGAGGGAACACATAAACCGACTGGTACACCCACGGTGTCACTAGAGCGTCCACCGCTATCGCCTGAGGGTCCCTTGACCTGGCGCAATATCTTTCTAGCTTTTTGTTGAGGCGGGACACCATCATGTCCACCTGTGGTCTTTCCCACCGGTTTGTAATCAGCCGGAAGACTTCTGGATGAAGTCCCCACTCTCCCGGGTGGAGGTCGTGCCTGCTGAGGAAGTCTGCTTCCCAGTTGTCCACTCCCGGAATGAAAACTGCTGACAGTGCTAACACGTGATTTTCCGCCCATCGGAGAATCCTTGTGGCTTCTGCCATCGCCACCCTGCTTCTCGTGCCGCCCTGTTGGTTTACATGGGCGACTGCCGTGATGTTGTCTGACTGGATCAGCACCGGCAGGTTTAGAAGCAGGGGTCTTGCCTGACTTAGGGCATTGTAAATGGCCCTTAGTTCCAAAATATTTATGTGTAGAGACATCTCCTGGCTTGACCATAGTCCTTGGAAATGTCTTCCCTGTGTGACTGCCCCCCAGCCTCGAAGGCTGGCATCCGTGGTCACCAGGACCCAGTCCTGTATGCCGAATCTGCGGCCCTCCAGAAGATGAGCACTCTGCAGCCACCACAGTAGAGACACCCTGGTCCTTGCAGACAGGGTTATCATCCGATGCATCTGAAGATGCGATCCGGACCACTTGTCCAACAGATCCCACTGAAAGATCCTTGCATGGAACCTTCCGAAGGGAATTGCTTCGTAAGAAGCTACCATTTTCCCCAGGACTCGCGTGCAGTGGTGCACCGACACCTGTTTTGGTTTTAGGAGGTCTCTGACTAGCGAAGACAACTCCTTGGCCTTCTCCTCTGGGAGAAACACCTTTTTCTGTTCTGTGTCCAGAACCATCCCCAGGAACAATAGACGCGTTGCAGGAATAAGCTGCGACTTTGGAATATTCAGGATCCAGCCGTGCTGTTGTAGCAGTTCCCGAGCTAGTGCTACTCCGATCAACAACTGTTCCCTGGACCTCGCCTTTATAAGGAGATCGTCCAAGTACGGGATAATTATAACTCCCTTCTTGCGAAGGAGTATTATCATTTCGTCCATTACCTTGGTAAATACCCTCGGTGCCGTGGACAGACCAAACGGCAACGTCTAGAATTGGTAATGACATTCCTGTACCACAAATCTGAGGTACTCCTGGTGAGGAGGGTAAATGGAGACATGCAGGTAAGTATCCTTGATGTCCAGTGATACCATGTAATCCCCTTCCTCCAGGCTTGAGATAACCGCCCTGAGCGATTCCATCTTGAACTTGTATCTTTTTATATATATGTGTTCAATGTTTTCAAATTTAAAATGGGTCTGACCGAACCGTCCGGTTTCGGTACTACAAACATTGTGGAATAGTAACCCCTTCCTTGTTGAAGGAGGGGCACCTTGACTATCACCTGCTGCGAATACAGCTTGTGAATTGCCTCTAGCACTGCCTCCCTGTCCAAGGGAGTCGTTGGCAAGGCAGATTTTAGGAAACGGCGAGGGGGAGACGTCTCGAATTCCAGCTTGTAACCCTGAGACACCACTTGTAGAATCCAGGGATTCACCTGTGAGCAAGCCCACTGATTGCTGAAGTACTTGAGACGGGCCCCCACCGCACCTGGCTCCGCCAGTGGAGCCCCAGCGTCATGCTGTGGACTTTGAGGAAGCGGGGGAGGACTTTTGTTCCTGAGAACTGGCTGTATTTTGCAGCTTTTTTCCTCTACCTCTGGGCAGAAAGGACGCGCCTCTAACCCGCTTGCCCTTCTGGGGCCGAAAGGACTGTACCTGATAATACGGTGCTTTCTTTGGCTGTGAGGGAACATGGGGTAAAAATGCTGATTTCCCAGCTGTCGCTGTGGAAACTAGGTCAGAGAGACCATCCCCGAACAACTCCACACCCTTGTAAGGCAAAACTTCCATGTGCCTTTTAGAATCTGCATCCCCTGTCCACTGCCGAGTCCATAAATTCCTCCTGGCAGAAATGGACAGTGCATTTATTCTAGATGCCAGCCGGCAAATATCCCTCTGTGCATCTCTCATGTATACGACAGCGTCTTTTATATGCTCTATGGATAGCAATATAGTGTCCCTGTCTAAGGTATTAATATTTTCTGACAGAGAATCTGACCATGCAGCTGCAGCACTGCACATCCACGCTGAAGCAATAGCTGGTCGCAGTATAATGCCGGAGTGTGTATAAACAGACTTCAGGATAGCCTCCTGCTTTCTATCAGCAGGTTCCTTGAGGGCGGCCGTGTCCGGAGACGGCAGTGCCACCTTCGATAGACGTGTGAGCGCTTTATCCACCCTAGGGGGCGTCTCCCAGCGTAACCTGTCCTCTGGCGGGAAAGGGTACACCATTAGTAACTTTTTAGAAATTACCAGTTTCTTATCGGGGGAAGCCCACGCTTCTCCACATACATCATTTAATTCATCAGATGGGGGAAAAAATAAGAATTTACTTACCGATAATTCTATTTCTCATAGTCCGTAGTGGATGCTGGGGACTCCGAAAGGACCATGGGGAATAGCGGCTCCGCAGGAGAACGGGCACAAAAGTAAAAGCTTTAGGACTAGCTGGTGTGCACTGACTCCTCCCCCTATGACCCTCCTTCAAGCCTCCGTTAGGATACTGTGCCCGGACGAGCGTACACAATAAGGAAGGATTTTGAATCCCGGGTAAGACTCATACCAGCCACACCAATCACACCGTACAACCTGTGATCTGAACCCAGTTAACAGCATGATAACAGAGGAGCCTCTGAAAAGATGGCTCACAACAATAACCCGATTTTTGTAACTATGTACAAGTATTGCAGACAATCCGCACTTGGGATGGGCGCCCAGCATCCACTACGGACTATGAGAAATAGAATTATCGGTAAGTAAATTCTTATTTTCTCTAACGTCCTAGTGGATGCTGGGGACTCCGAAAGGACCATGGGGATTATACCAAAGCTCCCAAACGGGCGGGAGAGTGCGGATGACTCTGCAGCACCGAATGAGAGAACTCCAGGTCCTCCTCAGCCAGGGTATCAAATTTGTAGAATTTAGCAAACGTGTTTGCCCCTGACCAAGTAGCTGCTCGGCAAAGTTGTAAAGCCGAGACCCCTCGGGCAGCCGCCCAAGATGAGCCCACTTTCCGTGTGGAATGGGCTTTTACAGATTTTGGCTGTGGCAGGCCTGCCACAGAATGTGCAAGCTGAATTGTACTACAAATCCAACGAGCAATCGTCTGCTTAGAAGCAGGAGCACCCAGCTTGTTGGGTGCATACAGGATAAACAGCGAATCAGATTTTCTGACTCCAGCCGTCCTGGAAACATATTTTCAGGGCCCTGACTACGTCCAGCAACTTGGAATCCTCCAAGTCCCTAGTAGCCGCAGACACCACAATAGGCTGGTTTAAGTGAAAAGCTGAAACCACCTTAGGGAGAAATTGAGGACGAGTCCTCAATTCTGCCCTGTCTGTATGAAAAATTAGGTAAGGGCTTTTATAGGATAAAGCCGCCAATTCTGAGACACGCCTGGCTGAAGCCAGGGCTAACAGCATTACCACTTTCCATGTGAGATGTTTTAAGTCCACAGTGGTGAGTGGTTCAAACCAATGTGATTTTAGGAATCCCAAAACTACATTGAGATCCCAAGGTGCCACTGGAGGCACAAAAGGAGGCTGTATATGCAGTACTCCCTTGACAAACGTCTGAACTTCAGGAACAGAAGCCAGTTCTTTTTGGAAGAATATTGACAGGGCCGAAATTTGAACCTTAATGGACCCTAATTTGAGGCCCATAGACAGTCCTGTTTGCAGGAAATGCAGGAAACGACCCAGTTGAAATTCCTCTGTAGGGGCCTTCCTGGCCTCGCACCACGCAACATATTTACGCCAAATACGGTGATAATGTTGTACGGTTACATCCTTCCTGGCTTTGATCAGGGTAGGGATGACTTCATCCGGAATGCCTTTTTCCTTCAGGATCCGGCGTTCAACCGCCATGCCGTCAAACGCAGCCGCGGTAAGTCTTGGAACAGACATGGTCCCTGCTGGAGCAGGTCCTTTCTTAGAGGTAGAGGCCACGGGTCTTCCGTGAGCATCTCTTGAATTTCCGGGTACCAAGTCCTTCTTGGCCAATCCGGAGCCACGAGTATAGTCTTTACTCCTCTCCTTCTTATGATTCTAAGTACTTTTGGTATGAGAGGAAGAGGAGGGAACACATACACTGACTGGTACACCCACGGTGTTACCAGAGCGTCCACAGCTATTGCCTGAGGGTCCCTTGACCTGGCGCAATATCGGTCCAGTTTTTTGTTGAGGCGGGACGCCATCATGTCCACCTTTGGTTTTTCCCAACGGTTCACAATCATGTGGAAGACTTCTGGGTGAAGTCCCCACTCCCCCGGGTGAAGATCGTGTCTGCTGAGGAAGTCTGCTTCCCAGTTGTCCACTCCCGGAATGAACACTGCTGACAGTGCTATCACATGATTCTCCGTCCAGCGAAGAATCCTTGCCACTTCCATCATTGCCCTCCTGCTTCTTGTGCCGCCCTGTCTGTTTACGTGGGCGACTGCCGTGATGTTGTCCGACTGGATCAACACCGGCTGACCCTGAAGCAGAGGTCTTGCCTGACTTAGGGCATTGTAAATGGCCCTTAGTTCCAGGATATTTATGTGAAGTGACGTTTCCATGCTTGACCACAAGCCCTGGAAATTTTTTCCCTGTGTGACTGCTCCCCAGCCTCTCAGGCTGGCATCCGTGGTCACCAGGACCCAATCCTGAATGCCGAATCTGCGGCCCTCTAGGAGATGAGCACTCTGTAACCACCACAGGAGAGACACCCTTGTCCTTGGAGACAGGGTTATCCGCTGATGCATTTGAAGATGCGATCCGGACCATTTGTCCAGCAGACCCCACTGAAAAGTTCTTGCGTGGAATCTGCCGAATGGAATCGCTTCGTAAGAAGCCACCATCTTTCCCAGGACCCTTGTGCATTGATGTACTGACACTTGGCCTGGTCTTAGGAGGTTCCTGACTAGGTCGGATAACTCCTTGGCCTTCTCCTCCGGGAGAAACACCTTTTTCTGTACTGTGTCCAGAATCATCCCTAGGAACAGCAGACGTGTCGTCGGAATCAGCTGCGATTTTGGAATATTTAGAATCCATCCGTGCTGTCGTAGTACTACTTGAGATAGTGCTACTCCGACCTCTAACTGTTCTCTGGACCTTGCCCTTATCAGGAGATCGTCCAAGTAAGGGATAATTAAGACGCCTTTTCTTCGAAGAAGAATCATCATTTCGGCCATTACCTTGGTAAAGACCCGGGGTGCCGTGGACAATCCAAACGGCAGCGTCTGAAACTGATAATGACAGTTCTGAACCACAAACCTGAGGTACCCTTGGTGAGAAGGGCAAATTGGGACATGGAGGTAAGCATCCTTGATGTCCAGAGACACCATATAGTCCCCTTCTTCCAGGTTCGCTATCACTGCTCTGAGTGACTCCATCTTGAACTTGAACCTTTTTATGTAAGTGTTCAAGGATTTTAGATTTAAAATGGGTCTCACCGAGCCGTCCGGCTTCGGTACCACAAACAGCGTGGAATAATACCCCTTTCCCTGTTGTAGGAGGGGTACCTTGATTATCACCTGCTGGGAATACAGCTAGTGAATGGCTTCCAATACCGCCTCCCTGTCTGGGGGAGACGTTGGTAAAGCAGACTTCGGGAACCGGCGAGGGGGAGACGTCTCGAATTCCAATTTGTACCCCTGAGATACTACCTGCAGGATCCAGGGGTCCACTTGCGAGTGAGCCCACTGCGCGCTGAAATTCTTGAGACGGGCCCCCACCGTGCCGGAGTCCGCTTGCAAGGCCCCAGCGTCATGCTGAGGACTTGGCAGAAGCGGGGGAGGGCTTCTGTTCGTGGGAAGAGGATGTCTGCTGCAGTCTTTTTCCCCTTCCTCTGCCCCTGGGCAGATATGAGTGGCCTTTTGCCCGCTTGCCCTTATGGGGACGAAAGGACTGAGCCTGAAAAGACGGTATCTTTTTCTGCTGCGAGGTGACTTGGGGTAAAAAGGTGGATTTTCCAGCCGTTGCTGTGGCCACCAGGTCCGATAGACCGACCCCAAATAACTCCTCCCCTTTATACGGCAATACTTCCATATGCCGTTTGGAATCCGCATCCCCTGACCACTGTCGCGTCCATAATCCTCTTCTGGCAGAAATGGACATCGCACTTACTCTTGATGCCAGAGTGCAAATATCCCTCTGTGCATCTCGCATATATAGAAATGCATCCTTTAAATGCTCTATAGTCAATAATATATTGTCCCTGTCCAGGGTATCAATATTTTCAGTCAGGGAATCCGACCAAGCCACCCCAGCACTGCACATCCAGGCTGAGGCGATTGCTGGTCGCAGTATAATACCAGTATGTGTGTATATACTTTTAAGGATATTTTCCAGCTTCCTATCAGCTGGTTCCTTGAGGGCGGCCGTATCAGGGGACGGTAACGCCACTTGTTTTGATAAGCGTGTGAGCGCCTTATCTACGCTAGGGGGTGTTTCCCAACGCGCCCTAACCTCTGGCGGGAAAGGGTATAATGCCAATAACTTTTTAGAAATTAGCAGTTTTTTATCGGGGGAAACCCACGCTTCATCACACACCTCATTTAATTCATCTGATTCTGGAAAAACTACGGGTAGTTTTTTCACACCCCACATAATACCCTTTTTTGTGGTACTTGTAGTATCAGAAATGTTCAAAACCTCCTTCATTGCCGTGATCATGTAACGTGTGGCCCTACTGGAAAATACGTTTGTTTCCTCACCGTCGACACTGGAGTCAGTGTCCGTGTCTGTATCGACCTGAGGTAACGGGCGCTTTAGAGCCCCTGACGGTGCTTGAGACGCCTGTACAGGTATTAACTGATTTGCCGGCTGTCTCATGTCGTCAGTCTTTTGTAAAGTGCTGACACTATCACGTAATTCTTTCCATAAGACCATCCAGTCAGGTGTCGACTCCCTAGGGGGTGACATCACTAACACAGGCAATTGCTCCGCCTCCACACCATTTTCCTCCTCATACATGTCGACACAACGTACCGACACACAGCACACACACAGGGAATGCTCTGACAGAGGACAGGACCCCACTAGCCCTTTGGGGAGACAGAGGGAGAGTTTGCCAGCTCACACCAGAGCGCTATAGAGATATATATATATATATATATATGTGTTTTTCCCTAATATAGCTGCTGTATATATTTATATGCCAATTTAGTGCCCCCCCTCTCTTGTTTTACCCGGTTTCTGTAGTGCAGGACTGCAGGGGAGCCTTCCTCCAACGGAGCTGTGAGGAAAAAATGGCGCCAGTGTGCTGAGGAGATAGGCTGCCGAAAAAGGGGCGGAGCCTTTCTCCCGCTTTTTTATGTAAAATTAGGCAGGGGTTAAATACATCCATATAGCCCAGGAGCTATATGTGATGTATTTTTTGCCAAAAAAGGTGTTTTTATTGCGTCTCAGGGCCCCCCCCCCAGCGCCCTGCACCCTCAGTGACCGGAGTGTGAAGTGTGCTGAGAGCAATGGCGCACAGCTGCGGTGCTGTGCGCTACCTTAGTGAAGACAGGACGTCTTCTGCCGCCGATTTTCCGGACCTCTTCAGTCTTCTGGCTCTGTAAGGGGGACGGCGGCGCGGCTCCGGGACCCATCCATGGCTGGGCCTGTGATCGTCCCTCTGGAGCTAAAGTCCAGTAGCCTAAGAAGCCCAATCCACTCTGCACGCAGGTGAGTTCGCTTCTTCTCCCCTTAGTCCCTCGGTGCAGTGAGCCTGTTGCCAGCAGGTCTCACTGAAAATAAAAAAACCTATTTAAACTTTTACTCTAAGCAGCTCAGGAGAGCCACCTAGATTGCACCCTTCTCGTTCGGGCACAAAATCTTAACTGAGGCTTGGAGGAGGGTCATAGGGGGAGGAGCCAGTGCACACCAGCTAGTCCTAAAGCTTTTACTTTTGTGCCCGGTCTCCTGCGGAGCCGCTATTCCCCATGGTCCTTTCGGAGTCCCCAGCATCCACTAGGACGTTAGAGAAACCACTGGTAGTTTTTTCTCCCCAAACATTATACCCTTTTTTGTGGTACCTGGGGTAACATCAGAAATGTGCAAGACATTTTTCATTGCCGCAATCATATAACGGGTGGCTCTATTGGAATGTACAGTAGTCTCCTCGTCGTCGACACTGGAGTCGGTATCCGTGTCGACATCAGTGTCTGCCATCTGAGGTAGCGGCCGTTTTAAGGCCCCTGATGGCTTTTGAGACGCCTGGGCAGGCACGAGCTGAGAAGCCGGCTGTCCCACATCTGTTATGTCGTCAAACCTCTTATGTAAAGAGTCGACACTATCACGTAACTCCTTCCACATTACCATCCATTCAGGTGTCGACCCCGCAGGGGGTGACATCACATTTATCGGCACCTGCTCCGCCTCCACATAAGCCTCCTCATCAAACATGTCGACACAGCCGTACCGACACACCGCACACACACAGGGAATACTCTGACTGAGGACAGGACCCCACAAAAGCCCTTTGGGGAGACAGAGAGAGAGTATGCCAGCACACACCAGAGCGCTATATAACACAGGGATTAACACTATAACTGAGTGATTTTTCCCAATAGCTGCTTATATAGGTAATACTGCGCCTAAATTTAGTGTCCCCCCTCTCTTTTTTACCCTGTGTAGTCTGGAAACTGCAGGGGAGAGAGCCTGGGAGCGATCCTCCCAGCGGAGCTGTGAGGGAAAACGGCGCCAGTGTGCTGAGGGAGATAGCCCCGCCCCTTTTTCGGCAGACTTCTCCCGCTTTTTTATGGATATCTGGCAGGGGTATTTTGCACATATATAGTCTCTGACTATATTATGTGCTTTTTATGCCAGCAAGGTATTCTATATTGCTGCCCAGGGCGCGCGCGCCCCGCCCCCCCCCCCCCCCCAGCGCCCTGCACCCATCAGTGACCGGAGTGTGAGGTGTGCATGAGGAGCAATGGCGCACAGCTGCAGTGCTGTGCGCTACCTTGTTGAAGACCGAAGTCTTCTGCCGCCGATTTCCAGGAGCGTCTTCTTGCTTCTGGCTCTGTAAGGTGGACGGCGGCGCGGCTCCGGGACCGGACGACTGAGGCTGGGCCTGTGTTCGATCCCTCTGGAGCTAATGGTGTCCAGTAGCCTAAGAAGCCCAAGCTAGCTGCAAGCAGGTAGGTTCGCTTCTTCTCCCCTTAGTCCCTCGTAGCAGTGAGTCTGTTGCCAGCAGATCTCACTGAAAATAAAAAACCTAAACTATTACTTTCTTTCTAAGAGCTCAGGAGAGCCCCTAGTGTGCATCCAGCTCAGCCGGGGCACAAAATTCTAACTGAGGTCTGGAGGAGGGTCATAGTGGGAGGAGCCAGTGCACACCAGGTAGTCCTAAAGCTTTCTTTAGTTGTGCCCAGTCTCCTGCAGAGCCGCTATTCCCCATGGTCCTTACGGAGTCCCAGCATCCACTTAGGACGTTAGAGAAATATATTATATTATGCGCGGTCCGAGACCGGATGTATATATCAGAATACTTGCACAATATATTCTGGTAGTAGTACACTTATTCTTAACTAACACGGTCTTAAAAGGACATGTAGAATACTTGTGTCTGATGATTCAGGCAGATTTACAGAGGAGACCTCTCCATGCAGTCCCGGAGACCAGTCGCAGCTACTGTGAGAAGATGGCGGCCAGTCTCAGTCAGGGAGTGAGGGAGAGTGTGAGGCAGTTCCAAGGTGGGAACACCAGCAGTAGATGGCGCCCAGAGCTGGGAGAGGGGCTACAGGTCAAGCGCCTTTTCCCCTATGCTGGTCCACACCTCCGGGTACTATGGAGCCTTCTTAAAGTGGATATTTTACTATCCGACTTGTGCTCCCATGCCCTGGTGGACATAGTGGGGTCCCTGCTCTGTCACAGTGTCCACGCCAGCATTGCGGTTCGTCTCCTTTTATCCGCGCATGGAACGCGATTCAATGGCGGGTCCCGCCTGGGGGACCCTTTTACCTCCTCCCTTAGTAAGAGCCATGCGATCCAGGAGACCATCTGCAGTGGTGTGCCTAGGAACCAGAGCGCCTACGCCGCAAGTATCCGGGAACAGAGGCAGCGGGAGTATGCAACGCCGCTGGGGAGGTGATGGAGCCGCAGCACAATATCCCACTGACATACTGTAAGAAGTGCTGCAACCCTTGATGTCTTCTAAAAAGCTTTTTCAGGGCTGCCTAGCGCAGCCACCCTGTTAAGTGACCTGCTTCATGCAGGCACCAACTCTAAAACTGAGCTCACAGTACCTGGAAGCGGGGTTATAGAGGCGGCCCCGCAATGCATTCTGGGACAGTCTAAAGCTTTAGCATGTTGTAGTCTATGGATCAAGAGCCATCTCTACACCCCCGATGTATTCCCTGTGGAACACAGTGTACCCCGCTGCAAAAAGCCAGATCCAATGAAATACACTGGAAGAAAAACAGCTTCCACGCTAATTTTCTGCAGGGTGTTTGTGTGTCCATTTAGTTTGGTTCTGGCTTTTCCAATGTATTTACCATGGATCCTGCTTTAGGGTGGCACTCTTTATACCGGCTGTCAGGATCCCGGCGCTCAGCATACCAGCACCGGGATCCCGACAGCCAGTATACCGACAAGGTTAGGTCTAAATTCAAGTTGGAGAGGAGCAAGGTAGGAAGGGACCCAAATGGACCCTTGCAGGCTCGTTTTGCTCGCCACGCTCCGGGCACGGTGGCTCGCTCCGCTCGCTACCTGGTTACTAAAGGCAACCAGTGGTGGCGTGGTTAGTGAAAGTGCAAGCCCCCGGTCTTGCTCCTCCCACTGGACGTGAAAGGTTCTTTAGCCCACTAGGATTTAGCAACTGTCATACTGACAACTATTCTCCCTCTTGGAGTGTCCACGACACCCCTGGAGGAAGAATAAATATAGTGTGGCAAGCTGGCTCTTATGCGCTCACCCCGCTGCCGGCATTCCGGCTGCCAGGATCCCGGTGCCAGTATGCTGGGCGCCAGGATCCAGACAGCCGGCAATTCGTAATACACCCCCTGCTTTAACCCTCTTCCCTTCAATATGGTCTAGTTCAGAGATTCCCATATGCGGTCCACAAGGCACCCTAAAGGCCCAGGTTTTAAGTATATCCATGCTTGACTACAGGTGACTTAATTAGTACCTGTCAGCTTGAGTTAACCATCTGTGCGGAGACATAGGTATATTTAACACCTGGGCAGTTTAGGGTGCGCTGGGGACAGCGTTTGGGAACCCCTGGTCTAGGACTAGATGGAACAAATCATTTATCCTGTGACAGGAACCCTAAGTATGTATAAAATAAGATTTTACTTACCGATAAATCTATTTCTCGGAGTCCGTAGTGGATGCTGGGGTTCCTGAAAGGACCATGGGGAATAGCGGCTCCGCAGGAGACAGGGCACAAAAAGTAAAGCTTTTCCGATCAGGTGGTGTGCACTGGCTCCTCCCCCTATGACCCTCCTCCAGACTCCAGTTAGGTACTGTGCCCGGACGAGCGTACACAATAAGGGAGGATTTTGAATCCCGGGTAAGACTCATACCAGCCACACCAATCACACCGTACAACTTGTGATCTAAACCCAGTTAACAGTATGATAACAGCGGAGCCTCTGAAAGATGGCTTCCTTTAACAATAACCCGAATTAGTTAACAATAACTATGTACAACTTATGCAGATAATCCGCACTTGGGATGGGCGCCCAGCATCCACTACGGACTCCGAGAAATAGATTTATCGGTAAGTAAAATCTTATTTTCTCTATCGTCCTAGTGGATGCTGGGGTTCCTGAAAGGACCATGGGGATTATACCAAAGCTCCCAAACGGGCGGGAGAGTGCGGATGACTCTGCAGCACCGAATGAGAGAACTCCAGGTCCTCCTTAGCCAGAGTATCAAATTTGTAAAATTTTACAAACGTGTTCTCCCCTGACCACGTAGCTGCTCGGCAAAGTTGTAATGCCGAGACCCCTCGGGCAGCCGCCCAAGATGAGCCCACCTTCCTTGTGGAGTGGGCCTTTACAGATTTAGGCTGTGGCAAGCCTGCCACAGAATGTGCAAGTTGGATTGTGCTACAGATCCAACGAGCAATCGTCTGCTTAGACGCAGGAGCACCCATCTTGTTGGGTGCATACAATATAAACAACGAGTCAGATTTTCTGACTCCAGCTGTCCTTGCAATATATATTTTTAATGCTCTGACAACGTCCAGTAACTTGGAGTCCTCCAAGTCACTTGTAGCCGCAGGCACTACAATAGGCTGGTTCAGATGAAATGCTGACACCACCTTAGGGAGAAAATGCGGACGAGTTCGCAGTTCTGCCCTGTCCGAATGGAAAATCAGATATGGGCTTTTGTAAGATAAAGCTGCCAATTCTGACACTCTCCTGGCAGAAGCCAGGGCTAGAAGCATGGTCACTTTCCATGTGAGATATTTCAAATCCACCTTTTTTAGTGGTTCAAACCAATGAGATTTTAGGAAGTCCAAAACCACATTTAGATCCCACGGTGCCACTGGAGGCACCACAGGAGGCTGTATATGCAGCACTCCCTTAACAAAGGTCTGGACTTCAGGGACTGAAGCCAATTCTTTTTGAAAGAAAATCGACAGGGCCGAAATTTGAACCTTAATAGATCCCAATTTGAGACCCATTGACAATCCTGATTGCAGGAAATGTAGGAATCGACCCAGTTGAAATTCCTCCGTCGGAGCACTCCGATCTTCGCACCACGCAACATATTTTCGCCAAATTCGGTGATAATGTTGCACGGTTACTTCCTTCCTTGCTTTAATCAAAGTAGGAATGACTTCTTCCGGCATGCCTCTTTCCTTTAGGATCCGGCGTTCAACCGCCATGCCGTCAAACGCAGCCGCGGTAAGTCTTGAAACAGACAGGGACCCTGCTGAAGCAAGTCCCTCCTTAGAGGTAGAGGCCACGGATCTTCCGTGAGCATCTCTTGAAGTTCCGGGTACCAAGTCCTCCTTGGCCAATCCGGAACCACTAGTATCGTTCTTACGCCTCTTTGCCGTATAATTCTCAATACTTTTGGTATGAGAGGCAGAGGAGGAAACACATACACCGACTGGTACACCCAAGGCGTTACCAGCGCGTCCACAGCTATTGCCTGCGGATCTCTTGACCTGGCGCAATACCTGTCCAGTTTTTTGTTGAGGCGAGACGCCATCATGTCCACCATTGGTCTTTCCCAACGGGTTACCAGCATGTGGAAGACTTCTGGATGAAGTCCCCACTCTCCCGGGTGAAGATCGTGTCTGCTGAGGAAGTCTGCTTCCCAGTTGTCCACTCCCGGGATGAACACTGCTGACAGTGCTATCACATGATTCTCTGCCCAGCGAAGAATCCTTGCAGCTTCTGCCATTGCCCTCCTGCTTCTTGTGCCGCCCTGTCTGTTCACATGGGCGACTGCCGTGATGTTGTCCGACTGGATCAATACCGGTTTTCCCTGAAGCAGAGGTTCTGCCTGGTTTAGAGCATTGTATATTGCTCTTAGTTCCAGAATGTTTATGTGAAGAGACGTTTCCAGGCTCGTCCATACTCCCTGGAAGTTTCTTCCTTGTGTGACTGCTCCCCAGCCTCTCAGGCTGGCGTCCGTGGTCACCAGGATCCAATCCTGTATGCCGAATCTGCGGCCCTCCAATAGATGAGCACTCTGCAACCACCACAGAAGAGACACCCTTGTCCTTGGAGACAGGGTTATCCGTAGGTGCATCTGAAGATGCGACCCTGACCATTTGTCCAACAGATCCCTTTGGAAAATTCTTGCGTGGAATCTGCCGAATGGAATCGCTTCGTAAGAAGCCACCATTTTTCCCAGGACTCTTGTGCATTGATGTACAGACACCTTTCCTGGTTTTAGGAGGTTCCTGACAAGCTCGGATAACTCCTTGGCTTTTTCCTCCGGGAGAAAAACCTTTTTCTGAACCGTGTCCAGAATCATCCCTAGGAACAGCAGACGAGTTGTCGGCATTAACTGGGATTTTGGAATATTCAGAATCCACCCGTGCTGTTTTAGCACTTCTTGAGACAGTGCTAATCCCATCTCTAGCTGTTCTCTGGACCTCGCCCTTATTAGGAGATCGTCCAAGTATG
Source organism: Pseudophryne corroboree (assembly GCF_028390025.1). NCBI lineage: Eukaryota > Metazoa > Chordata > Amphibia > Anura > Myobatrachidae > Pseudophryne > Pseudophryne corroboree. Next base: position 53,598,346 of record NC_086455.1, read on the forward strand.
GGATAATTAATACGCCTTTTCTTCGAAGAAGAATCATCATCTCGGCCATTACCTTTGTAAAGATCCGAGGTGCCGTGGACAATCCGAACGGCAGCGTCTGAAACTGATAGTGACAGTTTTGTACAACGAACCTGAGGTACCCCTGGTGTGAGGGGTAAATTGGAACGTGGAGATACGCATCCTTGATGTCCAAGGATACCATAAAGTTCCCCTCTTCCAGGTTCGCTATCACTGCTCTGAGTGACTCCATTTTGAACTTGAACTTCTTTATGTACAGGTTCAAGGACTTCAGATTTAGAATAGGCCTTACCGAGCCATCCGGCTTCGGTACCACAAAAAGAGTGGAATAATACCCCTTCCCTTGTTGCAGAAGAGGTACCTTGACTATCACCTGCTGAGAGTACAGCTTGTGAATGGCTTCCAACACCGTCTCCCTTTCGGAGGGGGACGTTGGTAAAGCAGACTTCAGGAAACGGCGAGGTGGATCTGTCTCTAATTCCAACCTGTATCCCTGAGATATTATCTGCAGGATCCAGGGATCTACTTGCGAGTGAGCCCACTGCGCGCTGTAATTTTTGAGACGACCGCCCACCGTCCCCGAGTCCGCTTGAGAAGCCCCAGCGTCATGCTGAGGCTTTTGTAGAAGCCGGGGAGGGCTTCTGATCCTGGGAAGGAGCTGCGTGTTGCTGTCTCTTCCCTCGACCTTTGCCTCGTGGCAAATATGAATAGCCCTTTGCTCTCTTATTTTTAAAGGAACGAAAGGGCTGCGGTTGAAAAGTCGGTGCCTTTTTCTGTTGGGGAGTGACTTGAGGTAGAAAGGTGGATTTCCCGGCTGTAGCCGTGGCCACCAAATCTGATAGACCGACTCCAAATAACTCCTCCCCCTTATACGGCAAAACTTCCATATGCCGTTTTGAATCCGCATCGCCTGTCCACTGTCGCGTCCATAAAGCTCTTCTGGCCGAAATGGACATAGCACTTACCCGTGATGCCAGTGTGCATATATCCCTCTGTGCATCACGCATATAAAGAAATGCATCCTTTATTTGTTCTAACGACAGTAGAATATTGTCCCTGTCCAGGGTATCAATATTTTCAATCAGGGATTCTGACCAAACTACCCCCGCACTGCCCATCCAGGCAGTTGCTACAGCTGGTCGTAGTATAACACCTGCATGTGTGTATATACTTTTTTGGATATTTTCCATCCTCCTATCTGATGGATCTTTAAGTGCGGCCGTCTCAGGAGAGGGTAACGCCACTTGTTTAGATAAGCGTGTTAGCGCCTTGTCCACCCTAGGAGGTGTTTCCCAGCGCTCCCTAACCTCTGGCGGGAAAGGGTATAATGCCAATAATTTCTTTGAAATTATCAGCTTTTTATCAGGGGCAACCCACGCTTCATTACACACGTCATTTAGTTCTTCTGATTCAGGAAAAACTATAGGTAGTTTTTTCATACCCCACATAATACCCTGTTTAGTGGTACCTGTAGTATCAGCTAAATGTAACGCCTCCTTCATTGCCAAAATCATATAACGTGTGGCCCTACTGGAAAATACGGTTGATTCGTCACCGTCACCACTGGAGTCATCGCCTGTGTCTGGGTCTGTGTCGACCGACTGAGGCAAAGGGCGTTTCACAGCCCCTGACGGTGTTTGAGTCGCCTGGACAGGCACTAATTGATTGTCCGGCCGTCTCATGTCGTCAAACGACTGCTTTAGCGTGTTGACACTATCCCGTAGTTCCATAAATAAAGGCATCCATTCTGGTGTCGACCCCCTAGGAGGTGACATCCCCATATTTGGCAATTGCTCCGCCTCCACACCAATATCGTCCTCATACATGTCGACACACACGTACCGACACACAGCAGACACACAGGGAATGCTCCTAATGAAGACAGGACCCACTAGCCCTTTGGGGAGACAGAGGGAGAGTTTGCCAGCACACACCAAAAGCGCTATATATATATCAGGGATAGCCTTATAATAAGTGCTCCCCTATAGCTGCTTTGTTATATAAAAATATCGCCATAAATTTGCCCCCCCTCTCTGTTTTACCCTGTTTCTGTAGTGCAGTGCAGGGGAGAGACCTGGGAGCCGTCCTGACCAGCGGAGCTGTGAGAGGAAATGGCGCCGTGTGCTGAGGAGATAGGCCCCGCCCCTTTTCCGGCGGGCTCGTCTCCCGCTATTTTGAGAAATCAGGCAGGGGTTAAATATCTCCATATAGCCTCTAGGGCTATATGTGAGGTATTTTTAGCCTTTATAGGTACTCATTTTGCCTCCCAGGGCGCCCCCCTCCCAGCGCCCTGCACCCTCAGTGACTGCCGTGTGAAGTGTGCTGAGAGGAAAATGGCGCACAGCTGCAGTGCTGTGCGCTACCTTTAGAAGACTGCAGGAGTCTTCAGCCGCCGATTCTGGACCTCTTCTGTCTTCAGCATCTGCAAGGGGGCCGGCGGCGCGGCTCCGGTGACCATCCAGGCTGTACCTGTGATCGTCCCTCTGGAGCTTGATGTCCAGTAGCCAAGAAGCCAATCCATCCTGCACGCAGGTGAGTTGACTCCTTCTCCCCTCAGTCCCTCGCTGCAGTGATCCTGTTGCCAGCAGGAATCACTGTAACATAAAAAACCTAGCTAAACTTTCTCTAAGCAGCTCTTTAGGAGAGCCACCTAGATTGCACCCTTCTCGGCCGGGCACAAAAATCTAACTGGAGTCTGGAGGAGGGTCATAGGGGGAGGAGCCAGTGCACACCACCTGATCGGAAAAGCTTTACTTTTTGTGCCCTGTCTCCTGCGGAGCCGCTATTCCCCATGGTCCTTTCAGGAACCCCAGCATCCACTAGGACGATAGAGAAATTATAATAGCAGGGAAATGCAACACCAAAATAAACAAGTACTTACCTAGTATTAAAGTGAGCAAGACTGATCTGTAGGGTTTCCCACAAGCAGGTTATCTGGTCTGGCGGCGTCACATATCTGCAGGAAGGAGACTAGGGTGAGCAAACACTCAGATAACACACCAGGGACACAGTATAGGTGCACAGCCCACAGAGGCGTACGTGCCCCAGGATAACCTGCTGCAACACAAAGGATGCGGCCAGACGCACGTAGCGGCCACCTACACACCGCCAATAGCGCGCCTGCTGTGTGAGCGCAAGGATCAGGTGACCAGCGGCAACCTCTAACGCCTGCAACCGCCAAAGGTCACAGCCACGGCGGAAACTACGCGCAGCAGGGTCTATACGCCCATCTCCCTCCTGCCCACAGCGCGGCCGCCGCTACCAACTGCGCCAGACCGTGGGGTGGTATGACAAAGTGGTATGGTCCAATAATGGGGTTCCAGTAGCAACAGTGTCGCTGGATGTTATTTATATGACTGAGACTAGTGAACGCAACAAGTCCTAGCTCCTAGATTATCCAAAACTGTGTTTCATTCCACTGAGGTTTTGTGTCTGACTTGTTCTTGTCCAGATGGCTGACCAATGAGACAATTATTCCAATCAGAACATCAATTCAGGATGATGGTTCATTTACCAATTATTTCTTTTGCTGTTGTTCCCAGGTAGCAGTTTGGGTTAGGGTATTGGTTAGTTTAGGGGTTTGGGCAAATGTATTACAGTTAGTTTAGGGTTTGGGGTGCTAGGGATAGGGTATAAGGGTTGGTGTAACAGTTTGGGTTAGGGTTAGTTAAGGGGTTAGGGCAGTGGTTCCCAAACTTTTTTGAATCACGGCGCCCTAGAGTGTCAGAATTTTTATCACGGCACCCCTAGTCCAAAAGTTTCTAATTGGGAAATTTATAAAAAAATATGAAATTAAGTAAATTATGTTTATATGTCATACTTAGGTTCAGTTATGTGGTGAGGGACAAGATTTGCTTCTGTTTGTACACATATTTTATGACTGGCAGCCACAAGTACTAGTTTTTCCTATTACATGGATAATAAATATTTTGAATTGGTTCTGGACCACCAACCCGAGGCACCCCTGCAAGTGTCCCGCGGCACCCCAGGGTGCCACGGCACACAGTTTGGGAACCACTGGGTTAGGGTATTAAGGAGAGGGTATTATGGTTGGTGTAGCAGTTTGGGTTACAGCAGTGGTTCTCAAACTCGGTCTTCGGGACTCCACACGGTTCACGTTTTCCATGTCACCCAGCAGCTGCACTGCGTATCACCAACTGCCACATTTTAAAAATCTACAGTTGACCTGCAAAACATAAACCGTGTGGGGTCCTGAGGACCGAGTTTGAGAACCTGTGGGTGGCAGTATTCAGGTTAGGGTAGGGTATTGGGGTTAGTTTAGTGGTTTGGGTTAGAGTATTATGGTTGGTGTAGGGGTTAGGGTATTAGGGTTAGTTTAGGGGGTTAGGGCAAAGGTTCCCAAACTGTGTGCCGTGGCTCCCTGGGGTGCCTCAGGACACTTGCAGGGGTGCCCTGGGTTGGTGGTCCAGGACCAATAAAAATTATTCATGGTCACTATAATAGGCAAAACCAGTGCTGGTGGCTGCCAGTCATAAAATATGTGGCCAAACAGAAGCAAATCCTGTCCCTCACTACACAACTGACCCTAAGGATGACATATGAACGCGATCTACTTAATGTAATATTTCTTTCTAAATTTCTCAAGATATTTTTAGCCTAGGGGTGCCGTGAAAAAAATTCTGATATTCTAGGGCACCGTGATTCCAAAAAGTTTGGAAATCACTGGGTTAGGGTATTAAGAATATGGTATTAGGATTGGTGTAGCAGTGTGGGTTAGGATATACAGGTTAGTTTAGGGGTTTGGGTTAGGGTATTACGGTTGGTGTAGGATTTTGGGTTAGGGTTAGTTCAGGGGCTTGCTTCAGGGAATTAGGGATATGGTATTAGAGTTGGTGTACTGGTTTAGGTTAGGGTGTTAGAGTTAGTGTAGGGGTTAGGTGTCACAGCCACCCGGTGTGTAGCGCCGGGGAGCTGCGGCTTACCCGTCAGAGGCTTGTGGACAGGTCCCGCTGTGGCGGGCAGTGGCTGGCGGAAGCGGACTTCAATTGATCGGACGGAGGTCTGGGAGCAGGGGGTGTGGTGACGTCAGTGCGGGCGGCGCCGGGCTCTGGGCACCGCCATCTTAGTCAGAGGCACGTGACCAGGGAAGGCCAATCAGAGGCCAGATTCACTGTATTTCTGCTGTAGTCAATCCTCGTGAGAGGCAGGGTATATCTAGGAGCATTTTGGACCATTCTGACGACAGTGCAATGTCTTCAACAGCTAGTCTGTATGCTAGTGCTCTGTGCTCCCAGTTTCCAGTGTGTGTGTGTGTGTGTGTGTGCTCTCGCTCCTGGTTTCTGTTATTATTGCAGTCCCGAAGTCTGGTTCCTACCTACCTGCCTAACTCCCACACTCCTAGATCCGAAAGGCTCCGAGTATTCTACTGCTGACTTCATACTGCCTCAGTCTGCCCAGAAGCAACTCAACCTCTGATCACGGTGTATCGGTTCCTACGCCTACCCCAGCAAAGTCAAACCAGCTCTCCAGTATAATCATCTTCTTCATCTTTAACGTCTACGTCTTCTATTATATACTTCATGAGAAGGAACTTAATTCAGCCAGCTCTCTTATCCCAGAGAGATAGCTGCTCAGTCCAAACTTAGCTTAAAAGCATCGGTACCAGCTTACCCAGAACTTTGTCCAACATGGTCACTTCTGTCCCGGAGAGTCCACCTTCCATCCTGAACCCAGTTCGGAATCACCAGTCTCGGCTAGTATACTTCTGACAGTTTGCACTGGCCAAATGGATCCAGCTGGAGCTCAGTTCTTGAGTACGGACCTCTTACAAACCATAGTGTTCACTCTAAGCTCCTTTCGCAGGGCGATGCGCCCTGCCCCTTTTCTGAGTGACAGAAAGCGCCCTGCCCGTTTGTGCCCGCCCTGCCGCCCTGTTAATCACCAAAGGACTGCCTTCTCCCCGCGCCAGCGCTGTCACTTCTCCCCGCGCCAGTGTGCTGTCATTTCTCCCCCCGCCGCACTGTTACTCCTCCCCCCGCCGCGCTGATAGCTCTCAGTTGAAGGTGGAGACAGGGTCAGCGTGCAGCGTGGAGGAGCAGCCAATCAGAGCCTGCGGTGTCTCCCGCCCGCCAGTCCTCCGGCATGGTTTGAAATTCCCCCTCACCACGGCGCTGCACGGCCATTCCCCCTCACCACGGCGACCTGGGCTCCGCCGTCAGCATCAAGAGACTGGACCCGCTGCAACGGTGAGTGCTGCTCTGCATCTGCCCGTCCTCCCCTCCCTCCCAGTGCTCTCTCCCTGGTGCAATGTGTATAACGTGCTCTCTACCTGGTGCAATGTTTCTCAGTGCTCTCTACCTGGTGCAGTGTTTCTCAGTGCTCTCTACCTGGTGCAATGTTTCTCAGTGCTCTCTACCTGGTGCAATGTGTATAACGTGCTCTCTACCTGGTACAATGTTTCTCAGTGCTCTCTACCTGGTACAGTGTTTCTCAGTGCTCTCTACCTGGTGCAATGTTTCTCAGTGCTCTCTACCTGGTGCAATGTGTATAACGTGCTCTCTACCTGGTGCAATGTTTCTCAGTGCTCTCTACCTGGTGCAGTGTTTCTCAGTGCTCTCTACCTGGTGCAATGTTTCTCAGTTCTCTCTACCTGGTGCAATGTGTATAACGTGCTCTCTACCTGGTGCAATGTTTCTCAGTGCTCTCTACCTGGTGCAGTGTTTCTCAGTGCTCTCTACCTGGTGCAATGTTTCTCAGTGCTCTCTACCTGGTGCAATGTGTATAACGTGCTCTCTACCTGGTGCAATGTTTCTCAGTGCTCTCTACCTGGTGCAATGTTTCTCGGTGCTCTCTACCTGGTGCAATGTTTCTCAGTGCTCTCTACCTGGTGCAATGTTTCTCGGTGCTCTCTACCTGGTGCAGTGTGTCTCAGTGCTCTCTACCTGGTGCAGTGTGTCTCAGTGCTCTCTACCTGGCGCAATGTGTATAACGTGCTCTGCCTGGCGCAAAGTGTAGAATGTGCTCTGCCTGGCGCAATATGTATAACGTGCTCTACCTGTCGCAGTGTGTATAGGAGGTTCTACCTGGTGCAGTGTGTATTAGCTGCACTATTGTGTGGTGTAATGTGAATTGCCACTATTATGTGGCCATGCCCCTAACCCCACGAAAAACAACGCCCCTAAATTTTCGCCTTTGGCGCGCACTGCCCATTCTTTATCGTGTGGGAATGGGAGGACCAAGCATTATAGTATGTACCTAATTTTGCCCTTCTAACTGAAAAATGTGCCCTCCCGAACGAAAAATGTGCCCTCCCGAATGAAAAATGTGCCCTACCCGTGATCAGCACCCTGCCCTAAAAAATTCCTAGAGTGAACACTACAAACCATCGCTGCTCGACTGGAAGGGTTGGAAATTACTCAGCGTCAGTTAACCCAGTGCCTTGAGGAGATTTTGAAACAAGATTCCTTCCAGTCCTCTTTGAACAGTGCGCATTCTTCAGTTCCGACCAGTTCCTTCGTTAGCCAGCTTACGTCTTCTCCAATGCAGTTATGGCTACCAACTCCCAACAAATTTAATGGGAACCCCAAGCAGTGCCGTGGCTTCCTAAATCAATGTGATGTGCATTTTACACTGCAACCAGGCAATTTCCCCATGTCCAAGACAAAGGTGGCCTACATAGTCTCCCTGTTGACCATATCGGCACTGGAGTGGGTTTCTCCCCTGTGGGAGATAGATGACCCAATACTTAACGACCATAAATTCATTTCCACATTCCCTAACATCTTTGATGAACCCGGACGGATTTCTGCAGAGATTATGCGCATCTGCCAAGGAAATAGAACTGTAGGGCAATACGTCGTGCAATTTCAAACTCTCGCCTCCGAATTAGGGTGGAATGAGGAGGCCCTAGTTACAGCATTCTGGAGCGGATTGTCCGAGCGTTTGAAAAATGATCTGGCGACTCAAGATTTGCCCCACAAGTTGGACGACTTGATCTCACTTTGTAATAAAGTTGACCTGAGGTACAGAGAACGCCAAGTTGAGAAGGGGAGGAGCAAGCGATTTCGGCCACGAGCTGCTTCTTCTTCATTACCCATTCCCTCAGCTCCAGATTCCACTGAGGAGCCCATGCAAATCATTCGGGCTCGTCTGTCTCCTGAGGAGTGGCAGAAGCGCCGTCGCGAAAACCTGTGTATGTACTGTGGGGATTCCAATCATCTCGCTGCTTCTTGTCCACGGAGACGGGGAAACTTCCGATCCTAAACGGTCCAGGAGAAGCCAGGTTAGGAGTAATTAACCATTCTACACAAAATTCCGAGTCTGAGTTTCTTGTTACATTGAAGTGTTCACAAGGAGTTTTTCATGTCTCTTCTCTTTTAGATTCTGGAGCTGGAGGGAACTTCGTCTCAGCTAACCTCGTTCAGAAACATCGAATTCCAACTCAGCCCTTAGATCAGGGAATTGTTCTTACCACGGTGGATGGCAACCAACTCTACAATGGAACTGTCTCCATATAAACCCTCGTCTTCTTAGTGTTCTCACTGACAGAGGAGTGGCGTTCAAGGTAAAACAAATTCTGGACTCTCAAAGACGTTATTGTTTTCTACAGTATATGTTGTATATGTATATGTTGTTGGAGAGGTTATGGGCCTGAAGAGAGTACTTGGGTTGATGCCTCCGCGAGTCATGCTCCTGCGTTAATGCAAAGGTTTCATATTCAGAATCCCAGGAAGCCGAAGCGATGTCCAGAGGCCACCCAGAAAGGGGGGAGTACTGTCACGGCCGCTGGGTGTGTAGCGCCGGGCAGCCACGGCTTACCCGTCAGAGTCTTGTGGATGGGTCCCCGCTGGCGCTGCGGTGGGCGGCAGCTGGCGGGAGTGGGCGGCAAGTGATCGGACAGAGGTCCGGGAGCAGGGGGTGCGATAACGTCAGTGCGGCTGCAGTGTGGGTGGTGCCGGGCTCTGGGTGCCGCCATCTTGGTCAGAGGCACATGACCAGTGAAGGCCAAAATAGAGGCCAGATTCACTGTATTCCTGCTGCATCTAATCCTCGTGAGAGGCAGGGTGTATATGGGAGCATTCTGGGCCATTCTGATGCCAGTGCAACATCTTCTGCAGCTAGTCTGCATGCTAGTGATCTGTTCTCCCAGTTTCCAGTGTGTGTGCTCTTGCGCCTGGTTTCTGTTATTATTGCAGTCCCAAAGTCTCATTACTACATACCTAACTCCCACACTCCTAGATCCGAACAGCTCCAAGTGGTCTACTGCTGGTGTCAGCCACCTCTGTTACCACCGTTACCGCCTCAGTCTGCGCAGGAGCGACTCAACCTATGATAACGGTGTACCGTTTCCTATGCCTACGTCAAATCTGGCTCTCCAATATCATCATCATCTTCTTCTTTAACGTCTACGTCTTCAATTATATACTTCATTTGAAGGAACTTCATTCAGCCAGCTCACTTCCATCCCCCCATAGAGATCGACGCTCAGGACAAAGGACTTTGTATCCGTACGTCACGCGTGTGCATTGCGGTGCATACGCATGCGCAGATTAGCCGTTTTTTTCCCCTGATCGCTGCGCTGCGAACGACCGCTAGCGATCAACCTCGAATGACCCCCAAAGTGTTTAGAAATTGCACCAGATGTCCCATATGTATATTAACCCAACGTTTGACAGTTATAGAAGACTGCTTTTATACAGTAGTGACCTAGTGATTGGGGACATCATCCAGACTCTTATCCTCTCCCACCTCCACCTGCCACCTGGACCCAATCCCCTCTCGCCTCCTCCACTCCCTCTCCCTCATTGCCTGCTCCCACATTGCTCACCTCTTCAACCAATCACTTTCCAAAGGGCATATTTCTGCAACAGGGTACACTGGTATTCCACATGGAATAACATCGGGGTGTAGAGTAGGATCTTGATCCGAGGCACCAACAGGCTAAAAGCTTTGACTGTTCCCAAGATGCTCAGCGCTGCCTCCTCTATAACCCCGCCTCCGTGCACAGGAGCTCAGTTTGTAAGTTGGTGCCTGCAGTGCAGGCAGCCAACAGGCAGGGTTGCTCCAGCAGCCCTAAGAAGAGCTATTTTAAAGAAGATAGAAGACTTCAAGGGCTGAAGCAGATACACTCTGGTGCTAGATATCTGTCACGATCCGGGTATCTGGACGCCATTTCTTACCTATCAGATGCCTTCTAAGGCTGGCTCAGCGCTCCAGGACCGGATCCCATCTGTTATCCTGATGTGCACATTCCCGCATCCTCTTCTGTCTTTCTGGACGCAGTTACAGTAACGCCTTATACATCTGGCATGGCGTCTCCCGCGGCCTCCGCCGCCGTCCCTGAGCTTCTGCATTCAGAGTGGCGATTACGTCAGCCGCGGCCTCCGCTGTGTCCGCGTGGTCGGATGTGCATCTGTCAGCCTGGCGTCTCCGGTGGCCGGCGCCGCCATTACTGTTTTCCAGACCACATGGATTACAATCCAAACTTCCCTCCAAGTGTCTGCATGGGCGCAGCCATCTTGGATTCTGTCAGCTGATCTTTCCTACCAATCCGTTGTCAGTATTATTAATTTGCATAATTGCCTAGCCAATGCCTTCCTTGCTGCAGGTATAAATAGGTTGTGCCTGAGCAAGGAAGGCGTCAGTGCTTTGGTTGTCAAACCTAGTTCCAGTTTGTCTCTCTTCTGTGAATGTCTTCCAGGTTCCAGTTCCTGTCTCCAGACTTCTGCTATAGAGACCCGCACCAGTATTCCATCTGCGGTGTAGTCTGACTCTCCGATCCATACTGGACTCACCTGTTTCCAGCTACAACATCACCTGCTTCCAGCTCAGCTTCCAGCAGTGTACAGCTTCTCTTAAAGGGCCGGTGTCCTTTCTGCAGTTTACCACTCTCCACCGGTATTATTATTTCTCCGCTCTCAAATTCTACATTTCATCTACATTGCATCGCTCTCAAGCTTTATTTATTATTTAACTGGTTCCAGCCAGTATCCACTCCGTGCCAACACCTGTCTGGTTCTAACCAGTACCCACAGCAGCATTTTATCTACAGCAGTCCAGCTTTCCCTGGAACACCAGCTGGTACGACCCTGGGCTTTCCTCATTGCTACAGTTGAGCCTGGTAAGGACTTTCCAACTTGCAGATAATAAGAACTGTCTCATACCACCAGAGCTCTGTGGTCCCTGCCACCCTGTAGTACCCAGGAACTGTATTATTATTTCTTTGCTGATTTTTATGTTACTTTTTACTGCTACTGTGATGCATGGAGTTTGTCATAAATAAATATCATTGACTTTTACTCAAGTTGTCGTGGTCACGCCTTCGGGCGGTTTCTCTTCATGTTACTTACATGTCCAGGGGTCTGATACAACCTCCCAGGTTCCGGTACATCTCAGCCCCTACAACTGAGGCTGCCTTCCGTCAGCTCAGGCCCTCAGTTGTGACAGTAAGCACTGACCAAATGAATCCAGCCGGAGACCAGGATCAAGCGGCCAGGCCGTTGCAAGAACTGGCAGCCCGACTTGAACATCAGGAGGCTGCACAGGGCCACATCATCCGCTGTCTCCAGGATCTCTCTACTCGGCTGGATGGGATTCAGACAACTCTCCGTGGATCAGGCGCATCTGGGGCGTCAACCACAGTGACTCCAACTATAACCCCACCCACCTTACCCGTTTCTGCTCCACGTCTTCATCTTCCAACGCCAGCAAAATTTGACGGATCTCCAAGATTCTGCAGGGGATTTCTCAACCAGTGTGAGATTCAGTTTGAGCTACAACCTGGCAATTTTCCCAGTGACCGTACAAAAATTGCCTACATCATCTCTCTTCTCAGTGGCTCAGCCCTTGACTGGGCATCACCGTTATGGGAGAGGTCCGACACCCTGCTATCTTCTTACACTGCATTCGTGTCAACATTCAGGCGCATCTTCGACGAGCCAGGCCGGGTAACTTCAGCTTCGTCTGAGATTCTCCGTTTACGCCAGGGATCACGTACTGTAGGACAATATCTTATACAGTTCCAGATCCTGGCATCTGAACTGGCATGGAACGACGAGGCCCTGTATGCTGCATTCTGGCATGGTTTATCCGAGCGTATTAAAGATGAGTTAGCTACCAGAGACTTACCCTCCAAGTTAGATGAGCTAATCTCACTTTGTACAAAAGTTGACTTATGTTTCAGAGAGAGAGCAACTGAGCGTGGAAGATCATCTGCTCCAAAATCTTCTGCTCCTCCTCCTCGCCAACTGTCACCAACTAAAGATGAACTCATGCAAATTGGCCGTTCCCGTTTAACTCCTGCTGAGCGCCGAAGACGTCTCTCTGAGTCTCTCTGTCTGTATTGTGCAGCTCCGTCTCACACTATTAATGCCTGTCCCAAACGTCCGGGAAAACTCCAAATCCTAGCTCGCCAAGGAGAGGGCCGGCTAGGAGTAATGATCTCCTCTCCATCTCCTCAAGATTGTAATCTCCCAGTCTCGCTTCAAGTTGCTCAACGTTATCAGAACGTCATTGCCCTCCTGGATTCCGGAGCAGCTGGGAACTTTATTACCGAAGCCTATGTTAAACGGTGGTCCCTACCCACCGAGAGACTTCCTTCCTCCTTTTCCTTAACTGCCGTGGATGGCAGTAAAATTTTTGATACAGTTATTGCTCTAAGGACTCTACCAGTTCGTCTGAGAGTGGGAGTTCTTCATTCCGAACTTATTTCACTTTTAGTGATTCCAAGAGCCACACATCCTGTGGTCCTGGGCCTTCCATGGCTCCGTCTTCACAATCCTACAATTGATTGGACGACTATGCAAATCCTGGCATGGGGTCCCTCCTGTGCTGAGACATGTTTGTTTAAAGTGTTGCCTGTCTGTTCTTCCTCCCCCAGGTCGTCTGATGTTCCACCTCCTCCATATCAAGATTTCACGGATGTGTTCAGTAAAGCTTCTGCTGATATCCTTCCTCCTCATAGAGAATGGGACTACCCGATTGATCTCGTTCCAGGGAAGGTTCCACCTCGAGGCCGAACTTATCCGTTGTCTCTGCCCGAGACGCATTCTATGGAGGAATACATTAAAGAGAACCTAGCAAAGGGGTTCATTCGACCTTCTTCTTCTCCAGCCGGCGCAGGCTTCTTTTTTGTAAAAAAGAAAGATGGTGGTCTGCGGCCGTGCATCGACTACAGAGGTTTGAACGACATTACCATCAAGAACCGCTATCCTTTACCCCTGATTACTGAGCTCTTTGACAGAGTTAGCGGAGCTACCATCTTTACAAAGCTGGACTTGAGAGGTGCATACAATCTCATCCGGATCCGTGAGGGTGACGAGTGGAAGACCGCATTTAACACCCGTGACGGACATTATGAGTACCTCATCATGCCCTTCGGATTGAGCAATGCTCCAGCTGTCTTCCAGCATTTCGTCAATGAGATCTTCAGAGACATTCTATACCGTCATGTCGTGGTCTATCTAGATGATATCCTCATTTTTGCCAACAATTTAGAGGAACATCGTTTTTGGGTAAAGGAGGTTCTGTCCCGTCTCCGTGTCAATCATCTCTATTGCAAATTAGAGAAATGCGTCTTTGAAGTCAAGTCCATTCCGTTTCTAGGGTACATTGTGTCCGGTTCCGGACTAGAGATGGATCCTGAGAAACTACAAGCAATCCAGAATTGGCCAGTACCCTTAACCCTCAAAGGGGTCCAGAGGTTCTTAGGGTTCGCCAATTATTACCGAAAGTTTATACGAGACTTTTCCACCATTGTGGCGCCTATTACTGCTTTCACCAAGAAGGGTGCTAACCCGTCCAAGTGGTCTGAAGAAGCCATGCAAGGTTTTCATCTTTTAAAACAGAGGTTCATCTCTGCGCCTGTCCTGAAACAGCCTGACATCGACTCTCCTTTCATCCTAGAGGTGGATGCCTCCTCCATTGGAGTAGGAGCGGTGTTATCTCAGAGGGCTAAAGATGACCATTTACATCCTTGCAGTTTCTTCTCACGGAAGTTCTCCCCAGCGGAACGCAACTATGCCATTGGCGACCAGGAGTTGCTAGCCATCAAGCTCGCTCTAGAGGAGTGGAGATATCTGTTGGAGGGAGCTTCTCATTCAATCACCATCCTTACAGACCACAAGAACCTTCTATATCTGAAAGGCGCACAATGTCTCAACCCTCGTCAGGCCAGAGGGGCACTTTTCTTTTCCAGGTTCGACTTTAAACTCCAGTTCTGTCCGGGCTCTCAGAATCGCAAGGCCGATGCCCTTTCCCGCTCATGGGAGCAAGAAAATGAGTCAGAGTCTTCAGACAAGCATCCTATTATAAATCCGTTGGCATTCTCCACGGTAGGGATGGACTCTACGCCCCCATCAGGGAAAAGTTTTGTGAAGCCGACACTAAGGAAGAAGCTCATGCATTGGGCCCATGCTTCCCGCTTTGCCGGACATACAGGTATCCAAAAAACCCTGGAGTTTATCTCTAGGTCCTATTGGTGGCCAACTCTGAAAAAGGACGTTTTGGAGTTTATTGCATCTTGCCCAAAGTGTGCTCAACATAAAGTATCCCGCCAGTCGCCTGCGGGGCAACTGGTTCCACTATCTGTTCCCCGTCGACCATGGACCCATTTGTCGATGGATTTTATTACAGATTTGCCCATGTGCAACAAGTTTAATACCATCTGGGTGGTAGTTGACCGGTTCACCAAGATGGCACACTTCATTCCTCTCACCGGTCTTCCGTCAGCTTCCAAGTTGGCTCAAGTATTCATACAAGAGATCTTTCGGCTCCACGGTCTTCCAGAAGAAATTATCTCAGATCGAGGAGTTCAATTCACAGCCAAATTCTGTCGAAGTTTATGTCAAGCCCTCCAAGTCAAGCTAAAGTTTTCCACGGCTTACCATCCTCAGACCAATGGTCAAACTGAGAGGGTGAATCAGGACTTGGAGTCCTTCCTCCGCATCTATGTGTCCTCCTCTCAAGATGACTGGGTTCAATTACTTCCCTGGGCCGAGTTCTGTCATAACAACCAGTATCATTCTTCATCTTCCTCAACACCATTCTTCACCAACTTTGGATTCCACCCTAAAGTCCCTGAGTTCCAACCGCTTCCAGCAACTTCTGTTCCCGCAGTGGATATCACCTTGCATCAGTTTGCCAATATCTGGAAGAGCGTACGATCAGCTCTGCTCAAGGCATCGTTCAGGTACAAGAAGTTTGCGGATAAGAAGCGTCGAGCAGTTCCTGCTCTCAAGGTGGGTGATCGGGTATGGTTATCCACGAAGAATTTGAGGTTAAGAGTTCCCAGTATGAAGTTTGCACCTCGCTACATCGGTCCTTTTAAAATTGATCAAGTCATCAATCCTGTTGCTTACAGACTCCAGTTGCCTCCCTTCTTAAAGATACCCAGGACATTCCATGTTTCCCTGTTGAAACCGCTAATCTTGAATCGGTTTCATTCCTCACTTCCTCCAACTCCGAAAGTCCAAACTCAACGAGGCGTTGAGTATGAAGTAGCCAAGATCCTGGACTCACGTCACCATTACGGTCAACTTCAGTATCTTATTGACTGGAAGGGTTATGGCCCTGAGGAACGTTCTTGGACCAATGCTTCTGATGTCCATGCTCCTGCCTTGGTCCGGAGATTCCATTCCAAGTTTCCTCAAAAGCCAAAGAAGTGTCCTGGGGCCACTCCTAAAGGGGGGGGGGGGGTGCTGTCACGATCCGGGTATCTGGACGCCATTTCTTACCTATCAGATGCCTTCTAAGGCTGGCTCAGCGCTCCAGGACCGGATCCCATCTGTTATCCTGATGTGCACATTCCCGCATCCTCTTCTGTCTTTCTGGACGCAGTTACAGTAACGCCTTATACATCTGGCATGGCGTCTCCCGCGGCCTCCGCCGCCGTCCCTGAGCTTCTGCATTCAGAGTGGCGATTACGTCAGCCGCGGCCTCCGCTGTGTCCGCGTGGTCGGATGTGCATCTGTCAGCCTGGCGTCTCCTGTCTCCGGTGGCCGGCGCCGCCATTACTGTTTTCCAGACCACATGGATTACAATCCAAACTTCCCTCCAAGTGTCTGCATGGGCGCAGCCATCTTGGATTCTGTCAGCTGATCTTTCCTACCAATCCGTTGTCAGTATTATTAATTTGCATAATTGCCTAGCCAATGCCTTCCTTGCTGCAGGTATAAATAGGTTGTGCCTGAGCAAGGAAGGTGTCAGTGCTTTGGTTGTCAAACCTAGTTCCAGTTTGTCTCTCTTCTGTGAATGTCTTCCAGGTTCCAGTTCCTGTCTCCAGACTTCTGCTATAGAGACCCGCACCAGCATTCCATCTGCGGTGTAGCCTGACTCTCCGATCCATACTGGACTCACCTGTTTCCAGCTACAACATCACCTGCTTCCAGCTCAGCTTCCAGCAGTGTACAGCTTCTCTTAAAGGGCCGGTGTCCTTTCTGCAGTTTACCACTCTCCACCGGTATTATTATTTCTCCGCTCTCAAATTCTACATTTCATCTACATTGCATCGCTCTCAAGCTTTATTTATTATTTAACTGGTTCCAGCCAGTATCCACTCCGTGCCAACACCTGTCTGGTTCTAACCAGTACCCACAGCAGCATTTTATCTACAGCAGTCCAGCTTTCCCTGGAACACCAGCTGGTACGACCCTGGGCTTTCCTCATTGCTACAGTTGAGCCTGGTAAGGACTTTCCGACTTGCAGATAATAAGAACTGTCTCATACCACCAGAGCTCTGTGGTCCCTGCCACCCTGTAGTACCCAGGAACTGTATTATTATTTCTCTGCTGATTTTTATGTTACTTTTTACTGCTACTGTGATGCATGGAGTTTGTCATAAATAAATATCATTGACTTTTACTCAAGTTGTCGTGGTCACGCCTTCGGGCGGTTTCTCTTCATGTTACTTACATGTCCAGGGGTCTGATACAACCTCCCAGGTTCCGGTACATCTCAGCCCCTACAACTGAGGCTGCCTTCCGTCAGCTCAGGCCCTCAGTTGTGACAATATCATTCTGATATCTCCTGCTGCAGCTCCATCACCTCCCCCAGCGGCGCTGTATACTCCGCGTCCCTGGTTGCCGGGTACTTACAACGGAGGCTCCGGCTCTTCACCCAGGGCACACACACTAACTGAAGTTCTCAGGGATCACGTGGCCGCTCTCAGGGAGGAGGTAAGAGGGTCCCCCAGGTGGGACCCACTGGAAATCGCGATCCGGCGCGGCCATTAGGAGGCGGGCCACGCGCACTGGCGTGGACACTGTGGCTGTAAAGGGACCCCACTAGACCACCAGGGAGAGGGCACAGGTCGGATTAGGCTATAATCCATTGTATTAAGGCCCGCAGCACCCGGTGGTGAAGTCCAGCAGGGGGATAAGGCTCTGGCCTGTAGCCCCTCCCCCAGCCCCTGGGCGCCGTTTAGCGTAAATGTTCCCACCCTGGAGCTGCATCTCTGTCCCCCTCACTCCCTGTCAGCGTTTGGGCGCCATTACGCACAGCTGCGCTGATTCTGGGACTGCTGGGTGATGCCTCCTCTGTAAAGCCGCCTGCATCATCAGCGCTGTGCATTTACAGGACACTTAAGTATTCTACATGTTAGTTAGGAACAAGTGCATACTCAGGGTTATTTAGTACAAGTACCCTGTGATATTCATCCAGTTTTTACTGTGCATTGATATATCTGTTTATATACATAGCTTTACTCAGTAATAGTATTGCTAGTCCAGTGCAGTTTTATTGTGTGTCATAATTCCTGCATTGTACATGTGACTGTGTGTGTGCGTATAGCTGCTGGGTGATCTCTACTTCGTGCATCTCACTCCTACTGCTATCCCTATATTCTGTAACCTGAGGGGGCTCCGTGCATCAGGGTTATTAGATAATATAGGTATTTCACAGGATATACGTATTTTGTATTTTTCTCTGTGTTTTTCAGTCACATTTTACCTCAGAAATCCTCTATTTGTCCTGTCACACTGCACAGGGGGTTTGTGTTAGGTATTATATCTGCAGATAATGGCCCTCATTCCGAGTTGTTCGCTCGCTAGCTGCTTTTAGCAGCCGTGCAAACGCTAAGCCGCCGCCCTCTGGGAGTGTATCTTGGCTTAGCAGAAGTTCGAACTAAAGTATCGCAGCGCTGCTACAAAAAAAGATTGTGCAGTTTCCGAGTAGCTCGAGACCTACTCCTAGCTTGCGATCACTGCAGACTATTTCGTTCCTGTTTTGACGTCACGAACACGCCCTGCGTTCGGCCAACCACGCCTACGTTTCCCCAGCCACTCCTGCGTTTTTATCTGACACGCCTGCGTTTTTACACACACTCCCCGAAAACGGTCAGTTACCTCCCAGAAACACCCACTTCCTGTCAATCACTCTGCGGCCAGCAGTGCGATTGAAAAGCGTTGCTAGACCTTGTGTGAAACTGCAATGGCTTTTGTGAAAGTACGTAGCGCGTGCGCAGTGCGTCCCATGCGTAGAAGTGCCTTTTTTTTGCCTGATCGCTGCAATGCGAACGAAAGCAGCTAGCGATCAACTCGGAATGACCACCACTGTACTGTGTCGCCCGTGATTTATGCTTTCATATGTCAGCTACAGGGGGGGGCGATGGGTCTGGGGCTGATTCCGCCATGCGCGGTTATGATGTCCCAGATGCATCTGAGGATAACATGGCTGTGGAGGGTTCAGGTTTTGGGGGTTCTGTACCCCCCAGTCAGTTTGTAACAACAGCACATCAGGGCCCGCCTTGGTCTGTCTTTTCTAATTTACTGACTACGCTGGTAACTAGACTATGGGACCTCCTGTGCCTTATCAGCCTTATATGGTCTTTGCGGGTAATCCGCCATGGACAGATGCTCTGTCCACTCAGTTACAGCACTTGAATAACTCTTTGGATAAACGTATTCCTGACCCTCGTCCGCCTAAGACTAAACCTAAGATATTCTCTATGCGGGCTGTTACTTCCTCTCAATCCACGCATGTTCCGGATACCTCTTCCGATGAAGATGGCGTGTATACTGACCCCACAGACTCTGATCATGACGTTTCTGATGGGGAATCTGTTTCACAGGTGGATGTTCCTGATCTCTTAGAGGCTATCAGGCTCATTCTTCAGATTGATGATGATCCTGAGCCTGCTACTACAGCTAAGAAACCGGACAGGTTCAAACGTCAGAAGGTTACTAAATTGGTTTTACCTCATTCTGACCACTTGGTTGACATACGTCAGGAATCCTGGGAGAACCCAGGAAAGAAATTCACTCCGCACAAGAAGATGCTAGCCCTTGCAGCAGAATTGAGTAAAAATTGGGAAACGCCACCGTCGGTGGACTCACAAATCGCAAGGCTGGTGGTATCATCTGGAAAACAAACAAATACCAGGTCGGCGCTTGAAAATCCAATAATACTGCCAAATATAATAAAACAATTTATTTAGCTAGCAAAAAAATATATAAAACACAAAAAGAAACATACAAAAATAAAAACTAATAATGGACCACAATAATATATAACACATAAAACTTGGGTGTAATTACACCTCAGATAATAGCATATATATGCCTATAATAAAAACATATAGGAGTGGGTCACCGGTTTTCACCTATATAGCTTTCAATATACTGGATTCTAAGTTGTTCAGTCTCTCACAGTTCAGAAAGAATATGTCCTCCGGCTAATAAATTCAGCCTCTGTAACCATATATGTAAAGTATAATTTTCCACGTGATGGATATGATATGAAAGAACCGTACGGTTTCAATTACTCACTGAATCGCTGTCCTTGCTTTCCTATGCACGGTGGGTAATGCAAAGCCGCTCTCTATCACCCTTTGCACGGGTGAGACATCCGTCGGCGGCGCCCGCAGGGATGGATGTTTTCTTTAACACAGCACAGAGTTGGTAAGCTAAACTGCCGTGTATTATTCCTGATTGGAAATAGCCATGCTCAGCAAGACAGGCTGATGGTGTGAAAAATTGTGAAGAAATGAAGAGTCCGGTCTCTTCACAAGCAGGCTGATTGCCGGCAACAGGTTACAGACAACTTGATATTATAGAACAGCAGGTGTATTTCTCCTGTGAGCACTTGGATGGTCTCGGTGATATTCTCAGTGACCCGTCCTCTCTGTGTCCTCAACGCGTTTCTCCGCACCCCAGGCGGCTTCTTCAAGAGGCAAAGTATTCCCTTCTGAGCACTTTCTATCTTTTATACCCTGTGCTTTGTAATTAGTGAGAATAGGTGTGTACAAAATCACAGCAGGTGCCTCATTTATCAATCTCTTACAAGGCTAGGGGTTAGCTCAGGGAATCAGTTAATAAGGTCCATTACATAAATTATTATAGTTCTACCTATAATAATAATATATATAACCTAATACAATTTAATCATAATAATTAATATAAAAGAAAAAATGTGTTGCTAAGCGGACAGAACAAAATACTACATAACTCCATCAGTCTGTAGAAATCCATAGTGCCACCTGTTTAAAAGCACATATATCTCATAGAGGATAGAAATATATTCATTACATTACTTTAATCACAGTACGTAATATATTTCTATCCTCTATGAGATATATGTGCTTTTAAACAGGTGGCACTATGGATTTCTACAGACTGATGGAGTTATGTAGTATTTTGTTCTGTCCGCTTAGCAACACATTTTTTCTTTTATATTAATTATTATGATTAAATTGTATTAGGTTATATATATTATTATTATAGGTAGAACTATAATAATTTATGTAATGGACCTTATTAACTGATTCCCTGAGCTAACCCCTAGCCTTGTAAGAGATTGATAAATGAGGCACCTGCTGTGATTTTGTACACACCTATTCTCACTAATTACAAAGCACAGGGTATAAAAGATAGAAAGTGCTCAGAAGGGAATACTTTGCCTCTTGAAGAAGCCGCCTGGGGTGCGGAGAAACGCGTTGAGGACACAGAGAGGACGGGTCACTGAGAATATCACCGAGACCATCCAAGTGCTCACAGGAGAAATACACCTGCTGTTCTATAATATCAAGTTGTCTGTAACCTGTTGCCGGCAATCAGCCTGCTTGTGAAGAGACCGGACTCTTCATTTCTTCACAATTTTTCACACCATCAGCCTGTCTTGCTGAGCATGGCTATTTCCAATCAGGAATAATACACGGCAGTTTAGCTTACCAACTCTGTGCTGTGTTAAAGAAAACATCCATCCCTGCGGGCGCCGCCGACGGATGTCTCACCCGTGCAAAGGGTGATAGAGAGCGGCTTTGCATTACCCACCGTGCATAGGAAAGCAAGGACAGCGATTCAGTGAGTAATTGAAACCGTACGGTTCTTTCATATCATATCCATCACGTGGAAAATTATACTTTACATATATGGTTACAGAGGCTGAATTTATTAGCCGGAGGACATATTCTTTCTGAACTGTGAGAGACTGAACAACTTAGAATCCAGTATATTGAAAGCTATATAGGTGAAAACCGGTGACCCACTCCTATATGTTTTTATTATAGGCATATATATGCTATTATCTGAGGTGTAATTACACCCAAGTTTTATGTGTTATATATTATTGTGGTCCATTATTAGTTTTTATTTTTCTATGTTTCTTTTTGTGTTTTATATATTTTTTTGCTAGCTAAATAAATTGTTTTATTATATTTGGCAGTATTATTGGATTTTCAAGCGCCGACCTGGTATTTGTTTGTTTTCTATTGCTAATTGCTGAGGAGGCTGGCTACCTCCTTACCAGGTGGCTGCTGATTCCAATTCACATTTACACAGTTCTGCCCAGCGCCAACAAACCTTATTTTTTGTTTCTGGTGGTATCATCTGCTCTGCCTGTAACTACCGTCACTTCTCTCAAGGAGCCGACGGATAAGCGTGTGGAGCAGGGACGTGCAGGCAGGGGAGTCAGTGCCTCACCTGTCATTAACGACTAAAATAATACAAAGAAGATACTTATGACACATATTCTGTGTCATAAGTATTTGCTTTAGCCTTTATATTATACTAATCATTTTCTCCTTCGTCCTAGAGGATGCTGGGGACTCCAAAAGGACCATGGGGTATAGACGGATCCGCAGGAGCTTGGGCACACTATAAAGACTTAAAACTGGGTGTGAACTGGCTCCTCCCTCTATGCCCCTCCTCCAGACCTCAGTTAGACTTTGTGCCCAGAAGTGAATGGACACACACTAGGGGAGCTCTGAGTTTCTCTAAAAGACTTTATGTTAGGTTTTTTATTTTCAGGGAGACCTGCTGGCTACAGGCTCCCTGCAGCGTGGGAGTGAGGGGGGAGAAGCAGGACCTACTTCTGTGAGTTTCAAGGCTCTGCTTCTCGGCTACTGCACACCATTAGCTGCAGAGGGTTCGATCACTTGGTGCGCCTAGCTGCTTGTTCCCGGAGCCACGCCGTCACCCCCTCACAGAAGCCGGAAGAAAGAAGCCGGGTGAGTATGTGAAGAACAGAAGACTTCAGTGACGGCAGAAGACTTCAGTAACGGAGGTACAGTGGTAGTGCTGCGCTCCATGCTCCCATACACCAACGGCACTCACAGGGTGCAGGGCGCTGGGGAGGAGCGCCCTGGGCAGCAGTTACTGGGTTTTCCTAAAGGGGCTGACACAAAGTGGATTAGTGCCTGGGCACTGTAGTCCTACCCCCGTCAGAGTATACCCTACCTACCCCCCCCCCCCCCCCCCCCCCCTCCCTACCCGCACAGCCAGCTTCCCAGGCTTATTCAGGAGGGATAAATATATATATATATATATTTTTTTTTTATTTTTTTTTATTTATGTTATTAACATTATTCTGGGGCCGGGGGTTTTGGCGCTCGTTCCCACCACCCCCCCCTCTCCCCCCACCCGGCAGCTCAGTGTGGCGCATTGCGCGCCGTTGCCATGGCCGCCACTGAGCTTCCCGCCTAGCGCGCCCGACGGGGCCGAGGCGCTTCGCCCCGGACCCCGCCAGCATGCTCCCACAGCACGCCGGTCTCCGAAGGAGCCGAGACGGAAGGGAGTGCGCTAGGGGGGAGCACAGCGGGCAGGTAAGCGGTAGCGGGCAACTCCGGGGCTCCGTGTATCGGACCCCGCCGGCGGTTGCAGCGCACTGTGCGCTAGTTGTTCAGCAGGCCCCATGGGTGCAGGGCGCTGGGGGGGAGCGTCCTAGGCAGCATTTCTAAATTTTCCCTAGTGGGGGATTATGCCCGGATTCCGGGTGTCTTCACCCGCCGGGGCACCATAACATGAGCACTGCGCTCAGGGGCTCCCACACACCAACAGTTCCGTGGGTGCGAGGCGCAGGGGGGGGCGCCCTGGGCTGCATGTAGTATTGTATATATTATATACATGAGATATAGCCCTGTATACCTTAAATGCATTATGGTAGGTGGGCGTAAGCACGCTGGGAAGAGCGGAGCTTAGCCTTAACATAGGAGTCGACGCCATTTTTACTAGGTCCCCGCCAAAATTATTTCCCGAAAGTGGGGGACTCAGTTCTTAATGCTACAGGGTAAGGTAGCATTATGTTATTTAAGGGGCGCAGACGACTGGTGGTGTTAACACGAGGTCATTGTTTTCCTTTTTTCACAATAATTATGTCGACAGATGTGAGGATTTGGTCGACAGCTCCTGTGGGGATGACTGGCGTTTTCGCCGACACTGGCCAGTATTTGGTTTAAACACTTAAGTTTAAGCAGGTGGCTTTTGTGTACTTAAAAATAAGTAAGCACGTTAGAGGGGACACGACAGTCGGTCGATATCCTGTCGGCGTCAATGGTAATGCCTGGGGAAGACTTTTACAGACTGTAAATGCCTTGTACCTATATTGCTTTGTATATATATATATATATAGATATATATATAATATGTAGCGGGAGTCTTATTACATTTGTAGAGGTATGCTTTCCTCAGACCCCTTAGGGGGCCCAGAATATTATTATTTTGGCCCGTTTACTAGTCCGTGCTGTCGACATTTACTCCGTTTCTGTCGACCGTAAAGTTCCTGGTAGTTCACATCGGGGGCACGTCAGTACATGGTCATACACTCTCACAACACACTACTGTCACTAGGGACCTAACGGGTCTGGGTAATCCACTTGCGTATAGGTTACGTCTATACGTATATATGTGTAGATATAACTTTATATATGTATCATTACGATACGGGTGTTGTATTGTGTATTACATTATGTATATCCATGTATGCTGAGATAATGGTATTCTCATGTACTGACCGCTCTGTTGATTAAGTTATAGTTGTCCAGGACGAGTTGGTTTCGATCCTCGCAAGGAGTCTGAATATTAGTCTCTTCACAACGCGGAGAGAAAAGTGTGGCAGTCAACTCCTGATCGACGCAGGGTCGTTCGCAAAGGATCATACACAGGCAGCTAAGTGAAAGTTTATTTTTATGTTTGGACATTATATGTAATGTACGCACTTGGGGGAGTGCGATAGTTGGGTCAGCATCCACTGGACTGATCCTACTCAGGGGGCGTAGGCTTGCCTATGTTTATTTTTTCCTTATAACATTACAGCAGGCTGTCACGGGACAGCAGGTGGTGTGACCGGAAAAATGCGGAAGAGGTCTCCGGGAGATGCTGGGGAGAGATATATAGCTGCTGGTGTGGCCTCTCTTCAGTCAATCTCGGCGGTATCCGCTGGTAAGTCTAAATTAGTGAATTAGCCTCCTTTACAACGGTTGGCGACGCATTCTTTTGTGGTATGCAGTCGTTTTCACCGGTTCGATACCGTTCTTTTTTCCTTTTCTGTGAAGACAGTGGAAGGTGAAAAGGTAAGTGTTCTGCAGCCTTGTTAGGTTCGCAGAAGTGGATGTAGTTTTCTGTTTCCACTACCTACATCACTTATCGCTGAGTCTGTCTGTCTGGTCCCCACTCCGGTGACCACTTGTTTATCAAATTTCAGTTAATCCAGGAATAGACTAGCACCTGTGAGTTATTTATAGAAGCCAAAGGGGAACATTCTGAGCTAAGGTTGTTGCCCCTTGCTATTTTATCTAATAGATCTTGCCTTTCCTCTATGGAAGGGGAGGTAGCACGCGACGCCATACAAATGTGCGTCAAGTTCAGGACATTGGTTGTCCTTGTAAGATCCCCAGCATCCTCTCCGCGGTGCATGTCGTTGTTTATCCCTGACTGTTCTTCGGCGCAGGGATTGGCATGGTGTTACCAATGACGCAGACGTCTGAAGTGGGTTTCAGAGTTGATACTGACCGGTTAGGGTTAGGTGTTTTTCCTGTGGAAAGAGGTCTGGGGATCCAGAGTGCAATCGGCGTTGAGGTGACACCTCATCCATAAGTTCCATTAATAAGACAGATGGATGCGGCATAAGAAGCCTTTTGCGGTGAGCAGGTCTAATACCGGAGCGGGTTTCATGGGACCGGTTAGAAATGTGGTCCAGGTCTCACCTGCGCATGCACCGGACTATAATCAAAACGGCCAGGACTTCGCTCCTGTGCTGTTTGCTTGGTTCTTTCCTTCTAGAGCAGGGCTGGCCAAACCGGTCCTCGAGATCTACCAACAGTTCATGTTTTCCAGGCCTCCTGGAGATCTGTAGAATTGTCAGTTAGGAATGAATGCAGCACATCTTAATTAGTAATGACTACACCTGTGCACCAGCTAGGTGGTCTGGAAAATGTGAACTGTTGGTAGATCTCGAGGACTGGTTTGGCCAGCCCTGTTCTAGAGGAATGAAGGTTAGGGATCCAGGTTTAGACCCTGGTGTCCGTGTATTCAGATCTCCGAAGCTGGAGAGCAGTCCTTTGCAAGGGACGTATTTCCAGAGGGTGTGGTCAAGTTGGGAAGCTTGTCCGCTGTAAGTTTTCTTGAAATATTCTTCATGTTCTGTCCGTATTAATTCTGCCAGACGACTTGTCAGCAATGGCATAAGTAAGCCGCTAGTGCGGAACAAGGAAAAAGCGGAACTGACAGAAGATGCACAGTTTGCAGTTGAGTGGGATGTCTGGTAAAAGCTATATTAACAGCCTTCGTTCCGGAGGCAAACGACGGAGAAATAAATTTCCTCTGCGGACACGATATCCAGCCGGGGAAAAATTCTGTCATCATCGAGATGCTTTCCCGGACGTGACAAGTCGTTGTGGAATGTCGCAATTGGTCATGTTGGCGTCTCTCTTCAATGAGAGGCATCGAGGAGATTGTTCCAGGTTAAGGGACACTCAAGTTATAACAGTAGACATCCTTGTGACACCGTGGGTGTTTTTAGTCGGTCTAGGGGGCCTCTCCGCTTCACCTTTCTGACAGTGGTAAGCGGAAGATGATCTGAGGCTCCTAAAATACGGTTTAGTCAGCAAGGGTTGGCTATCCAGTTTTCATAAGAAATTACTGCCCTCTTCCTTTACGTGAGGTAATGTTACAATAAGATCATGGCGTGTATTAGCACGTAACGCGTCTGCGTCTGGCGACGAGACGGTTGAAGGTCATGTCCTAAGTCGAAAGGTTGTTCCCAGTGAAGTAGTTTCTTCAAATATTTAGGCTACGACAGAACTAACGGCACAACGCTTCCACCATTGTTGGAGTAATTATGTGTCTCGGTGTGTAGCCAGGAAGGCTCCTTTGGAGGACTTTCAGCTAGCTCATGCTTAGCCATACAAGCCGAGGTGGAGGAAAGCCTAATAAGTTTCTGTACGAAATGTCTTTCTTGGAAAGTGGTCAGGCTATTGACTTTGACGTCCGCAAGGCGGGTGTCGGAAGTGGTGGTCTTGGCTCACAAGAGCCTTGTTTGATCTTTCAGGTAGATAGAGAGGAATTGAGTTCCCGGTTGGTACTTCTACCAATAGTGTTTTCTGGCTTTCACAGAAATCGGCCTATGTTGATGCCGGGGGTTACTTAGGCATTAGCTGGTTCAAATTCCCTTGGTATAGTCTGGGATTTGAGTAGGTAGGTCATCACTTTGGCTCACTTTGGAAAAGCAGAGGCCCTGTGGGTCTGGTGTGTTCCCATCTTGATTTGGGAGACTGTTTATACAGTCGGTTACATGCTGAATCTGTGATGAAGCTTGACATGTTCGTTCTGCGACTGCTTTGTCGTCACCGAAGTCGGTGGAGGTTTCTTCCTTTGGAAAGATGGGTTTTTTCTTGGGCGGATGCCCGAGGAGTCTCGGCGGTTCAGATATTGCCGAGCGAATTCTTGATCGGGGTCAAACGCTTTTACTATGCTTTACAAGTTTGATACCCTGATTTGGGGACCTTATGTTTGCTCACTCGGTGTTGCAGAGTAGTCCGCACTCTCCCGCCCGTTTTGGAGCTTTGGTATAAACCCCATGGTCCTTTTGGAGTCCCCAGCATCCTCTAGGACGTAGGAGAAAATAGGATTTTGGTACCCACCGGTAAATCCTTTTCTCTTAGTCCGTAGAGGATGCTGGGCGCCCGTCCCAGTGCGTTCTGTGTCTGCAGTTATTGCTTTTGGTTACACCTTGGTGGTGTGTCTTTTCGGAAGGGCGGTGGCTACCGTTGTTCATGCCATGGCATGCGGGGTCTTAATTTTGCTTATGTGGACACACCGTTTTGTGTTACATATTTTTCAGCATGTGGCTGTGTTTTGTTCATGCCGTTGCCTGGTATTCTACTGAATGCCACGTTCTACGGTGTGTTTGAGGTGTGAGCTGGTATGACACTCACTCTGTTTGTAACAATAAATTCTTTCCTCGAAATGTCCATCTCTTCTGGGCACAGTTTTCTAACTGAGGTCTGGAGGAGGGGCATAGAGGGAGGAGCCAGTTCACACCCAGTTTTAAGTCTTTATAGTGTGCCCAAGCTCCTGCGGATCCGTCTATACCCCATGGTCCTTTTGGAGTCCCCAGCATCCTCTACGGACTAAGAGAAAAGGATTTACCGGTAGGTACCAGAATCCTATTTTTACCTTTAGTGTACTTTTGGTGCCTCCAGCTGTCAATACTAAAGTAGTGGAAGCGGGGGGGGGGGCGGGGCCCAAACATCAAGCAGTAAAAGCCCATTCAAAAAATCACTGAAAGCAGCACTAATATGAGTGCCTCCTTCAGAGGGGTGTGCTTTCAGCCCAAATGAAAGCATGCCCCGGTCACTGTGGAAGTTGTGATTGGGTGGGGGCGGCTTGTAGGGGGGGAACCACCAAGGCACGTGTCCGCCCTGTCATCTTGGATTTTTTTTTTTTGGACCACTCCGGTAACCCTAGCTAACCCCCCCTCCCTCACCCATCACCTCTCCAGTCCTGTTCTGCCTGTGATGCTCAGAGCCCCGCAAGGAGCTGGGAGAGCGCAGAGTGACGTCACACACCCGGATGTGCCGCCGTATGATCCAGGCCGGGATGAGGGAGATGTTGGTGCGGCTGCTGACAGCGCTGCTGCTCGTCGTGTACCTGCTCTGGGCTACCCTGTGCAATGTCACCGGGATGTGGTCGGTGCCAAGGCTGGGGTGTCCACCCCAGTTAGTGTCCCCCTACAATTTTGCTCATTTTATGGTGCCCACCAAAACTTGGGTCATTCCACTGTGCCCGTCCCAGCTTGGCTCACACTATGCCCAGCACACCACCTGCCCAGCAGGGCCCACCACTCCCCCATGAGCTGACCTCCCTGCCCAGCAGAGCCCAGTACTCCCCCATGAGCTGACCCCCTGCCCAGCAGAGCCCAGCACTTCCCCATGAGCTGAGCCCCCTGCCCAGCAGAGCCCAGCACTCCCCCATGAGCTGACCTCCTTTCCCAGCAGAGCCCGGCACTCCCCCATGAGCTGACCTCCCTGCCCAGCAGAGCCCAGCACTCCCCCATGAGCTGACGCGCTGCCCAGCAGCAGAGACCACAGCACACCGCACCTCAGCGCTGGACCGGTCTCTCCGCTCCAGCACCTTCCAGCTGTACTTGTAAAGGCTTCCTTCGAAGCGGATTGGTTGCCATGGGCTACTTCTCCACTGGTTATTTCTCTGACGTCCTAAGTGGATGCTGGGACTCCGTAAGGACCATGGGGATTAGCGGCTCCGCAGGAGACTGGGCACAACTAAAGAAAGCTTTAGGACTACCTGGTGTGCACTGGCTCCTCCCACTAAGACCCTCCTCCAGACCTCAGTTAGATTTCTGTGCCCGGCTGAGCTGGATGCACACTAGGGGCTCTCCTGAGCTCCTAGAAAGAAAGTATATTTAGGTTTTTTATTTTACAGTGAGATCTGCTGGCAACAGGCTCACTGCAACGAGGGACTAAGGGGAGAAGAAGCGAACCTACCTAACTGGTGGTAGCTTGGGCTTCTTAGGCTACTGGACACCATTAGCTCCAGAGGGATCGACCGCATGGAACCGGCCATTGATGTTCGGTCCGGGAGCCGCGCCGCCGGCCCCCTTACAGAGCCAGAAGCAAGAAGAGTCCGAAAAATCGGCGGCAGAAGACATCAGTCTTCACCAAGGTAGCGCACAGCACTGCAGCTGTGCGCCATTGCTCCTCATACACACTTCACACTCCGGTCACTGAGGGTGCAGGGCGCTGGGGGGGGCGCCCTGAGCAGCAATAAAAACACCTTGGCTGGCAAATATATCACAATATATAGCCCCAGAGGCTATATATGTGATAAATACCCCTGCCAGATTCCATAAAAAAGCGGGAGAAAAGTCTGCGAAAAAGGGGCGGAGCTATCTCCCTCAGCACACTGGCGCCATTTTCTCTTCACAGTGCAGCTGGAAGAAAGCTCCCCAGGCTCTCCCCTGTAGTTTTCAGGCTCAAAGGGTTAAAAAGAGAGGGGGGGCACTAAATTTAGGCGCAATATATGTATACAAGCAGCTATTGGGGGAAAAATCACTCAGTTATAGTGTTAATCCCTGCATTATATAGCGCTCTGGTGTGTGCTGGCATACTCTCTCTCTGTCTCACCAAAGGACTTTGTGGGGTCCTGTCCTCAGTCAGAGCATTCCCTGTGTGTGTGCGGTGTGTCGGTACGGCTGTGTCGACATGTTGGATGAGGAAGGTTATGTGGAGGCGGAGCAGAGGCCGATAAATGGGATGTCGCCCCCTGTGGGGCCGACACCAGAGTGGATGGATAAGTGGATGGTATTAACCGACAATGTCAACTCCTTACATAAAAGGCTGGATGACGTAACAGCTGTGGGACAGCCGGATTCTTAGCCCCGCCTGCCCAGGCGTCTCAACGGCCATCAGGGGCTCAGAAAAACGCCCGTTACCTCAGATGGCAGACACAGATGTCGACACGGAGTCTGACTCCAGTGTCGACGAGGTTGAGACATATACACAATCCACTAGGAACATCCGTTACATGATCTCGGCAATGAAAAATGTGTTACGCATTTCTGACATGAACCCAAGTACCACATAAAAGGGGTTTTATTTTTGGGGAGAAAAAGCAGCCAGTGTTTTGTTCCCCCATCAGATGAGTGAATGAAGTGTGTGAAAAAGCGTGGGTTCCCCCGATAAGAAACTGGTAATTTCTAAAAAGTTACTGATGTCGTACCCTTTCCCGCCAGAGGATAGGTCACGTTGGGAGATATCCCTTAGGGTGGATAAGGCGCTCACACGTCTGTCAAAAAAGGTGGCACTGCGGTTTTAGGATACGGCCACCTTGAAGAAGCCTGCTGATAAAAAGCAGGAGGCTATCCTGAAGTCTGTATATACACACTCAGGTTATATACTAAGACCTGCAATTGCCTCAGCATAAATAGTGCTGCTGCAGCGTGGTCTGATACCCTGTCAGATAATATTTATACTCTAAGACAGGGATAATATTTTGCTAACATAGAGCATATTAAAGACGTCGTCTTATATATAAAGGATGCACAGAGGGATATTTGCCGGCTGGCATCCAGAATAAATGCAATGTCCATTCTGCCAGGAGGGTATTAGAAACCCGGCAGTGGACAGGTGATGCTACCTGTAAAAGGCACATGGAGATTCTGCCTTATAAGGGTGAGGAATTGTTTGGGGATGGTCTCTGGGACCTCGTATCCACAGCAACAGCTGGGAAGAAAAAATTTTTTACCTCAGGTTTCCTCACAGCTTAAGAAAGCACCGTATTTTCAGGTACAGTCCTTTCGGCTTCAGAAAAGCAAGCGGGTCAAGGAAAAAGGAAAAAGCTGCACCAGCAGCCAGTTCCCAGGATCAAAAATCTTCCCCCGCTTCCTCTGAGTCCACCGCATGACGCTGGGGCTCCACAGGTGGAGACAGGTGCGGTAGGAGCGCGTCTCGGGAACTTCAGGGACCAGTGGGCTTGCCCACAGGTGGATCCCTAGGTTCTGCAAATAGTATCACAGGGATACAGGCTGGAGATCGAGGCGACTCCCCCTCGCCGTTACCTCATGTCAGCCTTGCCTGCTGCCTCGGAGAAAGGTAGTACTGGCGGCAATTCACAAGCTGTACTTCCAGCAGGTGAAATCAAGGTACCCCTCCTTCAACAAGGCGGGGGTTACTATTCCAAAATGTTGTGGTACCGAAACCAGACTGTTCGGTGAGATCCATTCTAAAATTGAAAGCCTTGAACACTTATATACGAAGGTTCAAGTTCAAAATGGAATCGCACAGGGCGATTATTGCAAGCCTGGAGAATTTCATGGTATCACTGGACATCAAGGATGCTTACCTGCATGTCCCTATTTACCCTCTTCACCAGGAGTACCTCAAAATTGTGGTACAGGATTGTCATTACCAATTCCAGACGTTGCCGTTGGTCTATCCCCGGCACCGAGGGTATTTACCAAGGTAATGGCCGAAATAATTATCCCGTACTTGGACGATCTCCTTATAAAGGCGAAGTCCAGGGAGCAGTTGTTCGTCGGAGTAGCACTATCTCGGGAAGTGCTACAACAGCACGGCTGGTTTCTGAATATTTCAAAGTCGCAGCTGGTTCCTACGATGCGTCTACTGTTCCTGGGTATGGTTCTGGACACAGAACAGGATAAAAAGGTTTTCTCCGGGAGGAGAAGTCCAAGGAGTTGTCATCTCTAGACAGAGACCTCCTAATACAGATACAGGTGTCGGTGCATCAATGCACGCGAGCCCTGGGAAAGATGGTAGCTTCTTACGAAGAAATTCCATTCGCCAGGTCCCATGCAAGGATCTTCCAGTGGGATCTGTGGGACAAGTGGTCCGGGTCGCAACTTCAGATGCATCGGCGGATAACCCTGTCTCCAAGGGCCAGGGTGTCGCTGTTGTGGTGGCTGCAGAGTGCTCATCTTCTAGGGGGCCGCAGATTCGGCATACAGGACTGGGTCCTGGTGACCACGGATGCCAGCCTTCGCGGCTGGGGGGCAGTCACACAGGGAAGAAACTTCCAAGGCTATGGAAAAGTCAGGAGACTTCCCTACACATAAATATTCTGGAACTAAGGGCCATTTACAATGCCCTAAGTCAGGCTAGACCCCTGCTTCAACACCGGCCGGTGCTGATCCAGTCAGACAACATCACGGCGGTCGCTCATGTAAACCGACAGGGCGGCACAAGAAGCAGGATGGCGATGGCAGAAGCCACAAGGATTCTCCGATGGGCGGAAAATCATGTGTTAGCACTGTCAGCAGTGTTCATTCCCGGAGTGGACAACTGAGAAGCAGACTTTCTCAGAAGACACGACCTCCACCCGGGAGATTGGGGACTTCATCCAGAAGTTTTCCAAATGATTGTACACCTTTGGGAAAGGCCACAGGTGGACATAATGGCGTTCCGCCTCAACAAACGGCTACAAAGATATTGCGCCAGGTCAAGGGACCCTCAGGCGATAGCTGTGGACGCTCTAGTAACACCGTGGGTGTACCAGTCGGTGTATGTGTTCCCTTCTCTGCCTCTCTTACCCAGGGTAATGAGAATAATAAGAAGGAGAGGAGTAAGAACTATACTCATTGTTCCGGGTTGGCCAAAAAGAGCTTGGTACCCAGAACGCCAAGAAATGATCTCAGAGGACCCAGGGCCTCTGCCGCTCAGACAGGACCTGCTGCAACAGGGGGCCTGTCTGTTCCAAGACGTACCGCGGCTGCGTTTGACGGCCTGGCGGTTGAACGCCGGATCCTGAAGGAAAAAGGGCATTCCGGAGGAAGTTATCCCTACGCTATTTAAAGCAAGGACAGAAGTGAACGCAAACCATTATCACTGCATATGGCGGAAATATGTTGCGTGCTGTGAGGCCAGGAAGGCCCCAAAGGAGAAATTTCAACTAGGTTGATTTCTGCACTTCCTACAGTCAGAGGTGACTATGGGCCTAAAATTGGGTTCCATTAAGGTCCAGATTTCGGCTCTATCGATTTTCTTCCAAAATAGAACTGGCTTCACTGCCTGAAGTTCAGACTTTTGTTAAGGGAGTGCTGCATAGTCAGCCCCGTTTGTGCCTCAAGTGGCACCGTGGGATCTCAACGTGGTGTTGGATTTCCTGAAGTCGCATTGGGTTGAGCCACTTAAATCCGTGGAGCTACAATACCTCACGTGGAAAGTGGTCATGCTGTAGGCCTTGGCGTCGGCCAGGCGTGTATCAGAATTGGCGGCTTTGTCATACAAAAGCCCTTATCTGTATTTTATATGGCTAAGGCGGAATTGAGGACTCGTTCCCAATTCCTTCCTAAGGTGGTATCAGTTTTTCATGTGAACCAACCTGTTGTGGTGCCTGCGGCTACTTGGGACTTGGAGGATTCCAAGTTACTGGACGTAGTCAGGGCCCTGGAAAGTATATGTTTCCAGGACGGCTGGAGTCAGAAAAACTGACTCGCTATTTATCCTGTATGCACCCAACAAGCTGGGTGCTCCTGCTTCTAAGCAGACTATTGCTCGCTGGATCTGTAGCACGATTCAACTTGCACATGCTGCGGCTGGACTGCCGCACCCTAAATCTGTAAAAGCCCATTCCACGAGGAAAGGGGCTCTTCTTGGGCGGCTGCTCGAGGGGTCTCGGCTTTACAACTTTTGCCGAGCTGTTACTTGGTCGGGTTCAAACACTTTTGCAAGAGTCTACAAGTTTGATACCCTGGCTGAGGAGGACCTGGAGGTTGCTCATTCGGTGCTGCAGAGTCATCCGCACTCTCCCGCCTGTTTGGGAGCTTTGGTATAATCCCCATGGTCCTTACGGAGTCCCAGCATCCACTTAGGACGTCAGAGAAAATAAGATTTTACTCACCGGTAAATCTATTTCTCGTAGTCCGTAGTGGATGCTGGGCACCCATCCCAAGTGCGGATTGTCTGCAATACTTGTTTATAGTTATTGCTAAACTAAAGGGTTATTGTTGAGCCAGCTGTTGAGAGGCTCAGTTCTATTTCATACTGTTAACTGGGTATAGTATCACGAGTTATACGGTGTGATTGGTGTGGCTGGTATGAGTCTTACCCGGGATTCAAAAATCCTTCCTTATTGTGTCAGCTCTTCAGGGCACAGTATCCTGAGGTCTGGAGGAGGGTCTTAGTGGGAGGAGCCAGTGCACACCAGGTAGTCCTAAAGCTTTCTTTAGTTGTGCCCAGTCTCCTGCGGAGCCGCTAATCCCCATGGTCCTTACGGAGTCCCAGCATCCACTACGGACTACGAGAAATAGATTTACCGGTGAGTAAAATCTTATTTTTCTCCACTCTTTTCACTGCTTCATGAATAGACCCCTAAATGGAAGTGTATTACCTTCAGCCTGCTTTACTCACAAAGAAAGACATTGTGCTGCTTTTAATGCTCATCAGCTGAGGAACTAACTTGCATGGTCAGAGGTGGATCCAGGGGGGGGCCACTCGGGCCCGTGCCCCCCCTGTCATTTGTGGCCTTCTGTCCCCCGGCCCACCCCGGCGCTGGCGCCGCACAGGGAGACATCTATCTACTGGGGGACTATTACTGGGGGCCAACTACAAAGGTGCTAACTACTGGCGGCGTAACTACAGGGGCATTACTACTGGCGGCTTAACTACAGGGGCATTACTACTTGGGGGCTAAACTACAGGGGGGCCAAACTACTGGGGGCTAAACTACAGGAGGGCCAAACTACTGGGGGCATAACTACAGGGGCCAAACTACTGGGGGATAACTACAGGGTCCAAACTACTGGGGGCATTACTACTGAAGGCTAAACTACAAGGGGGGCATAACTACAGGGGCTAAACTACAATGGGGCAGACTACAGGGGGGCATTACTACTGGTGGCTAAACTACTGGGGGCATTACCACTGGGAGGCTAAACTAAAGGGGGGGGGGGTAAACTACTGGGGTCATAACTGCAGGGGCATTATGACTGGGGGCATTACTACAGGCAACATGACTACTGGGGGCAATACGGGCATTGCAAAAGGGGCACCACTACTATGGGGTCTATAAAAGGGGCACTACCAGTACAGTGGACATTGCATAATGAGCGCTACAACTGTGGGCATTGTATAAGAAGCGCCACCTCACATGCACCGAAGCCGCACGCAAATGTACTTGCCCCTTCCATGGTGCCCCCCCCTATCATTTTCTTCTGAATTCGCCCCTGTGCATGGTTATAAACACGGACTGTCATCAGCCAGGCGTCTCTCTTACTTGTTCTTAATGTTAACTGCCTGCTTGTAGTCCTGCTAAGAGACTGAACTGTGTGGCACTGCTATCCACTGCTCACTACCTTTGCTCACCTTCACCCGGAACGGAATCTCTGACTAGGAAATAGACTTTACCTGGAGAAACATTGATCTGTACAAAGGTTTCATGAACTGAGCGGTGTGACCTTTTTTTTTATTTCCACCTGCTGGACATGTAGTGTACTGCAGTATTAACTATAGTACAGATGTTAGTGAATGGTGTGTAATGTATTGTAGCCATATTCTAAATGATATGTAGAAATTATCTTTTTTTTCTAATGTGATTGTGCGTGTTGTCAAACTAATCCTTGTAATCCATAAGAAACTGAACCAGTAAATCCACAGCGGTGACCAGTTATTTCATCAGTTAAATAAATATTCAATCACCATTCAATTGTGTGGTGATTTTTGAGGGTTGTTTCATGGGGGGGTCTTGACCCTTCTGCCTAAAGCCTGTAATGTGAGGTCCGGAAGAGGTCGACATCAACGTTTGCATTGAACAACCAGGTACGACTACTTGCACCAACGACATTCTAATTACACCTGTTTATTACACCAGGACCAGATCACGAGGGGCGCTGCTGAAGCTGCCGGAAAGAGAGGAGAGTCGGCTGCCCTGGGGAGGATCGAAGAGGAGGAGAAAGCCAGAGACGTCCCGGTAAGCTGCATATTCAGTTGGGGTAAGCTGCCTGGAGGGTTGGAATATTTAGCTAACTGGACACTGAGACCCAAATTTGTCAAGTCTTGGAGAGTGAAAAATTGCAAGGTGATACAGTACCAGTCAATCAGCTCCTTTCTGCCATGCTACAGGCTGGGTTTAAAAACTGAAAGTTAGGAGCTGATTGATTGGTACTTCGGGGGTAATTCCAAGTTGATCGCAGCAGGAATTTTGTTAGCAGCTGGGCAAAACCATGTGCACTGCAGGGGAGGCAGATATAACATGTGCAGAGAGAGTTAGATTTGGGTGGGGTGTGTTCAGTGGGGTGTGTTCAATCTAATTTGCAGTGTAAAAATAAAGCAGCCACTATTTACCCTGCACAGAAACAAAATAACCCACCCAAATCTAACTCTTTCTGCACATGTTATATCTGCCTCCCCTGCAGTGCACATGGTTTTGCCCAACTGCTAACAAAATTCCTGCTGCGATCAACTTGGAATTACCGCAGTGCAATTTATCACTCTCCAAGGGTTTATAAATCCGGACCTTACTGTTAAATCAAAGAACTCGTAACACGAAGGCCGAGTAGCAGGGACAGTTACACTGCCACCTGGTGGACATTAGATTTATTGTTCTAGTATTGAGAAAGAACTAGTGGTGACCAAACGGTCTTTAACATACAGAACAGTTGCTTACACTGTGTGCATAACCTGCTGTATTTCATGTTAACTGGAAATGAATGTGATTGTGCATACTTTTGAAACATTGACCATTTAAATCTTGTTGCAGTGGTCACTATTCCGGTTAATAAAAAGAAAGAGTCACTGTCCTAACGTGTAGTGACTGTGTGTGGGTGTGTCTCAGGGGTGACCCATCTCCAGTAATAGCTAAGAAAATCCAGAAGCCAGCCATGTTCAAGAGACTTCGGGAAGGTCGGATCAGACGACATCTGCAGGGATACAGGTATGACAATCCCATCGCACACACAGGCATCTTACCACTAGGGGTGTAGCACACAAGGGCGCAGAATGTTAGCGTGTCATGGCTTGCACATTGAGGAGAATGCTAGTGGACAATGGGAAGGCAGATGCTAGCATTTACAAATGATCGCACCCACGATTCCAGCAACAGGTGCTAGAGCGGTCACAGCAGCATCCATTTCTGAATCAGGCCCAGATTGTTCCTGATCTCAGCCACAAGTATTTCTTGTTAATCACAGGTTGTCTGATGTGGATGAGACACATAGATTGCCTATGAGACTACTGATATGCTTCTACTCCATTCAAGGAGCCTTTCTCAAAGTTGGATCGTCATCTTATTTATTTATGCTGAATGCCAGTGTAATTATATTGTTAATGTTGGTAAGGTCAGCTGATGACCTCAATGTCAGTATTGGTGGGGTCTGTTGGTGACCTCAGTGTCTGTATTGGTGGGGTCTGTTGGTGACCTCAGTGTCCATATTGGTGGGGTCTGCTGGTGACCTCAGTGTCAGTATTGGTGGGGTCTGTTGGTGACCTCAGTGTCAGTATTGGTGGGGTCTGTTGGTGACCTCAGTGTCAGTATTGGTAGGGTCAGCTGATGACCTCAGTGTCAGTATTGGTGGGGTCTGCTGATTACCTCAGTGTCAGTATTGGTGGGGTCTGTTGGTGACCTCAGTGTCCATATTGTTGGGGTCTGCTGGTGACCTCAGTGTCAGTATTGGTGGGGTCTGTTGGTGACCTCAGTGTCCATATTGGTGGGGTCTGCTGGTGACCTCAGTGTCAGTATTGGTTGGGTCTGCTGGTGACCTCAGTGTCAGTATTCGTTGGGTCTGCTGTTGACCTCATTGTCAGTATTGGTGGGGTCTGTTGGTGACCTCAGTGTCAGTATTGGTGGGGTCTGTTGTTGACCTCAGTGTCAGTATTGGTGGGGTCTGCTGTTGACCTCATTGTCAGTATTGGTGGGGTCTGTTGGTGACCTCAGTGTCAGTATTGGTGGGGTCTGTTGGTGACCTCAGTGTCAGTATTGGTGGGGTCTGCTGGTGACCTCAGTGTCAGTATTGATGGGTTCTGTTGGTGACCTCAGTGTCAGTATTGGTTGGATCTGTTGGTGACCTCAGTGTCAGTATTGGTAGGGTCTGTTGGTGACCTCAGTGTCAGTATTGGTGGGGTCTGTTGGTGACCTCAGAGTCAGTATTGGTAGGGTCTGTTGGTGACCTCATTGTCAGTATTATTGGGAACTGTTGGTGACCTCAATGTCAGTAATGGTGGGGTCTGCTGGTGACCTCAGTATCCATATTGGTGGGGTCTGTTTGTGACAGTAGTGTCAGTGTTGGTGACATCTGCTGGTGACATTTGTGTAAGTGGGGTGTGCTGGTGACATTAGTGTCAGTGTTGGTGAGGTGTTCTGGGGACCTTATTGTCAATGTAAATGGGGTCAGCTGGTGACAATTATGTTGCTGTATGTGTGGTCAGCTAGTGATAGTGTTAATGGCATCTGTGAGAGACTTTAGTGTCAGTGTAAGTGGGTGACCATAGTGTGACTGTTAGTGTGGTCCGTTTGTGACCTTAGTTTCAGTGTTAGTGGGGTCACTGTTGGTGGATACACTTGTCACCCTAATGTCAGTGTTGGTCACTGTTGGTGGATACACTTGTCACCCTAATGTCAGTGTTGGTGGGGTAATTTTGATAACATGGTCCTTTAATGTGTATAGTAAATCTGGTATTTTTCTTTATATGATGATGCTAACCATTTAGTGGCATGCTATAACATATTAACAAGTTAATTTCTTTTTGTTTAGAATATAAATGATTATATGAAAGGTGGTACAATGCTCTTAATTTTAGATTACAGTGGCCCTCTATCTTCAGTGCCCTGGGCCCCCAAATCCTTATTCTAGCTCTGCAGATGAGCTAGAAGTCTCTACATGCCTTTTGTCTACTGTCTCATAATCAATATGTACATGGAATTTCAGAGTCGCACACTATGCCAGTATGAGTGCAGTTGGCCAATGTTTTAAGTACTGCACATGTGTCTGAGTCGCAGGGAGTGTGGGTATTTTTAGTGGTGGTTCCTGGGAGGTAATGGGGTGGCAAGGCAGATGCAGATGTGTTGCTGACAGTGGCAGTGCTTAAACACGCACAACCACTTCACAGAGGCCCGTATTCAGCTGGAGAAACTGCAGTTGCCATGGGGCTTCTGCAAGTTCCGATGGTGCATATAAAGACGCACAGACTCAGATTTGCACCTCTAAAAGTGGCCATCTAAGTAGTCACAAAAGCAACTCCGTTTCGGGGCTGTATTGCCCCTTTGTCAAGGTAAAATTAAGATTAATTTCACCTTGTCAAGGGTGATACAGCCCCGAAACGTCGGAGTTGCTGTGATGCTTTAAGAAATACGCGTATCCTTATCTAAGACTCCGAGTGCCGCTGTCATCTTTGCACCTTGGTATCCATTACAGCACGGAAGCTATCGGAGCAGATTGGCTATATAAGGGAGTGCCGGTCCGTGACATATATTATATGTGTATATATATATATATATATATATATATATATATATGTATGTATGTATGTATGTATTACACATACAGTCTGCCCGGTACTCCACAGTCCAAATCACAGCAACGCCGGTGCCCTCCAGAGTTTAAATACAAAACTATGGGTATTGGCGGCACTCGCAGGCTTTGACATCAAGATGAAGACACTGAAGCATCAGTGTCTTCATTTTGATGCCAAATCTGCGAATGCCGTCAATATCCATTCTTATATATATAATACACTGGGGTGCATGAAAAAGGCCTGTGGCCACAGTTAATAAGAGTGGACAAGTGAGCTTGCTATGGTGAGTGCTGAATTCCCTGTTTGTATGTATTTGGGTAGGTGGCCATGGGCTGCATGGACCCCACCTTATGAGTGGTGAGTGCGGACGCTGCACCCTGCCTCTGGGGTGGTGAGTGCTGTGGTTTTCTATATTTGTTTGTATATTGCGGGGTTAATCTTTGGTTAGCTCTTATTAACTGTGGCCACAGGCCTTTTTCATGCACCCCTGTGTTCTAAACCTGTGTCAGCTGCTCCTTAATAATTTATCAGCCAGTGTCACGTGACTAGTGTACCTTTAAAAGCCATAAGATATGTGGCAGGTATACCTTAAACCTAGTGGGCATATTTGCAGCTATATTATGTGTGATACAGTTGCCAAGTTTTAAGACTTTGTGATAGTGTAGGACCTGCAAGAAGGTGGGGTACCTTGGCGAGCGGTTTGCAGGCTTCCGTGCATTGGCCAATTCACTAACTAAACCCCCATCATTTATTTATTGATGTTGTGAGGTCAAGTGAGCTTGCTATGGTGAGTGCTGAATTTTCTGTTTGTGTGTGTGTGTGTGTGTGTGTGTGTGTATATATATATATATATATATATATATATATTATATAACCCCCCCGCCCAACAAATCCTGCGTTTAGATGCCGTACCACTGCTGTCAGCAGCACGAGTATGTACAGGGTGCTGGGGGGGCATGACATAGCTGGGGAAGTCAGTGGGTGTAAATGTGTAAGTGGACGTCTGGAGTAGGATGGCAGCTTTCTCCATAGGAGGCTCATTCAGCTGCTATTACATTTATATTTCTCTGACGTCCTAGTGGATGCTGGGGACTCCGTAAGGACCATGGGGGAATAGCGGCTCCGCAGGAGACTGGGCACATCTAAGAAAGCTTTAGGACTACCTGGTGTGCACTGGCTCCTCCCCCCATGACCCTCCTCCAGACCTCAGTTAGAATCCTGTGCCCGGCTCGAGCTGGATGCACACTAGGGGCTCTCCTGAGCTCCTAGAAAAGAAAGTATATTTTAGGTTTTTTATTTTCAGTGAGATCTGCTGGCAACAGACTCACTGCTACGAGGGATCTAGGGGAGAGAAGCGAACCTACCTGCTTGCAGCTAGCTTGGGCTTCTAGGCTACTGGACACCATTAGCTCCAGAGGGATCGAACACAGGCCCAGCCTCGGTCGTCCGGTCCCGGAGCCGCGCCGCCGTCCCCCTAGCAGAGCCAGAAGCAAGAAGAGTCCGGAAAATCGGCGGCTGAAGACATCAGTCTTCTCCAAGGTAGCGCACAGCACTGCAGCTGTGCACCATTGCTACTCATTACACACTTCACACTGCGGTCACTGAGGGTGCAGGGCGCTAGGGGGGGGCGCCCTGAGCAGCAATAAATACACCTTGGCTGGCAAAAATATCACAATATATAGCCCCAGAGGCTATATATGTGATAATTACCCCTGCCAGAATACACAAAATAGCGGGAGAAAAGTCCGCCGAAAAGGGGGCGGAGCTATCTCCTTCAGCACACTGGCGCCATTTTTCCCTCACAGCTCCGCTGGAAGGAAGCTCCCTGGCTCTCCCCTGCAGACTACACTACAGAAAGGGTAAAAAAGAGAGGGGGGGCACAAATTTAGGCGCAATATAAGTGTATAGCAGCTATAAGGGGATATAATTTAGTTAATCCCTGTATTATATAGCGCTCTGGTGTGTGCTGGCATACTCTCCCTCTGTCTCCCCAAAGGGCTTCGTGGGGTCCTGTCTTCTATCAGAGCATTCCCTGTGTGTGTGCGGTGTGTCGGTACGACTGTGTCGACATGTTTGATGAGGAGGCTGATGTGGAGGAGGAGCAGGTGCCTATAAATGTGTTGTCACCCCCTGCGGGGCAGACACCTGAGTGGATGGACTTGTGGAAGAAATTACGCGAAAGAGTCGACTCCTTACATAAG
Source organism: Pseudophryne corroboree (assembly GCF_028390025.1). Taxonomy (NCBI): domain Eukaryota; kingdom Metazoa; phylum Chordata; class Amphibia; order Anura; family Myobatrachidae; genus Pseudophryne; species Pseudophryne corroboree. Next base: position 53,640,211 of record NC_086455.1, read on the forward strand.
AAATTTGACGACATGCCAAATGTGGGACAGAAAATTTGACGACATGCCAAATGTGGGACAGACGGCTTCTCAGCTCGTGCCTGCCCAGGCGTCTCAAGGGCCATCAGGGGCTTTAAAGCGCCCGTTCCCTCAGATGGCAGACACAGATGTCGACACGGATACTGATACCAGTGTCGACGACGATGACGCAAACGTAATGTCCACTAGGGCCACTCGTTATATGATTGAGGCTATGAAAAATGTTTTACACATTTCTGATGTAACCCCAGGTACCACAAAAAAGGGTATTATGTTTGGGGAGAAAAAACTTCCAGTAGTTTTTCCCCCTTCTGAAGAATTAAATGATGTGTGTGAGGTAGCATGGGCTTCCCCCGATAGAAAATTGGTGATTCCAAAAAGATTACTAATGGCGTACCCTTTCCCGCCAGAGGATAGGTCACGTTGGGAAACACCACCTAGGGTGGATAAAGCGCTCACACGTTTGTCAAAAAAGGTGGCACTACCGTCTCCGGATACGGCCGCCCTAAAGGAGCCTGCGGATAGAAAGCAGGAGGCTCTCCTGAAGGCTATATATACACACACTGGTGTTATACTGAGACCAGCTATTGCTTCAGCCTGGATGTGCAGTGCTGCAGCGGCGTGGTCGGAATCCCTGTCAGAAAACATTGACACCCTAGACAGGGACACTATATTGTTTAACATAGAGCATATTAAAGACGCTGCCTTTTACATAAGAGATGCACAGAGGGATATTTGCCGGCTGGCATCTCAAATCAGTGCGCTGTCCATTTCTGCCAGAAGAGGGTTATGGACCCGGCAGTGGACAGGAGATGCAGATTCTAAAAGGCACATGGAAGTTTTGCCTTACAAGGGTGAGGAGTTGTTTGGGGATGGTCTTTCGGATCTAGTGTCCACAGCAACGGCTGGGAAGTCAGCCTTCTTACCACATGTCCCCTCACAACCAAAGAAAGCACCGTATTATCAGGTGCAGTCCTTTCGTCCCCAAAAGAACAGGCGAGGTAGAGGCGCGTCCTTTCTGCCCAGAGGCAGAGGTAGAGGAAAAAAGCTGCAGCATTCAGCCAGTTCCCAGGAACACAAGTCCTCCCTGTCAAAGTCAGAAAAATATCCCCATACACGTTGCCATATTTGCACCGCACACTGGTCCGTGCTGCGCATGCGTACGCTCTCCCGTGAAGGCGCATACCCGCAATAGCGTGCACTCGCAGGCGCGGTATGCGTATTTACGGTAGAGTTTATGTAGTCGTAGCGTGCGACTCATTCGTTACATATTTTCACAATTAATGTAGTTTATAGATCATGATCCCTTTGATAGTTTCTGAAAGTTTGGTTAAAATAGAAGGTCCCTGTTTAAAGTAATCCCTCTTTGTATTGTACGAAGGGTCTAACAGGAATCATACAGCAGTGTTTGGTACCCATCGGAAGAGTATTTAATTAGCAATATTCCGGTGTTGGTTTGGAGCGTATTAATCGCTCGTGCGAATAGTTATGGACATAAGAAGTTTATGTCCATTTCTATTATTTACTCATACTCAGGTATGCGGCGGGAAACCTAGTTTCCCACCCACCTGAGCTGTTGGAAATCGTCACAGCCCACCTGTATGAATCAACCTATGACCTTTTGTTGTGATACAGGGTCGAATTCCTTCATCCAATGGACAATGGGATTGTAGGGACTATGAGATTGCATTGTGTGTGGGGCATAAATAGGCAGGCCGACCACATCCAGCTCTCACTCTTCAACGGTTCTCATTGCTGAAAATCGGGTGCTGGATGTCCAGGCGCATGCGATCGTTTACCCTGTGCGTAAGTTTCTCTCCGTAATCATTGTCTTTCTGTGAGCCAATTTCTCTCATCTCTCTCCGTCTCTCTCTCTCTTTCCCTTCTCTTTCTCTCGTATCTCCTCTAGACTAGTATTGTATTGTATTAGATAGTATTGTATTTTGGTTAGGAAGTCTCTGTTATATTGTAGTGTATCATTTGTACTGTTATCCCCTTTTAAAAGTATATTAGATATAATACAGTTAATAGGCTTTGGACCCTAAACCAGTATCTGTGTATTTCCTATAGTGTTAAGTGTTCACTTGAGCGTCGGTGACGCTCAAGCAGCTTTGTAGTTAGTCAGGTTACACAAGGTTGCACTTACACCCTGTATTCACATTAAGGTATTCTGTGTATTTCATTGGTATAAGGTTTAGACATAAAGGTATAGCGTTGTGAGCGTCTGCGCCGCTGGTGATCTCCTCGTGGTCTCGAGCGTCCGCTACGCCATAGCGAATCATTACTCTAGTCATAGCCAATAACGTGTCCTGTGATCACTGGGCCGTGAGCGAACGTGACGCTCGAGCGTCTCGCCTTCGGCTGAGCGATCGTTACGCAACTAGCGTACCATTACGGTACTTCTTAAGTAAACAGCGTACAGTGTTCTTAGACTTCATAAAGGGTTGTTTATACGACAAGGGAATTTAGTATTGTCAATTGGGGACTCGTCCTATCCTTCTCATATCTGCACTAGGTAGATCAGCAGACATTATCCCCCCAGCAAAGGGTGGGAGGTTGTCTCGCAGTGCTGACGGGATAAGCGTCTGCTTCGCTTAGATAAAGAGTGCTGAAGGAATCCGGGAACCGGAAGTAAGAACAAAACGCTTGTGTCTTTTAAAACTGTTTTATTTCTCTTCTGTCTTGCGTATACACGCACGCATACATTTATCTGCATTTCTTTTTCAATTTCGTATATCACTATTCCTGTTTGCCAATTTTTATAGTTGATAGAAAGTGCTAAAAGAGATTTGCTGTTATTTCATAGTAGAGGTAATAGTTAAAATATAGACCAACACACGGCTTGTCTGGGAGATAAGGCAGTCAGTGTGGTGTGCGGTAGATGATCAGGGATCATCTACATTGATAAAGGTAGAAATTGTGTTACGGTGGATCTTTGTTTTGCGTACACGTGTCCCTAACAAAAGACTTGCGTACGCAATCCAAACGGCAGACGCACGCAGCGTACATTACGCAACGTAGCGTCTGGTTACGCCCACGTAGCTCAAGTCACGAAAAGTTGAATTAGCGCAAAGCGATAATTAGCGCAAAGGCGATAAATAACGCGACGCGGTAAATAACGCAAATCTATTTTTGGAAAAATCTGAAATTTAGTTTAACAGATCCTGCTCCTAATTGGTAACACAGTTGGACTGAAGACAATTTCTGCGCAGAAATAGATATAGAAACAAAAGTGTACATGTGTTGAGTGAGTGTGTTTTTATCACATAAGTTTATATAACTTAGAGGTTGAACCAAAAGGAAAGTCGGGTACTCGTCAAGGGACACACGTGTAAGTGACATATACGGTGGCTAGGGAGGCATCCCTGGTTAAATAATATTCGAGCATTAGAGTATAGCGGACCATAAGGTAACAGACCAGGAGGTCATAAGGTAACAGACCAGGAGGTCATTAACAGAAGGTAACAGACCAGGAGGTCATTAACAGACGGTAACAGACCAGGAGGTCATAAGGTAACAGGTAAAATAGACAAAAAGGTCCGCTATAAAGGTACAAGAGGCACAACGCCTGGGGTGTTGGTGCAGAACCCATATAGGCCATAAGCTCATGCTGAAGGAATCGCGGCCGGAAACATCGATTCCATTGATCTTTCAGTACATGACAAGTAGTGCTTATGTACTGAACGATTGGACCGCACGTAATTGTGTGCAGTAGTTAGTAATCTGACCTAATACCATTAGAGTAAAGTGGTCACAAACGCTATCTGTACATTCTGACGTGATTTGTGTAATTTTTTATTTTTAAAGGGAAGTTCGCTGGTCACTCAGGAACTATCTAACAACCCCACCTTTACTGGAAAGAGTAAGTGTCCTTCGGGTAACCCTCATATGTTCCAGTAAACAGGAGGTTCACAGGGGCCCTGGGTTGGGTACAGCAGCTCTGGTTACAGTTATTGCAGTACTGGCCAACGTGGGCGAGAAGTAAGTGGGGTACTTGGTAAACCGCCACCGCCGGCCTGCCCAGGACATCTTGGTTTGTTTGTAAGGGTTCGCTGAAAACCTTGAGATAAAGATCCAAGGAGGAATAAGCAACACCTGCAGAATTATGGGGGCCAGTTGTTCAGGTAGGGGGCGATCAACCTCGGTTCGGGTTGATTCAGAGAACCGACCCGTTGGGTCGGCAAGGTACATCATGTGTGAAAAATACGGAAGTCACACAGAATCTTTATGTGATGAATGGGAGAGAATGACTGTACAAGACCGGGACAAATTCCCAAGAATAGGTAGCTTCAGTCCAGACGTGTTACAAAATTTAAGGAGGAGGATATGTCTCGTAAAATCAACAAAGAGACGAATTCAGCATCATGATTATTTACAGTTATGGCACCAGGAAGGTGAGATACAGAGAGGTTTGGCTCTGGCGGCAGGATCTGGGGCAGTCAGTAAGCTGATAGCCACAGCCCCTCCTCCACCATACATTGCAGGAGAGAAGTTGATTGCGGAGAGAAACGCACTGGGTTGTAAAACACAAACACTTAGTAACCCTGTAAATGTAAATGATGTTAACCAAGTAACTCATGCTATTATTAACCCGTGCAAGTTGTACCCTGTTTTGAACCTTCCTCAGGAGTGTGATCAAGAAGAAGATTCGGCAACAATTTCAGCTCTCTCTCTTGCGGCCACCATAGCAGAGACCACAGTAGGCACAGCGACACCCACGAGATTAGTGAAAGCCCCTAGCGGAGGGATAGGTGAGGTCGTGTCAACGGGTAAGTACGGCACCATGCACTACACTGAAACAATTGTACCACAAGTTGTAGAACCTACGCAGAATGAGGCTGTTAGAATTGCTCCTGTAAGGGTAATAGCAGTTCCCAATGGAAAAACAGATGTGTCTGGAGCCACTCCCATAAGGAACATTGCCATGTACACTCCATTTTCCCGAATGGAATTAAGAACAATAGTGTCCGAATTTCCTGACCCCAGGAAAGACTTAGTTGCTAGCCAAAAATACATCAGGGATCTAGGTAACACTGTAGAACCCAACAACAAGGATTGGCAGATACTGCTAAGAGCTTGTTTACCTTCCAATGTCGACGCAACTCAATTCTTAGTTGACTGCGCCTTGGATAAAGATGTACCGCTTACAGACGTGTACAACAAGGATAATGTAAAAAGGATAAATTTACAGCTAAAGGAGTATTTCCCAGCCGTTGTTAAATGGAATAAAATATTTTCCATTAAGCAAAAGGAGTCCGAAACGGCAACAGAATATTTTCACCGGGCACTATTAGAAATGGCAAAGTACACTGGTATAGAAGACATTAAGACCAACCCAAACCATCGAGAAGTAGCAGTATCTGTACTGATGGATGGTTTGAAAGAAACATTAAAAGCTAGGGTACAGACCACACAACCATGTTGGCGAGGTCTGTCAGTGTCCACATTGAGAGAGGCTGCTATTGATCACGACAGAAACATCACTAGGCACAGGGAGTCGCAAAGTGATAAGTTGATGTCCGTAAGTATACAGGCGCTGACCACAAGGCAGCCTGCGTATGTACCACCGAATCCTGTGGGTAAGGCAAGTGTAATAACATGTTTTTCTTGTAACAGACCGGGACACTATGCACGAGAATGTAGAACAAAGAGTGTACAAAGATCTTTTCAACCCCCTAGACAACGACACGACACACGACATTGGGAGCAGGGTCCACAGAGGCGGAGTTTCGAGCCACATACAGGGGAAACAAAAAGATATCCCCCGAACAGAGATTGGCATGCCTCTGGTAGTTCCCAGCTAACCCCCTCACAAGTAGTCGCTGCCAGCGGGATACAGGGAGGTCAGCATACCCACTAGGGGTGTGGCCATACCTGTAATCTGCAGCCAGTTAAGTTGATTGCCAGTCTTGGAAGTGAACCAGAGATTGCAATCAATGTAGCTGGTAAAACTTTAAACTTTCTTGTAGACACAGGGGCGGCCAAGTCAGTGATAAATTCGACAGTGGGCATGAGAACCACTGGTAGGACAATTCCAGCCATGGGAGTAACAGGAGTAGTCCAGCACTACCCTGTTAGCAAACCAGCCGAGATTACAATAGGGCCTTTGCATACCAAGCATTCCTTTTTGCTGGCTGCATCAGCACCAACTAATCTCCTGGGTAGAGACTTACTATGTAAAATGGGTTGCGTCATTTATTGTACTCCTGAAGGTGTATTCTTGGACATTCCTGAGAATCACGTCCAGGAGGTACGAGACATGTTAGACTCCCCATCAAAATTAATGTCACATTCCATTATGACAAATAGGAATCCATCCCAAGTAGAAGAGATGACATCTCAGATACCAGAGTCACTTTGGACAAAAGATGGACAGGACACTGGATTAATGGCAAACGTAGCTCCAGTAATTGTACAAGTAAAAGATGGTAGGATAGCTCCAAAAATCCCACATTATCCTCTGAAGCCAGAGGTGGAGTTAGGAGTTTTTCCCGTAATAGAGCGCTTGCTACAACAGGGCATTCTAGTAAGAACGTCCAGCACAGCAAATAGTCCCATCTTCCCTGTTAAAAAGAGTGGGGGGAGGGGTTACAGGCTAGTGCAGGATCTAAGGGGGATTAACAAAATAGTTGAAAGTCAGTTCCCCGTAGTGCCTAATCCAGCTGTCATCCTAATGCAAATTCCTCCCACTGCCAAATTTTTCACTGTTATTGACCTCTGCTCCGCTTTCTTCTCGGTACCTCTGCACCCTGACAGCCAATATTTGTTTGCATTCACATACAGAGGAGTCCAATACACGTGGACTCGGTTACCCCAAGGTTTCATAGATAGTCCAAGTATATTTTCTCAGGCTTTGCATGATTGTTTACAGTCTTTCCAACCAGACAGTGGATCAGTATTGATACAGTATGTGGACGATTTATTACTGTGTTCAGATTCACTGGAAGCATCTCTGAAGGATACGAAACAGCTCCTGTTTCATCTTTCAGACACCGGACACAAGGTGTCCAAAGACAAGTTACAATTATGCCAAACTAAGGTAAAATATTTGGGACACTGTCTAACACAAGGACTGAGACACCTGACCGCTGATAGAATCCAAGCCATTAGAGACATGACACTGCCACAAACCCAGCAACAGATCAGGACGTTTTTAGGAATGTGTGGGTATTGCCGTAATTGGATCCCAGGGTTTTCCATATTGGCGTTACCTTTGCAGGAAATGGTCTCTTCAAACAAACCTGATCGGATTTCGCATACAGACGAATCCGAAACAGCATTTGAGAGACTCAAACAGTGCCTAACGCAGGCACCAGCACTCGGTATGCCAGACTATGGGAAACCCTTTGAACTATACGGAACAGAAAGTGCTGGGTGCGCAGCAGGTGTACTAACCCAAAAACACGGTGACGCCAGCAGGCCAGTCGCATACTACAGCGCCCAGCTAGACACGGTAGCGCGATCCCTCCCCACATGCTTGCGTAGCGTTGCGGCGATAGCATTGCTAGTGACAAAAAGCGAAGATGTCGTGCTAGGCCACAACCTCACAATCCATACACCACATGCGGTATCTGCCTTATTGAATTCTGCCCAAACCAGACACGTCTCATCTGCAAGGTTTACAAGATGGGAATTGGCATTAATGGCCCCAGTAAACATCACCATAAGGAGATGCAGCGCATTAAATCCTGCAACTTTTCTCCCAGGTGTGCCTGGTCAGGCACAAAGGGTGGAAGGTGAGAGTGATGGGGAAGGAGGATTTAATGCAAAGGAAGATACACATGATTGTATGGAATATTTGACCCAAAATTTCACCGCAAGGCCTGACATCAGTGACAATCCAGTGGAAGATGCAGAACTCACGTTCTACACTGACGGTAGTTGTCATAGACAGTCAGACTCGGGAGACTTGTGTACTGGATACGCAGTCGTAGATGACCAAGACACCATAGAAGCGGAACCGCTAGGCCCACCTCACTCAGCCCAGGTTGCTGAACTGGTCGCCCTAACCAGAGCATGTGAATTGGCTAAGGGTAAGTCAGCCAATATCTACACCGACTCTAGATACGCCTTCGGGGTAGTACATGATTTCGGAGCCCTATGGCGCCTCAGAAATTTCATGACGGCAGCTGGTACACCGATAGCGCATGCAGCATATATAAAAAGGCTTCTAACAGCGATACAGGAACCCGACAGAGTGGCTGTTATCAAATGTAAAGCACATACATATAGCCAAGACCCAGTATCCCTTGGTAACAGCCGAGCAGACGAAGCCGCAAAGCTTGCAGCTGCTACCCCCATACAGACAGACACCACACAACTGATGGTATTTAATACCATCAACACACAAAAGTTGTGTGAGATGCAGAATTTGTGTTCCACACAGGAAAGAGCAGTCTGGAAGGCAAAGGGATATGGCCAGGAGTCCTCAGGGCTCTGGACGGATGGACATGGTAAACCAGTGGCCCCCAGGGCATACCTTCCATGTCTGGCTGAAGCAGCTCACGGGCTGACTCATCTAGGCAAGGAGGGGATGTGCAAATTGGTAAGAGCATACTGGTGCGCCCCAGGATTCTCCTCTCATGCGAGTAAAAGAGCAATGTCATGCCTTACCTGTCTGAGAAAGAATATTGGAAAGGCAATACCTACAGAACCATCCCATATCCCACCTGCCGGCGGCCCTTTCCAGGTAATACAAATCGACTTCATTCAATTACCCCCATGTCGAAATTTGAAATATGTACTTGTTTTTTTCTCGAATTGGGTCGAAGCTTTCCCAGCAGCTACAAATACCGCTATGTTTACAGCTAAGAAAATTGTGCAGGAATTTGTATGTAGATATGGTATCCCTAGAATCATTGAAAGTGATAGGGGTACCCATTTTACAGGTGATGTCTTTCAAGGAATGTGTAAGTTGATGGGAATTGATAGCAAGCTGCACACTCCGTACCGTCCACAGGCGAGCGCGAAGGTCGAAAGAGTGAACAGCACTATTAAAAATAAATTGAGTAAAGTAATGGCAGAGACAGGATTGACGTGGCCAGAAGCTTTACCCATTGTTTTGTATAGCATCAGAACCACTCCCAGGTCCCCTCTTAATCTGTCTCCTTTTGAAATCTTGTTTGGTCGACAACCGCATGTCATGATTAACCCTCAGGATGATTTGAAATGTAACAATGAAGTAACTGTAAAGTACTTGATTAACATGAGTAAGCAGTTGAGGAATCAAAATTATAATCTGAAGTTGGTGATTCCTGATTTACCAGATAATAATTGTCATGACATTGAACCTGGGGATTATGTAATGATACGAAATTTTCTACGCTCAGGTTGTCTTATTGATAGATGGGAAGGACCATACCAGGTCTTATTGACTAGCACCACAGCATTGAAGGTGGCTGAGAGAGAGACTTGGGTCCATTCATCCCACTGCAAAAAGGTTGCTGATCCAGAGAAGTCCCGTGATAAGGAACAGACGGTAGAGGTTGTATCACTGGAGTGTCTGTTCCAGGAGGACTGAGGCGGCACCTGAGCCTTGAAGACCGAAAGCAGTTGTTGACTCCCCTCTCCCTTTTATTGTTTTTCTCCACTTCCCATCCCCTCTTCCTTGAAATTTCTTTTTCCCCCTTCTCATTCTTCTCTATTTCCTCCTCAAAGATGGACTTGCCCCAAGAGACTGTGATCCGGATTTTGATGTTAACCGTGATGTTGACCAGAGCAGTCTGTTCCGGCGAGAGTACCATAGAGGTCGAGAGAGGATCTGGAATGGGTTCCGATTATGATGATGGAGGCGTAGTTTTCCAAGATCGACCAAACCAACAAGCAAAGGCGAGTATCAGAAAACGATCCGATAGAAGAAATTGTGATGGATTGTTAGCTGAAGAAAACTGTATCTGTAGGCTCTGTGATAATCTGGTTGAAGATGGATGCATAAAGAAATGCCAATCCAGTTTTAATATCCATATAGACCGGCATCCATTGAGTGACTATCACTCTTTAGTGGGTAATGTGTTAAACAAAACAGATTGTTGGGTATGCTCTCAAGTACCTCAGGGTCATAGCAAATCAGGGCTAGTACCATTTCCTTTAACGTTAGGGGAGGTACTTGAGCTAAGTGGTGGGAGACCGGTGGACCGGAGATTTAACATCTCCAGCCCTCCTAGTTTGAAGCTCCACCAATACCATGTGGATAGGTCCCTCTTATGTTTTAATATCTCCAACCCCCGTAAGCCGGGAAATTGGGAAGTGTCATGGAGCAACCTTACCATGACCTTTTCACACAGAGCAGATAGAATGCCTACAGATACAGAGCTCGTACGCCACATAGCCAGTAGAGGAAAATCTTTCCGGTATCGATATACCTTAGGAAATAGGATTACTAGAGTTGGAGAGGTATCACCAGGATACTGTGCACATATCGTACAAACTGATACGTGCATTAAGCAGATGGAAGAATTAGGGTCAGGAGATTTCACCTGGAAGGTTTGTAACATGGTCATGTCCTTCTCCGTCCCTTATGTTCTCCCCGATGATGCATATTTCATATGCGGGAGAAAGGCGTACAAATGGCTTGCCCCAAACTCTGAAGGATTGTGTTATATTGGAAAAGTATTGCCTGAAGTGATGACTGTTACACATGACAAAATGAAGGACATACACCGTGGTGCCCAAGCTCCTTATACTCACACTCATTACGAGCACCGAGTTAAAAGACAACTGTCAGAAAGGTTAGAGCATCCGGCCTCTGATCTTATCCATGAATCCACCGGGATTCAGGTCCTGGTAGCGTTAGATTTCACTCGCACCGCTCGAGGAGTGATGAATTATAGATACATTTCCGCACTCGCCAATTTGTTAGATAATATCACTGAAATGTATGATGACACGTTTAGATACACTGGAAGAGAACTTCAAGCTTACAAAACGGAACTAGTTCAGCATAGGATGGTTCTTAATTATCTTACAGCAGTAACAGGCGGATATTGTGTTACATTGGCAACACAGTACGGCATAAAGTGTTGCACGTATATCACGAATAGCACCGAGGATCCGGTAGAGGTCATAGACCAAAAGATGGACGATATTCTGCAATTAAAGTGGGAATTTCGTCGAAAACACAATCTCACCCTTGCTGCTGTAGGTAATGAGCTGACTGGTTGGGTGTCATGGTTGAACCCGCGAAATTGGTTCTCCGGTTTAGGAGACTGGGCTCAAGGAGTCATAATGGATGTTGGAAAGTTTCTACTATGTATCTTAGGTGTTGTTATATTTATTGGATTGATATTTAGATGCGGGCAGGCTTTAATGAGGTGCAAACAAAGTACAAAAGTGATGAGCGTGAGGAGTGAGGAAACTGTAATTAACCTGGATTTGATTTATGACCCAATAATAGAAACCAGAATGTGATGAAAATGCGATTATACGGTCCGTTTCTTTCACCTGTTTTTCTGCTTTTCTCCAAGATACAAAGACCCCCTTGGACGAGGAAGTTGACGAGACGCTATACAGACAACAGACAAGCACCAAAGATGAAGTTTTGACCACTTGAGAAATGGACATTTGATGAACTTTGCCATGGATCCCCAGTTTCCCTAGTACTTTTAAACTCACGCTAGCCCAACATTTTTTGTAAATCCGATGGCTCTGACAAAGCTATTTGCTCATGCCCAAGGAGCAATACAGCGCAAAGAAGACGACTCTCAACAGATACCGAACACAACTTCGACGACAGATGTACATTTCCCTGACATAGAATATCATTGCATTTTCCATAAGTGTTCTTTATCTTCATCTCTACAACCCTCAGGTAATGACACACATAGACGATAGGGAATACAGGCACAGATATCAGCAACCACATACCTCCCCCATTCATGTATCATCAACTAAAATGTGCTCCCCATTTTGTTCAAAATCCAAAAAGAGCTCGGTAAAGTTTGACAGCCCATCCACAGACCTGTACCACGGGATAAGAAGGAATTCAAATGTATACTTCGCAATACCTCGAAGCTTGATTTACAACACGTACGGCACGATGATACATGACCCTCCAAACATGGACTCATACACACATGCTTCTGCTATCACACTAGGTCATACCCTCTTCACACCTACTCCTCTCTCCTCCCTCACCCAACCATGGAAATGAATTAACCCCTGACATATATTTTTCTCCTTTTGAAATGTTTTAGAAGGTGGCAGTTATTATTGACTGCCAAAGGGTGGACTGTCAAAGTCAGAAAAATATCCCCATACACGTTGCCATATTTGCACCGCACACTGGTCCGTGCTGCGCATGCGTACGCTCTCCCGTGAAGGCGCATACCCGCAATAGCGTGCACTCGCAGGCGCGGTATGCGTATTTACGGTAGAGTTTATGTAGTCGTAGCGTGCGACTCATTCGTTACATATTTTCACAATTAATGTAGTTTATAGATCATGATCCCTTTGATAGTTTCTGAAAGTTTGGTTAAAATAGAAGGTCCCTGTTTAAAGTAATCCCTCTTTGTATTGTACGAAGGGTCTAACAGGAATCATACAGCAGTGTTTGGTACCCATCGGAAGAGTATTTAATTAGCAATATTCCGGTGTTGGTTTGGAGCGTATTAATCGCTCGTGCGAATAGTTATGGACATAAGAAGTTTATGTCCATTTCTATTATTTACTCATACTCAGGTATGCGGCGGGAAACCTAGTTTCCCACCCACCTGAGCTGTTGGAAATCGTCACAGCCCACCTGTATGAATCAACCTATGACCTTTTGTTGTGATACAGGGTCGAATTCCTTCATCCAATGGACAATGGGATTGTAGGGACTATGAGATTGCATTGTGTGTGGGGCATAAATAGGCAGGCCGACCACATCCAGCTCTCACTCTTCAACGGTTCTCATTGCTGAAAATCGGGTGCTGGATGTCCAGGCGCATGCGATCGTTTACCCTGTGCGTAAGTTTCTCTCCGTAATCATTGTCTTTCTGTGAGCCAATTTCTCTCATCTCTCTCCGTCTCTCTCTCTCTTTCCCTTCTCTTTCTCTCGTATCTCCTCTAGACTAGTATTGTATTGTATTAGATAGTATTGTATTTTGGTTAGGAAGTCTCTGTTATATTGTAGTGTATCATTTGTACTGTTATCCCCTTTTAAAAGTATATTAGATATAATACAGTTAATAGGCTTTGGACCCTAAACCAGTATCTGTGTATTTCCTATAGTGTTAAGTGTTCACTTGAGCGTCGGTGACGCTCAAGCAGCTTTGTAGTTAGTCAGGTTACACAAGGTTGCACTTACACCCTGTATTCACATTAAGGTATTCTGTGTATTTCATTGGTATAAGGTTTAGACATAAAGGTATAGCGTTGTGAGCGTCTGCGCCGCTGGTGATCTCCTCGTGGTCTCGAGCGTCCGCTACGCCATAGCGAATCATTACTCTAGTCATAGCCAATAACGTGTCCTGTGATCACTGGGCCGTGAGCGAACGTGACGCTCGAGCGTCTCGCCTTCGGCTGAGCGATCGTTACGCAACTAGCGTACCATTACGGTACTTCTTAAGTAAACAGCGTACAGTGTTCTTAGACTTCATAAAGGGTTGTTTATACGACAAGGGAATTTAGTATTGTCATCCCCCGCTTCATCAGCTAAGTCCACCGCATGACGCTGGGGCTCAACAGGCGGTGACAGGTACGGTGGGGGCCCGTCTAAAACATTTCAGCAATCAGTTGGCTCGCTCACTGGTGGACCCCTGGATCCTTCAGGTGGTATCTCAGGGGTACAAGCTGGAATTCGAGACATTACCTCCCCGCCGTTTCCTCAAATCTGCCTTACCAACGACTCCCGCAGACAGGGAGGCTGTGTTAGAGGCGATTCACAAGCTGTATTCCCAGCAGGTGATAGTAAAAGTGCCCCTACTTCAACAAGGACGCGGTTACTACTCCACAATGTTTGTGGTACCGAAACCGGATGGTTCGGTGAGACCCATTTTAAATTTAAAATCCTTGAACACATATCTAAAAAAATTCAGGTTCAAGATGGAATCGCTCAGGGCGGTGATTGCAAGCCTGGAAGAGGGGGATTACATGGTATCTTTGGACATCAAGGATGCTTACCTACATGTCCCCATTTACAATCTTCACCAGGAGTACCTCAGATTTGTGGTACAGGATTGCCATTACCAATTCCAGACGTTGCCGTTCGGCCTGTCCACGGCACCGAGGGTATTTACCAAGGTAATGGCCGAAATGATGAGACTCCTTCGAAAAAAGGGAGTTTCAATTACCCCATACTTGGACGATCTCCTGATAAAAGCGAGATCCAGAGAGCAGTTGTTAGTGGGCGTAGCACTATCTCAGGAGGTGCTACGCCAGCATGGTTGGATTCTGAATATTCCAAAGTCACAACTGGTTCCTGCGACATGCCTACTGTTCCTGGGACTGATTCTGGACACAGTCCAGAAAAAAGTGTTTCTCCCAGAAGAAAAAGCCAAGGAGCTGTCATCTCTGGTCAGAGGCCTCCTAAAACCAAAACAGGTGTCGGTACATCACTGCACCCGAGTCCTTGGAAAGATGGTAGCTTCCTACGAAGCGATCCCATTCGGCAGGTTCCATGCCAGAATTTTTCAGTGGGACCTCTTGGACCAATGGTCCGGATCGCATCTTCAAATGCATCGGCTGATAACCCTGTCTCCAAGGACCAGGGTGTCTCTCTTGTGGTGGCTGCAGAGTGCTCATCTCGTGGAGGGCCGCAGATTCGGCATACAGGACTGGGTCCTAGTGACCACGGATGCCAGCCTTCGAGGCTGGGGGGCTGTCACATTGGGAAGAAACTTCCAAGGACTTTGGACAAGTCACGAGACTTCCCTACACATAAATGTTCTGGAATTGAGGGCCATTTACAATGCCCTGTGTCAGGCAAAGGCCCTGCTTCAAAACCAACCGGTTCTGATCCAGTCAGACAACATCACGGCGGTCGCCCATGTAAACCGACAGGGCGGCACAAGAAGCAGGGCGGCGATGGCAGAAGCCACAAGGATTCTCCGATGGGCGGAAAATCACGTGTTAGCACTGACAGCAGTGTTCATTCCGGGAGTGGACAACTGGGGAGCAGACTTCCTCAGCAGGCACGACCTCCACCCGGGAGAGTGGGGACTTCATCCAGAAGTCTTCCAAATACTGGTAAACCGTTGGGAAAGACCACAGGTGGACATGATGGCGTCCCGCCTCAACAAAAAACTAGAAAAATATTGCGCCAGGTCAAGGGACCCTCAGGCGATAGCGGTGGACGCTCTAGTGACACCGTGGGTGTACCGGTCAGTTTATGTGTTCCCTCCTCTTCCTCTCATACCCAAGGTGCTGAGGATAATAAGGTAAAGAGGAGTAAGAACGATACTCGTTGTTCCGAATTGGCCAAGAAGGTCTTGGTACCCGGAACTTCAAGAGTTAATCTCAGAGGACCCATGGTCTCTGCCGCTCAGACAGGACCTGCTGCAGCAGGGGCCCTGTCTGTTCCAAGACTTACCGCGGCTGCGTTTGACGGCATGGCGGTTGAACGCCGGATCCTAAAGGAAAAGGGCATTCCGGAAGAAGTCATCCCTACGCTGATTAAAGCCAGGAAAGATGTAACTGTTAAACATTATCACCGCATATGGCGAAAATATGTGGCTTGGTGTGAGGCCAGTAAGGCCCCAACAGAGGAATTTCAACTGGGTCGATTTCTACACTTCCTACAGGCAGGAGTGACTATGGGCCTAAAATTAGGCTCCATTAAGGTACAGATCTCGGCTCTGTCGATTTTCTTCCAGAAGGAACTAGCTTCACTACCTGAAGTTCAGACATTTGTAAAAGGAGTGCTGCATATTCAGCCCCCCTTTGTGCCTCCAGTGGCACCCTGGGATCTCAACGTGGTGTTGAGTTTCCTAAAATCACATTGGTTTGAACCACTGAAAACCGTGGATCTAAAATATCTCACGTGGAAAGTGGTCATGTTATTGGCCTTGGCTTCGGCCAGGCGTGTATCAGAGTTGGCGGCTTTGTCATGTAAAAGCCCTTATTTGATTTTCCATATGGATAGGGCAGAATTGAGGACCCGTCCTCAGTTTCTCCCTAAGGTGGTGTCAGCTTTTCACTTGAACCAACCTATTGTAGTGCCTGCGGCTACTAGGGACTTGGAGGATTCCAAGTTACTGGACGTAGTCAGGGCCTTGAAAATGTATGTTTCCAGGACAGCTGGAGTCAGGAAAACTGACTCGCTATTTATCCTGTATGCACCCAACAAGTTGGGTGCTCCTGCTTCAAAGCAGACTATTGCTCGCTGGATTTGCAGCACAATTCAGCTGGCGCATTCTGCGGTGGGATTACCGCAGCCTAAATCTGTAAAAGCCCATTCCACAAGGAAGGTGGGCTCATCTTGGGCGGCTGCCCGAGGGGGCTCGGCTTTACAACTTTGCCGAGCTGCTACTTGGTCAGGGGCAAACACGTTTGCTAAATTCTACAAATTTGATATCCTGGCTGAGGAGGACCTTGAGTTCTCTCATTCGGTGCTGCAGAGTCATACGCACTCTCCCGCCCGTTTGGGAGCTTTGGTATAATCCCCATGGTCCTTACGGAGTCCCCAGCATCCACTAGGACGTCAGAGAAAATAAGATTTTACTCACCGGTAAATCTATTTCTCGTAGTCCGTAGTGGATGCTGGGCGCCCGTCCCAAGTGCGGACTGTCTGCATTACTTGTATATAGTTATTGTTAACTAAAAGGGTTATTGTTGAGCCATCCGTTGAGAGGCTCTGTTATGTTCATACTGTTAACTGGGTATAATATCACGAGTTATACGGTGTGATTGGTGTGGCTGGTATGAGTCTTACCCGGGATTCAAAATCCTTCCTTATTGTGTCAGCTCTTCCGGGCACAGTATCCTAACTGAGGTCTGGAGGAGGGTCATGGGGGGAGGAGCCAGTGCACACCAGGTAGTCCTAAAGCTTTCTTAGATGTGCCCAGTCTCCTGCGGAGCCGCTATTCCCCCATGGTCCTTACGGAGTCCCCAGCATCCACTACGGACTACGAGAAATAGATTTACCGGTGAGTAAAATCTTATTATTATTGCCATTACTGTGTCACATTGGTACATATTTATACAGGTGACTTACCTGAGGTATTTTGCTAGAGCAGATCTGCATCTTGTACATGGTACCAGCTGTGTGGCAGTATTAATGTGTATACAAAACTAAGACTCTCGCTATCTGCACTAATAATAATTTCTCTATCGTCCTAGTGGATGCTGGGGTTCCTGAAAGGACCATGGGGAATAGCGGCTCCGCAGGAGACAGGGCACAAAAAGTAAAGCTTTAGGATCAGGTGGTGTGCACTGGCTCCTCCCCCTATGACCCTCCTCCAAGCCAGTTAGATTTTTGTGCCCGGCCGAGAAGGGTGCAATCTAGGTGGCTCTCCTAAAGAGCTGCTTAGGAAAGTTTAGCTTAGGTTTTTTATTTTACAGTGAGTCCTGCTGGCAACAGGATCACTGCAACGAGGGACTTAGGGGAGAAGAAGTGAACTCACCTGCGTGCAGGATGGATTGGCTTCTTGGCTACTGGACATCAGCTCCAGAGGGACGATCACAGGTACAGCCTGGATGGTCACCGGAGCCTTGCCGCCGGCCCCCTTGCAGATGCTGAAGTAAGAAGAGGTCCAGAATCGGCGGCAGAAGACTCCTCAGTCTTCTAAAGGTAGCGCACAGCACTGCAGCTGTGCGCCATTTTCCTCTCAGCACACTTCACACGGCAGTCACTGAGGGTGCAGGGCGCTGGGAGGGGGGCGCCCTGGGAGGCAAATGAATACCTATTTTGGCTAAAAATACCTCACATATAGCCTCCGGAGGCTATATGGAGATATTTAACCCCTGCCAGAATCCGTTAAGAGCGGGAGACGAGGCCGCCGAAAAAGGGGCGGGGCCTATCTCCTCAGCACACAGCGCCATTTTCCCTCACAGAAAGGCTGGAGGGAAGGCTCCCAGGCTCTCCCCTGCACTGCACTACAGAAACAGGGTTAAAACAGAGAGGGGGGGCACTAATTTGGCGATATGCTTATATATATATATTAAGATGCTATAAGGGAAAACACTTATATAAGGTTGTCCCTATATAATTATAGCGTTTTTGGTGTGTGCTGGCAAACTCTCCCTCTGTCTCTCCAAAGGGCTAGTGGGTCCTGTCCTCTATCAGAGCATTCCCTGTGTGTGTGCTGTGTGTCGGTACGTGTGTGTCGACAGGTAGGAGGACGATGTTGGTGAGGAGGCGGAGCAATTGCCTGTAATGGTGATGTCACTCTCTAGGGAGTCGACACCGGAATGGATGGCTTATTTAGGAAATTACGTGATAATGTCAACACGCTGCAAGGTCGGTTGACGACATGAGACGGCCGACAAACAATTAGTACGGTCCAGACGTCTCAAAAACACCGTCAAGGGTTTTAAAACGCCCGTTTACTTTAGTCGGTCGACACAGACACAGACAGGGACACTGAATCCAGTGTCGACGGTGAATAAACAAACGTATTCCTTATTAGGGCCACACGTTAAAGGCAATGAAGGAGGTGTTACGTATTTCTGATACTACAAGTACCACAAAAGAGGGTATTATGTGGGATGTGAAAAAATTACCATAGTTTTTCCTGAATCAGATAAATTAAATAAAGTGTGTGATGATGCGTGGGTTCCCCCCGATAGAAAATTATGGGCGGTATACCCTTTCCCGCCAGAAGTTAGGGCGCGTTGGGAAACACCCTTTAAGGTGGATAAGGCGCTCACACGCTTATCAAAACAAGTGGCGGTACCGTCTATAGATAGGGCCGTCCTCAAGGACCAGCTGACAAGGCTGGAAAATATAATAAAAAGTATATACACACATACTGGTGTTATACTGCGGCCAGCGATCGCCTCAGCCTGGATGTGCAGAGCTAGGGTGGCTTGGTCGGATTCCCTGACTAAAAATATTGATACCCTTGACAGGGACAGTATTTTATTGACTATAGAGCATTTCTATATATGCGAGATGCACAGAGGGATATTTGCACTCTGGCATCATGAATAAACGCGATGTCCATAACTGCCAGAAGATGTTATGGACACGACAGTGGTCAGGTGATGCAGATTCCAAACGGCACAGTATGGCCGTATACAGGAAGAGGACTTGTTTGGGGTCGGTCCATCGGACCTGGTGGTCACGGCAACTGCTGGAAAATCCACCGTTTTTTACCCTAAGTCACATCTCTGCAGAAAAAGACACCGTCTTTTCAGCCTCAGTCCTCTCGTCCCTATAAGAACATATCTGCCCAGGGATAGAGGAAAGGGAAGAAGACTGCAGCAGGCAGCCCATTCCCAGGAACAGAAGCGTTCCACCGCGTCTGACAAGTTCTCAGCATGGCGCTGAGACCGTACAGGACCCCTGGATCCTACAAGTAGTATCCCGGGGGTACAGATGGGAATGTCGAGACGTTTCCCCTTCGCAGGCTCCTGAAGTCTGCTTTACCAAGTCTCCCTCCGACAAGGAGGTAGTATGGGAAAAAATTCACAAGCTGTATTCCCAGCAGGTGATAATTAAATTACCCCTCCTACTACAGAAAAGGGGTATTATTCCACACTATATTGTGGTACTGAAGCCAGAAGGCTAGGTGAGACTTATTCTAAAAAATTTTTTTTGAACACTTACAAAGGTTCAAATTAAGATGAAGTCACTCAGAGCAGTGATAACGAACCAGGAATAAGGGGACTATATAGTGTCCCGGGACATCAGGGATGCTTACCTCTATGTCCCAAATTTGCCCTTCTCACTAAGGGTACCTCAGGTTCGTGGTGCAGAACTGTCACTATCAGTTTCAGACGCTGCCGTTTGGATTGTCCACGGCACCCTGGGGTCTTTACCAAGGTAATGGCCGAATTGATGATTCTTCTTCGAAGAAAAGGCGTCTTAATTATCCCTTACTTGGACGATCTCCTGATAGGGGCATAGTCCAGGGAACAGTTGGAGGTCGGAGTAGCACTATCTCGGATACTGCTACAATCAGCACGGGTGGATTCTAAATATTCCAAAATCGCAGCTGATCCCGACGACACGTCTGCTGTGCCTAGGGATGATTCTGGACACAGTCCAGAAAAAGGTGTTTCTCCCGGAAGAGAAAGCCAGGGAGTTATCCGAGCAAGTCAGGAACCTCCTAAAAACAGTGCATCATTGCACAAGGGTCCTGGTAAAAATGGTGGCTTCCTACGAAGCAATTCCATTCGGCAGATTTCACGTAAGAACTTTTCAGTGGGATCTGCTGGACAAATGGTCCGGATCGCATCTTCAGATGCATCAGCGGATAACCCAATATCCAAGGACAAGGGTGTCTCTCCTGTGGTGGTTATAGAGTGCTCATCTTCTAGAGGGCAGCAGATTCGGCATTCAGGATTGGATGCTGGTAACCACGGAGCCCAGCCTGAGAGGCTGGGGAGCAGTCACACAAGGAAAAAATTTCCAGGGAGTGTGATCAAGTATGGAGACTTTTCTCCACATAAATATACTGGAGCTAAGGGTAAATTTATAATGCTCTAAGCTTAGCAAGACCTCTGCTTCAAGGTCAGCCGGTATTGATCCAGTGGGAAAAACATCACGGCAGTCGCCCACGTAAACAGACAGGGCGACACAAGAAGCAGGAGGGCAATGGCAGAAACTGCAAGGACTTTTCGCTGGGCGGAAAATCATGTGATAACACTGTCAGCAGTTTTTCATCCCGGGAATGGAAACTGGGAAGCAGACTTCCTCAGCACGACCTCCACCCGGGAGAGTGGAAACTTCATTGAGAAGTTTTTTCCACATGATTGTAAACCGTTGGGAAATACCAAAGGTGGACATGATGGCGTCCCGTCTGAACAAAAAACGGGACAGGTATTGCGCCAGGTCAAGAGACCCTCAGGCAATAGATGTGGACGTTCTGGTAACACCGTGGGTGTACCAGTCGGTGTATGTGTTCCCTCCTCTGCTTCTCATACCTAAGGTGCTGAGAATTATAAGACGTAGAGGAGTAAGAACTATACTCATGGCTCCGGATTGGCCAAGAAGGACTTGGTACCCGGAACTTCAAGAGATGCTTACAGAGGTCTTATGGCCTCTGCCGCTAAGAAGGGACTTGCTTCAGCAAGTACCATGTCTGTTCCAAGACTTACCGCAGCTGCGTTTGTCGGCATGGCGATGGAAAGCCGGATCCTAAGGGAAAAAAAGGCATTCCGGAAGAGGTCATTCCTACCCTGGTCAAAGCCAGAAAGGAGGTGACCGCACAACATTATCACCACGTGTGGCGAAAATATGTTGCGTGGTGTGAGGCCAGGAAGGCCCCACAAAGAAATTTCAACTCGGTCGTTTCCTGCATTTCCTGCAAACAGGAGTGTCTATGGGCCTCAAATTGGGGTCCATTAAGGTTCAAATTCGGCCCTGTAAATTTTCTTCCAGAAAGAATTGGTTTCAGTTCCTGAAGTCCAGAAGTTTGTCAAGGGAGTATTGCATATACAAACCCCTTTTTTGTGCCTCCAGTGGCACTGTGGGATCTCAACGTAGTTCTGGGATTCCTCAAATCACATTGGTTTAAAACCAGTCAAATATGTGGATTTGAAGCATCTCACATAAAAAGTGACCATGCTCTTGGCCCTGGCCTGGACCAGGCGAGTGTCAAATTGGTGGTTTTTTCTCAAAAAAGCCCATATCTGTTTGTCCATTCGGACAGGGCAGAGCTGCGGACTCGTCCCCAGTTCTCTCCCTAAGGTGGTGTCAGTGTTTCACCTGAACCAGCTTATTGTGGTGCCTTGCACCTACTAGGGACTTGGAGGACTCCAAGTTGCTAGGAGTTGTCAGGGCCCTGAAAATATGTTCCAGGACAGCTGGAGTCAGAAAATCTGACTCGCTGTTTATACTGTATGCACCCGACAAGTTGGGTGCGCCTGCTTCTAAGCAGGCGATTGCTCGTTGGATTTGTAACACAATTCAACTTGCACATTCTGAGGCAGGCCTGCCACAGTCTAAATCGGTTAAGGCCCATTCCACAAGGAAGGTGGGCTCATCTTGGGCGGCTGCCCGAGAGGTCTCGGCATTACAACTCTACCGAGCAGCTACGTGGTCAGGGGAGAACACGTTTGTAAAATTCTACAAATTTGATATCCTGGCAAAAGAGGACCTGGAGTTCTCTCATTCGGTGCTGCAGAGTCATCCGCACTCTCCCGCCCGTTTGGGAGCTTTGGTATAATCCCCATGGTCCTTTCAGGAACCCCAGCATCCACTAGGACGATAGAGAAAATAAGAATTTACTTACCGATAATTCTATTTCTCGGAGTCCGTAGTGGATGCTGGGCGCCCATCCCAAGTGCGGATTATCTGCAATACTTGTACATAGTTACAAAAATCGGGTTATTATTGTTGTGAGCCATCTTTTTAGAGGCTCCGCTGTTATCATACTGTTAACTGGGTTTAGATCACAAGTTGTACGGTGTGATTGGTGTGGCTGGTACGAGTCTTACCCGGGATTCAAAATTCCTCCCTTATTGTGTACGCTCGTCCGGGCACAGTACCTAACTGGCTTGGAGGAGGGTCATAGGGGGAGGAGCCAGTGCACACCACCTGATCCTAAAGCTTTACTTTTTGTGCCCTGTCTCCTGCGGAGCCGCTATTCCCCATGGTCCTTTCAGGAACCCCAGCATCCACTACGGACTCCGAGAAATAGAATTATCGGTAAGTAAATTCTTATTATACTGCACCTCTGTGTGTATGTAGTAAATAAAACATTGGGGATTTGGTCATATTTTGATCAAAATATTTAAGCTTGCAGCCCATCATCAAGGGAGCCCAATGTCCTGCAAGTTTCTGTTCTACACTAGCATATATGCCCAGCACACCATTACATTGCAGTTACATGTTCTCCCCTCCCAGATACAGAGGGGAGCATCTATACAGGGCTGGCTAGTGAGCCGCACCCAACTAGGCCTTTTATAGCCGTGACTGAAAGCTGCCATGATAGCAGACTAGGCCTGTACTTGGTTATACCAATTGTGTGCATGGTACCAGCTGCATGGCAGTATTAATGCCATATATGTACAGATGTGTCTCACTACGGTGCTGCTTCCTATAGCAATGTGCCGTAGCGGGATCATGATGTGAATGCATTACCATATGCCGCAAGTGTTCGCATCACAGCCAGGTCCCTTGGAAGTAAATGGGAGTCGGGCGCATGCGCGTACCGGCTCCTATTCAAGTCTGTAGCATAGTGGAAGCATGTGATCACATGCACCCGCTATGCTGCGCTGTCCCAAGGATAGCAGGAGACATCTGTATACAAAACAAAGTTTTGCTGTCGGTGCTAACAATAATATAATGCAAATCTGTGTGCATGTAGCAAATAAAACAGAGGTTATTTTGTCATAATTTGATCAAAACATTTAAGCTTGCAGCCCATCGTCAAGGGACCCCAATTTTCTGCAAGGCCCTACCCTAGCTTATATGTCCAGCCTACCACTATATTGCAGTAGGCAGATCTCCTGGGACGTAGCCGGGGTGGGTCAGGTGCATTTCCAGAGACGTAGCCGAGGTCAGGGCAGGCGGCAGACAGTGTATAGTGAGGGATGCACTGGAGGTTGGAACAGGCAGCTGATGCAACAGGAACAAGATGTTTTAAGAATTGCAGATGTTTCTATTTCACGCTAGTGCATGTCTAGGGTATAAGATCTGATTGCATTGGCACATTATGGTACGTTTCGCTCCATACAGGGCATACAAATTGAATGTTGTCAAATAGCCCCTGGTCCATGGCAGGAATTGGTTGTGTGAAAATTTCACTGTGGGGCACAGGAATATTCTGTTTATCTAGATCCATGGCGTTCTTGAGCACTGTGAGTGGGGATGCTGTTTTTCCACTCTCTATCTCTGCCCAGTTAATAGAAGAGAAGAAGGGATGTTCTCGCACGTCGCCATTTACCCCAAGCCTGAGGAACTGGTTCTTGCACAGGAGGTTGGATAAAAAGTCCTTTGTTACTCCATCAGCAAGGCCTTCGTATGAGGGTCCCATTACAATAATCATTGCTGCTATCTCTGACACGGATTCTCCAGGGAAAGGCTCAGATCCTGTAGCGAGCATATATAATAAAACCCCTAATGCGAACCAGTCCACAGCTGCACTGTATGGCTGGCGGGTTATCATTTCTGGAGCAAAATAGCCAGGTGTCCCGCAAATGCCTGCATTATCAATTACTCCATACACATTCATTAGGGCTAGACCAAAGTCTGTGATCTTCACATGGCCGTCTGCAGTCAGCAGAACATTTTCCATTTTGATGTCTCTGTGAATTATTCCTTTAGAATGCATGAACTGTAATCCACAAACCAATTCCGCCGCTATAAATGTTATTGTGGGAAGGTCCAGCTCTGATGTCTCAAAAAAATCGAACAGATCTCCTCCACTAGCCAGTTCTATTACACAGTATAGATAACGATGTGTTTGGAAGGCTGCGTATCCATGAGTAAGGAAATTGCTCTGATGTGCCAGCTGAAGGACCCGAAACTCGACCAAGCTGCCCTCGTTCTCTGTTAGGGCTGTCTTCTTTAAGATCTTAATTGCCACTCTTTCCCTGCGAAGAGCGTCTGTTGCCAGCAGCACTTTTCCGTAGCCTCCCTCTCCAAGTATTGAGTGGAAAGTGAATTTGTCCACTGTTAAGGGGGAAGTGCCTGTGCTTTGGTGGCTGGTGGGCATAGCGCCTGGTCGGCCTCTTCTAAATGCTGTTATGATTTGATTTTTTTTATTCTTTAGAAATGCTGCAATTCTGTCCCAGTTTCTTCGTGATCCCTTCTTAGTCGGGGCTGCCCAATGGCTGCATCCTTCCCCTGGATCTTCAGTAATGTCAGCGTTTCTCCTGTTTCTCACACGCCAAAATCTGGGACATCGGTTACATACTTTTATAAATTGTTCCTGTTTCTTTTCCAGAAATGCTGCCAGCATGTTCCATCCTCTCTGTAATCGTGCAACAAATCTCCTCACCTTTTTGGCTGCTGAGTTGGTCCGGCCTGCCTGCTTTCCTCTGCGGTTCTGTTTTCCTCTGCACTTCTTTCTTTTCTGTCTCTTGTCTCTGGATCTCCATGCTTTTTCTCGTATTTTTTTTCTCCTATTCGTTCCCATGTTTTGTCATCCGACAGGAACAGGGCCCTTTAGAGAATATATCGCAAGATGTGTCTTCAGTCTAGAGCGTCTGAAGACTGGAACTCAGGGGCTTCAGCAGCTGTAGAAGTAGCTGCGTGATGTCAGCAGTGACTGTGATGTCAGCAGTGACTGTGATGTCACAATTGTGCAGCTGAGCCTAGTCCTAAACATCTTCTACATTTTATGACAGTTGATGTATAAGAAGGTTTCTTCCTGTCCAAACTTTAACCTGTGTAAGATATGTACAAAGTGTCCTAATTCTACCTATGTAAAATGTACCTGCCCATATTAAGACATCAAAAGAAATATTTTATAAGAAATATGATATTTGCGAGGAGGGATTAGACTGTATTGCTGTCATATCAGACCATAGAAGCATGTTACACAGTCTAATCATTGGGGAATCTATGTGTTTATACCACTTATACCCATTATCCCCAACAATTTCCCTTTTCAATTCAAGCGTCTGCAGTTTCCTGTAAGCGTCTACTTCACTATGACGATCAACAAGTTGCAGGGGCAAACACTGAGGGCTGCAGGTGTAGATCTCAGGACCAGCTGCTTAGCCCATGGGCAACTTTACGTGGCTTGCTCACGAGTTAGTAGCCACAGGCATCTTTTTTTGTGTGCGTGTTAATCCCTGAAGGAAAATCTGCAAATATTATTTACATTTAGTGATCAATGTGTACAATAAAAAATATACATCACAATATTAGATGTCACTGTTGTCGTTGTAAAATGAGTTCCGCTGAGCAATAACAGACATACACACAAGCAAACGCCTTATTAAGTTATAAATATTAATTTTAAATAATCGGGTGGATCAGTAAATGTATTTTCAACCTAAAAACAGAGCGCTTCCAACAGAGTATCTCCCACATTTTGGTCATCTGTGTCCTTTACGTTTGAAATGACAATTGATAGGTCTTCCTTTTCTCCTATGTGGGCCCTGTGATATGGTCCCCAATATTTGGGGATTGGTAATTATAGTTTCTCTTTCATCCACTAGGGGACACTGGAGTCCTATACAGTAGGGGTGTGAAGCCTTGAACCGGAGGTGTGGCACAATCTAAAATTAGCATTGTCTGCACAGCCGGCTCCTCCCCCTTCACATCCCTCATCCCTCAGTTTGAAAAATTGTGCTGGAGGCACAATACGTGGAGCACTGAGCTCCTGACAGAAACTAAAAGGGGCTGCGTAACCCTAAGAAAGGGGGAACAAAGCTACCTAAATCCAGAGAGACAAAGATCCCTATTGAAGGGACCTGCATCTCTCCACAGGAGATCCTCCATAAAATAGTGAGTACTGGTACAAACTTAGACTAGGGTCTTCAAGTTAGTAAGAGTTTTTTTTTTTTGTGTTTTGTTTTTTCCCCCTCAAAAGAGGGGACGGGTAATTCTCTCTCTCTTAAACTTGCGGTTAAATGCTGTTTTAAAGCTCCCTTTTATACAGAGGGAGGCAGGGCAGACTGACAGTGGCCGGCGCGTGGGAGCCCCAGTGCAGCGCGGGACTCAGCCTGGTTTCCCTGTGAGCAGAGGAGGGCAGAGCGGCGCGCTGCACAGTACAGACAGGCGCCGCTACGGAAGACAAACCCGTCGCGCGCGCCAGCCGGCGGGTCCGGGGCGCGCGGCACAGCAGAACCGCTGACAAGTGAAGGTAGATAAGTTCCCACGGACAGGCGCTGCTACGGGAGACGGACCCGTCGCACGCGCCAGCCGGCGGGTCTGGAGCGCACTGCAGGGCTCGGCACGCACAGGAGAACAGCGGGACATAAAAATAATCCCGCAGAGCATGAGGCGCAGAATTAAAATTTAAAGCAGTATGCACTTACATTTAGTGGGGGCCATAATTTTTTTTTCGTTTTGGCGCCAAGCTGAGGTGAGGGATGGGTCCTCCTCCCCCCTCCCCCGCAGTAGTGTACATAGGGGAAGGTTTATTAATAAAGGAAATAACTCCCCCTGCTGCTCGGCCTGGATAATGCATGTATTCAGATAGTTGAGAGAGAGTTAGGTAATAGCTCCCTCTGCTGGTGAAATGTATATATAACAACATATGAGGATCTCCTGAAAAGTAATAAAAATTTACAAATTATATTTTCAAGGGACATCTGTTTTTTTTTTTTTTTTTTAAATAAAGTATTTTTATTTCGAAGGAGAGTAGTTTGCATACAGACATTGCATAACAGGAACACATTAAACACGTAATGACATGTCCTCATCGGGGAACAGCATTCACTTTCAACTTATTTTCAAACTATGTCATTTGCTCATAGGCGCATAGGAATGTACAGTTATATATATCATTATTTTGCATTATCCGTACACTCTAGTATTCATGAAATCACATTATACTTTGTTTTGTTCCCCCCCCCCCCCCCCCCCCCCTCAAATATAACTCTTACGGACAATCCGTCCGAGTAAAACCCTGTAAAAGAGAAGAAAACAATCAGAAACCAAACACAGAGGACCCCAGAAATAAAAAAATTAAAAAAACAAAGAGACAAAAAACATTATGGGGAAGAGGACGCATTGGGGGATACTAGCACTCTAAATCCTACCCTGTCCAGATGGGCACAGAGCCACTCTCTCATTCACAACCCATTGGGTGAGAGGGAAGCCTATGGCCCTAGAAGATCATAACTTGGCAAATCCAGGACCTGTTAGTAACCCTATCACCATTAAGTTGTAGGGTCTGGGACGGAGTATATGGATTCCAGCCATGGAGACCAAATTCTTTCAAATTTAGCGGAGGCATTGTGTTTCATATAAATGTATCGTTCCTTAAAAACAGTGTCGTTTATTAGTGCCTTAAGAGCGGGGAGTGTAGGGCCCTTAGGGGCCATCCATAGCCTCGCAATGCTCACCTTCGCCATTGCACATATGTTGCGAGCATATAGGCCCTCTGGACCAGACACAAAGTCAGAGCTACCCATTCCCAGGATGCAAAATTGCGGAGTAAGCATGGCCTCGTCCACCCCTGT
The DNA here is from genome assembly GCF_028390025.1 of Pseudophryne corroboree. Taxonomy (NCBI): domain Eukaryota; kingdom Metazoa; phylum Chordata; class Amphibia; order Anura; family Myobatrachidae; genus Pseudophryne; species Pseudophryne corroboree. The sequence goes on from NC_086455.1 coordinate 53,668,396, forward strand.
GTTCCCCAGAATCGATCCGACCCCCGCCCAGAAAGCCCGCAGCATCGGACAATCCCAAATGAGGTGCCAAAAAGTACCTGCAGTCATCTCACACTTAGGGCAGTCACCCACACGACCCGTCCCGAATTTGGCCAGTCTGGCCGGGGTCATATATATTCTATGCAAAAGGAAGTATTGTATCTGTTGATACCTGATGGATTTGGTAACCGTGCACGGAGTTTCCAAAGCAAGGGCCCAGTTCTCTTCATCTATGGGGCCCAGATCCTGCTCCCATTTGACACGGAGACGTGTCAAAGGATCTATATGGAGTTTGGCGAGTAGATAACCATAAGCATGGGAAATCATCTTAACTCGACCCAGCATACTTACAAAGGTCTTAATGGGAAATGGTATAATTTTAGGGGGGGAATTGGTGAATTGGGACTGCAAGGCATGTCTGAGCTGGAGTTATCTAAAAAAATAGGAGTTAGGCAAATTAAACTCATCTTTTAGTTGTTGGAAGGATTTGAGCGTATTATCCGTATAAAGGTGATTTATGGAAATCACTGATTTAGGGGCCCAAACTTCCCTCCCCTCGAGCGCATACAGTTCAGGGAGCCATTTAGAATACCAGAGGGGGGTGTCCGGGTCCAATCCATCAAATTTCAAAATAATTTTTAGTGCCTGCCACACCTTCATGGCTTGGTATATAAGAGGAGGGAGGAACCGGGCCAAGCTCCCACTCAGCAACACCTGCAGGGGGGATAAGTCGGGGAAGTAGCATTGGACAAATACCCAGTGTAGAGAAGTGACGCCAGTATCCTGTACCCATGCACTAATATGAGACAGCTGAGCGGCATAGTAGTACATCTGAAAGTTTGGCAAGGCCAGACCTCCGTCGCTGCGCAGCCTGGTGAGAGTGTTCAGTTGTATTCTAGGACGTTTGCTAGCCCATATTAAAGAAGACAGGACACTATTCAATTTTCTAAAGAAGGATGGATGAATATATACAGGGGATTGCAGAACCACATATAGAATCTTAGGTAGTATTATCATTTTTACGAGGCTGACCCTGCCAGATACAGTCAATGGAAGCTTACACCAAGTCTTGGATTTACGAGTAATTTGTTGCATGATCGGATCAAGGTTCAAAGGTGTAAAGTCAGAGGGGTCATTGGTTACCTGAATCCCAAGATATTTAAATTTCGCCGTCCAACATAGCGGTAGGGAGATTTTAGGAGCAGCAGGGGGGGGGCCAATCACAGGCATAATAGAGGACTTAGACCAGTTAATATGAAGGCCTGAATATACACCGAACTCCTCAATCAATTGCAACACTGTAGGCATAGACCTGGTGTAATCCTGCAGAAACAACAGCATGTCGTCAGCGTAAAGGGCAATCCTATCCTCACGAGGGCCGGTATGAATGCCCACCATGCCTGGGTGGGACCTTATTAGACAGGCCAAGGGTTCGATGGCCAGGGCAAACAAGGTTGGGGACAGAGGACATCCCTGCCTGGTCCCGCGAAACAGGCGGAACGAGGGAGAGATATAGCCATTCACGGAGATCCTGGCAGTCGGGTGCTGATAAAGCAATTTAATCCATTTTATAAAATTAGGCCCGAAACCCATAGCTGTCATGACCTCCCATAGATAGGACCACTCGATACTGTCAAATGCCTTGGCGGCATCCAGTGAGACCACTACCGAGTCAGAGGGGAAGTCATATGGGATTTGTAAGATGGTATATAATCTACGTAGGTTAATAGAAGTGGACATCCCTGGCATAAAGCCGGTCTGGTCGGAGTGGATAATGGAAGTAATTACGGTGTTGAGTCGAACTGCTAAAATCTTTGCCAGGATCTTAGCGTCAGTGGGAATCAATGATATCGGTCTATAGGATTCTGGGGATCTAGGGTCTTTTCCGGGCTTCGGGATCACTATAATAATCGCCTCCGCCATAGAGGGGGGAAGTTGATCATTAACAAAAATATCAGAATACAGGGCGTGAAGCCTAGGACCGAAGAAATCAATGTGGGTCTTGTATACCTCTGAGGGGATGCCGTCATAGCCCGGTGCCTTGCCGCTGGGAGACAAGCCAATAGCCGCCGTTACCTCTTCCAGAGTTAAGGGTGCCTCCAGCATCTCAGAGGCCTCCGGGGGGAGTGTGGGTAGGGGAATATTACTTAAATAAGCGGAGAGGTCTGATGTCGAGTCTACCAGTTGTGAACTGTAGACCTCAGCATAGTAGGAGCGGAATAGCTGCGCAATTTCAGCGTGGTGTTCACAAGGGCGCCATCGCTACCGGTCATCTGAGCAATTGTAGAACCTGGGCGGTCACTGTGCACCAATCGAGCCAACAGGCCACCTGGCCTATCGCCCTGCATGTAAATATTAGTAGCCTGAAATAGAAGCGAGCGCGAGTTTTTATCAGACAGATGAGCCACCCATGCCGACTGGGCCGCCAGCCAGCGTACCTTCAGCGCAGGGGTGCCATCCACCAAGTATCTAGATTCCAAATCCCTGGCGTCACTCTCAAGGGCTCGCTCTCTCTCCCTGCAGGACATTTTGAGGGCAGAAATACGTCTAATATACGTTCCCCTTAGGAATGCCTTAAATGAATCCCAAACCACTGTTCCGGGGGCCGAGCCTACATTGTCAGTAAAGTATTCCTCCCACTGAGTCACCTGGTCAGAGCAGTCACCTATTTGCAGCAGCCAGGAAGGATGCAGTTTCCAATAAGATTGACCCCTCTGGCTCACCATAGCGAGAGTCAACACCATAGGGGAGTGATCAGATATACCCCGGGCCTCGTATTGGACGTCAACCACCCTAGGGAGAAGAACGGGGGAGAGTAGGGTCAGATCGATCCTGGAGAACGAACCATGCGTGCCAGAGAAGCATGAAAACTGTCTAGTCGTAGGGTGCCGAGCTCTCCACACATCCACCCACTGCAAATTATTCAGAAAATCAGCAAATTTAGTAGGACTAGAGCGGACCCCAGCAGCCTGCGGAGAGCGCCATCTGTCTAAAGCTAAATTCATGACATTGTTAAAGTCTCCAAAGCAGATTACCGGGGTGTCCGGAGAGGAGGCTATGAATGAAGCGGCTTGCTGTAGTACATCGTACGAGAATGGGGGGGGGATATAAACCGCCAGTATGTAGTAGGGTTGGGAACTTAGTCTACATTCAAGGAACACAAATCGACCGTATTTGTCAGTCTTGACCGATACCAGCTCAAATTGGACCGATTTCTTTATCAGGATTGACACACCCCTGGAGGAAGAGGAGTGAGAAGCGTGATAGGCCCAGCCCACCCAGGGTCTTCTAAGTGACAGTAACCTATTCCCCTCCAAGTGAGTCTCGCAGAGACATGCAACATCCGGGCCATATTTCCGAAGTGTAGTTAATACTAAGGAACGCTTTATCTTATTATTTAAACCTCGAACATTCCATGTCAGAAATTTCAAATTAGCCATAGATCTGGTAATATTCTATGTAGTAACCTAAAGATACAGTCCAGCGAATATTCCTGGAAATTGTTAGTGAGGGTAATAACAGTGCTATACTACTCAATCCCTGATTCTTAATCGACAGTATCCAATGCATCAGACATACTTCCCACATCAAAATGAATGTACTCCAAAACAAATTTAAGCATGAGAAAAATAACAAACTATAGAAAGAAAAAAACTTGTGTAAGGCACAGCAACAAGCTGTTCGCTGAACTCTCCCCCCCTCCCCGTATACCACCCCTAACTTCGGCATACTTAAATCCCAAACTATCGTTTCTATCTCTCAAGGGCTAAATACTAAACAAAACCCTTAACCAAAGTCAAGCGATCAAGAGAAAGAAAAGAAAAGTCCTGAGCCACCAACGCCAAGGGGGGGCTCCCTGGACAATGGGTAGATGCCTCTGGTGGTCCCAACCGATCATTAGACAGTGCAGGGCCTCAATCCGGGGCCATCTGGCGCGCTCCCGGAGCATATCTGTCCAGCCATTGGGCCGCCTCTCTAGGGGAATTGAAGAATTTGGTTTCCCCGTCCGCTACCACCCGGAGTCGGGAGGGGAATAGCATAGAGTAGGAGACGTTCAGGTCTCTGAGGCGCCTCTTGATAGGAATAAACTGGGCTCGATCCTTCTGGACTTCCGCGGCAAAATCAGGAAAAGCAGACACGGTAACCCCGTTTCTGGTAAGGGGGCCTTTTGTGCGTCCCAACCGGAGGACCGAGTCACGGTCCTTATAATGCAGAAATTTGTCGATGAAGGTGCGCGGAGGGGCGCCAGGAGGTAGAGGACGAGATGGTATCCGGTGTGCACGCTCCACCGTAAACTGTGCCGTGAAGGATTCAGCGCCGTACTGTTCCTTAAGCCATGACTCCAGGAAGACCTCAGGCTGGGAGCCCTCCTCCTTCTCCGGCAGGCCCACAAATCGCACATTATTTCTACGCAGCCGACCCTCCATGTCTAGTAATTTGGATTGAAGGGATGTTACTTGCTGGGTTACCGTGGAAATAGATTGTTTCATAGGACCGCACATATCCTCCAGATTCGAGACACGGGTTTCTGCCTCTCCCACTCTCTCTCGTATGCGCTGGACGTCCTGCCGAAGCAGTGAGAGATCACACTGCACTTTCTCCATCTTATCTGAAAGACGCTGTTCCGATCCAGCTATTGCCTCCAGCACTTGTTGAAGAGATGGAGCTGCGGGTGTGTTAGGGGATTCAGCAGCTGTTGCAGATGGGGAGTAGGAGTGGGACGGAGAGGCCCCCTGCGAAGCGGCCTGCGAGGCCCGTTGGTTTAGTGGGTTAGGTTGTCTGGCAAATTTCTCCAGCTTCGCCGCAGCCGTGCGCTGGCCGTCCCGAACCATGACGGACAATAGGTAGTAACAGACACTCCGGTATAATCTCAGGTCAAAAGCGTAGAAGGAGACTTCAGCAATGAGTGAATTTTAGGGTTGTAATAAGCAGAAACACATCCGCAGCTGGTCTCCAAAGTAGTAGGCAAATGTAAAAGAAAGTACTGGCAGCGTCCCAGAATATAGGTGAGAGCAGGAGCGATGCAGTTATTTAGTATGTAAAATAAGACAGCAACTGAAGTCAAAGTGTAATTTGATCCCAGGAGGTAGAAGTCACTCACCAGTTACATATCAGTCAGCCTTTAAGTGAGAGTGTTCCCTCAATGACTGGAAGCAGCAGTCCAGAGCAGTGGGGCCGGGAATCTCCAAAATTGAGGCCGGGGATCCGGAGGAGGTATAGGCCGCAAATCCGGAAGTATGTCTCCTCGGCCGTACAGACCCCGGGGAGAGCGGGGAAATCGCCTGCCGGTGCCCTGCAGCGTAGGGAAGAAAAGCAGGGTATTCAGGCACACCAAAGGGGCCAGGATATTACAGGAGGATGTTTAATCCAGGGAGCTCCCGGGATCTGCTTCCTACTCCTGTGCTGCCGTGGCCACGCCCCCCAAGGGACATCTGTTTCAAAGATCCCGGAGAAAATACACGGAAGCAAGCCAACTCTAACATCGTAGCTGATTTACAGTTGGGGTGTGAGGGTTGCGAGTCGGCTGGTGTTTTATTTTATTTTTATTTTTTGGCCTGTTCCTTTTCTAGAGAAAGAGGGGACGGGTAATTCCAGACGGATCCAATACCTTCGCTTCCGTCATCTCCCAGTCTTTCTCTTCCTAGTTTAAAGGGTGAAAGCGCTGCGTAGTACCCGACTAAGGGGTTTTAAAAAGAAAAACAACATGTCTAAGGCTACCAAGACCTCAAAGACCTGCTATGTTTGTACGAAATGTAACAAGAAGAGCACGCAGGTTGGCAACTCCGGGGTGTGCGACTCCTGCTTAGACAAGGATGCTCCACCTGGGAGCAGTGCTCTGAATAAAGCATGGGAAGACAACCTTGCGAATAGAATCTCCAAGGAGATGGCAGAATCCCGCAAGCAGCAATCAGAATGGGCTGCGGGATTCTCAAAGACGATGGAGGAATTTCTCATCAAGTTAACGCCACCCACACACGCAGAGACGAGTGTGCGCAGGGCTGTTAAAAGAACTCTTCCTATTATACCAGAACCTGAGGAGGAAGAGGTAAGCTTTAAGGAAGAGGAAGTCCGGGAGCCGGAAGATTTCGATTTGTTCGAATCCCAAAAGCCGCGGGCAGCAGCGTTCCCCATTCCTACATCCCTCCAATCTCAGATGGAGGAAGCTTGGAAACAACCTGACAAACGTTTTCAATTTCCGAAACGTTTTCAGGTAACTTACCCCCTACCTAAGGGTGTAATGGACAAGTGGGAGTCTCCACCGGTAGTGGATGCTTCACTAGGTAGATTGTCAAAGAAGACAATCTTGCCAATTCCTAACGTAACTACTTTAAAGGATGCGTCCGACCGTAAAGTTGAAACTGCGTTAAAATCAATATTTGTAGCAGCAGGTGCAGCGCAGAGACCTGCGATCGTCTGTGCTTGGGTCAACAAGGCCATGGGTGCATGGTCCGGCCGTATTGTACAAGCTATTGAGGAGGAAAATAGCTTAGAAGAGATTACACAGTTGGCGGAACACATTCGAGAATCTGCTTCATACTTGTGTCAGGCTTCTAAGGATATTAGCAGAATAGCATCGCGCATATCTGCATCGGCCATATCGGCTAGAAGGATTTTATGGCTCAGAGAATGGCAAGGAGACTCTGACACCAAGAAGGCGGTAGAATCCATCCCCTTTGGGGGTGAGATGCTGTTCATACCAGAGTTGGACAAGTGGATTTCGCAGGCTACAGCGGGGAAGTCCACCTTTCTGCCGACTCCTTATACGAGAACCGCTCCACAGACTAGGAGGGGTTATTCGGGACCAGCATTTACTTCGTTTAGATCTCAGTCCTTTCGAGCCAGAGGAAGGGGTTTCGGTACACAAGCACGTGGGGGCAGAGGTAGAGGCCGCTCACAAACCGCAACCAGAAAGCAGGATAAACCTGCTGACAAGACCGTGGCATGACGGCCTCCCAGCTCACCTGGGGTCCCCCTTGGTGGGCGGCCGACTGGAAGGTTTTCAGGACATCTGGGCCAAAACCTCACCAGAACTTTGGGTGAACAACTTGATCTCTCAGGGATACAAGCTGGAATTTCAACAGAGACCTCACAGTCAGTTTTTTACAACAGGATTGCCTCGGTGTCCTCAGAAAGCAAGGGCACTACGGGCGGCGATTCTCAAATTGCTACATGCAGAGGTCATTATTCCGGTTCCCGCTTCTCAGAGAGGAACAGGTTTCTATTCCAATCTTTTTGTCGTGCCAAAACCAGACGGGACGGTCAGACCAATACTCAATTTAAAAGTTTTCAACCAGTTTTTAAGAGTCTACAAATTCAAGATGGAATCAATCCAATCAGTCATTGCAGGCTTGGAACAGGGCGAGTTCATGGTATCCATGGACATAAAGGATGCGTATCTGCATATTCCAATCTGGGCTCCTCACCAGGCTTACTTAAGGTTCGCACTGGTGGCGGATCACTACCAATTCCGGGCCTTGCCGTTCGGTCTAGCATCAGCCCCAAGAATTTTCACAAAGATCATGGCGATCATGGTTGCAGGACTGAGACTGTTGGGGGTCACGATTATACCTTATCTGGACGATTTTTTGATCAAGGCTCCATCTCAGAATCGACTGCTCAAGGATGCTCAGACATCCCATCACTTCCTAATTCAACATGGATGGATTGTCAATTTTCAAAAGTCCAACCTCATACCGACTCAATGGATTCAATTCCTCGGTCTCATCTTGGACACGGTTCTATTACGGGTGTTCCTACCAGAGAACAAGGTCCAGGACCTACAGAGATTAGTGGCTCAGGTACTGAAGACGCAAACTGTCTCTCTGCACCTCTGTGTGCAACTTCTGGGGAAGATGGTAGCGTCGTTCGAAGCTCTCCAGTACGGCAGACTTCATTCACGATCATTCCAAATGAACCTCATTGCTCAGGGAGCAGGCTCGCACTGGCTCCTCCATCGGAGAATTCGACTTCAACCACAAGTACGGGTCTCCTTGATATGGTGGTCTTTACACAAGAACCTTACAGCCGGCAAGAAATGTGGCATTTGGGATTGGAAGATCTTGACGACGGACGCCAGTCTCAGAGGTTGGGGAGCCGTCCTAGACGACCATCAGTTTCAGGGACGGTGGACGCTACAGGAAAGCAAATTACCCATAAATATCCTCGAACTAAGAGCAGTCTACAATGCCCTTCTCTTAGCAGAAGACCTAGTCATGAATCAGAACATCAGGATTCAGTCAGACAATGTCACGACGATGGCTTACATAAACCGTCAAGGAGGAACAAAGAGCAGGATGGCGTTAAAGGAGGCCACAAAGATCTTGTTGTGGGCAGAAAAAAGAGACATCATTCTCTCCGCAGTGTTCATTCCAGGTGTGGAGAACTGGGAAGCGGATTACCTCAATCGCCAGGACATGCATCCGGGGGAGTGGTGCCTTCATCCACGGATTTTCAACATGATTGTGAGAAGATGGGGTCTACCTCAGGTGGACCTAATGGCGTCTCGACAAAACCATCAACTGCCCAGATATGTGTCAAGAACTCGAGACCCAGCAGCTGAAGGAGTGGACGCATTAACACTTCCGTGGTGTTACAGAAGGGTTTACATATTTCCGCCATTCCCACTCATACCCAGGGTTCTGAAAAGAGTAAAGCGGGAATGAGTGTGGGTTATTCTAATCGCACCAGATTGGCCCCGCAGGAGTTGGTACACCGGCCTGCGAGGGTTACTTGCGGAAGATCCTTGGAGGTTACCTCAGAGAGAGGACCTACTATCTCAGGGACCGTTCCTGCACCCCGACCTAAACAGGCTGCGTTTGACAGCGTGGCTATTGAAACCAGGATCTTAAGAAACAGAGGGATCCCACGAACGGCCATTCCTACAATGATTGCCGCTAGGAAGCCGGTCACAGCCAGGCACTACTACAGGATCTGGAGACGGTACATGGCTTGGTGTCAGGAAAGAGGATGGAATTCATCAAACTTCCATTTATCGCGACTTCTACTGTTCCTTCAGGCCGGTCTAGAGGGAGGACTCAGATTGGGCTCTTTGAAGGTTCAGATTTCGTCTCTCTCAATTCTTTTTCAACAGCGGCTAGCATCCTTGCCAGAGATTCAAACCTTTTTACAAGGGGTTCTGAGAATTCAACCCCCTTTTCGTCCTCCCACGGCACCATGGGACTTAGGTTTGGTGTTAGAATATTTGAAGTCACCGATTTTTGAGCCGTTGACAAATACAGACCTGAAATATCTTTCTTGGAAGGTCACGGTATTACTTGCCTTGGCTTCGGCTAGGCGGGTTTCCGAGTTGGGAGCCTTATCCTGTAAGAGTCCTTTCTTAGCTTTTCATGAGGATAGGGCGGAACTCCGTACAAGAGCAGACTTCCTTCCGAAGGTGGTGTCGGGGTTTCATGTAAACCAGCCAATAGTGGTCCCATCTTTCCAGGGTCTCACAGATGAGGACGTGTCATTGGATGTGGTTCGAGCTTTACGGGTGTACGTACAGGTTACGTCATCTTTCAGAAAGTCGGACCATTTGTTTGTTCTTTATGATGGGCCAAAGAAGGGTTGGCCGGCCTCTAAGCAGACTTTGTCCAGATGGATTAGACTTGCCATTCGGCAGGCTTATATTTCCTGTGGCAAACAGGTGCCGGTTCAGACGGGTGCTCATACTACCCGATCAGTGGGTGCCTCGTGGGCGGCTGCCAGGGGTGCTTCCACTACTCAGCTTTGCAGAGCGGCAACGTGGTCTTCAGCCCACACGTTCACGAAATTTTACAAGTTTGATACTTTTGCGTCCGGAGAATCTAAGTTCGGACGTTTAGTTTTGCAGGCCACCGACAGCACTCCCTCCCTGGGGGAAAACTTTGGGACGTCCCCTACTGTATAGGACTCCAGTGTCCCCTAGTGGATGAAAGAGAAAAGAGGATTTTGGTACTTACCGATAAATCCATTTCTCTGAATCCTCTAGGGGACACTGGACGCCCGCCTCGGTGCTGTCAACCTGCTGTGTTCAAAGTTCTTGTTTTAAACAGTTCGTGCAAACAGCGTTAGTTATTCGGTTAAGAGTTCTTGGCCGCTGTTTGATATGTTGTACGGTTCGGTTCCTCGCCATGGGCTATAGTGTCATGTCCTATTCTCTCAGTCAAATTTTTCAAACTGAGGGATGAGGGATGTGAAGGGGGAGGAGCCGGCTGTGCAGACAATGCTAATTTTAGATTGTGCCACACCTCCGGTTCAAGGCTTCACACCCCTACTGTATAGGACTCCAGTGTCCCCTAGAGGATTCAGAGAAATGGATTTATCGGTAAGTACCAAAATCCTCTTTTTAGAAACCTGCTCAGCACTAATTTATTTATTAATTTTGTTTAAATGAAACTGACATAAGAAATCTAGTGCAGGGTACACACCTATAGATACTTCTGCAGATCAATTGATGTGCAGATATATCTACAGATGGACCGGGCAGTATGCTGTACTTACACGTTGCCCGGTCCGTCGGGACTGATGTCACGAGCAGTGCGCTGCCCAGCTGTCAGTCACTGTCGGCGCCTGCACCATATTGGCCTTTGGCTGTGCTGCAGGGCCAATGCGATGTGTCTGTGAAAGACGGCGTTCACAACGGAGTGTTTGCAGTGTCCGGCTGGGTTACGATTCTTGCCACAGGATAAAAGGTGCCCGGTGTTTGGGTAGGTTGCTGATCTGACTGGCTTTGCCACTTAATGTCCTCTTCCTCCAGTTTCTCTACTCTGCTGGTTCCCTCTGTGTCGGAGTTCATGTCCGCACGTCGGCATCTGGTCGCGTGGCTCCTGCTGCACACTCTCCGATGCGTTTCATGCAAGTGCACTTTTCCAGCGATGGCGCTGTGGTCCTGGTGCCTTCCTTTTAAACCCTGAAAACATTGTTACATTTTCTAGAGGGAGCAGGAAGTCTTGTCTGGGAGGTATTGTGGGAGTGGCGGCCGCCACGTTGCTGGCTGTGTCAGTGGGTGTGAAATTTGTTTTGTGGTATGTAGTGGGATAGAATTCGAAGAGTTACCAAATTTTATATAAAGCGAACATTCAGTTCATTGTCGGTGTTCGTGCCATGGGGCTGTGACTTCTGTGGGGGGTGTATCCATCTTGCCATGTTCTTTATTTTGTTCCCTTGTTGTGTCGCCTCCTCTCTAGTTTAATTGGGCCCTTTGTGTTCCCATGAGTGTCAGTCCTGTGGGGTCTTTGTGACGGCGGTCCAGGGGGTGTTTTGACACGCTTTGTGTCTGCAGACCTTTGTTTTTTTTTGGATATGTTCCTGTGTTTGTGCTTTCAGTTTTCTTTTGGTTTGTCCTGTGTGTTGGTGTGCACAAGGACACTCCAGAGGATGGATGGCCCCCTCTCTCTCACATGTGACACAGGCTAATAGGCCCTACACACTGGCCGATTTTTTGAAAGATATGAACGATCTCGTTCATAAATGAACGAGAACTCGTTCATATCTTTCAATGTGGAGGCTCCAGCGATGAACGATGCGCGGCCCCGCGCTCGTTCATCGCTGGTCCCCCGTCGGCTGTGCATGCAGGCCAATATGGACGATCTCGTCCATATTTGCATGCACGTCTATGGAGCCGCATGACGGGGGGAGTGAATAAACTTCACTCCCCCCGTCACTGCCCCCCCGCCGCCGGGTCGCCCGTCGGCCGTATCGGCCGTCGGGCACCTTGGCGGCACATCGCCATATGTGTAGGGCCCTTTAGCTTTGTAATGCTTGTTTGTTTGTTTGTTTGTTTTTGTATGGACTGAAAGTTTGAGCTCTGTTGTGTTTTTTGATTTTTGTTGTTCTTCATGATATGCAGTTTAAAAGAAGAAATGCCCTTTATTTTCTTTATTTGAATGTGTTGGATTCTCCAATGGAATATAGCTCTTTACTAACTCTTGTTTTACATTTCTTCAGTGCTTGTTTCAGACCTATAGATTGTAAGCTTTTGAGCAGGGCCTTCTTACCTCTGTAATTTACCCAGTTTTGTGTTTTCACTGTTTCCAATTGTAAAGCGCAATTGAATTTGCTGCGCTATATATGAAACGGGTAAAATGCTTGGGACCAGAAGTATGTTGGATATTGGATTTTTCCCGTACTTTAGCATAATTGCATACCATAATGAGATATCATGGTGATGGGACCTAAGTCTAAGCACAGAATGCATTTATGTTACATATACACCTTATACACACAGCCTGAAGGTTATTATAGCCAGTGTCGGGCTGGGGCATGAAGGGTCCACCGGGGAAATGCAGTGGTAAGGGCCCATGTTTAGAGGCTTGTCACAATCCTGACTGTAGGTTTTATATTTGGTGACTTACCCCTGCCATCTGTCCTGGATCCTGTGTCTTTTCACTCACGGAGTTAAACAGCTTGTCAGTTTTCCTGAGTTCTCTGCCTGAGAGGTAATAGTTAATTAGCTCCACCTGTGGTGATCTCCTGTGTGAGGCTGAATTCAGTAATCTGAAGTTCAGGCTTCAGTGTTCTCTCGGCCTGCTAGGCCTCGCTGCACTTCACAGCCTCCTCTAGAGTAGTCACATGACAGTGACTTCACCTGACCCAGAGTTGTCCAATCCTCTGCCAGCCTGAGACTCTCTACATCACCTAATCCTGCCCACCAATCATCAGGGACCAGGAAGTATAAATCAGGAGGCTGAGTTGGAATCTGGGCCAGTTCCTCATGTCACATACAGCCTTGTGTGAGTCTAAAGCTGAGCTCCATTAAGGTAACCTTTGTACCTAAGTTCCTGTGGAAACTCTGTTCCCTTGTTACCGTTTGGTTTACTTTTGTGTTGCCATTGATTTCACCATTTCCCTGAGTCTCAATGTATGGCACAGCTGCAGTGTTTCGTCTTAAAGGCACAGTACTGAATTCCGTGTTCTCCACTGAAAACCACAGCTGTCGTGTTTCAGTTTTACTACTGTTGTAGTTGTGTTCTCCAGAGCTCCAGTACTCCGTGCCTCAGCATCTCCGTGCCTCAGCATCTCCGTGCCTCAGCATCTCCGTGCCTCAGTACCTCCGTGCCTCAGTACTTCCGTGCTTCCAGCACCTCCGTGACTCAGCATCTCTGTGCCTCAGCATCTCCGTGCCTCAGTACCTCCGTGCCTCAGTACCTCTGTGCTTCCAGCATCTCCGTGCCTCAGTACCTCCGTGCCTCAGTACCTCTGTGCTTCCAGCACCTCCGTGCCTCAGTACCTCCGTGCTTCCAGCACCTCTGTGCTTCCAGCACCTCCGTGCCTCAGTACCTCCGTGCTTCCAGCACCTCCGTGACTCAGTACCTCCGTGCCTCAGCATCTCCGTGCTTCCAGCACCTCCGTGCCTCAGCACCTCCGTGCCTCAGTATCTCCGTGCTTCCAGCACCTCCGTGCCTCAGTACCTCCGTGCTTCCAGCACCTCCGTGACTCAGTACCTCGTGCCTCAGCATCTCCGTGCTTCCAGCACCTCCGTGCCTCAGCACCTCCGTGCCTCAGTACCTCCGTGCTTCCAGCACCTCCGTGCCTCAGTACCTCCGTGCCTCAGTACCTCCGTGCCTCAGCACCCCAGTGCCTCTACGCACCCCAGTGCTTCCAAGTACCTCAGTGCCTCCAAGTACCTCAGTGCCTCCAAGTACCTCAGTGCCTCCAAGTACCTCAGTGTCTCCAAGCACCTCAGTGTCTCCAAGCACCTCAGTGTCTCCAAGCACCTCAGTGTCTCCAAGCACCTCAGTGTCTCCAAGCACCCCGTGCCCTTTAGCACAGTTGAACCTGGTATTCTTCACTGATTCATCAGCGCCTTTCCAGTTCTGTCTTTCAGGAGACCTTCAGCGCCCCCACGGGCTTCCTGTCTGCCGACCTAATTCTGTATGAGGAGAGCCTAGATTCGGCCATCTCTGCCGCGGTTCCTCTTCCCAGTCATCGGAAGAATACTCGAGTCCACAACATTTCCAAACCAGGTCAGTGGTAGTATTCACATAATCCTCCAGTCGCCCGCACAGACTTCACTACACCGGGTTCACAAAAACCTAAGTCATGACAGTAGGAACTGGCCACATGGACCCGGCCGAAAGTGTTTGTCTGACGCATGACCTCCTAAGCAATATTGCAGGACGCTTGGGAGGTCTGGAGTCGACTCAGCATCGATTGGCACAGTGTCTGCAGCGGAATTCGTCCTCCAGAGATTCTATGACCTTCTGCTCTAAGACTCCTGACCAACTGCAGATTTTCTACCAGATGTTACTACAGTTACAAGAACTTTTGCCTAGTATTCTCTCTGTGATGCCTGATCTCCTTAGGAATGCTACCAACGTTGTTGATCCTGTTTTGTCCCATTCAGTTAATAGAGTCTCTTCCTCTGCGCAAGGGAAAGTTTTTCATCAGAGCTATCCACGGCCCAAGCTCTCTGAAGCTGAACGTCAGCGGCGTAAGGAGCTACATCTCTGTCTTTACTGTGGAAATTCTGGTCATTTTGTTAAAGACTGTATTCTTCGCAAGCCAGGTAATAGTGACAAATCTCAGTATCATAGTGCTCATGTCTACAAGTCATCCACAGTATCCGATCCATCTGCTGCTGACGGGGGTATCAAGAAGGCTACTCTTCTGAGAGAGACTCAAATTTATGACTGGGGTCCGGTGGTTAAAAGACCTTATCCCAAGTTGGGTGTCCAGAGAAGAATGTTCAAGCCATTTACAGTCACAGAGGAGTCCGTGTCCACAGCCCCAGGAGGGGCGTCTTCAGAGCGTCCAGCCCCAGGAGGGGCGTCTTCAGAGCGTCCAGCCCCAGGAGGGGCGTCTTCAGAGCGTCCAGCCCCAGTGAGGGGTTCAGAGCGCCCAGCCCCAGAGAGTCTACAGGGTGCTGCCCAGCCAGAGATTCTACAGAGTGCTGCCCAGCCAGAGATTCTACAGAGTGCTGCCCAGCCAGAGATTCTACAGAGTGCTGCCCAGCCAGAGATTCTACAGAGTGCTGCCCAGCCAGAGATTCTACAGAGTGCTGCCCAGCCAGAGATTCTACAGAGTGCTGCCCAGCCAGAGATTCTACAGAGTGCTGCCCAGCCAGAGATTCTACAGAGTGCTGCCCAGCCAGAGAGTCTACAGAGTGCTGCCCAGCCAGAGAGTCTACAGAGTGCTGCCCAGCCCCGTGAAGAGGGGGCTCTTGCCTCAGCCCAGCCCCGTGAAGAGGGGGCTCTTGCCTCAGCCCAGCCCTGTGAAGAAAGGGCTCAGCCCGTCCCGGTTCCAGCCGGTCCAGCAATACTCCAGGCCCTGCCTGGTCAGTCCATCCCGGTTCCAGCCGGTCCAGCAATACTCCAGGCCCAGCTTGGCCAGTCCGTTCCGGTTCCAGCCGGTCCATCAATACTCCAGGCTCCGCCTGGTCAGTCCGTCCCGGTTCCAGCCGGTCCAGCAATACTCCAGGACCAGCCTGGTCCGTCTCCTTTTGCTCCAGCCAATCCAAGTATCCTCGGATCCAATCCAGTCCTACTCGTCCAGCCAAAGCTTTCTTCAGTTTCATCCTCTAAGCTTTCGTCTGATGGTTTTCCACCTATTTACTTTGATGGAGATTTATTGCAATATGCCGCTCTGGTTGAACAATTTCTCTCTCGGATGGAGTCTGATCCTTCAGGTGCAGTAACTCTTTCCAACGTTACTCGATATCTGTTCCTGGCATTCAGAGGAAGAGCTTTGGAGTGGGCCAACCAGCTCTTTGAGAGTAATGATCCTGTGTTCCATGACTTACAGACTTTCAGTAACGCTGTAGTTAAAGAATTTAGTCCTAAACCTTTGGAATCTGCATCAACGAAGGTCCTAAATTCTTCTGTATGAATTTCTCAAATTCCTCTAAGATTCAAGATGGGTGTCCGGAGTCCACCCTTGAAGAGGGGGATACTGTCACAATCCTGACTGTAGGTTTTATATTTGGTGACTTACCCCTGCCATCTGTCCTGGATCCTGTGTCTTTTCACTCACGGAGTTAAACAGCTTGTCAGTTTTCCTGAGTTCTCTGCCTGAGAGGTAATAGTTAATTAGCTCCACCTGTGGTGATCTCCTGTGTGAGGCTGAATTCAGTAATCTGAAGTTCAGGCTTCAGTGTTCTCTCGGCCTGCTAGGCCTCGCTGCACTTCACAGCCTCCTCTAGAGTAGTCACATGACAGTGACTTCACCTGACCCAGAGTTGTCCAATCCTCTGCCAGCCTGAGACTCTCTACATCACCTAATCCTGCCCACCAATCATCAGGGACCAGGAAGTATAAATCAGGAGGCTGAGTTGGAATCTGGGCCAGTTCCTCATGTCACATACAGCCTTGTGTGAGTCTAAAGCTGAGCTCCATTAAGGTAACCTTTGTACCTAAGTTCCTGTGGAAACTCTGTTCCCTTGTTACCGTTTGGTTTACTTTTGTGTTGCCATTGATTTCACCATTTCCCTGAGTCTCAATGTATGGCACAGCTGCAGTGTTTCGTCTTAAAGGCACAGTACTGAATTCCGTGTTCTCCACTGAAAACCACAGCTGTCGTGTTTCAGTTTTACTACTGTTGTAGTTGTGTTCTCCAGAGCTCCAGTACTCCGTGCCTCAGCATCTCCGTGCCTCAGCATCTCCGTGCCTCAGCATCTCCGTGCCTCAGTACCTCCGTGCCTCAGTACTTCCGTGCTTCCAGCACCTCCGTGACTCAGCATCTCTGTGCCTCAGCATCTCCGTGCCTCAGTACCTCCGTGCCTCAGTACCTCTGTGCTTCCAGCATCTCCGTGCCTCAGTACCTCCGTGCCTCAGTACCTCTGTGCTTCCAGCACCTCCGTGCCTCAGTACCTCCGTGCTTCCAGCACCTCTGTGCTTCCAGCACCTCCGTGCCTCAGTACCTCCGTGCTTCCAGCACCTCCGTGACTCAGTACCTCCGTGCCTCAGCATCTCCGTGCTTCCAGCACCTCCGTGCCTCAGCACCTCCGTGCCTCAGTATCTCCGTGCTTCCAGCACCTCCGTGCCTCAGTACCTCCGTGCTTCCAGCACCTCCGTGACTCAGTACCTCGTGCCTCAGCATCTCCGTGCTTCCAGCACCTCCGTGCCTCAGCACCTCCGTGCCTCAGTACCTCCGTGCTTCCAGCACCTCCGTGCCTCAGTACCTCCGTGCCTCAGCACCCCAGTGCCTCTACGCACCCCAGTGCCTCTACGCACCCCAGTGCTTCCAAGTACCTCAGTGCCTCCAAGTACCTCAGTGCCTCCAAGTACCTCAGTGCCTCCAAGTACCTCAGTGTCTCCAAGCACCTCAGTGTCTCCAAGCACCTCAGTGTCTCCAAGCACCTCAGTGTCTCCAAGCACCTCAGTGTCTCCAAGCACCCCGTGCCCTTTAGCACAGTTGAACCTGGTATTCTTCACTGATTCATCAGCGCCTTTCCAGTTCTGTCTTTCAGGAGACCTTCAGCGCCCCCACGGGCTTCCTGTCTGCCGACCTAATTCTGTATGAGGAGAGCCTAGATTCGGCCATCTCTGCCGCGGTTCCTCTTCCCAGTCATCGGAAGAATACTCGAGTCCACAACATTTCCAAACCAGGTCAGTGGTAGTATTCACATAATCCTCCAGTCGCCCGCACAGACTTCACTACACCGGGTTCACAAAAACCTAAGTCATGACAAGGCTTGGCCAACTTATAGTGTATGGTCTGGGCCCCTTGATAAATATGTAGAGTAAATACATAGTCCTGTGCAGTATAAGGTAACCTATGTATAGTGTATAATTCAAGTGCTGAGTCTGGAACCTGATCCTTAGAGGAGGATGTAGGCCTCCAGGCAGTGGGGCCCACCGGTGGTTTCCCCTGTACCCCTGTGGCCCAGTTTGTCTACATTAACACAATTCATTTATGTTTTATATATACCTTATACACACAGCCTGAAGGTCTTATAATACAATATTTTTAATAACTTTGTGTATTAAACAAAGTTTGTGTACATTGAGCCATCAGAAAACAAAGGTTTCACTATCTCACTCAAAAAATTCTGTATTTCGGAATATTCCGTATTTCAGAATATTTGGATATGGGATACTCAACCTGTAATCTATATCCTGTAGGATAAATATAGAGGGAAAGTAAAAAAAAAAAAAATCTGCTTGTACCCAATTTACCTGCTGTCTAGAGCTGAGTACATTTTACATAGAGATACACAGGAGACCCCCTGGGGGGCATAAAAAAATTCTTCAATTTAACTTCCATCATTTACTGACCTCGAGCTACGTTCATTAGCATAGGACTTCCTGTGTGAGAATGTAACTTTTAAGATGGGTACACACGGCACGGTGACACAGGTTGCCCAGCAGGGTGGCATTGGCAAGTGCATACACACTTGCCGATGCAGGCAGCGATGAACAGCGGCGGGGGGAGGGAGCGGGGGCCATGCTGCATTCGGCATCATGGCATCGCTAACGACAGCCCCAGATCTTCCATGCTGCTGGAGCCGGGTGGAAGCTGCTGTTAGGTCGGGCGGCTGAGTGACATCCAGCTGCAGCGCTACTGTAGCGCTGATCTCCCTGTATGCCCGCCTGCTGTCCCCCCGTCTCCCTGCTTCTCCCCCCCCCCCTCTCCTCCTCTGGGTCTGCATCTCAGCCCGACATCTTTTTGATGTCGGACTGAGATGGTCGAAAAGGGGGACAAAACCGACACAAGCATGTGGATCGGCAGCTATTCCGTCGATCTTCGTGCTTTTCGACAAGTCGAATTTTTTCGACTTGTCAAAAAATGTAGGGATATATTGAATAGGTCGAATCAGGATTCAACCTTAAAAAGTCAAAAACTGCCGTCTTTTCGACAGACGGCAGTTTTCTACTTCAATTGAATATACCCCTTAGGCCCTCTATCTGCTGTTGAGCTATAAATCCCAGCATTCCCTGCCAGTTTCAGCATGCCCTGATAACAAAAGTAGCAGGGCATGCTGGGATTAACAACAGTTGAAGGGCCATTTATTGGCCAAATCCACATTAGACTGTAAGCACACGCAGTACCCTGTTCCCACCTGTACTTTTCCTTCCCTCACTTATACACTCATCTACTCCCCACAGTCAGCGTGTAAGAGCTCCCTAAGAAAGAAGAACAGGCGCTTCTTATGAAGTTGCTGCACCAAGCAGCTGCCACAAAAACAGGAATGTCAATCCTGTATAGACTAAAGGAAAAATTGTGGGTTGGCAGCGCTAATAATGAAGTGATCGGATTAGTATAATACTTTATCAATTTATTTCTAATAAAAACATATGTATTAAACAATTACTCTCCTCATGTTTAAAATATAAATGAGTAAATAAAACACATCACATTCAGTTCGTCCTATAGCTGTTAGGATCACTCGGTGTCTGTTCCTTTAAGATGCCCAGAAACGTCCACTGATTTGTACAGAGGTTTGATTAGTTTAGCACAGTTCGGTTTTTTTTGTATAATTACCGGTCACCGCCTTAGAGGTGGAAAGGCTTCCATGTGTAGCAGTCCATATTAGATGGGAAATGTCCTCATTAGTAGTGGTGAGTGCTAAAGTTGTCCTCTTTATTGCCGCACGGCAGATTAGTAGTGGATCCAAGGCTGGTTCAGACACACGCTGGAACTCGTTGGAACTGAAGTGATGCAAAACAGGGGGGTACTGACGCGTTTCGCTGCGCCCCAATACGTTCAGCAGCTTTATCAAAGGATACCATGCATTGAAAGAGTGGGGTTTATATACCCTTACTGATGAGGAGAATTACTAGCAGCTGTACAATTAATCAATCCAATCACTTCATCCTAAATATAAAACACCAATATGGTATCTAGGAGGCAGACCTATTAGATAAATATAATGATAGCATAATTCTAAATTTTATAATTCTAAACCGATAGCAATAAAGAAGTATTGTTTATTTTAATTCTAATAAGCATAGACCGTTTTTTGACCAATGGATTGCATTGTTTATTTTCCATTGCTGTGGAAACTAAAAATACTATGGGGTATATGCAATTGCGGTCGAATTCGCGGCAATTTTCGCCGTTTTTTAATTCGACTCAATTCGACAGGTGAATCCCGGAAGGTGGCTTCCGGAATTCACCATATTCAATGAAAAACGGATTCGCCAGAGTCGCGGGCGAAAATCGGCCGATTTGGCGGATTTTGCCGCGATTTTAAAAAACGGTAAAAAAACGTGAAAAACCAGAAAAAAAAATGGCGTGGGGTCCCCCCTCCAAAGCATAACCAGCCTCGGGCTCATCGAGCTGGTCCTGGTTCTAAAAATGCAGGGGAAAAATTGGCCAGGGATCCCCCGTATTTTTAAAACCAGCACCGGGCTCTGCGCCTGGTGCTGGTGCCAAAAATACGGGGGACAAAAAGAGTAGGGGTCCCCCGTATTTTTAACACCAGCATCGGGCTCCACTAGCTGGACAGATAATGCCACAGCCGGGGGTCACTTTTATGCCGTGCCCTGCGGCCGTGGCATTAAATATCCAACTAGTCACCCCTGGCCGGGGTACCCTGGGGGAGTGGGGACCCCTTCAATCAAGGGGTCCCCCCCCCCCAGCCACCCAAGGGCCAGGGGTGAAGCCCGAGGCTGTCCCCCCCCCCATCCAATGGGCTGCGGATGGGGGGGCTGATAGCCTTTTGTGATAATAAAAAGATATTGTTTTTTCCAGCAGTACTACAAGTCCCAGCAAGCCTCCCCCGCAAGCTGGTACTTGGAGAACCACAAGTACCAGCATGCGGGAGAAAAACGGGTCCGCTGGTACCTGTAGTACTACTGGGGAAAAAATACCCAAATAAAAACAGGACACACACACCTTGATAGTAAAACTTTATTACACACTACCGACACACACATACTTACCTATGTTGACACGCCGACTGCCACGGTCTCCGTCGATCCGAGGGTACCTGTGAAAAAATTATACTCACCTTCCAGCGTCCAGAGATAAATCCACGTACTTGTTTAAAAAAAAAAAAACGCAAAAACCCGCTCCATACCGGACTAGAAAGGGGTCCAATGCTTTCACATCAGACCCCTTTCTCCCGAATGCCGGGACATCACGTGACTCCTGTCACTGACGTCCCTTCAGCCAATCAGGAAGCGCTACTTCCGTGGCGCTCACCTGATTGGCTGTGCGCTGTCTGTACTGTGACAGCACATCGCAAAGCCGCTCCATTACTTTCAATGGTGGGAACTTTGCGGGTAGCGGTGGGGTCACCCGCCGGTCAGCCGCTGACCGGCGGGTGACCTTACCGCTAGCCGCTAAGTTCCCACCATTGAAAGTAATGGAGCGGCTTTGCGATGTGCTGTCACAGTACAGACAGCGCACAGCCAATCAGGTGAGCGCAACGAAGTTGCGCTTCCTGATTGGCTTAGAGACCTTTCTGTGACAGCTGTCACTGACAGGTCTCATTCGTGGAAAGGTGTCCCATGTGTCAGCATGGGACCCCTTTCAGTCCGGCATGGAGCGGGTGTTCGGTTTGTTTTTTTGCCAAGTACGTGGATTTATCTCTGGACCATGGCTGAGGTGAGTATATTGATCTTTTCTTTTCAGGTATCCGTGGATTCTACATGGAGAAGAGGACCGATGTCGGCGTGTGAACATAGGTAAGTATGTGTGTGTCGACGTATGAAATAAAGTTTTACTGTCGACGGTGTGTGTGTCCTGTTTTTATTTGGGTATTTTTTTCCCAGTAGTACTACAGGTACCAGCGGGCCCGTTTTTCTCCCACATGCTGGTACTTGTGGCTCTCCAAGTACCAGCTTGCGGGGGAGGCTTGCTGGGACTTGTAGTACTACTGGAAAAAACAATATCTTTTTATTATCACAAAAGGCTATCAGCCCCCCCATCCGCAGCCCATTGGATGGGGGGGGACAGCCTCGGGCTTCACCCCTGGCCCTTGGGTGGCTGGGGGGGGGGACCCCTTGATTGAAGGGGTCCCCACTCCCCCAGGGTACCCCGGCCAGGGGTGACTAGTTGGATATTTAATGCCACGGCCGCAGGGCACGGCATAAAAGTGACCCCCGGCTGTGGCATTATCTGTCCAGCTAGTGGAGCCCGATGCTGGTGTTAAAAATACGGGGGACCCCTACTCTTTTTGTCCCCCGTATTTTTGGCACCAGCACCAGGCGCAGAGCCCGGTGCTGGTTTTAAAAATACGGGGGATCCCCTGTCAATTTTTTCCCCGCATTTTTAGAACCAGGACCAGCTCGAAGAGCCCGAGGCTGGTTATGCTTTGGAGGGGGGACCCCACGCCATTTTTTTTTATGATTTCACCGTTCCAGCATAAAAAAAAAAAAAATAATAATAATATTTTAAAAAATATAGAAATAATATTTGTGCCTCCCAAAAAAAAAAAAAAAGTACCTAATCCCTTCTAATATAAATAGATCTGCTATTCCCCCCAAAAAAAACACAAAAAAAAACATGTTTAAAAATTTTTTATTTGTTTTCACCCTCCAAAGTGTGGCGGATTGAAAATGACGAATTTGCTGTCTAAAAGCACTGCTGTCGAATTTCCAAACTTGAATTGAATATGCTTTGGTCGAATTGCAGCACTTGTATCATTGCAGAAAAGTCGAATTTGCAAAAAGTCGAATTTCAAAAAGTCGAATTTTGAAAGTCCGTTTTTTGGTCGGAAAGCACTGAATTGCATAGGCGATTTTTTTTTTTGGTCGAAAATGACCCGAAATTCGACAATTTCGGGAATTCGACCGCAATTGCATATACCTCTATGTCACCGTTGGCTAATAATTTTGATGGACTTAAATTATGTCCAATCGGATGAGATTAGTTCATTAAGGAATAATGGTCACATGACCGCAAGTATGAGTAGCACAGACTCTTCTTTAAACACCTCCATTGGTCAATATAAATGACAGACTCACAATACGGCCTATCATCACTAGCCTTGTTGCTCTATAGTGGTCACATGACCATTTCTCATGTGACCATTGCGTTCGTAGGTAATGTTGTTGTCCCGCCTAGAGCTGCGTGACGCGCGCCGGTCACGTGGCCGGGTCTCGTGACACGGCCTCGGCACGCAGCCAGACGTGGAAACCGCGTTATCATGACGACCAGACACTTATTGAACTAATATAGAAACATATGAACATCGAGGAAAAAGATACTGAAGGGGCTAAACAAGGCTAAGTATATGTTATATATAATGATAGAACATTAAAAAATAAGTAAATAGGGAAGGAAGTAGTTACGATCACATAACCAGTACTATGACTCCATGTCAATCTCTAGTTATTATTGCTTTCGTGACCCACATGGATCACGTGATCAAATCACATGACTGGGGCCAGTCATTCATCAATTAGCAAGGTCTTGTCAAAGAGAAAAAGACAGGGCCAAAAGGTCCCATTATAGAAGGGGAAGTTGTATACTCAGTATTTCTCTATCGTCCTAGTGGATGCTGGGGTTCCTGAAAGGACCATGGGGAATAGCGGCTCCGCAGGAGACAGGGCACAAAAAGTAAAGCTTTTCCAGATCAGGTGGTGTGCACTGGCTCCTCCCCCTATGACCCTCCTCCAGACTCCAGTTAGATTTTTGTGCCCGGCCGAGAAGGGTGCAATCTAGGTGGCTCTCCTAAAGAGCTGCTTAGAGAAAGTTTAGCTTAGGTTTTTTATTTTACAGTGAGTCCTGCTGGCAACAGGATCACTGCAACGAGGGACTGAGGGGAGAAGAAGTGAACTCACCTGCGTGCAGGATGGATTGGCTTCTTGGCTACTGGACATTAGCTCCAGAGGGACGATCACAGGTACAGCCTGGATGGTCACCGGAGCCGCGCCGCCGGCCCCCTTGCAGATGCTGAAGTTAGAAGAGGTCCAGAATCGGCGGCTGAAGACTCTGACAGTCTTCTAAAGGTAGCGCACAGCACTGC
This sequence comes from Pseudophryne corroboree, assembly GCF_028390025.1. NCBI lineage: Eukaryota > Metazoa > Chordata > Amphibia > Anura > Myobatrachidae > Pseudophryne > Pseudophryne corroboree. The sequence continues at coordinate 53,692,250 of NC_086455.1, forward strand.
AGCTGTGCGCCATTTTCCTCTCAGCACACTTCACACGCTGTCACTGAGGGTGCAGGGCGCTGGGGGGGGGCGCCCTGGGAGGCAAATGTAAACCTATATACTGGCTAAAAATACCTCACATATAGCCCCCAGAGGCTATATGGAGATATTTAACCCCTGCCAAACTTCACTAAAGAGCGGGAGACGAGCCCGCCGTAAAAGGGGCGGGGCCTATCTCCTCAGCACACAGCGCCATTTTTTCTCTCACAGAAAGGCTGGAGAGAAGGCTCCCAGGCTCTCCCCTGCACTGCACTACAGAAACAGGGTTTAAACAGAGAGGGGGGGCACAAATTGGCGATATAAATATATATATAAAGATGCTATTAGGGAGAAACACTTATATAAGGTTGTCCCTATGTAATTATAGCGTTTTTTGGTGTGTGCTGGCAAACTCTCCCTCTGTCTCTCCAAAGGGCTAGTGGGGTCCTGTCCTCTGTCAGAGCATTCCAGGTGTGTGTGCTGTGTGTCGGTACGTGTGTGTCGACATGTATGAGGACGATGCTGGAGGAGGCGGAGAAATTGCCTGTAATGGTGATGTCACTCTCTAGGGAGTCGACACCGGAATGGATGGCTTATTTAGGGAATTACGTGAGAATGTCAACACGCTGCAAGGTCGGTTGACGACATGAGACGACCGACAAACAATTAGTAACGGTCCAGGCGTCTCAGAAACACCGTCAGGGGTTTTTTTTTTTTTTATAAAAAACGCCCATTTACCTCAGTCGGTCGACACAGACACAGACACGGACACTGAATCCAGTGTCGACGGTGAATAAACAAACGTATTCCTCATTAGGGCCACACGTTAAGGGCAATGAAGGAGCTGTTACATATTTCTGATACTACAAGTACCACAGAAAAGGGTATTATGTGGAAGTGAAAAAACTACCTGTAGTTTTTCCTGAATCAGATAAAATAAAATGAAGTGTGTGATGATGCGTGGGTTTACCCCGATAGCAAATATTGGCGTTATACCTTTTCCCGCCAGAAGTTAGGGCGCGTTGGGAAGCACCCATTAGGGTGGATAAGGCGCTCACACACTTATCAAGTGGCGTTACCGTCTCCAAATACGGCCGCCCTCAAGGAGCCAGCTGATAGGCAGCTGGAAAAATATCCTAAAAAGTATATACACACAGACGGTGGTTATACTGCGACCAGCGATCGCCATCAGCCTGGAGATGCAGTGCTGGGTTGGCTTGGTCGAATTCCCTGACTAAAAATATTTTATTGATATAGAGCATTTAATAGGATGCATTCTATATATATGTATGCGAGATGCACAGAGGGATATTTGCACTCTGGCATCAAGATAAGTGCGTTGTCCATATCTCCCAGAAGATGTCATGGACACGACAGTGGTCAGGTGATACAGATCCCATACGGCACATGGAAGTATTGCCGTATAAAGGGAAGGAGTTATTTGGGGTCGGTCCGTCGGACCTGGGGGCCACGGCCACAGCTGGGAAATCCAACCTTTTTACCCCAAGTTACATCTCAGCAGAAAAAGACACTGTCTTTTCAGCCTCAATCCTTCCGTTCCCATATGGGCAAGCGGGCAAAAGGCCAGTCATATCTGCCCAGACATAGAGGAAAGGGAAGTAGACTGCAGCAGGCAGCCCCTTCCCAGGAAAAGAAGCCCTCCACCAGTGGGGGGGTAGTCTCAAGAGTCTCAGCGCGCAGTGGGATCACTCGCAAGTTGACCCATAGATCATACAAGTATTATCCCAGGGGTACAGATTGGAGAGTCGAGACATTTTTTCCTCGCAGGTTCCTGAAGCCTGCTTTACCAACGGCTCCCTCCGACAAGGAGGCAGTATTGGGAAAAAATTCACAAGCTGTATTTCCAGCAGGTGATAATCAAAGTACCCCTCCTACAACAAGGAAAAGGGTATTAGTCCTCCACACTATATTGTGGTACTGAAGCCAGACGGCTTGGTGAGACATAGTCTAAATCTGAAATCTTTGAACACTTACATAAAAAGGTTCAAATCAAGATGGAGTCACTCAGAGCAGTGATAGAGAACCGGAAAAAAGGGGACTATATGGTGTCCCTGGACATCAAGGATTACCTCCATGTCCAAATTTGCCCTTCTCAACAAGGGTACCTCTGGTTCGTGATACAGAACTGTCAATATCAGTTTCAGACGCTGCCGTTGAATTATCCACGGCACCCCGGGCCTTTACCAAGGTAATGGCCGAAAAGATGATTCTTAAAAGAAGAAAGGCATCTAAATTATCCCTTACTTGGACGATATCCTGAAAGGGACAAGTTTCCAGAGAACAGTTGGAGGTCGGAAAAGAACTATCTAAAGTAGTTCTACGACAGCACGAGTGGATTCTAAATATTCCAAAAATCGCAGCTGTTTTCCGATGATACGTCTGCTGTTCCTAGGAATGATTCTGGGCATAGTCCAGAAAGAGGTATTTCTCCTGGAGGGGAAAGCCAGGGAGTTATCCGACCTAGTCAGAAACCTCCTAAATCCAGGCCAAGTATCAGTGCATCAATGCACAGGAGTCCTGGGAAAAATGGTGGCTTCTTACGAAGCGATTCCATTCGGCAGATCTCACGCAAAAACTTTTCAGGGGGATTTGCTGGACGAATGGTCCGGATCGCATTTTCAGATGCATCAGCGGATAACCCTGTCTCCAAGGACAAGGGTGTCTCTTCTGTGGGGGCTGCAGAGTGCTCATCTTCTAGAGGGCAGCACATTCAGCATTCAGGACTGTGTTCTGGTGACCACGGATGCCAGCCTGAGAGGCTGGGGAACAGTCACACAAGGAAGAAATTTCCAAGGAAGTGTGGTCAAGTCTGGAGATTTCTCTCCACATGAATATACTGGAGCTAAGGGCAATTTACGATGCTCTGAGCCTAGGAAGACCTCTGCTTCAAAGTCAACCGGTGCTGATCCAGTAGGACATCATCATGGCAGTCGCCCACGTAAACAGACGGGGCGGCACAAGAAGCAGGAGGGCAATGACAGCAAGGATTCTTCGCTGGGCGAAAGATCATGTGATAACACTGTCAGCAGTGTTCATTCCGGGAGTGGACAACTAGGAAGATTTCCTCAGCATAAATGAATTCCACCCGGAAAAGTGGGAACTTCATCTGGAAGTTTCCACATGTTTGTAAACCGTTGGGAAAGACCAAAGGTGGTTATGATGGCGTCCCACATGAAGCGCCAGGTCTAGAGACCCTCAGGCAATAGCTGGGACGCTCTGGTAACACCGTGGGTGTACCAGTCGGTGTATGTGTTCCCTCCTCTGCCTTTCATACCCAGTGTATGGAGAATGATAGGAAGGAGAGGAGTAAGAACTATACTCGGGGTTCCGGTTTGGGCCAAGAAGAACTTGGTACCCGGAACTTCAAGAGATACTAGAAAGGATCTTGATTCAGCAAGAATCATGTCTGTTCCATGACTTACCGCAGCTGCGTTGACGCCAGGGCGGGTGAACGCCGGATCCTAAGGGAAAAAGGCATTCCGGAAGAGGTCATCCCTACCCTGGTCAGAGCCAGGAAGGAGGTGACCGCACAACATTATCACCGCTTAGGTGAAAATATGTTCCATGGTGTGAGGCCAGGAAGGCTCCACGGAAGAATTTCAACTAGGTTAATTCCTACATTTCCTGCAAGCAGGAGTGTATATGGGTCTCAAATTGGGGTCCATTAAGGTTCAAATTTCGACCGGTCGATTTTCTTCCAGAAAGAAATTGGCTTCAGTTCCTGAAGTCCAGAAGTTGTTAAGGGAGTACTGCATATACAACCCCTTTTTGATGTCTCCAGTGGCACTGGGCGATCTCAACGTAGTTTGGGATTCCTAAAATCACATTGTTTTAAACAACTCAAATCTGTGGATTTGATATATCTCACATGGAAAGTGACCATGCTGTTGGTCCTGGCCTCGGCCAGGCGAGTGTCAGAATTGGCGGCTTTATCTCACAAAGCCATATCTGATTGTCCATTCGGACAGAGCAAAGCTGTGGACTCGTCCCCAGTTTCTCCCTAAGGTGGTGTCAGCGTTTCACCTGAACCAGCTTATTGTGGTGCCTGCGGCTACTAGGGACTTGGAGGACTCCAAGTTGCTGGATGTTGTCAGGACCCTGAAAATATAGTTTCCAGGTCGGCTGGAGTCAGGAAATCTGACTTGCTGTTTATCCTGTATGCACCCAACAAGCTGGGTGCTCCTGCTTCTAAGCAGACTATTGCTCGTTGGATTTGTAGTACAATTCAGCTTGCACATTCTGTGGCAGGCTTGCCACAGCAAAAAATATGTAAATGCCCATTCCACAAGGAAGGTGGGCTCATCTTGGGCGGCTGCCCGAGGGGTCTCGGCATTACAACTCTGCCGAGCAGCTACGTGGTCGGGGGAGAACACGTTTGTAAAATTTTACAAATTTGATACCCTGGCAAAAGAGGACCTGGAGTTCTCTCATTCGGTGCTGCAGAGTCATCCGCACTCTCCCGCCCGTTTGGGAGCTTTGGTATAATCCCCATGGTCCTTTCAGGAACCCCAGCATCCACTAGGACGATAGAGAAAATAAGAATTTACTTACCGATAATTCTATTTCTCGGAGTCCGTAGTGGATGCTGGGCGCCCATCCCAAGTGCGGATTATTCTGCAATACTTGTACATAGTTATTGTTACAAAAATCGGGTTATTGTTGTAGGAAGCCGTCTTTCAGAGGCTCCCTTTGTTATCATACTGTTAACTGGGTTTAGATCACAAGTTGTACGGTGTGATTGGTGTGGCTGGTATGAGTCTTACCCGGGATTCAAAATCCTCCCTTATTGTGTACGCTCGTCCGGGCACAGTACCTAACTGGAGTCTGGAGGAGGGTCATAGGGGGAGGAGCCAGTGCACACCACCTGATCTGGAAAAGCTTTACTTTTTGTGCCCTGTCTCCTGCGGAGCCGCTATTCCCCATGGTCCTTTCAGGAACCCCAGCATCCACTACGGACTCCGAGAAATAGAATTATCGGTAAGTAAATTCTTATTTTTGATGATAGCTATTATATAAACTGTAAAGAAATAAACCAAAAAAGCGGGAAACCATCTATATAATCATAAATATAGGACTTGTATGAGGTAACAATATAAGGATTTCTTCCATTTATCTAAATAATGATAGATTAACTATATAACAGGGTTTATAATAACACATTCAATTCAACTGCTTCGTTCAATCCATCAGGATAAATAGAGCTCACTTTATGCATCCAGTACACTTCTTGTTTGCAGAGTTTCTTGAACCGATCTCCACCTCTACTGGTGGTTGATATATGTTCCACTCCTATCAACTTAAGACTACTAGGATCTCCATTATGGAAATCAGAAAAGTGTTTGGATAAACTATGTGTTACATTGTGATTCAAAATGTTCCTTCGATGTTCCAGAAATCTGATCCGTAATTTCCTAGTCGTGCGACCAACATACTTCTGGTTGCATCCGCAGATTAATATGTAAATAACGTATGAACTATTACAAGTAATAAAACATTTTATATCCCAATGTTCTTGATGAATAGACTTCATTTTTGTTTCCTGTACATAATTACATGTAATGCATTTATTTCCTCCACATTTAAAGAAGCCCTTCGGTTTTGGTGGAAGCCAGGAAAGATTATCCTCTCGTTGTATAAGTGTTTCTTCATTTTTAAGAAAGCTGGGAGCTAGTATATTTTTTAGGGATAGATTCTTTTTAAAAATAAAGAGGGGTTCTGATGGTAAATCTTTACTTAGTAGATGATCTTGTTTAAGGATATTATAATTCTTTTTAACAATTCGTTTAATTTCTGTACACTGATTATTATATGTAGATATGAACGCTACTTTATTGTTTGTATGTTTAGGGATTTTTGTTTTCGGGACTAGAAGATCTCCCCTCTCTAAAGACAATACTTCCTTGTAGGCTGACTGGAGAATGGTAGTTGGATAGCCCCTTTGTGTAAAGGAATCCAGCATAGAAGCAGCTTGTTTTTCAAATTCTTTTTTCTCCGTACAATTTCTACGGAGTCGAATTAGTTGTCCCTTCGGAATGTTTTGTTTCCATGGTGGGTAGTGGGCACTTTGAAAGTGCAAGTATGCATTGGTGCCCACTTCTTTTATATAATTAGTGGTATTAATAATATTATTTTGTACTGTTAGAGTCAAATCCAAAAAGTGAATCAAGGAAGGGTGAAACGTGTAAGTGAACTGTAAATTATAAGAATTGTGATTAAGGTGATCTATAAAGGAAAGTGCTGATGTAAGATCCCCATCCCAAATAATAAATAGGTCGTCAATGTAGCGCCCATAGAGGACCAGGTTCGCACCGAAATCACCCCCCCAGATGAGGGTGTCCTCGACCTCCCCCATGTAGAGGTTGGCGTAGCTCGGCGCGAACCTGGTCCCCATGGCCGTCCCCATGACTTGTAAATAGTGATTGTCCAAAAATTTAAAGTGATTGTGACGGAGAATGAAAGCTATTGAATCTAAAAGGAAGGATTGGTGATCTTCAGTTAAATCATTATCAAGGTGTAGACGGTTAGAAATACTTTGAATGCCAAGATCATGTGGTATATTAGAGTATAAACTCTGAACATCCAGAGTAAGAACATTATAAGTACTTTTCCATTCTATTCCATTAATAAGTGTAAGAAAATGCGTAGTATCTTTAACGTGTGATCTGAGTGTAGGTACTCGTGGTTGTAGGTGAGAATCAACATAAAAGGAAAGATTGGACGTGAGGGAACCTATACCAGAAATTATGGTGCGACCAGGAGGTGAAGTGAGGGATTTGTGTATTTTTGGGAGGTGATAATAAATGGGGATTACAGGATGTTCTGAGTAAAGAAATTGGGATTCCTCTTTGGAGATGACTCCTTTCATTTGTGCTGTATCTAAAAGTTCCAATAATTCAACTTGGAACTTCTTGGTAGGATCCCCCACCAGTTTCTCATAGTAGGTGCAATTATCCAACTGTCGTCTAGCTTCCATAATGTAGTCGGTCTTGTCTTGTATGACTATACCCCCCCCCCCCTTGTCAGCCTCTTTAATCACTAAAGATGTATTGCTAGTGAGATCCTTAAGGGCTTTCTTCTCACGTCTAGTCAGATTTGTACGTTTTGTTTTAGTAATTGGAACATTGGCACACAGATTTTTGAAGTCACTGAGAGTTGTTTTATAAAAACTTTCTATGTTAGAACCTTTTGATTTTATTGGGAAGAAATCAGACCTTGTCCTGAACTGGCCTCTTGAGATATCAAATATCTTCTCGGGCTTTTGGATGAAATCAAGATTGTTTTCCTCCCATAATTCATTAAGGGTTTCTATTGTAGGAAGGTCGTTTACATCTAACAAAATAGGTGCTGCTTCATCCCTATTCCTAATAAGGTTTTGTTTCGCAAAATATCGTTTGCGACATAAAGTCCTTATAAATCTATTCAGTTCTACAAACAAGGAAAAGATATTAGGTGTGGAAGATGGGGCAAATTTTAAGCCCTTACTTAATAAGGATTTTTCTGCTTCAGTTAATTGTTTAGATGAAAGATTAAAAATATTATTGGGAATATTTTTATTTTTGTTTTTATCTTTATCTTTACTTAATCTATATCTCTTTCCCGCTCTCTTTCCTCTGAGCTTCCACTTCTTCTTCTTCTTTTGGGTGTGAAGTGAGTTCTGTCCTTGTTTAGGATCAGTTCTCTGGATGGTTTCTTTAAATGTTGGTATAAAAAACTTTGGTCATCATTTTTAGTTTTCTCTATAATAGGGGCTCTCTCTTTTGGTCTTGCTCCCATATGATTGGAGTAGTCCTGGTCTGACCACCGGTTCTTTCTTAACTCTCTTCTCCTATTTGAATATGAATCTGTAGGATAAAAGGATCTATCTCTAGGTTCTTTTCTTGGTGATTGTTTAGCATGGGATCTACGGCTGTTATGACCCCTTTCAAAATCACCATAACTCCTATTTATAGAGAGGTCCCGCCTCTTATTAGAGTATTGGTGTCTTTGATCTCTCTGATCAAATGTGTTATATTCCCTCCTCTTTGTTCTATCTTTATCTCTATAGGATCTAACCTGTCCTTCCCTATAATCCTCTAAATCTCGTTTGAATTTTTTACATTTAGTTTCAAGTAAAGTGTGTTCAAATTTATCAACTTTTTCCATAACAATAAGGTCTCTTTCTTTAAATTCCCTTGTATGACTGTGAGGTTCTAGGTTTTTCTTCAGTGATTCTATCTCTATCTCTATAGATGTTGTTTTCTCTTTTCTATATCTGATGACCACTTCCATCAGGGAGAGTGAACACCGGTCTAATATGTCCTCCCATTCCTTCTGGAAGTGCTCATCATTTTGGAACACTGAAGGTTTGAAAAGTCTTAGACAGAGGCGTAACTAGGGTTTTTGGAGCCCAGGGCAAGATCTATAATGGCGCCCCCCCACCCCACCGCCCAAAAAAAAAAAAAAGAACGGTGTCACTGTACATAAAGATGTCAGGGTGTGTATGTATAGATGTACTGTAGGTGCAGTGGTTGAAGTGGAATGAAAAAGTGAAATTTGCAATTATGCGCGCCGTAGGCGCGCGCGCTCCGGAAAAGGGGGCGTGGCCACTAAAAAGGGGCGTGCCCTTCTGTGTAGTAGGACCCCTTATACTATCTAATACTGGTGCCCCTTTCACATTATAGCACATGGTATGAGCTGAAATTCACATTATAGCACACGGTATGAGCTGAAATTCACATTATTGCACACAGAATGAGCCAAAATTCACATTATAGGACACAGGATGAGCCAAGATTCACATTATAGAGTGAAGGGATCCTACCCCCTTAATTAACAAGGCCTGTGGGGCACTGTGGTGAGGAAGCCTACCCCCTTAATTGACAAATTGCAGAGTTTAGCAGCTGAAGGGTTGCAGCGATTTCTCACCCAAAGCTGCGGCGCTTCTGCCACCTCCGACACTCCAAGTCTTCGGCGCAACCCGGGATGCAGAGCACCCGCACTGGGGATGCACCCTTTTCAGTGGGGTCTGCTGTGCTTCGAAGGGGGATCTTCTCTCCTGCTGCAGGATCCCAATCTGCGCTGTCCTCCCCGCTGTTCCGCGCCGTCTTCTTTAAGCCAGCCGGGGTCTTCTGCTGGTGCTCCCGTCGCTGGTCAGTCTCCTCCTTTGCTGCAGGGTCCCGGTCCACTGAAGGTTGGATGTCCTTCCCTAGTCCTGCGGCTGGCTGGACTCCTCTTCTGCGGCATCTTCTCCACTCAGCGCGGACGGCTGTGGTTGATCCGGTGACAGGTGCAGGCGTGAGTCCTCCAGGGCCTCCTTCCTACGTGCTGATGCTGTCTGCTAATTAAAAAAATATATATACTTTCGGGTCTGTGGAGAAGTGCCGCCACTTTGAACAACATGTTGGTCGAAGTGGTGGCACTTCTCCACACACACACACACACACACACACACACACACACACATATCCATAGAACACATACACTTACTTATACGCACACATAGAACACATACATGGAACACATACACACACAGGAAATACACAATTATACACAAACACATACACATAAATATACACACAGATAGAAAATATACTTACACTGTCAGTGTCACCACCATTATGTCCTCCTCCAGCGGTCCTAGGGGCTCCAGTCAGCGGCAGCAGGGAGGGAGGACATGCTGATGTCACACCGTGAGAATATGACCGCTGGTGGGCTGGGCTGTGCAGCCAGCCACCCACAACGGAGTCTGACTTAGAGTCCGTTTTGGGTGGCTGGCCGCACAGCTCAGCCCACCCGCCATCATTTCCTCGCGTGCGTGCAGATGTATATATGTGTGTATGCACAGTGTATGTGTGTGGGGGGGTATATATATATATATATATATATATATATATACACACACACACACACACACTGTGCATACACACACACACATAAACACACCCACCCACAGATCTACACACACTGCTAACTGCACCCCCCCCCTCCACTTCTAAAACATACTTTACATGACTGCTGCTGCTCCAGTGCGTACGATCTCCTCAGCGCCAACCCAGACCCAGATCACAGCTCCCGTTGCTCCCCGTCAACCCAGCAGATGGACACAGCCGGGCAGAGAGAGGGAAGAGCGCCACCTCCTCCCGCTCTGTCCGGGAGCTGAACACCAGCTGGCTGCGGTGCGACACACGCACACACTCTGGCGGCGGGCGGCGCAGCGCTGACAGTGGCATACAATGAGTCACACTGACTCATTGTATTGCCGGAGGCAGTGTGGGCAAGCGGGGGCGAGTGTGCATGATGCCCTGGCCGCCGGTGGTGCCCCCCTCTGCTGGGCCTGCCAAGGCGCCCAGGGCACGTGCCCTGCTCGACCCCCCCTTAGTTACGCCTCTGTTGCTATGTAGGTGCATACATAGGTGTCAGCGTGTGTATACATAGGTGTCATTGTATGTAGAGGTGTCAGCCGGTGTATGTAGAGGTGTCAGTGGGCATATAGGTGTCAGCGTGTGTATGCCGGTGTATGTCTAGGTGTCAGCGTGTGTATGTCTAGGTGTCAGTGTGTGTATGTCGGTGGGTCAGTGTGTGTATGTGGTGTTGTGTTACGTGTGTGTATGAGCTATACAGTAAAGTAACACAGGTGTTATATACAATAACAGATCCCACAGTACATTATTACATATTGAGTAGCCCCCTCACAGGGAGCCTTAGAGATCCCTACAGTGAACAGTACATGACACACACACAAACATGATACATACATCACACACACAGTACATGAATCATATACATCACACATACAGTACATGATACATACAGGACACATACATTACATACAACATACATGATACAAACATTACATACATGAGGCACACTCATGTGACAGACCTGGCTGGTGATACGGCCACTGGTCTCCAGGCAGTGCCTCAGGGGCCCTCTCCAGACGTCGGCGCTGAGGTCGGCAGCAACCATCCCCAGCTTGGCCACCCTGAATCAGACATTCCCCAGCAGCAGGGCCACCATGTCCCCACGGCAGAGGCTGGCTGTGGAGAGCACCGCCGCAGCCCGGGAGCTCATCACCTTCGGCATCCTGAAAGTGCAGGAGGCTGCGGAGCTGAAGCTGTGTGAGCCATATCCCCGGGGCAGAGGCTGGCTGGGGAGAGCACCACCGCCGACAGCTCACCACGTCCGGCAGCCTGAAAGTCCGGGAGGCTGCGGAGATGCAGCTGTAAGTGAGCTGGGAGGGAGAACACACCATGCCCTATCCAGCGCTCGGCACACTCCATTCAACGGGGGACTCGGCCGGCCCGCACCGCAGCTGGCCCGCACATCATCCAGCAGCAGCCACAGGGGCGGCCGCGGCCTCGTCAGTAAAATGAGGGCTCCCAGCAATGCAGATCTCTGTGCCTGCAAGTATGTTTGGTGAAGGAATCCTCCAGCGGTGGGGATAAAAATAAAAAAAACTCTTCAGTGGATATGCTGTTAGGGCGCCCCCCTCTGCAGGATCTGTTTGGCGCCCAGGGCACGTGCCCTGCTCGCACCCCCCTAGTTACGCCTCTGGTCTTAGACCCCTTGGAATCATCTTTCTCTCCAAGTATTTCTGCAGATTCACACTATCTAACCAATGTTTCATTTCTGTTTTTTCCCCACAGTCAGCAACTGCACCAAACCTTTGGGCGCGGCCGATGCTGATTATTTGGGTGTTATGACTGCTGGTGCAGCAATGGTCATACACCTTGTAGTCACATTCTGCAATGTTTTGTGCTGTAAGTCTTGTTTCTTTTTCTTGTTGTGTTCATCATTTTTCTGTCATTTGTAATGCGCTATAAACCCCTTGTGGCACTATATAAAGGAGGAGGATGATAATAAAACCATTCTGTCCCCAAGTGGCAAAGCTTTATAATTTAAACATACTAAAGTACATTTCTATATGTGCACAATCCATACATTCAAACGGGATGTGTTTCATTTACTGTCTGTCGGAATCCCGGCATAACAGGGCTATTCCCACTCATGGGTGTCCACAACACCCATAAAGCGCGGTTCAAATCTCCACCCCATCCCCCTCCCACCCCCTTTTCGCGCCTGCCGGCAGTGACACGGAAGGTGGACGTCAAATGTTTTCGCGGGTCCCAGCACATGCGCGCGTCCGCCGGCAGCTATTAAAAAAAAAAAAAATTCTGGCGAGCGTGAGACCTTATTTTCAGCTCGCTACCCCCTGAGTGTGGTGTGCTGAAAAGTATGAAAAGTGACCCATTTGGGCACCCAAACAAGACTTTTCACGCCGCGCCCATTCGTTTATTTGGGTTTTGCCACTTTACATGGCTAAACCCTATTGACAAGGGTGCGATCAGCATGAAAACGAGTGACAATTGAATATCGCCCCACAATCTCACGTCACTTTGATGGCACAGCAGCATTCCCCTCCCCCCCCTCCCCATTTGTTTATGTTACAGTCTTGGGATTGATTATTGTACTCAGAGGTCTGATTTCTTTTGTACCTTTATGTATCTCTGTATTAGTCCCTGAGGGATCGTTCTCATTAAATCACTTGGTATGCAGGAGTTTCCTGATCCACCTGTGCAGTCTCTGCCATAGCACAGTGCTTGGGCTGTTTCAGTAGAGGGAGGGATTAGCAGGTCTCATGCACATGATTATGTATAGCCTAGAAATAATTGTCTTATACGTAATAACCTAACATTCATATGCCATGTTCTGTAGCCCATTGCTCAATTGTCTGGTAGGGATGTATGTGTGTGTGTGTGTGTGTGTGTGTGTGTGTACGTGTGTACGTGTACGTACATATATATATATATATATATAAGCAAATGCGGAGTTCCCACATAAACCAGCACACCAAAACTTTAGCTTTACAGCTGTTTCGGTGCCGTAGCACCTTCTTCATGGGAAAAGCCATCAGTATATCATGCCACAGCCAACCATCACATATATATACCATGCAGATAATCAACAAATGACATGCACCTGTGCCATTCAAGAAAGTGCTCACCAATCAGCAGTGCCGTAACTAGACATTTTAGCGCTGTGTGCAAGAAACAGGCATCTGCGCCCCCCACCCCCCAATATTTGAAACAGGGCCATCGCGTGGCAAAATTATAGGGGCGTGGCTTCATGGTGAAGGGGCGCAGCCACAAAATAATGCCAGTTCATATTACGCTGCACAGAAGTCTCCATTATTCAAATTACGCCGCACAATAGTGCCACTTACACACATTACGCCAGGTAGAGCCCCATTTTACACATTACAGCAGGTAGAGTCCCTTTTTGCACATTATGCCAGGTAGTGCCCTTATACACGTTACTACATGTACAGCCTCTTATACACGTTACGCCAGGTACAGTCCCCTCCAATGCCTGCCAATACACTGCTCTGCCTACACGACACACAGAGCAGCCCACACGAAGGATGCTTCTCCCGCTACGCAGCGCTGTCTGCTGTTAACTACACAGTGGCCAGTGCTGCACCGTTCACATACAGATGTAGCACTCTATATAAACATAGTATCTGCTAAGAACATAGTAATTTGTACATCTCTATATTTTAATTATAAATACTTATGAGAATTGTATGTATTGTATGGCAGCCTGAACGCACCAGTAGGAGATACTATGGTACTGAGGAGGCTCTGTGGGATGCTTCCAGAGACCATGCGCAGAGTATGGGGGACCCACATGACAGAGGTGGGAAAAAGGGGTTCCGTGCGGCCACTCTCAGTGGAATATATAAGTACCCCCAGCTGTTACCAGACTGCGGCTCCCCTTGAGTGCGCTCACATCCCTCTAGCTGCCTGCGCTGCTAGCAAGAGAGTTAAGCTGTAAACCACAGCAGCAGCAGGAGCTGTGGGGGATAGTGAATACAGAGATGGGCAGCAGCAGCACGTCCTTCAGGGAGAGGATGGCGGCGCTGGTACCTGTGATGGTGCTGGGAAGCTGGTCCCCTGGGCGGCTGTCACGGCGGCATCTGCAAGAGAGACCAGTAGAAGCCGCTCAGGTAGCTGGTGAGGGGAGAGCTGAGCTGGAGCAGTGAGCCGAGCACCTGAAAGTGAAAGCAGTATTGAGAGACCAGCCAATCCTGGGCCAGCTCTAAGTGGCCAATTGGAGGAATGACAGCCTGAGACGGGGACAAAGCAGCGCTGCAGCAGTGAGGAGTCTCCGAAATTGTAAGTGTGATCTATGGCGGGCGGGTGGACAATACTAGTGAGGCGCGGGTGGCCCTGAGGGTATTGCCAGCGGTTCTGCGCCCACAGTGCATATGCGCTGTGTGCCATGCACCACTGGCACACACCTAGTTATGGCCCTGATGACAAGATTTATCCCAGATAGAGCCCATGCTACGAGGCCCCTTCCCAAGCTACTGGTACCTGAGCATCTATGTAGCATTGCAATTGAGCAGATCTATGTAGTGTGCTGCCATGCATCCAATCCCTTGCAGCCACACACTACATACAGTAGGTCTGCTCAGCCACAATGCTGATAATTTTTTCACAAATAAAAGGTAAGCTACAAATAGATTTGTCTGTCTTATAATTATCTACCTTTCTATGCAAGGACAGATAGCTCAATGAATAGATTGTCTGACTGCATTGCCACAGGCAATGGGTTTGAATACCGGGTATGTCAGCATCTTGAAATGTAATAAAAGAAGTGTGACTGAATAAATACGAAATCTTAAGTTGAGTTCATGAATGTTGTATAGGTGTATTAGTGACAGAAGGGGTCAGGGTAGGAGACAGCAGTGGTCAGGAGATACTAGGCTTCAAAGAGGGGTAAAGCTGCAAATAAAAGTAATTAAAACAGATGATAACTGACAAGTGCTACCAACAGCGCCCCCTACCCTGCAGCGCTATGTGCAGTGCCCCTTCCGCACACACCTAGTTACGGCCCTGCTTGGTAGTGTCGCTCCTGCTCTGAGCATGGTTCTGAGAAACTCTGCTTCACTGCATGTAAACAGGTGGATTTCATAAAGTACTGAGGACCAAAACTCTAAACCAATCAGCCTACCACAACGGCTTCTCTCAGGTTAAAAGCTGCTTATATATTTTTCTCTAACGTCCTAGTGGATGCTGGGAACTCCGTAAGGACCATGGGGAATAGACGGGCTCCGCAGGAGACTGGGCACTCTAAAGAAAAGATTAGGTACTATCTGGTGTGCACTGGCTCCTCCCTCTATGCCCCTCCTCCAGACCTCAGTTAGAATCTGTGCCCGGCCAGAGCTGGGTGCTCCTAGCAGGCTCTCCTGAGCCTGCCAGAAAAAGAAAGTATTTGTTAGGTTTTTTATTTTCAGTGAGCTTCTGCTGGCAACAGACTCACTGCTACGAGGGACTGAGGGGAGAGAAGCAAACCTACCTAACTGCAGCTAGGTTGCGCTTCTTAGGCTACAGGACACCATTAGCTACAGAGGGATCAAACACAGGTACCATACCTCGATCGTCCGGTCCCGGAGCAGCGCCGCTGTCCCCCTCGCAGAGCCAGATGCACTGAAGTCCGGAGAAGATCAGAAGACTTCGAAATCGGCGGCATGAAGACTCCTGTCTTCAATACGGTAGCGCACAGCACCGCAGCTGTGCGCCATTGCTCCCACAGCACACCTTCAAACTCCGGTCACTGTAGGGTGCAGGGCGCTGGGGGGGGGCGCCCTGGGCAGCAATTTTAATACCTTTGGCAAAAATCAACATATATACAGTCACAGACTGTATATATGTGAAAACCCCCGCCATTTTTTCCACACAGAAGCGGGACAGAAGCCCGCCGCTGAGGGGGCGGGGCCTTCTTCCTCAGCACACCAGCGCCATTGTTCCTTCACAGCTCCGCTGGAAGCAGCTCCCCAGGCTCTCCCTTGCAGTATCCAGGTACAAGAAGGGCAAAAGAGAGGGGAAAAGCAATAATATCAGCAGCTACTGGGTAAACACTGATTATAGTGTAAATCCCTGGGTTATATAGCGCTGTGGTGTGTGCTGGCATACTCCTTCTCTGTCTCCCCAAAAGCCTTAGTGGGGTCCTGTCCTCAGTCAGAGCATTCCCTGTGTGTGTGCGGTGTGTCGGTACGTCAGTGTCGACATGTTTGATGAGGAAGGGTATGTGGAGGCGGAGCAAGTGCATATCGATGTGGTATACAAGTTTGCAAAAAACAGCGCCCCAACTCAAAAGTGCAGCAGCAGTGGCTAAGGTGATCCCAACCACCAAAAATACAAGACAATAACAACAAGTGTAAGCAACCGTGCGCACCCTCTTCTTAACCGGGTAAAAAGGATGGCAGATTTAAATACCGCAATATTACACTATTCCCTTTTTCTGCTGGGATCTCTAGTGTTACAGTCCAAATACAGTCTCAACAGATGGACTCAAATGTCAGTTATCTTGTTTCTTGATCTTGATTCTCTCCTTTCTCCCGATAGGAAACCAATTCCATGTGGACCCAAAAATTGGAAAAGAAAGGAGGATATAGAGTAGTATTGTTTTTATTCAATAATTTCACAAAAATAATGTTAAGTATTCCCACAAAGAATTAAAAAATTAAAAAACTGAATTTCATATACAGCAATCCACCACAGACTAGGCTAGAATGCGTACCGGATTTCGTGGGGTGTCATGAAACGTCCACCCAAAACAGCATATTAATATACCAAGGATTCCCCTCCTAGGTACGTGATATGGGCGGGGGCCCACCGGAATGGAAAGGGGGTGTCCCATCCCGTAGTTATCTGGGGGAAAATAGCCAAAGCCTCTGATTTATCTAGATTAATCGAAAATCCTGCAAAGGAGGAAAAGCGGGAGATGGCCTTCTGTAGCGCCATAACAGATTGTCTTGGGTTAGAGGTGAGCAGAAGGATATCGTCTGCGAATGCCATTAATTTAATCTCTCTGTTACCGATTTTAATACCCCGAAATATTGGGAGGTTGAGGATGTAGCGTATAAATGGTTCTAGAGCTAGGTTGAAGAGGAGGGGGGAGAGAGGGCAGCCCTGTCTAGTTCCTCTCTCGAGGGTGAAGGGAGCTGAGGGGATATTATTGACTACCACCTGGGCGGTAGGGTTGTCATAAAGAGAGTCAACAAGGCCACGAAATTTATCGCCAAATTGCTGATATGATAAAACTCTTGCGAGATGAGGCCAGGCAATCTTGTCAAAAGCCTTCTCTGCATCAAGATTTATTAGGATATTGTCTATAAGGTTATGGGAGCGTGAGTGTGTTATGGCCGCCAAGGCGGTCCTAATGCCCTGAACAGACTGTCTGTGTTTGATAAATCCTAGTTGTGCAGGTGATATAATTCGAGATAGGCAGAGCTGCAGTCTATTGGCCATTAGTTTCGTGAGGATCTTAAAATCCTGGTTGAGGAGGGAGATCGGTCTGTAAGAGCCAGGTAGGGAGGGATCTTTTCCAGGTTTCGCTATGACTATAATCGTGGCCTCATTGAACTAATCGGGGTTTGTTTGGAGGTGAGGATGTGATTGTAAAGAGACGTGAGGGTGGGGGCCAGCTCATCCCGAAGCATTTTATAAAACTCTGCGCCAAAACCATCAGGACCGGGGCTTTTGTTATTCGGTAGAGACTTGATGGTGTCAACAATCTCTTCGATTGTGACTGGGGTCTCCAAAGATTCTCTCTTTCCTGATTAAGGACAGGAAGGGCAGCCTCCTCCAGGAAAGCGAGGTTGGCCTCCAGGTCGTCAGGGCCCTTGGCATACAGAGATTGATAAAAGTCTCTAAATTTAGTGCAAATGATTTCGGGGTCAGTATTCAGCGTGTCGTGGCTGTTAATGGCGTTTACCCACGTGCGGGCTTTAGGTCCTTTGATTAAATTGGCCAGTAGTTTGCCTGACTTGTTGCCCCATCTGTGGAGTCTGTTACGTTGGTAGTCGTAGGACAGTTGGGCCCGCTCCGTGAGGAATGTGTCATAGATAAGTTTGGCTGATAGATAAGCCTCTTTGTGGGCAGGGGTATCATGTTGAGTATATCTTCCATATGCAGAAGTGAGTGTGGTGCTTAGGGACTGTAGTTTGGAAGAAAATGCCTTCCGTTTAGAGTGGGTATATGACATTACATGTCCTCGAAGGACGGCCTTAGCCGCTCCCCAAAAGACCGGTGTGTCTAGGCTCTGGTCTTTATTGTCTATGGTATAGTTGAGCCAGGATTGCTTCATATGTAGGAGAAAGTCGTTGGAGTGGCGGAGGTAGGCAGGGAAGCGCCAGCAGGCTGGGCTATGAGGGGACATGGCCAGTTGGATATGAAGAGATATGGGGGCATGATCTGAGATGATGATATTATCAATGGAGGTGTGTACAACCCTGGAGAGGAGGTGAGTAGCAGTGAATATATAGTCGATTCGAGAGTGAGAGGAATGCGGGTGGGAGTAAAAAGAGAAGTCCTTCTGAGTGGGGTGGAGTATTCGCCAGGGGTCTACGAGATCTAACTGGGAGCAGAAAGAAGACAAGAGCTGTGTGAGGGTCGTAGCTGTGGAGGCACTCACCCTAGATCTGTCCATGGATGGGTCGACCACTAAATTGAAGTCTCCTCCAACTATTAAATTCTGGCTGCCCCAGGTACATAGAATCGTCAAAAGATCTGCAAAAAAGGAATCAGATGAGATGTTGGGTGCATAGAGGTTTAGAAGTGTATAAATAACGTTATCGATACATACATCTATTAATAGAAATCTACCTTCAGGGTCAAAAAGTTTTCTCTGTATAGAATATTGGAAATTAGTATGAAACAATATTGCCACCCCCCTTGACTTAGAATGGTATGGAGCTGAGATGCATTCTCCTATCCAAGGGACCCGTAGGGTGTGTCTAGGATCAGCTAACCAATGGGTCTCTTGGAGGAATATGATATGGTGGGACATACGCTTCAGGTGAGAGATGACTTTTTTCCTCTTAACCGGGTGATTAAGGCCCTCTGTGTTCCATGATACTATACGGAGTAGCGTATTTGTTGTATCTCCATCTACATAGGGGTGTGGGTGGGCGTCAGTAGACATTTCAACCCACCCCTACCGGGTAGAAGAGTAAAAGGGGAATATGAAGAGTGAAGTAGGGTCCCACCCCGTCCCAGCGAGCGGGGGGGAAGGGGTCCCAGCCCAGGCAGGTAAACTTAACAAAACATACAAATATTAACAAAAACATCAATGAACAACAGGAAGTGTAAATAGTAAATCAAAAGTGAATATCTTTCACACTTCTTAAGAGCATCATGTGAGGCCCAAGTGCAGACTTAGGCAGCAGTGGGTTGCTAAGAAGTATAATTATGCAGTGATCAAGTGTCAGGTATGGTGAAATGTAGGCTGGCCTCTCCCGGGTCCTCAAAGAAACGCGGCCGCCCATCCTCGAAGACCCTGAGACAGGCAGGGTAAAGTAGTGAGAACTTGATCTTCGCGTCAAAGAGGTGTTTGCAGATGGGGGCAAACTCTCTGCGTTTGTTGGATACCAATGCGGAGAAGTCCTGAAAGATGAGAAGGCGTTCTCCATTGACGTAGAGATCGGTGGCCTTGCGGTAATGGTCAAGGAGTTTCGCTTTGTCTGCATAGTTCAGAAAACGCACAACTGGGCGAGGGCGTCCCGAGGAAGTTTTTCTTTCGGGTCCCAATCTGTGGGCTCTCTCTATAGCGAGGGGGGTTCCTTTTAGATCTATAGACAGTCGTTCCGGGATGCTAGATGAAAGGAGGTCTGAGAGCTCGCGGCCTCTCACCGATTCAGGGATACCTATGACCCGCAGGTTATTACGTCTGCTGCGATTTTCGAGGTCATCAAGCTTCTCCGATAGGTCAGAGACCTCCAGTTGTCTGGCCTGTAGGGAACGTTGGGCTTCCTCCAAATTATCTTCCAGGGTCGATATCCTCTGTTCCGCTTCATCGAGGCGGGTGGAATGCTGAGTCAGCAGTGTCGAGGAAGATTCGATGGCTTCTTTAATGCCCGCTAGCTTCTCATCTAAGAGCGGCCCTAGGACCGCTACCAGGTCTTTATTTTTCATCTTTGGTTGTTTGGTAGGCGGGCGTGATTTGCGAGACCGTTGGGATAGCGATCGAGTAGTCGAGTGGTCGGAATCAGACGACTCGCCGCGGGGGGTACCGTCTTGAGAGTGTTGAGCAGTGCCTGCGGACATCACGGGCAGAGGGATCAGGAACTTTTCCATGCAGGTAATTCTGGATAGATATGTGGAATCCACTCGCATGGGATGTAAGTAGTAAAGGATATAACGGGCCTCACATATTAAGTAATAATTTTCAGTGCGCTTCTATCATGGTTGTACAGCACCAGGGGTAAGGAAGGTGCGGGGCGTGAGGCATAGGGGGACTTGCCGTAGGGGAGAGGTCCCGGAACCTGTAAAGGCAGGTGTGGTGCAGGGCCAAGACCGTAGGCCTCAGGCTATCATCCCGTCACCGCGGGGCATAAGCAAGAATAGGCAGATAAATAAATAGGTAGGTGAGGGAGAGTTCCTCACCGCACTGTGAAGTGACGTTCTGTTCAGTGCGGCTCCCGTCTCCCTGCGTCTTGGTGTCTTTGTTTCTGCCTGTGAGGGTGTGGCAGACACGTCTGCTGGTCGCCGTAATCCGCGGGCCGGGGAGGCAGGGAGTGGGACAGTAGTCCTCCGGGTTATGGGGGTAGGGTCACCCCGAGCTCCGGCTGCAGGCTGGCTGATCGTTTGGCAGGTGTGCCAGCTATAGCAAGATTATAGGCAGGGACGCTCTAGCCAGGTATTGCTAGGCCTCCTCTCCAGTAAATGGCAGCAGGAACTAGTGGAGGAGGGGGGGGGGGGGGCAGCAGCCGCTGCTCCAGGCGCGATGGTCCGTCTCCTCTGTGGTGACGTGACGATCGGCTTTTATCAGGGGTCAAGAGTGTGGGCAGAGGGCCTACCTCGTAGGTGTCTTGTCCCCGGGTCTTGTCCCTGCGACACGACTCTCAGTGGCTGAAGGCAAGATGGCCGCCGGGTCCCGCGCCGGGGAGAGAAGGCACCATCCCTTCAGGCAGCTGCCGCCGCCAGCCGGAGCGGCCGTCTAGCCCGTATCTTCGTCCGCGGACGGCCGCCAGCCTCCCGAGTCCCAGCAGAGGTGGGTTGATGGCGGGTCTTGTCGCTACGGCTCGTGCGGAGGTCCGGCGGGTTAGCGCTGTAATCTAGGCCCCGGCTTGGGGACTGTGAGTGGGCCGCAGTCTGCGGGAGCCTCCACGGCGCTCCCCGACTCCGCGACCACGGGTGTTTGTCAGCAGTGGTGTTGGGGGGATATATGTTGCCGGGGGGCGGTATGGGAGAGTGGGTCTGGGCAGGCTAGGAGGGTAATATGATGTTAGTGGAGCAGGAGCTATACCGAGCTGCGACTGCTCTCCTCCATGGTCAGGCCACGCCCCCGTTTTTTAATTTTTTAATTCTTTGTGGGAATACTTAACATTATTTTTGTGAAATTATTGAATAAAAACAATACTACTCTATATCCTCCTTTCTTTTCCAATTTTTGGGTCCACATGGAATTGGTTTCCTATCGGGAGAAAGGAGAGAATCAAGATCAAGAAACAAGATAACTGACATTTGAGTCCATCTGTTGAGACTGTATTTGGACTGTAACACTAGAGATCCCAGCAGAAAAAGGGAATAGTGTAATATTGCGGTATTTAAATCTGCCATCCTTTTTACCCGGTTACCAAGAGGATGCGCACGGTTGCTTACACTTGTTGTTATTATATGGATGTGGTGTCGACGCCATCGGCGCCGACACCGGATTGGATGGATATGTGGAAGGTGTTAAATGATAATGTAAACTCCTTATATAAAAGGCTGGACAAAGCTGAAGCCTTGGGACAGTCAGGGTCTCACCCAGTGCCTGATCCCACAGTGCAGAGGCCGTCAGGGTCTCATAAGCGTCCACTATCCCAGTTAGCCGACACAGATGTCGACACGGAGTCTGACTCCAGTGTCGACGATGATGAGGTAAATTGCAGCCTAAAATGACTAAAGCCATCCGATACATGATTATAGCAAGGAAAGATGTATTGCACATTGCTGAGGAAATCCCTGTCCCTGACAAGAGGATTCATATGTTTGGGGAGAAAAAACAAGAAGTGACTTTCCCCCCTTCACATGAATTAAATGAATTATGTGAAAAAGCCTGGGAATCCCCTGAAAGGAAGGTAATAATTTCCAAAAGATTACTTATGGCGTATCCTTTCCCGCCAATGGACGGGTTACGCTGGGAATCCCCTCCCAGGGTAGACAAGGCGTTAACGCGCTTATCTAAGAAGGTGGCCCTGCCGTCTCAGGATACGGCCGCCCTAAAGGATCCTGCAGATAGAAAGCAGGAAGCAATCCTGAAGTCTGTGTATACACATTCTGGTACTCTCCTGAGGCCAGCCATTGCTTCGGCATGGATGTGCAGCGCAGTAGCAGCATGGACAGATACTCTGTCGGAGGAGTTAGATACCCTGGACAGGGATACTATCTTACTGACCCTGGGACATATCAAAGACGCTGTCCTATATATGCGGGATGCCCAGAGGGACATTTGCTCACTGAGCTCTAGAGTAAGCGCAATGTCCATTTCTGCCAGAAGGGTCTTATGGACTCGGCAATGGACAGGGGATGCTGATTCTAAAAGACATATGGAAGTTTTACCATATAAGGGTGAGGAATTGTTTGGGGACGGTCTCTCGGACCTGGTTTCCACAGCTACAGATGGGAAGTCAAAATTCTTGCCGTATGTTTCCTCACAGCCTAAGAAAGCACCGTATTATCAAATGCAGTCCTTTCGTCCCCAAAAGAGCAAAAAGATCAGAGGTGCATCTTTTCTTGCCAGAGGCAAGGGTAAAGGAAAAAAGCTGCATCATGCAGCCAGTTCCCAGGAACAAAAGTCCTCCCCGGCTTCCTCTAAATCTACCGCATGACGCTGGGGCTCCACAGGCGGAGCCAGGAGCGGTGGGGGCGCGTCTCAAGAATTTCAGCCACCAGTGGGTATGTTCACAGGTGGATCCTTGGGCGATACAAATTGTGTCTCAGGGATACAAGCTGGAATTCGAAGTGACGCCCCCTCAACGTTTCCTGAAATCTGCCTTGCCAACCTCCCCCATGGAGAGGGAGGTAGTGTTGGCGGCAGTTCACAAACTATATCTCCAGCAGGTGGTGGTGAAGGTTCCCCTTCTTCAACAGGGAATAGGCTACTATTCCACCATGTTTGTGGTACCGAAACCGGACGGTTCGGTCAGGCCCATTTTGAATTTAAAGTCCCTGAACATTTACCTAAAAAAATTCAAGTTCAAAATGGAATCGCTCAGAGCGGTCATTGCAAGCCTGGAGGAGGGGGATTTCATGGTGTCGCTGGACATCAAGGATGCTTACTTGCATGTCCCCATTTATCCTCCTCATCAGGAGTACCTCAAGTTTGTGGTACAGGACTGTCATTACCAATTCCAGACGTTGCCGTTTGACCTGTCCACGGCACCAAGAATATTTACCAAGGTAATGGCGGAGATGATGGTACTCCTTCGGAAGCAAGGAGTTACAATTATCCCATACTTGGACGATCTCCTCATAAAGGCGAGATCCAGGGAGCAGTTGCTGATCAACGTAGTACACTCTCAGGAAGTGTTGCGATAGCACGGCTGGATCCTGAACATCCCAAAGTCGCAGCTGATTCCTACGACGCGTCTGCCCTTCCTGGGCATGATTCTGGACACAGACCAGAAGAAGGTGTTTCTCCCGGAGGAGAAAGCTCAGGAGCTCGTGACTCTGGTCAGAGACCTCCTAAAACCGAAACAGGTATCGGTGCATCACTGCACGCGAGTCCTGGGAAAGATGGTGGCGTCGTACGAAGCCATTCCCTTCGGCAGGTTCCATGCGAGGATCTTTCAGTGGGATCTGTTGGACAAGTGGTCCGGATCGCATCTTCAGATGCATCGGCTGATCACCCTGTCCCCCAGGGCCAGGGTGTCTCTTCTGTGGTGGCTGCAGAGTGCTCATCTTCTCGAGGGTCGCAGGTTCGGCATACAGGACTGGGTCCTGGTGACCACGGACGCAAGCCTCCGAGGGTGGGGGGCAGTCACTCAGGGAAACTTCCAAGGACTGTGGTCAAGTCAGGAGACTTGTCTGCACATCAATATCCTGGAACTAAGGGCAATATACAACGCCTTGAGTCAAGCGGAGCCTCTGCTCCGAGACCAACCAGTGCTGATCCAGTCAGACAACATCACTGCGGTCGCCCATGTAAACCGTCAGGGCGGCACAAGAAGCAGGGTGGCAATGGCGGAAGCCACCAGGATTCTTCGTTGGGCGGAGAATCACGTACAAGCACTGTCAGCAGTGTTCATTCCGGGAGTGGACAACTGGGAAGCAGACTTCCTCAGCAGACACGACCTCCACCCGGGAGAGTGGGGACTTCATCAAGAAGTTTTCTCGCAGATTGTGAATCGATGGGAACTGCCACAAGTGGACATGATGGCGTCCCATCTCAACAAAAAGCTTAAAAGGTATTGCGCCAGGTCAAGGGACCCTCAGGCAATAGCTGTGGACGCTCTGGTAACGCCGTGGGTGTTCCAGTCAGTCTATGTGTTTCCTCCTCTGCCTCTCATACCCAAGGTGTTGAGAATTGTAAGAAAAAGAGGAGTGAGAACGATACTCATTGTTCCGGATTGGCCAAGAAGAACTTGGTACCCGGAACTGCAAGAGATGCTCTCAGAGGACTCATGGCCTCTGCCCCTCAGACAGGACCTGTTGCAACAGGGGCCCTGTCTGTTCCAAGACTTACCGCGGCTGCGTTTGACGGCATGGCGGTTGAACGCCGGATCCTAGCAGAAAAGGGCATTCCGGAGGAAGTTATTCCTACGCTAATAAGGCTAGGAAGGACGTGACAGCAAAGCATTATCACCGGATATGGCGGAAATATGTTGCTTGGTGTGAGGCCAAGAAGGCCCCTACAGAGGAATTCCAGCTTGGGCGATTCCTACACTTCCTACAGTCAGGTGTGACTATGGGCCTAAAATTAGGGTCCATAAAGGTCCAGATTTTGTCCCTATCCATTTTCTTTCAAAAAGAACTTGCGTCACTGCCTGAGGTTCAGACATTTGTTAAAGGAGAGTTGCATATTCAACCCCCTTTTGTGCCACCAGTGGCACCATGGGATCTCAACGTAGTTTTGGATTTCCTGAAATCCCACTGGTTTGAGCCACTTAAGACAGTGGAGCTCAAGTATCTCACTTGGAAAGTGGTCATGTTGTTGGCCTTGGCTTCGGCTAGGCGTGTGTCAGAATTGGCGGCTTTGTCATGTAAAAGCCCCTATCTGATTTTCCATGTAGACAGGGCAGAATTGCGGACCCGTCCGCAATTTCTGCCGAAGGTTGTGTCATCTTTTCATCTGAACCAACCTATTGTGGTGCCTACGGCTACTCGTGACTTGGAGGACTCCAAGTTACTGGACGTAGTCCGGGCTTTGAAGATTTATGTTTCTAGAACGGCCAGAGTCAGGAAGACTGACTCGCTGTTTATGCTGTATGCACCCAACAAGCTTGGTGCACCTACTTCAAAGCAAACTATTGCTCGCTGGATATGTAACACTATTCAGCAGGCTCATTCTGCAGCAGGATTGCCGCATCCAAGATCAGTGAAAGCCCATTCCACAAGGAAGGTGGGCTCTTCTTGGGCGGCTGCCCGAGGGGTCTCGGCATTACAACTTTGCCGAGCAGCTACTTGGTCGGGTTCAAACACTTTTGCTAAATTCTACAAGTTTGATACCCTGGCTGAGGAGGACCTTGAGTTTGCTCATTCGGTGCTGCAGAGTCATCCGCACTCTCCCGCCCGTTTGGGAGCTTTGGTATAATCCCCATGGTCCTTACGGAGTCCCCAGCATCCACTAGGACGTTAGAGAAAATAAGAATTTACTCACCGGTAATTTTATTTCTCGTAGTCCGTAGTGGATGCTGGGCGCCCGTCCCAAGTGCGGACTTTCTGCAATACGTGTATATAGTTATTGCGTAATTAAGGGTTTTTGTTATGAGCCATCCGTTGGTGAGGCTCAGTTTATGTTCATACTGTTAACTGGGTATTGTATCACGAGTTGTACAGTGTGATTGGTGTGGCTGGTATGAGTCTTACCCTGGATTCCAAATCCTTTCCTTGTAATGTCACCTCTTCCGGGCACAGTTTCCTTAACTGAGGTCTGGAGGAGGGGCATAGAGGGAGGAGCCAGTGCACACCAGATAGTACCTAATCTTTTCTTTTGAGTGCCCAGTCTCCTGCGGAGCCCGTCTATTCCCCATGGTCCTTACGGAGTCCCCAGCATCCACTACGGACTACGAGAAATAGAATTACCGGTGAGTAAATTCTTATTATGTCTATGTATAACAACAGAAAGCTAACCTTAATAGTAAATGCTACCATGTCTGGGCATCTTAATCTTTGTGACAGAGAGAACATGCAGCTCTTGGTAATTGGAAGTACATGTGCCAGGTACAGAAATATTATTGTCGTCATATCATTGGGACATGCGTCTGATCTAAGATTAAATATAAACTAATAAATGTCACCATGCATTGGAGTTAATGTTGCTGAGGATTTGTCATGCTCAGCTTCAGTGGTTTTGTAATGGAACGGTATTTATGCTGTTTCAGTGGACATAACTACAGATGGTAACTTGCATTAGTTAATGTAGCTTAAAGCCTCTTTCTTGCACATTTGATATCGAGCTTATGCTGACAGTAAAAGGGCACTGCTGTTACTAGCAGGGCCGGTTCTAGACCTTGCGGCACCCAGGGCAAAAGTTTTCTTTGGTCCCTCCCATTCTAAACAGGGTTAATGCGCGCCAAAGGCACACGTAAAACAATAGGGGCGTGGCTTTATGGAGAAGAGGCGGCCCATAGAATAGTACCAATTCACATTACAATGCATAATAGTACCCTTTATACTAGAGATGTAAGGCGGACACGTTTCGGGTTTTGTGTTTTGGTTTTGGATCTGGATGTCCGTTCGTGTTTTGGATCTGGATTGGTTTTGCCAAAACCACACTTTTGGGTTTTGGATCTGGATGTTTTGGGGGGAAAAAAACATAAAAATAGCTAAAATCACAGAATTTGGGGTTAATTTTGATCCTACGGTATTATTAACCTCAATAACATTAATTTCCACTCATTTCAGTCTATTCTGAACACTTCACACTTCACAATATTGTTTTTAGGCCAAAAGGTTCCACCGAGGTCGCTGGATGACTAAGCTAGGCGACACAAGTCGGCGGCACAAACACCTGGCCCATCTAGGAGTGGCACTGCAGTCTCAGACAGGACGGCAGTTTAAAAAAAAATAGGCCCCAAAGAGCACATGATGCAAAGAAAAAAAAAGAGGCATAATATGGAATTGTCCTTGGTTCCTCCCACCCTTATATTGTTTAAACAGGACATGCACAGTTTAATAAAACCATAATTTCGGGCACAGGTGGTCCCCCTGGAAAAAGCTCACCAAGTTCTTTGAATAATATAGCTAGATACAAACATACCACCTCCTTCTTTGATGACTTTTCACATTATGAGAAGAGGCAAGAGGAAGAGGACAGTGTCAAGAAGGTGATTTAAAATTAGAGAGGCACACGCAATCAGGAACAACACACAGGCTTTCATCTCCACTCCTATGTTGATGTGGAACGGAAAGATCTTCGACCAAGCAAATATATATTTACCACATTACTGCACAAACTCAAAAATTAGGGACCAAAGCCTCCAAATTTGTACCCCCTTCTCCATTTTCATGGATTAAGATAATCTCGAATTTAATGCTGGAATGCAAATAAACTGGTGTATACCACAGGATCAAGATTGGATATTTTACCCTCCACAAAGTTTGGAAACTTATTATGTGAAAATCTCGTGGGTTTCTGTTTTTTCCATTTTTTTTTATTGCATTTTTATTAACGTATTTTGTGGCAAATGCCTTATGTTTGTTTTGCACAGCTCCCAGTTACATTCATGTGAGCATACCTTTGTGTCCCAGTTACACACATGTGAGCATACCTGTGTGTCTTGTTTATTTTTTTCATATTTAATTTTTAAATAAAGCAGCCCCTTAAATGTTTTAGCAACCCCTCCGGAGCCTCCACAGCAGCCCCGGATGGGGCAAGTTGAGTTCAGGTGGGTTCGGTACAGTACTAAGCACGACTGTGCAGTGATTTTTTTTGTTATTGAGCCCCTGCCCTAGTGGAGGTTACCACTCTACAGTCGAAAATGATTTCATACAATAAGTAGGACTGTGGGAGGAAGCAATGCTAACCTCTGTGCCCGCAGCATGCCTCAGCCTGGCAAGCCAGACATCTTCCTGGCTGTAAGCCACCATGAGACTCCCTACTGTGTTCAATTCATTAACTGTTTGTGCCTCACAGGAGCTACTGGCCCATCTAGCGCTGCAGTGCAATGGAAAGCTGATGCAATGCAAGATCACTGAAACTCTGTTCTTCTAACACCCAGAGGTCTTGTGATAACCCTACGCAGCCCTTAGGAAAAGAACCCTGTACAACAAATGCGCATCTTGTAAATAAATAATCCCAAAATTTGGAACATTAATAATGAATCAAAATGAAGGTTGACTAATTGGAGCCATTCATTTGAGTGAGTCCCTAACATGAAATAATTGAGAAGAACCTCTCTAATGCTCCGTAGATAAACTCTCTTTTACCTTTCCGGCAGTTGCACTGGATTATGATTCTGTCTCTTCTGAGATTAACTGACTTTGGCCACAAATTTGGTTTTATTGAAAAACAGTTCGTCAAAATTTCCATTTCCATTTCCACCTTTGCGGCTATGTTTTGACAAATTTGTTTGTGATGTTGAAGCTTGTTTCATATCTGCTCTAGGCTTTAATTTAAACCTAGGATCAAGCACAGCAGCACCCCTGGAATATACGGCAACACCCCAGGATTTATACAGCATAGTCAGCACCCCTGGAGAATTCCACAGCACAGCAGACAGGAAACAGCACCCCTGGACTTAAACGGCAGTTGGGCAGCACCCCTGGACTGATAGGGGAGAGGGGCAGCACCCCTGGAATGATGTGGCAAAGAAAAGACATGCAAGATGGAATTGTTCTTTGGCCCTCCCACCCACCCTTATGTTGTATAAACAGGACATGCACACTTTAACAAACCAGTCAATTCAGCGACAGGGTCTGCCACACGACTGTGGCTGAAATGATTTGTTTGTTTGGGTCCCCACCAAAAAAGAAGCAATTAATCTCTCCTTGCACAAACTGGTTCTACAGAGGCAAGATGTTGTCCTCATCCTCAGATTCTTCCCCTTCAGTGTTTACATCCTTATCTTCATCCTCAGAGAAATAATATTCAAACAAACCACATCATTTAGGTGTCAGTGGACTGCTTACGCTATTACCCAAAGTTTCTGAACTTGACAATGACTTATGATGAATTGCTGCAGGTGACGTATAAGGGAGGATGTTCCTAGGTGGTTAACGTCCTTACGCCTACTTGTTATGGATTGACAAAGGCAACACATGGCTTGACACCTGTTGTCCGGATTTGTGGAGACAATTCCACTCCGAAGAGGTGGCTTTTTTGGTATTTTGCGCAGGCATGACAATAGGCTTTTTCATCCCATGGACAACAACTGTCTCCACTGGTAAACAAACCACATCACCATCAGAATCCTCATCGTCAACTTTCACCTCAGCGCCAGCTATACCAATATCCTCCTCATCCTGTTGTACTTCTACAGTGACAGCCTCAATATCAGCAACCGGACTGGCGGTGCTCCTGCCAGCATTTGCAGAGGGCTTGCAAATGATGGTAGGAGCCTCCTCTTCCCATACAGTGTTGTGAAGGTCAGGCCTAGACATAGCAACCCGGGACAGTGCCAGCACCCCTGTATTTTCACAACACCCTTGTAATTTTACAGCATACAGGACCAGTGTACTTTTATTTTAACAACAGCAGCCCTGTAATTTGACAGCATACAGGACCAGTGTACTTTTATTTTAACAACAGCACCCCAGTATTTTTACAGCATTCAGGACCAGTGTACTTTTATTTAACAACAGCACCCCAGTATTTTTACAACATACAGGACCAGAGTACTTTTATTTTAACATCCGCACCCCTGTATTTTTTACAGCATACAGGACCAGTGTACTTTTATTTTAACAGCACCCCTGTATTTTTACAGCATATAGGACCAGTGTGCTTTTATTTTAACAACAGTACCCCAGTATTTTGACAGTATACAAGACAGGGCTAGCACCCCGGTATTTTCACTGCATACAGGACAGTGCCCCTGCCCCCTGTACAAGACAGTGACAGCCAGGACAGCAACACCCATGTACAGCTGCAGCACCCCTAACAGCACATGAAACACCAGTGACAGCTAGGACAGCACCCCTAACATCACAGGGACACCACAGTGACAGGACAGCACCCTTAGAGAGCACACGCTGACCCCACCCAATGCCACCACCCACAGAGAGAGACAGAGGTCTGCCTCCCTCACTCTCCAAGTCATCACACGTAGCCGCTGCGACCCTCACAGTGATGAGTAGCTCCCTGCCAGCGCGCAGTACTGTACTGGTAGAGAGCTACTCCTAAAGCACAAAATCATAGCCGCTGTGCAATGCTTTTGTACTTGTGTGGGGAAGGGGGGGGTACGGCCTGACATGCGGGGCGGACTAGCCCTGTGCTGGGCGTACCCCCACATGTTTGAGTATCTGATCATAGCTGTGCAAAATTTTGCACGGCTATGATCAGGTCTGAATTAGGCCCTATGTCAACTGACGTTGACTGGGGCAATGACTTCTCCTCCCTAAGAAGGGCTGCGGAGCTCGGTCACCTGTGCTGCAGCTTTATGTGATGGGAGGTGGATTCTGAAGGGGCAGTAGCTAAGCAAGGAGCAAGAGGGAATGTTCCCCTCACCGCATGGTGTACAGTGCTGAGTGTATATAATGTGGGAGACGCAGCATATGTTCCCCTCACCCCATGGTGTACAGCGCTGTGTGTATATAATGTGGCAGATGCTGCATATGTTCCCCTCACCCCATGGTGTACAGTGCTGAGTGTATATAATGTGGGAGACGCAGCATATGTTCCCCTCACCCCATGGTGTACAGCGCTGTTTGTATATAATGTGGGAGATGCTGCATATGTTCCCCTCACCCCATGGTGTACAGCGCTGTGTGTATATAATGTGGGAGATGCTGCATATGTTCCCCTCACCCTATGGTGTACAGCGCTGTGTGTATATAATGTGGGAGATGCTGCATATGCTCCCCTCACCCCATGGTGTACAGCGCTGTGTGTATATAATGTGGGAGACGCTGCATATGTTCTCCTCACCCCATGGTGTACAGCGCTGTGTGTATATAATGTGGGAGATGCTGCATATGTTCCCCTCACCCCATGGTGTACAGCGCTGTGTGTATATAATGTGGGAGACACAGCATATGCTCCCCTCACCCCATGGTGTACAGTGCTGAGTGTATATAATGTGGGAGACGCAGCATATGTTCCCCTCACCCCATGGTGTACAGCGCTGTTTGTATATAATGTGGGAGATGCTGCATATGTTCCCCTCACCCCATGGTGAACAGCGCTGTGTGTATATAATGTGGGAGATGCTGCATATGTTCCCCTCACCCTATGGTGTACAGCGCTGTGTGTATATAATGTGGGAGACGCTGCATATGTTCTCCTCACCCCATGGTGTACAGCGCTGTGTGTATATAATGTGGGAGATGCTGCATATGTTCCCCTCACCCCATGGTGTACAGCGCTGTGTGTATATAATGTGGGAGACACAGCATATGCTCCCCTCACCCCATGGTGTACAGCGCTGTGTGTATATAATGTGGGAGACGCTGCATATGTTCTCACGCCATGGTGTACAGCGCTGTGTGTATATAATGTGGGAGATGCTGCATATGTTCTCCTCACCCCATGGTGTACAGCGCTGTGTGTATATAATGTGGGAGATGCTGCATATGTTCCCCTCACCCCATGGTGTACAGCGCTGTGTGTATATAATGTGGGTGATGCTGCATATGTTCTCCTCACCCCATGGTGTACAGTGCTGTGTGTGTATATTGTTGGAGATGCTGCATATGTTCTCCTCACCCCATGGTGTACAGCACTGTGTGTATATAATGTGGGAGACGCTGCATATGTTCTCCTCACCCCATGGTGTACAGCGCTGTGTGTATATAATGTGGGAGATGCTGCATATGTTCTCCTCACCCCATGGTGTACAGCGCTGTGTGTAGATAATGTGGGAGATGCTGCATATGTTCTCCTCACCCCATGGTGTATAGCGCTGTGTGTATATAATGTGTGAGACGCTGCATATGTTCTCCTCACCCCATGGTGTATAGCGCTGTGTGTATATAATGTGGGAGATGCTGCATATGTTCTCCTCACCCCATGGTGTACAGCGCTGTGTGTATATAATGTGGGAGACGCTGCATATGTTCTCCTCACCTCATGGTGTATAGCACTGTGTGTATATAATGTGAGAGACGCTGCATATGTTCCCCTCACCCCATGGTGTATGGCACTGTGTGTATATAATGTGGGAGATGCTGCATATGTTCTCCTCACCCCATGGTGTACAGCGCTGTGTGTATATAATGTGGGAGATGCTGCATATGTTCCCCTCACCCCATGGTGTATAGCACTGTGTGTATATAATGTGGGAGATGCTGCATATGTTCCCCTCACCCCATGGTGTACAGCGCTGTGTGTATATAATGTGGGAGATGCTGCATATGTTCCCCTCACCCCATGGTGTATAGCACTGTGTGTATATAATGTGGGAGATGCTGCATATGTTCCCCTCACCCCATGGTGTACAGCGCTGTGTGTATATAATGTGGGAGATGCTGCATATGTTCCCCTCACCCCATGGTGTACAGTGCTGTGTGTATATAATGTGAGAGACGCTGCATATGTTCTCCTCACCCCATGGTGTACAGTGCTGTGTGTATATAATGTGAGAGATGCTGCATATGTTCCCCTCACCCCATGGTGTATAGCACTGTGTGTATATAATGTGGGAGATGCTGCATATGTTCCCCTCACCCCATGGTGTATAGCACTGTGTGTATATAATGTGGGAGACGCTGCATATGTTCCCCTCACCCCATGGTGTACAGCGCTGTGTGTATATAATGTGAGAGACGCTGCATATGTTCTCCTCACCCCATGGTGTACAGTGCTGTGTGTATATAATGTGAGAGATGCTGCATATGTTCCCCTCACCCCATGGTGTATAGCACTGTGTGTATATAATGTGGGAGATGCTGCATATGTTCCCCTCACCCCATGGTGTACAGCGCTGTGTGTATATAATGTGGGAGATGCTGCATATGTTCCCCTCACCCCATGGTGTATAGCGCTGTGTGTATATAATGTGGGAGATGCTGCATATGTTCCCCTCACCCCATGGTGTACAGCGCCGTGTGTATATAATGTGGGAGACGCTGCATATGTTCCCCTCACCCCATGGTGTACAGCGCTGTGTGTATATAATGTGAGAGACGCTGCATATGTTCTCCTCACCCCATGGTGTACAGCGCTGTGTGTATATAATGTGGGAGATGTTGCATATGTTCCCCTCACCCCATGGTGTATAGCACTGTGTGTATATAATGTGGGAGATGCTGCATATGTTCTCCTCACCCCATGGTGTACAGCACTGTGTGTATATAATGTGGGAGACGCTGCATATGTTCTCCTCACCTCATGGTGTACAGCGCTGTGTGTATATAATGTGGGAGATGCTGCATATGTTCTCCTCACCCCATGGTGTACAGTGCTGTGTGTATATAATGTGAGAGATGCTGTATATGTTCCCCTCACCCCATGGTGTACAGCGCTGTGTGTATATAATGTGGGAGATGCTGCATATGTTCCCCTCACCCCATGGTGTACAGCACTGTGTGTATATAATGTGGAAGATGCTGCATATGTTCCCCTCACCCCATGGTGTACAGCGCTGAGTGTATATAATGTGGGAGATGCTGCATATGTTCCCCTCACCCCATGGTGTACAGCGCTGTGTGTATATAATGTGGGAGACGCTGCATATGTTCCCCTCACCCCATGGTGTACAGCGCTGTGTGTATATAATGTGGGAGATGCTGCATATGTTCCCCTCACCCCATGGTGTACAGTGCTGAGTCTATATAATGTGGGAGATGCTGCATATGTTCCCCTCACCCCATGGTGTACAGCGCTGTGTGTTGTCAAAGTCGAAAAATATCATGATTCACATGCCTTGTACTAACCCCATGCACATGCCCGCTGCACGTGCACCTGGTCTGCGGTGAGTGCGCATGTCCGTAAATTGCGTAAGATCGCTCCGGCGATCACGCGCGTGTTATGCGCATTTACGGTAGAGTTTGTGAGCGTGTAGCGGGCGACTCGATTGTAACATATTTAACCTATATAGTGTGTTTTGTAGATAATATTTCCCTTAACAATGTCAGTAAAAATGTTTAGTTTAAATGGTTTGTGGACATGGGGATTCCTCTTTGCATGATATGAAGGGTCAGGCAAATGTTGAATGGTGGTGTTTAGTATCTAACTGAAGAGTATTTTAATAGTAACATTTCAGTGTTGGTTAGGAAGAGATTGTTCGCTGCTGCGTATAGTTATGTTTAAAAGTAGTTTATAGACATTCACTGTATTTGCAATTCATTACACATGCAGGGGGGAATCCAGAGGATACCTCCCACCTGGGCAGTTGGAGAAGGACACAGCCCATCTGTTTAAACCCACCTATGACCTTTACTATAATGTGGAGACACATTCCTGTGTCCAATGAACAATGAGATTGTAGGGACCATTGTATTGTGAATGTATGCTGTAAATATAAGGACCAACAGTGCTGGGACTCTCACTCACTCTCTGAAAGGTTTTCACACTGAAGCTAGGCCTGGTCCAGGAGCGCTTGCGAATCATTTCCATGTATGTAATTTCACTGTAGCCATTTCTTCCCTTTGTGTATGCCATCCATTCTCTCTCTGTGTACTTGTGTTTGCGATCGTTCACTATTGTTCACATTTATTTCTTGTTATTCTGTTTAGGTATTTATGTTAGGTTTGTAGTGTATGAACTGTAACTGTTTTTTCCCCCTTTTATATATATATATATATATATATATATATATATATATATATACTAAAAGAATCCTCATAGAAGGTGTTGGAACCTTACCAAGCATTGTGTATTTCACCAGTTATTATAAAGGGTTTCCGAGCGTCTTAATCGCTCAAACAGCTTTCATATTATCAAGGTTAATCAGTGTTACATTGTGGTAATATTACAGTACTAAGGTTTACAGTATTAGCATATCCTTACAGTGTGTTGTTAACAAGGTTTTCTGTGTGTAATTCAGTGAGCGTCAGCGCCGCTCGTATCCCACTCTCGCAGTACAGCGTCCGCTACGCCAATAGCGTAGCATTACGGTACTCGAGCCGCCTATAGCGTGCTCGATACTAAGCGTAAGCCCGTGAGCGAACGTGCCGCTCGTGCGTATCGACCACGGCCTAGCGTCTGCTACGCTAAGTGCGTACCATTACGGCACCTCATGCGCCTATTGCGTACATTGTCTATAATAGGTATATAGCTTATGTTAAAAGGTAAATATTTAGCTTTATCAATTGAGAGCTCGTCCGTCCTCCTCATATCCACAGTCAAGCGAAACCAGGCAGACTTTATCCGTCACCAAAGGGCGATAAAGTAGTATCCCCTATATCCATGTTTAGGGATACAGTAGTGCTGATCGGATAGGCGTCTGCGTCTGTTTCGCTTGGTTTGTAGGGATGCTGGTGGAATCCGGTTCCAGAAGGTAAGAACGTTAAGCTATTGTCTTTTTAAATCTGGTTTTAATTTCTGTTTGGTGCCAACTGTACACGCAACACATGTAACACACGCACACACCTGTACTCTGCATATCTGACCATATTGTTGCAAAACAAGGTTCAAATTAGTCATATCGTGTTTGATTCAGATTGGATTGCTTATCTGTTTAAATAGGTTTAAAAGTATTTTTAATCGCTCTGCATAGCTTGATAGTTTTATTTTTAACCCAGGCCTAAAATAACTTCAGGGGCTTGCGTGGTGATTTTCTTTGTGACAAAAGAAGACGCATGGTCTGTCCTCCATTTTGTGTAACCCTCATGGATGTGGAAGGGGGAGGAGCAGCGGCCATTTTGGGAAGGTAACACATTTTTTTTTTAAATAGCTGATTTTCAGTTGACTCAGGAATAATAAGCCGTCCTTTGTCAAAAAGAAATCACCATTTACGAGTTTCCAATGCATTTATTTAACCCATGTCATAATCAATCAGATGGGGTTTAATGTAAGTTAATAGTAAAATAAATATTTGATTTAGGAACGACACACAGAAACAAAGTTTTTTTTTTTGTTTTTTTTCCCCTTCTCCTTACCTCTAAGATTCTGTTGAACTGCTTGTTGTGATATGGGCCATTGAAATGCAAATGAACCTGTGTAACTGTTTTTTTTCCCAGCAGTGAAGAGAATCACCTTCACAGACAATTAAAAGCAAATTCATATGCAAATTAGAAGCACTGAATAAGTGAATGGGTCTCAGGAGACCAGTGATTAGTACATAGATGTAATATTATAATTATGTGTGTGTTCATACCAATGTATGTTCTACAAGATAGCTATACAATGTGAAACATACTATTGGAAGCATTGATTATTAGATTAATTTAGAATTGTATTTCATTTGTGTATTTTTCGCATATCTACCTTCCTGTTTACCAGTTGCATTGATAACGTGCTGAGAAAAATTTGTTGCTATTTTAGTTAAAAGTAAGATTAATACTTAAAGGGAGTAATTGTAAAACACGCACACAGCCTGGCCTAGTTAAAGGTTGATACAGTGGAATCTGTGTGGTGTTTGATAAGCGATTATAGTTAAATATCGTTTACATTTATAGAAGCGTGTTATTTGCGTTACTGTAAGCGTAGCTGGCCTTTTGCATACGTGTCTCGGGCAACGTGCGAGATTACGTACGCAAACGCAAAGGCCTACACACGTGGCGTATATTACGCAACACAGTGTGCAGATACGCCCACTAAACACAAATCACACTATAGCATTGTTTTAGTAAGGCGACACAGAAGCCACACATTTGTTCAGTTTCCAAAAATTTTGTTTAAATACCTTACTTTACTGTAATACCTCTGGGGAGAGCTATCAGATTACGGGGAAATTTTTTTTTTTTTCTGATCAGAAAATTATAGAATGATAGTGTGGGCAAAAAGAAAAAAGGTATGAGTGCATTGAACTCCTCTTGATGGTCTTGGTGAAGTCTTGGTGAAGTCTTGGTGAAACTTGGTGAATCACGGTCTTGGTGAATCTTGGTGAAGCACGGTCTAGGTGAAGACGTGCGACGAAGTGTGGTATTACGCTCCGGCTGTTTTGGAGCACAGTAAGGAGACTCCAATGATCCTACCATTTATAGATAACAAGTATCTATAAGTGGTACGATTGGACAGCACGGTTGTATGTGTGACCAATAACGCAACGTGATATGAGGTCGTATATTTAAATTGCTCTCATACGTGTTGTAGGGAGCACATGCAAGCGTGATTTGTGTAAGAGATAAAGGTAGGGAATTTTCGCTGGTAGGGCCTGCAACGATTACGTGGGTCTGCTAAAAGGGGCGCATCCGTTGTACTCGGAGCAGAAGAAGCTGGTGGAAGAGCTTGGATAACTTCCACCGTAGACTACTGTGTTTGGTGCATTTTAGTAAGTTTTTCTGTGTTAAAGAGGTCCACAATGGAAGCCAAATGCACAACACAGGGACGTTTAGCAGTCAGAGTTCAGGCTGCAGAGATTTTCAGACCCCGAGGGTCTGCTCGGTTAGTAATGTGGGGGAAGTATGGTCCCCACACTGAGACCTTTTGTGATGAATGGACACGAATGACTGTGGGGGATAAAGCACCATTTCCTGGGATAGGTAGTTTTGACTCAGAGGTATTGCATAATTTAAGGAGAAGGATCTGTCTCATAAAATCCGGGAAGCAATGGATTAGACATTATGATTGTTTACAGATATGGCAACAGGAAGGTGAGATACAAAGGGAATTAGCTTACACAGCTGGTTCTCACCTTAGGAGGAAACACATGGCAACTGGAGAACAAATGGCTGCAGAGAATGGCATACTGGGATATGATGATAATTGTGCACTTAGTAACTGTATTAATAATGATAAGAGTAAATGTAATAAATGTAATAATTGTAATAAATCTAATAATGATAGAAGGAAAACTGATAAATATACAAATTCTAACCCGTGCAAGTCGCACCCCATGTTAAACTTCCCTCAGGATTACAAGCAAGAAAGTGAGCCCAGCACGATGTCGGCACCTCTTCCAGCAGCCATCGTACGAGACACCCAGGTGGGCACGGCCCAGTCGGTAAAGGCAGTAGTCAAGTCCCCTAACGGAGGGTCAGGTGAGGTCGTGTCCACAGGTAAGTATGGTATTGTATATCATGCACAGACAATTGCACCTCACATTGTAGAGTCAACACAAGATGGTGTAATTGAACTAAATCCTGTCAGGGTGATCACAGTCCCCAATGGGAGGACTGACGCTCAGGGAGTCACTCCCGTCAGAGACATTGCTATGCATTGTCCCTGGTCCCGGATGGAATTGAGGACAATTATGTCTGAATTTCCTGATCCCAGGAGAGATCTAGCCGCATGTCAGAGGTTTATTAAAGAATTAGGTAACGCCGCAGAACCCACAAACAAAGATTGGCGAACAGTGCTACGAGTATGTTTACCTTCCAACATTGATCCTGCAAAATTCATCACTGATTGTAGATTAGACGCAGACGTACCCCTCACTGAGGAATACACCCAGGAAAATGTACTTCAAATCAATCTGCAATTAGGAGTATATTTCCCAACTATTGTCGAGTGGAACAAAATTTTCTCCATTAGACAAAAAGAAGGTGAAATGGCAGCGGAATATTTCCATCGAGCACTGCAGGAAATATCTAGATACACTGGGATCACGGACATTGAGGATAATGTACATCATAGGGAGGTAGCTGTGTCCGTATTAATGGACGGCTTAAAAGACACACTAAGAATCAGGGTACAAACCTCTCTACCTCACTGGAGAGGTATCTCGGTGGCTGCATTAAGAGAGTCCGCTATCGAGCATGACCGTAATATCCAAAGAACCAGGGAAGCACAGGGAGAGCGGTTGATGGTGATGAGCATCCAAACACTAGAGGAGGCATCAAATCGACCGAAACCCCAGGCCACTGGCACATGGAGGAAGCCAAGGGTTTGTTATCTTTGTAATAGAGTAGGGCATTATGCCAGCAACTGTAACAGCCCACATAAAGTCAGACCCCCTAGACAAGAACACGAGCAAAGTTATGACACATGAAATTGTAATCAGGGATCATATAGGAAGAATTTTGGGCCGCACCTGTAATTTGCAGCCAGTAAAGCTGATCAGTAGCCTTGATAGTAAGCCTGAGGTTACAGTCAATGTAATTGGGAGGTCAGTTCCTCGTAGACACAGGGACAGCCGGGTAAACTTTGTAATTTATCTTTAAATGTTTTCTTCTCATCTCTAACGTTCACCAATAGAACTCAAACGTCACATGACTACTTGGTCTTTTCAGAGGTCTACCCAACCCTAGTATATCTTACCAGCATAGTTGTGTTTGGCCAGACGCAAAGGGTGGAGAGTGGAGATACTGGTGGGGGAAACTGTGCAGAGATACCGGTGGACATGTTGATGCGACAGCCTGTTGATGAATCTGACAATGTTTTCCTTTTTCTATTTGTTCTCTCTCTCTTTTTGTTCTTTCATGTTTTACGGATAGTATGTCACACATCAGTTAGACAAATGGTAATGCAAGATTTTATGCTCCTTACAGAAAGATTCGGAAAGAATATCGCATCACTGAAGTGTTCGTTTTGGGAAGACTGAGAGACAGCACCTTTGAGATGACAACTGAGCAAGAAGAACAACAAGACTAGAGGACAAATTATCGTAACTATTTTTTTTCCCTTCAATTATTTTCTGTACCCCCATTACAACATTCTCTTTCTCCTCCTGTAAGATGGCCTTACCCCAAGAGACTGCAGTCCATGTTTTCCTGTTGACCCTGTTGTTGACCAGAGCAGTCTGTTTCGGTGAGAGTATCAGAGAGGTCGAGAAAGGATCTGGAATGGGTTCTGATGATCAGGATGGATTAGTAGAATTCCAAGAGCAACACAATCACCGAGCAAAGGCGAGTATCAGAAAACGATCTGGTAGCCATGACATTAATAGACATTGTGAAGGATTGTTAGCTGAAGAGAACTGCATCTGTAGGAATTGTGAAAATATAGTTGAGGACGGTTGCATCAAGGAATGTCAGTCCAGTTTCAATATCAACATGGACCGGCATCCATTGAGTGACTATCACTCATTGATGGGTAAAGTGTTAAATCAGACAGACTTTTGGGTGTGCTTACAAGTACCTCAAGGTCATAGAAAGTCAGAACTAGTGCCATATCCTTTAACGATAGATGAGGTACTTGAGTTAAAGGGTGGGAGACCGGTGGACAAGAGATTTAATATTTCTAGTCCTCCTAGTTTAAAGCTCCACCAATACCATGTAGATGGGTCCCTAATATGTTTTAACATTTCCAATCCCCGAAAGCCGGGAAATTGGGAAGTGTCATGGAACAACCAAACCATGACATTCTCACACAGAGCCGATAGAATGCCCATAGACTCAGAACTCATACGCCAAATAGCCGACAGTGGAAAATATTCCCGGTATAGGTACACTCTAGGAAGTAGGACCATGCGAGTTGGAGAAGTATCACCAGGATACTGTGCACATATCATACAGACTGATACGTGTACTAGACAAATGAGAGAGTTAGGGATAGGACTTTTTTTTCATGGAAAGTTTGTAAATGGTTATGTCATACTCTGTCCCATATGTTCTCCCCGATGAAGCATATTTCATATGTGGGAGAAAGGCGTATAGGTTCCTTGCCCCAACTCAGAGGGATTGTGTTATGTTGGAAAAGTGTTGCCTAAAGTGAATTTATTACCCAACGATTGAGACAATGTTGTGATAAGATATGATTCCAAGGACCGTTTCTTTCACCCGTTTCTCCTTTGATTTTCTCCGAGGTACCAAGAGATCCACCTGGAAGAGGAATGTGATGACCATTTATACAAGACCACTGATGAACTGTGTCACAGACACCTAATGAGCTTTTAGAGACTGTAATTCTTTTTATGGACACTTGAAGAAGCTTTGATTACCGATAAACCTCAAAGCTACAGTAAAGATACGACAATCCGGACAAGACATCAACAAGACCCCAATCGGCAAACACATACATAATCATATGACTGCATTTATAACGCATGTTTCTTATCTTCATCTCTACAACCTCCAGGTAGTACCCCACATAGTCGACAGGTGATTTTCACATATTAGCATTCACATATTCTCCCCCTTCATGTATCATCAACTAATGTGCACCCCATTTGTTGGAACTAAAAAGCCGAAAAGAGCTCGGTAGAGTTTGACAGCCCAACCACAGACCCTTAATACGGGATAAGAAGGATTCAAATGTATACGTCGCAATACCTCGAAGCTTGATTTAGAACACGTGCGGCACGATGATACATGACCCCTCAGACATGGAGTTCATACACACATGCTTTTACTATCTCACTAGGTCATATCTTTCCCACCTTCTCCTCTCCTCCCTCTACCCAATCATAATAAGGTATTCCATGATGACATATATATATTTTTCTGTTTGGATTATTTAGATAGTGGCAGTTATTGGTGACTGCCAAAGGCTGGACTGTCAAAGTCGAAAAATATCATGATTCACATGCCTTGTACTAACCCCATGCACATGCCCGCTGCACGTGCACCTGGTCTGCGGTGAGTGCGCATGTCCGTAAATTGCGTAAGATCGCTCCGGCGATCACGCGCGTGTTATGCGCATTTACGGTAGAGTTTGTGAGCGTGTAGCGGGCGACTCGATCGTAACATATTTAACCTATATAGTGTGTTTTGTAGATAATATTTCCCTTAACAATGTCAGTAAAAATGTTTAGTTTAAATGGTTTGTGGACATGGGGATTCCTCTTTGCATGATATGAAGGGTCAGGCAAATGTTGAATGGTGGTGTTTAGTATCTAACTGAAGAGTATTTTAATAGTAACATTTCAGTGTTGGTTAGGAAGAGATTGTTCGCTGCTGCGTATAGTTATGTTTAAAAGTAGTTTATAGACATTCACTGTATTTGCAATTCATTACACATGCAGGGGGAAATCCAGAGGATACCTCCCACCTGGGCAGTTGGAGAAGGACACAGCCCATCTGTTTAAACCCACCTATGACCTTTACTATAATGTGGAGACACATTCCTGTGTCCAATGAACAATGAGATTGTAGGGACCATTGTATTGTGAATGTATGCTGTAAATATAAGGACCAACAGTGCTGGGACTCTCACTCACTCTCTGAAAGGTTTTCACACTGAAGGCTAGGCCTGGTCCAGGAGCGCTTGCGAATCATTCCCATGTATGTAATTTCACTGTAGCCATTTCTTCCCTTTGTGTATGCCATCCATTCTCTCTCTGTGTACTTGTGTTTGCGATCGTTCACTATTGTTCACATTTATTTCTTGTTATTCTGTTTAGGTATTTATGTTAGGTTTGTAGTGTATGAGCTGTAACTGTTTTTTCCCCCTTTTTTATATATATATATATATATATATATATATATAATAAAAGAATCCTCATAGAAGGTGTTG
The DNA here is from genome assembly GCF_028390025.1 of Pseudophryne corroboree. Taxonomy (NCBI): domain Eukaryota; kingdom Metazoa; phylum Chordata; class Amphibia; order Anura; family Myobatrachidae; genus Pseudophryne; species Pseudophryne corroboree. Next base: position 53,735,075 of record NC_086455.1, read on the forward strand.
GAACCTTACCAAGCATTGTGTATTTCACCAGTTATTATAAAGGGTTTCCGAGCGTCTTAATCGCTCAAACAGCTTTCATATTATCAAGGTTAATCAGTGTTACATTGTGGTAATATTACAGTACTAAGGTTTACAGTATTAGCATATCCTTACAGTGTGTTGTTAACAAGGTTTTCTGTGTGTAATTCAGTGAGCGTCAGCGCCGCTCGTATCCCACTCTCGCGGTACAGCGTCCGCTACGCCAATAGCGTAGCATTACGGTACTCGAGCCGCCTATAGCGTGCTCGATACTAAGCGTAAGCCCGTGAGCGAACGTGCCGCTCGTGCGTCTTGACCACGGCCTAGCGTCTGCTACGCTAAGTGCGTACCATTACGGCACCTCGTGCGCCTATTGCGTACATTGTCTATAATAGGTATATAGCTTATGTTAAAAGGTAAATATTTAGCTTTATCAGTGTATATAATGTGGGGGACGCTGCATATGTTCTCCTCACCCCATGGTGTATAGCACTGTGTGTATATAATGTGGGAGACGCTGCATATGTTCTCCTCACCCCATGGTGTACAGCACTGTGTGTATATAATGTGGAAGATGCTGCATATGTTCCCCTCACCCCATGGTGTATAGCACTGTGTGTATATAATGTGGGAGACGCTGCATATGTTCTCCTCACCCCATGGTGTACAGCGCTGTGTGTATATAATGTGGGAGATGCTGCATATGTTCTCCTCACCTCATGGTGTACAGCGCTGTGTGTATATAATGTGGGAGATGCTGCATATGTTCCCCTCACCCCATGGTGTATAGCACTGTGTGTATATAATGTGGGAGACGCTGCATATGTTCTCCTCACCCCATGGTGTACAGCGCTGTGTGTATATAATGTGGAAGACGCTGCATATGTTCCCCTCACCTCATGGTGTACAGCGCTGTGTGTATATAATGTGGGAGATGCTGCATTTGTTCTCCTCACCCCATGGTGTACAGCACTGTGTGTATATAATGTGGGAGACGCTGCATATGTTCTCCTCACCCCATGGTGTACAGCGCTGAGTGTATATAATGTGGGAGACGCTGCATATGTTCTCCTCACTCCATGGTGTACAGCGCTGTGTGTGTATAATGTGGGAGACGCTGCATATGTTCTCCTCACTCCATGGTGTACAGCGCTGTGTGTATATAATGTGGGAGACGCTGCATATGTTCTCCTCACCCCATGGTGTACAGCGCTGTGTGTATATAATGTGGGAGATGCTGCATATGTTCTCCTCACCCCATGGTGTACAGCGCTGTGTGTATATAATGTGGGAGACGCTGCATATGTTCTCCTCACCCCATGGTGTACAGCGCTGTGTGTATATAATGTGGGAGACGCTGCATATGTTCTCCTCACCCCATGGTGTACAGTGCTGTGTGTGTATAATGTGGGAGATGCTGCATATCTTCTCCTCACCCCATGGTGTACAGCGCTGTTTGTATACAATGTGGGAGATGCTGCATATCTTCTCCTCACCCCATGGTGTACAACGCTGTGTGTATATAATGTGGGGGATGCAGTATATGCTCCCCTCACCCCATGGTGTATAGCACTGTGTGTATATAATGTGGGAGATGCTGCATATGTTCTCCTCACCCCATGGTGTACAGCGCTGTGTGTGTATATAATGTGGGAGATGCTGCATATGTTCTCCTCACCCCATGGTGTACAGCGCTGTGTGTATATAATGTGGGAGATGCTGCATATGTTCTCCTCACCTCATGGTGAATAGCACTGTGTCTATATAATGTGGGAGACGCTGCATATGTTCTCCTCTCCCCATGGTGTACAGCGCTGTGTGTATATAATGTGGGAGACGCTGCATATGTTCTCCTCACCCCATGGTGTACAGCGCTGAGTGTATATAATGTGGGAGACGCTGCATATGTTCTCCTCACCCCATGGTGTACAGCGCTGTGTGTGTATAATGTGGGAGACGCTGCATATGTTCTCCTCACTCCATGGTGTACAGCGCTGTGTGTATATAATGTGGGAGACGCTGCATATGTTCTCCTCACCCCATGGTGTACAGCGCTGTGTGTATATAATGTGGGAGATGCTGCATATGTTCTCCTCACCCCATGGTGTACAGCGCTGTGTGTATATAATGTGGGAGACGCTGCATATGTTCTCCTCACCCCATGGTGTACAGCGCTGTGTGTATACAATGTGGGAGATGCTGCATATGTTCTCCTCACCCCATGGTGTACAACGCTGTGTGTATATAATGTGGGGGATGCAGTATATGCTCCCCTCACCCCATGGTGTATAGCACTGTGTGTATATAATGTGGGAGATGCTGCATATGTTCTCCTCACCCCATGGTGTACAGCGCTGTGTGTGTATATAATGTGGGAGATGCTGCATATGTTCTCCTCACCCCATGGTGTACAGCGCTGTGTGTATATAATGTGGGAGATGCTGCATATGTTCTCCTCACCTCATGGTGAATAGCACTGTGTCTATATAATGTGGGAGACGCTGCATATGTTCTCCTCTCCCCATGGTGTACAGCGCTGTGTGTATATAATGTGGGAGACGCTGCATATGTTCTCCTCACCCCATGGTGTACAGCGCTGTGTGTATATAATGTGGGAGACGCTGCATATGTTCTCCTCACCCCATGGTGTACAGCGCTGTGTGTATATAATGTGGTAGACGCTGCATATGTTCTCCTCACCCCATGGTGTACAGCGCTGTGTGTATATAATGTGGGAGACGCTGCATATGTTCTCCTCACCCCATGGTGTACAGCGCTGTGTGTATATAATGTGGGAGACGCTGCATATGTTCTCCTCACCTCATGGTGTACAGCGCTGTGTGTATATAATGTGGGAGATGCTGCATATGTTATCCTCACCCCATGGTGTACAGCGCTGTGTGTATATAATGTGGGAGACGCTGCATATGTTCTACTCACCCCATGGTGTACAGCGCTGTGTGTATATAATGTGGGAGATGCTGCATATGTTCTCCTCACCCCATGGTGTACAGCGCTGTGTGTATATAATGTGGGAGACGCTGCATATGTTCCCCTCACCTCATGGTGTACAGCGCTGTGTGTATATAATGTGGGAGATGCTGCATATGTTCTCCTCACCCCATGGTGTACAGCACTGTGTGTATATAATGTGAGAGATGCTGCATATGTTCTCCTCACCCCATGGTGTAGAGTGTTGTGTGTGTATATAATGTGGGTGATGCAGTATTTGCTCCCCTCAGCCCATGGTGTACAGCGCTGTGTGTATATAATGTGGGAGATGCTGCATATGTTCCTCACAGCCCATGGTGTACAGTGCTCTGTGTATATAATGTGGGAGACGCTGCATATGTTCCCCTCACCTCATGGTGTACAGCGCTGTGTGTATATGATGTGGGAGACGCAGCATATGTTCTCCTCAGCCCATGGTGTACAGCGCTGTGTGTATATAATGTGGGAGATGCTGCATATGTTCTCCTCACCCCATGGTGTACAGTGCTGTGTGTATATAATGTGGGAGACGCTGCATATGTTCTCCTCACCCCATGGTGTACAGCACTGTGTGTATATAATGTGGGAGATGCTGCATATGTTCCCCTCACCCCATGGTGTACAGCGCTGTGTGTATATAATGTGGGAGATGCTGCATATGTTCTCCTCAGCCCATGGTGTACAGCGCTGTGTGTATATAATGTGGGAGATGCTGCATATGTTCCCCTCACCCCATGGTGTACAGCGCTGTGTGTATATAATGTGGGAGACGCTGCATATGTTCTCCTCACCCCATGGTGTACAGCGCTGTGTGTATATAATGTGGGAGATGCTGCATATGTTCCCCTCACCCCATGGTGTACAGCGCTGTGTGTATATAATGTGGGAGATGCTGCATATGTTCTCCTCACCCCATGGTGTACAGCGCTGTGTGTATATAATGTGGGAGATGCTGCATATGTTCTCCTCACCCCATGGTGTACAGCGCTGTGTGTATATAATGTGGGAGACGCTGCATATGTTCTCCTCACCCCATGGTGTACAGCGCTGTGTGTATATAATGTGGGAGATGGTGCATATGTTCTCCTCACCCCATGGTGTACAGCGCTGTGTGTATATAATGTGGGAGATGGTGCATATGTTCTCCTCACCCCATGGTGTACAGCGCTGTGTGTATATAATGTGGGAGACGCTGCATATGTTCTCCTCACCCCATGGTGTACAGCGCTGTGTGTATATAATGTGGGAGACGCTGCATATGTTCTCCTCACCCCATGGTGTACAGCGCTGTGTGTATATGATGTGGGAGACGCTGCATATGTTCTCCTCACCCCATGGTGTACAGCGCTGTGTGTATATAATGTGGGAGACGCAGCATATGTTCTCCTCACCCCATGGTGTACAGCGCTGTGTGTATATAATGTGGGAGACGCAGCATATGTTCTCCTCACCCCATGGTGTACAGCGCTGTGTGTATATAATGTGGGAGACGCAGCATATGTTCTCCTCACCCCATGGTGTACAGCGCTGTGTGTATATAATGTGGGAGATGGTGCATATGTTCTCCTCACCCCATGGTGTACAGCGCTGTGTGTATATAATGTGGGAGACGCTGCATATGTTCTCCTCACCCCATGGTGTACAGCGCTGTGTGTATATAATGTGGGAGACGCTGCATATGTTCTCCTCACCCCATGGTGTACAGCGCTGTGTGTATATAATGTGGGAGACGCTGCATATGTTCTCCTCTCCCCATGGTGTACAGCGCTGTGTGTATATAATGTGGGAGACGCAGCATATGTTCTCCTCACCCCATGGTGTACAGCGCTGTGTGTATATAATGTGGGAGACGCAGCATATGTTCTCCTCACCCCATGGTGTACAGCGCTGTGTGTATATAATGTGGGAGATGGTGCATATGTTCTCCTCACCCCATGGTGTACAGCGCTGTGTGTATATAATGTGGGAGACGCTGCATATGTTCTCCTCACCCCATGGTGTACAGCGCTGTGTGTATATAATGTGGGAGACGCTGCATATGTTCTCCTCACCCCATGGTGTACAGCGCTGTGTGTATATGATGTGGGAGACGCTGCATATGTTCTCCTCACCCCATGGTGTACAGCGCTGTGTGTATATAATGTGGGAGACGCTGCATATGTTCTCCTCACCCCATGGTGTACAGTGCTGTGTGTATATAATGTGGGAGACGCAGCATGTGTTCTCCTCACCCCATGGTGTACAGCGCTGTATGTATATAATGTGGGAGATGCTGCATATGTTCTCCTTACCCCATGGTGTATAGCACTGTGTGTATATAATGTGGGAGACGCTACATATGTTCTCCTCACCCCATGGTGTACAGCGCTGTGTGTATATAATGTGGGAGATGCTGCATATGTTCCCCTCACCCCATGGTGTACAGCGCTGTGTGTATATAATGTGGGAGACGCTGCATATGTTCTCCTCACCCCATGGTGTACAGCACTGTGTGTATATAATGTGGGAGATGCTGCATATGTTCTCACCCCATGGTGTACAGCGCTGTGTGTATATAATGTGGAAGACGCTGCATATGTTCCCCTCACCCCATGGTGTACAGCGCTGTGTGTATATAATGTGGGAGACGCTGCATATGTTCTCCTCACTCCATGGTGTACAGCGCTGTGTGTATATAATGTGGGAGACGCTGCATATGTTCTCCTCAGCCCATGGTGTACAGCGCTGTGTGTGTATATAATGTGGGAGACGCTGCATATGTTCTCCTCACCCCATGGTGTACAGCGCTGTGTGTATATAATGTGGGAGATGCTGCATATGTTCTCCTCACCCCATGGTGTACAGCGCTGTGTGTATATAATGTGGGAGATGCTGCATATGTTCTCACCCAATGGTGTACAGCGCTGTGTGTATATAATGTGGGAGATGCTGCATATGTTCTCCTCACCCCATGGTGTACAGCGCTGTGTGTATATAATGTGGGAGATGCTGCATATGTTCTCCTCACCCCATGGTGTACAGCACTGTGTGTATATAATGTGGGAGACACAGCATATGTTCTCCTCACCCCATGGTGTACAGCGCTGTGTGTATATAATGTGGGAGATGCTGCATATGTTCCCCTCGCCCCATGGTGTACAGCGCTGTGTGTATATAATGTGGGAGACGCTGCATATGTTCTCCTCACCCCATGGTGTACAGCGCTGTGTGTATATAATGTGGGAGACGTTGCATATGCTCTCCTCACCCCATGGTGTACAGCGCTGTGTGTATATAATGTGGGAGACGCTGCATATGTTCTCCTCACCCCATGGTGTACAGCGCTGTGTGTATATAATGTGTGAGACGCTGCATATGTTCTCCTCACCCCATGGTGTATAGCACTGTGTGTATATAATGTGGGAGATGCTGCATATGTTCTCCTCACCCCATGGTGTACAGCGCTGTGTGTATATAATGTGGGAGATGCTGCATATGTTCTCCTCACCCCCTGGTGTACAGCGCTGTGTGTATATAATGTGGGAGACGCTGCATATGTTCTCCTCACCCCATGGTGTACAGCGCTGTGTGTATATAATGTGGGAGATGCTGCATATGTTCTCCTCACCCCATGGTGTACAGCGCTGTGTGTATATAATGTGGGAGACGCTGCATATGTTCCCCTCGCCCCATGGTGTACAGCGCTGTGTGTATATAATGTGGGAGATGCTGCATGTGTTCCCCTCGCCCCATGGTGTACAGCGCTGTGTGTGTCACAACTGAGGGCCTGAGCTGACGGAAGGCAGCCTCAGTTGTAGGGGCTGAGATGTACCGGAACCTGGGAGGTTGTATCAGACCCCTGGACATGTAAGTAACATGAAGAGAAACCGCCCGAAGGCGTGACCACGACAACTTGAGTAAAAGTCAATGATATTTATTTATGACAAACTCCATGCATCACAGTAGCAGTAAAAAGTAACATAAAAATCAGCAGTGAAATAATAATACAGTTCCTGTGTACTACAGGGTGGCAGGGGCCACAGAGCTCTGGTGGTATGAGACAGTTCTTATTATCTGCAAGTTGGAAAGTCCTTACCAGGCTCAACTGTAGCAATGAGGAAAGCCCAGGGTCGTACCAGCTGGTGTTCCAGGGAAAGCTTGACTGCTGTAGATAAAATGCTGCTGTGGGTACTGGTTAGAACCAGACAGGTGTTGGCACGGAGTGGATACTGGCTGGAACCAGTTAAATAATAAATAAAGCTTGAGAGCGATGCAATGTAGATGAAATGTAGAATTTGAGAGCGGAGAAATAATAATACCGGTGGAGAGTGGTAAACTGCAGAAAGGACACCGGCCCTTTAAGAGAAGCTGAACACTGCTGGAAGCTAAGCTGGAAGCAGGTGATGTTGTAGCTGGAAACAGGTGAGTCCAGAATGGATCGGAGTCAGGCTACACCGCAGATGGAATGCTGGTGCGGGTCTCTATAGCAGAAGTCTGGAGACAGGAGCTGGAACCTGGAAGACATTCACAGAAGAGAGACAAACTGGAACTAGGTTTGACAACCAAAGCACTGACGCCTTCCTTGCTCAGGCACAACTTATTTATACCTGCAGCAAGGAAGGCATTGGCTAGGCAATTATGCAAATTAATAATACTGACAACGGATTGGTAGGAATGATCAGCTGACAGAATCCAAGATGGCTGCGCCCATGCAGACACTTGGAGGGAAGTTTGGATTGTAATCCATGTGGTCTGGAAAACAGTAATGGCGGCGCCGGCCACCGGAGACAGGAGACGCCAGGCTGACAGATGCACATCCGACCACGCGGACACAGCGGAGGCCGCGGCTGACGTAATCGCCACTCTGAATGCAGAAGCTCAGGGACGGCGGCGGAGGCCGCGGGAGACGCCATGCCAGATGTATAAGGCGTTACTGTGACTACGTCCAGAGAGACAGGAGAGGATGCGGGAATGTGCACATCAGGATAACAGATGGGATCCGGTCCTGGAGCGCTGAGCCAGCCTTAGGAGGCATCTGATAGGTAAGAAATGGCGTCCAGATACCCGGATCGTGACAGCACCCCCCCCTTTAGGAGTGGCCCCAGGACACTTCTTTGGCTTTTGAGGAAACTTGGAATGGAATCTCCGGACCAAGGCAGGAGCATGGACATCAGAAGCATTGGTCCATGAACGTTCCTCAGGGCCATAACCCTTCCAGTCAATAAGATACTGAAGTTGACCGTAACGGTGACGTGAGTCCAGGATCTTGGCTACTTCATACTCAACGCCTCGTTGAGTTTGGACTTTCGGAGTTGGAGGAAGTGAGGAATGAAACCGATTCAAGATTAGCGGTTTCAACAGGGAAACATGGAATGTCCTGGGTATCTTTAAGAAGGGAGGCAACTGGAGTCTGTAAGCAACAGGATTGATGACTTGATCAATTTTAAAAGGACCGATGTAGCGAGGTGCAAACTTCATACTGGGAATGTCACGATCCGGGTATCTGGACGCCATTACTTACCCTTCAGATGCCTCCTAAGGCTGGCTCAGCGTTCCAGGACCGGATCCCGCTGTTCCTGAGTTTCCACATGCAGAATGTCAGAGTGGTGATTTCATCAGCCGCGGCCTCCGCTGTGCCCGCGTGGTTAAATGTGCGCTTGTCAGTCTGGCGTCTCCTGTCTCCTGTGGCCGGCGTCGCCATTACTGTTTCAATTCTCACATGGATTACAAACCAAACTTCCCTCCAAGTGTCTGCATGGGCGCAGCCATCTTGGATTTTGTCATCTGATTATTTCCACCAATCTGCTGTCTGTATTGTTGATTTGCATAATTGCCTAGCCAACCCCTTCCTTGCTGCAGGTATAAGTATGCTGTGCCTGAGCAAGGAAGGCGTCAGTGCTTTGGTTGTCTAACCTAGTTCCAGTTTGTCTCTCTCCTGTGGTTGTCTTCCAGGTTCCAGCTCCTGTCTCCAGACTTCTGCTATAGAGACCCGCACCAGCATTCCATCTGCGGTGTAGCCTGACTCCCCGATCCATTCTGGACTCACCTGTTTCCAGCTACAACAATCACCTGCTTCCAGCTCAGCTTCCAGCAGGATCCATTCTGGACTCACCTGTTTCCAGCTACAACAATCACCTGCTTCCAGCCCAGCTTCCAGCAGTGTACAGCTTCTCTTAAAGGGCCGGTGTCCTTTCTGCAGTTTACCACTCTCCACCGGTATTATTATTTCACCGCTCTCAAACAATCACCTGCTTCCAGCCCAGCTTCCAGCAGTGTATAGCTTCTCTTAAAGGGCCGGTGTCCTTTTCTGCAGTTTACCACTCTCCACCGGTATTATTATTTCACTGCTCTCAAACTCCAAACTTCATTATTATTTCATCGCTCTCAAGTTCGTTTATTATTTAACTGGTTCCAGCCAGTATCCACTCCGTACCAACAACAGTCTGGTTCCAGCCAGTATCCACAGCAGCCGTTTTACCTTCAGCAGCCCAGCCTTTCCTGGAACATCAGCTGGTACGATCCTGGGTTCTCTCCATTGCTACAGTCAGGCCTGGTAAGGACTTTCCAACTAGAAGATTATAAGAACTGTCTCACTCTACCAGTGCCTGTGGCCCTTGCCACCCTGTAGTACCCAGGAATTGTATTTATCCTCTGTTGACTTTTATGTTTCCTTTTACTGCTGCTGTGTTACGGAGTTTGTCATAATAAACATCATTGACTTTTATCCTGGTTGTCGTGGTCACGCCTTCGGGCAGTTATTCTACATGTTACTTACATGTCTAGGGGTCTGATACAACCTCCCAGGTTCCGTTACATCTCAGCCCCTACAACTGAGGCTGCCTCCCGTCAGCTCAGGCCCTCAGTTGTGACAGTAAGCACTGACCTAATGAATCCAGCCGGAGACCAGGATCAAGCGGCCAGGCCGATGCAAGAACTGGCAGCCCGACTTGAACATCAGGAGGCTGCACAGGGCCACATCATCCGCTGTCTCCAGGATCTCTCTACACGGCTGGATGGGATTCAAACGACCCTCCGTGGACCTTGCACGTCCGGTGCGTCCACTACAGTAACACCAGCTGTAACCCCACCCACCTTACCCATTTCCAGTCCACATCTTCATCTTCCAACGCCAGCAAAATTTGATGGATCTCCAAGGTTCTGCAGGGGATTTCTCAATCAATGTGAAATCCACTTTGAGCTTCTACCTGGCAATTTCTTCAGTGACCGTACCAAAATTGCCTATATCATCTCCCTTCTCAGTGGCTCAGCCCTTGACTGGGCATCACCTTTATGGGAGAAGTCTGATACCCTGCTATCCTCCTATACTGACTTTGTAGCTACATTCAGGCGCATCTTCGACGAGCCAGGCCGGATAACATCTGATTCATCTGAGATTCTCCGTTTATGCCAGGGAACACGTACTGTGGGACAGTATCTTATACAGTTTAAAATCCTGGCATCCGAACTGGCATGGAACGACGAGGCCCTGTATGCTGCATTCTGGCATGGCTTATCAGAACGCATCAAGGATGAGTTAGCTACCAGAGACTTGCCCTCTAAGTTGGATGAGCTAATTTCTCTTTGCACGAAGGTTGATCTACGTTTCAGAGAGAGAGCAACCGAGCGAGGAAGATCATCTACTCCTAAATCTTCTGCTCCTCCTCCTCGTCAACCATCTCCATCCAAGGATGAGCCTATGCAAATTAGTCGTTCCCGTCTATCTCCCGCTGAGCGCCGAAGACGTCTATCTGAGTCTCTCTGTCTCTACTGTGCAGCTCCGTCGCACACTATCAATGCCTGTCCCAAACGTCCGGGAAACTCCAGATCCTAGCTCGCCAAGGAGAGGGCCGGTTAGGAGTAATGATCTCCTCTCCATCTCCTCATGACTGTAACCTCCCAGTGTCGCTCCAAATTGCTCAACGTTACAGGAACGTCATTGCCCTCCTTGATTCCGGAGCAGCTGGGAATTTCATAACCGAAGCTTATGTTAAACGGTGGTCCCTACCCACCGAGAGACTGTCCTCGTCCATCTCTTTGACTGCCGTGGATGGCAGCAAGATTTTTGACGCAGTCATTTCCTTAAGGACTCTTCCAGTTCGTCTGAGAGTGGGAGTTCTTCATTCTGAGTATATTTCTTTTTTAGTGATTCCAAGAGCCACACATCCAGTGGTTTTAGGCCTTCCATGGCTCCATCTCCACAACCCATCAATTGACTGGACGACTACGCAAATACTGGCATGGGGTCCCTCCTGTGCTGAGACTTGTTTAGCCAAAGTTCTTCCTGTTTGTTCTTCCTTCCCCAGGTCATCTGATGTTCCGCCTCCTCCATATCAAGACTTCACGGACGTGTTCAGTAAAGCCTCTGCTGATATCCTTCCTCCTCATAGAGAATGGGACTGCCCAATCGACCTCATTCCAGGGAAGGTTCCACCGCGAGGCCGAACTTATCCGTTGTCTCTGCCTGAGACACACTCCATGGAAGAGTACATCAAAGAGAACCTGGCGAAGGGTTTCATCCGACCATCTTCTTCTCCAGCCGGCGCAGGCTTCTTCTTCGTTAAGAAGAAAGACGGTGGTCTGCGTCCGTGCATCGACTACAGAGGTCTGAACGACATTACCGTCAAGAACCGATACCCTTTACCCCTGATTACCGAGCTCTTTGATAGAGTTAGTGGTGCAACTATTTTCACAAAGCTGGATTTGAGGGGTGCCTACAATCTCATCCGAATCCGTGAGGGTGACGAGTGGAAGACCGCCTTTAACACCCGTGACGGACATTATGAGTACCTCGTCATGCCCTTCGGATTGAGCAACGCTCCAGCAGTCTGCCAGCACTTCGTGAATGAGATTTTCAGGGACATCTTGTACCGCCATGTCGTGGTTTATCTAGACGACATCCTCATCTTTGCTAATAATCTCGAAGATCATCGTTTCTGGGTAAAAGAGGTTCTTTCCCGTCTCCGTGTCAATCACCTCTATTGTAAATTGGAGAAGTGTGTGTTTGAAGTTAAAACCATTCCGTTTCTAGGTTACATTGTGTCCGGTTCCGGACTAGAGATGGATCCTGAGAAACTCCAAGCAATCCAGAATTGGCCTATACCCTTAAGCCTCAAAGGGGTCCAGAGGTTCTTAGGGTTCGCCAATTATTATAGAAAATTTATACGAGACTTTTCCACCATCGTGGCGCCTATCACTGCATTAACCAAGAAAGGTGCTAGTCCGTCCAAGTGGTCCGAGGAAGCTACACAGGCCTTTCACCTTCTGAAGCAACGGTTCATCTCTGCACCAGTTCTGAAACAGCCCGACACCGACTCTCCTTTTATCTTAGAGGTAGATGCCTCCTCCGTTGGAGTAGGAGCAGTGTTATCCCAGAGGGCCAAAGATGGACATCTACATCCTTGCAGTTTCTTCTCCCGGAAGTTCTCCCCAGCTGAGCACAACTATGCCATTGGCGATCAGGAGTTGCTAGCCATCAAGCTCGCTCTGGAGGAGTGGAGATACCTGTTGGAGGGAGCTTCCCACTCAATCACCATACTTACCGACCACAAAAATCTTTTATATCTCAAAGGCGCACAATGTCTGAATCCTCGTCAGGCCAGATGGGCACTTTTCTTCTCTAGGTTTGACTTTAAACTCCAGTTCTGTCCGGGTTCTCAGAATCGTAAGGCCGATGCCCTTTCCCGCTCATGGGAGCAAGAAAATGAGTCCGAGTCTGCAGACAAGCATCCTATTGTTAATCCGTTGGCATTCTCCACGGTAGGGATGGACTCTACGCCTCCACCAGGGAAAAGTTTTGTTAAGCCAGTTCTAAGGAAGAAGCTCATGCATTGGGCCCATGCTTCCCGTTTTGCTGGACATACAGGCATTCAGAAAACCCTTGAATTTATTTCTAGGTCCTACTGGTGGCCAACTCTGAAGAAGGACGTTATGGAATTTATTGCCTCCTGCCCAAAGTGTTCCCAACACAAAGTCTCCCGCCAGTCGCCTGCGGGGCAACTGGTTCCATTATCTGTTCCCCGTCGACCTTGGACCCATTTGTCGATGGACTTTGTTTCCGATCTACCTATCTGCAACAAGTTTAATACCATCTGGGTGGTAGTTGACCGGTTCACCAAGATGGCACATTTCATCCCTCTCACCGGTCTTCCGTCAGCTTCCAAGTTGGCTCAAGTGTTTATACAAGAGATCTTTCGACTTCACGGTCTTCCTGAAGAGATCATCTCGGATCGTGGAGTACAATTTGTAGCCAAATTGGCGAAGTTTGTGTCAAGCCCTCCAAGTCAAGTTAAAGTTTTCCACGGCTTACCATCCTCAGACCAATGGTCAAACCGAGAGGGTGAATCAGGACTTGGAGGCCTTCCTCCGTATATATGTGTCTTCCTCTCAAGATGACTGGGTTCAACTCCTTCCTTGGGCCGAGTTCAGCCACAACAATCAATACCATTCCTCATCTTCTTCTACACCATTCTTCATTAATTATGGATTCCACCCTAAAGTCCCAGAATTCCAACCGCTTCCCGCAACTTCTGTTCCAGCAGTGGATGTCACCTTGCGTCAGTTTTCAAATAACTGGAGGAACGTCCGCGCAGCCCTGCTTAAAGCCTCATTCAGGTATAAGAAGTTTGCCGATAGGAAGCGTAGAGCGGTTCCTGCTCTCAAGGTGGGTGATCGTGTGTGGCTGTCCACGAAGAATTTGAGGTTGAAAGTTCCCAGCATGAAATTTGCACCTCGCTACATCGGACCCTTCAAGATTGAACAAGTCATCAATCCAGTTGCCTACAGGTTACAGTTACCATCCTTCTTGAAAATACCCAGGACATTTCATGTTTCTTTGTTGAAACCGCTGATCCTGAATCGGTTTCATTCCGCACTTCCTCCAGCTCCCAAAGTTCAGACTCAACGGGGAGTCGAGTACGAGGTGGCCAAGATTTTGGACTCACGTTTCCGTTACGGTCAGTTACAATACCTCATTGACTGGAAGGGCTATGGTCCCGAAGAACGCTCTTGGACCAATGCCTCAGACGTCCATGCTCCTGCCTTGGTCCGAAATTTCCACGCAAAGTTTCCTTTAAAGCCTAAGAAGTGTCCTGGGGCCACTCCTAAAGGGGGGGGTGCTGTCACGATCCGGGTATCTGGACGCCATTACTTACCCTTCAGATGCCTCCTAAGGCTGGCTCAGCGTTCCAGGACCGGATCCCGCTGTTCCTGAGTTTCCACATGCAGAATGTCAGAGTGGTGATTTCATCAGCCGCGGCCTCCGCTGTGCCCGCGTGGTTAAATGTGCGCTTGTCAGTCTGGCGTCTCCTGTCTCCTGTGGCCGGCGTCGCCATTACTGTTTCAATTCTCACATGGATTACAAACCAAACTTCCCTCCAAGTGTCTGCATGGGCGCAGCCATCTTGGATTTTGTCATCTGATTATTTCCACCAATCTGCTGTCTGTATTGTTGATTTGCATAATTGCCTAGCCAACCCCTTCCTTGCTGCAGGTATAAGTATGCTGTGCCTGAGCAAGGAAGGCGTCAGTGCTTTGGTTGTCTAACCTAGTTCCAGTTTGTCTCTCTCCTGTGGTTGTCTTCCAGGTTCCAGCTCCTGTCTCCAGACTTCTGCTATAGAGACCCGCACCAGCATTCCATCTGCGGTGTAGCCTGACTCCCCGATCCATTCTGGACTCACCTGTTTCCAGCTACAACAATCACCTGCTTCCAGCTCAGCTTCCAGCAGGATCCATTCTGGACTCACCTGTTTCCAGCTACAACAATCACCTGCTTCCAGCCCAGCTTCCAGCAGTGTACAGCTTCTCTTAAAGGGCCGGTGTCCTTTCTGCAGTTTACCACTCTCCACCGGTATTATTATTTCACCGCTCTCAAACAATCACCTGCTTCCAGCCCAGCTTCCAGCAGTGTATAGCTTCTCTTAAAGGGCCGGTGTCCTTTTCTGCAGTTTACCACTCTCCACCGGTATTATTATTTCACCGCTCTCAAACTCCAAACTTCATTATTATTTCATCGCTCTCAAGTTCGTTTATTATTTAACTGGTTCCAGCCAGTATCCACTCCGTACCAACAACAGTCTGGTTCCAGCCAGTATCCACAGCAGCCGTTTTACCTTCAGCAGCCCAGCCTTTCCTGGAACATCAGCTGGTACGATCCTGGGTTCTCTCCATTGCTACAGTCAGGCCTGGTAAGGACTTTCCAACTAGAAGATTATAAGAACTGTCTCACTCTACCAGTGCCTGTGGCCCTTGCCACCCTGTAGTACCCAGGAATTGTATTTATCCTCTGTTGACTTTTATGTTTCCTTTTACTGCTGCTGTGTTACGGAGTTTGTCATAATAAACATCATTGACTTTTATCCTGGTTGTCGTGGTCACGCCTTCGGGCAGTTATTCTACATGTTACTTACATGTCTAGGGGTCTGATACAACCTCCCAGGTTCCGTTACATCTCAGCCCCTACAACTGAGGCTGCCTCCCGTCAGCTCAGGCCCTCAGTTGTGACAGGGAACTCTTAACCTCAAATTCTTCGTGGATAACCATACCCGATCACCCACCTTGAGAGCAGGAACTGCTCGACGCTTCTTATCCGCAAACTTCTTGTACCTGAACGATGCCTTGAGCAGAGCTGATCGTACGCTCTTCCAGATATTGGCAAACTGATGCAAGGTGATATCCACTGCGGGAACAGAAGTTGCTGGAAGCGGTTGGAACTCAGGGACTTTAGGGTGGAATCCAAAGTTGGTGAAGAATGGTGTTGAAGAAGTTGAAGAATGATACTGGTTGTTATGACAGAACTCGGCCCAGGGAAGTAATTGAACCCAGTCATCTTGAGAGGAGGACACATAGATGCGGAGGAAGGACTCCAAGTCCTGATTCACCCTCTCAGTTTGACCATTGGTCTGAGGATGGTAAGCCGTGGAAAACTTTAGCTTGACTTGGAGGGCTTGACATAAACTTCGCCAGAATTTGGCTGTGAATTGAACTCCTCGATCTGAGATAATTTCTTCTGGAAGACCGTGGAGTCGAAAGATCTCTTGTATGAATACTTGAGCCAACTTGGAAGCTGACGGAAGACCGGTGAGAGGAATGAAGTGTGCCATCTTGGTGAACCGGTCAACTACCACCCAGATGGTATTAAACTTGTTGCACATGGGCAAATCTGTAATAAAATCCATCGACAAATGGGTCCATGGTCGACGGGGAACAGATAGTGGAACCAGTTGCCCCGCAGGCGACTGGCGGGATACTTTATGTTGAGCACACTTTGGGCAAGATGCAATAAACTCCAAAACGTCCTTTTTCAGAGTTGGCCACCAATAAGACCTAGAGATAAACTCCAGGGTTTTTTGGATACCTGTATGTCCGGCAAAGCGGGAAGCATGGGCCCAATGCATGAGCTTCTTCCTTAGTGTCGGCTTCACAAAACTTTTCCCTGATGGGGGCGTAGAGTCCATCCCTACCGTGGAGAATGCCAACGGATTTATAATATGATGCTTGTCTGAAGACTCTGACTCATTTTCTTGCTCCCATGAGCGGGAAAGGGCATCGGCCTTGCGATTCTGAGAGCCCGGACAGAACTGGAGTTTAAAGTCGAACCTGGAAAAGAAAAGTGCCCATCTGGACTGACTAGGGTTGAGACATTGTGCGCCTTTCAGATATAGAAGGTTCTTGTGGTCTGTAAGGATGGTGATTGAATGAGAAGCTCCCTCCAACAGATATCTCCACTCCTCTAGAGCGAGCTTGATGGCTAGCAACTCCTGGTCGCCAATGGCATAGTTGCGCTCCGCTGGGGAGAACTTCCGTGAGAAGAAACTGCAAGGATGTAAATGGCCATCTTTAGCCCTCTGAGATAACAACGCTCCTACTCCAACGGAGGAGGCATCCACCTCTAGGATGAAAGGAGAGTCGATGTCAGGCTGTTTCAGGACAGGCGCAGAGATGAACCTCTGTTTTAAAAGATGAAAAGCTTGCATGGCTTCTTCAGACCACTTGGACGGGTTAGCACCCTTCTTGGTGAAAGCAGTAATAGGCGCCACAATGGTGGAAAAGTCTCGTATAAACTTTCGGTAATAATTGGCGAACCCTAAGAACCTCTGGACCCCTTTGAGGGTTAAGGGTACCGGCCAATTCTGGATTGCTTGTAGTTTCTCAGGATCCATCTCTAGTCCGGAACCGGACACAATGTACCCTAGAAACGGAATGGACTTGACTTCAAAGACGCATTTTTCTAATTTGCAATAGAGATGATTGACACGGAGACGGGACAGAACCTCCTTTACCCAAAAACGATGTTCCTCTAAATTGTTGGCAAAAATGAGGATATCGTCTAGATAGACCACGACATGACGGTATAGAATGTCTCTGAAGATCTCATTGACGAAATGCTGGAAGACAGCTGGAGCATTGCTCAATCCGAAGGGCATGACGAGGTACTCATAATGACCGTCAAGGGTGTTAAATGCGGTCTTCCACTCGTCACCCTCACGGATCCGGATGAGATTGTATGCACCTCTCAAGTCCAGCTTTGTAAAGATGGTAGCTCCGCTAACTCTGTCAAAGAGCTCAGTAATCAGGGGTAAAGGATAGCGGTTCTTAATGGTAATGTCGTTCAAACCTCTGTAGTCGATGCACGGCCGCAGACCACCATCTTTCTTTTTTACAAAAAAGAAGCCTGCGCCGGCTGGAGAAGAAGAAGGTCGAATGAACCCCTTTGCTAGGTTCTCTTTAATGTATTCCTCCATAGAATGCGTCTCGGGCAGAGACAACGGATAAGTTCGGCCTCGAGGTGGAACCTTCCCTGGAACGAGATCAATCGGGCAGTCCCATTCTCTATGAGGAGGAAGGATATCAGCAGAAGCTTTACTGAACACATCCGTGAAATCTTGATATGGAGGAGGTGGAACATCAGACGACCTGGGGGAGGAAGAACAGACAGGCAACACTTTAAACAAACATGTCTCAGCACAGGAGGGACCCCATGCCAGGATTTGCGTAGTCGTCCAATCAATTGTAGGATTGTGAAGACGGAGCCATGGAAGGCCCAGGACCACAGGATGTGTGGCTCTTGGAATCACTAAAAGTGAAATAAGTTCGGAATGAAGAACTCCCACTCTCAGACGAACTGGTAGAGTCCTTAGAGCAATAACTGTATCAAAAATGTTACTGCCATCCACGGCAGTTAAGGAAAAGGAGGAAGGAAGTCTCTCGGTGGGTAGGGACCACCGTTTAACATAGGCTTCGGTAATAAAGTTCCCAGCTGCTCCGGAATCCAGGAGGGCAATGACGTTCTGATAACGTTGAGCAACTTGAAGCGAGACTGGGAGATTACAATCTTGAGGAGATGGAGAGGAGATAATTACTCCTAGCCGGCCCTCTCCTTGACGAGCTAGGACTTGGAGTCCCGGACGTTTGGGACAGGCATTAATGGTGTGAGACGGAGCTGTACAATAAAGACAGAGAGACTCGGAGAGACGTCTTCGGCGCACAGCAGGAGTTAAACGGGAACGGCCAATTTGCATGGGTTCATCTTTAGTTGGTGACAGTTGGCGAGGAGGAGGAGCAGAAGATTTTGGAGCAGATGATCTTCCACGCTCAGTTGCTCTCTCTCTGAAACGTAAGTCAACTTTTGTACAAAGTGAGATTAGCTCATCTAACTTGGAGGGTAAGTCTCTGGTAGCTAACTCATCTTTAATACACTCGGATAAACCATGCCAGAATGCAGCATACAGGGCCTCGTCGTTCCATGCCAGTTCAGATGCCAGGATCTGGAACTGTATAAGATATTGTCCTACAGTATGTGATCCCTGGCGTAAACGGAGAATCTCAGACGAAGCTGAAGTTACCCGGCCTGGCTCGTCGAAGATGCGCCTGAATGTTGACACGAATGCAGTGTAAGAAGATAGCAGGGTGTCGGACCTCTCCCATAACGGTGATGCCCAGTCAAGGGCTGAGCCACTGAGAAGTGAGATGATGTAGGCAATTTTTGTACGGTCACTGGGAAAATTGCCAGGTTGTAGCTCAAACTGAATCTCACACTGGTTGAGAAATCCCCTGCAGAATCTTGGAGATCCGTCAAATTTTGCTGGCGTTGGAAGATGAAGACGTGGAGCAGAAATGGGTAAGGTGGGTGGGGTTATAGCTGGAGTCACTGTGGTTGACGCACCAGACGCGCCTGATCCACGGAGAGTTGTCTGAATCCCATCCAGCCGAGTAGAGAAATCCTGGAGACAGCGGATGATGTGGCCCTGTGCAGCCTCCTGATGTTCTAGTCGGGCTGCCAGTTCTTGCATCGGCCTGGCCGCTTGATCCTGGTCTCCGGCTGGATTCATTAGGTCAGTGCTTACTGTCACAACTGAGGGCCTGAGCTGACGGGAGGCAGCCTCAGTTGTAGGGGCTGAGATGTACCGGAACCTGGGAGGTTGTATCAGACCCCTGGACATGTAAGTAACATGAAGAGAAACCGCCCGAAGGCGTGACCACGACAACTTGAGTAAAAGTCAATGATATTTATTTATGACAAACTCCATGCATCACAGTAGCAGTAAAAAGTAACATAAAAATCAGCAGAGAAATAATAATACAGTTCCTGGGTACTACAGGGTGGCAGGGGCCACAGAGCTCTGGTGGTATGAGACAGTTCTTATTATCTGCAAGTTGGAAAGTCCTTACCAGGCTCAACTGTAGCAATGAGGAAAGCCCAGGGTCGTACCAGCTGGTGTTCCAGGGAAAGCTGGACTGCTGTAGATAAAATGCTGCTGTGGGTACTGGTTAGAACCAGACAGGTGTTGGCACGGAGTGGATACTGGCTGGAACCAGTTAAATAATAAATACAGCTTGAGAGCGATGCAATGTAGATGAAATGTAGAATTTGAGAGCGGAGAAATAATAATACCGGTGGAGAGTGGTAAACTGCAGAAAGGACACCGGCCCTTTAAGAGAAGCTGTACACTGCTGGAAGCTAAGCTGGAAGCAGGTGATGTTGTAGCTGGAAACAGGTGAGTCCAGAATGGATCGGAGAGTCAGGCTACACCGCAGATGGAATGCTGGTGCGGGTCTCTATAGCAGAAGTCTGGAGACAGGAGCTGGAACCTGGAAGACATTCACAGAAGAGAGACAAACTGGAACTAGGTTTGACAACCAAAGCACTGACGCCTTCCTTGCTCAGGCACAACCTATTTATACCTGCAGCAAGGAAGGCATTGGCTAGGCAATTATGCAAATTAATAATACTGACAACGGATTGGTAGGAATGATCAGCTGACAGAATCCAAGATGGCTGCGCCCATGCAGACACTTGGAGGGAAGTTTGGATTGTAATCCATGTGGTCTGGAAAACAGTAATGGCGGCGCCGGCCACCGGAGACAGGAGACGCCAGGCTGACAGATGCACATCCGACCACGCGGACACAGCGGAGGCCGCGGCTGACGTAATCGCCACTCTGAATGCAGAAGCTCAGGGACGGCGGCGGAGGCCGCGGGAGACGCCATGCCAGATGTATAAGGCGTTACTGTGACTACGTCCAGAGAGACAGGAGAGGATGCGGGAATGTGCACATCAGGATAACAGATGGGATCCGGTCCTGGAGCGCTGAGCCAGCCTTAGGAGGCATCTGATAGGTAAGAAATGGCGTCCAGATACCCGGATCGTGACAGTGTGTATATAATGTGGGAGATGCTGCATATGTTCCCCTCGCCCCATGGTGTACAGCGCTGTGTGTATATAATGTGGGAGACGCTGCATATGTTCTCCTCACCCCATGGTGTACAGCGCTGTGTGTATATAATGTGGGAGACGCTGCATATGTTCTCCTCACCCCATGGTGTACAACGCTGTGTGTATATAATGTGGGAGACGCTGCATATGTTCTCCTCACCCCATGGTGTACAGCGCTGTGTGTATATGGGCCCTCATTCCGAGTTGTTCGCTCGGTATTTTTCATCGCATCGCAGTGAAAATCCGCTTAGTACGCATGCGCAATGTTCGCACTGCGACTGCGCCAAGTAACTTTACTATGATGAAAGTAATTTTACTCACGGCTTTTTCTTCGCTCCGGCGATCGTAATGTGATTGACAGGAAATGGGTGTTACTGGGCGGAAACACGGCGTTTCAGGGGCGTGTGGCTGAAAACGCTACCGTTTCCGGAAAAAACGCAGGAGTGGCCGGGGAAACGGTGGGAGTGCCTGGGCGAACGCTGGGTGTGTTTGTGACGTCAACCAGGAACGACAAGCACTGAAATGATCGCACAGGCAGAGTAAGTCTGGAGCTACTCTGAAACTGCTAAGTAGTTAGTAATCGCAATATTGCGAATACATCGGTCGCAATTTTAAGAAGCTAAGATTCACTCCCAGTAGGCGGCGGCTTAGCGTGTGTAACTCTGCTAAATTCGCCTTGCGACCGATCAACTCGGAATGAGGGCCATAATGTGGGAGACGCTGCATATGTTCTCCTCACCCCATGGTGTACAGTGCTGTGTGTATATAATGTGGGAGACGCTGCATATGTTCTCCTCACCCCATGGTGTACAGCGCTGTGTGTATATAATGTGGGAGACGCTGCATATGTTCTCCTCACCCCATGGTGTACAGTGCTGTGTGTATATAATGTGGGAGACGCTGCATATGTTCTACTCACCCCATGGTGTACAGCGCTGTGTGTATATAATGTGGGAGATGCTGCATATGTTCTCCTCACTCCATGGTGTACAGCGCTGTGTGTATATAATGTGGGAGACGCTGCATATGTTCTCCTCACCCCATGGTGTACAGCGCTGTGTGTATATAATGTGGGAGACGCTGCATATGTTCCCCTCACCCCATGGTGTACAGCGCTGTGTGTATATAATGTGGGAGATGCTGCATATGTTCTCCTCACTCCATGGTGTACAGCGCTGTATGTATATAATGTGGGAGACGCTGCATATGTTCTCTTCACCCCATGGTGTACAGCGCTGTGTGTATATAATGTGGGAGATGCTGCATATGTTCCCCTCACCCCATGGTGTACAGCGCTGTGTGTATATAATGTGGGAGATACTGCATATGTTCTCCTCACCCCATGGTGTACAGCGCTGTGTGTATATAATGTGGGAGACGCTGCATATGTTCTCCTCACCCCATGGTGTACAGCGCTGTGTGTATATAATGTGGGAGACGCTGCATATGTTCTCCTCACCCCATGGTGTACAGCGCTGTGTGTATATAATGTGGGAGACGCTGCATATGTCCTCCTCACCCCATGGTGTACAGCGCTGTGTGTATATGATGTGGGAGACGCTGCATATGTTCTCCTCACCCCATGGTGTACAGCGCTGTGTGTATATAATGTGGGAGACGCTGCATATGTTCTCCTCACCCCATGGTGTACAGCGCTGTGTGTATATAATGTGGGAGACGCTGCATATGTTCTCCTCACCCCATGGTGTACAGCGCTGTGTGTATATAATGTGGGAGACGCTGCATATGTTCTCCTCACCCCATGGTGTACAGCGCTGTGTGTATATAATGTGGGAGATGCTGCATATGTTCTCCTCACCCCATGGTGTACAGTGCTGTGTGTATATAATGTGGGAGATGCTGCATATGTTCTCCTCACCCCATGGTGTACAGCGCTGTGTGTATATAATGTGGGAGATGCTGCATATGTTCTCCTCACCCCATGGTGTACAGCGCTGTGTGTATATAATGTGGGAGACACAGCATATGTTCTCCTCACCCCATGGTGTACAGCGCTGTGTGTATATAATGTGGGAGATGCTGCATATGTTCTCCTCACCCCATGGTGTACAGCACTGTGTGTATATAATGTGGCAGACACAGCATATGTTCTCCTCACCCCATGGTGTACAGCGCTGTGTGTATATAATGTGGGAGATGCTGCATATGTTCCCCTCACCCCATGGTGTACAGCGCTGTGAGTATATAATGTGGGAGACGCTGCATATGTTCTCCTCACCCCATGGTGTACAGCGCTGTGTGTATATAATGTGGGAGACGCATATGTTCTCCTCACCCCAATGGTGTACAGCACTGTGTGTATATAATGTGGGAGACGCTACATATGTTCTCCTCACTCCATGGTGTACAGCGCTGTGTGTATATAATGTGGGAGACGCTGCATATGTTCCCCTCACCACATGGTATTTGTCACTGTGTGCGTGTAATGTGGGAGACGCTGCATATGTTCTCCTCACCCCATGGTGTACAGCGCTGTGTGTATATAATGTGGGAGACGCTGCATATGTTCCCCTCACCTCATGGTATTTGGCACTGTGTGCGTGTAATGTGGGAGATGCGGTGTATGTTCCCCTCACCCTATGTGTATGTAACCATTAAACCTTGGAAATACATAGATGAGGACTTACACGTAACATGCAGGATGTGCAGCATAGACAAGAATGTAATGACAAAAAAGTTAATTATTTACAAATGCTGTTGGTGCAATGGTGTCTTATTGATGGGGATCTGTTTGTCAGGATAACAGCTGCCAATGCCACCATTGTGGGGATGGGCGCCACACACAAATTTTAATCTCTGGATTGTCTGCGGCCACCAGATGCCTGGAGAGGCTTTTCACAAATTTCTCTCGCCTTGCCTTTTGCTTCTAGATCCTGGCTCCATCATACAGCCGATATGATGTGGTGGCTGAGCAGTGCAGTGCAACTCTTGGCTCCGGGCTCTGTCTTACAGCCTCTATGATGTGGTGGCTGAGCAGTGCAGTGCAACTCTTGGCTCCGGGCTCTGTCTTACAGCCTCTATGATGTGGTGGCTGAGCAGTGCAGTGCAACTCTTGGCTCCGGGCTCTGTCTTACAGCCTCTATGATGTGGTGGCTGAGCAGTGCAGTGCAACTCTTGGCTCCGGGCTCTGTCTTACAGCCTCTATGATGTGGTGGCTGAGCAGTGCAGTGCAACTCTTGGCTCCGGGCTCTGTCTTACAGCCTCTATGATGTTATGGTTGGGCAGTGCAGAGCAGCTGACGTCATAATGAGGAGAAGGCTTCACATTGCCAGGAGCACCTGGATCTCCAGATGAGATGCCAATCAACATCTATGGGAAGGAGACAGACATGGAAACATAGAAGGTAGGGGGAGGATTTTGGGGGAGGAAAGCTGGGTGGTGGTAAGGGCAAGGAGGGGTTAGTGTATGGGGTAGTCGGGGTGGGGGTGAGGGTGTGTGTAAGGTAGGGGTGGTGGTGGTGGGATGGCGGTAGTGGAGATGATGGTGGTGGTTAAGAGGGTAGTGGAGGAGCGGGTGGCAGGGGTGCAGGTGGTGGGAGTCAGGGGGATAAAGGAAATGGTGCAGGCTCTGCGGCGTAACCTCTGCGCCTCTATATCTGTGGGAAGAAGACATAAAGAAACATAAGTTCAGTATGTGCACAGCATCTATTCACAGCAGCAGTGACGAGGCCTCCAAACTTCAACTCCCACACGTGGGACACTGCGGCCTGTGGGTGGGACAACAGGACAGTCCCAGTAAAGCGGGACTGTCCCACAAAAATCAGGACAGTTGGGAGGGATGCATATGTAAAACACCCATTTTCCCTGGGGATAGAGGCCTATCTGTCATTAGTAACTGGCCCCGTTACTCTGTCCTGTGGTCTCCATGTGTAACACTGGCTACATAGTGATATATGTGCATCTGTCAGATGGCGGCTGTAGCACGGCAGGAGCACATAGGATCCGCCATGTGTAACACTCCCATTTCCTGTGGGAATAGGGCCTATCTCTCATTAGTAACTGGCCCCATTACTCTATTCTATGGTCACAACTTATTAGGCAGATCCTGCATCTAGTTATTGTTACCTTGTGGCTGGGCAGCATATGTCATCGGTCTTCTGCTCATATACAGACATTTAAAGCTGTAAAAGTAATAGAAAGTGGTCAGTTATAGGTGTAACCCCCAGGTCACGTGACCTGAATGATGTCAGAGAGCCGTTTCACATGCAGCATACGATAGTACAGTACAGTACACAGGCAGCGTATGGCCTCTTAGTACAGCCCATCTCACTAATGGCAGCATTTCATCAGGGAAGGTTTCTGTCCCTCTGTCCCCATTAGCTTTCCTCACCCGGCAGCCGCATACAGCGGAGCAGTGGCCTGAATGTAAAACCTGTAACATATACGTGCTGACGCCCACAATGCCTCAGTCAGAAGGAAGGAGGGGGGTGTAGTGGGAAAGTGGGCAGGCCAATGGGTGTGATGATACTATTGCATCATTGATTCCCCACCCCTTGTTATACAATGCCACGTTACAGGATAATAGGCAAGTGTGCTTAAACTACTGATAAAGATGAAGGGCAACAACACAACGCCGACCATGAAGTACATGGTGTAAGGACTTATTAGGGATGGCATCTGTAGGTATAATTCCTCCCCTCCTCTGGTCCCAGCGGCTACCTTTTCCTGTAAGATGATGGCAGGGCCGGCAACAGAAATCTTGGGGCCCGGTACTGTGATATCTATGGGGCTCAACCTCAACACATACGTGTGTATGTATGTGTGTATATATATATATATATATATATATATATATATGTCCCTTTAGAAAGAATGGGAGGTAGGGCACAAATGTATAGTTTGCAGGGGGTGCTGAAAACCCATGCATTGGCCCTGGCTCCACCTAATGGGAGAGGAGGGGGGGGGGGGGGGGGTAGGTGTTTGGGAAAAAGCATTCCCCCACCTCTTCAGGACCACTTTAAGCCCTGAGCCTTATACCAAGAACCCTTCCATATCTGGCGGGACTGTCCATGATTCCTGTTCTATCGGTTAGGAATACCCGAGTATCACTTCTGAGGCTATTTACTCCCGTATGCTGGTAGAGACCCCCCCATCCCCCTGATTGTGGATGGTGGGGTAGAATAGGCCATCGCATGGAAATGGAGGACACACTATGTATATATAATACATAGGGGGAGATTGAATTCTTTTCACCCCCATTCTGTTTCTGCCCTCAGGGGAGTGGTATCATTATTTCAGCTTGCTACCTCCGGAGTATGGAGGCACCCAACCCTTTACACAGCTAAACCTGATCACTATGGGCGCAATATGCACAATAACGGAGATCATTTTAGAAGGAAATTGGGCGTGATATGTCATTTGAATCTCACCCATAGAATGAAAGATGGTGCTGAGTGTAGTGTCCGTTCCCTACTACAGACCTCCCTCTATTACTGCCCTGTACAGTATACTGCCCCCTAGGGATGGGACATGGTATATACTGTATGTGCTCCCTAGGGATGTGGCTGTATATATAATACATAGAATGAGAGGTGGTGCTGAGTGTAGTGTCCGTTCCCTACTACAGACCTCCCTCTATTACTGCCCTGTACAGTATACTGCCCCCTAGGGATGGGACACGGTATATATGTGCTCCCTAGGGATGTGGCTGTATATATGATACATAGAATGAGAGGTGGTGCTGAGTGTAGTGTCCGTTCCCTACTACAGACCTCCCTCTATTACTGCCCTGTACAGTATACTACCCCCTAGGGATGGGACACGGTATATATGTGCTCCCTAGGAATGTGGCTGTATATATAATACATAGAATGAGAGATGGTGCTGAGTGTAGTGTCCGTTCCCTACTACAGACCTCCCTCTATTACTGCCCTGTACAGTATACTGCCCCCTAGGGATGGGACACGGTATATATGTGCTCCCTAGGGATGGGGCTGTATATATAATACATAGAATGAGAGGTGGTGCTGAGTGTAGTGTCCGCTCCCTACTACAGACCTCCCTCTATTACTGCCCTGTACAGTATACTGCCCCCTAGGGATGGGACACGGTATATATGTGCTCCCTAGGGATGTGGCTGTATATATAATACATAGAATGAGAGGTGGTGCTGAGTGTAGTGTCCGCTCCCTACTACAGACCTCCCTCTATTACTGCCCTGTACAGTATACTGTCCCCTAGGGATGGGACATGGTATATACTGTATGTGCTCCCTAGGAATGTGGCTGTATATATAATACATAGAATGAGAGATGGTGCTGAGTGTAGTGTCCGTTCCTTACTACAGACCTCCCTCTATTACTGCTCTGTACAGTATACTGCCCCCTAGGGATGGGACAAGGTATATATGTGCTCCCTAGGGATGGGGCTGTATATATAATACATAGAATGAGAGGTGGTGCTGAGTGTAGTGTCTGCTCCCTACTACAGACCTCCCTCTATTACTGCCCTGTACAGTATACTGCCCCCTAGGGATGGGGCATGGTATATACTGTATATGCTCCCTAGGGATGGGGCTGTATATATAATACATAGAATGAGAGGTGGTGCTGAGTGTAGTGTCCGCTCCCTACTACAGACCTCCCTCTATTACTGCCCTGTACAGTATACTGCCCCTAGGGATATGACATGGTATATATGTGCTCCCTAGGTATGGGGCTGTATATATAATACATAGAATGAGAGGTGGTGCTGAGTGTAGTGTCTTTTCCCTACTACAGAGCTCCCTCTATTACTGCCCTGTACAGTATACTGCCCCCTAGGCATGGGACATAGTATATATGTGCTCCCTAGGGGTGGGGCTGTATATGTAATACATAGAATGAGAGATGGTGCTGAGTATAGTGTCCGCTCCCTACTACAGACCTCCCTCTATTACTGCCCTGTACAGTATACTGCCCCCTAGGGATATGACATGGTATATATGTGCTCCCTAGGGATGTGGCTGTATATATAATACATAGAATGAGAGGTGGTGCTGAGTATAGTGTCCGCTCCCTACTACAGACCTCCCTCTATTACTGCCCTGTACAGTATACTGCCCCCTAGGGATGGGACACGGTATATATGTGCTCCCTAGGGATGTGGCTGTATATATAATACATAGAATGAGAGATGGTGCTGAGTATAGTGTCCGCTCCCTACTACAAACCTCCCTCTATTACTGCCCTGTACAGTATACTGCCCCCTAGGGATATGACATGGTTATATATGTGCTCCCTAGGGATGGGGCTGTATATATAATACATAGAATGAGAGGTGGTGCTGAGTGTAGTGTCTGCTCCATACTACAGACCTCCCTCTATTACTGCCCTGTACAGTATACTGCCCCCTAGGGATATGACATGGTTATATATGTGCTCCCTAGGGATGGGGCTGTATATATAATACATAGAATGAGAGGTGGTGCTGAGTGTAGTGTCTGCTCCATACTACAGACCTCCCTCTATTACTGCCCTGTACAGTATACTGCCCCCTAGGGATGGGACACGGTATATATGTGCTCCCTGCAGATGGGCTCTGTATAAATAATATGGCTGATAGTATTATTACTATCTCTGTATATAAAGGTACTGTGCTTTGTAGGCGATGTTTCTGACTTACCCAATGCACAGAATTAATAATGCTAGAAAGAAGATGCCCAGCATGATTCCGATGACTATAAGCACCATAGACTTTATACCTAAATAAGAAAGAATGAGATTGGGTGAATAAATGCCTGTAACTTGCAGCCAGGTCACACATATCAGTCCCTTATGTCATACATTTATAGAGCAGTGTCCTTACTATGGGCAGTGCTGGTAATATAGGTAGTAAGGGGAATAAGGCAGCGTGGCTCCTACACATGTGTCCTCGTATAACGTTACAGCTACGCTGCTAGAGGCTGTGAGCTTTCGCATCCATGCAAGTGAATTGATCACGTGTGCGTGCAAACACTCGCCACAGCTAATCTCAGGAGGTGGGAGTATCGCTGTGTATACTGTGCAGCAACAAAGCAGAGGACACATCTGTATATACTCTATACACTGTCCCTGACTGAGGAAGCCTGGGCCGGCTATGATAACTTAACAGAGATCAGCCTGGAGGAGATGGGGGGGGGGTACTACTATCTGTGCCTGGTAACCAGATCCTGAGATCCAGATCCGGGTGCCCCCAGTGCATCAGCCGCCGGTAGGAGTGATCCAGAAACCCTGACAGGCGGCTGCAAGTGATACACAGCATGCCTGGACCCAAAGCATAAGAAATGCAGGGTGATACTTACGCTGCTCGACTGGATCTAGGAGAAGACAGAGAAAGGATATTGGATCAGTGCTGACAAAGATAAACATTTTACACACAGCAATAATAATATAAAACAATATAATAAACTCAGCGCAGCCATATAAAACAATTGATCTAGGAGTACCCGAGGCCAGCGGCACCATACCTCCCAACTGTCCTGATTTTCATGGGACAGTCCCGTTTTTTGGGGACTGATCGCTGTCCCACCCGCGGGCAGCAGTGTCCAGCGGTGGGGGGCAGTTGGGAGACTCCTTGCACTCGCTGCGCACGGCATCTATTCACTGGAGTCAGAGGGAGAGAGGGGGCATGCCAGCGGCTCACAGAGCACTGGGCATGCCCCCTCAATGACAAAAACGGGGGCGTGGCTCGCGATCGCGGGTCCTTCTGAGCAGTCACTCCCCTTTTCTTAGACCACACCCCTTTTCTGGGAGCACGGGTGGCTTTGCCACGCTTATGTCCCTCCTTA
The DNA here is from genome assembly GCF_028390025.1 of Pseudophryne corroboree. Taxonomy (NCBI): domain Eukaryota; kingdom Metazoa; phylum Chordata; class Amphibia; order Anura; family Myobatrachidae; genus Pseudophryne; species Pseudophryne corroboree. The sequence goes on from NC_086455.1 coordinate 53,764,539, forward strand.
GTAAAATGGAATTTTGGGAGGTGTGCACAGCTGATGCTGAAATCTCTGCATCAGTCATGGTGGTGCAGGACCATCCTAGTGCCAGGTGTGCAGGGAAGGGCAGACACATACTTGCCAACCCTCCTGCGCTCCCGTTTTCTGTGCCACTCTCACGCTGCCCCGCAAAGCTTAGTAAATCTCCTGGATTCCCCCAGTGCTGTCTGAGATCTGGACTCCACATGCTGGTGTCCGGAGAAGATAGGGGTGGAGCCTGGTGTCTATATGCAAAATATAGGGGTGGCTAAGCCTAACCCCTCGGTGTCTGCAGTTTCTCTACTCCATCCCACCCCTGGTCTGCCCCGCCTTACCTCCTGCCACTGGTATGCTGAGGCTGAGCCGGGTGGCAACGGTGTGTATTTCCCCTGGCCCGGCCAGTCACATAATGTGTACCTATATGTACAGCATATCGCAGGGACGGGCTCACCATATGATTGAAGTGACCCTGGGACACCGCCGAGCTGTTGCTGGTGCTAACTAGCGCAAATAAAGCAGGATGGTACTTACCAGGAAACGCCTGATCTGTAGTTGAGTGCCCGGCAGCTAGATAAGACACAGAAAGGATACTGGGTCAGTGCTGATAATAAGGAACCTTTTACACACAGCAATAATAATATAACACATATAATAAAGTCATATATTGTGCTAAATTCTAATTTCTTGTTTGGACCATGGGGAGGAGCCTGAACTGCACCTGACATATACAGAGGAGTCCTGCATCATCTGTACTGCTATCCGCAGCAGTCAGCTTGTGATTGGCTGGGGTGACCCGCTGCCATCAGGTATTGTGCGGCACAGTACAAGTAACGACAGGCAGGGCCCTCCCACACCATATCCCCCACCATTATTATTACCTTCCTATACCCCCGGCCCATGACACAGGGGGGCATATAGGCAACACGGTCCGTCCTCCCTCATAGCACAGGGGGTGTATGGGCAGCACAGCCAGTCCTTGCCACAGCATAGGGAGCATATGGTCAGCGTGGTCAGTCCTCGTCCACAGCACAGGTGGCATATTGGCAACTTGTCAGACCCTAATGTTGTTGGTTACTGATGTTCATGTGACAGTTGGCAGTAGTGCAGCTGAGCGGTTACATTGGGAATTATTGTATGCTCATGTGATCTAATGTGTCCAATCGTGTTACTGATTTTTATGTCATTATATCATGCTATTTTATACACACATAGATACACACATATACAGTATCCTGCGCCCTGACAGCTGGCTGCTGATGTACAGTTGTCTCTATGTGTCTATTTGGCCAAATAAATCATTATTTTCCACTATGTAAAAGTGAATGATATAAGTGGAGATTGCACTTACATGGTGTAGTTGGCACAGGCACTCCTCTGACTGGTATTACCAGCAATAACATGATAAAATCACAGACAACAAACATAGTGTCCTTCTCCTCACAAGACTTCCTATCAAAAGACACAAGCTGTGAGCGTCTGTGACATCACCCGGAGCACAGTGCATTGTGATGCGTCCTGCCTGTCACACTGACCACTGGGCTGGCACTGTGATGATCTCTCCTGTACTCAGTGGTGCAAGTAGAAAAAATGTCTTATAGGTACTGTGTGCGCACGCCAAAAATGGGTGTTTTCAAATGCCACATGGGGCGTGGCCAATGAAAATGGGGGCGTGATACACATGGGGGGCCAGATATACAAATGCCCCCACAGTGTCAGATGTACAAATACCCCACAGTGCCAGATTCACAAATGCCCCCACAGTTTCAGATGTACAAATGCCCCCACAGTGACAGATGTACAAATGCCCCCACAGTGCCAGATGTACAAATGCCCCCACAGTGCCAGATATACATTACCCCAGAGTGCCCCCGCCTTTGCCCACCGCTGCCTCTGTTTGTGCTGTGTGAGGGGCGGAGACCCAGCCGCACCCAGCAGATTGAATGGCCTCAGGAGGCTCAGACGCTCCCCCTGCTCCCTTCTGTGCGCAGAGTGACCTTTGACTTCATGTCACACTGCGCTGACAGCCGCCAGCCGCCCGGACCTCAGCGCTGGCACGCAACCCTGTAGTAGGTGGGCCCACTCACCCTGTCAGATGGGTATGTTATTATGTGGTCTGGGCAGGGCGGGGGAGTGCGAGACAGCGGCGGCGGACATTGCAAGGGAACCAATCCTGTTTATCCCAGGAATTCCTGGATTGATCATTTTTCAATCCCGATTCCTGGGATTGATTTAATGGCTCGGGATTGGCCTCCCTAGTAAGGAATGTCCAGGAGATGCAGTCCTCATAGGTTCTGCGGTGCAGGTGTGATGGCACCTGGTGGACTCAACAAAGCTGGGGGGTCTGTGAGCTACTGAAGTACTCCCCAGAGGCGAGAAGCTGGGGTAGGCAGCCTCTGGTGTGTGTTTTGAGCTTTGTAGGTGCAGTGTTAAATGGAGACATCAGTGATCCAAGATGGCTGTAGCTAACCTGTCCACACTGTGCCAGGACCTGCTGTGGCGCGCGAGATAGCTCTCCCAGAGTGTGGAATGCAATCCCAACAGTGACGTGCGGAGAGGTGAGGCAGAGCCTTTCCTGTCATACTAACGTATAAGGCAAAGTTTTGACTATATAAAGTATAGATTGTCCCTGAAGGGTACTCTGTGAGTAGTAGGGGTATAATTCCCAGGAAAGTAGCAGGATTAGGCAAAATAGCAAACAGTGTGGAGCAGCTTTCCTAAAGCGAGTCTGCCATCTTGTTCTGCCAGGCCACGCCTCCCTCAAGGGGATAATTCTTTAGTGTGGTACCTTCCATAGGAAAAACCAAACCCCAAAGTGTGTTGAGGGGTAACAAAATTCCAAAAATAGTATTTAACTACATGTCACTACATGTCCCAGCAATCTCTGTCAGCCATAAAGTGCTTGGGGCGTGTAGTACTACAAGGGATAGCTTACCATGGTGGGAATACCGGGCCCTCCTTACATGCTACACTGTAAATGGGTATGATCACGCCATCTTGGGGTCGTGGCTGTGCCTCATTGGCAGCCCAGGTCTCTGGATAGAATTGAGCCTGGGTATCCCCTTCCCAAATGCTCCTGACAAACTTATCTGACTGCCTCCATTTCTAATGATGTGTCAATTACATTACCAAGTCCTCAGAGCAGCTGGCCTATGTTTGCTGGGCCCTTCCTCCTTCTGTTACATTTCTCGGTATCTGGTCTTTATGTCAACACTCATTAAGTCGACATGGTCATTAGGTCAACATGGCAAAGGTCAACACATGAAAAAGTTGACATGATTTTAAAAAAAAAAAATTCTGTTCATTTTGTTAACTTTTTTCATACTTTACGATCCACGTGGACTACGGTTGGGAATAGGAACCCGAGAAAAGCGAGCCATGTGAGGGGTGCACTAATTGGGGTTCCCGGTCACTTTACACAGAAAACTACCCCAATTTCTCTAACGTCCTAGTGGATGCTGGGAACTCCGAAAAGGACCATGGGGAATAGCGGCTCCGCAGGAGACTGGGCACAACTAAAGAAAGCTTTAGGTCACCTGGTGTGCACTGGCTCCTCCCACTATGACCCTCCTCCAAGCCTCAGTTAGATTTTTGTGCCCGGCCGAGCTGGATGCACACTAGGGGCTCTCCTGAGCTTCTAGAAAGAAAGTATAGTTTAGGTTTTTTATTTTACAGTGAGACCTGCTGGCAACAGGCTCACTGCACCGAGGGACTAAGGGGAGAAGAAGTGAACCTACCTGCTTGCAGCTAGCTTGGGCTTCTTAGGCTATTGGACACCATTAGCTCCAGAGGGTTCGACCGCATGGAACTGGCCTTGGTGTTCGTTCCCGGAGCCGCGCCGCCGTCCCCCTTACAGAGCCAGAAGCAAGAAGAAGTCCGGAAAATCGGCGGCAGAAGACATCAGTCTTCACCAAGGTAGCGCACAGCACTGCAGCTGTGCGCCATTGCTACTCATACACACTTCACACTCCGGTCACTGAGGGTGCAGGGCGCTGGGGGGGGGGGGGCGCCCTGAGCAGCAATAAAAACACCTTGGCTGGCAAAAATATCACAATATATAGCCCCAGAGGCTATATATGTGATAAATACCCCTGCCAGAATTCTTAAAAAAGCGGGAGAAAAGTCCGCGAAAAAGGGGCGGAGCTATCTCCCTCAGCACACTGGCGCCATTTCTCCCTCACAGCTCCGCTGGAAGTAAGCTCCCTGGCTCTCCCCTGCAGTCTGCACTACAGAAAAGGGTAAAAAAGAGAGGGGGGGCACTAAATTTAGGCGCAGTAATTATATTAGCAGCATAATTCAGTTAGTCCCTGCATTATATAGCGCTCTGGTGTGTGCTGGCATACTCTCACTCTGTCTCCCCAAAGGGCTTTTGTGGGGTCCTGTCCTCTGTTAGAGCATTCCCGGTGTGTGTGCGGTGTGTCGGTACGGCTGTGTCGACATGTTTGACGAGGAAAATTATGTGGAGGCGGAGCAGATGCCTATAGAAGTGATGTCACCCCCTGCGGGGCAGACACCTGAGTGGATGGTTTTATGGAAGGAATTACGTGCAAGTGTCGACTCCTTACATAAAAAATTTGACGACATGCCAAATGCGGGACAGCCGGCTTCTCAGCTCGTGCCTGCCCAGGCGTCTCAAAGGCCATCAGGGGTTCTAAAACGCCCGCTACCTCAGATGGCAGACGCAGATGTCGACACGGATACTGATACCAGTGTCGACGACGATGAGTCTAATCTAATGTCCACTAAGGCCATTCGTTGTATGATTGAGGCAATGAAAGAGGTGTTACACATTTCTGATATAAACCCAGGTACCACAAAAAAGGGTATTATGTTTGGGGAGAAAAAACTACCCGTAGTCTTTCCCCCATCAGAAGAATTAAATGAAGTGTGTGAAGAAGCGTGGGCGTTCCCCGATAAAAGATTGGTAATCTCTAAAAAGTTACTAATGGCGTTCCCTTTCCCGCCAGAGGATAGGGCACGTTGGGAAACACCTCCTAGGGTGGATAAAGCGCTCACACGTTTGTCTAAAAAGGTGGCACTACCGTCTCCAGATACGGCCGCCCTCAAGGAGCTTGCAGATAGAAAGCAGGAGGCGATCCTGAAGTCTGTGTATACACACTCAGGCATTATACTGAGACCAGCTATTGCGTCAGCATGGATGTGCAGTGCTGCCGCTGCGTGGTCAGATTCCCTGTCAGAAAATATTGACACCCTTGACAGGGACACTATATTGCTAACTATAGAGCATATAAAAGACTTATACATAAGAGATGCACAGAGGGAGATCTGCCGGCTGGCATCTAAAGTAAGTGCATTGTCCATTTCTGCTAGGAGAGGCTTATGGACTCGGCAGTGGACAGGGGATGCAGATTCCAAAAGGCACATGGAAGTCTTGCCTTATAAGGGTGAGGAGTTATTCGGGGATGGTCTCTCGGACCTAGTTTCCACAGCAACAGCTGGGAAGTCAGCATTTTTACCCCATGTTCCCTCACAGCCTAAGAAGGCGCCGTTTTACCAGGTACAGTCCTTTCGGACTCAGAAAAACAGGCGAGGAAAAGGCGGGTCCTTTCTGTCCAGAGGCAAAGGTAGGGGAAAAAGGCTGCAACAAACAGCAGGTTCCCAGGAGCAAAAGTCCTCCCCCGCTTCTTCCAAGTCCGCCGCATGACGGTGGGGCTCCACAGGCGGAGCCAGGTACGGTGGGGGGCCGCCTCAAAAATTTCAGCGATCAGTGGGCTCGCTCACAGGTGGATCCCTGGATCCTTCAAATAGTATCTCAGGGGTACAAGCTGGAATTCGAGACGTCTCACCCCACAGGTTCCTAAAATCTGCCTTGCCGATTACTCCCTCAGACAGGGAGGCTGTGCTAGCGGCAATTCACAAGCTGTATTCCCAGCAGGTGATAATCAAGGTGCCCCTACTTCAACAAGGACGGGGTTACTACTCCACACTGTTTGTGGTACCGAAACCGGACGGTTCGGTGAGACCCATTTTAAATTTAAAATCCTTGAACACATACATAAAAAAATTCAAGTTCAAGATGGAATCGCTCAGGGCGGTTATTGCAAGCCTGGACGAGGGGGATTACATGGTATCCCTGGACATCAAGGATGCTTACTGTTAGGGTCTCCTGCCCTGTGCTGCCACGTCGTCATGGCAACCGGGAGACAAGTGCTAGCAGAGTAACCTGAGCGCAGCTGATACTCCGGTTCGGGTCTTTTGCTGTGCAGTGGTTACAGGCTCTGTGCACGGCAGGGGATCCGGTGCTGGTTTTTGTGCTCACAGTCTGTGAGGTCTGAGTGGGGCGTGGACAGCACCTGCTATATAAACCCTCTTCTCAGGTTAAGCAGATGCTGCTGAATCTTTGTTGGTTAGTCAGTTCCTGAAAGTTAGCCAGTACTGTGTAGCTTTGTATTTGTTGTTGCTTACTGCAAATAGGCCTGGGGATTTGGTACTACACTCTGCCAATCCAGACCTAGCAGTAAGACTGGAGTCAGTCGTTTAACTTGCTGGGGTTCTTTTGCTACTCTGTGAACTTAGCAAGTTTGCGGCTGTATTCTCAGATTTGCCTGCCTAAATCCTGTCTCACTGTGCAAGGAGTTCAGGTGTCAGTTTAGTGGCAGTAAGCTGAACCTGTGCACTGCAAGTGAGGATTAGGATTGTGGAGACTCTCCTTGTGTCTATCATTCCATCTCTGACCAAGGAGTTTACTGCCACACTCGTTGGTAACCCTTTAGGGTTTTGCTGTTGCCCTTAGCAACAGCATTTTGGGTTCTCTACGTATTAAAACACAACATCTTGCTTTTTCCATCTGAGCATTACTAATACTAGGGAGACACCCAGTTTCTTAGCCTCTGGGCTTCTCTGTTCACTTTGTGTTTATTTTGTTACCCTATCACCTTCTGTGTACGTAATGTCATATTCCCCAGTCTGTCTGTAAGTTCATTTGTTTTGCATCCCTATCCGTTCAGACACCAGTACATTCCTGCAGGCACTGGTGTGCATAACAGTTCAGACACCAGTGCATTCCTGCAGGCACTGGTGTGCATAACATATTCAGCAGCCTAATACTCCTGTTGAAATTTTGTGGGAATATGGAGCATACCCCTCAAAATACGTTGCAACAGGTGGTCGATCAGGAGCAGGTCCTGACTCGACAATTTAATGATTTGTCCATTAAAATGCACACCTCCCAGGCCGCTGGCGGAGCTCCCGCAGCAGCAGCACCTTCAGGGGTTAAGGAGCCGAAAGTAAATCTCCCGGATCGTTTTTCTGGAGATCGCTCGCAGTTCTTTTGTTTCAAGGAGAGCTGCAAGCTATACTTCCGGCTTAGGCCTCAGTCTTCTGGGTCGGAGATTCAGCGGGTGGGCATAGTGATTTCCTTGCTACATGGAGACCCACAGGTCTGGGCATATGGGTTGCAGCCTGACTGTCCGTCGCTTAAAAGTGTTGATGCTTTTTTTACAGCACTGGGCATGTTGTATGATGACCCTGACAAGACGGCCTCAGCCGAGGCTCAGATTTCAATCCTTAAGCAAGGGCGAAGGCCAGTTGAGGTTTACTGTACGGAGTTTCGGAGGTTGGCCCATGATACCCAGTGGAATGACCCAGCCCTGAGACACCAGTACCGAAGAGGTCTTTCTAACCAGATAAAAGACCAACTGGTACAATATCCCTTGCCTGATAGCTTGGATCAGCTCATGCAGTTATCCATCCGGGTGGATAGACGACTGAGAGAGCGTAGGCTTGAAAGGGAGACCGAGGTTTCCTTCTTTCCCAAGGGAACCTCAGACTGAGGAATTTTCCGAGGAGCCTATGCAGATTGGGGCTACCCGCCTCTCCTCGCGTGAGAAGACGCGGAGGAGACAGCAGGGGTTGTGTTTGTACTGTGGGAATAAAGGTCATGTGGTAGTATCATGCCCAGAAAAGCCGGAAAACTTCAGGGCCTGAGGGTGATGGGAAATATCCTGTCAGGCCAGAGGTCAGAATTTCCCAAGAAGACTTTTATCATTCCGGTGACCTTGAAGATCCTCGGTCAAACTGTCAAGACTGAGGCCTTTGTGGACAGTGGGGCCGACGGGGTTTTTATGGACCGCCAATTCGCCCTAAAACACTCTGTTCCCTTAGTACCCTTGGCATCGGAAATTGAGATTTGTGGGTTAAACGGGGAACCATTATCCCAAGGTAAAATTACCTCTTGCACTAGCCAGATTTCTTTGTTTATTGGAGCCACACACTCTGAAAAATTGTCCTTTAATGTGACTGTCTGTACTTTTGCCCCATTGGTGTTGGGGTTACCCTGGTTAAGGGCCCACAATCCTCAATTTGACTGGGTCTCTGGGGAGATTCTTAGTTGGGGTACTGATTGTTTCAGGAGTTGCTTGAGTCTTCCAGTCAGGCTCTCGCAGCTAAGTTTGCCAGGATTGCCAGGGTGTTATGCAGATTTTGCGGACGTGTTCTCCAAAAAAGTTGCAGAGGTACTACCTCCCCATCGCCACTATGACTGTGCCATTGATTTGTTGCCAAATGCTAAGCTTCCCAAGAGCAGGTTGTACTCCCTGTCACGTCCTGAGACTCAGGCTATGGCAGAGTACATTCAGGAGAACTTGGCTAAGGGATTTATCAGACCTTCACAGTCTCCAGTTGGGTCGGGGTTCTTCTTCGTGGGTAAAAAGGACGGTTCGTTGCGACCCTGCATCGACTTCAGGGAATTGAACCGTATCACGATTAAAAACTCATACCCACTGCCTCTCATTTCGGTCTTGTTTGACCAGCTTCGTACTGCCACCATTTTTTCTAAGATTGACCTACGCGGTGCGTACAATCTAATCCGAATAAGAGAGGGGGATGAATGGAAGACTGCCTTTAATACCCACTCAGGGCATTATGAATATTTGGTGATGCCTTTTGGGCTCTGTAATGCCCCGGCAGTCTTCCAGGATTTCATGAATGATGTACTCAGGGAATATTTGGATAGATTCTTAGTTGTATACTTAGATGACATCCTAATCTTCTCCCATTCCCTGGAGGAACATCGGAAGCATGTACGCTTAGTCCTCCAGAAACTCAGAGACCACCGGCTTGGGGCGAAGCTGGAGAAGTGCGAATTTGAAGTTCAGCAAATCGCATTTCTAGGATATATTATCTCCCCAGAAGGTTTCCAAATGGAGGGTTCCAAGGTACAGGCAGTCCTGGATTGGGTGCAGCCCACTAGTTTGAAGGCTCTTCAGCGTTTCCTGGGCTTTGCGAATTTTTATAGACGATTTATCGCTGGATTTTCGTCTATAGTGGCGCCCTTGGTGGCACTCACTAAGTAAGGGGCGGATGTTGCTCACTGGTCTTGTGAGGCCAAAGCGGCTTTTGCCCGTCTCAAAAGGGCATTTGTCTCGGCCAAGGTGCTGCGACACCCAGATCCAGAGCGTCCTTTTGTGGTGGAGGTGGATGCCTCTGAGATGGGTATTGGGGCAGTGCTCTCTCGGATGGGAGTCTCTGATAATCGCCTTCATTTCTGTGCTTACTTTTCCCGTAAATTTTCGCCTGCCGAGATGAATTATGACGTGGGTAACCGGGAATTGTTGGCTATTAAGGATGCACTCGAGGAGTGGAGACACTGGCTTGAGGGGGCTAAGTTTGTGGTCTCAATTCTCACGACCATAAGAATCTGGCATATTTAGAGTCAGCGAAGCGTCTCAATGCCAGGCAGGCACAATGGGCTTTGTTTTTTGCTCGCTTTAATTTTTTGATAACATATCGCCCTGGGTCAAAAAACATCAAGGCTGATGCGCTCTCGCGGAGTTTTGCTCCAATCCAGGAGACCACCGAGGAGCCGTTGCCCATTGTGTCCCCATCATGTATTAAAGTGGGCATTACCCAGGACCTCTTATCATTAGTCCTTAGAGCACAGGAGCAGGCTCCTCCAGACCTTCCGGTAGGTCTTTTGTTTGTGCCTCGTAGGTTAAGACAGCGAGTGTTCCTGGAATTCCATGCCAAGAAGTCGGCAGGTCACCCGGGTATTGCCAGAACTCGGGAGTTGCTATCTAGGGCGGTGTGGTGGCCCTCGGTGGCTAAGGATGTGGATCAGTGGGTTCGGGCATGTGACATCTGTGCCCGAAATAAGACTCCTAGAGGGGTTCCTGTTGGCCCATTACATCCACTCTCTATCCCATCTAAGCCATGGACCCACATTTCAATGGATTTTGTGGTGGACTTGCCCAAATCCTCGGGGATGACAGCCATCTGGGTTGTCGTTGACAGGTTTTCGAAGATGGCGCACTTCGTTCCACTGGTTGGGCTGCCATCGGCCAGACGCCTGTCTGAATTATTTATGCTGCATGTTGTGCGTCTCCACGGGTTGCCACTTGATGTGGTCTCTGACCGCGGATCCCAGTTTGTGGCCAAATTCTGGAGGGCATTTTGTTCCGATCTCCAGATTTCTGTCAGCTTGTCTTCAGGCTACCATCCGCAGTCTAATGGGCAGACTGAAAGGGTGAACCAGTCCTTGGAGCAGTTCCTCAGGTGTTATGTCTCCAAGTGTCAGACTGACTGGGTTGCTCATCTGTCCATGGCGGAGTTTGCCTATAACAACGCGGCTCACTCTGCTACAGGGATCTCTCCCTACCTTTGTGTGTATGGGCATCATCCTAAGGCCAATTCTTTTGACCCCCTGGACTCCACGCCTGGTGGTTCCTCTGTGGTTTCGGTCCTTAGAGGTATTTGGAGGAAAGTGAAGAAAGGCCTTGTGTCTGTGTCATTAGTGACCAAAAGGGTTTTTGATAAGCGGAAAAGACCCTGCAGCTTCAAATTAGGAGACTTCGTCTGGTTGTCTACCAAGAATTTGAAGTTGAGACAGCCATCTCATAAGTTAGGCCCCCGGTTCATCGGCCCTTATAAGATCACCGGGGTTATCAATCCGGTGGCATTTCAGTTAGATCTGCCCCGTTCTTTCGGTATCAATAAAACATTTCATTGTTCCCTTTTAAAACGGGCGATTAGTAATCCTTCTTCCAGTGGAAGACCTTCCCCTCTTCTGATACGTGGCCAGAGGGAGTTTGTTGTTGAAAGGATTCTGGACTCCAAGATGGTTCGGGGTCGGCTGTCATTTTTGGTGCACTGGAAGGGGTATGGCCCGGAGGAGCGGTCTTTGGTTCGCAGTTGTGATCTTCATGCCCCCAGACTGATACGCTCTTTCTTCTCGCAGTTCCCCGATAAACCCGGTGGTAGGGGTTCTTTGACCCCTCGTCAGAGGGGGGGTACTGTTAGGGTCTCCTGCCCTGTGCTGCCATGTCGTCATGGCAACCGGGAGACAAGTGCTAGCGGAGTAACCTGAGCGCAGCTGATACTCCGGTTCGGGTCTTTTGCTGTGCAGTGGTTACAGGCTCTGTGCACGGCAGGGGATCCGGTGCTGGTTTTTGTGCTCACAGTCTGTGAGGTCTGAGTGGGGCGTGGACAGCACCTGCTATATAAGGCCTCTTCTCAGGTTAAGCAGATGCTGCTGAATCTTTGTTGGTTAGTCAGTTCCTGAAAGTTAGCCAGTACTGTGTAGCTTTGTATTTGTTGTTGCTTACTGCAAATAGGCCTAGGGATTTGGTACTACACTCTGCCAATCCAGACCTAGCAGTAAGACTGGAGTCAGTCGTTTAACTTGCTGGGGTTCTTTTGCTACTCTGTGAACTTAGCAAGTTTGCGGCTGTATTCTCAGATTTGCCTGCCTAAATCCTGTCTCACTGTGCAAGGAGTTCAGGTGTCAGTTTAGTGGCAGTAAGATGAACCTGTGCACTGCAAGTGAGGATTAGGATTGTGGAGACTCTCCTTGTGTCTATCATTCCATCTCTGACCAAGGAGTTTACTGCCACACCCGTTGGTAACCCTTTAGGGTTTTGCTGTTGCCCTTAGCAACAGCATTTCGGGTTCTCTACGTATTAAAACACAACATCTTGCTTTTTCCATATGAGCATTCCTAATACTAGGGAGACACCCAGTTTCTTAGCCTCTGGGCTTCTCTGTTCACTTTGTGTTTATTTTGTTACCCTATCACCTTCTGTGTACGTAATGTCATATTCCCCAGTCTGTCTGTAAGTTCATTTGTTTTGCATCCCTATCCGTTCAGACACCAGTACATTCCTGCAGGCACTGGTGTGCATAACAGTTCAGACACCAGTACATTCCTGCAGGCACTGGTGTGCATAACACTTACCTGCATGTCCCAATTTACCATCCTCACCAGGAGTACCTCAGATTTGTGGTACAGGATTGCCATTACCAATTCCAGACGCTGCCGTTTGGACTCTCCACGGCACCGAGGGTGTTTACCAAGGTAATGGCGGAAATGATGATACTCCTTCGAAGGAAGGGAGTTTTAATTATCCCGTACTTGGACGATCTCCTAATAAAGGCGAGATCCAGGGAGCAATTGTTGGTAGGAGTTGCACTATCTCAGGAGGTGCTACACCAGCACGTTTTGGATTCTGAATATTCTAAAGTCACAGCTGGTTCCGACGACACGTCTACTGTTCCTGGGTATGATTCTGGACACAGTCCAGAAAAAAGTGTTTCTCCCGGAGGAGAAAGCCAAGGAGCTGTCATCTCTAGTCAGAGACCTCCTGAAACCAAAACAGGTGTCGGTGCATCACTGCACGCGAGTCCTGGGAAAGATGGTGGCTTCTTACGAAGCAATTCCTTTCGGCAGGTTCCATGCCAGAATCTTTCAGTGGGACCTGTTGTACCAATGGTCCGGATCGCATCTTCAGATGCATCGCCTAATAACCCTGTCTCCAAGAACCAGGGTGTCTCTGCTGTGGTGGCTGTAGAGTGCTCATCTTCTAGAGGGCCGCAGATTCGGCATACAGGACTGGGTCCTGGTGACCACGGATGCCAGCCTTCGAGGCTGGGGGGCAGTCACACAGGGAAGAAACTTCCAAGGACTATGGTCGAGTCAGGAGACTTCCCTACACATAAATATTCTGGATCTAAGGGCCATTTACAATGCCCTAAGTCAGGCAAAACCACTGCTTCTACACCAGCCGGTACTGATCCAGTCAGACAACATCACGGCAGTCGCCCATGTAAACCGACAGGGCGGCACAAGAAGCAGGATGGCAATGGCAGAAGCCACAAGGATTCTCCGATGGGCGGAAAATCACGTACTAGCACTGTCAGCAGTGTTCATTCCGGGAGTGGACAACTGGGAAGCAGACTTTCTCAGCAGGCACGACCTCCACCCGGGAGAGTGGGGACTTCATCCAGAAGTCTTCACACTGATTGTAAATCGTTGGGAATGGCCACAGGTGGACATGATGGCGTCCCGCCTAAACAAAAAACTAGAGAGATATTGCGCCAGGTCAAGGAACCCACAGGCGATAGCTGTGGACGCTCTAGTGACACCGTGGGTGTACCAGTCGGTTTATGTGTTCCCTCCTCTGCCTCTCATACCAAAGGTACTGAGAATAATAAGAAAACGAGGAGTAAGAACAATACTCGTGGTTCCGGACTGGCTAAAACGAGCGTGGTACCCGGAACTTCAAGAGATGATCTCAGAGGACCCATGGCCTCTGCCGCTCGAACAGGACCTGCTGCAGCAGGGGCCCTGTCTGTTCCAAGACTTACCGCGGCTGCGTTTGACGGCATGGCGGTTGAACGCCGGATCCTAAAGGAAAAGGGCATTCCGGAGGAAGTCATTCCTACGCTGATTAAAGCCAGGAAAGATGTAACTGCAAAACATTATCACCGCATATGGTGGAAATATGTTGCTTGGTGTGAGGCCAGAAAGGCCCCAACAGAGGAATTTCAACTGGGTTGATTTCTACACTTCCTACAAGCAGGAGTGACTATGGGCCTAAAATTAGGCTCCATTAAAGTACAGATCTCGGCTCTGTCGATTTTCTTCCAGAAAGAACTAGCTTCACTGCCTGAAGTTCAAACATTTGTAAAAGGAGTGCTGCATATTCAGCCCCCTTTTGTGCCCCCAGTGGCACCTTGGGATCTCAACGTGGTGTTGAGTTTCCTAAAATTACATTGATTTGAGCCACTAAAAACCGTGGATCTAAAATATCTCACGTGGAAAGTGGTCATGTTATTGGCCTTGGCTTCGGCCAGGCGTGTATCAGAATTGGCGGCTTTGTCATGTAAAAGCCCTTATCTGATTTTCCATATGGATAGGGCAGAATTGAGGACTCGTCCCCATTTTCTCCCTAAGGTGGTATCAGCCTTTCACTTGAACCAACCTATTGTAGTGCCTGCGGCTACTAGGGACTTGGAGGATTCCAAGTTACTGGACGTAGTCAGGGCCTTGAAAATTTATGTTTCCAGGACGGCTAGAGTCAGGAAAACTGACTCGCTATTTATCCTGTATGCACCCAACAAACTTGGTGCTCCTGCTTCTAAGCAGACTATTGCTCGCTGGATTTGTAGTACAATTCAGCTGGCGCATTCTGCGGCTGGACTGCCGCATCCAAAATCAGTGAAAGCCCATTCCACAAGGAAGGTGGGCTCATCTTGGGCAGCTGCCCGAGGGGTCTCGGCTTTACAACTTTGCCGAGCTGCTACTTGGTCAGGGGCAAACACCTTTGCAAAATTCTACAAATTTGATACCCTGGCTGAGGAGGACCTTGAGTTCTCTCATTCGGTGCTGCAGAGTCATCCGCACTCTCCCGCCCGTTTGGGAGCTTTGGTATAATCCCCATGGTCCTTTCGGAGTTCCCAGCATCCACTAGGACGTTAGAGAAAATAAGATTTTACTCACCGGTAAATCTATTTCTCGTAGTCCGTAGTGGATGCTGGGCGCCCATCCCAAGTGCGGATTGTCTGCATTACTTGTACATAGTTATTGTTAACAAAAGGGTTATTGTTGAGCCATCTGTTGAGAGGCTCAGTGTTTTCATACTGTTAACTGGGTATAATATCACGAGTTATACGGTGTGATTGGTGTGGCTGGTATGAGTCTTACCCTGGGTTTCAAAATCCTTCCTTATTGTGTCAGCTCTTCCGGGCACAGTATCCTAACTGAGGCTTGGAGGAGGGTCATAGTGGGAGGAGCCAGTGCACACCAGGTGACCTAAAGCTTTCTTTAGTTGTGCTCAGTCTCCTGCGGAGCCGCTATTCCCCATGGTCCTTTCGGAGTTCCCAGCATCCACTACGGACTACGAGAAATAGATTTACCGGTGAGTAAAATCTTATTATTTTTTTTAAACCTCATGTCGACCTTTTTCCATGTCGGCCTATTTCATGTATCGACCTAGTCACTGTCGACCAATAGTTACTGTCGACCCAACAATCCACACCTCATTTCTCATGGTATAATGAGACGTAAGTCAGAGATATGCGACAAAAGCTATATATGGAAGGATGCATAGACATTGGCCCTCATTCCGAGTTGTTCGCTCGCAAGGCGATTATAGCAGAGTTACACACGCTAAGCCGCCGCCTACTGGGAGTGAATCTAAACATCTTAAATGTGCGACCGATGTATTCGCAATATTGCGATCAAAACCGAGTTAGCAGTTTCTGAGTAACTCCAGACTTACTCTGCCTGTGCGATCAATTCAGTGCTTTTCGGTCCCGGCTGACGTCATAAACACACCCAGCGTTCGCCCAAGCACTCCCACCGTTTCTCCAGACACGCCTGCGTTTTTTCCGGAAACGGTAGCGTTTCCAGCCACACGCCCCTAAAACGCCGTACATCCGCCCAGTAACACCCATTTCCTGTCAATCACAATGCGTTCTCCGGAGCGACGAAAAAGCCGTGAGTAAAATTACTTTCTTCTTAGTAAAGTTACTTGACGCATGCGCAGTGCGAACATTACGCATGCGCACTAAGAGAATTCTCACTGCGATGCGATGAAAAATACCGAGCGAACAACTCGGAATGAGGGCCATTATTTGTGCTTATACTAAAAAGAAAATTATATTTTATGAAACAAAAACCTGACTTGTCCTACTCCAAATTACCTTCTCGGTGATCTAGGTCTCCCATAAATCATGGCCAATCTGTCATAGGAAAGAGGATCCCCCGCTCCAACCCCATCGTCAGCCACGCCATCTCTGCCTGGTTTCCCAGGTGGTGCGCATCGTCGACCGGCACTCACTTCCGGTGTCCGGAACAAAAAACACAGGTCAGGCTCTCAGGGACAGTATTGCGAGCCGCGACACCCAGAAGTGACGCGGCCTCCGCTCCTCCGTCCACTGCGTCATCTCCCGTGTGATTGTGGACATACTGGAGTTGCCAGGCAACCGCTCACGCCCCCACCCGTGTTTGCCGGCCAATGGCGCGGCTCAAACAGGCCGGAGGGGTTGGTACATCCTATCTCCCATGACAACTATAAACATATCATCGCGCTGAACAAGCGCATTACATAATCCATAACCTAGTGAATAATCTACCAGGTTAGACAACAATTAAAAAAGAAGAGTGGACCATAAGATCATACCCAATAAGGACTTTGAGCATCATGTTATACATCACACAGAATTATATCAGATCCCTGCTATCGTATTTTTACATAAATAAATTAGATTAGGTGTGCTGGTTTATGTGGGAACTCCGCATTTGCTTATATATGATTATTTCACCGGGCACCCATCTGATATTAGGAAAGTGTGTGCGATTCACTTTGGACTTGTGCGTGTGTGTATATATATATATATATATATATATATATATATATATATATATATATATATTTTCTACATTGTAGATTAATACAGAAGACATCAAAACTATGAAAGAACACATATGGAATTATGTTGTAAACAAAAAGTGTTAAAAAAAAATCTAAATATGTTTTACATTTTAGATTCCTCAAAGTAGCTCCCTTTTGTTTTGATGATAGCTTTGCACACTCTTGGCATTCTCTCAATCAGCTTCATGAGGTAGTCTCCTGGAATGGTTTTCCAACAGTCTTGAAGGAGTTCCCAGAGGTGCTGAGCAGTTGGCTGCTTTTCCTTC
Source organism: Pseudophryne corroboree (assembly GCF_028390025.1). NCBI lineage: Eukaryota > Metazoa > Chordata > Amphibia > Anura > Myobatrachidae > Pseudophryne > Pseudophryne corroboree. The sequence continues at coordinate 53,781,484 of NC_086455.1, forward strand.
ACTCTGCCGTCCAACTCATCCCTTACCATCTCAATTGGGTTTAGGTCAGGTGATTGTGGAGGCCAGGTCATCTGACACAGCACTCCATCACTTTCCTTCTTGGTCAAGCAGCCCTTACTTAGCCTGGAGGTGTGTTTGGGGTCATTGTCTTGTTGAAAAACAAATGATGGTCCCGGTGTTATGAGCCACGGCTGTGGCTCATTCCTGTTTTGCATTTTGGTTCTGTATTTTATGTTTATAAAGTTGTCTTGCAGGCCAGGATTTCCCGTTGCTCGGTTTTAGAATACTCTTGTCTGCTGCCGCTGGTGAGTCTGCGTAATTGCAGCTTGTTCCCATGTGTTCAGCCTCACCTGGCTGCTAATTGCATCTTGTCAGTTTGGACTCATGCAACAGGGCAGCTGCATGGGATTATTAATTAGGCCTCTCTGTTATATGCTGGCTGACTGCAATTCACAGATGCTGGTGATATTTCTTGGTTTGCAGTCTGCTTGAAGTCTGAGCTGGTTCCTGTCAGTCCCTGTGTTGATTCCTGTGTCAGTCCCTGTGTCGATTCCTGTGTCTTATTCCGTGTCCTGCTGTGAGGCGTTCCTGCCCTGAGGTCCAGTGGCTTTGCCTGTCCCTGGTCAAGTCTTCTGGCTTCCTGGTGTCCACCGGTCTGTCGTTTGGGATTCTGCCTGTCCTCCAGTTCTGAGAGTCGGTGTCGGCAGCATTAGAAGTTCCTGTCCGTTTGCCAGTATTCGTACCGGTTCCGTGAGTAGCGGCTCTGCCGCGTCCGTTGGCCTAGGCCGCTGTATTCCATTATTGTTTCTGTCCCTGGTGTTTTGCAGAGGGTTCTGCTTATGCTGTCACCGCCGGTACACAAAGGTATTGTGTTGGCGGGTGATCAGCATTTCCTTTGTTGTTCTTTTCCTTTGGCGGTTTCTCCGCACATACTTTAGGTTTTTAGTTAGCTTGTAGCCCCTGGCCTGTTTGCTTAGTTAGAGGGCCTCTTGTTATCATCCTGTCTCGGATTTCCCTTTGTCTCTCACTAAGACCGGGGGGCATCGGAGTTGGGCAGACATAATCCGCCCTTCAAACGCGGCTGCCAAGGGCTCAAGAAACCATAGTCTCGCAAGGGATTTCTGACAGCACGGGTGAGACAACAGAGTTAGGGCGCCAGGGGCTATTCCCTTTCCATTCCCCTTTCCCAGCATTACGTCCTGGTGCTCTGGACTCACTTCATGAACATCTCCCTTGTTCTGAGCACCAGGAACCTAACACCCGGTAAGCGCAAACCAGATGGGATGGCATAGCACTGCAGAATGCTGTGGTAGCCACGCTGGTTAAGTGTGCCTTGAATTTTGAATAAATCACCAACAGTGTCACCAGCAAAGCACCCCCACACCATCACACCTCCTCCTCCATGCTTCACAGTGGAGACTACACATGCAGAAACCATCCGCTCACCTTCCCTGCGTCTCACAAAGACATGGCGATTGGAACCAAAAATCTAAAATTTGGACTCATCGGACCAAAGTACAGATTTCCACTGGTCTAATGTCCATTCCTTGTGTTTCTTGGCCCAAACAATTCTCTTCTTCTTGTTGTTCATCCTCAGTAGTGGCTTCTTCGCAGCAATTCGATCGTGAAGGCCTGATTCACGCAGTCTCCTCTGTACAGTTGATGTTGAGATTTGTCTGATACTTGAACTCTGTGAGGAATTTATGAGGGCCCTAATCTGAGGTGCTGTTAAGTAGCGGTTTCTGAGGCTGGTAACTCTAATGAATTTACCCTCTGCAGCAGTGGTTACTCTTGCTCTTCCTTTCCTGAGGCATTCCTCATGGGATCAGTACGTATTACCGCCAGACAGGATTGCAACTACACTTGGGGATACATTCAAAGTTCTTGAAATGTACCGTATCCACTGACCTTCATGTCTTAAAGTAATGATGGACTGTTGTTTCTATTTGCTGAGTTGAGTGGTTAGTGCCATAATATGGATTACATCAGTAGTCAAATAGGGGTGTCCACTGTGTACTAACCCTACCTCTGCACAACACAACTGATGGTCTCAAACACATTAAGAAGGCACGTAATTCCACAGATTGACTCTTGACAAGGCAGACCTGTAAATTCAGAACCATTCCAGGAGACTACCTCATGATGCTGATTGAGAGAAAGTCAAGAGTGTGCAACGTTGTCATCAAAGCAAAAGAGGGCTACTTTGAGGAATCTAAAATATATCACATATTTTGATTTGTTTAACACTTTTTTGGTTGCAACATAATTCCATATGTGTTCTTTCATAGTTTTCATGTCTTCAGTATTAATCAATGTAGAAAATAATTAAAATAAACAAAAACCATTGAAGGAGAAGGTGTGTCCAAACTTTAGACTGGTACTGGATGTATGTGTGTGTGTGTGTATATATATATATATATATATATATATATGTATATGTGTGTGTGTATGTATAAATATATATATATATATATATATATATATATATATATATATATAAAATTAGTGTATATTTCGGTTTATCAGAAGTTACTGCACACCGTCATTAACGACTAAAATAATACAAAGAAGATACTTATGACAAATAGTCTGTGTCATAAGTGTATGCTTTAGCCTTTATATTATACTAACTATTTTTACCTTTGTACGTAAAGGTTTTAATAGTGTATCGGAGGTACCGTTCTCGGTGCCTCCAGCTGTCAATACTAAAGGAGCGGAAGCGGGAGGTGGGGCCAAACATCGGGCAGTAAAAGCCCATTCAAAAAATCGCTGAAAGCGACACGAGTATGAGTGCCTCTTTCACAGGGGTGTGCTTTCAGCCCAAACGAAAGCACACCCCTGTCACTGTGGAAGTTGTGATTGGGCGGGGGCGGCTTGTAGGGGGGGGGGGGTTGGGGTGGGCACCAAGGCACGTGTCCTCCCCCTGTCATTTTGGATTTATATTTTTTTTCGTATCACTCCGGTAACCCTAGCTAAACCAACCCCCCCCCCCCCCCCCCCCCGATCACCTCTCCAGTCCCGTACTGCCTGTGCCGCTCGGCGCCCCACAAGGAGCTGGGGGAGCGCAGAGTGATGTCACACACCCGGAAGTGCTGCCGTATGATCCAGGCCGGGATGAGGGAGATGTTGGTGCGGCTGCTTGCCGTGTACCTGCTCTGGGCTACCCTGTGCAATGTCACCGGGGATGGTGCTCGGTGCCAAGGCTGGGGTGACCACCCCAGTTAGTATCGCCCTACAGTTTTGCTTGTTTTATGGTGCCCACCAAAACTTGGGTCATTCCACTGTGCCCGTCCCAGCTTGGCTCACACTATACCCAGCACCCCCCCCAGCAGCAGAGCGCAGCACTCCCCCATGAGCTGACCCCCTGCCCAGCAGAGCCCAGCACTCCCCCATGAGCTGAGCCCCCTGCCCAGCAGAGTGCAGCACTCCCCCATGAGCTGGCCCCCTGCCCAGCAGAGCCCAGCACTCCCCCATAAGCTGAGCCCCCTGGCAGCAGAGCCTAGCACTCTGCCATGAGCTGACTCCCTGCCCAGCAGGGTCCAGCACTCCCTCATGGGCTGAGCCCCCTGCCCAGCACTCCCCCATGAGCTGATCCCCCTGCCCAGCAGAGCCGAGCACTCCCCCATGAGCTGACCTCCCTGCCCAGCAGCAGAGACCCCAGCACACCACACCTCAGCGCTGGTCCCTCCGCCAGACCTTGCGCTATATCTGAGCTGCTGTCACCAGCCTGACCTTCTCCCACCTGGCACATAATAGCGGGAGGAGTAGGCAAACGGAACTGGCACAATCTGCAGCACTGCCGGCTCCACACAACAGCTGCAGGCATTGACCAAGATGAAGCTGACCCATGAGGAAGCCGAGAGTGTGGCAAGTGTCACCATACTTTTACTACTTTATTTCCATTCTCATGAAATCCCCCCCCCCCCCCGTTTTTTTTCTCTCTCTTTCTCTGTTTCTTTCTCCCATCTCTCTCTCTCTCTCTCTCTCTCTCTCTCTCTCTCTCTCTAGGTAGTGTGTGGAGGTGGTGCCTCATGGGCCCCCAGAGATGTCAGTGTGTATGTGTATATATATATATATATATATATATATATATATATATATATATATATATATACAAATACACGCAGACATAGAGGGTGCCACCCACACTGCTGATGAATGTGTGTGTGTATATATGTATATATATATATATATATATTTGCAATAAATTATATATCTATCTATCTATCTACAGTTGTGCTCATAAGTTTACATACCCTAGCAGAATTTGTGATTTCTCATTCGTCCTAGAGGATGCTGGGGACTCCAAAAGGACCATGGGGTATAGATGGGATCCGCAGGAGACATGGGCACTTTAAGACTTTAAATGGGTTTGAACTGGCTCCTCCCTCTATGCCATACTTGCCTACCTGACCCTCTCCATGAGGGAGAAAATGCTCTGCTCCTGGACTTTCCTGGTAATGTATGATTGCCATCACCTGTGGTGAGCTAGGTAATTGATAAGAAAGGTGTTTCACCACAGGTGATGGCAATCATACATTACCAGGAAAGTCCAGGAACAGAGCATTTTCTCCCTCATGGAGAGGGTCAGGTAGGCAAGTATGCTCTATGCCTCTCCTCCCGACCTCAGTTAGATTCTGTGCCCAGAGAGACTGGACACACACTAGGGGAGCTCTACAGAGTTTCTCTAGAAAAGACTTTTGTTAGGTTTATTATTTTCAGGGAGCACTGCTGGCAACAGGCTCCCTGCATCGTGGGACTGAGGGGAGAGAAGCAGACCTACTTCTGTGAGTTTAAAGGCTCTGCTTCTTAGGCTACTGGAGAGAGAAGCCGGGTGAGTAGCAGAAGCAAGAAGACTTCTGATCTTCAGAGGTACCGCGCAGCGGTCGCACTGCGCGCCATTGCTCCCACACACCAACGCCACTATATTGGTGCAGGGCGCCCTGGGCAGCAATTAAACCTAATTTTGGGCACTGGCATGACAGTATACAGTGCATAGGCACTTTATCCAGACCCCGCCAGTATAAATAAAAGCGGGACACAAGCACGCCATGTAGGGGGCGGGGCTTCGTCCTCCAGCTCTAATCAGCGCCATTTTCTCATCACAGCAAGCTGCAGAGACGCTAGTCCTGGCCCTTCACTTCTGTCTCAAGTAATGGTGCAAAAGCAGGGGGTGGGGGAGGGCACAGTATATTTGGTGTTGTATTGATTTACATATAAAAGCGATGCTAGGTCTGGGTTTTGTAAATTCTTTCAGACTGGGTGAGGCGCTGGGTGTGAGCTGGCAAACTCACTTTCTGTCTCTCTTAAGGGCCTTACTGTGGGTCTGTCCCCTATAGCTCAGTGTGATTGTGGGTGTTGGTACACGTGTGTCGACATGTCTGAGGCTGGATGCTCTTCCCAGGAGGAGGCTGGTGCGGGGGCAGAACAGAATGTGGGCGTGACTCCGTCGGCACCGCCGACTGCTGATTTGGTGGATATGTGGAATGTTTTAAATGCAAGTGTGGCTTTGTTGCGTAAGAGATTAGACAAATCTGAGTCTCAGAATCAAGCATGGAGACAATCCATGGGAGATGTTTTGTCACAAACTCAGACTTCACGGTCACAGAAACGTACGTTTACCCAGATAGCAGATACAGATTCCGACTACGGATTCGGACTCCAGTGTCGACTATAATGATGCCAAGTTGAATCTCAAACTGGCTAAGAGCATTCAGTACATGGATGTGTTGCATATCACTGAGTACCCTGCTGTCCCTGATACGAGGGTCTGTATGTTTAAAGGAAAGAAATCCGAGGTAACGTTTACTCCCTCTCATGAACTAAACGCTCTTTTTGAAAAGGCTTGGGAAGCTCCTGACAAAAAGTGGCTGATTCCCAGGAGAATTTCGATGGCATACCCGTTTCCCTCTGAGTATAGGTTAGGGTGGGAGTCATCTCCCACGGTGGGAGTCATCTCCTACGGTGGACAAAGCTCTGGCGCGATTGTCCAAGAAGGTGGCGCTACCGTCCCCTGACACGGCAGCCCTTAAAGATCCTGCAGATCGTAAACAGGAAACTACTTTGAAATCTATTTATGTCACTACGGGTACGCTGCTTAGGCCGGCTGTAGCATCGGCATGGGTGAGTAGCGCGATTGAAAAATGGGCAGATAACTTGTCATCTGACATATACACCCTGGATAGGGATAGCGTGCTTTTGACGCTGGGTCATATCAAGGACGCTGCAGTCTATCTAAGGGAGGCTGCGAGAGATGTTGGCCTCTTGAGAAGGGCCAATGCCATGGCAATCTCGGCTAGGAGGACGTTGTGGACTCATCAATGGAATGGTGATGTGGATTCTAAAAAGGCTATGGAGGCTCTGCCCTATAAAAGGTGGAGTTTTGTTTGGTGAAGGCCTCGCGGACCTGGTTTCTACAGCTACCGCGGGTAAGTCTTCATTTCTGCCTTTTGTCCCTACACAGCAGAAGAAAACGCCTCACTATCAGATGCAGTCCTTTCGGTCTAATAAATTCAAGAAAGGACGAGGGTCCTCCTTCCTTGCTGCTAGAGGCAAGGGGAGGGGAAGAAGGTCGCCGGCTGTGGCTAGCTCCCAGGAGCAGAAGTCCTCCCCGGCTTCTGCTAAGTCCACCACATGACGCTGGGGCTCCCATGTGGGAGTCCGCACCGGTGGGGTCGCGTCTTCAGCTCTTCAGTCAGGTCTGGGTTCACTCGGGCCTAGATCCTTGGGTGCTGGAAATTGTGACCCAAGGATACAAACTGGAGTTTCAAGACGTGCCCCCACACCGATTTTTCAAATCGGCCTTGCCAGCTTCTCTTCCAGAAAGGGAGGTAGTGTGTGCTGCAATACACAAGCTGTGTTAGCAGCAAGTCATTGTCGCGGTACCCCCGTCACAACGGGGGGAAGGGTTTTATCCAAGCCTGTTCGTGGTCCCGAAGCCGGATGGTTCGGTCAGACCGATTCAGAACTTAAAATCCCTCAATCTGTTTTTAAAAAGGTTCAAATTCAAGATGGAATCTCTCCGAGCAGTGAGCTCCAGTCTGGAAGGGGGGATTTTATGGTGTCAGTCGACATAAAGGATGCTTACCTGCATGTCCCCATATATCCTGCTCATCAGGCGTACCTGAGGTTCGCTGTTCAGGATTGTCATTACCAGTTTCAGACGTTGCCGTTTAGTCTTTCCACGGCCCCGAGGATTTTCACCAAAGTAATGGCGGAAATGATGGTGCTCCGCGCAAGCAAGGGGTCACAATTATCCCGTACTTGGATGATCTCCTGATAAAGGCGAGATCAAAGGAGCAGTTGCTGAAAAACGTTGCGCTCTCCCTGACGGTTCTGCAACAACATGGCTGGCTCCTAAATTTGCCAAAGTCACAGTTGATTCCGACAACATGGCTGTCGTTCTTGGGCATGATGCTGGACACGGAACTACAGAGAATTTTTCTCCCGTTCGAAAAAGCTCTGGAAATCCAGAACATGGTCAAGGGAATTCTGAAACCGGCAAGAGTGTCGATTCATCAATGCACTCGAGTGCTGGGGAAGATAGTGGCATCTTACGAGGCCATCCCGTTTGGCAGGTTTCATGCCAGAGTTTTTCAGTGGGACCTGTTGGACAAGTGGTCCGGGTCCCATCTACACATGCACTGGAAGATATGCCTATCTCCCAGGGCCATGATTCCTCTCCTGTGGTGGCTCCAAAGTTCTCACCTCCTAGAGGGTCGCAGGTTCGGGATCCAAGATTGGATCCTGGTGACCACGGATGCGAGTCTCCGAGGTTGGGGAGCGGGCACACAGAGGGAAAATTTCCAGGGAAAATGGTCGAGCCAAGAAGCTTGTCTACACATAAACATTCTGGAATTAAGGGCAATTTACAACGGCCTGGTTCAAGCGGAACATCTGCTTCACGGCCTACCCGTCCTGATTTAGTCGGACAACATAACAGCGGTGGTGCACAAACCGCCAAGGTGGAACAAGGAGCAGAGCGGCAACGGCGAAGGCCATAAGGGTTCTTCGCTGGGCGGAAAAACATGCAAGCGCTCTGTCAGCAGTCTTCATTCCAGGCATGGACAACTGGGAAGCAGACTTCCTCAGCAGACACAATCTCCATTCAGGAGAGTGGGGTCTTCGTCAAGAGGTCTTTGCAGAAGTGACAAGTCGTTGGGGACTTCCTCAAATAGACATGATGGCGTCTCGCCTCAACAAGTAGCTTCAGACGTATTGTTCCAGGTCAAGGGACCCTCAAGCGATGGCATTGGACGCACTGGTGACACCGTAGGTGTTTCAGTCGGTCTGTGTGTTCCCTTCACTTCCACTGATCTCAAAGGTGATAAGGATCATAAGAAGAACAGGGGTTCAGGCGATACTCGTTGTTCCAGATTGGCCAGGGAGGGCCTGGTATCCGGATCTTCAGGAATTACTCATAGGAGATCCTGGGCCCCTTCCTCTAAGAGAGGATATGTTACAGCAGGGGCCGTGCGTGTTCCAGGACTTACCGCGGTTGCGTTTGATGGCATGGCGGTTGAACGCCAAATCTTAGCTCGGAAGGTATTCCCGGAGAGGTCATCCCCACTCTACTGAAAGCTAGAAAGGAGGTAACGGCGAAGCATTACCACCGTATTTGGAGAAAATATGTGTCTTGGTGCGAATCCAAGAAGGCCCCTACGGAAGAATTTTAGCTGGGTCGGTTTCTCCATTTTTTGCAAGCTGGTGTGGAGGCGGGCCTAAAGTTAGGATCTATTAAAGTGCAGATTTCGGCCTTATCAATTTTCTTTAAAAGGGAATTGGCCTCGCTTCCAGAAGTACAGACTTTCGTGAAGGGCATGCTGCACATCCAACCTCCATTTGTGCCCCCAGTGGCACCATGGGACCTTAATGTGGTGTTACAGTTCCTTACGTCACATTGGTTTGAACCTTTACAAAAGGTTGAGCTGAAATTTCTCACTTGGAAAGTGGTCATGCTATTGGCCTTGGCGTCCGCGAGGCGGGTGTCGGAATTGGCAGCTTTGTCTCACAAAAGCCCCTATTTGGTTTTCCATGTGGATAGAGCGGAGTTGAGGACTCGTCAACAATTCCTCCCAAAGGTGGTTTCTTCATTTCACATGAACCAACCTATTGTAGTTCCTGTGGCTTCTGAAGCCTTGGGTGATTCAAAGTCTCTCGATGTGGTCAGAGCTTTGAAAGTTTATGTAGCCAGAACGGCTCATATCAGGAAAACTGAGGCGCTGTTTGTCCTGTATGCTTCCAACAAGATTGGGGCTCCTGCTTCTAAGCAGACTATTGCACGCTGGATTTGTGCATGCTCATTCTACGACTGGTTTGCCGTTACCGAAATCGGTAAAAGCCCATTCCACTAGGAAGGTGGGCTCGTTTTGGGCGGCTGCCCGGGTTGTCTCGGCGTTACAACTTTGCCGAGCAGCTACTTGGTCGGGTTCAAACACTTTTTTGCAAAATTCTACAAGTTTGATACCCTGGCTGATGAGGACCTCATGTTTCCTCAATCGGTGCTACAGAGTCATCCGCACTCTCCCGCCCGGTCTGGAGCTTTGGTATAGACCCCATGGTCCTTTTGGAGTCCCCAGCATCCTCTAGGACGAATAAGAAAATAGGATTTTAATACCTACCGGTAAATCCTTTTCTCTTAGTCCGTAGAGAATGCTGGGCGCCCGTCCCAGCGCGGACTCTATCTGCAGTACTTGTTATTGGTTATTACTTTGAACCAAAACACAACCTTTGTGTAACAAATCAGCCTGTTGCTGATTTTTTTTGGTTCATGCTGTTAACTGGTTAGTTGAATGCCATGTTGTACGGTGTGTTGTCGTGTGGGCTGGTATGTGTCTCACCCTTGGTTAACAAAAATCCTTACCTCGAAATGTCCGTCTCCCTGGGCACAGTTCCTATAACTGAGGTCTGGAGGAGGGGCATAGAGGGAGGAGCCAGTTCACACCCATTTAAAGTCTTAAAGTGCCCATGTCTCCTGCGGATCCCGTCTATACCCCATGGTCCTTTTGGAGTTCCCAGCATCCTATACGGACTACGAGAAAAGGATTTACCGGTAGGTATTAAAATCCTATTTTTCTTGCCATTTGTCAGAGAATATGAATGATAACTCACAAACTTTTTTCACTCATGGTTAGTGGTTGGGTGAAGCCATTTATCGTCAAACAACTGTTTTTACTCTTTTTAAATCATAATGACAACAGAAACTACCCAAATGACCCTGATCAAAAGTTTACATACCCTGGAGATTTTGGCCTGATAACATGCACACAAGTTGACACAAATGGGTTTGAATGGCTACTAAAGGTAACCATCCTCACCTGTGATCTGTTTGCTTGTAATGTGTGTGTGTGTGTGTGTGTGTGTGTGTGTGTGTGTGTGTGTGTGTGTGTGTGTGTGTGTGTGTGTGTGTGTGTGTGTGTGTATAAAAGGTCAGTGAGTTTCTGGACTTCTGAAAGACCCTTGCATCTTTCATCCAGTGCTGCACTGACGTGTCTGGATTCTGAGTCATGGGGAAAGCAAAAGAATTGTCAAAGGATCGGCGGGAAAAGGTAACTGAACTATTTAAAACAGGAAGGGGATATAAAAAGATATCCAAGCAATTGAGAATGCCAATCAGCAGTGTTCAAACTCTAATTAAGAAGTGGAAAATGAGGGATTCTGTGGAAACCAAATCACGGTCAGGTAGACCAACAAAAATTTCATCCACAACTGCCAGGAAAATTGTTCGGGATGCAAAGAAAAATCCACAATTAACTTCAGCTGGAATACAGGACTCTGAAAAAAAAGTGGTGTGGTTGTTTTAAGATGCACAATAAGGAGGCATTTGAAGAAAAATGGGCTGCATGGTCGAGTCGCCAGAAGAAAGACATTACTACACAAATGCCACAAAGCATCCCGCTTACAATACTACAAACAGCACAGAGACAAGCCTCAAAACTTCTGGAACAAAGTCATTCGGAGTGATGAGACTTAAATTTGGAGTGGAGTCAACAAGGCCTATGATGAAAGGTACACCATTTTTTACTGTGAAACACGGAGGTGGATCGCTGATGTTTTGGGGATGTGTGAGCTACAAAGGCACTGGAAACTTGGTCAAAATTGATGGCAAGATGAATGCAGCATGTTATCAGAAAATACTGGAGGAAAATTTGCACTCATCAGCCCGGAAGCTGCGCATGGGACGTACTTGGACGTTCCACCATGACAATGATCCAAAACACAAGGCCAAGTCGACCCGTCATTGGCTACAGCAGAATAAAGTGAAGGTTCTGGAGTGGCCATCTCAGGCTCCAGACCGCAATATCATTAAGCCACTCTGGGGAGATCTCTGACGTGCAATTCATGCAAGACAGCCCAAGAATTTACAGGAACTGGAGGCTTTTTGCCAAGAAGAATGGGCAGCTTTACCATCTGAGAAAATAAAGAGCCTCATCCACAACTACCACAAAAGACTTCAAACTGCCATTGATGTTAAAGGGGGCAATACACGGTATTAAGAACTGGGGTATGTAAACTTTTGATCAGGGTCATTTGGGTATTTTCTGTTGTCATTATGATGTAAAAAGAGTAAACACAGTTGTTTGACAATAAATGGCTTCACCCAATGACTAACCACGAGTGAAACAAACGTTTGAGTTATCATTCATATTCTCTGACGTTTGTGTGTGTATGTGTATATATATATATATATATATTATATAAAATCAGCAGCAGTTTGGGTGGCACTCTCAGTACTGGCATTCAATTCAAATAACTGGACAAAAGAGTCTCCTTCACGATTAACATTTTGGTATTATTAACCTTTGCCAGGCTCCTTACGTAGGTTAATAATACCGAAACATTGATTGTGAAGGAGACTCTCGTGTCCAGTTATTTGAATTGAATACCATATACCATATATATTTATATATTAGTCCTTAGGGGCCCCCCATGTCTTAAGTACACCAGGCCCCCCCAAAGCCTTAATTCGGCTCTGCCCGTGCACTGTGGCAGAGGGGGGCGCCACTGGCCAGGGAAGTGGTTGCAGAGAAGTTTCCCTGTGTGAGGCGCAGCCAGAGAGCCCCCAGTCCCATAACTTGCGCCCACCTCACTTTCACTGCCTGTTTCTGGCCTACTCTGCCAGTAACTAAAATCATGAGCTGCAGCTGTCACTGAGTGCAGTCCGGCCAGAGGAGGGAGGAGAGGCCACGATTCCCGCTCAGCCCCTCTTCTCTCACTCTACCTCCGACCCTGCTTGCAATTTCCACCAGCGATCCCCAGAGTTAACATGAAAGCAAGAGCCACGCTGCTGTTCTAGGCCCCGGACCAGGTAAGTAAATAGCAATATAATTGTCACTCACAGCCTGTACCCACCACCCTTTCCTTCTCTGTGTCACACTCTCACCCACTGCTACTGTTGTTACGCTTTCCATGGCATCACCCACTGCTGTCACCCTCTCCCTAGTACCACCCTCTCCCTGTCACCCACTGCTGTCACCCTCTACTTGGCGTCACCCACTGATGTTACCCTCTCCCTGTCACCCACTGCTGTCACCCTCTCCCTGTCACCCTCTCGCTAGCATTACCCTCTCACACCCATGGCGCTATTAAGTTAAGGGAAGCACTGTATAACAAAATTGCATTTATGTCCTCCTTCCACTCCCTCCCTAGTCCCAAAGACTAGCTCTTTTTTTTTTTTTCTTCATAAAAATTTACAATATATTAGCCACCTGCTCATCACAAGTTTGATGAGCAGTCAGGCTGCAGGCATTGGCGGCGGTGGCATCGGACTGATATGCGAATTGGTGGGGGGCCGGGGCAGTTGATGGTGGGTGATTTTGTAAGCCATTGGTGGGGGTGGTGGCCATTAGTGGTGAGGGTAGCGGGCATCAGGGACAGTGGCAGTAGCAGACATCGGCTCAGTGGCGGTAGCGGGCATTGACTCGGCGGCGGTATGGATCATCGGCGGGACTCGGACATTATGGTTGCAGTGCTTCACCAGCTACTGACCTCACCGCATGCCACTGGTGTGGAGGGCTGCTTAAAAGCTATCTATACCCTTGCAGGGGCTACTTGAGCCGCAGAAACTATTGAGGCGTGGGCTCATGAAATAGAGGCTGAGTTTCCGTCCAATTTTTCTGAACATGCCAAACAATGTCTCTCTTATATTGTCACGGCATCTCATTACATTAAAGAAGCAGCTTCAGATGCAGGTGTTCTGGCGGCCAAGGCTGCTACGACATCCATCTTGTCTCGCTGTATTCTCTGGTTGCGGTCCTGGTCGGTAGACTTGGACGCTAAGAAAACCCTGGCGGTGCTCCCGTTTAAAGGAAACATCCTCTTTGGTGAGGATCTCAACAAGATTGACGCTGACTTGGCGTCTGCTAAGACTGCATGTCTACCTAGTATGACTCCTTTGGCCCCGGAGGCTAAGAGTACTTCCTTTCGCCCTCCTGGTAAAGCAAAAGGTCAGGCGTACCCGAAACATTCTCGCACTTCCAAAACCACCAAGCTCAAGCCTAAACCTGCCTGGGCTGCCGGTCTGCCGGCTTCCAAATCTGACAAGCCTGCGGCATGACGGGGCGAGCCTCCCCCTGGGGGATCCCAGGGTGGGAGGCCGACTTCTACAGTTCCGCCAGGTATGGTTGAAGACCACTTCAGACGCTTGGGTACGGGAAGCCATCACCCAAGGATACGCTTTATCCTTCAAGACACGTCCCCCTCCTCGCTGTTGCCTGACGGACATCCCGTCGGATCAGGGGAAAGCAACAACTCTCTGTTTAGTGGTACAGTTCCTCTTGGACACTGGAGTGGTAGTGCTGGTGCCTCTGGCTCAGAGGGGCAGGGTTTACTATCCAACGCTGTTCCTAGTCCCCAAACCAAATGGTTCCTCCCGGCCCATTCTTAACCTCAAATCTTTGAACAAGTTTGTGAGGGTCTCCAAGTTTTGTATGGAGACCCTTCACTCTATTGTCCTGGCTTTGGAACCAGGGGACTATATGGTATCCCTGGATATACAGGATGCTTACCTGCATATCCCTATTGCCATGTCACATCAGCAATACCTGTGGTATACAAGATTTGGCCAAAAAGAATGTGTCTTGGGTAGACCACTGTCATGTCGACCTTTTGTACCTGTCGACCTAAGGCATGTCAGCCTATTGACTGTGGACCATAACATTGTCGATCTATTATATCATAACCAATGGGCATGCTATGCTCATTGATTAACAGCCACCCATTCATACTACTTGACACAGAGGCTGGCAAGGGTTAGTACTTAAACCACAGCCGCCTTCCGTGCTTCTCAATGAATTACTTGTCCTCCTATCGCCCACAAATAGGCAGAATCCTCAGCATGGTTGGGACTAAAAACACTACACTGATCTCAAATATAGGGGGTCATTCTGACCCGTTTGAACGCAGCGGTGCGAACGGATCAGCTCTGCGCAAGCGCGGCGGAGTCAATGCGCAGGCGCTTCATTGCTCAAACGATGCCGGGAACGAAGAAAGCAGTCGCAGCTCGGATCGCAAGAAGATTGACAAGCGGGAGGCGGTTCGGGGCGTCTACTCACCGTTTTCCGGGTGTGGCGTGGAGATCCGAACGCAGGCGTGTCGAGGCGTTTGTAGGGCGGATGTCTGTTGCCCAAAATTTTGTATATTCTTTTACAGTCTCCAGTTTATATATTCCCCTCCTTTTTTAGGAAATTGAACAGCATACTCTTCTCTTTAATCTGGGCCAATAAGAGACCTAAAATTCAATTGGCTACCCATACTAGATCCAGACTGGATGGGGGATTTGCACTCCCCAATTTTCAATTATACTATTATGCTGCTCGAATGTCACATATGAGGGCATGATTACAAGATGTTGATGTCTGCTCTTTACATTATGCGTTTATCCACTGTTATTACCCTGATTTCACTCTTCTGCAGGTTCTACTAAGTGGGAATACTGTATGTCTACTTATTCTCCCCCCCCCCCCCTCCCATTGTCTTCCAATATGTAAAAATTTGTCAGGCCCTTAGAAAATTGGCTAGGTTTGATGACTTAGATCCAGATACTCCCCTTTGGCAGTCTCGTTGGCTCCCTGAATTAAACTCTTTTGACGGGTGAGTAGCGTGGGCCCCTAAAGCTGTAGTATCCTTATCCCAGGTGTATTGTGATGGTATATTGAAATAATTCCAACAATTTAAGGAGGAATTTACCTTGCCTAATTCCAATTTTTATCGGTACGTCCAACTCAGACATGCATTACAAACACAATTAAGGACTCCCCGTATTTCCTACTAAGACCTTTATTCTCAGCCTTGGACATATTAGGACCGTCTCTATGGTTAATTCCTTTCTTCTTGCTCAGTTTCACATTGATCCTCTCTCCCGTCTCCGTGTTAGCTGGGAGACTGATTTGGGTCGTATGGACGATGAGGAGTAGGATCTCGCTAGAAAATACCCATGTACGGCTACGAAATCTCTTTGGCAGATCCAGTTTTATATAGTTCAAAGGACGTATATGACCCCTGTGAGACTGAGCAGGATTGGAGCCGGTCACTCCAGAATGTGCCCTAAATATAACACTACCCAGGGAACTTTTTGGCATCTGGTGTATTACAGGCATTCTGGATGGGGGTCAGGTAGATTCTGGAAGACACGGGTATACCTTCAGTATTGCTTACTCCAAAGTTATGTGTTTTTGGAGCGGATGTCTCTGACTCTCCAAGTGGGAGGGACTGTATGTTCATAATATGTGTGCCTTAGTGAAAATGTGTATTGCCAGGGGGCGGATGGCACATAATGGACCCACATTATCCACTTTTAAAATGCTTGTTAACGATAACGTATTTAAGGAACGCTATGTTTTTATGCAAAATAATGCTAGCTCTAGGTTTTGGAAAATATGGTCTTTTTGGCTTGATTCTACACACTCTGCACCAGATTTTCCTCCATAATTCTTTTCTCATGTATTTATTTATTACCAGTTATTTACATATTCCACAGCGATTTACAGAGACTATTTGCTCATTCACATCAGTCCCTGCTCCAGTGGAGCTTACAGTCTATATTCCCTACCACATGTACACATAGACACATTCACATTAGGGTTCATTTTTGCTGGGAGCCAATTAACCTACCAGTATATTTTTGGATTGTGGGAGGAAACCGGAGTACCCAGAGGAAACCCGCGCAAGTACGGGGAGAATATACAAACTCCACACAGTTAGAGCCACGGTGGGAATTTAACCCATGACCTCAGTGCTGTGAGGCAGTAATGCTAATCATTACACCATCCATACTGCCCGTCATATATAGGACTGTTGAGTATTATTGAGCGAAGATATGGACAGTTCGGAGTGCTTGCTTTTGGCATTATTGCTTATGATTAATTTTGCAATGTAATTGGGATTTACGTCAGCGTGTTGGGATTTTCCCTTTTTTTTTCTTAGGTGTTAGGATTAGTTTAGGTTAGTTGTAAAACTAAAAATTAAAAACAATATTGAAGAAGGTATAAGAATACACGTACAAATTCTTTTATTCTTGAACAGATTCTTTTATTGGATTACAGATCAATTGATTCTCTCTTTGATATGTGCTAGGTGTCCATGGTTTCTATTGTAACTTGTCATACCTCCAATGTTTACTTTTGCCTCCGATTGTATGTATATTGCTTTTTTCTTTTTGTAATGTCTTTACGTGTAAGCATTACTTTCTCTTCAATAAAAAAAAAATACTCTATTAAAAAAAAACTTACCCCAGTGTGGCTGGGACACTAGTTCCCAGGGGCAAAACATGCAGGGGCGGCAGGCATGGAGGGCGTAGTCACAGGGGATGTTGGGCGTAGGGGAAGGGGGGATTGCAATCCCACGCTTTCGGGGCCTGGGATTGCAGTCCCGGCAACCTCCCTTCTCCCGATGGTGGCCCTGCTCACCTAGATAACCGTAACCCACTCCGCAATGATCTACCAACTCCCACCTTACACCTCTTTAGTACATCCTCCACACCACAGCCCACCTCAGTTTCCCCTCTTACTATTCTTTTTCTGCTGCCACTCTCTGCCACCCGCTCACAAAGCAGAGCCAAGCTGCCGACACTCTGAAGCCTAGAGAGCCGCCTGGAGCCTAATTAGGCCGCTGCAGTAGCTAACACAGATCCTTAAATGTTCTGACCCTTCCTGAGAGAAAACTATTGCATTTTGATTAAAATTTTTGGCACATTACTTTTCACAATACAATGTAGAGTCCTGTACAGTCTTCTCTTTTCATTATTAGGGAATTGCAAAACAACGCTATTTTGTGGGTTAAACTATAATGAGCCAATCAGCTAGCTAGGAACTAATCATATAACTGTGGAACTTACCTTATTGATATTTTATCACTATTTCTCCTTACGTCCTAGAGGATGCTGGGGACACTTCAAGAACCATGGGGTATAGACGGGATCCGCAGGAGACATGGGCACTTTAAGACTTTAAAAGGAGTGTGAACTGGCTCCTCCCCCTATGCCCCTCCTCCAGAGTCCAGTTTAGAATCTGTGCCCAGTGAGACTGGATGCACACTGAGGAGCTCTCCTGAGTTTCTCTGAAAAATACTTTTGTTAGGTTTATTATTTTCAGGGAGACCTGCTGGCAACAGGCTCCCTGCATCATGGGACTGAGGGGAGAGAAGCAGACCTACTTCTGTGAGTTTCAAGGCTCTGCTTCTTAGGCTACAGGACACCATTAGCTCCTGAGGGTCTGAACGCTAGGTACACCTAGATGCTCGTTCCCGGAGGACGCCGTCACCCCCCTTACAGAGCCAGAAGTCGAGTGAGTAGAAGATCAGAAGACTTCAGTGACGGCTTTGAGGTAATGCACAGCGGCCGCGCTGCACGCCATGCTCCCACACACACAGCGGCACTAAAGGGTGCAGGGCGCGCGGGGGGGGGGCGCCCTGGGCAGCATAAAATCCTCATGTTAAGACTGGCTATGTGGTATTTAAGTGCCTAGGCATTGAATATTTTAAAAATAATATAAAAAAATAGCGGGGCTGAAGCGCGCCATTAAGGGGGCGTGGCTTAGCCCTCACAGCTCTCATCAGCGCCATTTTCTCTTCACAGAGCTGCAGAGACGCTGGTCCTTCCTCAACACTGCTGTATCAAGTAACAGGGTGCAAAACAGGGGGGGCACAGTTAATTTGGTGCTGGATTTATTATATAAAAGCGCTAACAGGTCTGAGGCATTATATAAAAAAGTTTCAGAACCGGGATAGGCGCTGGGTTGTGAGCTGGCACACTCCCTCTGTGTTTCTCTGACAGGCTTTACTGTGGGTCTGTCCCCTATATGCCCAGTGTGTTTGTGGTGTCGGTACACATGTGTCGGCATGTCTGAGGCTGAGTGCTCTTCCCAGGAGGAGACTGGATTAGGGAAAGAAACGACTGTGGGAGTGACCCTGTCGGTAAATGTTTTGAGTGCTTTGAATGCGAATGTGGCTCTATTAAATAAGAGATTGGATACGTCTGAGTCTCAGACCCAGGCATGGAAGAAATCCGTGGAGGATGTGTTGTCACAAGTTCAGACCCCCTTGGGGTCACAAAAGCGTTCTTTTACCCAGATAGCAGATACAGATACCGACATGGACTCTGACTCCAGTGTCGACTATAGTGATGCCAGATTAAATCCAAAACTGGCTTAAAGCATTCAGTTCATTGTGGCGGTAAAAGACGTGTTACATATCACGGAGGACCCTGCTGTTCCTGATACAAGGGTCTGTATGTTTAAAGGAAAGAAACCTGAGGTAACGTTCCCTCCCTCTCATGAACTGAACGCTCTTTTTGAAAAGGTTAGGGAAAATCCTGACAAGAAGTTTCAGATTCCCAAGAGAATTCCGGTGGCATATCCGTTCCCCTCTGGGGATAGGGAAAAGTGTGAGTCACCCCCCAATGTGGACAAAGCTCTATCACGGCTGTCCAAAAAGGTGGCGCTTCCGTCTCCTGACACGGCAGCCCTAAAGGAACCTGCGGATCGTAAGCAGGAAAATACATTGAAATCCATTTATGTCACTACGGGTACGCTACTCAGACCTGCAGTTGCTTCGGCGTGGGTGAGTAGCGCTATTGAAAAGTGGGCAGATAACTTGTCATCTGAGTTAGATACCCTGGATAGGGATAGCATTCTTTTGACACTGGGTCATATCAGGGATGCTGCAGCCTACCTTATGGAAGCTGCGAGGGACATTGGCCTTTTGGGTTCAAGGGCCAATGCTATGGCAGTCTCAGCTAGGAGAGCATTGTGGATTCATCAATGGAATGCTGATGGCTATGGAGTCTCTGCCATATAAAGGTGGTGTCTTGTTTGGTGACGGCCTCGCTGACCTGATATCTACGGCTACCGCGGGTAAGTCATCCTTTTTACCTTATGTCCCTGCACAACAAAAGAGAACGCACCACTATCGGATGCAGTCCTTTCGGCCCAATAAATACAAAAGAGGACGAGGGTCTTGCTTCCAGAGGAAGAGGAAAGGGGAAAAAGGACACCGGCTGTGGCAGGTTCCCAAGAGCAGAAGTCCTCTCCAGCTTCTACCAAATCCACCGCATGACGCTGGGACTCCTCTGCGGGAGTCCGCACCAGTGGGGGGCACGTCTCCGACTCTTCAGTCATTTCTGGGTTCGTTCGGACCTAGACCCATGGGTATTAGAAATAGTGTCCCAAGGGTACAAGCTGGAATTTCAAGACGTGCCCCCTCGACGATTTTTCAAATCAGCCTTACCAGTTTCTCTTCCGGACAGGGAGGTGGTATGCGGTGCTATACAAAAGCTATGTCAAAATCAAGTCAATGTCACGGTGCCCCCGTCACAACAGGGAGAAGGCTTTTATTCGAGCCTGTTCGTGGTCCCGAAGCCGGACGGTTCGGTCAGACCTATTCTGAACTTAAAATCCCTCAATTTCTATCTAAAAAAATTCAAATTCAAGATGGAGTCTCTCTGAGCAGTGATCTCCAGTCTGGAGGAAGGGGATTTTATGGTGTCGGTCGACATAAAGGATGCCTACTTACACGTCCCCATATATCCTCCACATCAGGCTTACCTTAGGTTTGCCGTTCAGGATGTCATTACCAATTTCAGACGTTACCGTTTGGTCTGTCCACGGCTCCGAGGGTTTTTACCAAAATTATGGCGGAAATGATGGTTCTCCTGCGCAAGCAAGGAGTCACAATTATCCCGTACTTGGACGATCTCCTGATAAAAGTGAGGTCCAAGGAGCAATTACTGCAGAGCATGACTCTCTCCCTGACACTTCTGCAACAACGTGGTTGGCTCCTAAACTTGCCAAAATCACAGTTGGTTCCGACGACAAGGCTGTCGTTCTTGGGTATGATTCTGGACACAGAATTACAGAGAGTTTTTCTTCCAGTGGAAAAGGCTCTGGAAATTCAGAACTTGGTCAAACAGATTCTGAAGCCGGCAAGAGTGTCGATTCATCAATGCACTCGGTTGCTAGGGAAGATGGTGGCGGCCTACGAGGCCATTCAGTTTGGCAGATTCCATGCCAGAGTGTTTCAGTGGAACCTGTTGGACAAATGGTCTGGATCCCATCTGCACATGCACCGACAGATAATCCTGTCTTCCAAGACCAGAATCTCACTCCGGTGGTGGCTGCACAGCTCTCAACTCCTAGAGGGACGCAGATTCGGGATCCAGGACTGGATCCTGGTGACCACGGATGCGAGTCTCCGAGGCTGGGGTGCAGTCACACAGGGGGAAAATTTCCAGGGAAAATGGTCAAGCCAGGAAGCTTGTCTACACATAAACATTCTGGAATTAAGGACCATTTACAATGGCCTTCTACAAGCGGAACATCTTCTTTGCGATCTGCCCGTCTTGATTCAGTCGGACAACGTAACAGCAGTGGCGTACGTAAACCGCCACGGCGGAACGAAGAGCAGAGCGTCAATGGCAGAAGCCACAAAAGTTTTCCGCTGGGCGGAATGCATGTAAGCACTCTTGTCAGCGGTCTTCATTCCGGGTGTGGACAACTGGGAAGCAGACTTCCTCAGTCTCCATCCAGGAGAGTGGGGTCTTCATCAAGAGGTCTTTGCAGAAGTGACAAGTCGTTGGGGAATTCCTCAAATAAACATGATGGCGTCTCGCCTCAACAAGAAACTTCTGAGATATTGTTCCAGGTCGAGGGACCCTCAAGCAATAGCAGTGGACGCCCTAGTGACACCGTGGGTGTTTCAGTCGATATATGTGTTCCCTCCGATTCCACTCATTCCAAAAGTCTTAAAGATCATAAGAAGAACAAGGGTTCATGCAATCCTCATTGTTCCAGACTGGCCGAGGAGGGCCTGGTATCCAGATCTTCAGGAATTACTCATAGGAGATCCCTGGCCTCTTCCTCTACGAAATGATCTGTTACAGCAGGGGCCGTGCGTGTACCAAGACTTACTGCGGCTTCGTTTGACGGCTTGGAGGTTGAACGCAGGATCTTAGCCCGAAAGGGTATTCCCGGTGAAGTAATTCCCACACTGCTTCAGGCTAGAAAAGAGGTAACGGCGAAACATTATCACCGTATTTGGAGGACATATGTGTATTGGTGTGAATCCAAGGAGGCTCCTACGGAAGAATTTCAGCTGGGCCGTTTTCTCCATTTTCTGCAAGCAGGGGTGGTGCGGGCCTAAAGTTAGGCTCAATTAAAGTACAAATTTCGGCATTGTCAATTTTCTTACAAAAAGAATTGGCTTCCCTTCCGGAAGTTCAGACTTTCGTGAAAGGCGTGCCGCACATCCAGCCTCCCTTTGTGCCCCCGGTGGCACCGTGGGATCTTAACGTGGTGTTACAGTTCCTGCAATCTCATTGGTTTGAACCTTTACGTAAGGTAGAGTTGAAATTCGTCACTTGGAAAGCGATCATGCTGTTGGCCTTGGCCTCTGCAAGGCGGGTGTCTGAATTGGCGGCTTTGTCTCACAAGAGCCCCTATTTGATCTTCCATGAAGATAGAGTGGAGTTGAGAATTCGTCAGCAATTTCTGCCTAAAGTGCTGTCATCGTTTCACATGAACCAACCTATTGTGGTGCCAGTGGCTACTGACGCCTTTGAGGAATCAAAGTCTCTAGATGTGGTCAGAGCTTTGAACATTTATGTAGCCAGAACGGCTAAGATTAGGAAAACGGAGGCTCTGTTTGTCCTGTATGATCCCAACAAGAATGGGGCTCCTTCTTCCAAGCAGACTATTGCACGCTGGATCTGTAATACGATTCGGCAAGCTCATTCTACGGCTGGATTGCCGTTACCGAAATCGGTGAAGGCCCATTCTACCAGAAAGGTTGGCTCATCCTAGGCGGCTGCCCAGGGGGTCTCTGCATTACAGCTTTGCCGAGCAGCTACTTGGTCGGGATCAAACACTTTTGCAAAGTTTTACAAGTTTGATACCCTGGCTGAGGAGGACCTCTTGTTTGGTCAATCGGTGCTGCAGAGTCATCCGCACTCTCTCGCCCGTTCTTGAGCTTTGGTATAAACCCCATGGTTCTTGAAGTGTCCCCAGCATCCTCTAGGACATAAAGAGAAAATAGGATTTTAATACCTACCGGTAAACCTTTTCTCTTAGTCCGTAGAGGATGCTGGGCGCCCGTCCCAGTGCGTACTGTATCTGCAGCTATTGGTTATGGTTACACACGTGTTGTGTTGCGTTTATAGTCAGCCTGTTGCTGTCATTAGTCATGCCGTTGCATGCGTTGGGTTAAATGCCATGTTGTACGGCATGTTTGAGGTGTGAACTGGTGTATATCTAACCTTAGTTTAAATCAAAATAAATCCTTTTTCCTCTAAATGTCCGTCTCCCTGGGCACAGTTCCTCTAACTGGAGTCTGGAGTTGGGGCATAGAGGGAGGAGCCAATTCACACCCCTTTTAAAGTCTTAAAGTGCCCATGTCTCCTGCGGATCCCGTCTATACCCCCTGGTTCTTTAAGTGTCCCCAGCATCCGCTACGGACTAAGAGAAAAGGATTTACGGGTAGGTATTAAAATCCTTTTTTTTTTTTTTTTTTTTTTTAATATGTCATATTTAACATATATTAACCTGGGCCCGTGCCTCATACTTCACAGCCTCAGTGAGGATAATAATTCCTAGTTAACTAATAGGATGCATTCTCTTGATTACTGGTTGAGCACACAAAATGGCTACCGTTTGTATGGTGACAGGTCTACGTTAATAGTAAATATGCATATAGGGGGCCATTCCGAGTTGATCGCTAGCTGCCGTTGGCAGCGCAGCGATCAGGCTACAAAAACGGCATTTCTGCGCATGCACCGCAATACGCACGCACATCGTACGGGTACAAAGCCCGTTGTTGTTTTGCACAGGTTCTAGCAAAGTTTCCAGTCGCACTGACGTACGCAAGAAGATTGACAGGAAGGGGTCGTTTCTGGGTGTCAACTGACCGTTTTCAGGGTGTGTTTGCAAAAACACAGGTATGTCTGAAAAAACGCAGGCGTGGCTGGGCGGTCGCTGGGCGGGTTTATGACGTCAAATCTGGACACGAATAGGCTGAAGTGATCGCAAGCGCTGAGTAGGTTCAGAGCTACTCTGAAGCTGCACAAACCTTTTGCAGAGCTCGGCTGCACATGCGTTCACACTTCTGCTAAACTAAAATACACACCCAGTGGGCGGCGGCATAGCGTTTGCACGGCTGCTAAAACTAGCTAGCGAGCGATCAACTCGGAATGACCCCCATTGTCCTTAAAACAGTGAGCTCCAGTATTGTACTTCATCACTATGGTGTCAATAAGAAACCATGGGGGAGATTAAATTAAGCTTAAAGTTCTGTAAGAATTTCGTGCAACCTGCAGTGCGCACAAAGCAGGAGGGAAAACTTTGCTCATTCATTTTTGCTGTTTCCCAAATCCATTTCTCAGGGAACTCTAATAGAGCAGGTTTTCCCTATCTTCTTGCTCCACAGGTGGCACTAATTATTTAACTGGCGATTCTGTGAGGTGATCTGGGAAACGTGTAGTTAGATTTCCCTGAGAAATGGAGTTGGGAAACTCTGCTTTATTGCTAGCAAGGTAAAACAAGTGAGGTTTTCTAGCCTAGTAACCTGCAGTGTACTAACACGAGAGGTTATACCAGAACTTCACTGCTAATTGAATCTCCCCCTATAAATGAAGATAAATGAGAGATATTCATAAAATCTGCCTTGCTACAAGCCCTTACTGCAGAAACTGACCATCCTTGCACAGAAAAGCTCATTTGCGAACTACCCGCACTGTCTCGTTCACTGCACCAGTGCGTCCATATGTGTTAGAATGCATTTTATGAAGCACATCCTATTCCAGTCTTTGGAACTTATTATCTCTTCAGGGCCACACCTGAGAACTTTTTCCAAATCAGTTTAACTTCATTCAGGTCTGATAGGCCCTACACACTGGCCGACAATCCTCAAAGATATCGACAATCTCGTTCATTATTGAACGAGATAACATTCATATCGTGTGGAGTCACCAGCGATGAACGATGCGCGGCCCCGTCGGCTGTGCATGCAGGCCAATATGGACGATCTCGTCCATATTTGCCTGCACTTGTATGGAGCCGTGTGATGGGGGGAGTGAAGAAACCCACTCCTCCCCATCACTGCCCCCTGCCGCTGGGTCGCCCGTCTACCATACCGGTCGGGCAGCTTGACGGCGTATCGCCGTGTCTGTAGGGATGTTTAAAGTAGCCACAGGGTTGGGAGGATATTTGATGTGATTGTGAGTTGGTTGTAAAGCAAAAAAGAGCAAGTAATTTTGCACATGGAACAAACCATATAGCAAGTCGAGAGTTGCACATACATTTATTATATTTGCGTACAAGTTCGAACTGCTTTTACATGTAGCTCACACATGCTGGGCAGCTTTAGTTTACATTGCAATTTACTGTAGATCTGATTAGGGCCACCCCTGACATATATAATCTCTCCTCACATTTACATCTGCCGCCTGCAGTGCAACATGGTTTTGCCAAGGTGCAAAATTACTTGCTCTTTTTTGCTTTACTCCTAACTAAAAGTCGGGCCTATTGTATTTATTATGTCTGGCACTGTTGTACCGAAGAAACACTGAATTGCTCGGACTAAGCCTAGAAATTTGCTTTTCTGCTGAAGAGCAACATGAAGGCTGATCCCTTTCTCTGGAATTCTCTACCTCTCCCCCTCAGACTCTCCACTTCTCTACAAAACTTCAAACGGGCTCTTTAAGGCCTATTTCTTGGCCCAGCCAAATCTAATCCTAACCCTCTGTTCCATGCTCTCTGTCTACCCCATCTGTGTCACCCCTGTCTGCAGTGGCGTAACTACTGCCCCCGCAGTCCTCGCGGTGGCTTGGGGGCGAGGGGCTGCGGGGGCGCCACTGACTTAGAACAGATTGACATGCGGACGAGCGTCCGCATGTCAATCTGCGGTCTCCTCTCCCTCCCTGCTGTGTTGGAGGGACACGGAACGCACATCGCGCGTCTCTCCTGCGTCCCTCCCTGGCTCTCCCCCGGCCGGTCTAAGGAAGTGCCGTTCGTGAGCTCTGATTGGCTCACAAACCGGCACTTCCTTTATTAGACCAGCCGGGGGGAGAGCCAGGAGGGACGCAGGAGAGACGCGCGATGCGCTCCGTGTCCCTCCAACACATGGGGGGGGGGAGCAGGCACTTGGGGCATATACCTGGCACTGTGGGCATATACCTGGCACTGGGGGCATATACCTGGCACTGTGGGGGGAAGATCTGGCACTTGGGGCATATACCTGGCACTGTGGGGGGCAGATCTGGCACTGGGGGCATATACCTGGCACTGTGGGGGGAAGATCTGGCACTGGGGGCATATACCTGGCACTGTGGGGGGCAGATCTGGCACAGGGGGCATATACCTGGCACTGTGGAGGCAGATCTGGCACTGGGGGCATATACCTGGCACTGTGGGGGGAAGATCTGGCACTGGGGGCATATACCTGTCACTGTGGGGGCAGATCTGGCACTGGGGGCATATACCTGGCACTGTGGGGGCAGATCTGGCACTGGGGGCATATACCTGGCACTGTGGGGGGAAGATCTGGCACTGGGGGCATATACCTGGCACTGTGGGGGAATATCTGGCACTGGGGGCATATACCTGGCACTGTGGGGGAATATTTGGCACGGGGGAGCAGGCACTGAGGGGGCATATGTGGCACTGTGGGGGAATATTTGGCACTGGGGGGAGCAGGCACTGAGGGGGCATATGTGGCACTGGGGGGGGGGGGTATATGTGGCACTGGGGGCATGTACCTGGCACTGTGGGGGAATATCTGGCACTAGGGGCATATACCTGGCACTGTGGGGGAATATCTGGCACTGGGGGCATATGTGGCACTGGGAGCATGGCCCTAGCAACAAGCACTACCCCCTAGCAACGAGCATGACACCCAGTGCATGAAACCCCTGGCAACGAGCATGACACCCTGAGCATGAAAACCCCTGGCACCGTGCATGGAACCAAGAGCATGAAACCCCTGGCAACGAGCAGGTAATTTAAAAGTAATTAGAAGCATTAATGTAGAACTTAATGTGTAATGGGCATTACGGTGTGTGTCATAATGTATCAGGCATTATGGTGTGTTGTATACTATATCACGGGCATTGTGGTATAATGTCTCAGGATCATTGTGGTGTGGGTCATACTGTGTCACAGACATTGTATGTGCTATAATGTATCAGGGGCATTGCAGTGTGTAGCATAATGTATAACGGGCATTGCGATTCCTGTCATAATGTGTCACAGGCATTACGGTGTGTGGCATAATGTGTCTGGGGCATTACAGTGTGTGCATATTGTGTCATGTGCATTATTGTGTGTGGAATAATGTCTAAGGGCCATTGCAGTATGTGGCATAATGTATACTGGGCATTACTATAAGGAGGAAAAATGACAAATAATGTAAGGGGCATGAATCAGGATTATTTTTCTTTCCTGTGGTGGCCAACGTATGGGCGTGCAGGTTGCAAAACTGGGGTATAAGGTAGTCTTTTCCTGCAATGCCACGCCCTCCACGCAAAGCCACGCCCATTTCGACAAAGCCACACACCCTTTTTGCCACAGGCGCGCGCATTTTTCTACCTTTGCTAGTGCCAATTACGGGGGGTATGGGGGGGGCGCCGAAGGATTTTTTGGCTTGGGGGAGAAAAATTTCTAGTTACGCCACTGCCTGTCTGTCTGCCTCTCCCCTTTAGAATGTAAGCTCTCACGAGCAGGGCCCTCTTCCCTCATGTGCTTATCCTTTTCTTACTTTAATAATCTTCAACTGCACCAAATCCCGCTGTTTTCTGTCACCCTAATATTCATTTCAGTGTCATCTGCTGATGTAGCTATATTTATTTACCCTGTACTTGTCCTATATTGTCTTCACCTGTCGCTGTTTTGATTATTTGTTTATGTACTCTAATTGGGCGCTGCAGAACCCATGTGTCGCTATATAAATAAAGGATAATAATAATAATGAAGGCGTAAATGTGTCACATTAATAATATAGGACAACACCACATCTCTGGGTCATTTTCATGTGTCTAGATATTTGTGTTACATAGGTGCACCTAGAAACGTGCTTTTATCATAAAAGTACACCTGCAGGGGACCCACCTAAGGTTTGGGGGTAAGGCCCAATCTCTATGACCGCAAAGGACACAGGAAAATAAAATCTCTGTACAAGAAGCAATGACCTTGTCTCCACCTGAAAAATGGGTATAATTCCCCCTTCCCCCCAAATAGTACATTTTAGAAATAAGGATGCCCAGATTTGCAAATTAAAGCATCTTCTATTTATGTTCAAAAAGAGAGTGCGTCTTGGTAAATGGCCATACATTTATAATGAATGATGAAGGCCACCGTCGCAGCGCATTAGGCACCCTGCAAAACAGAGTGGTGTAATGGGTCTGATATCTATACAAAGAAAAGGGAACCGACATGGTATTATATTCTGGGATGAGTTAAATACCAAAGGAAATTTTGTAAATCAGTTCAGGTTGTGGCCCGGAATACAGGAGCATGACATATATTAGTCATGTGGAGTTTTGAAAAAGGATAAAATCACGGAAATGCTGACACGGCCCATTTTATGAGAGAGACATTTGCTAGGATCACAATGTCCTATTTACTTCTTGACTGATTTAACTTGGGTCCAGCTGATTACTCCATAAGCCTCAATGCTTTTCATATTCATAGAATCGGGTGTAATTCAGTCAAAATGTAATTGGGAATACAACAAATCAGTCAAATGCCCCCTCAATCAACTGTGGAACCCTGACACAGGGCCGGCAACAGAAATCTTGGGGCCCCATACAGTGATATCTCTGGGGCCCCCTCAGATGATGTGTATATATATATTTTATGAATGCGTAACAGAATTTGCGCTATATAAGAAACTATATATATATATATATATATATATATATATATATATATATATATATATAGAGAGAGAGAGAGAGAGAGAGAGAGATAGATACATATATATATATATATATATATATATAGCATACCTCCCAACATGACACCTTTCTTATCCATTAACCTGTTCAACACAGGTGCTGGCAATCACAAATTAACAGAAAAGTCAAGAAGCAGAGCATTGTGTCCCTCCTGGAGAGGGTCATGTTGGAAATATGTATACCTCTCCTTCCTCCCCCCTACATACCACAGTCTGCGTCTTCCTCTCTCCTTTCTCCCACACACCCCACAGTCTGTCTCTTCCCAATAACTCCATGCTCCATTCCCAGCTCCACCACCCCAGGAAGAGACTCAACTGTGCTGCACTCCCCAGACCCGAACACTGCACAGCAGACCCTACCAGAAGAGGCCAATGCAGGGCACGGGAATCCTGGCTAGCGGAGCTGCTACCATGTCCCGTAACTTCCTGCAACAGAGCAAAACCCGGAAGAGCGGATGCACACTCACTCTGCACAGTCACTGTGTGTGAGAGGCTCCTGTCACTCTGAGGATGTGGACACACTGCCTGCAGCTCGCTGCCCTATTTGGACAAGACGGCTCACATCCCTGCCGGGTACTTATCAGCCTATACTTGGGGCCCCTCTGATCCTTGGGGCCCGGTACAGTTGTACCCTGCTGTTGCCGGCCCTGCCCTGACATCACAAAGCTGAGCCCACTGTATACTGGTACAGTAAAGAAGGAGATTTGCATTTATTTCCAAGCACACATTATGGCCTACTTGTGTAAAACTCTAAATCGGGCCCTGTATTTCGGTTAGGCTCTGTATTTGACAGCTAGGCAACTGCTTAGGCCACACGCACATGAAAGGGGCAGCTGGCTCCGGCTTCTTCTACCTCATACTTTGGCCCAGGTTTATCAAGACTTGGAGAGTGATACATTTCACAGTGATAAAGTACCAATCAATCAGCGCCTCACTGTCATTTTTCAAACACATATCTACATGATAGTTAGGAGCTGATTGGCTGGTACTATATCACCGTGCAATTTAGCAGTCTTGAAGGCTTGAAAAATCTGGGCCAGAGTTCTCAGGTAGTCCTATATTCTCCTCACAATTCCTCCTTAGGGGTATATGCAATTGCGGTCGAATTCCCGAAATTGTCGA
This sequence comes from Pseudophryne corroboree, assembly GCF_028390025.1. Lineage (NCBI taxonomy): Eukaryota > Metazoa > Chordata > Amphibia > Anura > Myobatrachidae > Pseudophryne > Pseudophryne corroboree. Next base: position 53,811,037 of record NC_086455.1, read on the forward strand.
AAAACGGGACTTTTTCGCCCAAAAAAAAAATTCGACAATGCAATTCAGTACTTTCCGTCAAAAAAACTGACTTTCAAAATTTGACTTTTTGAAATTCGACATTTGTCAAATTCGACATTTCTGCAATGGTACAAATGCGGCAATTCGACAAAAGTATATTCAATTGAAGTTTGGAAATTCGACAACAGTGCTTTTAGACAGTAAATTCGTCATTTTCAATCCACCACACTTTGGTGGGTGAATCTAATAAAAAAAATTTAAAACGTGTTTTTTTTATTGGTAATAGCATATCTATTTATATTAGAAGGGATTAGGTACTTGGTTTGTCTTTTTGGGAGGCACAAGTATTATTTATATATTTTGAACCTTTTTTTTTTTTTTTTTTTTTTAGATGGAATGGTAAAATCTCGGAAAAAAATGGCGTGTGGTCCCCCCTCCAAAGCATAACCAGCCTCGGGCTGGTCTAGCCGGTCCTGGTTCTAAAAGTCCGGGGGGAAAATGGACAAGGGATCCCCCGTATTTTTAAAACCAGCACCGGGCTCTGCGCCTGGTGCTGGTGCAAAAAATACGGGGGACAAAAAGAGTAGGGGTCCCCCATATTTTTAACACCAGCATCGGGCTCCACTAGCTGGACAGATAATGCCACAGCCGGGGGTCACTTTTATACAGCGCCCTGCGGCCGTGGCATTAAATATCCAACTAGTCACCCTGGCCGGGGTACCCTGGGGGAGTGGGGACCCATTCAATCAAGGGGTGTGTCCCCCAGCCACCCAAGGGCCAGGGGTGAAGCCCGAGGCTGTCCCCCCCCCCCCCCATCCAAAGGCTGCGGATGGGGGGCTGATAGCCTTGAGAAAATGACAAGAATATTGTTTTTTCCTGTAGTACTACAAGTCCCAGCAAGCCTCCCCCGCAAGCTGGTACTTGGAGAACCACAAGTACCAGCTTGCGGGAGAAAAACGGGCCCGCTGGTACCTGTAGTACTACTGGGAAAAAAATACCCAAATAAAAACAGGAGACACACACCTTGAGAGTAAAACTTTATTGCACACCTGCCGACACACACATACTTACCTATGTTGACCCGCCGACTGCCACGTCTCCTGATCCGACGATCCGGGGTACTTGTGAATAAAATTATACTCACCTCAATCCAGTGTCCAGATATAAATCCTCGTACTTGGCAAAAAAAATAAACGAACACCCGACCAAGCCGGACTGAAAGGGGTCCCATGTTTACACATGGGACCCCTTTCCCCCGAATGCAGAGACCCCCCCCCCCCCCCGTGACTGCTGTCACAGAAAGGTCTCTTAAGCCAATCAGCGAGCGCAACGTCCTGGCACTCTGCTGATTGGCTGCACGTCTGAGCTGTCACAGCGCATCGCAAAGCCTCTCCATTATACTCAATGGTGGGAACTTTGCCGTTAGCGGTGAGGTCACCCGCGGTCAGCGGCTGACCGCGGGTAACCCCACCGCTGACGGCAAAGTTCCCACCATTGAAAGTAATGGAGGGAGCTGTGCGATGCGCTGTCTGAGCTCACACGCGCATACAGCCAATCAGGTGAGTGCAACAAAGTAGCGCTTCCTGATTGGCTGAAGGGACCTCTGTGACAGGAGTCACGTGGGGTCCCGGCATTCGGGGAAAGGGGTCCCATGTGTAAACATGGGACCCCTTTCAGTCCGCTGGTCCGGGTGTTCGTTTATTTTTTTTGCCAAGTACGAGGATTTATATCTGGACACTGGATTGAGGTGAGTATAATTTTATTCACAGGTACCCCGGATCGTCGGATCAGGAGACGTGGCAGTCGGCGGGTCAACATAGGTAAGTATGTGTGTGTCGGCAGGTGTGCAATAAAGTTTTACTCTCAAGGTGTGTGTCTCCTGTTTTTATTTGGGTATTTTTTTCCCAGTAGTACTGCAGGTACCAGCGGGCCCGTTTTCTCCCGCATGCTGGTACTTGTGGTTCTCCAAGTACTAGCTTGCGGGGGAGGCTTGCTGGGACTTGTAGTACTACAGGAAAAAACAATATTCTTTACATTTTCTCAAGGCTATCAGCCCCCCATCCGCAGCCCTTGGATGGGGGGGACAGCCTCGGGCTTCACCCCTGGCCCTTGGGTGGCTGGGGGGGGGACCCCTTGATTGAAGGGGTCCCCACTCCCCCAGGGTACCCCGGCCAGGGGTGACTAGTTGGATATTTAATGCCACGGCCGCAGGGCGCTGTATAAAAGTGACCCCCGGCTGTGGCATTATCTGTCCAGCTAGTAGAGCCCGATGCTGGTGTTAAAAATTCGGGGGACCCCTACTCTTTTTGTCCCCCGTATTTTTTGCACCAGGCGCAGAGCCCGGTGCTGGTTTTAAAAATACGGGGGATCCCCTGTCCATTTTTCCCCCGGATTTTTAGAACCAGGACCAGCTCGAAGAGCCCGAGGCTGGTTATGCTTTGGAGGGGGGACCCCACGCAATTTTTTTTCGGGGTTTTTCCCGTTTTTTAAAAATCGGAACAAAATCCGTCAAATCGGCCGTTTTTCGTCAGCAGGACTGTTGAATCCGTTTTTTATTGAATATGGTCAATTTCGGCACCCACTTGCAGAAATTAGACTGTCGAATTAAAAAACGGCCGAAAAATTGCCGCGATTCGCCGCTAATTGCATATACCCCTTAGTGTCCCTGATGTGTCCCCATCAGCTCTAGTTTAGGGTTGTACCTCTATGATGTAGGATTTTCTGACAGATTTATATTTTCACCTTCTTCATAAAAAAAATTAATGAAAATGACCCTTATTGATTTCTGCAGTAACATATGGCTTTCCACAGGATTTTATAATTTTGACACCAACCTATTGTAAATCACAGACCCATCAATGCAGCAATTAAATATTCCGCACATGTACAAGTATTAATATAAAAGTGAACAGAGGCAAAGTCCTGGCCGGTAAACACAAGGGTGCGCTGTTCTATAATTCCTTTCACCAGTAATGGTGCAAAATACTGTTGTAGATCACACAACCTTATTTCCTAGTGCAGTCCAGAAAGGGGTAGCAAAGTCTGACAGATTGCAGCAGTTCCTGGCGCACCAGCCTGCAGCACCTTTGGGAGGTTTATAAATCTCCTTCTCACCCTCACGGGGTGCTGTAGGGTTTCACAGTAATCATGAGAGACGGTGACACTTGTCATATAACTTTGAGATTACACACACTCACATAAATACACTCATACACCTACTGAAACCTTCCAAGGAACAGGTGAGATTATAGTAAAATCCCCAATCACATGGCCCTTAGTGGTTTATGAGTCCCATCTGATCAGCGTTAGCCAGACTGCACTTGCATCTCTTTCTACCTTGCCAGGAGGAGATGGTATTTCCTGTGTGTCTCATCAATGCTGCTCTGTAGTGAGGTCACTTCATCTGTGAGGGTGACACATGGAGCACAGAAACAGCGATTGCCCCTTGGGCTTGGCCGCATTCACGCACTTACTTATAAGTAACACCTCGCTGAGCTTCTCTTCTGGAGCTGTTGCCATGTTGTAGGAGAAAGGGCACAGACCAGCAATGAGAGACCTATCCAGGATTCACAACATTATTATTTTTTGCAGGTGTTACTGTAACTGTCTCCTTTTATCTAAGACCCTCCTCAGTGAGATATGGGGTAGCTGACAAGTCCCCATACCCACTGCCGCTGGCTTGGTAGATCTCTCAATAAAGCAGCCATAACCTGGCTAAACCTATGGGGGCTGGAGGCTGCTATTTGATTGGAAACAGGGGAACTGCAGCACATACCTCTTAGCCAGTGGCTCAAATTATGACAATAGCAATATTATAATACGATTACTAGAGCTGCCGCCGCAACATGCAGTTTAAGGGACAGAGCAAAACGGGTGCACATGTCCAGTGGCAGCAGCTTCTCCTACCAAGTTTGCTGTGTATGTGGATCTGACCCCTTAATCGGTGCACTGGACCAGAGAGTAGCTGCCAGAAAGAAGAGACAGGTGCCTTACCATGATGGTGGGAGAATGTGTAGAAAGTGCAGTTCTGTCTCCATACCTCCCAACATTGGGAAAGATGAAGCAGGACTCTCTTGCATGGCGCAACCAAAAAATGAGTTTTATGGTAAGAACTTACCTTTGTTAAAACTCTTTCTGCGAGGTACACTGGGCTCCACAAGGATAGACATTGGGGTGTAGAGTAGGATCTTGATCCGAGGCACCAACAGGCTCAAAAGCTTTGACTGTTCCCAAGATGCATAGCGCCGCCTCCTCTATAACCCCGCCTCCGTGCACAGGAGCTCAGTTTTTAGTTAACCAGCCCAATGCAGTAGCAGGAATAGAGACGACAACAGTTAGTAGCCACAAACACCACATTCTCACGACAGGAGAAGTGTCAGCGGCTAATGCCATACCAACCCAAAGAAGCTAAGTGCGTCAGGGTGGGCACCTTGTGGAGCCCAGTGTACCTCGCAGAAAGAGTTTTAACAAAGGTAAGTTCTTACCATAAAACTCGTTTTCTGCTGCGGGGTACACTGGGCTCCACAAGGATAGTTATTGGGGATGTCCTAAAGCAGTTCCTTATGGGAGGGGATGCACTGTAGCGGGCATAAGAACCCGGCGTCCAAAGGAAGCATCCTGGGAAGCGGCAGTATCGAAGGCATAGAACCTTATGAACGTGTTCCCTGAGGACCACGCAGCTGCCTTGCACAATTGTTCAAGGGTCGCATCACGGCGGGCCGCCCAAGAAGGTCCAACGGACCGAGTAGAATGTGCCGTAATGTGAGCAGGAGCTGACAGACCAGCCGTCACATAAGCATGTGCAATCACCATTCTAATCCATCTGGCCAAAGTCTGCTTGTGAGCAGGCCAGCCCCGTTTGTAAAACCCAATCAGAATAAAGAGAGAATCAGATTTCCTAATAGAAGCAGTTCTCTTCACATAGATACGGAGAGCCCGTACCACATCCAAAGACCGCTCTTTGGGAGACAGATAAGGAGAGACAAGGGCCGGAACCACAATCTCCTGATTAAGGTGGAACGAAGAAACCACCTTAGGCAAATAACCAGGACGAGTCCTAAGAACCGCCCAGTCACGGTGAAATATCAGATATGGGGAACTACAAGACAAGGCACCCAAATCCAACACTCTTCTAGCTGAGGCAATAGCCAACAGAAACACCACCTTAAGTGAAAGCCACTTAAGATCAGCTGAACCAAGAGGTTCAAACGGAGACTGTTGTAACGCCTCCAAAACCACCGACAAGTCCCAAGGAGCCACAGGCGGGACATAGGGAGGTTGGATACGCAACACACCCTGAGTAAAGGTATGCACATCAGGTAAGGTCGCAATCTTTCTCTGAAACCACACCGACAAGGCAGATATTTGAACCTTGAGGGAGGCCAGACGCAGGCCTAAGTCCAGGCCCTGCTGAAGAAAAGCCAACAACTTGGCTGTACTAAACTTGGAAGTGTCATAATTGTTAGATGCGCACCAAAGTAAGAATGCCAGACCCTATGGTAAATCCGGGCAGAAGCCGGTTTCCGGGCCCGCAACATAGTTTGAATGACTGCCTCAGAAAACCCTTTAGCCCTCAAGACGGAAGCTTCAAGAGCCACGCCATCAAAGACAGCTGCGCTAGGTTATGGTAGACACTGGGGCCCTGAACGAGGAGGTCTGAATAACCCTGGGCAGGAGTGACACCGGAGGTAACACTTACGGCAGCCGAAACCTCCACGGCACCGCCAGCGCATCCACGAATGCTGCTTGAGGATCCCTTGTCCTTGCTCCGAAGACCGGAACCTTGTGATTGTGTCGAGACGCCATCAGATCCACGTCTGGAAGGCCCCACTTTTCCACTAGGAGTTGAAACACTTCTGGATGGAGGCCCCACTCTCCGGCGTGTACGTCCTGACGACTGAGAAAGTCCGCTTCCCAATTCAGAACTCCCGGAATGAATATTGCGGATATGGCCGGTAGATGGCGTTCCGCCCATTGCAGAATCCGTGAGACTTCCTTCATTGCCAAACGGCTTCGAGTGCCGCCTTGATGATTTATGTAAGCCACTGTGGTGGCGTTGTCCGACTGTACTTGAACAGGACAGTTCTGAATTAAATGCTGGGCCAAGTTCAACGAGTTGAAGACCGCCCGCAATTCCAGAATGTTGATCGGGAGGAGAGATTCCTCCTTGGTCCACCGACCCTGAAGGGAGTGTTGCTCCAGCACCGCGCCCCAAACCCTTAGACTAGCATCTGCCGTCAACAGTACCCAGTCGGATATCCAGAAGGGACGGCCCCTGCACAATCATTGGTCCTGGAGCCACCAGTGCAGCGACAGACGGACCTCCGGAGTCAATGAGATCATGTGAGACCTGATCCGGTGAGGCAGGCCGTCCCACTTGGCCAGAATCAGCCTCTGGAGGGGGCGAGAATGGAATTGAGCATACTCCACCATGTCGAATGCTGACAGCATGAGGCCCAGCACCTGCATTGCCGAATGTATCGACACTTGCGGACGAGAAAGGAAGCAACGAATCCTGTCCTGAAGCTTCAGGACTTTCTCCGGAGACAAGAACAACCGCTGGTTGTGAGTGTCCAATAGCGCTCCCTGGTGTACCATGCTCTGAGCAGGGACCAGGGAGGATTTCTTCCAGTTGATGGGCTTGCAGAAACCGGACAGTCATATCCAGATGACGCAGGAGAAGTTCTGGGGAATTTGCCAGGATCAACAAGTCGTCCAGATACGGCAGGATCCTGACCCCTTGACGGCGGAGTACCACCGTCATCACCGCCATAACTTTGGTGAAGACTCGTGGTGCCGTAGTTAAACCAAAAGATAACGCCCGAAACTGGTAATGTAGGTTGCCAATCGCACACCTCAGGTATTGCTGATGCGACACTGCTATCGGAATATGCAGGTAAGCATCTTGTATATCCAGGGAGACCATATAATCCCCAGGTTCCAAGGCCAGAACTATAGAGCGAAGGGTTTCCATACGGAACTTGGAAACTTTCACAAACCTGTTCAATGCCTTGAGATTGAGGACCGGGAGGACCCATTCGGTTTCGGGACTAGAAACAGCGGAGAATAGTACCCCCGGCCTCTCTGAGCAAGAGGCACCTGTACTACCACTCCTGTATCTAGGAAGGTCTGTACCACCGAGGTGTAGAGTGTTTGCCTTTGTCTGGTCCAAAGGGACGTCTGTCAGGCAAAATCGATGAGGGGGACGGTTTTTGAAGGCTATGGTGTAACCTCGAGTGACGACTTCCCGTACCCAGGTAGCTGAAGTGGTCTTCAACCATTCCTCGGTATACCCTAGAAGCCGGCCCCCCACCCTGGGATCCCCCTGGGGGAAGCCCGCCCCGCCATGCGGCAGGCTTATCGGTCTTGGAAGCTGGCTGACGGGCAGCCCAGGCACTTTTGGGCTTTGGCTTACCAGGTTTGGAAGTGCGGGCCTGCTTGTGGTACGCCTGACCTTTTGCTTTACCTGAAGGACGAAAGGGGCGAAAGGAAGTACCTTTAGCCTTCGACACAGAAGGAGCGGTACTTGGCAGACAGGCAGTTTTGGCAGTAGCCAAGTCAGCCACTATCTTATTTAAGTCCTCCCCAAACAGAATATGTCCCTTAAAAGGGAGTACCTCCAGGGTTTTTCTAGAGTCCAGATCCACAGACCAGGATCTCAGCCACAATATCCAGCGAGCCAGGACTGACGTAGTAGAGGCCTTGGCTGTTAGAATACCAGCATCAGAAGCCGCCTCTTTAATATAGTGAGAAGCTGTGACAATATATGACAAGCACTGTCTAGCATGGTCAGAAGAGATTTCAGCTTCTAACTCCAAGGCCCATGCTTCAATAGCCTCTGCAGCCGATGTTGCTGCAATAGTGGGCCTTTGTGCAACACCCGTGAGGGTGTAAATCGCTTTCAGACAACCCTCCACACGTTGACAACCCTCCACACGTTTATCCGTAGGCTCTTTTAGAGACGTGACGGTAGTGACAGGTAGAGCTGGGGAAACCACCATCCTAGCCACATGCGAGTCCACTGGAGGAGGCGTTTCCCAATTTTTAGACAGCTCTGGCTAGAGATGTGTAGCTCACTCTTGAGCCGCTCTTTTGAGCCGGCTCTACTAAGTGAGCCGTGAGCCGTTTCAAGTGAGCAGCGGTTCTTCAGCGACGGTTCACCTGTGTCAGCTCCCTCTGTCTGTGTGTAACTGTAATGAGATGATTCATGACTCATGAGAAGAAGTGACTCGCTCCCGGCTCCAGGCAGGAAGTGGAACAGAGCCGGCGCAGTGAGCGGCGGTTCATCACTGAGTCAGTGTATGTGAAGAATTGCTCACTGCGCCGGCTCTGTTCTCTAATTCCTGCCTGGAGCCGGGAACGAGTCAGTTCTTCTCATGAGTCATGAATCATCTCATTACAGTAAAGGCCCGTACACACTGGCCGATATATTGCGGGACTGTCGGCCAGTGTGTACGGCCGATACGTCTGTGATCTCCGTCATTCACAGACGTATCGCGTCGGCCGCGCAGCACAGCCGATGGCCAATATATCTACCGATATATTGGCGCGTCGCTGTGTGTGTACAGACCGCCCGTACACATGCTGCGGCGACCGGCGGTGATTGACAGCTGAACTGGGCTGGCGTGTACACACGCCCGCCCAGTTCATGACGTCAGTCCCCGACGGATCGGGCAGTGTGTATGCTCAACACACTGTCCGATCCGTCCATAGATATATCTGCAGATCAATTGATCTGCAGATATATCTATTAGTGTGTACCCACCTTTACACACAGACACAGGTGAATCGCCGCTCACGTGGAGTCTGTTATTTATTGCAGGTGTGTAATTATAAGTATATGTATGTGTGCTTTCCTTTTTTTTTTTAAAGAGAGGATGTGTAAAGGGCGGCTCTTTATTTTCCTCCCCTGGAGAAGAGGGGCAGGGGATGGTAATGTGGGTGCTGCTGCACGAATACCAATATTAATGTAATTAGTGAGCCGTGAGCCATGAGCCGTTCAAAAGAACCGTCTCTTTTCGATGAGCTGAGCCGCTCATGGAAAAGAGCCGAGTTGCCCATCTCTAGCTGTGGCGCGAGGGGATATCGAGCCAGCATCTTCTTTTGAGGCACAAGCTTCTTTCCTGGATTTCCCCAGGATTCCTGAGGTATTTCCACTAGGTGGTCAGAATGAGGTAAAACTTGTTTAACCACCTTCTGACGCTTGAACCTATCTGGTTTCTTAGGAGGGACGGATGGCTCGGGTTCATCCGTAATCTGTAGAATCAACTTAATAGCCTCCAAAAGATCAGGAACATCCACATGTGAACTACCCTCCCCATCAGCCGTATCTGTGTCAGAATCTGTGGGGTCAGTGTAAGCGCCATCTTCATCAGACGAGGTGTCAGAGACAGCAGTGGATTGTGAGGAGGTTAGAGCTCGCTTAGAGGACCCCTTGGTCTTAGACGAGCGAATGTCAGACTTTTTAGTAGTCAAGGACTGGTTCAATGTCTTCAGTTGAGCAGACAAATTATCTGCCCACGGTGGGTTAGCCGCGGGGACCACATACGGTTGAACCGCCATAGGAGGTTCCATAGGGGGCGTTAGTTTAGTAACTAGCGTATGCAGAAGTGTGGAGAAAGTGGCCCACGGCGGGTCATTATGGACCCCCGTTGCCACAGTCCCACTGAGCCCCCAGAACCAGAGCCCGCAGCTGCTATATTCTCCTCATAGGGATCTGTGGCATCAGCAACACCGGCAGTGTGTTCAGACCCAGAACCGTTACCCTCAGAAGCAGACATGATATAACTTGCAGTATCAGGTAACACAGTACAATTGTCAGCAGCACAATACCCCTTGCCTAAACCCCTGCGCGGTGTAGTCAGCACAAGCAGAGATACAGGAGAGATATGGTGACTAAAATCACATAGAAAAATACAATTAAGAGTATATATTGTGAATATCCTATATTATATTATTATAAACCTGACGCACCAAGCCCCCTCAGGTTATAGGATATAGGGACAGCAAGTTGAGTGAGAGACACGAAAGAAAATCACCCAGCAAGCTAATGCACACACATATAGTCACAGTTATACAATGCAGAGGTTATTACCAACAATAATACTGCACTGGACTAGCTTATATATATAGCTATGTAGTCAATAGATATAACACTGCACAGTAAGAACTGGATGTATATCCCAGGGTACTTGTACCAGAGAACCCTGACTAAATGCACTCTTTCTTAACTATCACTGTCTAAATGACATGTAGAATACTTAAGTGTCATGTAAAGTCACAGCGCTGACTACCAGGCGGCTTTACAAAGGAGGATTTGCCCAAGCAGTCCCAGGAACAGTGTAGCTGAGAGAAATGGCGCCCACACACTGACAGGGAGTGAGGGAGAGACAGATATGCAGCTCCAGGGCGGGAACATTTACTGGAAATGGTGCCCTGGGGCTGGGGGAGGGGCTCCAGGTCTAAGCCTTATCCCCTCTGCTGGCAAAACCACCTGGTACTGCGGGCTACAAATAAAAAAGGTTTAAAGAGAAAACCTGACCTGCACCCATGCCCTGGTGATCTAGTGGGATCGCCTGTACTGCCACAGTGTCCAGCGCGTGCGGCCCGCCTCCCACTGGCCTGACCAGAAGAAAACCGGAGCCTCCCGCTGTAGTTACCCGGCAACCAGGGCACAGGAGTGTACAGCGCCGCTGGGGAGAAATGGAGCTGCAGCAGTGAATGTCACTAAACATGTACACACTGCTGCAGCCCTTGAAGTCTTCACTTTTCTTCATTAAAAAAGCTCTTCTTAGGGCTGCCCGGAGCAGCCACTCTGTTATGTGCCTGCTATCTGCAGCACCAACTACAAAACTGAGCTTGTGTGCAGGGAGGCGGGGTTATATAGGAGGCGGCGCTATGCATCTTGGAAACAGTCAAAGCTTTTGAGCATGTTGGTGCCTCGGATCAAGATCCTACTCTACACCCCAATGTCTATCCTTGTGGAGCCCAGTGTACCCCGCAGCAGAAACAGGTGTGTCCTATAGAAAAGGGGGCATGGCTTTTCAACCAGGAGCCACGCCCCCGTTTGCATCACTGTTGGGGCATGGCCAGCGCTCAGTTAGCAGCTGGCCATGCCCCCAGTCCCTGTCTCTCGTGAATAGCGTATACACTGCGCATGCACATTTTGAATGTCGGTGGGATTGGGGGGTCGCATTTTTTTTATGTTTGCACTGGGAGCCAAATTGTCTAGTAACAGCCCTGCCCCTTCTAGAAATACTCTGGTTTGCCCCTGTGTATCGGAGATATCTTCTTTGAATTGCAGAACTGGCCTGTGATTATATATCAAATCACACATACTCCCCCCTGCTACGGTGCTACAAGACATTTATATTACACGTATCCCTCATTTCCTCTTGCAGAGCATCCTGTCCCCCCCCCCCCCTCCACCGTCCTTTTTCAACAGTGTGTGCTCTCTCTGCTCTCAGCTACACGGCAACAGGAAGATTTACAGCAGCAGCGCCGAGCAGTCCGAGGCTGTGTAGTCATGTGACTGCAGCAATCACATGACTGGTTCAACAGTGAAAGTAGAGTAACAGAACTTATAGCGAAGAACTAGCAGTAGCTACAGTACTGCCATGTCTCCTGTGTGGGCTCTGGCTGTTCTCTGTCTTCTCCGACCCGCTCTGGGAACCAACGGGACCCGTCCCAATATCGTTCTGCTGCTGATGGATGATGTGAGTGCACAGGGAGGGCTGGTGTGCTTGTCAGTCTGATAACTTCTTCCTGCTTGTGCGTTCTGAGCATCAGAGCTTACACCTATGTAACAGTATATTGCAGTACACGCCTTTGTGTTTATGTATTGTTACTGTGTAGGCTTTCACACCAGTGCGTTTGCATGTACTAGTTAACACTAATTCAGAGTACATGGGGCTCTAGTGGTTCACTTTTGGAGCTCAGCGGTGCAAAATGTGACTTTGGTGTGTATACAGGTATGGTTGCGTCTATATTCTCTTCGCGCTAAGGACCTTTCCCATAACCCCCTGGGTCCATGTCACAATCTATTTGGAATAGAAAAGTGTGGCGAGCGGAGCGAGACACCGAGCCCGATGCGTGGCGAGCGAAGCAATGCTGCATAGAAAAAAAAAATACCCTAAACGAACGGAGAACGAAGGAAACATTTAGGAGCTGTAAGGGCGGAAGTTGTCTCCTGCCCACTCGTTTTGTCACGTCCAGGTCCTTTGCACGAAGGCAACATAGACACAACCATACAGGTATATGGGATACAGACGGTCTTAGGTTGACCACACTTAGGGGGACATTTAGTAAGCAGTGATAAGAGCGGACAAGTGAGCCAGTGGAGAAGTGCCCATGGCAATCAATCAGCAGCTCTGTATCATTTTATATTATGCAAATTATAGATGTTACTTCAGTGCTGATTGGTTGCCATGGGCAACTTCTCCACTGGCTCACTTCTCAGCTCTTATCACTGCTGAGTATATGTCCCCCCTAGTTCAACAGTCATTAGGTTGACCACTATTGGTCGACATGGTCATTAGGTCGACATGGAAAAATGTCGACATGAGTTTTTCACAAAAATTTTTTCTTCATTTTTTTTAACTATTTCATACGTTTTTACTTTATGATCCACGTGGACTATGATTGGGAATAGTAACCTGTGTCGAGCGCAGCGGTAGCACAGCGAGGCACCTTCGCTAGCCATGCGTGTGGACACAATGCACTAATTGGGGTTCCCCGTCACTTTATGAAGAAAACGACACCAAAAAAAGTAAAAAAAAACTAATGTCAACCTTTTTCCATGTCGATATTTCCAGTCATGGGGTAGATCATTGGTGGCTATGACCCATGGTTTTAAAACACCAATAAAAATACACCAGCATTTAATCTTATTACAGTTGTAAAACCATCGGTACCATAATCGATGGCTTTGAGAACACGTTTCCAAGTAAATCTACACTCTGTCTCAAAATAAAAGCTTTTCTCTATCGTCCTAAGTGGATGCTGGGGTTCCTGAAAGGACCATGGGGAATAGCGGCTCCGCAGGAGACAGGGCACAAAAAAGTAAAGCTTTTACCAGATCAGGTGGTGTGCACTGGCTCCTCCCCCTATGACCCTCCTCCAGACTCCAGTTAGATTTTGTGCCCGAACGAGAAGGGTGCAATCTAGGTGGCTCTCCTAAAGAGCTGCTTAGAGAAAGTTTAGCTTAGGTTTTTTACTTTACAGTGAGTCCTGCTGGCAACAGGATCACTGCAACGAGGGACTTAGGGGAGAAGTAGTGAACTCACCTGCGTGCAGAGTGGATTTGCTGCTTGGCTACTGGACACTAGCTCCAGAGGGACGATCACAGGTACAGCCTGGATGGTCACCGGAGCCGCGCCGCCGGCCCCCTTGCAGACGCTGAAGAGAGAAGAGGTCCAAAATCGGCGGCTGAAGACTCCTGAGTCTTCATAAAGGTAGCGCACAGCACTGCAGCTGTGCGCCATTTTCCTCTCAGCACACTTCACACAACAGTCACTGAGGGTGCAGAGCGCTGGGGGGGGCGCTCTGAGAGGCAAATAAAAACCTTATTAGAGGCAAAAAATACCTCACATATAGCCCACAGAGGCTATATGGAGATATTTAACCCCTGCCTAACTTCAAAAATAGCGGGAGACGAGCCCGCCGAAAAAGGGGCGGGGCCTATCTCCTCAGCACACAGCGCCATTTTCTCTCACAGAAAAGCTGGAGAGAAGGCTCCCAGGCTCTCCCCTGCACTGCACTACAGAAACAGGGTTAAAACAGAGAGAGGGGGCACTGATTTTGGCGATATTGTATATATATAAAAGATGCTATAAGGGAGAAACACTTATATAAGGTTGTCCCTATATAATTATAGCGTTTTTGGTGTGTGCTGGCAGACTCTCCCTCTGTCTCCCCAAAGGGCTAGTGGGTCCTGTCCTCTGTCAGAGCATTCCCGGTGTGTGTGCTGTGTGTCGGTACGTGTGTGTCGACATGTATGAGGACGATGTTGGTGAGGAGGCGGAGAAATTGCCTGTAATGGTGATGTCACTCTCTAGGGAGTCGACACCGGAATGGATGGCTTATTTAGAGAATTACGTGAGAATGTCAACACGCTGCAAGGTCGGTTGACGACATGAGACGGCCGACAATCTATTAGGACCGGTCCAGGCGTCTCAGAAACACCGTCAGGGGTTTTAAAAACGCCCATTTACCTCAGTCGGTCGACACAGACACAGACACGGACACTGAATACAGTGTCGACGGTGAATAAACAAACGTATTTCTCATTAGGGCCACACGTTAAGGGCAATGAAGGAGGTGTTACGTGTTTCTGATACTACAAGTACCACAAGAAAGGGTATTATGTGGGAGTGAAAAAACTACCTGTAGTTTTTCCTGAATCAGATAAAATAAAATGAAGTGTGTGATGATGCGTAGGGTTACCCCGATAGCAAATATTGGCGTTATACCCTTTCCCGCCAGAAATTAGGGTACGTTGGGAAACACCCCTTAGGGTGATAAGGCGCTCACACGCTTATCAAGTGGCGTTACCGTCTCCAGATACGGCCGCCCTCAAGGAGCCAGCTGATAGGAAGCTGGAAAAATATCCTAAAAAGTATATACACACATACGGTGGTTATACTGCGACCAGCGATCGCCATCAGCCTGGAGATGCAGTGCTGGGTTGGCTTGGTCGGATTCCCTGACTGAAAATATTTTATTCATGTAGAGCATTTAATAGGATGCATTCTATATATATGTATGTGAGATGCACAGAGGGATATTTGCTCTCTGGCATCAAGATAAGTGCGTTGTCCATATCTCCCAGAAGATGTCAGGGACACGACAGTGGTCAGGTGATACAGATCCCATACGGCAGATGGAAGTATTGCTGTATAAAGGGAAGGAGTTATTTGGGGGTCGGTCCATCGGACCTGGGGACCACAGCAACAGCTGGGAAATCCAACCTTTTTTACCCCAAGTTACATCTCAGCTAAAAAAGACACCGTCTTTTCAGCCTCAATCTTTCCTTTCCCATGAGGGCATGCAGGCAAAAGGCCAGTCATATCTGCCCAGACATAGAGGTAAGGGAAGTAGACTGCAGCAGGCAGCCCTTTCCCAGGAAAAGAAGCCCTCCACCGCGTCTGCCAAGTCCTCAGCATGACGCTGGGGCCGTGCAAGCGGACTCAAGGTGGGGGGGTAGTCTCAAGAGTCTCAGGGCGCAGTGGGATCACTCGCAAGTTGACCCCTAGATCGTACGAGTATTATCCCAGGGGTAAAGATTGGAGAGTCGAGACATTTTCTCCTCGCAGGTTCCTGAAGTCTGCTTTACCAACGGCTCCCTCCGACAGGGAGGCAGCATTGGTAAAAATTCACAAGCTGTATATCCAGCAGGTGATAATCAAAGTACCCCTCCTACGACAAGGAAAAGGGTATTATTTTTCCACACTATATTGTGGTACTGAAGCCAGACGGCTTGGTGACACATAGTCTAAATCTAAAATGTTTTGAACACTTACATAAAAGGTTCAAATCGAGATAAAGTCACTCAGAGCAGTGATAGCGAACCGGAAAAAAGGGGACTATATGGTGTCCCTGGACATCAAGGATTACCTCCATGTCCAAATTTTGTCCTTCTCATCAAGGGTACCTCTGGTTCGTGGTACAGAACTGTCAATATCAGTTTCAGACGATGCCGTTTGAATTATCCACGGCACCCCGGGCCTTTTTACCAAGGTAATGGCCGAAAAGATGTTTCTTCAAAGAAAAAAGGCATCTAAATTATCCCTTACTTGCACGACCTAAAAAGGGCAAGTTCCAGAGAACAGTTGGAGGTCGGAAGAGCACTATCTAAAGTAGTTCTTCGACGGCACGACTGGATTCTAAATATTCCAAGAATCGCAGCTGTTTTCCGACGATACGTCTGCTGTTCCTAGGGATGATTCTGGACACGGTTCAGAAAAAGGTTTTTCTTCCCGAGGAAAAAGCCAAGGAGTTATCCGACCTGTCAGGAACCTCCTAAAACCAGGAAAGGTGTCTGTACATCAATGCACAAGAGTCCTGGGAAAAATGGTGGCTTTTTACGAAGCAATTCCATTCGGCAGATTCCATGCAAGAATTTTCCAAAGGGATCTGTTGGACAAATGGTCAGGGTCGCATCCTCAGATGCACCTGCGAATAACCCTGTCGCCAAGGACAAGGGTATATCTTCTGTGGTGGTTGCAAAAGGCTCATCTATTGGAGGGCCGCAGATTCGGCATACAGGATTTGATCCTGGTGACCACGGACGCCAGCCTGAGAGGTTGGGGAGCAGTCACACAAGGAAGAAACTTCCAGGGGGTATGGACGAACCTGGAAAAGTCTCTTCACATAAACATTCTGGTACTAAGAGCAATCTAAAATGCTCTAAGCCAGGCGGAACCACTCCTGCAAGGAAAACCGGTGTTGATTCAGTCGGACAACATCACGGCGGTCGCCCATGTAAACAGACAGGGCGGCACAAGAAGCAGGAGTGCAATGGCAGAAGCTGCCAAGATTCTTCGCTGGGCGGAGAATCACGTAATAGCACTGTCAGCAGTGTTCTTCCCGGGCGTGGACAACTGGGAAGCAGACTTCCTCAGCAGACACGATATTCACCCGGGAGAGGGGGGTCTTCATCCAGAAGTCTTCCACATGCTAATAAACTGTTGGGAAAGACCAATGGTAGACATGATGGCGTCTCGCCTCAACAAGAAATTGGACAAGTATTGCGCCAGGTCAAGAGATCCACAGGCAATAGCTGTGGACGCACTGGTAACACCTTGGGTGTACAAATCAGTATATGTGTTTCCTCCTCTGCCTCTCATACCAAAGGTATTGAAGATTATACGGTGAGGAGGAGTAAGAACAATACTAGTGGCTCCGGATTGGCCAAGAAGGACTTGGTACCCGGAACTTCAAGAGTTGGTCACGGACGACCCGTGCCCTCTACTTCTGAGAAGGGACCTGCTACAACAGGGTCCCTGTCTCTTTCAAGACTTACCGCGGCTGCGTTTGACGGCATGGCGGTTGAACGCCAGATCCTAAAAGGGAAAGGCATTCCAGAAGAAGTCATTCCTACCTTGATTAAGGCAAGGAAGGAAGTCACCGCGAAACATTATCACCGCATTTGGCGAAAATATGTCGCGTGGTGCGAGGATCGGAGTGTTCCGACGGAGGAATTTCAACTGGGTCGTTTCCTACATTTCCTACAATCAGGATTGTCTATGGGTCTCAAATTGAGATCTATTAAGGTTCAAATTTCGGCCCTGTCAATATTCTTCCAAAAAGAATTGGCCTCAGTTCCTGAGGTACAGACTTTTGTTAAAGGAGTACTGCATATACAGCCTCCTGTGGTGCCTCCGGTGGCACCGTGGGATCTAAATGTAGTTTTAGATTTCCTCAAATCCCATTGGTTTGAACCATTGAAAAAGGTGGATTTTAAATATCTCACATGGAAAGTGACTATGTTACTGGCCCTGGCTTCCGCCAGGAGAGTATCTGAATTGGCGGCTTTATCTTATAAAAGCCCTTATCTAATCTTCCATTCGGATAGGGCAGAACTGAGGACTCGTCCGCATTTTCTCCCTAAGGTGGTATCAGCGTTTCACCTGAACCAACCTATTGTGGTGCCTGCGGCCACTGGCGACTTGGAGGACTCCAAGTTGTTGGACGTTGTCAGAGCCTTAAAAATATACATTTCAAGGACGGCTGAAGTCAGAAAATCTGACTCGCTGTTGATACTATATGCACCCAACAAGTTGGGTGCCCCTGCTTCTAAGCAGACGATTGCTCGTTGGATTTGTAACACAATTCAACTTGCTCATTCTGTGGCAGGCCTGCCACAGCCTAAATCTGTTAAGGCCCATTCCACAAGGAAGGTGGGCTCATCTTGGGCGGCTGCCCGAGGGGTCTCGGCATTACAATTCTGCCGAGCAGCTACGTGGTCGGGGGAAAACACGTTTGTAAAATTCTACAAATTTGATACCCTGGCAAAAGAGGACTTGGAATTCTCTCATTCGGTGCTGCAGAGTCATCCGCACTCTCCCGCCCGTTTGGGAGCTTTGGTATAATCCCCATGGTCCTTTCAGGAACCCCAGCATCCACTTAGGACGATAGAGAAAATAAGAATTTACTTACCGATAATTCTATTTCTCGGAGTCCGTAGTGGATGCTGGGCGCCCATCCCAAGTGCGGATTATCTGCAATACTGTACATAGTTATTGTTAACAAATTCGGGTTATATTGTTAAGGAGCCATCTTTAAGAGGCTCTTTCTGTTATCATACTGTTAACTGGGTTTAGATCACAAGTTGTACGGTGTGATTGGTGTGGCTGGTATGAGTCTTACCCGGGATTCAAATTGCCTCCCTTATTGTGTACGCTCGTCCGGGCACAGTACCTAACTGGAGTCTGGAGGAGGGTCATAGGGGGAGGAGCCAGTGCACACCACCTGATCTGGTAAAAGCTTTACTTTTTTGTGCCCTGTCTCCTGCGGAGCCGCTATTCCCCATGGTCCTTTCAGGAACCCCAGCATCCACTACGGACTCCGAGAAATAGAATTATCGGTAAGTAAATTCTTATTTTCTCTGACGTCCTAGTGGATGCTGGGAACTCCGTAAGGACCATGGGGAATAGCGGCTCCGCAGGAGACTGGGCACAAAAGTAAAGCTTTAGGACTACCTGGTGTGCACTGGCTCCTCCCCCTATGACCCTCCTCCAAGCCTCAGTTAGATTTTTGTGCCCGGCCGAGAAGGGTGCACACTAGGGGCTCTCCTGAGCTTCTTAGTGAAAGTTTAGTTTTAGCTTTTTTTATTTTTAGTGAGACCTGCTGGCAACAGGCTCACTGCATCGAGGGACTAAGGGGAGAAGAAGCGAACTCACCTGCGTGCAGAGTGGATTGGGCTTCTTAGGCTACTGGACACCATTAGCTCCAGAGGGACCGAACACAGGTCCAGCCTCGGAGCTCGGTCCCAGAGCCGCGCCGCCGGCCCCCTTACAGAGCCAGAAGCAAGAAGAGGTCCGGAAAAATCGGCGGCAGAAGACATCAGTCTTCAACAAGGTAGCGCACAGCACTGCAGCTGTGCGCCATTGTTACTCAGGCACACTTCACACTTCGGTCACTGAGGGTGCAGGGCGCTAGGGGGGGGGCGCCCTGAGCAGCAATGTAAACACCTTGGCTGGCATAAATACACCACATATAACCCCCAGGGCTATATGGATGTATTTTAACCCCTGCCAGAACTCACCAAAAAGCGGGAGAAAAGGCCGCCGAGAAGGGGGCGGAGCCTATCTCCTCAGCACACGGGCGCCATTTTCCATCACAGCTCCGCTGGAAGGACGTCTCCCTGACTCTCCCCTGCAGTCCTGCACTACAGAAAAGGGTAAAAAAGAGAGGGGGGCACTAATTTGGCGCAGTTTTGATACTAACAGCAGCTATAAAGGGAAAAGCACATTTTATAGTGGTATTCCTGTCTATATATAGCGCTCTGGTGTGTGCTGGCATACTCTCCCTCTGTCTCCCCAAAGGGCTAGTGGGGTCCTGTCCTCTATCAGAGCATTCCCTGTGTGTGTGCGGTGTGTCGGTACGATTGTGTCGACATGTTTGAGGAGGAAAATGAGATGGAGGCGGAGCAATTGCCTATTATAGAGTTGTCACCCCCTAGGGAGTCGACATCTGAGTGGATGAGCTTATGGAAGGAATTGCGTGACAGTGTCAGCTCTTTACGACAGACAGTTGACGACATGAGACAGCCGGCTACTCAGCTTGTGCCTGTCCAGGGGTCTCAAACGCCATCAGGGGCTTTAAAACGCCCGTTACCTCAAATCACAGACACGGATACTGACTCCAGTGTCGATGATGAGGAGTCAAACGTGACTTCCACTAGGGCCACACGTTACATGATTGAAGCAATTAAAAATGTATTGCATATCTCTGATAATACAAGTACCACTAAAAAGGGTATTATGTTTGGTGAGAAAAAACTGCCTGTAGTTTTTCCTGTATCCGAGGAATTAAATGAAGTGTGTGATGAGGCGTGGGTTTCCCCCGATAAAAAACTGATAATTCCTAAAAGGTTATTGGCATCGTACCCTTTCCCGCCAGAGGATAGGGCACGTTGGGAAACACCCCCTAGGGTGGATAAAGCGCTCACACGCTTGTCTAAACAGGTAGCACTACCCTCTCCTGATACGGCCGCCCTAAAGGAACCTGCCGATAGAAAGCTGGAGAATATCCTAAAATGTATATACACTCACACGGGTGTTATACTGCGACCAGCAATCGCCTCAGCCTGGATGTGCAGTGCGGGCCTGGCGTGGTCGGATTCCCTGACTGAAAATATTGATACCCTAGATAGGGACAGTATATTACTGACTATAGAGCATTTGAAGGATGCATTTCTATATATGCGTGATGCACAGAGGGATATTTGCCGACTGGCATCAAGAGTTAGCGCGCTGTCCATTTCTGCAAGAAGAGGTTTATGGACGCGGCAGTGGTCAGGTGATGCAGATTCTAAAAGGCACATGGAAGTATTGCCTTATAAGGGGGAGGAGTTATTTGGGGTAGGTCTATCAGACCTGGTAGCCACGGCAACTGCTGGAAAATCCACATTTTCTCTAACGTCCTAAGTGGATGCTGGGGACTCCGTCAGGACCATGGGGAATAGCGGCTCCGCAGGAGACAGGGCACAAAAATAAAGCTTTAGGATTAGGTGGTGTGTACTGGCTCCTCCCCCTATGACCCTCCTCCAAGCCTCAGTTAGGTTTTTGTGCCCGTCCGAGCAGGGTGCAATCTAGGTGGCTCTCCTAAAGAGCTGCTTAAAAAAAGTTTTTAGGTTTTTTATTTTCAGTGAGTCCTGCTGGCAACAGGCTCACTGCATCGAGGGACTTAGGGGAGAGAATTTCAACTCACTTGCGTGCAGGATGGATTGGATTCTTAGGCTACTGGACACCATTAGCTCCAGAGGGAGTCGAAACACAGGTCTCACCCTGGGGTTCGTCCCGGAGCCGCGCCGCCGACCCCCCTTACAGATGCTGAAGATTGAAGGTCCGGAAACAGGCGGCAGAAGGCTCTTCAGTCTTCATGAAGGTAGCGCACAGCACTGCAGCTGTGCGCCATTGTTGTCACACACTTCACACCAAGCGGTCACGGAGGGTGCAGGGCGCTGCTGGGGGCGCCCTGGGCAGCAATATTTAATACCTTTATGGCAAAAGAATACATCACATATAGCCATTGAGGCTATATGTATGTATTTAACCCATGCCAGATATCTAAAACTCCGGGAGAAAAGCCCGCCGAAATAGGGGGCGGGGCTTATTCTCCTCAGCACACAGCGCCATTTTCCTGCTCAGCTCCGCTGTGAGGAAGGCTCCCAGGACTCTCCCCTGCACTGCACTACAGAAACAGGGTAAAACAGAGAGGGGGGGCATTTTTTGGCGATATTTTGATATATTTAAGCTGCTATAAGGAACAACACTTATATAAGGTTGTTCCCATATATATTATAGCGCTTGGGTGTGTGCTGGCAAACTCTCCCTCTGTCTCCCCAAAGGGCTAGTGGGGTCCTGTCTTCGATAAGAGCATTCCCTGTGTGTCGGTACGTGTGTGTCGACATGTATGAGGACGATGTTGGTGTGGAGGCAGAGCAATTGCCGATAATGGTGGTCACCCCCCAGGGAGTCGACACCGGAATGGATGGCTTTGTTTATGGAATTGCGTGATAATGTCAGCACATTACAAAAATCAGTTGACGACATGAGACGGCCGGCAAACCAGTTAGTACCTGCCCAGGCGTCTCAGACACCGTCAGGGGCTGTAAAGCGCCCTTTACCTCAGTCGGTCGACACAGACCCAGACACAGACACTGAATCTAGTGTCGACGGTGATGAAACAAACGTATTTTCAAGTAGGGCCACACGTTATATGATCACGGCAATGAAGGAGGCTTTGCATATCTCTGATACTGCAAGTACCACAAAAAGGGGTATTATGTGGGGGGTGAAAAAACTACCTGTAGTTTTTCCTGAATCAGAGGAATTAAATGATGTATGTGATGAAGCGTGGGTTAACCCAGATAGAAAAGTGCTAATTTCAAAAAAGTTATTAGCATTATACCCTTTCCCGCCAGAGGTTAGGGCGCGCTGGGAAACACCCCCTAGGGTGGATAAGGCGCTCACACGCTTATCAAAACAAGTGGCGTTACCGTCTCCTGATACGGCCGCCCTCAGGGATCCAGCTGATAGGAGACTGGAAACTACCCTAAAAAGTATATACACACATACTGGTGTTATACTGCGACCAGCCATCGCCTCAGCCTGGATGTGCAGTGCTGGGGTCGTCTGGTTGGATTCCCTGACTGAAAATATTGATACCCTGGATAGGGACAGTATTTTATTGACTATAGAGCAATTAAAGGATGCTTTCCTTTATATGCGAGATGCTCAGAGAGATATTTGCACTCTGGCATCGAGAGTAAATGCGATGTCCATATCTGCCAGAAGGAGTTTATGGACGCGACAGTGGTCAGGTGATGCGGATTCCAAACGACATATGGAAGTATTGCCGTATAAAGGGGAGGAATTATTTGGCGTCGGTCTATCGGATCTGGTGGCCACGGCAACTGCCGGAAAATCCACCTTTCTCTATCGTCCTAGTGGATGCTGGGGTTCCTGAAAGGACCATGGGGAATAGCGGCTCCGCAGGAGACAGGGCACAAAAAGTAAAGCTTTTCCAGATCAGGTGGTGTGCACTGGCTCCTCCCCCTATGACCCTCCTCCAGACTCCAGTTAGATTTTTGTGCCCGGCCGAGAAGGGTGCAATCTAGGTGGCTCTCCTAAAGAGCTGCTTAGAAAAAGTTTAGCTTAGGTTTTTTATTTTACAGTGAGTCCTGCTGGCAACAGGATCACTGCAACGAGGGACTGAGGGGAGAAGAAGTGAACTCACCTGCGTGCAGGATGGATTGGCTTCTTGGCTACTGGACATCAGCTCCAGAGGGACGATCACAGGTACAGCCTGGATGGTCACCGGAGCCGCGCCGCCGGCCCCCTTGCAGATGCTGAAGTCAGAAGAGGTCCAGAATCGGCGGCTGAAGACTCCTGCAGTCTTCTAAAGGTAGCGCACAGCACTGCAGTTGTGCGCCATTTTCCTCTCAGCACACTTCACACGCAGTCACTGAGGGTGCAGGGCGCTGGGGGGGGGCGCCCTGGGAGGCAAATGTAACCTATATAAAGGCTAAAAATACCTCACATATAGCCCCCAGAGGCTATATGGAGATATTTAACCCCTGCCTGGATTCACTAAATAGCGGGAGACGAGCCCGTCGGAAAAGGGGCGGGGCCTATCTCCTCAGCACACGGCGCCATTTCCTCTCACAGCTCCGCTGGTCAGGACGGCTCCCAGGTCTCTCCCCTGCACTGCACTACAGAAACAGGGTAAAACAGAGAGGGGGGGCAAATTTATGGCGATATTTTGATATATATAAAGCAGCTATAAGGGAGCACTTATTATAAGGCTATCCCTGTTATATATAGCGCTTTTGGTGTGTGCTGGCAAACTCTCCCTCTGTCTCCCCAAAGGGCTAGTGGGTCCTGTCTTCGTTAGGAGCATTCCCTGTGTGTCTGCTGTGTGTCGGTACGTGTGTGTCGACATGTATGAGGACGATATTGGTGTGGAGGCGGAGCAATTGCCAAATATGAGGATGTCACCCCCTAGGGAGTCGACACCAGAATGGATGCCTTTATTTATGGATCTACGGGATAGTGTCAACACGCTAAAGCAGTCGTTTGACGACATGAGACGGCCGGACAATCAATTAGTGCCTGTCCAGGCGACTCAAACACCGTCAGGGGCTGTGAAACGCCCTTTGCCTCAGTCGGTCGACACAGACCCAGACACAGGCACTGACTCCAGTGGTGACGGTGACGAATCAACCGTATTTTCCAGTAGGGCCACACGTTATATGATTTTGGCAATGAAGGAGGCGTTACATTTAGCTGATACTACAGGTACCACTAAACAGGGTATTATGTGGGGTGTGAAAAAACTACCTATAGTTTTTCCTGAATCAGAAGAATTAAATGACGTGTGTAATGAAGCGTGGGTTGCCCCTGATAAAAAGCTGATAATTTCAAAGAAATTATTGGCATTATACCCTTTCCCGCCAGAGGTTAGGGAGCGCTGGGAAACACCTCCTAGGGTGGACAAGGCGCTAACACGCTTATCTAAACAAGTGGCGTTACCCTCTCCTGAGACGGCCGCACTTAAAGATCCATCAGATAGGAGGATGGAAAATATCCAAAAAAGTATATACACACATGCAGGTGTTATACTACGACCAGCTATAGCGACTGCCTGGATGTGCAGTGCTGGGGTAGTTTGGTCAGAGTCCCTGATTGAAAATATTGATACCCTGGACAGGGACAATATTTTACTGTCGTTAGAACAAATAAAGGATGCATTTCTTTATATGCGTGATGCACAGAGGGATATCTGCACACTGGCATCACGGGTAAGTGCTATGTCCATTTCGGCCAGAAGAGCTTTATGGACGCGACAGTGGACAGGCGATGCGGATTCAAAACGACATATGGAAGTTTTGCCGTATAAAGGGGAGGAGTTATTTGGAGTCGGTCTATCAGATTTGGTGGCCACGGCTACAGCCGGGAAATCCACCTTTCTACCTCAAGTCACTCCCCAACAGAAAAAGGCACCGACTTTTCAACCGCAGCCCTTTCGTTCCTTTAAAAATAAGAGAGCAAAGGGCTATTCATATCTGCCACGAGGCAGAGGTCGAGGGAAGAGACAGCAACAGGCAGCTCCTTCCCAGGAACAGAAGCCTTCCCCGGCTTCTACAAAAGCCTCAGCATGACGCTGGGGCTTCTCAAGCGGACTCGGGGACGGTGGGTGGTCGTCTCAAAAATTACAGCGCGCAGTGGGCTCACTCGCAGGTAGATCCCTGGATCCTGCAGATAATATCTCAGGGGTACAGGTTGGAATTAGAGACAGATCCACCTCGCCGTTTCCTGAAGTCTGCTTTACCAACGTCCCCCTCCGAAAGGGAGACGGTTTTGGAAGCCATTCACAAGCTGTACTCTCAGCAGGTGATAGTCAAGGTACCTCTTCTACAACAAGGGAAGGGGTATTATTCCACTCTTTTTGTGGTACCGAAGCCGGATGGCTCGGTAAGGCCTATTCTAAATCTGAAGTCCTTGAACCTGTACATAAAGAAGTTCAAGTTCAAGATGGAGTCACTCAGAGCAGTGATAGCGAACCTGGAAGAGGGGGACTTTATGGTATCCTTGGACATCAAGGATGCGTATCTCCACGTTCCAATTTACCCCTCACACCAGGGGTACCTCAGGTTCGTTGTACAAAACTGTCACTATCAGTTTCAGACGCTGCCGTTCGGATTGTCCACGGCACCTCGGGTCTTTACAAAGGTAATGGCCGAGATGATGATTCTTCTTCGAAGAAAAGGCATATTAATTATCCCATACTTGGACGATCTCCTAATAAGGGCAAGGTCCAGAGAACAGCTAGAGATGGGATTAGCACTGTCGCAAGAAGTGCTAAAACAGCACGGGTGGATTCTGAATATTCCAAAATCCCAGTTAATGCCGACAACTCGTCTGCTGTTCCTAGGGATGATTCTGGACACGGTTCAGAAAAAGGTTTTTCTCCCGGAGGAAAAAGCCAAGGAGTTATCCGAGCTTGTCAGGAACCTCCTAAAACCAGGAAAGGTGTCTGTACATCAATGCACAAG
The DNA here is from genome assembly GCF_028390025.1 of Pseudophryne corroboree. Lineage (NCBI taxonomy): Eukaryota > Metazoa > Chordata > Amphibia > Anura > Myobatrachidae > Pseudophryne > Pseudophryne corroboree. The sequence continues at coordinate 53,836,817 of NC_086455.1, forward strand.
AGTCCTGGGAAAAATGGTGGCTTCTTACGAAGCAATTCCATTCGGCAGATTCCACGCAAGAATTTTCCAAAGGGATCTGTTGGACAAATGGTCAGGGTCGCATCTTCAGATGCACCTGCGGATAACCCTGTCTCCAAGGACAAGGGTGTCTCTTCTGTGGTGGTTGCAGAGTGCTCATCTATTGGAGGGCCGCAGATTCGGCATACAGGATTGGATCCTGGTGACCACGGACGCCAGCCTGAGAGGTTGGGGAGCAGTCACACAAGGAAGAAACTTCCAGGGAGTATGGACGAGCCTGGAAACGTCTCTTCACATAAACATTCTGGAACTAAGAGCAATATACAATGCTCTAAGCCAGGCAGAACCTCTGCTTCAGGGAAAACCGGTGTTGATCCAGTGGGACAACATCACGGCAGTCGCCCATGTGAACAGACAGGGCGGCACAAGAAGCAGGAGTGCAATGGCAGAAGCTGCAAGGATTCTTCGCTGGGCAGAGAATCATGTGATAGCACTGTCAGCAGTGTTCATCCCGGGAGTGGACAACTGGGAAGCAGACTTCCTCAGCAGACACGATCTTCACCCGGGAGAGTGGGGACTTCATCCAGAAGTCTTCCACTTGCTGGTAACCCGTTGGGAAAGACCAATGGTGGACATGATGGCGTCTCGCCTCAACAAAAAACTGGACAGGTATTGCGCCAGGTCAAGAGATCCGCAGGCAATAGCTGTGGACGCGCTGGTAACGCCTTGGGTGTACCAGTCGGTGTATGTGTTTCCTCCTCTGCCTCTCATACCAAAAGTATTGAGAATTATACGGCAAAGAGGCGTAAGGACGATACTAGTGGTTCCGGATTGGCCAAGAAGGACTTGGTACCCGGAACTTCAAGAGATGATCACGGAAGATCCGTGGCCTCTACCTCTAAGGAGGGACTTGCTTCAGCAGGGTCCCTGTCTGTTTCAAGACTTACCGCGGCTGCGTTTGACGGCATGGCGGTTGAACGCCGGATCCTAAAGGAAAAAGGCATGCCGGAAGAAGTCATTCCTACTTTGATTAAAGCAAGGAAGGAAGTAACCGTGCAACATTATCACCGAATTTGGCGAAAATATGTTGCGTGGTGCGAAGATCGGAGTGCTCCGACGGAGGAATTTCAACTGGGTCGATTCCTACATTTCCTGCAATCAGGATTGTCTATGGGTCTCAAATTGGGATCTATTAAGGTTCAAATTTCGGCCCTGTCGATTTTTTTTCAAAAAGAATTGGCTTCAGTCCCTGAAGTCCAGACCTTTGTTAAGGGAGTGCTACATATACAGCCTCCTGTGGTGCCTCCAGTGGCACCGTGGGATCTCAATGTGGTTTTGGACTTTCTAAAATCTCATTGGTTTGAACCACTAAAGAAGGTGGATTTGAAATATCTCACATGGAAAGTGACCATGCTTCTAGCCCTGGCTTCGGCCAGGAGAGTGTCAGAACTGGCAGCTTTATCTTACAAAAGCCCATATCTGATTTTCCATTCGGACAGGGCAGAACTGCGGACTCGTCCGCATTTTCTCCCTAAGGTGGTGTCAGCATTTCATCTGAACCAGCCTATTGTAGTGCCTGCGGCTACAAGTGACTTGGAGGACTCCAAGTTACTGGACGTTGTCAGAGCATTAAAAATATATATTGCAAGGACAGCTGGAGTCAGAAAATCTGACTCGTTGTTTATATTGTATGCACCCAACAAGATGGGTGCTCCTGCGTCTAAGCAGACGATTGCTCGTTGGATCTGTAGCACAATCCAACTTGCACATTCTGTGGCAGGCCTGCCACAGCCTAAATCTGTAAAGGCCCACTCCACAAGGAAGGTGGGCTCATCTTGGGCGGCTGCCCGAGGGGTCTCGGCATTACAACTTTGCCGAGCAGCTACGTGGTCAGGGGAGAACACGTTTGTAAAATTTTACAAATTTGATACTCTGGCTAAGGAGGACCTGGAGTTCTCTCATTCGGTGCTGCAGAGTCATCCGCACTCTCCCGCCCGTTTGGGAGCTTTGGTATAATCCCCATGGTCCTTTCAGGAACCCCAGCATCCACTAGGACGATAGAGAAAATAAGATTTTACTTACCGATAAATCTATTTCTCGGAGTCCGTAGTGGATGCTGGGCGCCCATCCCAAGTGCGGATTATCTGCAATAATTGTACATAGTTATTGTTAACTAATTCGGGTTATTGTTGAAGGAAGCCATCTTTCAGAGGCTCCGCTGTTATCATACTGTTAACTGGGTTTAGATCACAAGTTGTACGGTGTGATTGGTGTGGCTGGTATGAGTCTTACCCGGGATTCAAAATCCTCCCTTATTGTGTACGCTCGTCCGGGCACAGTACCTAACTGGAGTCTGGAGGAGGGTCATAGGGGGAGGAGCCAGTGCACACCACCTGATCTGGAAAAGCTTTACTTTTTGTGCCCTGTCTCCTGCGGAGCCGCTATTCCCCATGGTCCTTTCAGGAACCCCAGCATCCACTACGGACTCCGAGAAATAGATTTATCGGTAAGTAAAATCTTATTTTTTACCTCAGACCCCCTCCCAACAGAAAAAGACACCGTCTTTTCAGCCGCAGTCCTTTCGGTCCTATAAGAACAAGCGGACAAAAGGACAATCATATCTGCCTCGGGGCAGAGGAAGGGGTAAGAGAGGGCAGCAAGCAGCCCCTGCCCAGGAACAGAAGCCCTCTCAGGGTTCTGCAAAGCCCTCAGCATGACGCTGGGGCCTTACAAGCGGACTCAGGAGCGGTGGGGGGTCGACTCAAGAATTTAAGCGCACAGTGGGCTTGCTCACAGGTGGACCCCTGGATCCTGCAGGTAGTATCTCAGGGTTACAGGTTGGAATTCGAGAAGTCACCCCCTCGCAGGTTCCTAAAGTCTGCTTTGCCAACGTCTCCCTCAGACAGGGCGACGGTATTGGAAGCCATTCACAAGCTGTTTTCTCAGCAGGTGATAGTCAAGGTACCCCTCCTACAACAGGGAAAGGGGTATTACTCCACGCTATTTGTGGTACCGAAGCCGGACGGCTCGGTAAGACCTATTCTAAATCTGAAATCTTTGAACCTGTACATACAAAAATTCAAGTTCAAGATGGAGTCACTCAGAGCAGTGATAGCGAATCTGGAAGAAGGGGACTTTATGGTGTCCCTGGACATAAAGGATGCTTACCTGCATGTCCCAATTTGCCCTTCACATCAAGGGTACCTCAGGTTCGTGGTGCAAAACTGTCATTATCAGTTTCAGACGCTGCCGTTTGGATTGTCCACGGCACCTCGGGTCTTTACCAAGGTAATGGCCGAAATGATGATTCTTCTGCGAAGAAGAGGCGTATTAATTATCCCTTACTTGGACGATCTCCTGATAAGGGCAAGGTCCAGAGAACAGCTGGAGGACGGAGTAGCACTAACCCAACTAGTGCTGCAACAACACGGGTGGATTCTGAATTTTCCAAAATCTCAGTTGACCCCGACGACACGTCTGCTGTTCCTGGGAATGATTCTGGACACGGTTCAGAAAAAGGTGTTTCTTCCGGAGGAGAAAGCCAGGGAGTTATCCGAACTTGTCAGGAACCTCCTAAAACCAGGGAAAGTGTCTGTGCATCAATGCACAAGAGTCCTGGAAAAGATGGTGGCTTCTTACGAAGCGATTCCATTCGGCAGATTCCACGCACGAACTTTTCAGTGGGATCTGCTGGACAAATGGTCCGGATCACACCTGCAGATGCATCAGCGGATAACCTTATCGCCACGGACAAGGGTGTCTCTTCTGTGGTGGTTGCAGAGTGCTCATCTGTTAGAGGGCCGCAGATTCGGCATACAGGACTGGGTCCTGGTGACCACGGATGCCAGTCTGAGAGGCTGGGGAGCGGTCACACAGGGAAGAAACTTCCAGGGAGTATGGTCAAGCCTGGAGATGTCTCTTCACATAAATATACTGGAGCTAAGAGCGATTTACAATGCTCTAAGTCTGGCAAAACCCCTGCTTCAGGGTCAGCCGGTGTTGATCCAGTCGGACAACATCACGGCAGTCGCCCACGTAAACAGACAGGGCGGCACAAGAAGCAGGACAGCAATGGCAGAAGCTGCAAGGATTCTTCGCTGGGCGGAAGATCATGTGATAGCACTGTCAGCAGTATTCATTCCGGGAGTGGACAACTGGGAAGCAGACTTCCTCAGCAGACACGATCTACATCCGGGAGAGTGGGGACTTCATCCAGAAGTCTTCCACATGATGGTGAACCGTTGGGAAAAACCAATGGTGGATATGATGGCGTCCCGCCTCAACAAAAAACTGGACAGGTATTGCACCAGGTCAAGAGACCCTCAGGCAATAGCTGTGGACGCTCTGGTAACACCGTGGGTGTTCCAGTCAGTGTATGTGTTCCCTCCTCTGCCTCTCATACCAAAAGTACTGAGAATTATACGGCAAAAGGGAGTAAGAACGATACTAGTGGCTCCGGATTGGCCAAGAAGAACTTGGTACCCGGAACTTCAAGAGATGCTCACGGAGGATCCGTGGCCTCTACCTCTAAGACGGGACCTGCTTCAGCAGGGACCGTGTCTATTCCAAGACTTACCGCGGCTGCGTTTGACGGCATGGCGGTTGAACGCCGAATTCTAAGGGAAAAAGGCATTCCGGAAGAGGTCATTCCTACACTGGTAAAAGCCAGGAAGGAGGTGACTGCACAACATTATCACCGCATTTGGAGGAAATATGTTGCGTGGTGTGAGGCCAGGAAGGCCCCCACGGAGGAATTTCAACTGGGTCGATTCCTACATTTCCTGCAAACAGGATTGTCTATGGGCCTCAAATTGGGGTCCATTAAGGTTCAAATTTCGGCCCTGTCGATTTTCTTCCAGAAAGAATTGGCTTCAGTTCCTGAAGTCCAGACTTTTGTAAAAGGAGTACTACATATACAGCCCCCGGTTGTGGCCCCAGTGGCACCGTGGGATCTTAATGTAGTCTTGGATTTTCTCAAATCCCATTGGTTTGAGCCGCTCAAATCGGTGGAGTTGAAGTATCTTACATGGAAAGTAACCATGCTACTGGCCCTGGCTTCAGCCAGGAGAGTATCAGAATTGGCGGCTTTATCATATAAGAGCCCATATCTGATTTTCCATACGGACAGGGCAGAACTGCGGACGCGTCCTCATTTTCTGCCTAAGGTGGTGTCAGTGTTTCACCTGAACCAGCCTATTGTGGTGCCTGCGGCTACTAACGATTTGGAGGATTCCAAGTTGTTGGACGTGGTCCGGGCATTGAAAATATATATTTCAAGAACGGCGGGAGTCAGAAAGTCTGACTCACTGTTTATATTGTATGCACCCAACAAGATGGGTGCTCCTGCTTCTAAGCAGACGATTGCTCGTTGGATTTGTAGCACAATTCAACTTGCACATTCTGTGGCAGGCTTGCCACAACCTAAATCTGTCAAGGCCCATTCCACAAGGAAAGTGGGCTCATCCTGGGCGGCTGCCCGGGGGGTCTCGGCATTACAACTCTGCCGAGCTGCTACTTGGTCAGGGGCAAACACGTTTGCAAAATTCTACAAATTTGATACCCTGGCTGAGGAGGACCTTGAGTTCTCTCATTCGGTGCTGCAGAGTCATCCGCACTCTCCCGCCCGTTTGGGAGCTTTGGTATAATCCCCATGGTCCTGACGGAGTCCCCAGCATCCACTTAGGACGTTAGAGAAAATAAGAATTTACTTACCGATAATTCTATTTCTCGTAGTCCGTAGTGGATGCTGGGCGCCCATCCCAAGTGCGGATTGTCTGCAATACTTGTACATAGTTATTGTTACAAACAAATTCGGGTTGTTATTGTTGTGAGCCGTCTGTTCAGAGGCTCCTACGTTTGTCATACTGTTAACTGGGTTCAGATCACAAGTTATACGGTGTGATTGGTGTGGCTGGTATGAGTCTTACCCGGGATTCAATATCCTTCCTTATTGTGTACGCTCGTCCGGGCACAGTATCCTAACTGAGGCTTGGAGGAGGGTCATAGGGGGAGGAGCCAGTACACACCACCTAATCCTAAAGCTTTATTTTTGTGCCCTGTCTCCTGCGGAGCCGCTATTCCCCATGGTCCTGACGGAGTCCCCAGCATCCACTACGGACTACGAGAAATAGAATTATCGGTAAGTAAATTCTTATTTTTACCCCAGGTAGCTTCTCAACCTAAGAAGACGCCGTATTATCAGGCGCAGTCCTTTCGGCCCCATAAGGGCAAGCGGGCAAAAGGCGCCTCATTTCTGCCCCGTGGCAGAGGGAGAGGAAAAAGGCTGCAACAAACAGCCAGTTCCCAGGAACAAAAGCCCTCTCCCGCCTCCGCAAAGTCCTCAGCATGACGCTGGGGCTTTACAAGCGGACTCAGGCACGGTGGGGGCCCGTCTCAAGAAGTTCAGTGCGCAGTGGGCCCACTCGCAAGTGGACCCCTGGATCCTTCAGGTGGTATCTCAGGGGTACAAATTAGAATTCGAGACGTCTCCCCTTCGCCGTTTTCTAAAGTCTGCTTTACCGACGTCTCCCTCAGACAGGGAGGCAGTATTGGAAGCCATTCACAAGCTATATTCCCAGCAGGTGATAATCAAGGTACCCCTCCTACAACAGGGAAAGGGGTACTATTCCACACTATTTGTGGTACCGAAGCCGGACGGCTCGGTGAGACCAATTTTAAACCTAAAATCCTTGAACACTTACATACCAAGGTTCAAATTCAAGATGGAGTCACTCAGAGCAGTGATTGCAAACCTGGAAGAAGGGGACTATATGGTGTCTCTGGACATCAAAGATGCTTACCTACATGTCCCAATTTACCCTTCTCACCAAGGGTACCTCAGGTTTGTGGTACAGAACTGTCACTATCAGTTTCAGACGCTGCCGTTTGGATTGTCCACGGCACCCCGGGTCTTTACCAAGGTAATGGCCGAAATGATGATACTCCTTCGAAGGAAGGGAGTTTTAGTTATCCCTTACTTGGACGATCTCCTGATAAGGGCAAGATCCAGGGAACAGTTGGAAGTCGGAGTAGCACTATCTCAGATAGTGCTGCGCCAGCACGGTTGGATTCTCAATATTCCAAAATCGCAGCTGATCCCGACGACACGACTTCTATTCCTAGGGATGATCCTGGACACAGTCCAGAAAAAGGTGTTTCTCCCGGAGGAGAAAGCCAGGGAGTTATCCGAGCTAGTCAGAAATCTCCTAAAACCAGGCCAAGTCTCAGTGCATCAATGCACAAGGGTCCTGGGAAAGATGGTGGCTTCCTACGAAGCAATCCCATTCGGCAGATTCCACGCAAGAACCTTCCAGTGGGATCTGCTAGACAAATGGTCCGGGTCGCATCTTCAGATGCATCAGCGGATAATCTTGTCACCAAGGACAAGGGTGTCTCTCCTGTGGTGGTTGCAGAGTGCTCATCTTCTAGAGGGCCGCAGATTCGGCATTCAGGACTGGGTCCTGGTGACCACGGATGCCAGCCTGAGAGGCTGGGGAGCAGTCACACAGGGAAGAAATTTCCAGGGCTTGTGGTCAAGCCTGGAGACATCACTTCACATAAATATCCTGGAGCTAAGGGCCATCTACAGTGCTCTAAGCCTAGCAAGACCTCTGCTTCAAGGTCAGTCGGTGCTGATCCAGTCAGACAACATCACGGCAGTCGCCCACGTAAACAGACAGGGCGGCACAAGAAGCAGGAGGGCAATGGCAGAAGTTGCAAGGATTCTTCGCTGGGCGGAAAATCATGTGATAGCACTGTCAGCAGTGTTCATTCCGGGAGTGGACAACTGGGAAGCAGACTTCCTCAGCAGACACGACCTCCACCCGGGAGAGTGGGGACTTCACCCAGAAGTCTTCCACATGATTGTGAACCGTTGGGAAAAACCAAAGGTGGACATGATGGCGTCCCGCCTCAACAAAAAACTAGACAGGTATTGCGCCAGGTCAAGGGACCCTCAGGCAATAGCTGTGGACGCTCTGGTAACACCGTGGGTGTACCAGTCAGTGTATGTGTTCCCTCCTCTGCCTCTCATACCCAAGGTACTGAGAATCATAAGAAGGAGAGGAGTAAGGACTATACTCGTGGCTCCGGATTGGCCAAGAAGGACTTGGTACCCGGAACTTCAAGAGATGCTCACAGAGGACCCGTGGCCTCTACCTCTAAGAAAGGACCTGCTCCAGCAGGGACCCTGTCTGTTCCAAGACTTACCGCGGCTGCGTTTGACGGCATGGCGGTTGAACGCCGGATCCTGAAGGAAAAAGGCATTCCGGATGAAGTCATCCCTACCCTGATCAAAGCCAGGAAGGATGTAACCGTACAGCATTATCACCGTATTTGGCATAAATATGTTGCGTGGTGCGAGGCCAGGAAGGCCCCTACAGAGGAATTTCAACTGGGTCGTTTCCTGCATTTCCTGCAAACAGGACTGTCTATGGGCCTAAAATTAGGGTCCATTAAGGTTCAAATTTCGGCCCTGTCGATTTTCTTCCAGAAAGAACTGGCTTCAGTTCCTGAAGTTCAGACGTTTGTCAAGGGGGTACTGCATATACAGCCTCCTTTTGTGCCTCCAGTGGCACCTTGGGATCTCAATGTAGTTTTGGGGTTCCTAAAATCACATTGGTTTGAACCACTCACCACTGTGGACTTAAAATATCTCACATGGAAAGTGGTGATGCTGTTGGCCCTGGCTTCAGCCAGGCGTGTCTCAGAATTGGCGGCTTTATCCTATAAAAGCCCTTACCTAATTTTTCATACAGACAGGGCAGAATTGAGGACTCGTCCTCAATTTCTCCCTAAGGTGGTTTCAGCGTTTCACTTGAACCAGCCTATTGTGGTACCTGCGGCTACCAGGGACTTGGAGGACTCCAAGTTACTGGACGTAGTCAGGGCCCTGAAAATATATGTTTCCAGGATGGCTGGAGTCAGAAAATCTGACTCGCTGTTTATCCTGTATGCACCCAACAAGCTGGGTGCTCCTGCTTCTAAGCAGACTATTGCTCGTTGGATTTGTAGTACAATTCAGCTTACACATTCTGTGGCAGGCCTGCCACAGCCAAAATCTGTAAAAGCCCATTCCACAAGGAAGGTGGGCTCATCTTGGGCGGCTGCCCGAGGGGTCTCGGCTTTACAACTTTGCCGAGCAGCTACTTGGTCAGGGGCAAACACGTTTGCTAAATTCTACAAATTTGATACCCTGGCTGAGGAGGACCTGGAGTTCTCTCATTCGGTGCTGCAGAGTCATCCGCACTCTCCCGCCCGTTTGGGAGCTTTGGTATAATCCCCCCAGCATCCACTAGGACGTCAGAGAAAATAAGAATTTACTTACCGATAATTCTATTTCTCGTAGTCCGTAGTGGATGCTGGGCGCCCATCCCAAGTGCGGATTGTCTGCAATACTTGTACATAGTTATTGTTACAAAAATCGGGTTATTATTGTTGTGAGCCATCTTTTCAGAGGCTCCTCTGTTATCATGCTGTTAACTGGGTTCAGATCACAGGTTGTACGGTGTGATTGGTGTGGCTGGTATGAGTCTTACCCGGGATTCAAAATCCTTCCTTATTGTGTACGCTCGTCCGGGCACAGTATCCTAACTGAGGCTTGGAGGAGGGTCATAGGGGGAGGAGCCAGTGCACACCAGGTAGTCCTAAAGCTTTACTTTTGTGCCCAGTCTCCTGCGGAGCCGCTATTCCCCATGGTCCTTACGGAGTTCCCAGCATCCACTACGGACTACGAGAAATAGAATTATCGGTAAGTAAATTCTTATTTTTTTAAGTTAACTATTCCTTTGTTTTACTTTACTTTGCTTTGCTTCATAGTGTGCCTTCCCTAGGAGAGCATGTTCAGAACACTATTCTTTTCCCCCCTCCTGCTGTACACCCTGGAGGATGTGACTATAATAATTTATCACAAATTTCTGCCAATATAATTTTTATATTTATACCTTTAAACTGCATGATTGGCAAAAATATTTGTCAACAAAGCTGTTTAAATGACACTGACATTTTGCACTTTTGGTATAGATGGGATGGGGAGATCTCGGTGTGTTTGGTGAACCCTCCAAAGAGACCCCTAATTTGGATCAGATGGCCTTGGAGGGAATCCTGTTTCCAGATTTTTACACAGCAAATCCTCTATGTTCTCCATGTAAGTATGTTTACTATAAACGCTTCAGATTAAAACTAACATTTTGTTTTATATTTTCTAGATGTTTTATATAGTATGTACCATTAAAGTGTGTACCATGCAATCCATAGACTATCAATGAAGACAAGTAGCAGTGTGAACAGGGCACACATATAGAGACATAGGGGGTAATTCTGAGTTGATCGCAGCAATTGGGCAAAACCATGTACACTGCAGGGGGGCAGATATAACATTTGCAGAGAGAGTTAGATTTGGGTGGGTTATTTTGTTTCTGTGCAGGGTAAATACTGGCTGCTTTATTTTTACACTGCAATTTAGATTTCAGTTTGAACACACCCCACCCAAATCTAACTCTCTCTGCACATGTTATATCTGCCCCCCATGCAGTGCACATGGTTTTGCCCAACTGCTAAAAAATTTCCTGCTGCGATCAACTTGGAATTACCCCTCCGTAGAATAAAGACTTAGGCATAGATTTATTAAAGCTTCTACAAATAAAGTGGTGTTGCCCATAGCAACCAATCATATTTTGTCTATCATTTTCTAGGATGCAGTAGAGAAATGATAGCTAGATTCTTATTGGTTGCTATGAGCCCCACTTTCTATTTGTAGACGGTTTAGCAGTTCCATGCAGTTTGTCATTTTAATTAAACCATGTGTGGATCCCCTCCAGTAACAGTATGACTATTCTTTGTATTGTATAGCAAGAGCAGCCTTACTAACTGGACGTCTTCCCATACGGAACGGATTTTACACGACAAACAGCCACGCCAGGAATGGTAAGGGGAACTTCTACTGCTCACTTTGGGTTCTTATTGAGGCAGTTTTTTATTTTGAAACTTGTAATGCTGAGGTGGTATATAATGATTTCCCTCCTGGTAGTGTGTATGTGTGGCGATGGAGAACTCTGAATACAAATTTTCATGTTGAGGGGAAAAAAAAAGAGCAAACACTTTGAACACTACAAAAGAAATAAAGTGCATCCAAACAAAACAACAAATATTGTGTAAGAGAGACGTTAGCTCAGTAAGAATATAAGCTGTATAATATAACGGATGTACATAGGACTGTCTAAGGGGGTTCCAGGGTGCAAGTGGGACGAGTCGGCTCTATAAAGCGTTCCGTAAAAAAAGAGCTTCACATGAGATTCTTTATGTAGCAAGGCCTGCACCCAGTCCATACAGAGCACATAGTAAAGTTTAGTAAGGAAGAGGCGCAATAAATGTGGGATGCTCCTGAATCCAGAAGTGGCGGATAGACCTGGCCACCTCAGAGACGTAGAGGATATTCTATTTATTAATTATTGTTGTTAGTGATTTTGTTTTGCTGACTCATATTTACTGCTGTCTGTTCCCATGGGTGTTACAAGTTATGGCATTGTATTACATTTCCACACTTCCTATTTAACAGGGCCTCCCACCTTCAGACAACTTTAATTTATGAACCTATAAAGCACCCCTATCAGTCTATATTAAATATAATGATATGCTCCCCAGACTGCCTTTTTCCACCACATGTGTATATATACTTGATTTCTTAATTTTTTGTTATATAGCCACAGCATAAAGTACTCTGTTAGGTATATACATACATACAAGAATACACAGGGTTGAAGGGGAGGGACCTGGTTTTCATACCGGCGTTCAGGATGCAGCAGTTTGAATACAGATGCCGTAATTCCAACACTGGCTAGAAGACCAACGTCGGGATACCGAAATTGACCACAGTGCCAGGTGCCGGAATCCCGACTGCCGGCATCCTGATCATAAGTATGCCGGTTAGGGTGAGAATGTTGGGGATAGAGGTTAGGCACTAGAGGGAGCTCCATGGGGATCAGTACGAGATCCCGGCGGTCAGGAGACCGACGCCGGGATCCCGGCAGCGAGCGCAGCGTGTCCCCTCGCGGGTTAGCTGTGCTTGCCACGCTTCAGGCCCAGTCACAAGGTTCTCTTCCCCTCCTGGTGGTGGCGTGGACCACCACCCAAGAGGGGTAACCAGCCAGTGGTCGGGACCCCGACCGCTGGTATTTCAGCTGGTGTCGGGATCCTGACCGTTGGGATCCCGACAAGTGGTAAATTGACTACGTCCCGCCCCATGCTACCACTTCTTCTCCTGTTATTATTAAATTCCATTAACTTACATCCAAGTAGGGCTGTTTTTGTTTTTATTTTGTCCTCTTATATAATGTTAAAGTGCTCTATGGGACAATGCACATTGTTTACAGTGTGTAAGGATTATTTGGGCTGTACTTAAAGACAATGGCAATACTAATCTGGTACTATAATGTGATATTTTGTTAAAAATTACATAAAAAAGCCATAAAGAAAAAAAAAAAACTATATTTAGTGAAATCTGCAAAAGATGATGTGCAACCTGATACAATAAAGTTGCATGACGGTGTAATCTTCATTGCACGGTCTTTTGTACCGTCTTAACTATTAATTTTAAAGTGTCATAATTCATGGTGTCAGTCTAATGTTTATGAACCTGACATTTAAATAACAAAAATGACTGATTCCTCTGTATCCGGCTTTCTTGAGAATATAATAGGTAGATAATAAGTCTGACTCTCTTTGTACAGCGTACACCCCACAAGAGATAGTGGGTGGAATCCCTGATTCTGAGGTGCTGCTTCCTGAGCTGCTGAAGAAGGCTGGATACGTCAATAAAATCATTGGCAAATGGTAAGACCTCTGTAGAAGGTTGATGGTTTCAGGCTACAAGGAGGTAGATTTGAATGGTTATGAACATTACTTGAGGCCTACGTGGAAATGCATCAAACCTGCTAAACCATATAGAAGTGGACAAGTATAGACATTTCCCATAGCAACCAACAATTTGTAGAGTGATAGAAGCTGATTGGGTGCCATGGGCAATTTCTCCACTTGTCCACTCTTTAGAAGGTTTCATACATTTCCCCTGAAATTACTAAGTAAGCTAAGGGTAAATGTTACCTACTACTATATACATGTGTGGATATGGAGAATTGCTTACACTGTATAAAGCTTTGCATTGCTATAGTGGAGGGAACTGTGGACTTTTTAAAAAAGTCTATGTTTGTTTGTATATCAGACATGCTGCAGACTGCTCATAGCATATCTGCACATTGGGGGTCATTCCGAGTTGTTCGCTCGCTGACATTTTTAGCAGAATTGCGATCAGGCTAAAAAACAGCAATTCTGCGCATGTGTATGGTCCGCAGTGCGCACGCGCAAATGCTTTCACACAAAACTATGCAATTTTACACAGGGCTGTGCGACGCTTTTCAGTCGCTCTGCTGATCGGTGAGTGATTGACAGGAAGTGGGTGTTTCTGGGTGGTAACTGAGCGTTTTCCGGGAGTGTGACAAAAAACGCAGGCGTGCCAGCCAAAAACGCAGGAGTGGCTGGGGAAACGGGGGAGTGGCTGGCCGAACGCAGGGCGTGTTTGTGACGTCAAACCAGGAACCAAACAGTCTGCAGTGATCGCAATCTAGGAGTAGGTCTGGAGCTACTCAGAAACTGCAGGGAAATATTTAATAGCAGAATTGCTAACCTTTCGTTAGCAATTCTGCTAAGCTAAGATACACTCCCAGGGGGCGGCGGCCTAGCGTTTGCAATGCTGCTAAAAGCAGCTAGCGAGCGAACAACTCGGAATGAGGGCCATTGCTCAAAAGTTAGAGTAGCACGGTTGGCGTAGTGATTAGCATTACTGCCTCACAATACTGACATTTTGAGTCCAGTTCCCACCAAGGCCTGATCTGTGTAAAAATTGAATGGTTATGGTGTTATTGTCTGACAGTCCTCGAGTCAAATTGTTGACATGCAGTCTGTCCCTAACCTCTGCCCTGCAGCCTAAGGCTGGGTACACATACCTGCAGATATAGGACCCACCGCTATGCCGGCCGATAAAGGTAAGTGTATACACTTACCAATGGGATGCTCGATGTGTCGGTCTGTGTCATGCAACTGGGCGGGCATTTGCATTTAACAGTCCAGCTGTAACGTTGCCCCTGCAGAAAGTGTACGCCGTAAACACAGCACAATGTGCCGACACATCTGCAGTTCTATAGGCCACCGGTTGTGCCGCAGGGCCGACATGAAATGTCTGTGAACAACGTAGTTCACAGACATCTCGCTGGTAAACACCGTCGACAAGCCCACGGTATATCTGCTATTCAATTGAACAGCCTATATATTGGCAAGTATGTACCCAGCATAGCACCAACCCTCCTGGCGGTGCCTAACTCTAGCTATTGGCATACTGAAACTGTTGCCACTTCACATTTTGAACCATGCCGTCGTTCTGATGTTGACATGGTTACTAACAACCTTTCGACCGGATACAAATTTGTATGTTATCCCCGTGTTTCTATAGGCTTTCTCCCACAAGCCAGAAACATACAGTACTGGCAAATGAATTGAATTATGACAATAAATTTGACCTTGGCATTGTGGTTTGGAATATAGATTGTAGGGACTGATGTGAATGATTAGATAGTCTCTGCAAAGTGCTACGTAATATGTGAAGCGCTATATGAAGAACTTAGTAAAGGTCCTCATTCCGAGTTGATCGCACGTAGCAACTTTTTGCTGCTCTTGCGATCAACTAGACGCCGCCTATGGGGGAGTATATTTTAGCATAGCAGGGCTGCGATCGCTTGTGTAGCCCTGCTATGCTAAAAAAGTTTCCTGCAAAACAAGACCAGGGTCAGACTTACTTACCCCGTGCGACGGATCCAGCGACGAAGGTCCCAGGATTGACATCAGACATCCATCCTCCTGTACACACCTGCGTTTGGATCTCCACGCACGGAAAATGGTGAGTATTCGCCCCGGAACGCCTCCCCGCTGTCAATCTTCTTGCGCTAGCATTTACTTTCTTCTCTCTTCTTGTCATTGCCCGGCGACGGCTGTTGCTGGGCAATGACGCGAGTGCGCATTGCGGGCACCACGCATGCGCAGATCCGACCCGTTCGCACCGCAGCGAAGAACCGCTGCATGCGAACGGGCCGGAATGACCCCCTAAATTCTGATCTGCAAAGTCTTACTGCCCCTTTCTGGTTGTACTCTCTTGCAGGCACTTGGGGCACAGACCCAGATATCATCCCCTCAAGCATGGCTTTGATGAATGGTTTGGATCTCCTAACTGTCATTTTGGGCCCTACAATAACAAAGTACGGCCAAATATACCGGTATACAAAGACTGGGACATGATTGGCAGGTAATTTCTCCTCCCACTCCCTAATACAAATGAAACAATGAAAATAAAACTTTTTTCACAAGCATATTTTATTATTTTTAACTTTTGGGTTCAACAGACGCTACTTAAAGTATTTGGGTATTTTGACTTCTAATGCAGCAATGTTAATAAACCTTGCAGTCCATGTTCTGCAGTGTTTGTTCTGTGCTTGGGAGTTCTCAAACGATCATATTTCTATCCCGTGATCCCAGGTATTCGGGTTGTAACTTATGGACAGACACTTACATTCGGGTTCTCACCCGTAGGCACTGAAAGGTTTCTTTAAACACCCAAATGAAATCAATGCAACCAGCCCGTCACCGGAAATGCTGCACACTTACATTTATATCCGCTCTCGCGTTCCCATAAAGGTATCTTTCAATGAAGGTCCAGATAATTCCACGATATCCCAAAAAAGGTTTAATATACAATTAAAACACTGAATCACGCAGAGAGATCCATAAACCACACAAAGAAAGACGCTCCGGCCAGTCCGGCTGCAGATATGGACTGGATGTAATCATGGCAGAGGTTTCAGATGTTCCCGGCTTCTCGGATCTCCTTTCTGGTCACACAGTCGCAACAACTATAACGCGTTTCAAAGGTTTTCCCTCTTCATCAGATAGACTAAGTGTCTGTCCATAAGTTAAGACTCTCATACTCTCTGATCTATATTGGAAGATTATGACTGGGTACACACACGATTTGCCATATCGGAACGGCAAATCGTGTTGATTGTGTAATGTGTACCCATAATTGCGTGCTCCCGCAGATTGCATGTGACCTTTTCCAATTGTCTGTGCTGCATGGCCAACCAGACGATATTGTGTGTTACGCGGTGCAGTGTAATGAAGGAAGGAACGAGATGTCGGTCGTCATTCGTTACATTGCTTGGTGCGTAACGGCAGTCTGGCGGGGTGAAGGGAAATCACCCGAGCATCGGCCCAAATGCCGGTCGTCCTAGTGTGTACCCAGCCTAAGAGTAAAGTCGGGTACAGACTCTCCAATTTATGAGGCCGATCAGCTGATAATTTGGATAGTGTGTATGAAGGAGCCTTAGCGGATAAACGTCTTAAAATGCTGCTGCAACAGTTAGATCGGGAGGTCAGGATCTGGTATACTGCGCACTCTATCCCACTTCTGACCTCCCAATCCCGTTGAAGACATACAAAGGAAGTATACTCTGAGGTAGAAATTGTTCAGTGTGTACAGGTGCAGACTGATCCGGTAATCGCTCTGTTGTATCAGGACATTCATTGTATTGGCAGAATTAGCTGATAGTTTGTACCCAGCATAAACCTCAGTATTGGTCTGCACATTGCCTGAGCGTGAAATATTTTATAATTGCCTGTCCATTATACTGTGGTCATAACCACTCTGCACTATTTTTCTCTCACCTGATCAAAAGTTGGAATGTGCGATTATTAGCTCAGTATTGGACACCTCCTTTATATGGTCTCAGTTGCTGGGGAGTCCAGCTCTGCAGGCCCATTCCCTTTTCATTAGTTCTAAGAGGTGTTCTAAACCTTAAGTCCCTCCCATTAAAAAAATAATTGTAAATGTAATCCATTTAGGCACCTGTTTATTGATTTATATATTTTGGCATTGTGACTCTTAGTACTATTGTGTCATATTCTCTGCAGATATTATGAAGAAATAAGCATCAATCAAAAGACTGGAGAGTCAAATCTAACTCAGATATATTTACAGGTACCGCTGCTTTCTGTTTTCCACTAAAGGGACTTTGTGTGATTCATATAGCAAAAAACAAAATAAGTGTACTGTAAGGCGCAAGTATAACTATTGTGTTGCCGATCCTGAGTCAGACGCAAACGGCTGTGGCAGCTATATTTACCACCTTTATGCTAATGCCACTATCCATACGGCTTTATGTATACTGTCACACTGAATATTTATGTGAAGCTTCTCTAGACAGCTTAGATTTTGCAGCAAAGTCTATGGCGGCAGGAGTGATGGCAAGAAAGGCCTTATGGCTCAGTTCGTGGGCAGCAGATATGCATTCCAAAAATAGGCTTGTCTCTCTCCCATATGAAGGTTCCCTGTTATTTGGTAACAAGCTGGAAGCCATTATACAAAAGATGACAGGAGGTTTGTCTGCAAGATTACCTCAGGACAGGAGGAACAAATTTCCGATTCCATCTCCTAAACAGCAGTTTAGAGAAGCGAGGAGCTATAGACCGGGTTGCCCTTACGGAGGCAGATATTCTTCAGGGACAACTAGACGGTCCTTTCGTCAACCCTGTAGAAGTAGTAGTAGAAGACAATGACTATTACAGGATGTCATCAACTGTGCCAGTCGGGGGCAGACTTTGGGAATTTGTCGATCATTGGCAGGAGTCGGTTCAAGACAGATGGGTATTGGACATGATATCCCAAGGGTATCAGGTAGAGTTCACAGTGGTTCCAGGTTGTGACCGTTTTCTGCTATCAGACCTGCCCTACTGCAACGTTGGAAATAAGAGCTTTAGAATACAGTTTAAATGATCTAATAGTGTTAAGAGCTGTGGAACTTGTCCCTTCATCACAGATAAAGAAGGGCTTCTACTCCCGAATATTCTTGGTGAAGAAAATAATGGTGGGATTCAGAACTATTCTAGATCTCAGACAGGTCAACAGATTAGTGAGAGTAAAGAGATTCCATATGGAGACCCTGAAGTCCATTCTGTTGGGTGTAAAGAAAGAAAGGATTTTATGGTGTCAGTAGATCTCAAAGATGCTTACTTCCACATTCCAGTATCTGTCACAACTGAGGGCCTGAGCTGACGGGAGGCAGCCTCAGTTGTAGGGGCTGAGATGTACCGGAACCTGGGAGGTTGTATCAGACCCCTGGACATGTAAGTAACATGAATAATAACTGCCCGAAGGCGTGACCACGACAACTTGGATAAAAGTCAATGATGTTTATTATGACAACTCCGCAACACAGCAGCAGTAAAAGAAAACGTAAAAGTCAGCAAAGAATAAATACAGTTCCTGGGTACTACAGGATGGCAGGAGCCACAGGGCACTGGTAGTGTGAGATAGTTCTTATGATCTTCTAGATGGAAAGTCCTTACCAGGCCCGACTGTAGCAATGGAGATAACCCAGGATTGTGCCAGCTGGTGTTCCAGGAAAAGCTGGGTTGCTGAAGATAAAACAGCTGCTGTGGATACTGGCTGGAACCAGACTGTTGTTAGCACGGAGTGGATACTGGCTGGAACCAGTTAAATAATAAATGAACTTGGGAGCGATGAAATATGAACTGAAATGTAGAACTTGAGAGCGGAGAAATAATAATACCGGTGGAGAGTGGTAAAGTGTAGAAAGGACACCGGCCCTTTAAGGGAAGCTGTACTCTGCTGGAAGCTGAGCTGGAAGCAGGTAATGTTGTAGCTGGAAACAGATGAATCCACAATGGATTGGAGAGTCAGGCTACACCGCAGGTGGAATGCTGGTGCGGGTCTCTATGGTGGAAGTCTTGAGACAGGAGCTGGAACCTGGAAGACAATCACAGGAGAGAGACAAACAGGAACTAGGTTTGACAACCAAAGCACTGACGCCTTCCTTGCTCAGGCACAGTGTATTTATACCTGCAGCAAGGAAGGGATTGGCTAGGCAATTATGCAGATTATCAATACTGAGAACAGATTGGTGGAAATGATCAGCTGACAGAATCCAAGATGGCTGCGCCCATGCAGACACTTGGAGGGAAGTTTGGTTTGTAATCCATGTGGTAATGAAAACAGTAATGGCGGCGCCGGCCACCGGAGACAGGAGGCGCCAGGCTGACAGATGCACATCCAACCACGCGGACACAGCGGAGGCCGCGGCTGACGTAATCGCCACTCAGACACTCTGCATGCAGAAGTTCAGGGACGGCGGCGGAGGCCGCAGGAGACGCCATGCCAGGTGTAATATGGCGTTTACTGTGACAGCGTCCCAGAGTGACAGGAGAGGATACAGGAATGTACACATCAGGATAACAGATGGGATCCGGTCCTGGAGCGCTGAGCCAGCCTTAGGAGGCATCTGATGGGTAAGAAATGGCGTCCAGATACCCGGATCGTGACAGTATCCAAGCAATCCAGAAAAGACCTCAGATTTTTTTCAGGGAAACCATTTCCAGTTCACCTGTCTTTCTTTTTGGCTCTCAAAATCCCCAAGAACGTCCACAAATGTTCTCGCGGCACTCATAGCTTTTTTTTTTTAAGAGGACATGGTATAGCAATCTGGTTATACCTAGATGATCTATTGAAATGTGGAGGATCAAGAGGAATAGTAAAGGAAGCTCTGGACAAGACAATGCGTGCCCTTCAGTATCACGGCTGGATAATAAATTGGAAGAAGAGTCAGAACCGACACAGTAAACCCAATTTTTTGGAGTACAAGTGGATATTCACCAATATGTTATAGGTCTGTCAGAAAAAAGGTGCAGGAAAATTCAAGACCTCGCATCCTTGGTAAAAAGTTGCAACTTGGTAAAAACATTGCACATGGGAATGCGTTTACTGGTTACTGGGAATGATGTCTTCCACCATAGATACATTACATTGGGCAAGATGGAGAATAAGAGAATTACAATGGGACATACTAAAGTACAGTCGAAGAGGGGACTCATTAGGTTACAGTGTAAAGCTACATCAGACTAAAAGATTCCCTGGCCTGGTGGATAGACCCAGAATTGATCAATAGAAAAATGTCTCTGTGGTATTAACAACAGATGTAAGTGTGACAGGACGGGGACCATATTTGTTACAACAAAACTGTCAAGCTCGATGGAGTCGTCAAGATAGGAGGTTCTCTTTGAATCACAGAGAGATGAAGGCAGTCTGGAATGCGATGAAAACCTTTTAAAGTCAGTTGCTGGGGAGTCATCTGAAGATATTCTCGGACAATGTAGTGGTAGTAGCTTATGTAAACCACAGGGTGGTACTAAGACCAGAGTGCTACTAAAAGGTATCAGAGGTTCTGGAATGGGTAGAAGGACCACCTCAAATCTCTGTCAGCATTGTATGTGGCAGGAAAGGAAAATATGGTGGCAGATTTTCTCAGTAGACAAGAAGTGTTACCAGGCGAATGGGAGTTGGGTGACATGGCATTTCAGAGTATTGTAGAGAGGTTCGGTGAACCTCAGGTGGATCTCATGGCTACATATCTCAATGCAAAATTACCTCTCTTTTTTTTTCTCCCGATTATCATCTTTCAGGAACTGGAGGAGTAGACACCGTTTGCTTGGCATGGAACTTCAAATGGAACTTCAAACTGGAGTATGTGTTCCCACTGTTTCCAATTATCATTCGCATCCTGAAGAAAATCGGGGAGGAAAAACTACGAGTCATAATAGTCCTTCCCTACTGGCCAAAGAGAGTGTGGTTTCTTCAGTAATAAAAACGGCGGTGGAAAAGCCCGGGATATTACCAGTAACAGTGGATGTAGTACACCAGGGGCTACTAGTTCACCCAGGCCTGCTGCAGCTTTGCTTGACGGCATGGAGATTGAACGGGAACTACTGAGAAAGTGTCTGTCTGAACAAGTTATTAATCTTCTGTTGCAGCTGAGAAAGAAGGTCTCCTCTAATGTTTATTATAGGATTTGGGAGATTTTATTTCTTCGGATTCAAGATTCAATGTCAGAGAGGCAGACACGCCTCAAGTATTACAGTTCCTACTCGATGGATTCAAAAAAGGGTTGGCTATATGACCTATTAAAGTTCAGATAGCAGCTCTCAGTGTATTACTGGATCGAAGATTGTCTGAAGAGTATCTTGTAAGGAAGTTCTGTCAGGAAATTCAGAGGATACGGCCTCAAATCAGATCAGTCCTAGCTCCGTGGGATTTGAATTTGATACTGAATGCCTTAATGTTACCTCCTTTTGAACCATTACAAGACATTCCTGTAAAACTATTGACTTGGAAAGTAGTCTATCTAATGGCCATCACCTCACTCACCTCACCTGCTGGATAAAGTTGTTTTGAGAACAAATCCAAGTTTTCTACCTAAGGTAGTTTCAGAATTTCATTTGAATCAGTAAATTTATTCTACCTGCCTTTTATCCTCACCCACAAAACAGGAAAGAGAAAACATTACATAGCTTGGATTTACAATCTCGATTTATCTAGACAGAACCGAAGGTTTTCAGAAGACAAAACATTTGTTTGTGCTTCATGCAGGGGTAAAGAAGGGTGGAACACTAACAAAATAGACTATCTCCAGATGGATTAAAGAACTGTTAACGTTTGTGTTTGAGAAAAGTGGTTGTGACGTTCCCGGAAGAACTGAAGGCACACTCTACCAGGGCGATTGCAACTTCTTGGGCTAAGAAGTCTCAGGTGTTGGCGAAAAACACATGCCTTTTTCTAGCCACTATGCGTTGGATGTTACAGACGCCCACTTTGCTAATCATGTCCTTAAGGGGGCATTATAATATTTATTCAGCATGAAATTATGTGTCTTGGACCATTTGTTACACTTTATTATTATTATTATTATTTGGTATATCCGAGTGTAAGGGCTGCCATGAAGAAGTGTAGGAGAAAAATGCAAATTATAAAAGGGATTAAGAAGAGCTTGAGGTGCAGAATTCATAATTATGAATTAAGAGGAGTTGGTCAATTCAGCAGAATAGGAGATTGATATAAATCTTATAAATATTAGCTCAATCCAATAAGTGTTACCAGTGCTAAGTTTAGGTAATAGTTTCACTTTAAGTTATCTAACCAAGATGATTGCATATAATTGTTTTACTTTTTCTTTTGTCTATTATCAGGAAGCCTTGAATTTCATTAGCAGTTATGGAGTTGGCAAGCAGCCGTTCTTTCTTTACTGGGCAATAGATGCCACTCATGCTCCTGTCTACGCCTCCAAACCATTCCTTGGAACGAGCCGCAGAGGCCTGTAAGCTATGTAGCATAGAATTGAAACACTTGTACATTAAGTATTGCACTATTATTTTAAAGCTCTTAGGAGATTGCGGTCAGTATTCTGAGGTTAGAAACCAGTCATGCATATCGCTTTGGCTTTTATCACGGAAATTTCTGATTCATACAGCTCATCCTGATCTGCGGTCCTAAAGGAGAAGTGTTATTCTTGTTCATCTTATGACATTAACTCATCAATTAGTTGATGTCTGGTTAAACTGGGACTTTGACAAACGTGTGTTCATCAGTAGAGTTTGGCAGCACTGAAGCCTAATGTGCACATCGGCTATGGGCACAATATTCTGTGTGGTCAATCTAATTGCCCGTGAAGGGGGTGAGTTGTAGTTTACCGGTAACGGCACTGAATTCGTCCCACTTGCAGCTCAATCTTTTCCGGACTTGCTGCAAACAAAATTCTGTGAGTACTGTAGTACCTTAAGTGTGCCAAACAACCGCACATACTTGCCACGGTATGAATTTACGGGTGATTTGATTGAGCCCATTGGCTTCTCAGTGTCCCAGGAACTCCTGTGGTGGAAACTGAATTACTTCTCTTCCATTTCTGGTGGTTTGATTCTGCCATATACACCTGAATGATTGGAATCATAAGTCAAACATATACTGTAGATCTCTTGAAGTCCCTATCCATGCAGTTTTTCACTATGGGCATTTCTGAGAAGAAAACCAATCATTTTGGTTCTTTACTGCAAACCATCCAGGCCTTTCTTTCTATATGTAGTCGTTCCAATCCCAGATTACTTATACCCCTGCTTGGTTCAGTTGCCAGGTGGCTCTTTTTCATCCCATTGTGACTCTAGAATGCTGAGATGTCCAGCTTTGGGTGGACATGTTCAGGATGGAGTACTTGAGGTTTGTCATAAACAGACAAAACTAGATCTTGTAAACAAACAGAAGAAAATATACAGCGCTTTTGACACATTTATGGATTTTCACATAGGATTAAAGATTTAATACTACACAGTTAAGGGGGATATCGTATTAGGCCCGGGAAAACATCGGGAGCGAAAAACGTATGTTTTTCGCGATTTTTCCCGATGTTTCACCAATATTTTTTTAACAGGCTATTCAGATTGATCGCCTGTAAAAAAAACAAAAAAAAAAAACAACATTTCTCCCGAAAACACAGGTTCAGTGAAAACTGTGTGTTTTCGGTAGAAACAGCCCCATTTTCGCAGGCGAAACAAAATCCCTGATGAGCGGGACAACCTGCAGCGTCCCATGCCCGCTGCAACAGCAGCAGGCTGGGACCGCAGGCATCCGGAAGCTGTCCTCGGCGCAGTGAACCCTTGCTGAGAAGCCGGGGCAGCGCTGTGACTGCATATCCTCTTTACTCCACCCTCGGCAGCGGTCACATGGCGGGGGAGCGGCCATGTGACAGGAGGAGCTGGAAGAGCAGCGATGCACCGGCGCTGTCAGGAGCCAGCACCTGGTGCAGCTTCGGTTATCCTGCGATAAGTCACCGCTCGTGCTGGCTTATCGGGGGTAATAGGATGGCATCAGTACGAGATCCCGACGGACGGGATCCCGGCGGTCGGAATAGCGACACCGGGATCCCGACCGGCACAATCCCGACAGGGGGACGAGTGCAACGCAGCCCCTTGTGGGTTCGCTACGCTCGGCACACTATTTTAATCTCCCTCTATGGGTGTCGTGGACACCCACAGAGGGAGAATATGTCGGGATTGTGCCGGTCGGGATCCCGGTATCGGTATTACGACCGTCGGGATCCCGTCCGGCGGGATCTTGACCGCATCCCAATAGGATAGCCCCCGGCGGGACAGTTAGCCACAGTAAATTACCGGGGCTAATTGGATATCCCCAAAAAAAATTATAATTAAAAATGAATTCATAAATACAGAGAATTGGGCATATATAGCAACAGTCTCATTAGAAAAGTATCGTCGTGGAAGCCAGTGCATTAAATCCAGATGATAAATTTCACCATTGGGCTGTGATACTATTCCTACACATTTTATGCATTTCACTCAAACGCTTAAATTAAATGTAAAAACGCATGATCATTTTCAAGTGCAGATTTTATTGTTAAAGCCTGTGTGTAGAATTTGGCTTCCTGCTCTTTTGTGTATTAATGCCAAAGCAAAAACCACAAAGTATTTATTGGTGGTGGTTAGAACAAAACGTATATGATAAGAAAGAAGCACATTGATTAAACCAAGGTCTGAACTTGTGTGGAAACTGCATAAATAATTACTGACACTGATTTTGGAATGTTTCTAGCCCCAAAATGTCTCAAAATAGGCTCTATAGCTAAGGGGTTAATTTATTAGCATTGAATATACAGGTTGAGTATCCCATATTCAAATATTCCGAAATACAGAATTTTTGAGTTAGACTGAGATAGTTAAACCTTTGTTTTCTGATGGCTCAATGTTCACAAACTTTGTATAATACACAGTTATTAAAAATATTGTTTAAATGACCTTCAGGCTGTGTGTATAAGGTAAGTATGAAACATAAATGAATTGTGTATATGTACACAAACTTTGTTTAACTCACAAAATTATTAAAAATATTGATTAAAATTACCTTTAGGCTGTGTGTATAAGGTGTATATAAAACATAAATGCATTCTGTGCTTAGACTTAGGTCCCATCGCCATGATATCTCATTATGGTATGCAATTGTTCCAAAATACGGAAAAATCCGATATCCAAAATACTTCTGGTCCCAAGCATTTTGGATAAGGGATACTCAACCTGTATTCTTACTTTCACGCACCCCTCCCCCATGGACAGATTCATTCTTCAGTGAGCAGCTAGCAGGTCTTTTGGAAGGATAACTCAGGCTTTAATAACATATACAGTATATATGGCCCAGATTTATCAATCCTTGGAGAGTGATAAATTGCACGGTGATAAGTACCAACCAATCAGCTCCTAACTGCCACGTTACAGGCTGTGTTTGAAAAATGACAATTAGGAGCTGATTGTTTTTACTTGATCGGCGTGCAGTTTATCACTCTCCAAGGCGTGATAAATCTGGGCCCATATTTGTAGCATACAAAGGGAACCAAGGGATGACGTTTTTATCGATGGAAGATAATAAACCAAGGAAAGGTAAATGTAGCCCGGGAAGTTGTATTAGAATTGTACTGTCACAAAATCCATTAGCAATAACCGTATTCATTAGCACAGAAATACTCTTATTTATGTATATTAATGTTATAGTGTGGTTTTACTTGTTATATCAGGATGTTGGCAGGTACAGACTGTTCATTTTGCCTAATCCAGGTATGGAGACGCAGTACGTGAAATCGATTTCAGTATAGGGAAGATCTTTGACTTGCTTAAGACAAGCGGAATTGCCAAAGACACCTTTGTGTTCTTCACATCTGACAATGGGGCTGCACTCATCTCTGCTCCGAACCAAGGTAACCATCTGCAATATTTGTCCCCATTCATGTAAATACATCACATTTACCCTTCCAGTTTCCGGTTTGTTCTATAACCCACAACTGTCTTGTAGGTGGCAGCAACTCCCCCTTCCTGTGTGGGAAACAGACAACATTTGAGGGTGGGATGAGGGTTCCTGGCATTGCCTGGTGGCCTGGACATTTGGCTGCAGGTCAGGTGCGTATGAATCTGATTTTCACCATTAAGTGGGGACTATTTTATATTGTTAATATATGGCCTGATTCAGCGTTGTATGCTAATGCTGACACGGCTCTGAATGTGTATAGAGATACCATACCTCCCAACTGTCCCATCTTCCTGGGACTGTACCGCTGTCCTTCCTGTGTCCGGCAGTGTTCCGTGGTGGGTGGAAAAGGGCAAAATTGTGGGGGAGTAAACACAATGCTGCTCTGCGTGGCAGAGCAGCAAGCAATCAGCATAAGATGAGGAGAATAGATGCTGCACGCGGTATCTATTCGCCATGCAGGTGGGAGCCTGGGGGCAGCCCAGCATCGGGCACACAGTGACACGATTGGAGAGGTTCTGCAAGGCTCCACCCCTTTTTCCAAAGGCTCCGTCCCTTTCAGGCATGCATGCGCATCTATGGCGTACACACGGTCCACTATCAGCCTTCACAAAAGTTTGGAGGTATGTGATACTGTGCGGAAATCCGCAAATGCTGCAGCTGTCTGTATTTGTATTGAGACTCCCACCTGCGTAAGTACCAGTGGCTGTGCACAAAGACGCAGTGTCAGTCGTAGATCAACCGACTGTAGAACGTCTGTGCAGGAAGTGAGATCCTGGAGCCATTGTCATTACGTACAGGATCACAGATGCAGGCTGATACTCGCCCCAAAAATGGTTCTGTCACATTTGCGGTTTTGCCGCCACTCCCTGTTACCTCCCCCAAACAGTTACTCACTGTCACTCACTTTATGACTAAATATTGTCCTTCGGCTGCTGTAATAAGACCATCTCATCACATGCGCAGTACAACTCCTGCTCACATGACCGTTAATCGCTCACCTGCGAAAACATTGGATTTGTGAACATCTCTGAATCAGGCTCTTACCCAATTACATTAATGCTGGGGGAAGAGAGATGCAGATGCACACTCCTAGCACTGAGAACACTGATAGTAAAAATACTTTAAATAAACCCTCACAATTAACATGGAGTATAATTGAAGTTCTTAGCACACATTTGCGCATATATGCGGGCCCATGTGATGAAGTCACCTAGTCGTGGTACATGGGCCCGCATATTTGCGCAAATGTGTGCTAAGAACTTCAATTTTACTCCATGTTTATTATGAGGGTTTATTTAAATACTTTTACTATCAGTGGGGCAGATGTATTAACCTGGAGAAGGCATAAGGAAGTGATAAACCAGTGATATGTGCAAGGTGATAAAGGCACCAGCCAATCAGATCCTAACTGTTAATTTACATATTGGAGCTGATTGGCTGGTGCCTTTATCACCTTGCACATATCACTGGTTTATCACTTCCTTATGCCTTCTCCAGGTTAATACATCTGCCCCAGTGTTCTTAGTGCTAGGAGTGTGCATCTGCATCTCTCTTCCTCCAGCATAGTATTAGAAGCCTCAGCATGATAGCGATAAATGTAAAAACAAAGGGTAGAGGACTGCGCTGTCGTGCTATCCTGATCTGTTCAAGCTGCTAGGGAGCAAACAATGAGGATTTCCACTATCCCCACAAAGATACTGATAAACGAAAAAAGAGACGTCTCCCAGCGCTAAAAATAATCAGGTTTGGAGTTGATTATAATTAGTGATATCTATAAATATACTTAAGAATCACTCAAAAAGCACTAAAAACGGCAATATAATTTATAAATGAATTTTTTATTGACCTGGTACAAAATAAAATGGGACCCTAATCATAAGGTCTTCTCTATTCTTAAAATTAAAAGTGATCCTAATACCGGTATACAAGAAAAGTTACAAACAACATAGGAACATAAAAAACATAAAAACATAAAACACACAGTGATGCGCTAGATGGCGGTTTATTCACTGTACAAATTCCTCAGATATGTATAGGTACATAGGGCTGATTTATATACCACAGTCAGTGTTCATATTAGGAGTGCATCCAATAGATGGGACATCAGGGACACGCTAAATAGCGATGAATGTTTGTATTCCTTTAAGTGAAGTGCTGTCACAGTCACTACTCGTATGTGGAATCGATCCAACAGAGATTCTGGTAATTACCAGCCAACCTACATAAAGTCTATAATTGACAAAGACTATGAAGGCGGGGGTCTTCACTTCTGAGTGTGTTCAGGATATATAGCTGCACTTACTTCAAAGTATCCGGAAGTCGATAGAACGGGTGTCTGCCGGCAGACGAGATGGCTCCACGATCAACTAGTTTCGCCTGACTAGCAGGCTTCCTCAGGATGGTCGAGCCATATCCATACCCGTTCTTTTATCCCTGTCTTGCGTCACCGTTGTCATGGTGACTATCCTTCTCAGAGTGAACGAGCCTCCGTTCATGTGATGTTCCTGATGACGCGTATTGTTATGGGGACCAGACGTGATGCCGCGTATTGCTCCCTGCATGTCTCCCGCTTGTTGTGGCTTGTAGCCATGGAGACCGGACGTAATGACGCCTGTAACTTAGTCCAGTACTTCCCCATGAAGGCCGGGCACATCCCTCCAGCAGCGTCTCTTGTTACCATGGAGATCTTCTCCTAGCGATGTTCATTTCTTACCCCTCTCATTGTGTGTGGTTGAATAATGGAAAATTCATTATATATACCATATTTATACGTGTCCATAAGTGTTCCTCACGGTAGGTAGATAATGGATCCCATAATTATATAATCCAGGACAGTGTACAACATACAAAAAAGACATGAAACGAAAAGGACATAAAAAGACATAGAAAGACAGTGACTATGGTTTTTAATCTAAGCAATTAATCTCATGTTAAGTGTATATATATATATATATATATATATACACATACAGGTGTATTCCTTTATAACCCCCTGGTTTCTCATGATATTTACTCCATATAGTTGGGTTTTATTCTTTAAGGAAGGGAAAAAGGTCCCATTCTATATTGAGACCTTTGGGTATCCGTGTTTCTAATTCAAAAATCATTTTGGCCTCTTCTCTCAATAGTGCATTGTCCCAGTTTCCTCCTCTCCATGATTTCTGCACTAATTTGATTCCAATAAATTCTAGACCCATGGGATCACTGTTATGCATCTTTGTAAAATGTTCAGGAATACTGTGGTTGTCTTTATTAGTCCTGATATTATTAAGATGCTCATTGATCCTTAAATGTAGACTACGGTATGTCTTTCCTACATATTGTAGCCCACATGGGCACGTCACCAGGTAGATAACACCTTTCGAGTTGCATGTAATTTTGTCCCTTATGGTGTATTCTTTTCCTGTACTTTTAGATGTGTATTTATCTATACACTTGGTAGTGATCTTTCTGGTTTTTTTACATACAACACAGTTATTGCATCTATAGAACCCGGATTTCTTTTCTTTCAACCAAGTTTCTCCTCCTTTGTTCTCATTCTTATAATAACTCCTAACCAGACTTGTTCTTAGATTGGGTGCTCTTTTATAGATTATTCTTGGTTTCATAGGCAAAATTTCTTTGAGGTCATCATCAGCAGTAAGGATATGCCAGTGTTTGTGAATGCTTTCTTCTAGGAACCTTCGTTGACTGGAGTAACCTGTTAAAAACATCACTTCCTGTTTGTTGTTCATATTCTTGTCTTTGTACTGGAGGAGATCTATTCTGGCTACTTTGTCCACCTCGTCTTTACTCTTTTCTAGGTCGCTCTTAGTATAATGTTTCTCCTCAAATTGTTCCATCAAATCCAATACTTGAATGTCATAGTCTGCCTTCTTGGAGCAATTCCTTCTTAATCTTTTCATCTGGCCTTTCGGGACATTAGATAACCACTTGGGATGGTGGTTGCTCTTAAAATTTAAGAAGCTGTTGCAGTCTACATCTTTTCTATATGTCTTCGTTTCAATCTTGTTTCCTTCAATGAAAATCGTTAGGTCCAAAAAATTGATATTTGTATCATTTATCTCACATGTAAATTCCAAGTTGTAAAGATTGTCGTTGATGTTTCTAATGAACTGTTCCAGACTTTCCCTCGTCCCCCTCCAGATGATGAGCACATCGTCTATATATCTTGCCCATAGGGTAAGATATGGAAGGAACTCATTATTGGTCCATATGTGGTCATTTTCCCACTGAGCCAAGAAGAGGTTTGCATATGAAGGTGCAAAATTTGTGCCCATGGCGGTCCCTTGGATTTGTTTGTAGAGAAGACCTTATGATTAGGGTCCCATTTTATTTTGTACCAGGTCAATAAAAAATTCATTTATAAATTATATTGCCGTTTTTAGTGCTTTTTGAGTGATTCTTAAGTATATTTATAGATATCACTAATTATAATCAACTCCAAACCTGATTATTTTTAGCGCTGGGAGACGTCTCTTTTCTCAGCATGATAGCACCTCTTGCTATATTTAGTAATAGGATGTGCAGTCCAGGCCCCCCCCCCCCCCCCCCCATTTTTTTCCCAATTACATTAATGCCTACGACTCAGTGTAGGTTTTTGTTTTTATGTCTAGTGTAGATGACTGAGATTTAAAGGTCCATATATGTTATTCAGTTGAACTTCAACATCTTTGACTCCTGGCCAGACACGTGGGGCTATATTTACTAAAGTGCAATATTGAAGTGGATATGTTGCTCATAGCAACCAATCAAGAGTCTAGCTATTCTAAAAGGTGCCAGATAAATGATATGTAGAATCTGATTGGCTGCTATGGGTAACCTCTCCACATCTAGAAACCTGCACTTTTGGAGATTTACCCCCTGGAAACCCATAGGTGTCGTCTATCAATCACCAGGCCCTTCCCGAGTAGTAACTATATGCAAGGGAGTATCACCAGGTCCCTTTTTAGTAGTGAGTATGGGGTTGATTCAGACCTGATCGTTGCTGTGCGTTTTTGCAGCGGTCTGCGATTAGATATGCGCCGCCCATTGAGAGTGAAAATCCACCCCATGCAAGTGTGTAAATGCATGTGTATGCCGTGCGAAAATTCCACCAGACAGCAGACGCGTTCACAACCCACCATCAAATGATTTTTCCAGTCTGCGCGTGGCCCAATAAGTACTCCTGCAGTGCGATACAAACTGGCTGATTGGGTCCGGAGCTGACGTCACCCACCCTGAAACCGCTTGGGAACGCCTGCGTTTTTTCCTGACACTCGGCCAGTGACTTTTTTTTTATGCCAGTCTTAATACCCTGTTGACCTTTTGACACTCTCGACCCTATGGTATAGACCTAATGACTGCCTATCTTTTTAATGTATATCTTCTGTATCACACTCAATAGAATAGCCTGTAAAAAAAATATTGGCGAAAAATCACCAAAAGAAATTTTATTTTTCGCTCCTGATGTTTTTTTGCAGCTAATTTGATACCCCCCATTATCTACTGGGAGTTTACATGTGTCGGTAAGCTGTCATTTTGTGGACAATCAATGTCAACAATGAATATGCTAACAGGAAAATGCCCAAGGCATTATGCAGAAACCGTTGTTTCACCGGGATCAGTATGAGGGGTGTAGTAGGGTATGCTGGCGGCTGGGCTCCCGGTGACCAGCATACCGGCGCCGGAATCCCGACCACCGGCATACCAACAACGTGGCGAGCGCAAATGAGCCCCTTGAGGGCTCGCTGCGGGCACGGTGGTGCGCTACCACGCTAACTATTCTCCCTCCAAGGGGGTCGTGGACCCCCAAGAGGGAGAAAAAGTGTCGGTATGCCGGCTGTCGGGATTCCTGCGCCGGGATCCCGACAGCCGGCAAACTGAAGACCACCCAGTATGAGATCCCGGCGGTCAGGAGACTGACGCCAGAATCCCGACAGCCGGGATCCCAGTGGTAAACGCAGCATGTCCCTTCGCGGACTTGCTGTGCTCGCCACTATTCGGGCCCAGTGGCATCCTTTGGTCGCCACGGAGTTCTAGTCCCCCTTGGGTTGTGGCGTGGATCACCGTGGGCATAGCGGTCGGGACTCCGACTGGGGGTATTGCAGATGGCGTCGGGTTTCCAGCGGCGGTAACTGACCACCAGGATCCCGTCCAACAGGCAATTGACTGTCTTCCTTTTCACCATAAAGTGATGATCCCAACACAATTAAAATGCTTTAATTAGCATTACAGCTGCGCTGGCGTTCTCCAGTCGATGTATTTACTGTCAAAACATTGATTGTCATTGAAAGGTATATATCCCATAGGTCAGTGCCAATATAGAATGCCAGGTATTTTGCCTACAGTCTCCAAAGGTGGGTACATATATTCACACCTACTACAACATCACAGCTGAAATAGGCAGCTAGTCTAATTGGGATACGGTCGTTAGGTCGACCCAACTTAGGTCAACACTCATTAGGTCGACCACTGAAGGTCAACAATGCCTGTCGACCTAGTACATGTCGACCCAACGACCCACACAGGTCTAATTTGGCACAGTGACTATAATGGCAGATGATGATACTAGGGGATCATTATTAAGCATAGAAAATGTGGCCTATGTGTAATTATTTTCTGGACACAATAAAGGTAGCTATGGGCCTGATTTGGAAGCAAGGCAGAAAAAGCATGCAATTTTGTATCTAGAACAAACCATGTTGCAATGCAAGGGGAGAAAATAAAGTTATATTTTTACTGTGCAGGGCAAATGGCAGCTTTTGCATGTAGCCCACAAATGTTAGCTTTATTTTTACACTGCCGTTTAAAAGTTCAGTATTGGAATACTGGTGTGGTGATGTGCTGCGGTGTTCAGAGATAATACGATGTATAGCTCTCAGCAATGGGATCTCTTTATTATGACTTCAGTATAAAAAAACAACAATGTAGACAAATGAAATATATTCAACCAATACAGGGAAATGTGCAATGTATTTCATTTGCCTACATTGTTGTTTTTTACTGAAGTCATAGTAAAGATCACATTGCTGAGAGATATACATCGTATTATCTCTGTGAACACCGCAGCACATCACCACACCAGCATTCCAATACTGATAGGGGTTGAGCGTTATATACATGATCTATTCAGCCATCTAGCTCAGCAAGGTGGGCAACCGTGCTTAATCTAAGCAGCACTCCCCGCACCACAAAGGTGCACCACAGTGCGCAGCTGAAAGTCTTTTTCTTCCTAAAAGTTCAATTTGGACACACCCCACCCAAATCTACTCTCTCTCTGCACATGTTACATCTGCCCCACCTGCAGTGCAACATGGTTTTGCCCATTTGCTTGCCTTTTTTTGTTTGCTTCCACATCTGAATAGCCCCTATGATCAGTCACTCTATTAATGATACATATCTGGATTTTGTCTGATGTGGACAGCCACATTTGTAGTTCTGTCTCCTTGTCATGAAGGCAGGATCAGCCTGTGTTCGGTAATTGTAAATGATTAGTCATTTCAAGTGGCAAAAGTCATGGGATAGCCATATGTAAAAGTAATGGTAGGTGTCGTCACCGTACTGTGACATTTTGGGAATGACCAGATCTGCGTCAATTGTAATCTGACATCTCATGAGGCAGTTATGCTGCTCATGGCAAGGCGTTGTGAATTATCGGAGTTAGGACGAGGCATTATATTGGATCCTTACGGATGGGATATTCTATTTCTGACGTTGTGCAGACATTCAACATTCCTCGATCTACACTGTCACGTGTGTACTAGAATTACCTCATGGGAGGCATTACCACCCACTGCAGATGACGGGTGCTTAATGATCATGACCAGTGACGTCTGGCAAGAATTGTCCGTAGTAACAGATAAGCGACACTGGCTCAAATCACATCCACATTCAATGCAGGAGTTACCAGACGCATATCCAGCAGGTCAGTGCAGCGTTTTTAGCTTCCATGGGATTAAGGAGCAGAAGACCAATCAGTGTACCCCTGTTAACACTATAACACCTGACACAGCACCACACCTGTACTCTTGACATCACTAACTGGACCCTGAAGGATTGGCAACATGTGGCATGGTCTAAAGAGTCACTGTTCCAGTTGTTTGTGGCTGATGGTACAGTTTGGGTGTGGTGCAGTCCCCATGAGGCCACGGACCCCAATTATCAGCAATTACTGTGCAGGCTGGTGGTGGTTTCATTATGGTTTAGGGTGTGTTCACGTGACATGGGTTGGGACCACCAGAAAACATCATTGACTGTAGCTATGTTGCAGTGCTTGGTGACCATTTGCAGCCCTTCATGGACTTCATGTATCCCCACAACGGTGGAATATTCTAGCAGGACAATGCACTATGGGGGTAATTCCAAGTTGATCGCAGCAGGATTTTTGTTAGCAATTGGGCAAAACCATGTGCACTGCAGGGGAGGCAGATATAACATGTGCAGAGAGAGTTAGATTTGGGTGGGGTGTGTTCAATCTGCAATCTAATTTGCAGTGTAAAAATAAAGCAGCCAGTATTTACCCTGCACAGAAATAAAATAACCCACCCAAATCTAACTCTTTCTGCACATGTTATATCTGCCTCCCCTGCAGTGCACATGGTTTTGCCCAATTGCTATCAAAAATCCTGCTGCGATCAACTTGGAATTACCCCCTATGTCCTCTGTCCCAAGCTGTCCAGAATTGGTTTGAGGAGCATTCTGGAGAGTTCTGACACATGGAGTGGCCACCACGTTTGCACGACGTGAACCCAGTCGATTTATTTATGGGACGTGGTGGAGAGGTCCATTTGTACTCAGGATCATGCACCTACATGTGTTGGCAACAAAGGACAATCGTATTTGGATAACGAGACTGCAACTTAACATAAAATGTGAAAGTTATTAAATCGCTTTAATAAAACAAAGTACTTTGTTATACGTATTTATGATATTGCTACAATTTGGTATTCTATTGGTTCTAACATTAACTATATGTGATTACTCTAAGGTGAGCTACCAGCTGGGCAGCATCATGGATCTATTCACCACCAGCTTGGCCCTGGCAGGAATAGACCCTCCTGGGGACAGGACCATTGATGGCATTGACCTTTCTTCTGTTATTTTGGATGGCAAAGTAATTGAGAGGTGCGGTCCACACAAAATCCATATCTGTGTCTTTGCCCAGTCCTTGCCCATGTTGGTTAGATGAATTAGTGGTGGGATGATGGAGTTTGTGGTTGCCATGTTAATAGATCTATAATCCAGGATCACTCGCTACTATCGATGTAAAAGATGCAAATTTATTATGGTAACTAAGGTGGCAAGTTTTTCTCCAGCCTGAAAACTAACGTGCACATAGACGCATCACTTAAGGCTGGGTACATATTTGACGGTCCGTGAGTCGCCTTACACACAGGCAGATGTACTGATATATCTGCATCGGCCATGCTGCAGGGCCGACCTGATATGTCTGTGAACGTCCTCACAAACATACAGATGTGTCCTTAAGCACTGTTGCTGCAGAACCACCAAATAGCCCCTTGGTTCTCCAGCTTTTTGAGACTTTGTGCGCCAAGCGACTTTTTCGTCCAAAAATGCGTCTTGGGCGCAACAAGATGTACAGATGGTGCCACACTAATCGTGGCTCCGTCTGTGACTAGGTGCGCCCGACAAGGCGCACTGCCAGGAAAGAATGGGGCACGAGTGCGTCGTAAACGCGCCCCATTCACTTTGAATGGGAGCGGCTCTGCATGCTCAGCGGTGGGCCGAGGTGCAAGTGCGCCTAGGCATGCCGCTCGCCCCCGCCTGTGATGCAGCCGAGCTCAATGAGCTTGACTCCATCATTAACTCAGACGCACCAGGAGACTCTGCTGATTAATTTAATATGTGACCCTTGTATCTGTATCTGAATCTGTATACTAAGTGCTATACTACAATGGTTGTGGCTTTTTTCCATGTCAAGTTCTAGTGTGTGCCGTAGACAGACTCAACCGCATACATTTATACAAGTGTTGAATAACAAATTAATATGTGCAGTCTCCTGGTGCGTCTTTGTCACATCACATTGCGACTAAGATGCTTTTCAGTGAAAAGTATGCTCAGTGCAAGCAGAGTCGCAAGGGGCACGGTGGTTCACTTGCGCCAGGGATCTCACATTACATGGCATATTGAGGCTTGGTGTACAAGGACACACCTTTATCAGCTGTACATAGGAGCCAATTGTCTAGCCGATCTGTCATTCCTCGGTTGTATGAACAATGTATCAGCAAGTCTGTACCCAGCATAGGTCATTTTGGAGCCAAGCATCTAGGTGTGTGGGCCCATAGTGATAGACCCTTCTAAATTAAGATGAATGTCAATTGGTATTGAATAAAAATCAGGTTGTCCAATATCCATCATCCACCAATCTGTGCAGTTGCCAGCAGACTACACTGGATTGGCAACATCAGACCTATATGTGTAACCATGACAGTCAAAAAAACGGATATGTCCCATTTGCCTGCACAAAGATTTAGATTTAGCTGTAATTAAGGTGCCCGGATTGTGTTAACGTAAACACACCTTGTAGGATTTTTAGCTGTCTTCACACATTATATATTTCTTTCTTTCTCTAACGTCCTAGTGGATGCTGGGGACTCCGTAAGGACCATGGGGATAGACGGGCTCCGCAGGAGACATGGGCACTTTAAGAAAGAATTTAGGTTCTGGTGTGCACTGGCTCCTCCCTCTATGCCCCTCCTCCAGAACTCAGTTTGATACTGTGCCCAGACGAGCTGGGTGCTTTTCAGTGAGCTCTCCTGAGTTTGCTGAGAGAAAGTATTTTGTTAGGTTTTTTATTTTCAGGGAGCTCTGCTGGCAACAGACTCCCTGCATCGTGGGACTGAGGGGAGAGAAGCAGCCTTACTCTCTGAAGCTTGGTCCTGCTTCTTAGGCTACTGGACACCATTAGCTCCAGAGGGATCGGTACGCAGGATCTCACCCTCGCCGTCCGGTCCCGGAGCCGCGCCGCCGCCCCCCTTGCAGAGCCGGAAGACAGAAGCCGGGTGAGTATGAGAAGCAAAGAAGACTTCAAATCGGCGGCAGAAGACTCTGTGTTCTTCACTGAGGTAACGCACAGCACTGCAGCTGTGCGCCATTGTTCCACACACCTACACATACTCCGGTCACTGTAAGGGTGCAGGGCGTGGGGGGGGGGGGCGGCGCCCTGGGCAGCATTTGGGACCTCTTTTGGCAAAGTTAAGCATATATACAGCTGGGTACTGTATATATGTATGAGCCCCCGCCAAAAAATTGCATATTTAAGCGGGACAGAAGCCCGCCGCCGAGGGGGTGGGGCTTCTTCCTCAGCACTCACCAGCGCCATTTTTTCTCCACAGCACCGCTGAGAGGAAACTCCCCAGGCTCTCCCCTGCAGATACACGGTAGAAGAGGGTAAAAAGAGAGGGGGGGCACATAATTAGGCGCAAAAAGCAATATAAACAGCAGCTACTGGGTTAACATTAAGTTACTGTGTTATTCCTGGGTTTATAGCGCTGGGGTGTGTGCTGGCATACTGTCTCTCTGTCTCTCCAAAGGGCCTTGTGGGGGAACTGTCTTCGAATAGAGCATCCCCTGTGTGTGTGGTGTGTCGGTACGCTTGTGTCGACATGTCTGATGAGGAAGGCTATGTGAAAGCAGAGCGGGAGCAAATGAATGTGGTGTCTCCGCCGACGGCGCCGACACCTGATTGGATGGATATGTGGAAGGTTTTAAATGATAATGTTAATTCCTTGCATAAAAAGTTAGAAAAAGCTGAAGCCTCGGGACAGTCAGGATCCCAACCCGTGCCTGATCCTATGTCGCAGAGGCCGTCAGGGTCTCAGAAGCGCCCACTATCCCAAACTGTTGACACAGATACCGACATGGATTCTGACTCCAGTGTCGATTACGATGATGCAAAGTTACAGCCAAAATTGGCTAAATCCATCTGTTATATGATTATAGCAATTAAGGATGTGTTGCACATCACAGAGGAAACCCCAGTCCCTGACAAGAGGGTGCATATGTATGGGGAAAAGAAGCCGGAGCGGAGGTAACCTTTCCCCCCTCACACAAACTAAATGAGTTATGTGAAAAGGCTTGGGAATCTCCAGATAAAAAAATTGCAGATTTCCAGAAGGATTCTTATGGCGTATCCTTTCCCGGCAACGGACAGGTTACGCTGGGAATCCTCCCCTAGGGTGGACAAAGCTTTAACACGCTTATCCAAGAAGGTAGCCCTGCCGTCACAGGATATGGCTACCCTCAAAGATGCTGCGGATCGCAAACAGGAGGTTACCCTGAAGTCCATTTATACACATTCAGGTACCTTACTGAGGCCGGCAATCGCGTCGGCCTGGGTGTGTAGTGCTGTAGCAGCATGGACGGATACCTTATCTGAGGAAATTTATACCTTAGACAAGGATACTGTATTGTTGACCCTGGGGCATATTAAAGACGCTGTCCTATATATGAGAGATGCTCAAAGAGACATTAGTCTAATGGGTTCTAGAATAAATGCTATGTCGATTTCTGCCAGAAGGGTCCTGTGGACTCGGCAATGGACAGGTGATGCCGACTCAAAAAGGCATATGGAGGTTTTACCTTACAAGGGTGAGGAATTGTTTGGGGAGGGTCTCTCGGACCTGGTCTCCACAGCTACAGCTGGAAAGTCAAATTTTTGGCCTTTTATTCCCTCACAGCCTAAGAGAGCACCGTATTATCAAATGCAGTCCTTTCGATCACAAAGAAACAAGAAAGTCAGAGGTGCGTCCTTTCTTGCCAGAGGCAGGGGCAGAGGTAAGAAGCTGCACAACACAGCTAGTTCCCAGGAACAGAAGTCCTCCCCGGCTTCTACAAAATCCACCGCATGACGCTGGGGCTCCACAGGCGGAGCTAGGCCCGGTGGGGGCACGTCTTCGAAATTTCAGCCAAAAGTGGGTTCACTCCCAGGTGGATCCCTGGGCGATAGAAATTGTGTCTCAGGGATACAAGCTGGAATTCGAAGAGATGCCCCCTCACCGATACCTCAAATCGGCCCTACCAGCTTCCCCCCACGAGAGGGAAATAGTGTTAACTGCAATTTACAAATTGTATCTTCAACAGGTGGTGGTCAAGGTTCCCCTCCTTCAACAGGAAGGGGTTATTATTCGACCATGTTTGTAGTCCCGAAACCGGACGGTTCGGTCAGACCCATATTGAATTTAAAATCCCTGAGCATATACCTGAAAAGGTTCAAGTTCAAGATGGAATCGCTGAGAGCGGTCATCGCAAGCCTGGAAGGGGGGGATTTTATGGTGTCTATGGACATAAAGGATGCATATCTTCATGTCCCTATTTATCCACCTCATCAGGCGGGCGTACCTCAGATTTGTGGTACAGGATTGTCATTACCAATTTCAGACGTTGCTGTTTGGTCTCTCCACGGCACCGAGAATATTTACCAAGATAATGGCGGAAATGATGGTACTCCTGCGGAAGCAAGGGGTCACCATTATCCCGTACTTGGACGATCTCCTCATAAAAGCGAGATCAAGAGAGCAGTTGCTGAATAGCGTCGCACTTTCTCTGGAAGTGTTACGGCAACACGGCTGGATTCTGAATATTCCAAAGTCGCAGTTGGTTCCTACGACTCGTCTGCCTTTCCTGGGCATGATTCTAGACACAGACCAGAAAAGTGTTTATCTCCCGATAGAGAAAGCTCAGGAACTCATGACACTGGTCAGGAACCTATTAAAACCAAAACAGGTGTCAGTACATCACTGCACTCGAGCCCTGGTGGCATCATACGAGGCCATTCCCTTCGGCAGGTTCCATGCGAGGACCTTTCAATGGGACTTACTGGACAAGTGGTCTGGATCACATCTTCAGATGCATCAGTTAATCACCCTATCCCCCAGGGCCAGGGTGTCACTCCTGTGGTTGCTGCAGAGCGCTCACCTTCTCGAGGGCCGCAGATTCGGCATTCAGGACTGGGTCCTGGTGACCACGGACGCAAGCCTCCGAGGTTGGGGAGCAGTCACACAGGGAAGAAATTTCCAAGGTCTGTGGTCAAATCAAGAGACTTGCCTTCACATCAACATCCTGGAACTAAGGGCCATATACAACGCCCTACATCAAGCGGAGACCCTGCTTCGCGACCAACTGGTTCTGATTCAGTCAGACAACATCACCGCAGTGGCTCATGTAAACCGACAAGGCGGCACAAGGAGCAGGGTGGCGATGGCGGAAGCCACCAGAATTCTTCGCTGGGCGGAGAATCACATAAGCGCACTGTCAGCAGTGTTCATTCCGGGAGTGGACAACTGGGAAGCAGACTTCCTCAGCAGACGCGACCTCCACCCGGGAGAGTGGGGACTTCATCAGGAAGTCTTCGCACAGATTACAAGTCGGTGGGAACTGCCACAGGTGGACATGATGGCATCCCGCCTCAACAAAAAGCTACAGAGGTATTGCGCCAGGTCAAGAGACCCTCAGGCGATAGCTGTGGACGCCCTGGTGACACCGTGGGTGTTCCAGTCGGTCTATGTATTTCCTCCTCTTCCTCTCATACCCAAGGTGCTGAGGATAATAAGAAAAAGAGGAGTGAGAACAATCCTCATTGTTCCAGATTGGCCACGAAGGACTTGGTATCCAGATCTGCAAGAAATGCTCACAGAGGACCCGTGGCCTCTTCCTCTAAGACAGGACTTGTTGCAACAGGGGCCCTGTCTGTTCCAAGACTTACCGCGGCTGCATTTGACGGCATGGCGGTTGAACGCCGGATCCTAGCAGAAAAAGGCATTCCGGATGAGGTCATTCCTACGCTGATAAAGGCTAGGAAGGACGTGAAAGCTCAACATTATCACCGTATATGGCGACAATATGTTGCTTGGTGTGAGGCCAGGAATGCTCCTACGGAGGAATTCCAGCTGGGCCATTTCCTTCACTTCCTACAGTCCGGAGTGAATTTGGGCCTAAAATTGGGTTCCATTAAAGTCCAGATTTTGGCCCTATCCATTTTCTTTCAAAAGGAGTTGGCTTCTCTACCTGAAGTTCAGACGTTTGTAAAGGGAGGGCTGCATATTCAGCCTCCTTTTGTGCCTCCAGTGGCACCTTGGGATCTTAACGTGGTGTTAAGTTTCCTGAAATCCCACTGGTTTGAACCACTTAAAACGGTGGAGTTGAAATATCTCACGTGGAAGGTGGTCATGCTATTGGCCTTGGCTTCGGCTAGGCGTGTGTCAGAGTTGGCAGCTTTGTCACATAAAAGCCCCTATCTGGTTTTCCATGTAGATAGAGCAGAATTGCGGACCCGTCCACAATTTCTGCTGAAAGTGGTTTCATCTTTTCATATAAACCAACCTATTGTGGTGCCTGTGGCTACTACTGACTTGGAGGATTCCGAGTTGCTTGATGTGGTCAGGGCTTTGAAGGTTTATGTAGCCAGAACGGCTAGGGTCAAGAGAACAGAGTCGTTGTTTATCCTGTATGCATCCAACAAGCTTGGTGCTCCTGCTTCAAAGCAAACTATTGCTCACTGGATCGGTAACACGATTCAGCAGGCTCATTCTGCGGCTGGATTGCCGCTGCTAAAATCAGTTAAGGCCCATTCCACTAGGAAAGTGGGCTCTTCTTGGGCGGCTGCCTGAGGGGTCTCGGCATTACAACTTTGCCGAGCGGCTACTTGGTCAGGTTCAAACACTTTTGCAAAGTTCTACAAGTTTGATACCCTGGCTGAGGAGGACCTCTTGTTTGCTCAATCGGTGCTGCATAGTCATCCGCACTCTCCCGCCCGTTTGGGAGCTTTGGTATAATCCCCATGGTCCTTACGGAGTCCCCAGCATCCACTAGGACGTTAGAGAAAATAAGATTTTACTTACCGGTAAATCTTTTTCTCGTAGTCCGTAGTGGATGCTGGGCGCCCGTCCCAAGTGCGGACTTCTTCTGCTATGCTTGTATATAGTAATTGCTTCAATAAGGGTTATGTTATGGTTGCATCAGGGTTTGACCTGATGCTCTGTCGTTTGTCATACTGTTAACTGGATGTTTTCACATGTTATACGGTGTGATTTGTGTGGCTGGTATGAATCTTGCCCTGGATTACCAAAATCCTTTCCTTGTACCTTCAGCTCTTCTGGGCACAGTTTCTCTAACTGAGGTCTGGAGGAGGGGCATAGAGGGAGGAGCCAGTGCACACCAGAACCTAAATTCTTTCTTAAAGTGCCCATGTCTCCTGCGGAGCCCGTCTATCCCCATGGTCCTTACGGAGTCCCCAGCATCCACTACGGACTACGAGAAATAGATTTACCGGTAAGTAAAATCTTATTTTTTTTGCCTCACATGCCGTCTCTGGCAAGTCACTCTGGTAGATAAGGTCTACTTGAGGTTCTTAACACATTTCCCACGTGATCAGTACTACATAATATAATGTTATATTCCTTTGGTCTCCTCATTGTTGATTCATGGCCTGTTGTGTTTTCTCCCTCAGGCCTATATTCTATTATCGCGGCAATGAACTGATGGCAGTCCGGCTGGGGCAGTACAAGGCTCATTACTGGACCTGGAGTAACTCATGGGAGGAACTGTCTGAGGTAAATGGCCCTGACTTGTTGTTGTTATTATTATTATTATTATTATTATTATTAGAAGGATTCATTGCAAAAGAATATACTAGGTGAAATATTGCTGGGCCCTCTACCAAAATTAGCCATTCTGAACATTAATGGGGGCTCGGTTCATGTGAGTCACAAACAAGGCTTCACTGTACATACTTTGTCCCATGCACGTGCTCAGAAGGTCACAGTGGTGGCCTTCCGATTTGAAGGCTCAGCATTGCCGCACCCTATAGAAGTTCAACAACAGCTGGAGTGCCAAAGGTTCCCCATAATTGGATTAAGCCATTGAGTAAATGGTAAATGCTGCTTTGGAATCTGAGATCTGCTGAAATGCAGTCTCTCAGTACAGATACTGAATCGATGAAACAAATTATCTCCAAGATGTGAACGGCATCTAATTCTGGTCTTTCCTGTAGTCTGTAACCATGTAAGGGTGTGAATTCTCTCTGCTGCTTTTGAGCTCTGTCATTTCAGGCACTGTAGATATCAGAGGCGTCGGAGATAGATGGGCGCTCCCATGCACATTTTTGCAAGGTAGAGTAGTACAGCCCCACTGATCACTCTTCTGTGCTGCATATGCAGGT
The DNA here is from genome assembly GCF_028390025.1 of Pseudophryne corroboree. Classification (NCBI taxonomy): domain Eukaryota; kingdom Metazoa; phylum Chordata; class Amphibia; order Anura; family Myobatrachidae; genus Pseudophryne; species Pseudophryne corroboree. Next base: position 53,879,737 of record NC_086455.1, read on the forward strand.
TACTACAAAAAATGAAGCAGGCACCATCTGTATAGTCAGCATTCGCTGCATAGCAAATAAATCAATGGCTCTTAATGGCGCACTATTTTCTAGGCAGATTTTTGGCAGTACAGTCCGTTCACAATTCCATGAGAAATCTCTTTCTCTCCTTTTTTTCTTTGTCGATTTAAAAAAAATTAAAAATAAATTAGAACTGGGGATGTTATTTTATACTGTTGCATAGCATACGGTTGTTGTAACCAATAGCAACCTATAAGAAGCTTTCTGTCAATGTTTAAATGTTCTTTTGGAAATGCAAGTAAATGTCACTTGATAGATTGTCCTCATATGTCAGTGTATAGGGATCTATTCACAAAGCAGTAAAAAGAATGTAGAAGTGAGCCAGTGGAGAAGTTGCCCATGGCAACCAATCGGCATTGAAGTAACATTTATCAAGTGCATTCTATAAAATTATACATAGCAGCTGATCGGTTGCCATGGGCAACTTCTCCACCATTTTCACGGCTTCATGAATGGACCCCATAGGCTTATGTGGCCATATGAAAGGAAGGCAGAGAAACAATAGCCAGTGATATATATTTGAATATATTACCATGTATATGTAATAGAACAGTGATTCGCACCAATCCCTGGGACCACGTGCTGTGCCCCCAGCTCCTTTCTGTGTTATTGTGATACCTTGTAATGCTTACTTAAAAGGCCTGATGATATTTTATCACAGACACAGATGTGTCCACATACACCTAGCCTTCAATAGGACAGGTATATTAGGCCTGGAGAAGTGATAAGTGGAAGGTGATAACACACCAGCCAATCATTACGGGTTTGAAAAATGACAGTGAGGAGCTGATTGGCTGGTGCATTATCACTTTCCACTTATCACTTCTTTATCACTTCTCCAGGCTTAATACATCTGCCCCAATATGCCATGCATCACTAGTGTGGACTCTAGCTGAAGGTGCTGATCAGTGAGGAGGAAATATTTACATTTTAGAAGACAAAGGGTTTAGATGAGATGTATCGATACAGCTGGAGGCAGTTACGTGACCGGCGGTCATAATACAGACACCGGAATCCCGCCCCCTTGCAGTGCCGACAGTCTGCATGCCGACTGACAGGGACTATTCCCACTCGTGGGTGTCCACGATACCCCTACAGTGGGAATATAACATGTGGCGAGCCCGCAGAGTCGCATCACATTGCAACTGAGATGCATATTCCAGAGAAAAAGACATTAAGCACAAGCGGAGTTACGCAGGATCTAGCGCGACTGCTTCAATAGTGTATGAGGACACATCTACAGGTGTCGCTTTCATTGATTAAATATATTGATTTATCAATCTAGTCAGTAATGTGTGGCCCTTTTAAAGTTTATAGGACCACCGAATGCCGTCCCGCAAGTGTATAAAGTTGCCTATCCATATCTTAGCTTTGGTGAAGGTTGCTCCCTGTATCATTCTGTGTGCTTATACTACTTCTACTAGAGCCACCATTTATCTTGGTTTTTCCTTTCTTTTTTCTCACGAAGAAGGGGATGCAATTAGCTATGGTAATTTACTGTGGTGGGCTAATTGAACCCCCAGGGCTGTCTAGTCACATGCTAGGCTGTTTCAGTGGGGCGCCTCTCCTTGGCCAGTTTTAAATGGACAGAATGCTCCCTGTCTTCATGGCGGTGCCCCGCTGGAACAGCCTGCCCTCGACCGCCCCTGCTCGCGGATCGCTGTGTTCCATGGCTGGGAAAGGTTGCAGTTTGCTGTCACCGCCGGTGATGCACGTGGCATCTATTCCCGGGAAGGCTTGGGGACAGTCCAGCATCTACGTAAGTGCTATGCAACCCCTAGAAGAGTGATGAAGATGAATCCACGCCCCCTTGTTCTGCATGCCCACAAATGATCATTAATAAACAAATTGTTCCCCCCCACCCCCCCCCCCCCCCCCGCCAAAATAAAATCTGTATTTGTCTTCACTAGTTTATCTGTATGAACACATTAAACATGCTCCTCCCACTTACATCATTCTGCTCCTTCTAAAAATTGATGGGATGGACAGCAAAATTTGTTACCATAAGAATCCAAACAATTGATGATTTATTTCAGTGTTAAAAGTTGCAACTGTGAAATAGTGTCGCTGCGCTATCCTTTTCCTCTCTTACTGTACCCTTCTTTTTTCCTCTATCTACAAAGATATCAGTATACTGTGTGCCAGCTCTCACTCGTACAGTATTTATTCTGTATTCTCACTCATACAAGAGTAAGGGGTCTATTTACTAAGCCTTGGATGGAGATAAAGTGGCCGGAGATAGAGTCCCAACCAACCAGCTTCTAACTGTCATTTTCAAACACAGCCTGTAACATGACAGTTAGTTGCTGATTGGCTGGTACTTTACCTCCATCCAAGACTTAGTAAATAGACCCTTTATTCATGTAAAGACAAGGTAATCTCTTCACAAGGTACACTGTAGTCATTACATTACATTGAGTCACTGCTGTGTAGCTTGTTGGTGGTCCAGCTTTGTAGCACTACAAGTTCCAGCATTGCATGCCAAACATAGCTTGAGAAGGCATTCTGGTACTTATACTACACATCAGTGGGAAGGCCAGAGGTTGCCTGATGAACAGAAATATGTGTAATTCCCCTTTCAAATATTTCACTGTATGAAATTGTCATCTGCAAGTGGAAGATCAGTTTTGTTTGCAATCTCAGTATGACACTAATATTGAGTGATCTGTTTGCAGGGTATTAACTTCTGTCCAGGTCAGAATATTACTGGTGTAACAACACACGACCAAGTGCAGCACGATATCAATCCTCTCTTATTCCACCTGGGACGGGACCCTGGAGAAAAGTATCCCATAAGGTAAAAGGCCTATTGATGTATTCCATAATAAACATCTGTGGGTGGCACATACAGATGTGTCTACTTACATCTAGCTTCCCTGCACGTAAAACAACCCTTCTTTGGTGTGACTCTGTAGTGCCGAGTGTCTTTATGTGTAACTTTTTCCATTATAATGTGTCGTGTTTGTAAAATGATGAGAATAGGACCTTCGAGCAGCCTTGTGTGCGACAACGGCTGTATCTGCATACGAAGTGCTATGCTACAGTGTTTTCCTAGCAACCATTTTCGTATGCAGATACACACAGAATATAGGCATGCTGCTAGCTCTTCATCTGACTCTTATCAAGGTGGGGTCCCTTAACTGTTCTGGTGCAAACAGATTATTTCTCACTTTAAGATAAAGCATACTTTCTGCACCATCTACAGTTTCTCCTGGAGGAGGTACCTCATTTTGTTCCTCATTGTCTACTACTTTCCCAGCCATACTAGGAAAAGGGTCTGATGGTTTCAAGGTCACACCTGCGGGCAGCATGTCACCGGGATGGTCTACTGGCTCTATTCCAGTCACACCTGTAACCATACCGGATTCCCATAATTTCCAAAAATGGGAAGAGTCTCTCCCTATTTATAGCATCATGTACTACGGAAGGGACCACTCCCACATTAACAATAGCTGGACCACAAGGGGTCGCAATACTCACTTCAGCAGTATTAAAATGGCGGGTGTCATAATACATGCAAGTTACACCAATAGTTGTTCGCTGGCACGTTAAAACATTTGCCAACCCATCTTTTACAAGGATAATTAAGCTTCCCGATTCTAATGTCTCTGCACGGTTACCTTCCATGAAAACATTTAATCACATGACTGTCATGTGTTTTAGGTGGCTGATATACCTTTCTGGTTCCATGGCCCCACTGGCCAGCCCGTCTTTGGGCAGAGCACCCATTCTCTTCATTTTTCAGTTCTCTTAACCGCCCAGGACCATTTTTCCACAGAACAGTCTTACCAGGTTTTACAGGAATCCTTTGTCTCCATTAACTGTTCAGCTGTCTTGGGATCCCCATGGCTCACACATTTGCGCAAAGCCACGGACAGGGACCTCAAATAACGGTCCATGACAACTCTTTCCACCATCTGTGGTCCAGTTAATGACTCTGGTTGTAACCATTTTTTGGTCAGATGGATGAGGTCATGCTTTTGTGAGTGAGGAGGTTTGTCTATCTATATAGTACACCCAGCGATGCACACGTTGCTCTCGAACCGACAGGGTAACTCCCAGGCGAGTCCGAATTTCTGTTTTTTGGTTTCCATAGTTCATAGCTGCTGCCATGCTTAAATCAAAATAAGCTTTTTGCAGCTCGCCTGAGAGAGAAATAGTGCCAGCTGGCCGGCACACTGTACTCCACGTTGTTGGATTTTTCCAGCAATTTTGTAGCCCCTTTTACCCAGGACATATATCAGTACTGGTTTCCAAAAAGGGTCAGTCTGTCCCTTTAACTGTACAGGTTTCCACAATCGTGTAGATAAAGCACCACTTAGACTTGCTTCTGTGTGTGAGGTACCACAACTATCAGCATGTCACACTGTGAAAAAGCCTCTGCAGAGTATCACACCTGCAGTTTTACTTTGTGCCTTATCTTTAGCTTCTGTCCGGGCAGACACACACCTGCTTTCTGCAGGGTTCTCAAAGCTGCTGCTCCCTTCACTTATGCGCAGATCATGCTTGCATTCTCCAACACGTGTACCAGGGTCAGGGGGACAGGTACCATCTCCTGGTGTAGCTGGCTGTGTTCAGCACCGAGAGAGAACTCAAGTCTGTTGGTTTGGTGCATCTGGCCTCACGTTTTATTGTGCCGCAAAATAGAAATAAACTTTAAACTAAAATACCTTGCCGGCTGGACTAACTAAACACAGAATAATCCCAACTCACTAGAAAGAAACACAAGGAGCCGTTTACCAGGCACAGCTCACTGTTTCTTTACAGCAGGTTTCACATCAGTCTCTCCTTTTTCCCTAGGCAGTGTGGGAGACCAATGATCAGGCTGACAGCCTTTCTAACAAACCCATACAACCTATCTTTCAACACTATTCCAGTGATCTTGTCACTATATATATATATATATATATATATATGTGTGTGTGTGTAATAGAAGTATAGCGCCACTTGTGAGGGAAAAATCACCTAAAGAGTTTTAAAAAAACACTTATATGTAAAAAACACTCCCTTATGAATAATAGGGTGTCAGCCGTCCCCTAAAATTTCAGCATTGGTAAGATGCTGTATAGTGTTAGGATGAATAGGTAGGGGTTCTGGCGACCAACTGGTGTTTTATATAAAAAAATATTTAGAGGACTAAAATGCAATTTATAAAGGACATGGTAAAAAAGCCTTTTTTGTAAAAAAGTTAAAACAATTTATTTTGCAAAATACATAAAAACACTAGTTTTGAGCAGAAACTGTTTTTTTTACATATAACTACATATATGATAAAATGTGGTAATTTTTTAGTATTGGGTATGTAAAAAAGTATATAAAAAACTTAAGACATAAAAGGAATAAAGGAGATTGTAACTATTAAAAATAGCTTAACTTAAGATGGAGGGTCATACAGGATATTCCAACGCGTTTAGTCAGTCTGACTTCATCAAGGGGTAGTGATCAAGTGTGCAGAGCAGGCTTATATACCTACTGAAAAGGGATTACTAGTTGTGACATCACTTCCTGTCAATTAACAATGTAAAAGTATAAAGTATCCATAGTTTTTATCAATGACAAAGAAACAATGATGGAGCAGTGCTAGTAAGTTAGGGAGAGGCATCCCATAAAGGTTATCTTAAAAAACGAGCTTGATAAGTCCTTTAAAACAGTGTAGTAGAGAGTTCTTATTAGTTTTCCGCACTTCCGCCACACTTCCTGTATCGGCGGCTGTGGAGTGTGCATGCGCGAACGCCCCACTTCCGGTTTCGCGTACAGATGAACGGCTGTGTTCAGAGCTTCGTGCCCCACTTCCGTCCTCAATGGTCGGTAGTCCATGCCCCACTTCCGGTGTATGTGTCCGGAACGTCATATGACGCTTCTTCTTATTTGTCTTTACAGGCACAACGTCTAGGGAGTTCACTGCATTGTCGGCGGCCATTTTAGCGGAGTCCATACATGCAGACATGGATTCTCAGTACATTTTATATGCTCGGTTTCATGGAAAAAAATAAGATAAAATAAACTGCAGTCAACATCGTTTCGCCAAGGATCTTCCTAATTCTTCACTAAGATACAATTATTACAAATGGAGCATGAAAATAAACTATATGCCTATTTTTATCTGTAACATAAGGCTAGTGGTCCAATGGGCAATTAAATGTATTTCTAGACGATCGCAATTTTATGGATGGTGTTTACAGAACGAAGGGGTGGGTGAAATAGAGCAGGAATTTCTTTAAAAATATAAATATAGACTATTAAACATTAGGATATTTACATTCATAAGTACTAGATAAGTAATAAAATATTTTCAGTTGATACTTATTTCTGTATCGTAGTATGTTTAAACATAAGCTGGGTGAAATAAAAGTGAACTATGATATACGTGATAACGTGTGCGTATACAGATGCATACATACATATATATATATATATATATATATATATATATATATATATATATATATACTTGTGCTTTAACCCCGGCACTCACTTTATCCACAGCGGGATATAGCTTGCTCCTGTGCCTTCCCCATCCGCAGGTTCCCCTCCGGTGTAGATAAACCAGATAAATAAGAGGCGGCACTCGGAGACTTGTAGCAAGAAGTGTATTCACAGTGATGTCACTGTGAATACACTTCTTGCTACAAGTCTCCGAGTGCCGCCTCTTATTTATCTGGTTTATATATATATATATATATATATATATATATATATATATATATATATATATATATATATATATATATATATATATATATATATATATATATATATATATATACACAAATAATCACAATTATACACACCTGTCCGTGCCTCAGTGTGTGCCCACTAAGCTAAGTGGCCATGTGTGTACGTGTACGTGAGCTCTAGTCTGACATAGTAGTGTTTATTGCCTATTTTTTACAGTACTTTAGCTTCCCAGGTGGTCTCCCCCTTGGTACTGCTAAAGCCCAACACTGCTTAGCTTCCAAGATCGGACGGGTTTGGGCGTGGAGCCAGTGTGGTATGACTGTATCTGTTGGCTTTAAACAAAATACTCGTTCTTGTGTCAAACATTTTTTATTATTGAGCTGTATATTAATACTTAAGTGCATATATACATATTCAGTGTGATTAAAGTGAGTGAGGATAAAATTATACATATTTTGGAAGAACCTTATAAAAATGGGGCAATTTCATAACCCTCGTTGAATCCTGCCGGGTGCATCGTGTTGAGCTGGTAGATCCAAAACATTTCTCTTTGAGATAATTTGTTCGCCAGATCTCCACCTCTTTCCCCAATCTGTACGTGTTCGATGGCTTTGAAAGTTAAGTCTTCTGGGTTTGATTTGTGTTCCAAGATGAAATGTCTGTAAATGAGGTGGGTATCGATCTTGTTTTTGATACTCCTGACGTGTTCTTGAATTCCCAGTTTTAGCGACCTCTTGGTTTTCCCCACGTACTTCTTCTTGCACGTACATTCCAATAAATATATGACAGAGCTACTGTTACAGTTCAGAAATTCCTTTATCTTAAATTCTTGAGTATCCCCTGAGTCATAAAATGTTTTTCTGTTTGGATTCAGGAACTTGCAGATATTGCATCGTCCACATTTGAATGCTCCTGTGCATTTCAAAAATGTTTGATTGGTTCTCTCCTTAGTGGTGTCACGTAGCATGCTGGGTGCAAGATGGTCTTTAAGATTCTTGGATTTGCGAAAGACTATCTGTGGTTTTTCCGGGAGGATTTCTTTCAATACAGGATCCATAAGTAATATCTTCCAGTGTTCCCTGAAGGATGATTTGATATGGTTCTCATGATGGTTGTAGGTAGTGATGAATGCAGTGGATTCCTTAGGGGCTTCCTTCTTTTTATATTCTAGAAGATCCTCTTTAAGGTATTTGTTCTTACAGTGGCCTTGTCCAGAATTGATTTTGGATATGACTTTTCTTCAAATCGTTTTCTGTATACGGCTACCTGTTCATTGCAGTCCTCTTTCTTGCTACAGTTCCGCTTAATTCTATGGAACTGAGAGTATGGAATATTGTCTTTCCATGTCTTTGAATGGCTGCTTTTGTAGTGGAGGTAGCTGTTTTTATCCACTCCTTTAATTAAGTTTTTAGTCACCACTGACGATCCTTCACCTATTAATACTAAATACAAATATTCTACAGAGATTTTGTTTGTATTGTAAGTAAATGAGAGATTCATATCATTACTTTCTAAAAGGTTAAAAAATTCCATAAAAGCTCCAGGCTGCCGTTCCATATTCTTATAATATCGTCGATATAACGTTTGTACAGGATCACGTTATTCTTAAAATAATGAGTATTGTACACGTAGAGTTCCTCCCATTGTCCCATAAAAAGATTAGCGAAGCTTGGTGCGAAAATCGTGCCCATTGCGGTCCCACAGCGTTGAAGATAAAAGTTCTCTAAAAATTTAAAATAATTTCAACTTAAAATAAAATTCATCACGTCACAGATAAAAACTCTTTGGGTCGCTGTAAGAGTAGGATCCTTGTCTAGAAAGTCCTTACATGCCTTAATACCTTTAGAATGCTCAATGCACATGTATAAAGATTGAACATCTATTGTGATCCATAAATAAGTATCTTTCCATTCTATGGATTTCATCAGATTCAGTACCATGGTTGTGTCTTTAAGATATGACGGTAATTCCTTAACATATGGATTTAGGAAAACATCAACATACTCAGACAATTTAGATGTTAAGGAATCAATTCCAGCGACAATAGGTCTCCCTGGTGGATTTAGTAAGTTTTTATGGATTTTTGGCAGATAATAGAAGATGGGGGTAATGGGACTGGATTGCATTAAGAATTGGAACTCCTCTTTCGTGATACTTCCATTCCGCAGTCCTTGTGTGAGGAGTATTCTCAATTCCTCTATGTACATATCCTTGGGGTCGTCCTGCAATAGTTCATAAGATTTGGTGTCTCCTAGGAGACGGTGTGCCTCTTTTACATAGTTGTCACGGTCCAGGATGACCAGTCCCCCCCCCCCCCCCCCCCCCCTTTGTCAGCAGGTTTTATAACTACGTCTGAGTTCTTCTGTAATTTCTTTAGTGCTTCTTTTTCTCTATTGGTGAGATTTTTTGTGACCACTGGTGCAAGGTCAGTGTCGCATAAGTCTCTTTTTACCAGATCGTAGAATATGCTGATATGGTTGCCTTTCGATTCCACTGGGTAATACTTGGATTTGCGTTTCAATCCTGATCTTGATGCCTCTTCATAGTTTGAAATGATAGCATTATCCTTGCGTGCAAAATGTCTTTTAAGTGTGAGCTTGCGAACAAATTTATTTAAGTCTATGAAAGTCTCAGATTTATTGAGTTTTTCTGTGGGTGCAAATGATAAGCCTTTGCTTAATTATGAAGTTTCGTGATTCGTCAATGCATGCTTTGAAATGTTGAATATCCCCTTCTCCTTTGGGTCTACTACTGTACATTTCTTCTTTTGATGTTGTGATCTTTCCCTCCTGCCGCCCCGTTTTCCTCTTCTTCTACATGGCGCCTTTTTAATGGGGATGCATGTAGGGATTCTTCTTGTAGCGTACCTCTGAACGTGTTTTTTGGACGGGCTCCTAGGCGTGGGGATAAAAAAATCTTTCTCGTCTGTTGATCTCAATCTTTGTAAAGTAGAAAATCTGTTATAAGTTTTGATCTTTTGTGTAGGATACGACTCCTCTCTATTGTTCGGTCTGCCTCTGTGTGGTATTGTTTTCCACACTTGATTCCCACGATTTGGTCTATTCGTGTTGATAAATCTGCTCCAATTCTTTGTTTTTCCATTTTCGTAGTCATCCTTATCACAAAGAAACTTCTTTTCTTTACCCCGTATGACCTCTTCCTCTATGCGTTCTATTTTCTTGTTAAGGACATTTTCATTAATTTTGTAGTCCTCTTTGGTTTTAAAAGGTTCTAATTCGATTTCTTTATCTTTTATGTCTTTTTCGATAGAAGATACATTTTTCCTCCTCTCGGTAATAAGTAGCTTTATTAGATTCATCGAGCAAGTAGGTAGGATAGAGTCCCATTTTTCCATAAACTCTGGGTCTGCAGTCCCAATGGTAGGTTGTTTCACAAGTCTCAGCCCTCTGGGTACCCTATTAACTGAGATGTAATGTTCCAAACCTTTTATATCCCACCATGTTTTAATTTCTTTTACCAAAAGTCTCTCCATGTCCCAAAATAGATCATCTAGATCCCTGGAGGGGGTTGGGATGTCAGTCAACTTGTCTTCACTAAATATTTTTTGGCACCAATAATTTCTCTTATTAGTGCGTTCATTAATTCTGAACATGTTTCAGGTATTTTAACCACAACACCAGGCATCTAAACAAATTGAACCAGTCTTAAATATGTGTAATAGGAGTATAGCGCCACTTGTGAGGGACAAATCACCTAAAGAGTTTTAAAAAAACACTTATATGTAAAAAACACTCCCTTATGAATAATAGGGTGTCAGCCGTCCCCTAAAATTTCAGCATTGGTAAGATGCTGTATAGTGTTAGGATGAATAGGTAGGGGTTCTGGCGACCAACTGGTGTTTATATAAAAAAAATATTTAGAGGACTAAAATGCAATTTATAAAGGACATGGTAAAAAAGCCTTTTTTGTAAAAAAGTAAAAAATTTATTTTGCAAAATACATAAAAACACTAGTTTTGAGCAGAAATTTTTTTCATATAACTACATATATGATAAAATGTGGTAAAACAGTATATATACTAAAAAATTGGGTATGTCAAAAAGTATATAAAAAACTTAAGACATAAAAGGAATAAAGGAGATTGTAACTATTAAAAATAGCTTAACTTAAGATGGAGGGTCATACAGGATATCCCAACGCGTTTCGTCAGTCTGACTTCAACGTGGGCGCGGCACTCCTGGCGACTTGTAGCAATAAGAACTCTTAGATAGGCACAGTGTAAAGTACAACGTTTCAATGCCGGTTTATTTAAGGCATTTTCCTCAGATATAGATATATATAATACGCTTTTGGTTTGGAGATAAGAAAGCAGGAAATAAATTATATAATTAATGAAGCATAAATGATAATCTGTAATATTACTATCTGTAGAAACCGTCCACTGCAAATAGTTTTTTTTTTGTTTTTTTTAAAGCATTTTTCATGACAGTTGTACATATACATATTAACAGGTGTTTTATAGCTATCAGCGCCAGGTTTACTTCTTTCTTTGATACCTTTTGTTAAAGTGACAGATGGCGTCATGAGACGAGTCACTTGCCTCCTTGTGAGCCCCTTGTGAGTCCTGTACATGCTATGCTAGAAATAGTTAAACAGTACATAAGATGTGACCTCCACGATCCCAACGGGTGCAGGAGCATTCTTATCGGCTAATGCTCAGGTAACAGGCATGCATACACACCCATACAGGTAACAGGCATGCATACACACCCATACAGGTAACAGGCATGCATACACACCCATACAGGTAACAGACATGCATACATACACACCCATACAGGTAACGGACATGCATACACACCCATACAGGTAACGGACATGCATACATACACACCCATACAGGTAACGGACATGCATACATACACACCCATACAGGTAACGGACATGCATACATACACACCCATACAGGTAACGGACATGCATACATACACACCCATACAGGTAACGGACATGCATACACACCCATACAGGTAACGGACATGCATACATACACACCCATACAGGTAACGGACATGCATACATACACACCCATACAGGTAACGGACATGCATACACACCCATACAGGTAACGGACATGCATACATACACACCCATACAGGTAACGGACATGCATACACACCCACCCATACAGGTAACGGACATGCATACATACACACCCATACAGGTAACAGACATGCATACATAAACACCCATACAGGTAACGGACATGCATACACACCCATACAGGTAACGGACATGCATACATACACACCCATACAGGTAACGGACATGCATACATACCCATACAGGTAACGGACATGCATACACACCCATACAGGTAACGGACATGCATACACACCCATACAGGTAACGGACATGCATACATACCCATACAGGTAACGGACATGCATACACACCCATACAGGTAACGGACATGCATACACACCCATACAGGTAACGGACATGCATACATACACACCCATACAGGTAACGGACATGCATACATACACACCCATACAGGTAACGGACATGCATACATACACACCCATACAGGTAACGGACATGCATACATACACACCCATACAGGTAACGGACATGCATACATACACACCCATACAGGTAACGGACATGCATACACACCCATACAGGTAACGGACATGCATACACACCCATACAGGTAACGGACATGCATACACACCCATACAGGTAACGGACATGCATACACATCCATACAGGTAACGGACATGCATATACACCCATATAGTCGTTGACTCGTTCACCTGATATCAGGTGATCATGCCATAGATGTTTTTTCTGCTTTTTGCAGCTGGGTTCCGATCTGTCTTGCCTACTGTACTTTAGAGACCGTCGGGCCCCTTTATGTTTGGGCTGATGAAGAGAATAAAGTGAAGCTGTAGCATACAGGCTACAATGGTGAAGCTAAACTTTTTAGGACATGATAAATTAATCTTTTTTGCATTCCCTGTATAAGGCTATGGCAGCATCTTTTGCAATCAAAAAGATAAAGACTCCAGCAGATATCTCTGATATCTGATGCAGTATCTTCATAAGAAATGTCCCTCATATTTAAATAATGTGGCAATCCTCTGGAAAGATTGGTTATCTGGGGATTGAGTGCAAAACTACTTTACTAAAGACACTCCAAGCCGCCACAGTCCAAGTCTTGTTACATCGCTGAACCTGCAGTCCCAATGGACGCCTTCACATCAGGAATGTCCCCTTGGTCTCTTGAAGCACATCGATTCCCTACACCAGAAGCTCCAGCGGATCACGAAAGGGGCAATCCGTGTAAATGGAGCAAGTGCACAGCACACATTTGCTCAGGTGCCCAGGGCACTCCTTCTTCTCAATGGAATGCTTTATATCTCCTTGTGCTTGGCAACTGTGGCAGTGGAGGGGTTAATTCTGACTTGCGCACACAGCAGCACCTGAGTGACCAGGCCAGCTTGCCGCTCTGACAGGTCCAGCACCCCTTCTACTGTACGGACACACAAACGGCTCCCCTACTTCTTCCCTCCTCCTCTTCTCTGTGTCGTCTCCCTCGCAGGGTTCCATTGGAGCGTACGCCCAGCTTCCACTTCGCATGCATTGAGAAGAGGCGACAGACCTTACACGATTATTATGGAAATATATGCTCTCTTAATGGGATGCAGTTAATTTACCAGCTGTCGGGATCCCGGCATACAGGATACCGACACCGGAATGTGGAAATGCCGGCAATTGGAGTCTCAACCCAAGCCCACTATTCCCACTCGAGGGGGAATATAATAGTGTCCAATGTGTGGCGAGCGCAGCAAGCCCGCAAGGGGACTCGCTGTGCTCGCTGGCAGTATTCTGGCTCTCGGGATTACGGCGCCGGTCTCCTGACCACTGGTAAATCATACCGAACCCCTCATAATACTGCATAATGGTGCAATCACTAGATTGCAGTTTTTTCTCTACTCATACTATTCCTTTCTTCTGTTGCAGTGTGTTAAGTAGTGAGTACCAGTCTGCAGTGTCCATGATTTCCTCTGCGGTCCACCAGCACAAGGAAGCCTTGATTCCAGGGGAGCCGCAACTCAACGTGTGTGACCTCGCTGTTATGGTGAGTACAGGGGCTTAGCTCTGGCCTAACCAGCACACAGCAGTGGAGCATCTGGTGAACATTTTGTAAAAACACATTCTTCTAAAACTCCATGTAGAAAGTGATAGCTGAGATCTCTATGGGAGTATGGAGGAGGTGGAGGGTTACACATTTAAATATTTAAATGTGCCTCTCTTCCTGCTATTGCACCGTCCATATCCCAAGAGTACTCCAGTGACCCCTATGGATTCAAAGAAAAGGATTTACCCAGTAAGTACCAAAATCCTATTTTCCATTACATTCATACCTGTGATTCTTTTATAGGTGTTTTTTTTCCCCTCCTGCTGTCTCTGTATGCGATCTTGGATTTATGATCCTTTAGTACCCTCTAGTGGCATCACCCAGAACACACACAGCAAATAATTACCAGTCAAGGATTTTTTTAAAATACTGTCTGTAATAGACAGATTTCTCTTACGTTCTAGGGGATGCTGGGAATCCATTTAGTACCATGGGGTATAGATGGGTCCACTTGGAGCCACGGGCACTTTAGAGGTTTGAGAACGCGTGCTGGCTCCTCCCTCTATGCCCCTCCTACCAGACTCAGTTTAGAAAATGTGCCCGAAGGAGCCAGTCACATCTCTGGAAGCTCCTGAAGAGTTTTCTGCATTTATTTTCTAAGTTTGTTATTTTCAGGCACCAGCCTGTCTGCTTCGTGGGACTTAGTGGGGTTGGGCCGTATCCCCCCCTAAGGGTTAATGGTCCCATTCCCCGCTGACAGGACGCTTGCCCCACCTCGGTGAGCATACATTGCCGCAGCACGCCGCCACCCCTAACAGAAGATGAGTGTTGAGTACTAAGCCGGCGTCCCGGTTAGCGGGTCGCTGGCCATTATGGCGGCATAAGTGTACGTAGACGCACGGATTCTACATGGGGCGGAATGAGTCTCCAGACTTAGTACACTATTGTGTACACTGTACCCAGACTGGCAATACAGGCTTAAAAGCGGGCTTACTCCATTTTATGCACTCAGACACACAAAGCCTGTATAAAGAAGAGCGGGAAGACCGTGCGCCATTGAAGTGGGCGGGGCTTCACTATTAGCGGACCCAGCCGCTCACAGGCGCCATTTTGCCCTACTGCAGCTACACAGATGCTGGCTACAGGACTCTCAACTCCTCCGGAGAGCCTCCAGATTTCCTCAGCGGTACCAGGGGGTCATAGCAGGGGGGAGCTATATACTAGTTTACTAAGTCCCTAATCTTAGGTACTTAGGGGGTAATTCAGAGTTGATCGCAGCAGCAAATTTGTTAGCAGTTGGGCAAAACCATGTGCACTGCAGGTGTGGCAGATATAACATTTGCAGAGAGAGTTAGATTTGGGTGGGTTATTGTTTCTGTGCAGGGTAAATACTGGCTGCTTTATTTTTACACTGCAATTTAGATTTCAGTTTGAGCACACCTCACCCAAATCTAACTCTCTCTGCACATGTTATATCTGCCGCCCTGCAGTGCACATGGTTTTGCCCAACTGCTAACAAATTTGCTGCTGCGATCAACTCTGAATTGCCCCCTTGTCTGCGACCCGGCAAAACTTGGCTTTAGCGACAAGGGCGCCGTGTGCTGGTTCTATCCTCTCTCTGTGTCTCTCGGGAAGGGCTCTTTGTGGGTTAATTGTGCATTTAAGCTTTTCCTGTGTGTGTGCTGTCACTGCTGCAGTATGTCAGGCAAAGAGTGTGTTTCATGTGAGGCACAGTGTTCCTCTTCTCCAGGGGGTTCACTAGTGTGTACTCAGTGTAGTATCCCTTCTCAGGCTAGTGGGGCGGAGCCAGCATGGCTAGACTCCATTAGGGGGATGATATCCAGCCTCAACTCTTCTTCAGAATCAGACCATTCAATTCCAGTCGGACAATGTGATGGCGGTAACGTACATAAACCGACAGGGTGGAACGAAAAGCAGAGCCTCAATGTCAGAGGTGTCAAGAATTCTCCTGTGGGTGGACAAACACGCCATGGCGTTGTCGGCGATCTTCATTCCGGGAGTAGACAACTGGGAAGCAGATTTCCTCAGCAGACACGACCTGCACCCGGGAAAATGGTGCCTCTATCCGGAGGTGTTCCAGTGGCTAACACGTTGGTGGGGGTATCCACAAATCAACATGATGGCCTCTCGACTCAACAAGAAGCTCAAGCGGTATTGTTCCAGGTCAAGGGACCCACAAGCTGTCAAGAATTCTCAAAAGAATAAAAAGGTTACTCAGGTATAGGATATCAGGGTCATGTCCACTTTAAGTCAGCTGTATGATAATCAAGTTCTGAAGTCATTTACTGTATGTAATGAATTTTGTCTACCGTCATCATATTTCTTTAGATATCTACAGTTAAGACATGCCCTGTCTGCCCAATTTCCTGAAGGATTCTCTTCTATAATAAATTCCACAGTTAAAAATTTCTAATCTTCTCTCAGTCCTCGTAGAACGCTCTCCTTTTTGTACTCCTTTTTAATGTCTGCACATCATTCCACGGATCTAACCCATCTTAAGTGTGGCTGGGAAACTGATGTTTGGCCTATGAATGACGATTCCTGGAATCTTATGCTTGTGTCACCACGTAGCTCAACTGCATCTATTAGATTTCAACAGATACAGATTTTTATCTTGCATAGCATTTACCTTATCCCTGTTAAGGAGGGTACACACAGAGAGATCTGTGCTTAAATTCTAAGCAATCTGACCGTGTGTATGCCCCACAGCGATAACTGCGCGGCTCTATTGCCGGTGCTAAATTGGCCTGCATGCAGGCACAATCTAGCAGGTTGGTCATTTCACCGCTGGGTGAAATGAGCGGCCCCTCGCTCGGCACACATCGCTCAGATGTGTGCTGAGCGGTCACCGATGGATTGCTCAGCACACATCTCTCCCCGTGTGAACGGGGCTTAAGACTGATTAAGTTTGCTGGTAAGACCTCTGATGTATGTCCCAAATGTGGTGACTCACCGGGTCCTTTTCTGCATTTATTGTGGAAATTCAATGTGGTGCGTGATTTTTTGGAACAGTGTTATTCAGGCTCTCCATACTGGTTTCCCCTCCTCTATTTTTATGTCCAGACAGTGCATCCTTAGAATATTGGCACCTGACACTCTAGATCAGACGTGTCAAACTCGCGGCCCCTACCACCTGCTTTTGCGACCCGCGGGCTGTGCACCGGACACAGAAGGCGGTCTTCTATTTCAGATCAGGTGCCAGTTCATAAGCCAATCAGAGCTCGCGGACCGGCAGCAGCGGCTCCTCATTGGCTGCCGGACCGCGAGCTTTGATTAGCTCACGAGCCAGCGCTTGACTTCAGTCACCCGCCGCTAGAGGGACACCAGCCACAGCAGAGGCAGCGCGAGCAGAGCCGTGAAAAGTGCGGTGAGCTCACTGCTGGGGGCACGTGTATATTTCACTGTGGGGGCATATTTGTTATCTAGCACTGAGGAGGCATATTTGTTTTCTGGCACCATGGGGGGATATGTGTTATCTGGCACTGTGGGGTCAATTATGTGTATCTGGCACTGTCGGTGGTGATATGAGGGGGAATAACAGCTCCTGGCACACACTGAAATATAGTATTATTATTAAATAGGGGAGAGGGGACCGCACAGTTTTATATATGAGGGGGAATAACAGCTCCTACTACTGATGGCATATGTGTATCTGGCCCCCATATGTGTTTCACACACCCATTTTTTTTGGCACGCGTGCGCACACAGGGGGTCATTCCGAGTTGTTCGCTCGCAAGCTGCTTTTAGCAGCTTTGCACACGCTAAGCCGCCGCCTACTGGGAGTGAATCTTAGCATCTTAAAATTGCGAACGAAAGATTCGCAATATGCGATAAGACATCTCTGTGCAGTTTCTGAGTAGCTCCAGACTTACTCGGCATCTGCGATCAGTTCAGTGCTTGTCGTTCCAGGTTTGACGTCACAAACACACCCAGCGTTCGCCCAGACACTCCCCCATTTCTCCGGCCACTCCCGCGTTTTTCCCAGAAACGGTAGCGTTTTTTCACACACACCCATAAAACGGCCTGTTTCCGCCCAGAAACACCCACTTCCTGTCAATCACACTCCGATCGCCTAAACGAAGAAAAAACCGTGAGTAAAATACCTAACTGTATAGCAAATTTACTTGGCGCAGTCGCAGTGCGGACATTGCGCATGCGCACTAAGCGGAAAATCGCTGCGATGCGAAGAAATTTACCGAGCGAACAACTCGGAATGACCCCCACAGTACCACTAACAAATTTTTCCTACTTGCACCACTGCATTACAGTAAATGTTTTCTTCACAATACTTGACATCTCTTTGATTATACTTTGTTGTTGGTTTTTCTAAAAAAAAACTTCTGAAAATTGCATAAAAGACACTTTCTTTTTCTTGCAGCCCACACAAGACTTAAGGTGCATACACACTGAGCGCTTTTCTCCCCTGCCCAGTGATGTCAGCGGGGGTGAGCGACTAACCATAGCAGGACGCTATGGAAAGCCGCTCACCCCGCCGTTCATATACTGTTAATACCAGTAGATGAACGGCGGCCGCTGGCGATGAAGCAGGAGCGCGCATCAGCGATCATCACTTGTGCATACACACTGGGTGGCTTTGAGCTGAAAGCAGCTCAACACACCAAAAGTGACCTGCTTTCAGCTCAAAATCGCCCAGTGTGTATGGGCCTTTAGGGCTTAATTCAGACCTGATCGCAGTAGCAAATTTCTTAGCTAATGGGCAAAACCATGTGCACTGCAGGGGGGGGGGGGGGCAGATATAACGCGCAGAGAGAGTTAGATTTTGGTGGGGTGTGTTCAATCTGCAATCTAAATTGCAGTGTAAAAATAAAGCAGCCAGTATTTACCCTGCACAGAAATAAAATAACCCACCCAAATCCAGGGCCGGTTCCGGGGCTTCTGGCGCCCCGGGCGGCATTAGGGGGCGTGGCTCCATACAGGGGGCGTGGTCAGTTACGCCCCCTGTACTGTTGTAGGATGTGCGGTGCGCGATGACGTCATCGCGCACCGCACAGCAAAGGTCCTCTCCACGAAGGTAAACTAGACGCTAAGCGTCTAGTTCCCTTCGTGGAGAGGACCTTTGCTGTGCGGTGCGCGATGACGTCAACGCGCACCGCACATCATTACAGTGAAGGTCCTCTCCAGGAAGGGAAATTAGACGCGTAGCGTCTAGTTTCCCTTCACAGCGGGCAGCCCACGAAGGGAAACTAGACGCGTAGCGTCTAGTTTCCCTTCACAACGGACAGCGGGCCGCGGCAGAGGGGGGCACCACAGCAGCAGCGGATCTTGCCATGGTGCGGCGCCCTCCGGAAGGCGGCGCCCCGGGCAAAAGTCCTGCTTGCCCGTGGCAAGATCCGCTGCTGCCCAAATCTAACTCTCTCTGCACATGTTATATCTGCCCCCCCCCCCCCCCCCCCCTGCAGTGCACATGGTTTTGCCCATTAGCTAACAAATTTGCTGCTGCGATCAGGTCTGAATTAGGCCCTTAGACCTTGATTATTCGGCCCAGTTGCGATTTTGAGTTTGACATGCCTGCCCTAGATGAACACACTAATGTATGCTGGCTTGGTGGGTATATAAAGTGTGCTGTTATGGGTAAAAGGGCCGATTTATCATATTTGCTCTGCTTTCTGGCCAAGGGTGGCAGTATTTCTGAAACAGCGCAGATTGTTAACTGTTCGCTTGCTGCTGAGGTGAAGGTGTATCGTGACTCGACAAAAGGCCCCATTGCGAATAACCAACGTGGAAACTGTGGAGCACCAAGTGCCATTAATGTGAGTGTTGAATGTTTGCTGCAAAGGTGCGTCAGGGCCGACCAACATGCTACAGTGGAGCAGCTCACTGACAGAATGAACCTGAGGGCTACCAGACGTGTCTAAAACGACAGCTCAGCGAACCCTGCTGAGTATGGGCTTCTGAAGCGGTTACTCTGGCTGTTAGTTGGTGGTCATAATAATGTGACTCGACTGTGTATACATTAGTTTAATTGAACCTTTTTTATTTTGATTACATTCCTGTGAATGTGCATTAATATGTGTAATGCTTTCTCTGTTATTATGCCTGTATCGTGTGCTTTCTTTAACGTATTTCTACACTTTTAACAGAACTGGTCTCCTCAGGGATGTGAGAAACTCCAGAAGTGTCTGACTCCCCCAGAGTCAACACCGTGGAAATGCTTCTGGCCCCACTGAAGGTTTCCTGGCTTCCCTAAGATTTGATTCATCGTCAGGCTTTATAGCCGAACAAAGAGACATCGATTTGGTTGAGCTGATTGAGGCTATCAAGACTATAACACAGGGTCGGCTGGAATTTCATGTGGTCCTAAAGACTTGCTATGCCTAACACATCCATGAAGTCAGTCATATGCTAAACTGTGAAACTGGACTCCAGGAACAAGCTATTTTAAGAATTAAAGTGCGGAAATCAGTGTGCTTGTAGGGGCAGCAGGTCTGTCTCTTGTGATGATGACACAGTTACTACGGACAACTGCTTAAGTTAATGTCAAACTCCCAAAACAAGGGGATTTGTTTCGACAGGTATTGATGTGATAGTCTATTTTTTTTTTAAGAGCCCATGAAATTAAATCAAATTAGTTGTGGTGTAACTGTCTCCATATCATTGCTAAGGATTCATTGTAAAGTGAAGGACCATAAAGTTTATACTTGTACAGAAAAAAAACACTCGCAGGACATCAGATGGCGCTGTGGGAAAAAAAATCCACTGGGCTTAAAGAGTCATGATGGCTACACCTGCGTCCAAGTTGTGTGATAGGCAGCCATCCAGATTGTGGTCTCATCAACTGGATCTGTCTCTCTGTCTGTGAGGTGGATGGTATTGATAGACCAGCTGTTGAAATCACGATGGTCACAGAATGTCGATAGCGGCATCCCGATGTTCAAAATCCCGACGTATCACAGTAAGTATCTTAACCTTTATCCTAACCCACCCCTCCCACAGTCTAACCCTAACCCTCCCGCTAGTGCACACCCTAAACCTAACCCACCATTGGGTGACGCTGTCAGCATTCTGACCGTTGGGATTTCATCCAACGTTGTCCTCAACGCATCCCCTTTGGGGCCTGTTAGTGCAGGTGGATGAAGACTGCACACACAGGACAGTAGTGGTCAAACGTTTGCTGATGCTGTTGATTTTAATTGCTTAATGTTGGGCTTTGCTTTGGTGACGCATGCTGCAATACCAGGTATTTTACCCAATATAACTGATCTCACAGGCACTCTGACCAACTATAGGCAGTCACTGAAATATTGATGTGAATAAATCTCCTTATTTGACTTTATGTGCAGCCTGAGTGGTTACACAGTTAGGTAAGTTTGGCAAGCAGACTTGTTGTCATTGTCCCATTTATCTAGCAGAACTGTGTGGACCATGCCAGCGCTCTCCCTCTGCTCTATTGAAACCTCTCCCTGAGTTGACAACCTGGAGGAAGAGGAGGCATAAACAGTGATGTTTGTACAAGCTTTGCTTGTGTCCAATCAGCACCTCTGTCAGGCATTAACACAGCTGTTTGTCCTTCAAATCTCTCATTTATGGTGTGTACACACGGTGAGATACTTGCTATGCCCGATTTTCACTTTGCGATTTCCCCTGAACTCCCCGGAGCCCAGCACCACCGATTTTGACTAACTTTTCTTGAGATATGGACTAAGTGTGCTTACGATTTTGGCTTATGTGAGATTTTGGCTTATGTTAGATTTAATTGACATGTGAGATGAACTAGATAGTACACCGATCTAGCAAGGATTGACTTGCCTGCACAGTCTATCTTTTCTTGCGATACCGACCTGGCGGGACCACGCATCGGGATCGCAAGTGGCATAACACCTTGCGATTTGCACTAACTTTTCTTGCAATTTTGACTATATAGTCAAAATCGAAAGAAAAACTCTCACCGTGTGTACACACCATTAGATGACGTGGCAAGAGAAGGTATCCATTGCATTAATGTATTGGCGTTTCTATGCATGGTGCTTATTCATAGTCCGTTACACACAAAGTAACAAAATGTGTCCATAATGTGTGTTGCAGTAATCCCCTTTGCATGTTTGTAGCTACGGCTCCCTCCCATTCACATACTACCACATGCTTCTTTTCATGGACCTCTACTGAACTCTCTACCATACCTGGTCATTCCTGATCCAGCCCCTACCATCCCCAATCACTCCTTTCAGTGCACACTTAGGTACTGTTATTCCCTATCTACCCCAACACGCATCTATGTACCATACAGGTACCATCATTAATCACTGCTATGGAACAGCAATTATCCATTCTTATTATATTGCCTGTCATTCATTTTACTATTTTTCCATTTAATGATTTGTCATACATTGTTTTATTATGCTGCCTCTGTGACTTGCTGCTGTCTCTGCATAAACTGCCATATCACTCTGACTTTATATTCGTGCCTTTACTGTCTTACTTGTAAATGTGTAATGTGGTAAACGCGATACCTGTTTAAAAAAAAAAAGATGGTTACAATGTAATGTTTAAAGCTCTTTCATAGCGTTTGAGCAGAGTCCGTATTGTATAGGTAGGGGTCCGATGTCTGACGGCGACGGTGGCCACACTTCAGATAACAGCGGATGACAGAGTAACTAATCTTTACCTACCTCTGAAGCTTGTTTGCCTCCTCTCCCGCCAGCTGGTTTTCACTGTCTGTTGGCACGTTGCAGTGATGTCACCATTAGCGCTTCTCCAATGCGTTTCAGGCTTCAACTGTCCTAGCTCAAGGATGGCATACAAGGTCTGAGGGGTCTCTTTTATAAGTACATTTTTATTGATTCAAATAAAATGAAAAAGGTTACTTTGCAAAAAAAATTAAATTAAAAGTCGGTATTCTATTACTGCTGTTCTTTTGTAGCATACTCCTGCTTTCTTTAAAAAACAGATGTTGTGTTTGAAAATATGTGTTAATAAGAAATAATATAAATTGCGTTTCATTTCAAATTAGAACATACATTTTTAAAACTATGTGAAGATTTTTATTATTTATTATCCATTTCTTATATAGCGAAGCAAATTCCGTTGCGCTTTACAATTGGACACAATGATGCAACATAACTAGGTAATAAACAAACAGTCAGAGGTAGGAAGGCTCTGCTCGCAATTAAAAAAATGTTCTGTAAATTCTCGTTTTTAGTTTTTGTTTTGTTTGTCCCACATATTGAAGTCCACATGGGCACTCCAATAAGTAAATAAGTCCTTCTGTTATACAACTAGATGAAAGAAAAATGACATATTAGAGGAACCATTTCAATTTAAAATCAGAATTTATACCCTCGGGGATTAAAGTATTCAATTTAAAGATCTACTGCACTTTTTCAAGGTTACCTTCTATGTCTAGATCGGGTATGGGACTCAAGGTCGACACCCGAAATAGGTCGACATGCACAAAATGTCGACTTGAACAAGGTCGACGTGGAAAAAGGTCAACATGAGTTTTTTAATGTTTTTTTTTGTGTCGTTTTCTCCGTAATGTGACCGGAAACCTCAATTAGTGCACTGTGTCCCCTCGCATGGCTCGCTTCGCTGGGTTACCGTTCCCAATTGTAGTCCACGTGGATCGTAAAGTATGAAAAACTTCAAAAAAATGCAGACATTTTTGAAAAACTGTATGAATACATCAGTTACAGAGGGAAAAGGGCCCTAATTTGCACACCTTAATTAGGTAGTGAGGTGCTACTCTGCTTGAGACTAAGTAAAGTGTACAGAGGGAAAAGGTAGCAGGTGCACTATCTCACACTAGCTTAACCTGTAGTAACCAGAGGCACTTAGCATATTCCTGGCCAGGGCTATGAGCTTACCCACCGCATCAAGGTAGCCTCTCACCTTGATGCGGTGGGTAAGCTCATAGCCCTGGCCAGGAATATGCTAAGTGCCTCTGGTTACTACAGGTTGAGCTAGTGTGAGATAGTGCACCTGCTACCTTTTCCCTCTGTACACTTTACTTAGTCTCAAGCAGAGTAGCACCTCACTACCTAATTAAGGTGTGCAAATTAGGGCCCTTTTCCCTCTGTAACTGATGTATTCATACATTTTTGAATGTAGGAAACACCTTCACCCTAATTTAGCACCCTGCCCCACCCACCACTCTGATTTTAAATAGTCCAACACTCTAGCCTTTACATTTGGAATGAGCACACTGAGGTAAGACTCCTACATTTTGTTTAATATGGCAGTCCATAATGGGGGGAATTCTCTGGGGTGCGGGGCTCCCTGTGCCTACCGTGGCTGGGTGTCCCTGGGGCATCGCAATTTAACACTATTTCATCACTCCATGGCACTTATAGTTTGTTTTATATATATGTAACACCTTCGCATAATTTTCCTTTACTCCTCACATTATTCACACATGCAGCAACAGCTGCTCCTACCTCTTTAACCCTATATGTTTATCACTCCTGCGATGCCCTGGGGTTGTCTGGCTGGGTGGCTCTAGGGTGTCCTACCCCCCGGACCTGAACCCCTATAGTTAGTGTTAGGGACTTACCCAATGAGAGGCTACCTTGATGCGGTGCGTAAGCTCATAGCCCTGGCCAGGAATATGCTAAGTGCCTCTGGTTACTACAGGTTGAGCTAGTGTGAGAAAGTGCACCTGCTACCTTTTCCCTCTGTACATTTTTGAAAAACTCATGTCGACTTTTTTCCATGTTGACCCTTTGTCCATGTTGACATATTTCAGGTGTCGACCTGGAGTCCGGATACCATCCAGATCCCTCCAACTGGATCTGACCTGTTGGATTCCAATAAAAGAAACTAGGGGCCTAGTTCAGAGTTGATCGCAGCAGCAAATTTGTTAGCAGTTGGGCAAAACCATGGGGGTAATTCTGAGTTGATCGCAGCAGGAACTTTGTTAGCTGTTGGGCAAAACCATGTGCACTGCAGGTGGGGCAGATGTAATATGTGCAGAGAGAGATAGATTTGGGTGTGGTGTGTTCAATCTGCAATCTAAATTGCAGTGTAAAAATAAAGCAGCCAGTATTTACTCTGCACAGAAACAAAATAACCCACCCAAATCTAACTCTCACTGCAAATGTTATATCTGCCTCCCCTGCAGTGCACATGGTTTTGCCCAACTGCTAAAAAATTTCCTGCTGCGATCAACTTGGAATTACCCCCCATGTGCACTGCAGCGGGGAAGGGGGGGTGCAGATATAACATGTGCAGAGAGAGTTAGATTTGGGTGGGGTGTGTTCAAACCAGGGCCGTAACTAGGTATATGTGCTGTGTGCCTTGCACACATCGCAGGATGACCTGGGGCGCAACCAGCAGCTATCTATACTAGACAGCGCCGGTGTCTGAGTCAGCTCCGCCTCCCACCTCCCCACGCCGGAGCTCAAAGTGCAGCTGCAGGAAGGCGAGAGTAATGCTTGCCCCCGCCTCATGGACTGAGCCATGGCCCGCGGAGCAACTCTGCCAGCATTATTGCCTGCCCCCCCCCCCTTTCCGGTACCTTACACCAATCTCCTGGCACCTCACACATGCAGGAGGAAGACGGGTGCTGTCTTCCTCCTGCATGTGTGAGGTGCCGGGAGATTGGTGTAAGCAGCAGTACCTCCGGCTGGGAGCTTCTCTGCTCCCTGGTCCGCGGCTGTCTCAGCCCCACTGTGCTCCCCTCCATGGCTACCTCCACGTCCTGCCCGGCTCCTGTGTGAAGATGACCGTGCTGCATAGGGGCTATCTGAAGCCTCCAGGCTGGAGGGGGCCACACAGCTGCTGAGGGAGCTCCGGCCCAAACTGGAAAAAGGAGGTGGTCACCAAACAGGTGTGTGTATGTGTGGGGGTGGGGGGACGACGACACAGGAGGACTATGGGGTTTGAGTAGTTAGAAGAATATGGGGTGAATGCGGGGGACGGGTTCTAGGGGATAAGGCCAGAGGTTATGTGTGTGGTAATAAATGGATGGCTGTGTGCTGCAGGATAGGGCTCCCAGGGGCAGGGCCATAACTATGTGTGTGCCTGAGGGCGCAACTGCCGCATCCCTGTGATTTTACTCAGCGGCATTGTAATGAGTCAAACTGACTCATTACAAGCCACTTGAGCGAGGAGAGGAGCAACCTCGGGGGCAGGGGAGAAGGAGGAGGGGTACTCGGGAGCCGCAGCAGCGCACTGTAATTTGCCTTGTGTAAAAAGGGAGACTCTGTCTGCTGTAATGTGTAAAAAGGGGGGTGCTGTCTGCCGTAATGTGTAAAAAGGGGGACGCTGTCTGCCATAATGTGTAAAAAGGGGACGCTGTCTGCCGTAATGTGTAAAAAGGGGGGCACTGTCTTCCGTAATGTGTAAAAAGGGGGCGCTGTCTGCCGTAATGTGTAAAAG
Organism: Pseudophryne corroboree; assembly: GCF_028390025.1. Lineage (NCBI taxonomy): Eukaryota > Metazoa > Chordata > Amphibia > Anura > Myobatrachidae > Pseudophryne > Pseudophryne corroboree. The sequence goes on from NC_086455.1 coordinate 53,905,937, forward strand.
GGGGGAAGCTCCGGTCGCTGTCACATAGTGACTCTTTTCTGTCGTTCCCTGACCGGCGTGTTAGACCAGATGTGCTTTCTTCTGGTCCCCAACATTCTCTTCTCTCCCACTTGCCCCCAATTCTGTTTCCTTTGTTCTTTTTTCTTTCTTCTCTCGGTCAGTTATGTAAAGATGTGTGCCAATAGTTATTTCCGTTTATAATGTTTCTTGTTTGTTTTGTTATAGAGGTGTGGAATCCGGAGGGAGGACATGAGGCGACCCGAAGTGACGAATGTCATGGCTCTTAGGTTATATTCACACAATGTTAAAGGTTTGAACAGTCCTTCCAAACGCACCAAGCTTTTTCTCTCACTTAAGCGGGCCAGGAGTGATATAGGGGGTAATTCTGAGTTGATCGCAACAGAAACTTTGTTAGCAGTTGGGCAAAACCATGTGGACTGCAGGGGAGGCAGATATAACATGTGCAGAGAGAGTTAGATTTGGGTGGGGTGCAGTGTCGGACTAGGGCATGAAGGGCCCACCGGGGGAATGCTGCTGTAGGGGCCCATGCTTAAAGGTGTAGCCAGGTTCCAATGGGGGCGTGGCAAGCCACCCCAGAGGTTTGGCTAACCATTACATGTTCTGTGCCCCTTGGTAAATATATAATAAACCAAATTATTGTGAAGTATAATGTAACATATGTATAATGCATAAATCCAGTGCACTAGGATAATCTGGAACTTGATTCCTAGAGGAGGAGGAGGGACCACAGGCAGTAGGGCCCACCAGTGGTTTCCCCTGTGGGCCAGTCCGACCCTGGTGGGGTGTGTTCAATCTGCAATCTAAATTACAGTGTAAAAATAAAGCAGCCAGTATTTACCCTGCACAGAAACAAAATAACCCACCCAAACCTAACTCTCTCTGCACATGTTATATCTGCCTCCCCTGCAGTGCACATGGGGGGTCATTCTGAGTTGTTCGCTCGTTGACGATTTTCGCAACGGAGCGATTAAGGAAAAAATGCGCATGGTTCGCAGTGCGCATGCGGTTAGTATTTTAACACAAAACTTCGTAGATTTACTCACGCCCGAACGAAGATTTTTCATCGTTGAAGTGATTGTAGTGTGATTGACAGAAAGTGGGTGTTTCTGGGCGGAAACTGGCCGTTTTCTGGGAGTGTGCGGAAAAACGCAGGCGTGTCAGGGAAAAACGCGGGAGTGTCTGGAGAAACGGGGGAGTGGCTGGCCGAACGCTGGGCGTGTGTGTGACGTCAAACCAGGAACGAAACTGACTGAACTGATCGCTATGTGTGAGTAAGTCTCGAGCTACTCAGAAACTGCTAAGAAATTTCTATTCGAATTCTGCTAATCTTTCGTTCGCAATTCTGCTAAGCTAAGATACACTCCCAGAGGGCGGCGGCTTAGCGTGTGCAATGCTGCTAAAAGCAGCTAGCGAGCGAACAACTAGGAATCACCCCCATGGTTTTGCCCAACTGCTAACAAAGTTCCTGCTGAGATCAACTCAGAATTACCCCCATAGTTTTTTTTTACAGGAAACCCATTTTAAGAAATCCCTTCACCCTGACCTAAAATCTAAATCCTACCCACTCACATTCCATGCTTGTGATACCACACGTAAGAAACGGGGTTTCCATTTTGATGGCTGCTCACCTCACATTTCACCTATTAGACAGTCATGTGGACAGGTCAGGTAGATGGCTCATTCTGTTAGGTTCCTGGTGCTCAGAACAAGGGAGATGTTGTGTAATGAGTCCTGAGCACCAGAACGTGACGCTAAAATAAGGTGTGGTGTGGAAATGGGAAGGAAATAGCCCCTAGCACCCTACCTCCGTTGTCTTACCCGTGTTCTCAATTCACGCCTGAATGACTATGGTTTCTTGGGCCCATGGCAGCCGCGTTTGATTGGCGGATTAGGTCTGCCCAACTCCGATGCCCCCGCAGGTCTTAAAGGGAGACAAAGCGTGAACTGAGACAGGGTAATAACAAGGGGACCTCTAACTGAAACAACCAAAGCCAGGGGCTACTGACTAGCCTAAAACTAAATGTATGTGCGGCTTGCCGCCAAAGGAAAAGAACAACCAAAGGAAATGCTGTCCACACGCCGACACAATACTTTTGTGTACCGGCAGTGACAGCATAAGCAGAACCCTCTGCAAAACACCAGTAACTAAATATAACAAAGGAATACAGCGGCCTAGGCCGACGGACGCGGCAAAGCCGCTACTCACAGAACCGGTACAAATACTGGCAAACGGACAGGAACCCCCAATGCTGCCGACACACTCTCAGAACTGGAGGACAGGCAGAATCCCAAATGACAGACCGGTGGACACCAAGAAGCCAGAAACTCGACCAGGCACAGGCAAAGCCACAGGACTTCTGGACAGGAACACTTCAGGGCAGGACACAGGAACCAACACTGGAAGCAGCTAGACAGACACTGCTAGACAGGAGCTCAGGAACTGGCAGGGACTAGCTCAGGACGCAAGAACTCTGGAAGCCTGGAAATATCACCAGCGTCTGTGAATTGCACTGAGCCAGAATATAACAGCGAGTCTTAATTAATTATGTCGTGCAGCTGACCTGCTGCTCAACTGAGAGGTGCAATCAACAGACAGGTGAGGCTGAACACATGGGAACAAGCTGCAATTACACAGACTCACCACCGGTAGCAAACAAGAGTATTCTTAAACCAGAGCAACGGGAAATCCTGGCCTGCAAGACAACTATAAACATAAAATAGGAATGAACCACTACCTGTGGTTCATAACAGTACCCTCTCTTTAAGGGTGAGCTCCGAACACCCCATGACACCCACGGGGAACATAAACAGAAGTGTAACATAAAATACATAACCAAAATGCAAAAATAAGAATTTACTTACCGATAATTCTATTTCTCGTAGTCCGTAGTGGATGCTGGGGACTCCGTAAGGACCATGGGGAATAGCGGCTCCGCAGGAGACTGGGCACAAAAGTAAAGCTTTAGAACTACCTGGTGTGCACTGGCTCCTCCCCCTATGACCCTCCTCCAAGCCTCAGTTAGGATACTGTGCCCGGACGAGCGTACACAATAAGGAAGGATTTTGAATCCCGGGTAAGACTCATACCAGCCACACCAATCACACCGTACAACTCGTGATCTAAACCCAGGTAACGGCATGATAACAGAGGAGCCTCTAGAAAAGATGGCTCACTACAGCAATAACCCGATTTTTTGGTAACAATAACTATGTACCAGTATTGCAGACAATCCGCACTTGGGATGGGCGCCCAGCATCCACTACGGACTACGAGAAATAGAATTATCGGTAAGTAAATTCTTATTTTCTCTAACGTCCTAAGTGGATGCTGGGGACTCCGTAAGGACCATGGGGATTATACCAAAGCTCCCAAACGGGCGGGAGAGTGCGGATGACTCTGCAGCACCAAATGAGAGAACTCCAGGTCCTCCTCAGCCAGGGTATCAATTTTGTAGAATTTTACAAACGTATTTGCTCCTGACCAAGTAGCTGCTCGGCAAAGTTGTAAAGCCGAGACCCCTCGGGCAGCCGCCCAAGATGAGCCCATCTTCCTTGTGGAGTGGGCATTTACAGATTTTTGGCTGTGGCAGGCCTGCCACAGAATGTGCAAGCTGAATTGTACTACAAATCCAACGAGCAATAGTCTGCTTAGAAGCAGGAGCACCCAGCTTGTTGGGTGCATACAGGATAAACAGCGAGTCAGATTTCCTGACTCCAGCCGTCCTGGAAACATATATTTTCAGGGCCCTGACAACGTCTAGCAACTTGGAGTCCTCCAAGTCCCTAGTAGCCGCAGGCACCACAATAGGTTGGTTCAGGTGAAACGCTGAAACCACCTTAGGGAGAAACTGAGGACGAGTCCTCCATTCCGCCCTGTCCGAATGGAAAATCAGATAAGGGCTTTTACAGGATAAAGCCGCCAATTCTGACATGCGCCTGGCCCAGGCCAGGGCCAACAGCATGACCACTTTTCATGTGAGATATTTTAACTCCACAGATTTAAGTGGTTCAAACCAATGTGACTTTTGGAACCCAAAAACTACATTGAGATCCCAAGGTGCCACTGGAGGCACAAAAGGAGGCTGTATATGCAGTACCCCTTTTACAACGTCTGAACTTCAGGGACTGAAGCTAGTTCTTTTTGGAAGAAAATTGACAGGGCCGAAATTTGAACCTTAATGGACCTCAATTTCAGGCCCATAGACACTCCTGTTTGCAGGAAATGTAGGAATCGACCCAGTTGAATTTCCTCCGTCGGGCCTTACTGGCCTCGCACCACGCAACATATTTTCGCCTAATGCGGTGATAATGTTTTGCGGTTACATCCTTCCTGGCTTTGATCAGGATAGGGATGACTTCATCCGGAATGCCTTTTTTCCTTCAGGATCCGGCGTTCAACCGCCATGCCGTCAAACACAGCCGCGGTAAGTCTTGGAACAGACAGGGTCCTTGCTGGAGCAGGTCCCTTCTTAGAGGTAGAGGCCACGGATCCTCCGTGAGCATCTCTTGAAGTTCCGGTTACCAAGTCCTTCTTGGCCAATCCGGAGCCACGAATATAGTGCTTACTCCTCTCCATCTTATCAATCTCAGTACCTTGGGTATGAGAGGCAGATGAGGGAACACATACACTGACTGGTACACCCACGGTGTTACCAGAGCGTCTACAGCTATTGCCTGAGGGTCCCTTGACCTGGCGCAATACCTGTCGAGTTTTTCCCAACGGTTTATAATCCTGTGGAAGACTTCTGGGTGAAGTCCCCACTCTCCCGGGTGGAGGTCGTGTCTGCTGAGGAAGTCTGCTTCCCAGTTGTCCACTCCCGGAATTGCTGACAGTGCTATCACATGATTTTCCGCCCAGCGAAGAATCCTTGCAGCTTCTGCCATTGCCCTCCTGCTTCTTGTGCCACCCTGTCTGTTTACGTGGGTGACTGCCGTGATGTTGTCCGACTGGATCAACACCGGCTGACCTTGAAGCAGAGGTCTTGCTAAGCTTAGAGCATTGTAAATGGCCCTAAGCTTCAGGATATTTATGTGAAGTGATGTCTCCAGGCTTGACCATAAGCCCTGGAAATTCCTTCCCTGTGTGACTGCTCCCCAGCCTCGCAGGCTGGCATCCGTGGTCACCAGGACCCCGTCCTGAATGCCGAATCTGCGGCCCTCTAGAAGATGAGCACTCTGCAACCAACACAGGAGGGACACCCTTATTCTTGGTGACAGGGTTATCCGCTGATGCATCTGAAGATGCGACCCGGACCATTTGTCCAGCAGGTCCCACTGGAAAGTTCTTGCGTGGAATCTGCCGAATGGGATTGCTTCGTAGGAAGCCACCATTTTACCCAGAACCCTTGTGCATTGATGCACTGAGACTTGGCTCGGTTTTAGGAGGTTCCTGACTAGCTCGGATAACTCCCTGGCTTTCTCCTCCGGGAGAAACACCTTTTTCTGGACTGTGTCCAGGATCATCCCTAGGAACAGAAGACGAGTCGTCGGAACCAGCTGCGATTTTGGAATATTGAGAATCCAATCGTGCTGCCGCAACACTACCTGAGATAGTGCTACACCGACCTCCAACTGTTCCCTGGATCTTACCCTTATCAGGGAATCGTCCAAGTAAGGGATAACTAAAATTCCCTTCCTTCGAAGGAATATCATCATTTCGGCCATTACCTTGGTAAAGACCCGGGGTGCCGTGGACCATCCATACGGCAGCGTCTGAACTGATAGTGACAGTTCTGTACCATAAACCTGAGGTACCCTTGGTGAGAAGGGTAAATTTGGACATGAAGGTAAGCATCCTTGATGTCCCGAGACATCATGTAGTCCCCTTCTTCCAGGTTCGCAATCACTGCTCTGAGTGACTCAATCTTGAATTTGAACCTCTGTATGTAAGTGTTCAAAGATTTTAGATTTAGAATCGGTCTCACCGAGCCGTCCTGCTTCGGTACCACAACAGTGTGGAATAATACCCCGTTCCCTGTTGCAGGAGGGGTACCTTGATTATCACCTGCTGGGAATACAGCTTGTGAATGGCTTCCAAAACTGTCTCCCTGTCAGAAGGAGACATCGGTAAAGCCGACTTTAGGAAACGGCGAGGGGGAGACGTCTCGAATTCCAATTTGTACCCCTGAGATATCACCTGAAGGATCCAGGGGTCTACTTGCGAGTGAGCCCACTGCGCGCTGAAATTCATTGAGATGGGCCCCCCACCGTGCCTAATTCTGCTTGTAAAGCCCCAGCGTCATACTGAGGGCTTGGCAGAGGCGGGAGAGGGTTTCTGTTCCTGGGAACTGGCTGATTTCTGCAGCCTTTTTCCTCTCCCTCTGTCACGGGGCAGAAATGAGGAACCTTTTGCCCGCTTGTCCACGAAAAGACTGCGCCTGATAACACGGCGTCTTCTCATGTTGAGAGGCGACCTGGGGTACAAACGTGGATTTCCCAGCTGTTGCCGTGGCCACCAGGTCTGAAAGACCGACCCCAAATAACTCCTCCCCTTAATAAGGCAATACTTCCAAATGCCGTTTGAAATCCGCATCACCTGACCACTGTCGTGTCCATAACCCTCTACTGGTAGAAATGGACAACGCACTTAGACTTGATGCCAGTCGGCAAATATTCCGCTGTGCATCACGCATATATAGAAATGCATCTTTTAAATGCTCTATAGGCAAAAATATACTGTCCCTATCTAGGGTATCAATATTTTCAGTCAGGGAATCCGACCACGCCAACCCAGCACTGCACATCCAGGCTGAGGCGATTGCTGGTCGCAGTATAACACCAGTATGTGTGTAAATACATTTTAGGATACCCTCCTGCTTTCTATCAGCAGGATCCTTAAGTGCGGCCATCTCTGGCGGGAAAGGATATAATGCCAATAACATTTTAGAAATTATCAGTTGTTATCGGGGGAAACCCACGCATCATCACACACCTCATTTAATTTCTCAGATTCAGGAAAACTACAGGTAGTTTTTCCTCACCGAACATAATACCCCTTTTTGGTGGTACTCGTATTATCAGAAATGTGTAAAACATTTTTCGTTGCCTCCATCATGTAACGTGTGGCCCTACTGGAAGTCACATTTGTCTCTTCACCGTCGACACTGGAGTCAGTATCCGTGTCGGCGTCTATATCTGCCATCTGAGGTAACGGGCGCTTTAGAGCCCCTGACGGCCTATGAGACGTCTGGACAGGCACAAGCTGAGTAGCCGGCTGTCTCATGTCAACCACTGTCTTTTATACATAGCTGACACTGTCACGTAATTCCTTCCAACAGTTCATCCACTCAGGTGTCGACCCCCTAGGGGGTGACATCACTATTACAGGCAATCTGCTCCGTCTCCACATCATTTTTCTCCTCATACATGTCGACACAAACGTACCGACATACAGCACACACACAGGGAATGCTCTGATAGAGGACAGGACCCCACTAGCCCTTTGGGGAGACAGAGGGAGAGTTTGCCAGCACACACCAGAGCGCTATATATATACAGGGATAACCTTATATAAGTGTTTTTCCCCTTGTAGCTGCTGTATTTTTAATACTGCGCATAATTAGTGCCCCCCTCTCTTTTTTAACCCTTTCTGTAGTGTAGTGACTGCAGGGGAGAGCCAGGGAGCTTCCCTCCAACGGAGCTGTGAGGGAAAATGGCGCCAGTGTGCTGAGGAGATAGGCTCCGCCCCCTTATCGGCGGCCTTATCTCCCGTTTTTCTATGTATTCTGGCAGGGGTTAAATGCATCCATATAGCCCAGGAGCTATATGTGATGCATTTTTTTTGCCATCCAAGGTGTTTTTATTGCGTCTCAGGGCGCCCCCCCCCCAGCGCCCTGCACCCTCAGTGACCGGAGTGTGAAGTGTGCTGAGAGCAATGGCGCACAGCTGCAGTGCTGTGCGCTACCTTGTTTAAGACAGGACGTCTTCTGCCGCCGATTTTCCGGACCTCTTCTGTCTTCTGGCTCTGTAAGGGGGCCGGCGGCGCGGCTCTGGGACCCATCCATGGCTGGGCCTGTGATCGTCCCTCTGGAGCTAATGTCCAGTAGCCTAAGAAGCCCAATCCACTCTGCACGCAGGTGAGTTCGCTTCTTCTCCCCTTAGTCCCTCGATGCAGTGAGCCTGTTGCCAGCAGGTCTCACTGAAAATAAAAAACCTAAAACTAAACTTTTCACTAAGCAGCTCAGGAGAGCCACCTAGTGTGCACCCTTCTCGTTCGGGCACAAAATCTTAACTGAGGCTTGGAGGAGGGTCATAGGGGGAGGAGCCAGTGCACACCAGGTAGTTCTAAAGCTTTACTTTTGTGCCCAGTCTCCTGCGGAGCCGCTATTCCCCATGGTCCTTACGGAGTCCCCAGCATCCACTTAGGACGTTAGAGAAACAGGAATGAGCCACAGCCGTGGCTCATAACACATTCTTGTTGGGAAACTTAATAACACCCTATGCACCCTGGTAAATATATATGCTCCGAACCAAAGCCAGGCCTCCTTTTTTAGGTCCTTGAACTCCCGTTTGACTAAACTCCGGCAAGGGGAACTCATTGTGGCGGGTGACTTTAACGAAGTCCTTGATGCCTCCCTGGATAGATCATCCCCTTCCTTTCCTCTTCCTTCTACTCCCAAACCTCCATCTTCTCCATCTTTGGCTTTGCTTACTATTTTGAAACAACAGCAACTACTGTATATGACTCTTATAGATTAATGGAACCTCTGACTAGGGACTATACATTTTACTCCTCTGTCCATAATTCCTATTTTAGGATTGATATGATCCTACTCAGCCGGGACCTATCCCCTAAACTTACCTCTACACATATACTCCCTATGATATGGTCCGATCATAGCCCGGTCACTGTTGATCTCCTCTCTATAGTACCTCGTCCCCCTCCTGCCTCGTGGAGGCTAAATGACTCCCTTACATAGCCCAGAACTTGCTGCCCAAATTAAACAATGTCTCAATGACTACTTCTTACTTAATGATCTCCCAGGGATGTCTCCTATTACTTTATGGAAAGCTCATAAGGCTGTTCTACGCGGCCATCTGATCTGTCAGGCCTCCAGGTTAAAAAAATCAAGAGAATCCCACTTCCTCTCTCTCTCTCTACTAGGCTCCAGACTCTTGAGAGACAACATAAACTTTCCCCCACCCCTAGTAACTTAGACCTTTTGCTTAGGGCGAAATCTGAGGCTTCGCTTTTTCTTTCAGAGTGTACAGCAAAGACTCTTCAGAGGCTTAGACAGACTTTCTATGAGAGGGGGGACAAAGCTGATAGCATTCTAGCATCCCGTCTCAGGGCACAGCGCTCCCAGAACAATATTCTGGCTATACATACTGACTCTGGCGAGGTGACATATGCCTCCGATACCATAAATAGGGCATTCCAGGACTACTATACTAAACTCTATAATTTAAATTCTACTACTCTGAGTCCTGGCCCCCCAAATGTTTTGATCTCAGAATTCTTACGGTGAGCTCACCTCCCTAGACTAGAAAAAGGGTGTGTACCTGCGCTGGCTGTATGTATTAAATTAATACATTAAATAAAGACAATAATAATGATAAATAGTAAGAATAACAATAATAATAATGAAAATGGATGGTTTGTTCTATATAAAAAAGTAACAATTTAATCATAACATATCACATAAAGCAATTATTAAAAATAGGGAATTCCTCTTGCCACAAGGTGGTAGTAAAAACTTGGATTAGCTTATCTGGACAGTAATGAGTCAAATGTTATGGTCTCCAATATTAGAATTGTCCATTCCTATAGGCTAGGACAGCCTCCCTCAGAGCATGCTCCTGAGGAAGCTGGATCTTACCAGTGAAACGCGTTGAGCTTTCTTTCATTGGACCTGAGTATATTTGCTTTTTCTGGACTCCGTGCTCCACAGCGGCCTGCAAAAGCCGTGTCCTCCTTGGCACAATTTGGACGCATCTCCCACCACTGGATCTTATCTCTACCTGGATTCACCCCTACAGCTATACAAAGGACTTGTTCCAAGGCTGATGCTTACCAACGAGGGGATCTGGTAAATACATATTAAGTACAGTGAATGCGCTGAGGGAGGCTGTCCTAGCCTATAGGAATGGACAATTCTAATATTGGAGACCATAACATTTGACTCATTACTGTCCAGATAAGCTAATCCAAGTTTTTACTACCACCTTGTGGCAAGAGGAATTCCCTATTTTTAATAATTGCTTTATGTGATATGTTATGATTAAATTGTTACTTTTTTATATAGAACAAACCATCCATTTTCATTATTATTATTGTTATTCTTACTATTTATCATTATTATTGTCTTTATTTAATGTATTAATTTAATACATACAGCCAGCGCAGGTACACACCCTTTTTCTTTTATTGTTTAATCTTGAGGAATTGACCTTCCTCCTACCTGCTGCTGTTGGCCGCGCACCTGTATACTCCTTATTGCACCTCCCTAGACTGTCTGAACTTGCCTCTTCAGAGTTGAATAGCAATATCACGGATGAGGAAATTGCTGCGGTATTGAAGAACCTTAAATCCTCCAAAGCTCCGGGACCTGATGCTTTTCGGCATCATACTATAAGAAATTTGCCTCTGTCTTGATCCCTCATCTTAGAATATTGTTTAATGCAGTACTTCATGGCACCCCGTTCCCCAGCACTATGCTGGAGGCTAGAGTGATAGTAATACACAAGGAAGGCAGAAACCCTCAAGATTGCGCTAACTATAGGCCAATAACCCTATTGAATTTGGATATTAAACTTTACGCCAAAATACTAGCTACTCGTCTTAATAGTGTTCTCCCGGGTCTTATACATTATGATCAGGTAGGATTTATTCCTGGATGTCAGGCCAGGGACAACACTAGAAGAGCGATAGACCTTATACAAATATTGAACCGCAGACTTACGCCATCTATTATGCTCTCGCTCGATGCCGAAAAGGCGTTTGACCGCATCTCATGGCCCTTCTTATTTCAAACCTTGCAGGCGTTTAGTATATCGGCAGAATTCCTAACGGGAGTCTCGGCTCTATATTCCTCCCCCATAGCTAAAGTTCTTACTAATGGGATCCTATCCGTCCCCTTCCCATTGTCTAATGGTACGAGACAGGGTTGCCCTCTCTCCCCCCTGGTGTTTGCCATGGTCATAGAACCCTTGGCTGCTATAAGACTTTCTGACAGGATACAGGGGGTGAAAGTTGTCCCGCAGGAATTTAAGATCTCGCTATTTGCAGACGATGTACTATTATCCCTTACTCAGCCGCAATCCTCTCTTCCAGCCTTGTATCAGATTATACAGTTGTGCTCATAAGTGTACATACCCTAGCAGAATTTGTGATTTTCTGGCCATTTGTCAGAGAATATAAATGATAACTCACAAACTTTTCTTTCACTCATGGTTAGTGGTTGGGTGAAGCCATTTATTGTCAAACAACTGTGTTTACTCTTTTTAAATCATAATGACAACAGAAACTACCCAAATGACCCTGATCAAAAGTTTACATACCCTGGAGATTTTGGCCTGATAACATGTACACAAGTTGACACAAACGGGTTTGAATGGCTACTAAAGGTAACCATCCTCACCTGTGATCTGTTTGCTTATAATCAGTGTGTGTGTGTGTATAAAAGGTCAGTGAGTTTCTGGACTCCTGAAAGACCCTTCCATCTTTCATCCAGTGCTGCAGACGTGTCTCCCACTCACGATGGACCCGTGGATATTTTTATTAGCCTGTCCATTTTCAGATCTAGACCCACTCCTGAATAAATTGTTTTCCCATATTTTGGTGACCGCTAAATCCTTAATTGCTAGGAATTGGAAATCTCCCACTGTGCCTACGATTCCCGCATTGAACAATTATGTTTGGTTTGTCGCTACTATGGAGAAAATTACTTATTTTCTACATGACTGGCCCCACAAATTTTACCTAGTTTGGGGTCCCTGGTTGCTTGCAATGTCTCCTTCCCACTGATTTTCATTTAGTGTAGGTCCTAAAACCTTTGGACTCGCTGAAGATGTCTTCCTTGGGCTCTCCCTCCGGATGTCGTCCTAGCCTCCTGCTATACTTCCTTTTTATAGAAATGTATTGTCCTCCGCTCCATGCTTAGTTATAATTGTGTTATTCATATTGTTACACTGTGTTTTCTACATTCCGTAGCCTACACTGACCCTGTTCTTTTCGTTTATCTTTGTTCTTTCTCCTTTCCCCGCTCTTTTCTGTCTTTTATCTCTCCCTATTTCTCTAATCCCTGTATTGTCCCCTCTTGTGGGACATCTCTGTTTGTCTATTGTTAAAACTGAAAAACACCAAAGCGAATTGTTTGTACCTTGTATTGTTGTTCCTATGTTTGTTTTGAACATTTTTCTCTTTCTCTTTGCACAAATAGAGTTTAAAAAGAAAAAAAGGGGGCGCTGACTGCCGTAATGTGTAAAAAGGGGGCGCTGTCTGCCGTAATGTGTAAAAAGGCTACGCTGTCTGCCGTAATGTGTAAAAAGGGGCTCTACCTGGTGTAGTGGTGCTACTGTGCGGCATAATTTGAATAATGGAGACTACTGTGCACCTTAATATGAACTGGTATTATTTTGTGGCCACACCCCTTCCCCATGAAGCCACGCCCCCATAAAATTATGGACGCGCCCACGGTGAGCACTGCCCGTTTTCACATAACGGGGGGGGGGGGGGGGGGGGTGCTGATGCCGTTTCTTGCACACAGCGCTAAAATGTCTAGTTACGGCACTGGTTCAGACTGAAATCTAAATTGCAGTGTAGAAATAAAGCAGCCAGTATTTACCCTGCACAGAAACAAAATAACCCACCCAAATTTAACTCTCTCTGCAAATGTTATATCTGCTCCCCCCCTGCAGTGCACATGGTTTTGCCCACCTGCAAACAAATTGGCTGCTACGATCAGGTCTGAATTACCCCCTATATTCAGTAGGCATTACCTTAGGGCACAAGGTGTTGCAGGCTTCTGTGTCTTCTGACCATAGTGGCTGCTAGTCTGCATCATTCCTTGTTTCCACCCTTTTTGGCTTTAGGAATGCTTTGGATTCCCCAATCCTTCTCTTGTGTAGACTGTTGGGAGATACAGGGCTATATCGCCCACCTTGGTTAGATCAGAGGTTTTATTCTGCGTTTGGCATGTTGCCTTCTGTCTTTTTATTGATGATGGTCACTATACAATAGCTTTCCTCCTAAATTGTGTTTTTGATTTACCGATTAATAGACCCAGGATTTTTAGGCTCAAAAAACTAAAATTCTTTTTTTTTTTTTTTTTTCAGTCCATGTTTTAGAATTTTATAGGTTTTCAACATTTTCAGTTTAGGAAGTTTTATATGTTGTAAAACAAAACAACGCAACATATGTGTGAAACCCTGTGCCTTTATTACAGATGTGTCCTGCTACTTCCTTGCAGTGGGCGCTCCCATGATATGCTATGCCGAGGGAGGCTGCAATCCATTTGCAGCCGCAGATTTCCTATAGAAGCGAATAGGTTGCAGGTGCGTGCTCTCGTAGACATGAATCTCAGGTGCCGGCAGTCGCAATGCGTATGCTACGCAGCAAGACTAACAGGATGCATATGTATATATGAATTACATATGGACTGCTCATTATGCACATTTCTACAGTATATTTCATCTTTTCGGTTCTAACGGTCAGAATCGGTCATTTTAGGTCCTGTAGAAGTTAAGATCTGTTATTCCCTGGTACATAAAACCTAAAAGGAAACTAACATTTTGTGTAATGGGAAAGGATTAGAACATAAGAATCCTGGGTTTATTGATTATAAGCTATTATCATTCCTGAGAGCATGACCTGCAGATAGAACCTTGTACTCTGTTATATTCACTAATGAAACCCCCTTGTAAACCATCTAATAGAGCACAAACCCCACCATATTTTCTGTTTAATATCTAACATGTGACCCACCACCGTCTGCCGTATAGGGATCTATGGCGACTGGTGTAATAGGGTGAGAGCCGGGGGCTATGATCGCCCGTACAGCAATACGGAGAGAGTGATAATAATCCATGTATTAGTAACCTGCCTTCAGGTATCAGGCGTATAATGGTCTCCAGCACTGCCGCGTTTTATTCTCCTCTCTCACGGACTTGTGTTTTGTTTTTTACTAAATTATATTTTATTGATTAAAACATTTTGTGTTTGATAAAGAGGAATGGCTGAGAGCTGTACTGCATTGTGGTATTTATCTGCTCCTGTAAGAACGTGCGCCAAGCCTCAATACCACCCTGGCGAATGCTCCTTAGAGGAGAGACGGGTGCTCGTACAGTTATTATACTGGAAATTCTTGGTATAATATTGTATTACTGTGTAAAGGGACTCTAACCTCATACCTCATCTGTGGTAATACTGTAATGTGTAATCCAGCGGATACATACAGTAGATGAGATTATTCCTCAGTGCGATCTATGGGCTGACTAGTGGGACCGACCAACCCCCCCCCCCCCCACTAAAGTGCTGCGTGCCTATTCCTGCTCTACAGACCCTGCACAGAAAGTACCCAAATAAGGTCCTGTATTTACAAAGCGTTTCAGGGGGGTCTGCGCACGCTGGTGATTGTAAACTGTTCTACACTCTCTATGTACCCCATCTGTATCACCCCTGTCTGTCTACCCCTCCCCTTTAGAATGTAAGCTCTCACGGGCAGGGCCCTCTTCCCTCATGTGCTTATCCTTTCTTACTTTAATAATCTTCAACTGCACCAATTCCATCAGTCTTCTGCCACCTGATACTTATTCCAGTGTCATCTGCTGATGTAGCTATTTTTATTTACCCTGTACTTGTCCTATACTGTCATCAACAGTAAGTTGCTGTTTTCCTGTTTGATTATTTGTTTATGTACTCTGTAACTGGGCGCTGCGGAACCCTTGTGGCGCCATATAAATAAAGGATAATAATAATAATAATAATAATAATAATAACAACAACAACAACAACATGCTGCCACCCAGTACACATTATTACTGTCTGACCTCTCACTATGTCCAAGCTGCAGCATTTACCATCTTACTGCAAGCCGGGCACTCTATACTAGCGGCCAAACCACCGGAAAACCTGAGCGGCATACTAAGTTCCAGCAACACAGAACTATCAACTGTCCGAAGCTTTTCAACGGTTAAACATGCTAGTCCACTGCATCACCACTCATGGGAGTGCCCAAACTTGAATCACTGCTCCCTAGAGTATCAGAATTTATTTCACGGCACTCCCAGGACAACAGTTTCTTAGTGAGAAATACAGAAATCAATTTAGAAAGAAATATGAAATTAAGTAATTTACTAAATCTAATTGGGTGTTTCCGTGTGGCAACAATGTGAACGCACATAAATTAGCCTCTTTGAGGGCATGTGCCCAGAGTTGCGTCCTTCAAGGGGACACGTTCATTAGATGGAACTCTGGCACCCAGCATGGAGTAGGCACAAATGCCACTACTGGCGACAGCGGCCATGACCACGGAAGGAAAACGCTGGTAGAGCGCGATATGTGACCGGACGCTTCCTATCCCTCACCGACTGCGTCCAGTGGTCATGGAATGGGCTTGGGTCACACGGGACGTGACCAATTATGTGATTCCCGCTAAGCGTTAGTAACCACCTGTTACTGACTCCACCCACTGCTGCCACCACCAGGCTCCTTATTTCCACGGCACCTGGAACGTTTCTGCTCAGGCTTCTACTGCCAGGAACCTGGCAATCCTATTGCTGCTGTGTATGCGTCGACCTGCTACTGGCACACCTCTGAGTTGGCCGACTCCCACTGGTCACTGACCATGCTGCTGCACGGTAGCTGGCAGAAAGTGGAGCTTGGAGACGCTATGGTCTTACCAGGACAGGCGAAAAACGGGGCTGAGTTTGGTATATCCCAAGATGAAACAGTCGTCTTGAGGCAAAAATGTTCATTGCTCAAATTAAGTCCCAAGAAGGACCCTTCCTGTTTCCAGGGCAATAGCATACAATAAGATGTTCACAGCAGGATGAAGGGAGATGGAATGCCCTCTTCTGTGGATTGCAGGCCTCCTCTTATCCCAATTCTACACACCATACCACGTGGGTAAGCCCTCTCTGTTCTCTCTCCGACAAATTAATGCATGTGTCTTGCATGCCCATCTTTAATATCGTCCTCTATGGACTGTGGGGGGTCGTCACTCCCCTTTGCCCGTCACTTCTGGGAGCTTTGGTTGCCACCCAGGAGTTGGTCTGTCTAGGGCTGGTTGAAGTTTCCCAAAGAAAATACTTCCAGGAATCTGCCCAGGGACCCAGCTCACCATCTCTAGCCTGAAAAAGGAGTTCCAGAGATGGGCAACCAAGGTCCCCAATCCGAGTCTTCTGGCTGCAGGTGGTGGTCAGGGGGACCACGCAGCAACAGAGTTCTGGGTTCCCCCTAGAGCACCAGGAAACAAGTACATTTTTACATACATTTTAAACACATTTTTACACATAATTAGCCTGAGCCTGTGTCCTGCTGCAGGCTCTACCAGGCACACACTGCAGCCAGGGTTCAGCTTTCCCTAGCTCAGTGTTATACATACACCCTTAAATTACATTAAAATACATTGTATTTTAACCCTTTTGTACTCTGTGCCTAGGGCTCAGCTCCCCTAACTACCGCCCACAGTGCTCTGAGAGTCTCAGACCTACAACTGCGGCTCAGTGCTCCTTGCTGGAGCGGTTCCCCTGTGCCTGGCAGCCCCCGTCCCTCTAGGGCAGCCTTTTCTGGGGGTTAATTGGCGCTGCAAAGGGAGCCGGCTACTCCGGTGCCCCGTAGGCAGCGGGCAGCCCCCGGAGCTGATCCGGCCTTCAGCACACCACATTGGCCTGCCGACGCCCCCAATACCCCAGTGCGGCGCAACTGAAGCCGGAGGTCCCGGTCTCCCAGCCGCAGCGCCGTGCAGCCTCCTTCATCTGCCACACAGGGAGCCGGATAGCCCGGTATCCCCTGCGGCAGTGCAGCGGCTCCCCCCTCCTCCGGCACAGCATGCCGGGGCTTAACACACATCGCCGCGGCCCCCGGAGAGATCCAGGACCGTGGCGTAACACCATAACACCACGGTTGCGCCTAGATTCTTTTCGTGCAGAGGACCTTTCCCATAACCCCCTGGGTCCATGTCACAACGTTTGTGTGAGAGGACTGGAGGCGGTAACATCACAGGTCATCTCTGAGACGGCGGTGAACATCCGCCATCTTGGAGGAGGCATACCGGGAAGGAGCAGGGCAGTCTGTAACCCCATTGGTGTGAAGCGCTGGGGCTCTGTGTGTACCAGGCTGTCACTTCCTGCCGTGACGTGTTACCGGCGGCGCGTTGATTTCAATCTCCCCAGCTCATGTAGCGGTTATGTAGTATGTGTATGCCGGGGATGTATATACCCAAGCGGTCTCCTGGGCCATGAACGGGAAGCAGAGGACCCTGTTCCAGACATGGGGTGCTGGTGTGGCCCCTGAGTCCAGGAGAGGCGCGCAGGCCCCGACCAAACAGAGTAAAGCGAAGACTGCAAGAAAGGGGAGGGGTGGCAGGTGCCAGGACCCCTCCCTCAGGGCCACCCCCCCAATCCTGCACCCAGCAGCCCCTCAGCATGAGGTGGGGGAAGATGATGATGATGTCATGCTTGTGGCTGTCTATGAAGCTGAGAGAACCTTCCATCAGTCTGTTACCCCTGACAGTCACCATGCCCAAGGCTTGTCTGTGCCCCTGGGCAGCTGCAGCGACCCCCCTGCCTGCCCTCCCCCTGAGGCCACTCACATCCAGAATTTGCCAGGCTTTGACCTGTCTGCTGGCAACATATGGATCTACCCCACCAACTACCCAGTGCGGGGGTACCAGTTCAGCATGGCTCACGCTGCCCTGTTGCACAACACTTTGGTCTGTCTGCCCACGGGCTTGGGCAAGACGTTTATCGCTGCGGTGGTCATGTATAACTTCTACCGGTGGTACCCATCTGGCAAAGTTGTCTTTATGGCCCCTACCAAGCCACTGGTGGCACAGCAGATTGAATCCTGTTTTCGGGTCATGGGGATCCCTCAAAGTCACATGGTGGAGCTGACAGGTAATTTATAGTGGTTCTGGTACACGTCCATATGAATATGCCCAGCTCTTTTTAGACGTGAAACTGTTCCATGTTGAAGTATCTCAGATGTCGGATCACATACTGTAGGTATGAAGGCGCTACTATGACCAATATCCATGATGATACCATGGACATTGGCCGATATGTCCTCAGCTTTTATACTTCACTGATCTGTGCAGTTACATCCCTTTGCTGGTAGATGTCACTTTTACAGACTATATTTTCTGTTTAATTTCATTAATTGGCTTGTACATGCCATCCGGTAGCTTTGATTAAATAAATTGATGTATGTTCCTGCACTCCCTGAAAATCCCCATTTCCCCCTCCCCTTCTGCTGCCAACATCTTGTCCACCACCATTTTTGTTGGTTTGGTTTAAAGTACAACTTTCTTCCTAACAGAGAAGATATTATAAGAGCAGCTTCTGTTGTACTGTAAGTAGGGCAAGTGCTAGGGTGTTCAACGTTCCCCCTTGCAAACAATAAATTTGTGCCTTTCTACACCTTAGATAGGCACAGTGCGCACCAAAGGCGCATGCATCAAAAAGGGGTGTGGTCTCAAAAGGAAGGTGCGTGGCCACACAACAGTACCCCCATTTCAGATTACTCCACAGAGTTGCAAAATCTTATTTACAGTACTCAGCAGGTAGTGCCCGATTCATATTACACCACATAGTAGTGCCCCTTATTCACATTAAACAACACAGTAGGGCCCCTTTATACACAATGTCCACAGTAGCAGTGCCCCATATACACATAATGCTCACAGTATTAATGCCCCATATACACAATGCTCCCAGTAGAAGTGCTGTAGTGCCGCTTACACACACAATGCCCACACTAGTAGTGCTGCTTACATAATGCCCATAGTAGTGCCACTTATACACATAATGACCACAGTAGTAGGGCCCCACCCACACATAATGCCCACAGTAATGCCGCTTACACATTTGGCTTACCACCTCCAGGGAGTGCAAGTTGAAATGCAGGCGCAGGCAGCTGTTCGCAGCCGAATCGGGCAACAGTTGAATTGTTCTGTCGGGCAGGGAAAATAATTGAATTCTGCCTTTATCAGTCTCCGGCATGTCTCCCAGTAGCGTCACCTGTCAAACAATGCGCTACTCTCATACTACTTAGTGTGCGTTATATGGGTGGCGTCGGTATGCTGCCGGGATCCCGGCGTCGGTAAGCTGACCGCCGGTCAGCCATACTACACCCCGTTATATACAGGTAGTGTTGTTCTGAATATGAATGTTTCTGAAAACAGTCAGACTTATGGTGTGTACACACGGTGAGATCCTTGCTATGCCCGACTTTCACTTTGCGATTTCCCCGGAGCCCAGCACCACCGATTTTGACTAACTTTTCTTTTCTTTTCTTTTCTTTTCTTGAGATATGGACTATGTGTGCTTACGATTTTGGCTTATGTGACATTTTGGCTTATGTGAGATGTCATTGACATGTGAGATGAAGTAGATAGTACACCGATCTAGCAAGGATTGACTTGCCTGCACAGTCTATCTTTTCTTGTGATCCCGACCTGGCGGGACCGCGCATCGGGATCGAATCGGGATTGCAAGGTAACTTTCACCTTGCGATCTGCACTAACTTTTCTTGTGATTTTGACTTTCGAAAGAAAAAAAATCTCACTGTGTGTACACACCATTAGGAGAATGGTCTAGAGCAGGCATGTTCAAACTGCGGCCCTCCACCTGTTGAGAAACTACACATCCCAGCATGCCCTGACACAGCTTTAGCATTCTCTGACAGCAAAACTGTGTCAGGGCATGCTGGGATATGTAGTTTCACAACAGCTGGAGGGCCGCAGTTTGGACATGCCTGGTCTAGAGTATCCAACATGTAGCACACCAGCTGTAGTGAAACTACACATCCCAGCATGCTCTGCCACAGTTTTAGCATGGCCTAATAGGAAAATGGTGGTAGGGTATCCTGGGATTTGTAGTTCCACAGGAGCTGTTGCACAGTGTGTTGAATACCCCTGGTCTAGAACACTGCTGTGGCATTGTAACCTCAGCATTGCCACCGGGGTGGGTGCTAGACTCCAGATGCCAGCCAAGTAGAATTAGTCACTGTAGCATAATTTATTGAATTATTTAAAAAAATGTATAATTGTTTTGAGTGAATTTAATTTTTTAAATCCGGAGATTGGCTTGATGTCTTTATTATAAAAATGCTTACTAGGTGTAACAAGTGCCGCCTTATGCTTATCTTTTGCTATATACAGTACGTGTATATACATGCATTCTAATTTTTCTATTTTTTCGTTACCTATCTCAGCGACTGTTTTACAGCAACTCCATCCCGTTTTTTAATGAAGGCAAAGGAAATACTCCATCACACTTTCAGTTCAACCGATCTGCATATTACTTTTCTGCTATATATGCAGTGTATGATAATGTGTCCTCTTATAACGAGAAGTAATTTCCATCTGTTTACAGGCAATATCCATGCCCAAAGCCGTAAAGAAATGTGGCAGAACCACAGAGTTTTCTTCTTAACTCCACAAATCATGGGGAATGATCTGAGCCGTGGTGCCTGTCCTGCTCCTGACATCAAGTGTCTTGTCATAGATGAAGCCCATAAGGCCCTGGGCAATCACGCATATTGTCAGGTAATATATGCTGCTGTTGTGGTAACACCAAGTTTCTGTCACCTGAGTTGTGAGCAAAGAAAAGAAGAGCAGGTAACTGTGCACTTGGGTAAACCCATGCTGCTCTGCAGGTGGGGCAGATATAATGTGCAGAGATTTAGATGTAGGAGAGGGCAGTGGCGGAACTCCCAGAGACAATGGAAGCATTGGACTTGGTGCCAGCTGTCAGGAGTGTGTGTGTGGGTGGGTGGGTGGCACGGAGAGATCTATCTATAATATAGGCGTGGGGGGGGGGGGGGGGGGTCAGGCGTGGGGGCTGGCGCCGAGGAGACAGACGAGGGGGCTTTAGCTGCAGAAACATGGAAGCATAGTTCCCTAATAATCTCGTGCCTATCCTTGTGATATAGTTTTTCTTTTCTCATATAGGGGGTAATTCCAAGTTGATCGCAGCAGGAATTTTGTTAGCAGTTGGGCAAAACCATGTGCACTGCAAAGGAGGCAGATATAACATGTGCAAAAAGAGTTAGATTTGGGTGGGTTATTTTATTTCTGTGCAGGGTAAATACTGGCTGCTTTATTTTTACACTGCAAATTAGATTGCAGATTGAACACACCACACCCAAATCTAACTCTCTCTCTGTACATGTTAAATCTGCCTCCCCTGCAGTGCACATGGTTTTGCCCAATTGCTAACAAACTTACTGCTGCGATCAACTCAGAATTACCCCCATAATCTAGTATTGGTAAAACTGACCCTATAGGTAATTGCACAGTGGGTCACATGCTTGTATCCTTCTAATGCTGCACACAACAGTTCAGTGACTTTGTGGTAGTCTGCTGTTTCCTAAACCGTGCCTGCAAGATACATCACACACTTACTGTCACCCCCATATCTATCTCTCTGCCTTATACCTACATGTCTATTTTCTATCTCATATCTATCTCCCTACCTTATATTTATATATCTATTTTCTACCTCATATCTATCTTTATACCTATCCCTTATATTTCTGATATTTATCTCGTATCTATCTAAGGGCAGACTATAAAATTAATATGATAGTTTTATTTGTGAATGTAAAATTATTCTTTTGCATTAATCTGGTTTTACTCTTTACCCAGGTTGTACGAGAGCTGAGCAATAATACCACACAGTTTAGGATCTTGGCTCTAAGTGCCACTCCAGGAAGTGATATCAAGGTAAACGCTAGCTGATGTAGTGCGTAATGTAGCATGGGATTCTACTACTTTTTTTTTTTTTTTTTTTTTTAAATATATATTCTCTAAGATGATGCAGCCAAAATAAACTCTGGGCTTGTTTTAGGAGAATGGTTCACTAATATGCTGTAACTCGCTACAACCAATAACACGCTTTTTCATTTTGTAAACTGCCCTACGAACATGGCAGAATCTGGTTGGCTGATATTTGTTACAGCACTTGTTATATATAGCACAGTAGTGGTTTATGTTACAGCGTTCCCTACATTCAGGCATCATGTTACAAGTAAAATTACGTACAACTGCATTTAAAGGGGTTGGACACTTCTGACAACAATCACTGTCACTGTGGCTCAGTAATATGTTCCAGTGTCCGATGGAGCTTTATTGAGTGATCGTGTTCATTCTAGCAGCACCCTGCACCTGTCACAGTTCATGCAGTTTCTCTTTCCTGCCTGGGGTGTCGCTTTCGGCTCTGGTGCTTCTATCGCACTCTGGTCTGTATCTCAGAACTAGAAGCACCAGAGTAGAGAACGTCTTCCCAGGCAGGAAAGAGGAACTGGACGTGTTGTGACAGGTGCAGGGTGATAGAATGAACACTAGAGTGAGCAGCAATTTGATTGTGTCCCTACTTCAAATAACAGTAGGTAGCCCATCTCCACCTTGGCTACGTATATTGGCCCTCATTCCGAGTTGTTCGCTCGCAAGGCGATTTTAGCAGTATTGCACACGCTAAGCCGCCGCCTACTGGGAGTGAATCTTAGCTTCTTAAAATTGCGAACGACGTATTCGCAATATTGCGATTACACACCTCGTAGCAGTTTCTGAGTAGCTTCAGACTTACTCGGCATCTGCGATCAGTTCAGTGCTTGTCGTTCCTGGTTTGACGTCACAAACACACCCAGCGTTAGTCCAGACACTCCTCCGTTTCTCCAGCCACTCCCGCGTTTTTTCCGGAAACGGTAGCGTTTTTTCCCACACGCCCATAAAACGGCCTGTTTCCGCCCAGTAACACCCACTTCCTGTCAATCACACTACAATCGCCTGAGCGAAGAAAAAGCCGTGAGTAAAAATCCTTACTTCTTAGCAAATTTACTTGGCGCAGTCGCAGTGCGGACATTGCGCATGCGCACTAAGCGGAAAATCGCTGCGATGCGAAGAAATTTTCAGAGCGAACGACTCGGAATGACCTCCATTGAGTATCCACTTCAAAACCAAACGTACAGTTGTCCATGCAGAGAGTTTGTAGTCTAGGAACATGCTTAGTTTTACAGATAAGTGTAAGATCCCTACATTTTTATTTTGACTTTTTGATGTATTTTTCATTTTAACAATTTTCTTTTTCTGTGCCAAGTCACATATTAGCTGAAGTATTTATTGTGGTCTGGGCTCAGTAGAGGTGTCAGGTAATTATGTGAATTGGATTTTGGGATGGTAGCTTATAGTAGTAAAGTTTTTTTGTTGTTGTTTTTTGTCGTTTTAGTCAGTGCAGCAAGTTATAACAAATCTGCTGATCAGCCGGATAGAGCTGCGGTCTGAGGACTCCCCAGACATTCAGGCCTACTCCCACGATAGGCAGCTGGAGAAGTTTGTTGTGCCACTTGGTGGTGAGCTAGAGGCTGTGCAGAAGTCCTATTTACAGGTAACACATAAACATGTTGTGTATCCACTAGAGATGAGCGGGTTCGGTTTTACTCGGTTTTACTCGGTTCTCAAAACCGAATCTTATTGGCTATCCAAAACACGTGACATCCGTGAGCCAATTAGATGCCGTTTTGAGAACCGAGTAAAACCGAGTAAAACCGAACCCGCTCATCTCTAGTATCCACACTTGTGTTCATTCTCTGATATTTCCTGTGCTACGCTACAGCTTTGGGTTTCTGAGCTTGTGCTGTATCGGTACCTGGATAGTGACAAAGATCTCTAAAGTGCACCGAAGATGCTCTACAGTTCAGAAAATCTTCACATGGAAAGATTATGGAGAACGTTGGGGGAATCCTAGTTAGTGTGAAGCTGGAAATCCTTGTTGAGGGCAGATTATAGAGAAAAGAAGGTAAATCCACGTTAGAGATGTGGCAGCAAGAGGAAGGAAATGTATAGTATGAAGTTTGGAAAACATTGAAGTGTTATAGTACGGTATGGCGAGGTATAAGCAAGTAAGAATAGCATATGGAGGGAGAGAGAACAACAGGGCAAATCATAACCTTGCGAGCTAGAACGGTGGAAAAGTTGTAGCTTCAGATATTGGACGCCAACATGGAGCATATAATTGGATGGTCAGTGAGTGAAGGGTGAATATTAGTGGGGGTGGATGAGAGCAAGTAGGGTGAGTCCTACGATGGGTGGGAGTGAGCAGGCTGTATCGTTCACGGGTGGATGAGAGCAGGGAAAAAGCCTTGTTTCTCTGACGTCCTAGTGGATGCTGGGAACTCCGTAAGGACCATGGGGAATAGCGGCTCCGCAGGAGACTGGGCACAAAAGTAAAGCTTTAGGACTACCTGGTGTGCACTGGCTCCTCCCCCTATGACCCTCCTCCAAGCCTCAGTTAGATTTTTGTGCCCGGCCGAGAAGGGTGCATTTAGGAGGCTCTCCTGAGTTTCTTAGTAAAAGTTTAGTTTTAGGTTTTTTATTTTCAGTGAGACCTGCTGGCAACAGGCTCACTGCATCGAGGGACTAAGGGGAGAAGAAGCGAACCTGCCTGCTTGCAGCCAGCTTGGGCTTCTTGGCTACTGGACACCATTAGCTCCAGAGGGACCGAACACAGGCCCAGCCTCGGAGTCCGGTCCCAGAGCCGCGCCGCCGGCCCCCTTACAGAGCCAGAAGCAAGAAGAGGTCCGGAAAATCGGCGGCAGAAGACATCAGTCTTCACCAAGGTAGCGCACAGCACTGCAGCTGTGCGCCATTGCTCCTCATACACACTTCATACTCCGGTCACTGAGGGTGCAGGGCGCTGGGGGGGGGCGCCCTGAGAAGCAATAAAAACACCTTGGCTGGCTAAAATTACATCACATATAGCTCCAGGGCTATATGGATGTATATTAACCCCTGCCAGATTACAGATAAAAGCGGGAGAAAAGTCAGCCGAGAAGGGGGCGGAGCCTATCTCCTCAGCACACTGGCGCCATTTTCCCTCACAGCCCCGCTGGAAGGACGTCTCCCTGACTCTCCCCTGCAGTCCTGCACTACAGAAAAGGGTTAAAAAGAGAGGGGGGGCACTAATTAGGCGCAGTATAAATAAAATTATCCCTGTATATATATAGCGCTCTGGTGTGTGCTGGCATACTCTCCCTCTGTCTCCCCAAAGTGCTAGTGGGGTCCTGTCCTCTATCAGAGCATTCCCTGTGTGTGTGCTGTGTGTCGGTACGATTGTGTCGACATGTATGAGGAGGAAAATGGTGTGGAGGCGGAGCAATTGCCTGTAATGGAGATGTCACCCCCTAGGGAGTCGACACCTGAGTGGCTGAGCTTATGGAAGGAATTACGTGACAGTGTCAGCTCTTTACAAAAGACAGTAGATGACATGAGACAGCCGGCTACTCAGCTCGTGCCTGTCCAGGCGTCTCAAAAGCCATCAGGGGCTCTAAAACGCCCGTTACCTCAGCTGGCAGATACAGACGCCGACACGGATACTGACTCCAGTGTCGACGATGAAGAGACGAATGTGACTTCCAGTAGGGCCACACGTTACAGGATTGATGCTATGAAAAATGTTTTACATATTTCTGATAATACAAGTACCACTAAAAAGGGTATTATGTGGTGAGAAAAAACTGCCTGTAGTTTTTCCTGCATCTGAGGAATTAAATAAAGTGTGTGATGAAGCGTGGGTTTCCCCCGATAAAAAACTGATAATTCCTAAAAGGTTATTAGCATCATACCCCTTCCCGCCAGAGGTTAGGGCACGTTGGGAAACACCCCATAAGGTGGATAAAGCGCTCACACGTTTGTCTAAACAGGTGGCACTACCGTCTCCTGATACGGCTGCCCTTAAGGAACCTGCTATCAGAAAGCAGGAGAATATCCTAAAATGTATATACACTCACACGGGTGTTATACTGCGACCAACAATCGCCTCAGCCTGGATGTGCAGTGCTGGGGTGGCTAGGTCGGATTCCCTGACTGACAATATTGATACCCTAGATAGGGACAGTATATTACTGACTATAGAGCATTTGAAAGATGCATTTCTATATATGCGTGATGCACAGAGGGATATTTGCCGACTGGCATCAAGAGTAAGTGCGCTGTCCATTTCTGCCAGAAGAGGGTTATGGACGAGGCAGTGGTCAGGTGATGCTGATTCCAAAAGGCATATGGAAGTATTGCCTTATAAAGGGGAGGAGTTATTTGGAGTAGGTCTATCAGACCTGGTGGCCACGGCAACTGCTGGGAAATCCACATTTTTACCCCAGGTAGCCTCTCAACATAAGAAGACGCCGTATTATCAGGCGCAGTCCTTTCGGCCCCATAAGGGCAAGCGGGCAAAAGGCTCCTCATTTCTGCCCCGTGGCAGAGGGAGAGGAAAAAGGCTGCAGCAAATCAGCCAGTTCCCAGGAACAGAAGCCCTCTCCCGTTTCTGCCAAGTCCTCAGCATGACGCTGGGGCTTTACAAGCGGACTCAGGCACTCCCCCTTGCCGTTTCCTAAAGTCTGCTTTAATGACGTCTCCCTCCGACAGGGAGGCGGTATTGGAAGCCATTCACAAGCTGTATTCCCAGCAGGTGATAATCAAGGTACCCCTCCTGCAACAGGGAAAGGGGTATTATTCCACGCTGTTTGTGGTACCGAAGCCGGACGGCTCGGTGAGACCTATTTTAAATCTGAAATCCTTGAACACTTACATACACAGGTTCAAATTCAAGATGGAGTCACTCAGAGCGGTGATTGCGAACTTGGAAGAAGGGGATTATATGGTGTCTTTGGACATCAAGGATGCTTACCTCCATGTCCCAATTTACCCTTCTCACCAAGGGTACCTCAGGTTTTTGGTACAGAACTGTCACTATCAGTTTCAGACGCTGCCGTTTGGTTTGTCCACGGCACCCCGGGTCCTTACCAAGGTAATGGCCGAAATGATGATACTCCTTCGAAGGAAGGGAGTTTTAGTTATCCCGTACTTGGACGATCTCCTGATAAGGGCAAGATCCAGGGAACAATTGGTAGTCGGGGTAGCACTATCTCAAGTAGTGTTGCGGCAGCACGGTTGGATTCTCAATATTCCAAAATCGCAGCTGATCCCGACGACACGTCTTCTATTCCTAGGGATGATCCTGGACACAGTCCAGAAAAAGGTGTTTCTCCCGGAGGAGAAAGCCAGGGAATTATCCGAACTAGTCAGAAACCTCCTAAAGCCAGGCCAAGTGTCAGTGCATCAATGCACAAGGGTCCTGGGAAAAATGGTGGCTTCCTACGAAGCAATCCCATTCGGCAGATTCCACGCAAGAACTTTCCAGTGGGACCTGCTGGACAAATGGTCCGGATCGCATCTTCAGATGCATCAGCGGATAACCCTGTCACCAAAGACAAGGGTGTCTCTCCTGTGGTGGTTGCAGAGTGCTCATCTTCTAGAGGGCCGCAGATTCGGCATTCAGGACTGGGTCCTGGTGACCACGGATGCCAGCCTGCGAGGCTGGGGAGCAGTCACACAGGGAAGAAATTTCCAGGGCTTGTGGTCAAGCCTGGAGACATCACTTCACATAAATATCCTGGAGCTGAGGGCCATTTACAATGCCCTAAGCCAAGCAAGACCTCTGCTTCAAGGTCAGCCGGTGCTGATCCAGTCGGACAACATCACGACAATCGCCCACGTGAACAGACAGGGCGGCACAAGAAGCAGGAGGGCAATGGCAGACGCTGCAAGGATTCTTCGCTGGGCGGAAAATCATGTGATAGCACTGTCAGCAGTGTTCATTCCGGGAGTGGACAACTGGGAAGCAGACTTCCTCAGCAGGCACGACCTCCACCCGGGAGAGTGGAGACTTCACCCAGAAGTCTTCCACATGATTGTAAACCGTTGGAAAGAACCAAAGGTGGACATGATGGCGTCCCGCCTCAACAAAAAATTGGACAGGTATTGCGCCAGGTCAAGGGACCCTCAGGCAATAGCTGTGGACGCTCTGGTAACACCATGGGTGTACCAGTCAGTGTATGTGTTCCCTCCTCTGCCTCTCATACCCAAGGTACTGAGAATTATAAGACGGAGAGGAGTAAGAACTATACTCGTGGCTCCGGATTGGCCAAGAAGGACTTGGTACCCGGAACTTCAAGAGATGCTCACAGGGGACCCGTGGCCTCTACCTCTAAGAAAGGACCTGCTCCAGCAAGGACCCTGTCTGTTCAAGACTTACCGCGCCTGCGTTTGACGGCATGGCGGTTGAACGCCGGATCCTGAAGGAAAAAGGCATTCAGGAAGAAGTCATTCCTACCCTGATCAAAGCCAGGAAGGATGTGACCGCAAAGCATTATCACCGCATTTGGCGGAAATATGTTGCGTGGTGCGAGGCCAGGAAGGCCCCAACGGAGGTATTTCAACTGGGTCGATTCCTGCATTTCCTGCAAACAGGAGTGTCTATGGGCCTAAAATTAGAATCCATTAAGGTTCAGATTTCGGCCCTGTCGATTTTCTTCCAGAAAGAACTGGCTTCAGTTCCTGAAGTTCAGACGTTTGTCAAGGGGGTGCTGCATATACAGCCTCCTTTTGTGCCTCCAGTGGCACCTTGAGATCTCAATGTAGTTTTGGGGTTCCTAAAATCACATTGGTTTGAACCACTTAAATCTGTGGATTTGAAATATCTCACGTGGAAAGTGGTCATGTGTTGGCCCTGGCTTCGGCCAGGCGCGTGTCAGAATTGGCGGCTTTATCCTGTAAAAGCCCTTATCTGATTTTCCATTCGGACAGGGCGGAATTGAGGACTCGTCCTCAGTTTCTCCCTAAGGTGGTGTCAGCGTTTCACCTGAACCAGCCTATTGTGGTGCCTGCGGCTACTAGGGACTTGGAGGACTCCAAGTTGCTGGACGTAGTCAAGGCCCTGAAAATATATGTTTCCAGGACGGCTGGAGTCAGAAAATCTGACTCGCTGTTTATCCTGTATGCACCCAACAAGCTGGGTGCTCCTGCTTCTAAGCAGACTATTGCTCGTTGGATTTGTAGTACAATTCAGCTTGCACATTCTGTGGCAGGCCTGCCACAGCCAAAATCTGTAAAAGCCCATTCCACAAGGAAGGTGGGCTCATCTTGGGCGGCTGCCCGAGGGGTCTCGGCTTTACAACTTTGCAGAGCAGCTACTTGGTCAGGGGCAAACACGTTTGCTAAATTCTACAAATTTGATACCCTGGCTGAGGAGGACCTGGAGTTCTCTCATTCGGTGCTGCAGAGTCATCCGCACTCTCCCGCCCGTTTGGGAGCTTTGGTATAATCCCCATGGTCCTTACGGAGTTCCCAGCATCCACTAGGACGTCAGAGAAAATAAGAATTTACTTACCGATAATTCTATTTCTCGTAGTCCGTAGTGGATGCTGGGCGCCCATCCCAAGTGCGGATTGTCTGCAATACTTGTACATAGTTATTGTTAACTAAATCGGGTTATTGTTGTTGTGAGCCATCTTTCCAGAGGCTCCTCTGTTATCATGCTGTTAACTGGGTTCAGATCACAGGTTGTACGGTGTGATTGGTGTGGCTGGTATGAGTCTTACCCGGGATTCAAAATCCTTCCTTATTGTGTACGCTCGTCCGGGCACAGTATTCTAACTGAGGCTTGGAGGAGGGTCATAGGGGGAGGAGCCAGTGCACACCAGGTAGTCCTAAAGCTTTACTTTTGTGCCCAGTCTCCTGCGGAGCCGCTATTCCCCATGGTCCTTACGGAGTTCCCAGCATCCACTACGGACTACGAGAAATAGAATCATCGGTAAGTAAATTCTTATTTTTTATGGCACAGGGAAATGTGTCCATGTAGCAGGATGAGAGAGAAATGTATAGACGGCGATTGCACATAGTATTTGCCTGGTTCACCTTTCACTTTTTATCTCCTGATCTCTTGGATGTCCCCTGTTTTGTAGTGGAAGGGTTTTGTCTATAATTGGTGTCAGAGCAGCAGAATATATAAATGAGGCCTGATAATGTGGGAATAAGACACCTGTCCTTTCCTGCCATTATGTTACAGCTGTATGAAGGGAGCACTGGGATGATGTGATCTGGAAGGGACTGAGCATTTGCTAATACATGGTTCTGCTCACAATGCCTTAGTGATGTCAGTATCCTGATGCAGGGAGCGTGTGGTGTCCTATACACCACTATACAAAACAGGTTTCCTTTTTGCAGATGCTGTCACTCCATAATTCTCCGTAATCTCACTGTGTGTTTGTATTGTGTCCATGATATAATCTATATGTTCACAAGATATTATTGATAATGTACGATGAGAAACGCTTCTATTACATGAATACTTATTGCTGCACAATACTTGTCCCCACACTCCAGAGGAAGCCTATTACACTTTGGGCAGATTCGGCATATTTCTGTGTTTGATGCCTAGTGGAACAGTTTTTTTTTCACCTGTTTTACTAATTTTTATTTTTTTATTTTTTTTGTGGCTGAAATAATAGTTGTACAATCTAGCTGTGTCCTCTACTGTCAGAGTTTAGTAGGTAAAGTGCTGTTACATCCATGTGATATTAGGAGGGATATTTTTACTATTTTTTTGTACCTTGAATCTGCTGTATCATTAGTTTCCTTTATTCCTGTATTATCCTTCTATTTTCATCAATGGGTCTTATTAAAGTATTGAAAGAGGAGAAGGGTACAATAAACTAATTGGGGAGGGAGAGAATATTCAGGATGGGGGGGGGGGGGGCAGTGCATAGTTATAATTATGAAGATAATTTGTATATTTGTATAGGAGACGCAGGTCTCCATAATTCCTACATCTACGTAGCACATTCTACAGGTGGACAGACGTTGCAGTCACTTATCTTTATTATGCAATGTTTCTTGATCTGTAACGCTGTAGATTACTTATTTCCATTACTACTGTGCTACAACGCATACAAACCCCAGACATTCCTCACTGACAGTTTAATGGCAGATCTTCATTGTGAAACAGGCAAACGGAAAATCCGCTTCTTGGAGAAAATGTATTTTATTATTTTTATTGCTCTTATTATTCCCTAGGGGTCCTCAATTGTACCTCGTCGCTTTTGACATTTTTCTCTTAACTTTCTTCTTATGGTCCTTTATGAAACAATACAGCACAAAACGAGATCTGCTTACTACTTACTTATGCGGACATCCCACTGTCGTTAAGCCATCATTTAGTCTTTTGGGTCAATCCATAGTAAATGGTGCAGAATAAAATGTAATTGGTTGTGTGATCATTTTTTCTAAATTTTATTTTTAGTGAGTGATGTCCCCTGTAAGCTACTATTCAGACATCACCATTACTTTGCTTGTCAAATCTTTGAGTATATAACTATTTCCAAACAAAATGACAGCTCAGAATTTTTTTTTCTTCCCACTGAAATTCAATCCAAAAAATGGACATTTAAAAAAAATCTCAATTAACTGTGGCCTTAAATTTCAGTCATTACAAAGTGAGATAGGGAAATGGTTATTTGACAAGAAATATAACTTGAAATGTGCTGAAAATAATGTTGTTTTTTATCCCAGCTTTCTGCAGCGGGGTACACTGTGTTCCACAGGGAAAATATTGGGGGTCTCGAGTGCGATTCAGGCAAAGCTTTGACTGTCCCAGGATGCATCTACAACTCCACCTCCAGTTTCGAGTGGTGCCTACAGGCAGCAGGTCACCTAACAGGCGGGCTGCACTGTGCAGCCCTGAAAAAGCTTAGAAAACTTCAAGGGCCGCAGCACTGTTATGCAAGGGTGACATTCAGTGCTGCATCTCCGTCACCTCCCAAGCGGCGTCGCATACTTCCGTGGCTCAGATCCCGGGTACTTGCTGCAGGGACGCTTAGGCACACCGTCACAGGTGCTCTCCTGGTTCGCGTGGCTTCTACGAAGGTAGGAGGTAAGAGGGTCCCCCACAAGGGACCCTCTACTAAATCACGTACCTTGTCGCAGTCTAGGGAGATGGACTGCGATGCTGGCGTGGACTCTGCCACCGAGCAAGGACCCCACTATATCTGTCAGGGCATAGAACAGGTCGGGTTTACTATTGCCCCTATTGGTAATGCTCCATAGTACCGGCGGTGAGGCCTAGCATAGGGGAGTCGGCGCTTGGCCTGTTAGGTTCAGGCGTTAAAGGAAGAGCTGCCTGTGACAAAGCCCTGAGCTGCCTGTGACAAAGCCAGACAATACCTGTCTCACATATGCACCGCCGCCTATTACATTCAGGAGGCGTCCTCTGAGGTGGGGGTACTGGCAGCCAAAGCGTCATACGCGTCTTTCTTGGCTCACTGCATACTTTGGTTAAGGTCATGGAAAGTGGATTTGGACTCCAAGAAGACCTTGGAGGTACTCTTTTTTTTTACTAGGGACATTTTATTTGGAGAGGACCTGAATAAAATAATGTCTGAATTAGCAGCTGCTAAGACCTCTTTTTTTCCTCCTACTAATCCTTCCACTCAGAAAGCGAAGACTACCATTTTTCGTTCCTTTTGAGTTCAAGGGAAAGCCAGGGGTCAGTCTTACCCCAGACAATCTCGTGCTCCCAA
The DNA here is from genome assembly GCF_028390025.1 of Pseudophryne corroboree. NCBI lineage: Eukaryota > Metazoa > Chordata > Amphibia > Anura > Myobatrachidae > Pseudophryne > Pseudophryne corroboree. The sequence goes on from NC_086455.1 coordinate 53,938,530, forward strand.
GATGAAACAGTCCTGGGCAGCCCGTCCGCCTGCTTCGAAACAAGACAAGCCTGCCCCCCCCCCTCACACACACACACACACACACACACACACACACACACACACACACACACACACACACACACACACACACACACACACACACACACACACACACACACACACACACACACACACACACACTCTCTCTCTCTCTTCTACAGTTCGCCCACTTCAGACGCTTGGGTACTGGAAGTTGTATGTCACGGGTAAGCTGTCTTATTCAAGAGATGTCCCCCTCACCAGTTCTGCTCAACGGTATGGCGGCCACTTTTGTATCATGGCGTATGACAATTTTCACTGTTGCGGACTTTTGGGGTAAATGCAATATCTCAGCTCATAAACGTTATAAAAAAGGAGAGTTTTATTTAATCATTCACCTCGGTTCCTGCCCCAGTAAAGCTTTTTTTAAATTCATGCCCACGGGAGTGAACTGTAGCACATGAAGAAACCCCATGCAAACACGGGCAATATGTAACTCCCCTGGGGGTGCCCCAGTCCTGGCTCTGACCAGCATATTGAAGGGGTGGGGTAGATAATGTAAATATACTGAGCACAGATAATCATGTAGCATTGTGTTATTTGTCCATGGACTGCTTTGTTTGCAGATTAGTTTAGGATATTAGTGCCTTGATGAAACAGACACTGCCTTCCATTCTGCCACAGGCTGTCTGGTGGTTGACAATGCAGGACATAAGTGTGACATTCCATCTTAGTAATTACAGGAGACTGTATAGGTACGGACACAGTTGGGGCAGATGTGTTAAGCCTGGAGACTGCATAAGGAAGTGATAAACCAGTGATAAGTGCAAGGTAATAAATGCACCAGCCAATCAGCTCCTACCTGTGAATTTACATATTGGAGCTGATTGGCTGGTGTGTTTATCACCTTGTACTTATCACTAGTTTATCACTTCCTTATGCCTTCTCCAGGTTAATACATCTGCCACAGTGTCTTTTTGACCGTTTACTCCCAGAGTGCTTTGCAGGCACTCTACCTCATAATACAGGCTGCTCCGTTGATACGTATTGGAGAAAGTAAAGAGCAGCGCCGGAGGTAGGGATGGGCGCATTTTAGGTAATTGTCAGGTATCTGGCAAAAAACAACTACCTGGCTAGCTAGGCCTTATTGGTGTATGATTTCCTAGTGTTTTAGAGGTGAGTTGTTAATTATTGTTTTCTTTTCAATAAATGTTCCTTTGCAGTATGGAAAATTATGATTTATTGTTAAAAATAGTAATGGCTTTATGGAGCAGGTTCTTCCAGCCCGTGGAGGTTATACGGTGCAGGCCCACCAAAGCCCTAAAAGCAGTTGCTTTTTATTGAGCCAACGTCAGCCCTGCGCAGTCAGGTGGAAGGAGTTATCACACCTGACAATATGTAGAGTGTCTCTCCCCTGAAACCATTGTTAAACATTCTTTTATTGCAATATCTGTATTTTATCATAGTGCCATTTGATATCCATAAAGTCTCAAACAATTGCAATACTACAAAGTATATTTCTCTTTATTTTAAAGCACAAGAATCATTGGTTTGTACAGATAAAATCATTCACACGTTATCCAAATCTAGATCTCATTTAAAGTACTACTACTAAAATATGTATCTAGCACAGATAAATAACATTTTGCAATATTTTTTTTTTTTTTAGACTACTGTATACGGATGAGTAGGTGTATCATGTCCTGTTTATATTGCAGTGTTAATGTACGCCTGTTATATACCTGTATACGGATGAATAGTTGTATCATGTCCTGTTTATATTGCAGTTGTTGATGTACGTCTGTTATATACCTGTATACGGATGAGTAGGGGTATCATGTCCTGTTTATATTGCAGTGTTAATGTACGTCTGTTATATGCCTATATACGGATGAGTAGATATATCACTCCATGTTTATATTGCAGTTGTTGATGTACGTCTGTTATATACCTGTATACGGATGAGTAGGGGTATCATGCCCTGTTTATATTGCAGTTGTTGATGTACGTCTGTTATATACCTGTATACGGATGAGTAGTTGTATCATGTCCTGTTTATATTGCAGTGTTAATGTACGTCTGTTATATACCTGTATATGGATGAGTAGGGGTATCATGTCCTGTTTATATTGCAGTTGTTGATGTACGTCTGTTATATACCTATATACGGATGAGTAAATGTATCATGTCCTGTTTATATTGCAGTTGTTGATGTACGTCTGTTATATACCTGTATACGGATGAGTAGGGGTATCATGTCCTGTTTATATTGCAGTGTTAATGTACGTCTGTTATATGCCTGTATACGGATGAGTAGATATATCACTCCATGTTTATATTGCAGTTGTTAATGTACGTCTGTTATATGCCTATATACGGATGAGTAGATATATCACTCCATGTTTATATTGCAGTTGTTGATGTACGTCTGTTATATACCTGTATACGGATGAGTAGGGGTATCATGCCCTGTTTATATTGCAGTTGTTGATGTACGTCTGTTATATACCTGTATACGGATGAGTAGTTGTATCATGTCCTGTTTATATTGCAGTGTTAATGTACGTCTGTTATATACCTGTATATGGATGAGTAGGGGTATCATGTCCTGTTTATATTGCAGTTGTTGATGTACGTCTGTTTATACGCCTGTATACGGATGAGTAGATGTATCATGTCCTGTTTATATTGCAGTTGTTGATGTACGTCTGTTATATACCTGTATACGGATGAGTAGGGGTATTATGTCCTGTTTATATTGCAGTTGTTGATGTACGTCTGTTTATACGCCTGTATACGGATGAGTAGGTGTATCATGTCCTGTTTATATTGCAGTTGTTAATGTACGTCTGTTATATGCCTGTATACGGATGAGTAGGTGTATCATGCCCTGTTTATATTGCAGTTGTTAATGTACGTCTGTTATATGCCTGTATACGGATGAGTAGATATATCACTCCATGTTTATATTGCAGTTGTTGATGTACGTCTTTTATATACCTGTATACGGATGAGTAGGGGTATCATGCCCTGTTTATATTGCAGTTGTTGATGTACGTCTGTTATATACCTGTATACGGATGAGTAGATGTATCATGCCCTGTTTATATTGCAGTTGTTGATGTACGTCTGTTTATACGCCTGTATACGGATGAGTAGATGTATCATGTCCTGTTTATATTGCAGTTGTTGATGTACGTCTGTTATATACCTGTATACGGATGAGTAGGTGTATCATGCCCTGTTTATATTGCAGTTGTTAATGTACGTCTGTTATATGCCTGTATACGGATGAGTAGATATATCACTCTTTGTTTATATTGCAGTTGTTGATGTACGTCTGTTATATACCTGTATACGGATGAGTAGGTGTATCATGCCCTGTTTATATTGCAGTGTTAATGTACGTCTGTTATATACCTGTATACGGATGAGTAGATATATCACTCCATGTTTATATTGCAGTTGTTGATGTACGTCTGTTATATACCTGTATACGGATGAGTAGGGGTATCATGCCCTGTTTATATTGCAGTTGTTGATGTACGTCTGTTATAAACCTGTATACGGATGAGTAGATGTATCATGCCCTGTTTATATTGCAGTTGTTGATGTACGTCTGTTTATACGCCTGTATACGGATGAGTAGATGTATCATGTCCTGTTTATATTGCAGTTGTTGATGTACGTCTGTTATATACCTGTATACGGATGAGTAGGGGTATCATGTCCTGTTTATATTGCAGTTGTTGATGTACGTCTGTTTATACGCCTGTATACGGATGAGTAGGGGTATCATGCCCTGTTTATATTGCAGTTGTTAATGTACGTCTGTTATATGCCTGTATACGGATGAGTAGATATATCACTCCATGTTTATATTGCAGTTGTTGATGTACGTCTGTTATATACCTGTATACGGATGAGTAGGGGTATCATGCCCTGTTTATATTGCAGTTGTTAATGTACGTCTGTTATATACCTGTATACGGATGAGTAGGTGTATCATGCCCTGTTTATATTGCAGTGTTAATGTACGTCTGTTATATACCTGTATACGGATGAGTAGATATATCACTCCATGTTTATATTGCAGTTGTTGATGTACGTCTGTTATATACCTGTATACGGATGAGTAGATGTATCATGCCCTGTTTATATTGCAGTGTTAATGTACGTCTGTTATATACCTGTATACGGATGAGTAAATGTATCATGTCCTGTTTATATTGCAGTGTTAATGTACGTCTGTTATATACCTGTATACGGATGAGTAGTTGTATCATGCCCTGTTTATATTGCAGTGTTAATGTACGTCTGTTATATACCTGTATACGGATGAGTAGATGTATCATGTCCTGTTTATATTGCAGTGTTAATGTACGTCTGTTATATACCTGTATACGGATGAGTAGGTGTATCATGTCCTGTTTTATGTTGCAGTTATTGATGTACGTCTATTATACGCCTGTATACGGATGAGTAGGTGTATCATGCCCTGTTTATATTGCAGTGTTAATGTACGTCTGTTATATACCTGTATACGGATGAGTAGATGTATCATGCCCTGTTTATATTGCAGTGTTAATGTACGCCTGTTATATACCTGTATACGGATGAGTAGATGTATCATGCCCTGTTTATATTGCAGTGTTAATGTACGCCTGTTATAGATGTATCATGTCCTGTTTATATTGCAGTGTTAATGTACGTCTGTTATATACCTGTATACGGATGAGTAGATGTATCATGCCCTGTTTATATTGCAGTGTTAATGTACGTGTTATATACCTGTATACGGATGAGTAGGTGTATCATGCCCTGTTTATATTGCAGTGTTAATGTACGCCTGTTATATACCTGTATACGGATGAGTAAATGTATCATGCCCTGTTTATATTGCAGTGTTAATGTACGTCTGTTATATACCTGTATACGGATGAGTAGATGTATCATGCCCTGTTTATATTGCAGTGTTAATGTACGCCTGTTATATACCTGTATACGGATGAGTAAATGTATCATGTCCTGTTTATATTGCAGTTGTTGATGTACGTCTGTTTATATGCCTGTATACGGATGAGTAGGTGTATCATGTCCTGTTTATATTGCAGTTGTTGATGTACGTCTGTTATATACCTGTATACGGATGAGTAGGTGTATCATGTCCTGTTTATATTGCAGTGTTAATGTACGTCTGTTATATACCTGTATACGGTTGAGTAGGTGTATCATGTCCTGTTTATATTGCAGTGTTAATGTACGTCTGTTATCTACCTGTATACGGATGAGTAGGGGTATCATGTCCTGTTTATATTGCAGTTGTTTAATGTACGTCTGTTATATGCCTGTATACGGATGAGTAGATATATCACTCCATGTTTATATTGCAGTTGTTAATGTACGTCTGTTATATACCTGTACACGGATGAGTAGGGGTATCATGCCATGTTTCTATTGCAGTTGTTAATGTACGCCTGTTATATGCCTGTATACGGATGAGTAGGGGTATCATGCCATGTTTCTATTGCAGTTGTTAATGTACGCCTGTGACATTGCTGACTGTATAGCTGTAATAGGAACAAGTATTGTGAAATCACATATTATAGTCACATGTCACCAAGGCCTCCGGACACAGGAACACTAATGCGAGATTAGTTATCAGCATATTTTGTATTGCTCTGGCTGGGCCACCTTGGGGCATCACCACCTTACATTTACTTTTAACACTTATATCACATTGTGTTTGTTTTATATTTATGTCGCTTTTTTCACATATCTCTTACACTTATAACACTGCTCAGCTAAACTTCACATTCTGATACTTTACTGCTGTCCTCCTCTTTTCTTTTATATTCAGCAGCCTCTTTCATTTGCTTAACACTGATCTTTCACTTCTATCCTTTTTCTGTGTGATGCCCTGGGGTGGTTTAGCTGGGGTGGTCTGGGGGTGCTCTGCGTCCCGGAGGTGAACCCCTATAGTGTTAGGGACCTGTCCGATGAGGTCACCGTGAAGCAGGTGGGCAGGCTCATATACTGGCCAATATATGCCAAGAACCTCGAATATTATATTACGGTTATAATAATTTTAATGGTGTATGGTGCACCTGCACCCTTTGTTCCTAAGTTGTAGTACTACAGTACTTAGTCCCAGCAAGGTAGCACATCCCATTATAATAAGCCAGGGTGTGCAGTCCAGGCCCCGTTTCCATATATTTCCAGGAGCACCCTTGTCTCGCTCACCAGTGGTCACACATGGGCTACCAAACAAGGCTGACTTACCATAGAGACGTAGAATCTGACAGCAGATAAGATCGTAGCTCTAATGACTGTATGTAGGAGTTACTCAGCAGGACAAATGGCCTTGTATATAAAATCTGAGGTACAAAATGTTGCAGGTATTCCTTGCCATGGGTGAGCAAAGGTTTTTATCCTATTCCCAGGTGTACAATGGAAGCAGCCATTCTTGTGGCCTGAACCAGTACTTCTGAGGTTACAGCCTAATAATTCTGTAGGACCTAGTGACCCCACCAAGGAATGACGTACTCTAGACCCATGGGTTACTTTATGTGAGGTGTGAATATATTTCTTAGACGTACGTGGTGTAAGTTACTCAACTGACAAAAACAAAATGGCATGCGATAATAGTGATCTAAGGGGAACATGTACTAAGCAGTGATAAGAGCGGACAAGTGGCCCCATCAGCCAATCAGCAGTTCTGTATCATTGTATAGTATGCAAATTATAGATGTTACTTCAGTGCTGATTGGTTGCCATGGGCAACTACTCCACTGGTTCACTCTGCTCTTATCACTGCTTAGTAAGTGTCCCCCTAATACACATGTGGAGAGCCGTACATATCTCAGTGTGTATGCCAAGCCGCTATTTCCACCTTCCCTGAGGCAGGCTTTTGTGTGTTTCCACAGGGCTACATGAGCCTCATTTTTAAGCGCCTTGAATCCTATTGGAGAAAGAGTGCTATATAAATAAAATTATTATTATTATTACTGCAGTAACACGCCTTAACTGTTCTCTTACACCTACGGCAGACTTATCCTTCATTCCCATACCGCCTTTCCAGCCAAAAGTAGTCATCGGATTCAGGTGTGAGCAGGTCTGCAATCACCCAAGAGTGTGAGATCTCTATACAAGCATGTGCGGGGCAACTATGCTCAGTGTACTGTACGCTACACAAACTGTTGTAGCCCTCACTCTCCATCAGCCACATTATGTCTACATGAAAGTGACGGTGGCTTGGGTAAATGGTAACACGCAGATGCTCAGCGCTATAATGAGTGCACTGTTATGCCACAGCGCTGGGTTACAGCTAGTGTTACCGCCGGTAACCCAGCGTGTCTCGGTCTCTGTGACATTACAGTATGTAGGCTTTGCCAGGATACCACATAGGAGTTTATTCCATTTGCCTGCAAGTGGGATGTGTTGCCCTCCTCATCGCCCGATCTCGCACCGGACTCACTAAGTTTTGTTTGCAGCCCCATAGGAAGTTCCGTAAGTGCGGCATATAGCTACGTTTCGTTGCACCACCAGCCGACTGCTGGCTAATTGAATTCCCCCATAGCTGCCTATGTTAAGCCCATGGACGAATCATGCAAATTTACATTACCGGAAGTAGTGACCAGTAAGTCGCCCGAGGGGCTGACAGACTGGACCAATCACATTCTGCACATTCTGCCCTGCCACCGTTTTAGCATTCCCCGATAGCAAAACTGTAGCAGGCCATGCTGGGACTTGTAGTTTCACAACATCTGGAGAGCCACGGGTTGACCAGGCTTGTTTTAGGGCAGTTGATGTGACTTTCATTTGTTTCCATGATATCATCAGCTGATCTGGCCAGTGCTTACACACTGAGCGAACAATCTGCCGGTCACTTATCTAGTCAGAAGGCACCTGTTATTGGCAGAGTAAGGAGTGGACCCAGTGCCTAAACGTGTTGCTGGCCTCATTTTGTTTGTTGACCCAACAGTTATGAGACTGCAGCCTATCTGTTCTCTAAGATCCTGCTCTTTGTGCCTCCAGTACTTAATGAAGATAGTTGTTGCCACATACCGGTTGGCGTTTCTACATGTAGATGATGATTGCACCTTAGCTTCATGCTGCCCAATCTGTTGATTATTTTAGATTGTGTACTCCTTATGTGGCCCCTTCCATGGACACTGTTGGAGCTACATACGTTAGGTCTCACTAGAAACCTGCAGCTTCACAGATAATACAGGGCAGCGATTCAGGAGGAATCTGTAACATCACCAGTACATCCTCATTAATATTGGCTTAGCTTACGTAGGGGACTGTAGCTTCAGGGCTCACTCACACTTAGGGCCGGATTCAATAGCTGCGCTAGTTACTGCGGGCTTGTAGCAGTGGCTGGGGATATTTACTTACAGCCCGCGATAAGCCTTCAGACTGCACTTAACGCAGATTTCTGTACGAGCCTGAGGGAGAGTCAAATAGAAATCTTCGATAAGTTGGAGCTTTGTGCCCTTATCGCAGGTGCCGCAGACACGTTAACCCTATAGCTACAGGCACTTATCCCAGAATCTATGGGTTTAGGTGCGATAGCTGCGGATTCGCTGCACAAGGAAAAGGGCTTGCAATTAAATAGCTTTGAACTAGAGATGAGCGGGTTCGGATTTAACGCCACAATTAACGCCAGTTCGGTTTTATTCTGATTTTTCTTATTGGCTATCCAAAACGCGTGACATCCGTGAGCCAATAAGGTGCCGTTTTGAGAACCGAGTAAAACCGAACCCGCTCACCTCTACTTTGAACATAAAGGCAGAGGTCTCAGACACTTTTCAGCACGTGATAATTGGCTTGGCTAATGAAATCTGGCCCTTGCCCTGGGTAAACTTTGTTTCCATGCACTATTTATGTATTTTACTTTTACCAATAAAATAAATTGCAATAAAATTTCTCTAACGTCCTAGTGGATGCTGGGGACTCCGTCAGGACCATGGGGAATAGCGGCTCCGCAGGAGACAGGGCACAAAAGCAAGCTTTTAGGATCACATGGTGTGTACTGGCTCCTCCCCCTATGACCCTCCTCCAAGCCTCAGTTAGGTTTTTGTGCCCGTCCGAGCAGGGTGCAATCTAGGTGGCTCTCCTAAAGAGCTGCTTAGAAAAAGTTTTTAGGTTTATTATTTTCAGTGAGTCCTGCTGGCAACAGGCTCACTGCATCGAGGGACTTAGGGGAGAGATTTTCAACTCACCTGCGTGCAGGATGGATTGGAGTCTTAGGCTACTGGACATAGCTTCAGAGGGAGTCGGAACACAGGTCACCCTGGGGTTCGTCCCGGAGCCGCGCCGCCGATCCCCCTTACAGATGCTGAAGATCGAGGGTCCGGAAACAGGCGGCAGAAGGCTCTTCAGCCTTCATGAAGGTAGCGCACAGCACTGCAGCTGTGCGCCATTGTTGCTACACACTTCACACTGAACGGTCACGGAGGGTGCAGGGCGCTGCTGGGGGCGCCCTGGGCAGCAATATTTAATACCTTTGATGGCAAAGAATACATCACATATAGCCATTGAGGCTATATGTATGTATTTAACCCAGGCCAGATATCTCAAAACCCGGGAGAAAAGCCCGCCGGATAGGGGGCGGGGCTTATTCTCCTCAGCACACAGCGCCATTTTCCTGCTCAGCTCCGCTGTGAGGAAGGCTCCCAGGACTCTCCCCTGCACTGCACTACAGAAACAGGGTAACAAAGAGAAGGGGGGCATATTTTGGCGATATTTATATATTTAAAGCGCATATAACAAAAACAACACCTTTTAGGGTTGTTTATATACATTTTATAGCGCTTTTGGTGTGTGCTGGCAAACTCTCCCTCTGTCTCCCCAAAGGGCTAGTGGGGTCCTGTCTTCGATAAGAGCATTCCCTGTGTGTCTGCTGTGTGTCGGTACGTGTGTGTCGACATGTATGAGGACGATGTTGGTGTGGAGGCGGAGCAATTGCCGGTAATGGTGATGTCACCCCCTAGGGAGTCGACACCGGAATGGATGGCTTTAATTATGGAATTACGTGATAATGTTAGTACATTACAAAAGTCAGTTGACGAAATGAGACGGCCGGAAAACCAGTTAGTACCTGCTCAGGCGTCTCAGACACCGTCAGGGGCTGTAAAACGTCCCTTACCTCAGTCAGTCGACACAGGTACCGACACAGATGAATCTAGTGTCGACGGTGAAGAAACAAACGTATTTTCCAATAGGGCCACACGTTATATGATCACGGCAATGAAGGAGGCTTTGCAGATCTCTGATACTGCAGGTACCTCAAAAAGGGGTATTATGTGGGGGGTGAAAAAACTACCTGTAGCTTTTCCAGAATCAGAGGAATTGAATGACGTGTGTGATGAAGCGTGGTTTAACCCAGATAGAAAACTGCTAATTTCTAAGAAGTTATTGGCATTATACCCTTTCCCACCAGAGGTTAGGGCGCGCTGGGAAACACCCCCTAGGGTGGATAAAGCGCTCACACGTTTATCAAAACAAGTGGCGTTGCCGTCTCCAGATACGGCCGCCCTCAAGGATCCAGCAGATAGGAGGCTGGAAACTACCCTGAAGAGTATATACACGCATACTGGTGTTATACTCCGACCAGCAATAGCCTCAGCCTGGATGTGCAGTGCTGGGGTAGTGTGGTTGGATTCCCTGACTGAAAATATTGATACCCTGGATAGGGACAGTATTTTATTGACTCTAGAGCAATTAAAGGATGCGTTTCTTTATATGCGAGATGCTCAGAGGGATGTTTGCACTCTGGCATCGAGAGTAAGTGCGATGTCCATATCTGCCAGAAGAAGTTAATGGACGCGACAGTGGTCAGGTGATGCGGATTCCAAAAGGCATATGGAAGTATTGCCATATAAAGGAGAGGAATTATTTGGGGTTGGTCTATCGGATCTGGTGGCCACGGCAACTGCCGGCAAATCCACTTTTTTACCTCAGACCCCCTCCCAACAGAAAAAGACACCGTCTTTTCTGCCGCAGTCCTTTCGCTCCTATAAAAACAAGCGGGCAAAAGGACAGTCTTATCTGCCACGAGGCAGAGGAAAGGGTAAGAGAGGGCAGCAAGCAGCCCCTGCCCAGGACCAGAAGCCCGCCCCGGGTTCTACAAAGCCATCAGCATGACGCTGGGGCTTTACAAGCGGACTCAGGAGCGGTGGGGGGTCGACTAAAGATTTTCAGCAATCAGTGGGCTCGCTCACAGGTGGACCTGTGGATCCTGCAGATAGTATCTCAGGGTTACATGTTGGAATTCGAAAGATCTCCCCCTCGCCGTTTCCTAAAGTCTGCTTTACCAACGTCTCCCTCAGAAAGGGCGACGGTATTGGAAGCCATTCACAAGCTGTATTCTCAGCAGGTGATAGTCAAGGTACCCCTCCTACAACAGGGAAAGGGGTATTATTCCACACTATTTGTGGTACCGAAGCCGGACGGTTCGGTAAGACCTATTCTAAATCTGAAATCCTTGAACCTGTACATACAGAAATTCAAGTTCAAGATGGAGTCACTAAGAGCAGTGATAGCGAATCTGGAAGAAGGGGACTTCATGGTGTCCCTGGACATAAAAGATGCTTATCTGCATGTCCCAATTTACCCCTCACACCAAGGGTATCTCAGGTTCGTGATACAAGACTGTCATTATCAGTTTCAAACGCTGCCGTTTGGTTTGTCCACGGCACCTCGGGTCTTTACCAAGGTAATGACCGAAATGATGGTTCTTCTACGAAGAAAAGGCGTATTAATTATCCCTTACTTGGACGATCTCCTGATAAGGGCAAAGTCCAGAGAACAGCTGGAAGTCGGTGTAGCACTAACCCAAGTAGTGCTTCAACAACACGGGTGGATTCTGAATCTTCCAAAATCTCAATTGTCCCCAACAACACGTCTGCTGTTCCTGGGAATGATTCTGGACACGGTTCAGAAAAAGGTGTTTCTCCCGGAGGAGAAAGCAAGGGAGTTATCCGAACTTGTCAGGAACCTCCTAAAACCAGGAAATGTGTCAGTACATCAATGCACAAGAGTCCTGGGAAAGATGGTGGCTTCTTACGAAGCAATTCCATTCGGCAGATTCCATGCACGAATATATCAGTGGGATCTGCTGGACAAATGGTCCGGATCGCATCTGCACATGCATCAGCGGATAACACTGTCACCAAGGACAAGGTTGTCTCTCCTGTGGTGGTTGCAGAGTGCCCATCTGTTAGAGGGCCGCAGGTTCGGCATACAGGACTGGGTCCTGGTGACTACGGATGCCAGCCTACGGGGCTGGGGAGCAGTCACACAGGGAAGAAACTTCCAGGGTGTATGGTCAAACCTGGAGACGTCTCTTCACATAAATATACTAGAGCTAAGAGCGATCTACAATGCTCTAAGCCTGGCGAAACCGCTGCTTCAGGGTCAGCCGGTGTTGATCCAGTCGGACAACATCACGGCAGTCGCCCACGTAAACAGACAAGGCGGCACGAGAAGCAGAAGAGCAATGACAGAAGCTGCAAGGATTCTTCGCTGGGCGGAAAATCATGTCATAGCACTGTCAGCAGTGTTCATCCCGGGAGTGGACAACTGGGAAGCAGACTTCCTCAGCAGACACGACCTTCACCCGGGAGAGTGGGAACTTCATCCGGAAGTTTTCCACATGATTGTGAACCATTGGGAAAAACCAAAGGTGGACATGATGGCGTCTCGCCTCAACAAAAAAACTGGACAGATATTGCGCCAGGTCAAGAGACCCTCAGGCAATAGCTGTGGACGCTCTGGTAACACCGTGGGTGTACCAGTCAGTGTATGTGTTTCCTCCTCTGCCTCTCATACCAAAGGTACTGAGAATTATACGGAAAAGGGGAGTAAGAACAATACTAGTGGCTCCGGATTGGCCAAGAAGAACTTGGTATCCGGAACTTCAAGAGATGCTCACGGAAGATCCGTGGCCTCTACCTCTAAGAAGGGATCTGCTTCAGCAGGGACCTTGTATGTTCCAAGACTTACCGCGACTGCGTTTGACGGCATGGCGGTTGAACGCCGGATTCTAAAAGAAAAGGGCATTCCAGAGGAAGTTATTCCTACCTTGATTAAAGCTAGGAAGGAAGTGACCGCACAACATTATCACCGCATTTGGAGAAAATATGTTGCGTGGTGTGAGGCCAAGAAGGCCCCAACGGAAGAATTTCAATTGGGTCGATTCCTACATTTCCTGCAGGCAGGATTGTCTATGGGCCTCAAATTGGGGTCTATTAAAGTTCAAATTTCGGCCTTATCAATCTTCTTCCAGAAAGAATTGGCTTCAGTGCCTGAAGTACAAACTTTTGTCAAGGGTGTACTACATATACAACCCCCAATTGTGCATCCAGTGGCACCGTGGGATCTAAACGTAGTTTTGGAATTTCTCAAATCTCATTGGTTTGAGCCTCTCAAATCGGTAGATTTGAAGTATCTTACATGGAAAGTAACCATGCTATTGGCACTGGCTTCAGCCAGGAGAGTTTCAGAGTTGGCGGCTTTATCGTACAAAAGCCCATATCTGATTTTCCATTCGGACAGGGCAGAACTGCGGACACGTCCTCATTTTCTCCCTAAGGTGGTTTCGGCTTTTCACTTGAACCAGCCTATTGTGGTGCCTGCGGCTACTAGCGACTTGGAGGACTCCAAGTTACTGGACGTTGTCAGAGCATTGAAAATATATATTTCAAGGACAGCTGGAGTCAGAAAATCTGACTCGTTGTTTATCTTGTATGCACCCAACAAGATGGGTGCTCCTGCGTCTAAGCAGACGATTGCTCGTTGGATCTGTAGCACAATTCAACTTGCACATTCTGTGGCAGGCCTGCCACAGCCTAAAACTGTAAAAGCCCACTCCACAAGGAAGGTGGGCTCATCTTGGGCGGCTGCCCGAGGGGTCTCGGCATTACAACTTTGCCGAGCAGCTACGTGGTCAGGGGAGAACACGTTTGTAAAATTTTACAAATTTGATACTCTGGCTAAAGAGGACTTGGAGTTCTCTCATTCGGTGCTGCAGAGTCATCCGCACTCTCCCGCCCGTTTGGGAGCTTTGGTATAATCCCCATGGTCCTGACGGAGTCCCCAGCATCCACTAGGACGTTAGAGAAAATAAGAATTTACTTACCGATAATTCTATTTCTCGTAGTCCGTAGTGGATGCTGGGCGCCCATCCCAAGTGCGGATTGTCTGCATTACTTGTACATAGTTATTGTTACAAAAATCGGGTTATTATTGTTGTGAGCCATCTTTTTTAAGAGGCTACTTCTTTGTTATCATACTGTTAACTGGGTTCAGATCACAAGTTGTACGGTGTGATTGGTGTGGCTGGTATGAGTCTTACCCGGGATTCAAGATCCTTCCTTATTGTGTACGCTCGTCCGGGCACAGTACCTAACAGAGGCTTGGAGGAGGGTCATAGGGGGAGGAGCCAGTACACACCATGTGATCCTAAAAGCTTGCTTTTGTGCCCTGTCTCCTGCGGAGCCGCTATTCCCCATGGTCCTGACGGAGTCCCCAGCATCCACTACGGACTACGAGAAATAGAATTATCGGTAAGTAAATTCTTATTTTCTGTTCCGTTGATTCTATTTTCACGTTTTTTTAAAATGTCTTTTGTGTGTATGATACAAAAGAAAATTATGTACCGTGCCTGTGAACCTGCCCCCCCCCCCCCCCCCACCTTTTATTCATTTAGTCAGATCTTAAGTAAAAATTCATATAAAAGCACGAGATGCTATATATATATATATATATATATATATATATATATATATATATATATATATATATATATATATATATATATATATATATATATATATATATATATATAAATGTGGTTATTGTTTAACATTATAATACATTTTATTGTATTAGTGAACATCATTTCAGAATTTAGTAGGTTGTTCATCTGTTTCAAGGATAGTAATGCTGATAAATATGAGATGTGAGCAATGTAAATTGTGCATGTTGTGTAATTCCTGATTCTGGAAGAGATCACCGACTGGTGGGAATAATTATCTGATCGCTCCTGGGCTACAATTTGTTGATTATACACCCATTTAATTTTTATTTACAGTTTCAGTTCTCACGCATTAACTCTTAAGAATCCACACCAATCCACTTAGTGTTTTTATTTTCGAGGTATTAATTTTAAAGCTCATGTTACCTTGATGAGGTTAATCCCTTCCCCCACCCCTACATTAGTGCATATGGGATGTAAAGGTCAAATGTAATCCTTCACATATAATCTTGGGTGATAGCAGAGATGCTTCTTGCTTTCCAAGTCTGCTTGGACTTCTAAAGCTTGCCTATTACCTTAGCACACAACTGCTGTAATTTCACATTTCATTGGTTAATCGACAGACTGCATTGTCATGAGTAATGATCTGACACCACAATATGGCTGCCCGCACATTCTCGTTACCTTACAACCATAAGAGTTTCATGCCTCCTTTTGAATTACTGAATGTGTTAAAATGGGGGAGGGGGGGGGGGGGGGTGGAACAACAACTAGAGGCTAGATTCACTAAGAAGGAAAAAGTGCAGGTGTTGCCTACATCGTTCTAGCTATCCTTTATCTAGTATATTCTAGGGAAAAACTAGAATCTTGTTGCTATGGGCAATAAATCCAAATTTTTCCTTTTTAGACATTTTAGTAAATCTACCCCCTAGTGTTGACTTGTATACAACATACTTTGGATCAAATTAAATAAAAATAATGTTTATGTGCAAATACGTACTTTTCCATACAGGGCCTAATATTTTCTTACATTTTACCAGTTTGCAGACTTACTGAAGCAGACTGCTGATTGGTTAGCTGTAGAGTAGTGTGCTGTGTTGGGAAATCACCCTTTATGTCGGTATAATAGGCAAAACGCTGGGATGGAGGGGGGGGGGGTTCAAGTTGCCCGGAAGCCCCCCTTTCCTCACAGCCTGGCTTGCGGCCACATCATTCAGTATAAAAGGCGTAATGGAGTCTGCTGTGTGTCTCTGGGGATCTGAGTGCTCAATCATTACACCAGAGAGAATCCGGTAAGTGGCTTACCGTGATCATTAGGCCTGCATAAGTTACGGTGTTACACAAACTGCACTTTGTTTGGGGCAGACTATGGGGAGTATCCAACTAACCTCCCCGAAGCGATGCAGTTATCCGCGGTAAATGACTGCGGGTAATCGGTTACACCCCTATAGCTTGTTACATGCTAATTATGCATCTTTCATGGGCATTTGGAAATCACCCTCCAGAAATCCTGCGTTTGCCATGAGTATACAACAGAGACAAATACATTCAGTGCTAGTCCACTTGGGAACCGGTATCCGGTCTTTAGGCCGACAGTAAAAAGGTCAACAGTCAGTAGGTCGACCATTATTGCCCGACATGCATTAGGTTGACATGGTCAAAAAGACGAAATGCCAGTGGTCGACACAGCATATTGTCGACATGAGTATTTTCCAATTATTTTTTCTTTTTTACTTAACCATCCTCGTGGACTACAATTGGTGTCTGAAGTATGGCGAGCTAAGCGGTGCACTAATTGAGGGTCCAAATTGACACCCCAAAAACTGGAGGAAAAAAAAAAAGTGTTGACCATTCTCATGTTGATTTTTTTGGTTGTGTCGAACTTTTGGTGTCGACCTTTTTACAATCTATCTAATGAACCATATCCCTGGGAACAGATGCCATGTTTTATTGTGTAATTGTGTCCATATCCACCGGGGGCAGCATTAGTTGCTACTGAACATCCTCCACCTCTGCTGGCTCATGACCTCTGTAAGAACCAAATCTCGTTCTGTCTGTTGGCTGCCGCTGGGTTTGTATATCCCGCAACAATAAATGTGTCCTGTACACAGAGATCTGGAGACTCGAGCAGCTCGGCCAGCAAGGAAATTTCATGCATTATTGACTCCTCATTGGTTGCTCCGGTAAAAGCTCTGTAAGAAGAGGATATAGTGTCAGTCTCTATATAAGCCTTCATGGTAAACAGGTGGAGATGGAAAAATGGCTGTAACAAATCTTGATAGAATAGCAACCTATACGATCAGTAGAAACCAGTGACATCATGGAGGCTTGAGCCTTGAAGTGCCTCCTATGATAACATGATTAGGAGCTTGGGTTCAGCCTGGAAAATGCTTACTGCACTGTGTGTATGAGAACGGTCCACTCAGGAGGATCATGTATCCACACCACGGAAAAAGAGACCTTAGTTTTGTACTGGATGATGTTGCCATCTGGGATGTGACCATTGTTTATTGTGTAACCTCAAATCCATGCAATTCGTTGTTTGCGTGGATGTAACGATAATGCAGTATTATTACATGAGACATATAACAATATATCCTGTTGTCGTACAGCGGATCATGCAGTGTGTACAGCAATGCAATATTGCTGGGTCACACCATCATTCAGGTGTGGACCCAGTTTAACATTTAAATTGTCATCCGATTCATTGGGAATCCCTGTGAAGTGAAATTAATTCTGATTCTAAGGTTGCAGAATTTACTCTATATGTAGGTGGCAAAATATGGGTTGAGAACTTTTCTGGTTTTACTGTGGCCTTCAAGAAGATGACAACTGTACAGCTGGTAGACAGTGGCCACCATCTGACCATACTTACTGCTATATCCTACCATACTGCTATATCCTACCCTTAGCGATGGTGATTCAGTCTTGCCTTGTTGTTGCACTTACAGCAATATTGCACCAATTGCTGCGTTTCTCTGGCTACAGAGAGTGCTTTATTACTTCAGGTGCTGAATACATGGTGTTGAAGCCGTCTTCAACTATAGTGTGAAGTAACCTTGGCATCTACTTATTTTGTGCACAAGCTGTTTGGTTGCCGCTTTCAGCTCTTTGCTTGTAAACACTTCTTTTGGTGACACCACCTAGGAAAGATAGGGAAGCATTTTTAATGAAAACGAAAGAAAGATAGAGGAAGAAAATGCGCTGTTCACGGCTGCTATGAATGCTGGTGCTTTTCCAGGTAGAAAATGATAGCCGCATTCGGCGTACTCGATCCCTGGTGCAACAGTTTGTAGTAAAAAAGTGAATGCTCCTCACCTGTCATATGAGATTTATTAACACTGAGAGCAGAAAATTCTCCATGCAGCATTCTGCCTTGTGCATTAAGGGCTTGATTCAAAGTTGGACGCAGGTATTGTGTCCCACGAAGATTGCAGATCATTGGGAATCTGCAGGCGCGCAAGGTCCATTCTGCGCATGTGCAGAATAGGACTTGCGTTGTGGCACAGAGTTCCCCTCTGCCACTGCCTGATTAACCGGCAACGGTGTTGAGGGGGCAGGGGGAGGCCTGCATTTCTGAAAATGGGGGCATGTCGCCCTGTTTTCTGGGAGGGCAGAGCCAAGGGTCTGCTGGTCACCACACAGACTTCCTCGCAGCCCCTGCTTCCATTGGCCAGCTGTGCAAGCAGGGGCTTACCCAGCTAGCCATCTGCGTGAAACATTGCGACCGAAGGATCGCAGCTGCATGCAGGAGGCGTCTCTTCTACTGAGACGTCTACTGCGTGTCCCTCCTAGAGATTGTATGGAAATGCTAAGCTGCTTGCTTGAGACATTGAGCTTCCATCCATCAGACTGACGGGCATTTTATCTGACCCTGTAGTTATCACAGGCATACACTGTTAAATCTCTCTCAGTGTAAGTCACATGATATTGGTGCTCCGCCCCTGGGGAGGATACATTTCCCCGTTCCTGCCCATGTGAAGGAACAGGGAAATGTCCGTCGGTCGGCCGCTGCAGGGCATACACTGCCCGATGCGGCCGATATGCCACTTTCAAAATATCGGATCTGAGGGATATGCTGGTCCGTTATGTCTGACCGATTTTGATATTATCGGAACGGTTGCCCGCGTACACGCTGCAAATATCTGGTCGATCTACCGATATCGGCTACGATAGTTGCTTGTATGCCTAGCATTAGCTAAGGAGTGAATAGGATGTGAACATATACAGCAGAAGGTTGACATTAATGTCGACATTGACGGAATCACGACATAGAAAAAGACATTACAACGATGTCGGCATTGTGAATGTCTAACATATATACCGAACCACTTTTAACACTATAAAATTTATGCTACACGATTGGTTATATAATGGGTTCTATGGGGGTCATTCTGAGTTGATCGCTCGCTAGCTACTTTTAGCAGCCGTGCAAACGCATAGTTGCCATCCACGGGGGAGTGTATTTATGCTTTGCAAGTGTGCGAACGCCTTTGCAGCCGAGCGCAGCAAAAACATTTTGTGCAGTTTCAGAGTAGCTCTGGACTTACTCAGCCCTTGCGATCACTTCAGTCTTTTTGGTGGCGGAATTGATGTTGGACACCCACCCTGCAAATGCCTGGACACGCCTGCGTTTTCCCAAACACTCCCAGAAAACGGTCAGTTGACACCCATAAACGCCCTCTCTCTGTCAATCACCTTGCGTTTGGCTGTGCGAATGGTATCTTCGCTAAATCCATCGCCCAGCACGATCCTCTTTGTACCTGTATGACGTGCCTGCGCATTGCGGTGCATACACATTCGCAGTTTTGACGTTTTTTTACCTGATCGCTGCCCTGTGAAAATCGTCAGCGAGCGATCAACTCGGAATGACTCCCTATGTACTAAGCTTTGGAGAGAGATAAAGGTACCAGCCTATCAGCTCCTGTCATTTTTCAAACACAGCCTGTAACAGGGCAGTTAGAGCTGATCGTAGATGTGCGAAAAAAATGTACATCTACGATCAAAATCTCTGACATTCAGGAGGACGCCCAGCACAGGACTAATCCGCCCGCATGCCAGGCCCTACCCACCGTTCCCCCGCAGACGTGCAAAAGCATCGGCACAGCGGCGATGCCATCACACCTGCCGAGTAGCTCCCTGCCTACGCAGCCTAGCTGTGAGGGCAGGCGGCTACCCTCCATGTTCAAGGTCACAGTGGCTGCGTGTGACGTCACGCAGCCGCCCGCAAACGGGACGAACTGTACCCCACCAATGCCGCCGACACGCCCCTCCCGCCCCGCGACCTCCTCTGTCAATCAAAGAGAGGCGATCGCACAAGTGAGATGCAGTTGCAGTGTGTCTTCTGTTAATGCGCACACTTCACCGGACATCAGGCAGCGTACCAGTCTGATTCAGGCCCTAAGCTGGGACTTTATATCTCTCTACTTTATCGCTCATCAAGGCTTAGTAAATAGACCCCATAGTTCTCTGGCTTTTCCATGGTAGCAAAATGGCTAACCATTGGCTGGCTGGATATGTTGTTTGTCCTGATTGCTTGAAGCATGCTACGGCATTCAATATCTATATTTTTTTAAAGTACATATTATGAGAACCCTAACTCTACTCAGGCACATGCAGCCTAAGGGGAAGTATGTGTATAATCGGGGATAAGGCGGTTTTCTTTGAACTGTCTAGTACAGCGTGTGATACTTCAGTATGAATCCGTCACAGAGGTTTCATCAGTCTTATTAGTAGGCAAGATTATACTTGTCTCACCGCGATATTCGTCTGCGCGCCTCTCTGCTTGCTGCTGGTTCCGAGCAACGCTGATTGAAGCACTCCTAAGGGACTAGTGCTGAGTTGGGTGTATGCCTGTTTGCTTAGTATATGACATATACAATATGCAAGTGTGTAAAGAGCGTGCTCACATAAAGTGATGAAACCTATGAAATTCTGTCATTTGTGCCTCCTCACGATGGAGAGTCGGAACCGAAGAGGTAAGAGGCGTGCAAAGACAGACTGCTTGCAGTAAGGGTGTGCTCATGTAGCAACAATATGAGGCAGACTCTCACTGACACATGCCTCAGTAGCCAAGTTTGGATCGACCTCTACATCCCAATGTTGAGAATCCCAACAGGGGAAGGGCAGTGGGGATTCCGGCACCAGGCTTGTGATCCTATTCGGGATGCCTGTGTCAGCATTCTGAGTAGTATCTATTTCGATTGCCAGGATCCTGACTGGATCCCCACTAGCCATATCAATTGTGGCTGCCTCAGGGCTGGTGCAAATACAGGTTAATGAGGATGAGGTTAATGAGAATGCAGCATTAGCTGCGTTCACCTCAGCAGACTTGTTACAATTGGTTGCTTGCATTTCTGCAGGAGTAGGAAGATCATACTGGTTGTATTATAGACAGATTTTTTTTGTTTTGTTTAAACCCCCCCCAACAAAAAACAAAACAAACCCCCCCCCCAAAAAAAAACAACAACAAACCATATAGTAAATCTATATTTAGCCATCAAATGTAAAAAAAAAACAAACAAAATCTCCCCCTACTCTTGTGCGTCTGACCTAGTTGGGGTGTAAGTACGCCTGGCACATACATTACCGGTGCAGACAGCGGGCTCGGCATATGGGCGTAATTCAGTGGCACTGTTCTTACTTGGGCCTTTTTAGAGAATTATTATTTTCACGCACGTGCCTTGAAGTGTTCATGTAAAGAATTAAAATATCCTCTCCAGACATTTGCAGAGTATAATCTTTCTTATGTAAATACAATGAGAGGGGGGGGGGGGGGGGGGGGCGGTTTAGGGTCAAACTGTGGTAACAGAGGGTTATGGTAGGACTACTTTATGTACCAGGACTACTTTATGTACCAGGTGTCGGGATGCCGCTGATGGTACTCTGACCACCAGTATCTCAGGTGCCGAGATCCCGATACCATCCCCTATTTTGCTGGGTCAATAATTACCCCACCTACTTCCGTAGACAGAAATCCTCCGCACATGACCCGTTGTGGGTATTTGAGTGGTTCAGGTTGTGAACCGCTGATGTAATTCATAAACTCTTTATTTGCAGTAAATAAGCACATGAACCAAAATGTTTATACATTACAATAATGTCCATGGTAGTCGACACCCCCAGTCTTGCAGACCGATGTAGAGACAGTGGGTTCTGTACTGCTGGGTACACATTAAATGATGTGCAGACGACACGATGCTCGTCTGGATTTCCTTTCAACCCCCAGAACAAGCGACATAGGGGCAGATGCTGGAGAAGGCATAAGGAAGTGATAAACCAGTGAAAAATGCAAGGTGATAAACGCACCAGCCAATCAGCTCCTAACTGTTAATTTACATATTGGAGCTGATTGGCTGGTGTGTTTATCACCTTGCATTTATCACTGGTTTATCACTTATGCCGTCTCCAGGTTAATACATCTGCCCTATAGTGCATACACACTGTGCAATCTTTCAAACAACTGAACAATATATCTTGCATCCTTTGATCGTTAAGATTGCTGTTGAATATAAGGCGGCAATCGGTTGTTAGGCAGGTTCAGCCTTAGAATGGATTGCCGCTTTGAATTCAGAATCGGTTGTGCTGAAATTCAGCTGCTACTGTGAAATCAACACACATTACCTAGCTCCCTGCAAGTCAGATCTATAATCCATTGTGGGGCATTGGAGGGCACCTGGGATTAGTAGTTTGAATTTTCATTTGCGGGTCGGAAAATGCACTATATATTCTTTCTCTAACGTCCTAGTGGATGCTGGGGACTCCGAAAGGACCATGGGGGATAGCGGCTCCGCAGGAGACTGGGCACAAAAGTAAAAAGCTTTAGGACTACCTGGTGTGCTCTGGCTCCTCCCCCTATGACCCTCCTCCAAGCCTCAGTTAGATTTTTGTGCCCGAACGAGACGGGTGCAGGCTAAGGGGCTCTCCTGAGCTGCTTAGTGTAAAAGTTTAAAGTAGGTTTTTTATTTTCAGTGAGACCTGCTGGCAACAGGCTCACTGCACCGAGGGACTAAGGGGAGAAGAAGCGAACTCACCTGCGTGCAGAGTGGATTGGGCTTCTTAGGCTACTGGACATTAGCTCCAGAGGGACGATCACAGGCCCAGCCATGGATGGGTCCCGGAGCCGCGCCGCCGGCCCCCTTACAGAGCCAGAAGAGTGAAGCGGTCCGGAAAATCGGCGGCAGAAGACGTCCTGTCTTCAATAAGGTAGCGCACAGCACCGCAGCTGTGCGCCATTGCTCTCAGCACACTTCACACTCCGGTCACTGAGGGTGCAGGGCGCTGGGGGGGGCGCCCTGAGACGCAATAAAAAACCTTTTTTTGGCAAAAAATACATCACATATAGCTCCTGGGCTATATGGATGCATTTAACCCCTGCCAATTTTTCCATTAAAAAGCGGGAGAAAGGCTCCGCCCCCTTCTCGGCGGCCTATCTCCTCAGCACACTGGCGCCATTTTTTCCTCACAGCTCCGTTGGAGGAAGGCTCCCTGACTCTCCCCTGCAGTCCTGCACTACAGAAACAGGGTAAAACAAGAGAGGGGGGGCACTAAATTGGCATATTAATATATACAGCAGCTATATTAGGGAAAAACACTTATATAAGGTTATCCCTGTATATATATAGCGCTCTGGTGTGTGCTGGCAAACTCTCTCCCTCTGTCTCCCCAAAGGGCTAGTGGGGTCCTGTCCTCTATCAGAGCATTCCCTGTGTGTGTGCTGTGTGTCGGTACGCTGTGTCGACATGTATGAGGAGGAAAATGGTGTGGAGGCGGAGCAATTGCCTGTGTTAGTGATGTCACCCCCTAGGGAGTCGACACCTGACTGGATGGTCTTATGGAAAGAATTACGTGATAGTGTCGGCACTTTACAAAAGACTGTTGACGACATGAGACAGCCGGCAAATCAGTTAATACCTGTACAGGCGTCTCAAACACCGTCAGGGGCTATAAAACGCCCGTTACCTCAGGTCGATACAGACACTGACACTGACTCCAGTGTCGACGGTGAGGAAACAAACGTATTTTCCAGTAGGGCCACACGTTACATGATCACGGCAATGAAGGAGGTTTTGAACATTTCTGATACTACAAGTACCACAAAAAAGGGTATTATGTGGGGTGTGAAAAAACTACCCGTAATTTTTCCAGAATCAGATGAATTAAATGAGGTGTGTGATGAAGCGTGGGTTTCCCCCGATAAAAAACTGCTAATTTCTAAAAAATTACTGGCATTATACCCTTTCCCGCCAGAGGTTAGGGCACGTTGGGAAACACCCCCTAGAGTGGATAAGGCGCTCACACGCTTATCAAAACAAGTGGCGTTACCGTCTCCTGATACGGCCGCCCTCAAGGAACCAGCTGATAGGAAGCTGGAAAATATCATAAAAAGTATATACACACATACTGGTATTCTACTGCGACCAGCAATCGCCTCAGCCTGGATGTGCAGTGGCTTGGTCGGATTCCCTAACTGAAAATATTGATACCCTGGACAGGGACAATATATTATTGACTATAGAGCATTTAAAGGATGCATTTCTATATATGCGAGATGCACAGAGAGATATTTGCACTCTGGCATCAAGAGTAAGTGCGATGTCCATTTCTGCCAGAAGAGGATTATGGACGCGACAGTGGTCAGGGGATGCGGATTCCAAACGGCATATGGAAGTATTGCCGTATAAAGGGGAGGAGTTATTTGGGGTCGGTCTATCGGACCTGGTGGCCACGGCAACTGCTGGGAAATCCACCTTTTTACCCCAAGTCACCTCGCAGCAGAAAAAGATACCGTCTTTTCAGGCTCAGTCCTTTCGTCCCCATAAGGGCAAGCGGGCAAAAGGCCACTCATATCTGCCCCGGGGCAGAGGAAGGGGAAAAAGACTGCAGCAGACAGCCTCTTCCCACGAACAGAAGCCCTCCCCCGCTTCTGCCAAGTCCTCAGCATGACGCTGGGGCCTTACAAGCGGACTCAGGCACGGTGGGGGCCCGTCTCAAGAATTTCAGCGCGCAGTGGGCTCACTCGCAAGTGGACCCCTGGATCCTGCAGGTAGTATCTCAGGGGTACAAATTGGAATTCGAGACGTCTCCCCCTCGCCGGTTCCTGAAGTCTGCTTTACCAACGTCTCCCCCCGACAGGGAGGCGGTATTGGAAGCCATTCACAAGCTGTATTCCCAGCAAGTGATAATCAAGGTACCCCTCCTACAACAGGGAAAGGGGTATTATTCCACGCTGTTTGTGGTACCGAAGCCGGACGGCTCGGTGAGACCCATTTTAAATCTGAAATCCTTGAACACTTACATAAAAAGGTTCAAGTTCAAGATGGAGTCACTCAGAGCAGTGATAGCGAACCTGGAAGAAGGGGACTATATGGTGTCTCTGGACATCAAGGATGCTTACCTCCATGTCCCAATTTGCCCTTCTCACCAAGGGTACCTCAGGTTTGTGGTACAGAACTGTCAATATCAGTTTCAGACGCTGCCGTTTGGATTGTCCACGGCACCCCGGGTCTTTACCAAGGTAATGGACGAAATGATGATTCTTCTTCGAAGAAAAGGCGTCTTAATTATCCCTTACTTGGACGATCTCCTGATAAGGGCAAGGTCCAGGGAACAGTTAGAGGTCGGAGTAGCACTATCTCAAGTAGTACTACGACAGCACGGGTGGATTCTAAATATTCCAAAATCGCAGCTAATTCCGACGACACGTCTGCTGTTCCTAGGGATGATTCTGGACACAGTCCAGAAAAAGGTGTTTCTCCCGGAGGAGAAAGCCAGGGAGATATCCGAGCTAGTCAGGAACCTCCTAAAACCAGGCCAAGTGTCAGTACATCAATGCACAAGGGTCCTGGGAAAGATGGTGGCTTCTTACGAAGCGATTCCATTCGGCAGATTCCACGCAAGAACTTTTCAGTGGGATCTGCTGGACAAATGGTCCGGATCGCATCTTCAAATGCATCAGCGGATAACCCTGTCTCCAAGGACAAGGGTGTCTCTCCTGTGGTGGTTACAGAGTGCTCATCTCCTAGAGGGCCGCAGATTCGGCATTCAGGATTGGGTCCTGGTGACCACGGATGCCAGCCTGAGGGGCTGGGGAGCAGTCACACAGGGAAGAAATTTCCAGGGCTTGTGGTCAAGCATGGAAACGTCACTTCACATAAATATCCTGGAACTAAGGGCCATTTACAATGCCCTAAGTCAGGCAAGACCTCTGCTTCAGGGTCAGCCGGTGTTGATCCAGTCGGACAACATCACGGCAGTCGCCCACGTAAACAGACAGGGCGGCACAAGAAGCAGGAGGGCAATGACGGAAGTGGCAAGGATTCTTCGCTGGGCGGAAAATCATGTGATAGCACTGTCAGCAGTGTTCATTCCGGGAGTGGACAACTGGGAAGCAGACTTCCTCAGCAGACACGATCTTTACCCGGGGGAGTGGGGACTTCACCCAGAAGTCTTCCACATGATTGTGAACCGTTGGGAAAAACCAAAGGTGGACATGATGGCGTCCCGCCTCAACAAAAAACTGGACAGATATTGCGCCAGGTCAAGGGACCCTCAGGCAATAGCTGTGGACGCTCTGGTAACACCGTGGGTGTACCAGTCAGTGTATGTGTTCCCTCCTCTTCCTCTCATACCAAAAGTACTGAGAATCATAAGAAGGAGAGGAGTAAAGACTATACTCGTGGCTCCGGATTGGCCAAGAAGGACTTGGTACCCGGAAATTCAAGAGATGCTCACGGAAGACCCGTGGCCTCTACCTCTAAGAAAGGACCTGCTCCAGCAGGGACCATGTCTGTTCCAAGACTTACCGCGGCTGCGTTTGACGGCATGGCGGTTGAACGCCGGATCCTGAAGGAAAAAGGCATTCCAGATGAAGTCATCCCTACCCTGATCAAAGCCAGGAAGAATGTAACCGTACAACATTATCACCGTATTTGGCGAAAATATGTTGCGTGGTGCGAGGCCAGGAAGGCCCCTACAGAGGAATTTCAACTGGGTCGATTCCTGCATTTCCTGCAAACAGGACTGTCTATGGGCCTCAAATTAGGGTCCATTAAGGTTCAAATTTCGGCCCTGTCAATATTCTTCCAAAAAGAACTAGCTTCTGTTCCTGAAGTTCAGACGTTTGTCAAGGGAGTACTGCATATACAGCCTCCTTTTGTGCCTCCAGTGGCACCTTGGGATCTCAATGTAGTTTTGGGTTTCCTTAAATCACATTGGTTTGAACCACTCACCACTGTGGACTTAAAATATCTCACATGGAAAGTGGTAATGCTGTTAGCCCTGGCTTCAGCCAGGCGTGTCTCAGAATTGGCGGCTTTATCCTATAAAAGCCCTTACCTAATTTTTCATACGGACAGGGCAGAATTGAGGACTCGTCCTCAATTTCTCCCTAAGGTGGTTTCAGCATTTCACTTAAACCAGCCTATTGTGGTGCCTGCGGCTACTAGGGACTTGGAGGATTCCAAGTTGCTGGACGTAGTCAGGGCCCTGAAAATATATGTTTCCAGGACGGCTGGAGTCAGAAAATCTGACTCGCTGTTTATCCTGTATGCACCCAACAAGTTGGGTGCTCCTGCTTCTAAGCAGACGATTGCTCGTTGGATTTGTAGTACAATTCAACTTGCACATTCTGTGGCAGGCCTGCCACAGCCAAAATCTGTAAAAGCCAATTCCACACGGAAAGTGGGCTCATCTTGGGCGGCTGCCCGAGGGGTCTCGGCTTTACAACTTTGCCGAGCAGCTATTTGGTCAGGGGCAAACACGTTTGCTAAATTCTACAAATTTGATACCCTGGCTGAGGAGGACCTGGAATTCTCTCATTCGGTGCTGCAGAGTCATCCGCACTCTCCCGCCCGTTTGGGAGCTTTGGTATAATCCCCATGGTCCTTTCGGAGTCCCCAGCATCCACTAGGACGTTAGAGAAAATAAGAATTTACTTACCGATAATTCTATTTCTCATAGTCCGTAGTGGATGCTGGGCGCCCATCCCAAGTGCGGATTGTTTGCATTACTTGTACATAGTTATTGTTACAAAAATCGGGTTATTATTCTTGTGAGCCATCTTTTCAGAGGCTCCTCTGTTATCATGCTGTTAACTGGGTTCAGATCACAAGTTGTACGGTGTGATTGGTGTGGCTGGTATGAGTCTTACCCGGGATTCAAAATCCTTCCTTATTGTGTACGCTCGTCCGGGCACAGTATCCTAACTGAGGCTTGGAGGAGGGTCATAGGGGGAGGAGCCAGTGCACACCAGGTAGTCCTAAAGCTTTTTACTTTTGTGCCCAGTCTCCTGCGGAGCCGCTATTCCCATGGTCCTTTCGGAGTCCCCAGCATCCACTACGGACTACGAGAAATAGAATTATCGGTAAGTAAATTCTTATTTT
The DNA here is from genome assembly GCF_028390025.1 of Pseudophryne corroboree. NCBI lineage: Eukaryota > Metazoa > Chordata > Amphibia > Anura > Myobatrachidae > Pseudophryne > Pseudophryne corroboree. The sequence continues at coordinate 53,966,697 of NC_086455.1, forward strand.
ACGAGTGTTCTCCCCAGGATTTTCTGGAGTATGGTGTTGGTGTTGTGGGGGCACCTTATACTCGCGCGCACGTAACGGTGGCGTGGCACTGCTGGTGTCACTATTGGGGACAGGCCGGCCCCCTCGATGTCACTAGTACGGGTGTGCCCAGCCCATCGCATCACTAATGGGGGCGTGGCCAGCACCTATGGCTTCACCCATGCTCTCCTTTGAATGCGCATGGCATCTATTCACAAGACGGCAGCAGGCACCGGGCAGGCTGTTTTAGCAGGGCACGGCAAAAGGGACAGGGCGCATTTTCCCCTTTAAAAATTGGGCGGGGTGTGCTAAAACAGCCTAGCGTGAACACTACTTTACTGTGCCAGTGGACTTTAATAAATCTCTGCACAGTGAGACAGAGCTGGTGCTTGGCCTCTGTACCATTAATTGATTCTGTACCCATGCACCACGATAGGGGGAGAATGCTGAGCGGGGTAATGGTAAATGGAACGCATGTATGAAGAAGTAACTCATATTCGCTTTGATGATATGGTTCATTTTGCAGATTTTCCCCAACCCCAGCAATATAAACTCCGCCCAGAGCTGCAACCCACATTACAGTCTCTGATACGGTTCTACGTAAATGGGGCGGATGTAACATTGTGCAGGAAATAATAAAATTTAATAAAAGTGACGCTGAGGCTGAGCTGTAATTTGTTCCTCATATAGACAGGTACAGACGTGGGTAGGCATTTAGTAGCTGTAGCACATTGTGATTAAATCCTGTGGAGATGACAAGTAAATTCAATATACCACGTCTTTGTAGACCAGACCCAGTTCAATTTTGTAAATAGATGTCCTCTGGCGTTATTGTGCCCTTCCTCATTATCTCTGCGGCAGGGGGGTAGTACAGGTCAAGGCGCTCTCCGGGCGCTTATTACTTATTATTCTTGCAGCCGAGGGTGTTATTGCTCATCCTTATAAGGCCTGAATAGAAGCCCTACATTTCAGGTCACTTAGACCCTTGCCTTATGTGCAGCTCAGTAATTATTTGTAATATGAAAGTGAATTTCAAGATCAGAAAGTGCCTGGGGAGTGAAGAATGTGCTAATTACGTTGCCCTTGTTCTCTTAGGATGGAAAGGACACATGCTGGCCAAATGGGTTTAACTTTATTAGGACTCATTCTTATCTAAAGTGTTATTTAAGAATAAGCTGCACTAAACGCCTGGCCTGGCCTTTGAGTGCTCGTCTTGAAAGGGATTAAGCATCTCTTGTAAAGCAGAGAATACCCAACACGAGAATTAGAATTGCACCTAAATCCTACCCGTGTACTGTACATAAAAGGTCTTGTAAACATATAGCATCCGGCTGTTGTGATTTTTTTTTTTTATGTCAGCGGCCTGCAGAAGGTTTGTGATCTGCTGGAAGAGGGTCATTCTGAGGACTGAGATTGCCACGACTCCTTGGCATGTCAGGCTTCTAAGAATTCTAACAGTAATAATTTAGTTAAGTATGAACATATTAACGTTTGTTCTTAGCAGAAAAAAACAATTCCGCAACATGTTCTACATGATCTCCAGCTGTATAAGTTGCTAAATATACGTAGCACTTGTGCACTGTTTACTGATAACACCTAATATAACTTTGGCTTCTTTGTAATGAAATCTTAAGGCCAGTACTCACTGGCCGATGCGGGAGAGATGTTTGCTGAGCTAACCGCTCAGCACACATCTCTCCCGCCGCTCAGCACAGCGCGGCAGGCCAATCTAGCGATAGCGATGCGCGGGGCTGCGCATCGCTATCGGTGTAGGGGGTACACACGGAGCGATCAGGCTTAAAATCTAAGCAATCTAGTCAGTTTGCTTAGATTTTAAGCAGCGATCGCTCCGTGAGTACCCCCCTTTAGGAGCGTATCCAATTAGCCATGATCGTTGGCAAAGTTATCACACCTGTTGGCCGAAAAAAACTGCTTATCGCAGGTATGCACACTTCCGGTTTTTGGCCTATTCTATTAGAAAATAACGAAAAATGGGTGACCTGTGATGTGTTAACCAGCAAAACGTGCAGGTCAAAATGGAGAAATCGGCCTGTGCCCCCAAAAATGCCTAAGAATTTTTTTAAAACGCCTAAAAAGTTAGAAAAGCAAGCTTTTTTTGTGTAAAATAAATACTCTCATTCAATTTGAGGTACATAAATATGGGTATAAGTATATATTTGGTCCAGTTAAAGGCACTTTTAAAAACCTTGTCAAAATTACTGATTACTCCCACCTGCAAGCCTAAAAACAATTGTTCCACTCATAAAGCACCCCAATATACATGTCCCTACCTTGTACCCCAATTTCAATAATTTTTCACCCCAAAACGGACATCTTATTATTCGTCCTATATAATAAAAGGCTAAGGCTGCTCCTCACCTTATGAGTGCTGGCTAGAGGCCACCCCAAGGACCAAATGACTTATTTGTGTACTGCAGCTGTGAAAGTGATCATGTATGGAGATGTGACGGGCTGCTGCTAATTCATTTTATTAATCTATCTATGTAAAAGGCGAACGCTGCTGTGTGGACGGAACCTGACGGAGCTCTGTTCGGGGTGGACACACACTGTATATGTATGGTGCACCCCCCACAGTATACTGCCCCTATATACACACTGCTCCCCCATACCCCTCCATATAGTGCCCCTTTATACAGGGCACCCCCATCCTCCATATACTGCTCCCGCCATATACTGCATACTCTGCACCCCCTCTGCATATACTGCATACTCTGCACCCCCCTCCTCCTTATACTATGCTGCAAACCCAGGTTTCATGCCATCCTGAAACTCTGCAACAAGTAGCAGCAGTAACCCAAAAAATATGGGTTCAGTATTCTCTTGTAACATTGCTGCTTATAATAATAATAATAATATTGCTGTAAATGTGTACTGCTATAATATATTGGTCATCCCTATCTTCTACATGTACTGTACATATGTGTACTATGTAGAGGGGTGATATGGTGGTGATGCTACCATTAGTACAGTGAAGCATGCATACTGGAGGGTGATTTCACACAGTACATTAACATTATCGGTCAACTTCAGCGTCAGCACCTGGATAGAGGGGCAAAAGCAGAACTTGTACCTGGTGAAGACCATGGTGGGAGGCCATTCCTCAATCACTACGTCCTGATCTGCTGGTTGCGGCGGGTCATCTTGAAGGTGTGTGGGGATATAATACGCCAGAGTCACACTGCGCAGGAGTCCAGTTCGCGCTTCATCTGTGTGCACGGTTGTCAGGATTGGGATGGTCATACCCAGGAATGAGCCTAGGAATAAGGGCACAACCCCGTGTATTGTTTTTATCTTAAACCTTATGATTTGTCCAATATAAATCAAACACCATTAAATAGAAACATTAAATAGAAGTCCAATAGCCTATTTGTTGCACTGTCATTGTTCCTGACTTTAGGAATTTCCTTACAGGTGTACTAAACCACTCCTCTGCCACCTGATGCCACTATCCTTGTGTCTCTTACTATAGGGTACCTATCCTCTAGCCAGCCATTGCATTACATGGCCTCTGAGAGAACGTTGCCTGTATCTAAAGTAGGGCCCAGTGACAACATTGAGATATTGGTGATGTCACTGGTTCCAGGTGATTTGCTGGGCGCTGTTCTCATGTATTCTTTCATCCCACAAAGTGGTTACATCTTGTGTATGAAAGAGACATGGCAACTGTGAAGAGTAAACCTTCTCAATAGGGTTTGTACATTAATGAAGTGATAACTGGACACCTCTTACCTGACGAGTTCTGCTCACAAATGTATCTCATAATCTTCATAAACCCCACGCATATACTCTGCTCATAGCGCTCCTCGTGCACCTTGATACAGGCCCATTTGGCTTTTCCGTATTGTCGTTTCTCGTACAGCACTTCCCCACACTACAAGCAAGGCATCAAGTATTACATGGAAACTGTAGTCAAATGAATAAACCTTCCTACATCTTAAATGAAACCTTAAATATGGGTGATTTATTATTCTAAAGGAGCCTGTCCCCTCCTTCTTTATTGTAGTGTCTTGTGCTTGCCTGATGCTGATATAATGTTATTGGGCATTGTGCTTGCCTGATGCTGATATAATGTTATTGGGGATTGTGCTTGCCTGATGCTGATATAATGTTATTGGGCATTGTGCTTGCCTGATGCTGATATAATGTTTTTGGGCATTGTGCTTGCCTGTTGCTGATATAATGTTATTGGGTATTGTGCTTGCCTGTTGCTGACATGTTATTGGGCATTGTGCTTGCCTGATGCTGATATAATGTTATTGGGCATTGTGCTTGCCTGATGCTGATATAATGTTATTGGGCATTGTGCTTGCCTGTTGCTGATATAATGTTATTGGGCATTGTGCTTGCCTGATACTGATATGTTATTGGGCATTGTGCTTGCCTGATGCTGATATAATGTTGTTATTGGGCATTGTGCTTGCCTGATGCTGATATAATGTATTTGGGCATTGTGCTTGCCTGATGCTGATATAATGTTATTGGGCATTGTGCTTGCCTGTTGCTGATATAATGTTATTGGGCATTGTGCTTGCCTGATGCTGATATAATGTTATTGGGCATTGTGCTTGCCTGTTGCTGATATAATGTTATAGGGCATTGTGCTTGCCTGATACTGATATGTTATTGGGCATTGTGCTTGCCTGATGCTGATATAATGTTGTTATTGGGCATTGTGCTTGCCTGATGCTGATATAATGTATTTGGGCATTGTGCTTGCCTGATGCTGATATAATGTTATTGGGCATTGTGCTTGCCTGTTGCTGATATAATGTTATTGGGCATTGTGCTTGCCTGATGCTGATATAATGTTATTGGGCATTGTGCTTGCCTGTTGCTGATATAATGTTATTGGGCATTGTGCTTGCCTGATGCTGATATAATGTTATTGGGCATTGTGCTTGCCTGTTGCTGATATAATGTTATTGGGCATTGTGCTTGCCTGATACTGATATAATGTTGTTATTGGGCATTGTGCTTGCCTGATGCTGATATAATGTTGTTATTGGGCATTGTGCTTGCCTGATGCTGATATGTTGTTATTGGGCATTGTGCTTGCCTTATGCTGATATAATGTTGTTATTGGGCATTGTGTTTGATTTGGATCCAGCCACAATGGTTTCCACTGGTTTGGTATGAAATGTCAACATGGATGTTACAGTATATCGACATTCACAATGTTGACATAGGGGAAAATTCAGCTGCAGGACCAAGGGTGGCGTATAAACGCTGGCAGTGGCACCGCATCTCGCACCCCTTGCCCATCCATCCGACTTCACACAAAAGTGCTCACTATCCCTGTAGAGGGCTGCCACCAGTTTTGCGCAAGTTTGGGCTGCCGTATAGTGCGGCTATACAATTAATGTTTTCTAACTGATGAAAACGAAATATTGAGGTGTGGTTTAGGGTCATTTTACAGTACTTCTGTGTATGTTGCTGCTGGGAGTTAGAAATGAATGACTTACCTTTTCTTTGCAGCTGAGGAGCAGGTAGGGCACTCTCTGTCGCTCCTCACTTCGGCTGTTCCTTGTTAACTGTTGAATGGGTTCTGCCATCTCTATAATAAAACCAAGATGGATTAGGCATTTGGTATCTGTGGACACACAGATTCATGTCTCACAGAGTCTTAAGGCCAGTACTCACGGCTCGATGCTGGAGAGATGTGTGCTGAGCGAACCGCTCAGCACACATCTCTCCCGGCGCTCAGCACAGCGCGATCTGTGCTGAGCGTGCGGGGGGAGACGGGGGGGCCGCTCACTTCACCCAGCGGGTGAAGTGAGCGACCCGCTAGATTGGCCTGCATGTAGGCCAATCTAGCAGCAGCGATAGCGATGCGCGGGGCTGCGCATCGCTATCGCTGTTAGGGCTCCGTGTGTACCCCCCTTTATACACTCCCCAGAGAACCAATTTAGGGCCTAATTCAGACCTGATTGCAGCAGCAAAAGTGCTAGCTAATAGGCAAACCCATGTGCACTGCAGGGGGGGGGGGGCAGATATATTTGCAGAGAGAGTTAAGGGGGGTACACACGGAGCAACGTTCACTTAATTTCTAAGCAATCTGACTAGAAATTAGGAACACATTGCTCCGTGTGTAGGGTTGCCGGCGACAGTGATGTGCGGTCCCGCGTGTTGCTATCGCTGGTCCTAGATTGGCCTGCATGCTTATTTCACTGCTGGGTGAAATAAGCGGTCCCCCATGTCTTCCCCCCTCGCTCAGCACACATCGGCTGTGCTGAGCGGGGGGCAGAGATGTGTTCTGAGCGGGGGGCAGAGATGTGTGCTGGGCGGGGGCAGAGATGTGTGCTGGGCGGGGGCAGAGATGTGTGCTGAGCGGGGGGCAGAGATGTGTGCTGAGCGGGGGGCAGAGATGTGTGCTGAGCGGGGGGCAGAGATGTGTGCTGAGCGTGAGCGGGGGGCAGAGATGTGTGCTGAGCGGGGGGCAGAGATGTGTGCTGAGCGGGGGGCAGAGATGTGTGCTGAGCGGGGGGCAGAGATGTGTGCTGAGCGGGGGGCAGAGATGTGTGCTGAGCACTTTGCTCAGCACACATCTCCCCTTCTATACGGCCCTTTAGATTTGGGTGGGTTTATTTTTACACTGCAATTTACATTTCAGTTTGAACACACCCCACCCAAATCTAATTCTCTCTGCACATGTTATATCTGCCCCCCCTGCAGTGCACATGGTTTTGCCCATCTGCTAACAAATTTGCTGCTGCGATCAGATCTGAATTAGGCCCCTAATCTGTTGTGGCTAAACATAAATGACAGTGGACAGATCTGCAATTTTCTAGCTACAGGTGGTCTTGTACAACGCATTGGGAAAATATAAACCCTCCTAAATCACCAGAAAAAAAGATTGTATAATGAGTTGTATGATTTAGAGCAGAGGTTCTCAAACTCGGTCCTCAGGACCCCACACAGTGCATGTTTTGCAGGTAACCCAGCAGGTGCACAGGTGTATTAATTACTCACTGACACATTTTTTAAGGTCCACATGTGGAGCTCATTATTTCAATTGTGATTCTGTGAGGAGACCTGCAAAACATGCACTGTGTGGGGTCCTGAGGACCGAGTTTGAGAACCTGTGATTTAGAGTAATAGCCCTACACACTGGGTGATATTACTAAAAGATATGAACGATCTCGTTCATTAATGAACGAGATACCGTTCATATCTTTGAGTGTGGAGGCACCAGCGATGAACGATGCGCGGCCCCGCGCTCGTTCATCGCTGGTGACCCGTCGGCTGTGCATGCAGGCCAATATGGACGATCTCGTCCATATTTGCCTACACTTCTATGGAGCCGTGTGATGGGGGGAGTGAATTAACTTCACTGCCTCCCCACCGCTGGGTCGGCCATATCCGCCGTCGGGCAGCTCGGCGGCGGATCTTTAAATGTGTAGGGCCCATAACTGTGATCTGCCATGATAAGATTGCATGGAGATAGCTGCACATTTAACATGACGTAATTAGTTCCCTAGTTAATTTGATTATACCATTTGTGCACAATCAAGGATATCTTTAAATCCTGGACTGTCAGGTTACCTTGAGGACTGAGTTTGGGAACCCAAGCTCCAGAGAGCAACATCAAAAACTCTATACTACAAATATTTATATATTTTTAGTGATTACACCGTTTTAGGTTTTAGATTGTTGAGTCCAGTGGTTCCCAAACGCGTTCCTCTAGGCACCCAGACGGTCCAGGTTTTAAGAATATCTTTGCTGAGCACAGATACTTAAATCAAAATGACAGAGGTACTAATTAATTCACCTGTGCTTAATCATGGATATCCTTAAAGCCTGGACTGTTTTGGTGGCTTGAGGACCAAGGAGGTGATTTAGATCTGATCGCTGGGCTGCTAATTTTGCTGTCATGCGTTCAGATAGTCGCCGTCTCCAGGGGGAGTGTAAATTTGCTGTGCAAGTGTGCGATCGCATGTGTACGCTGAGCTGCAAAAATCCACTTAGTGCAGTCTCTGACTTACTCCTCCACAGCACAGCACCGATCAGGTATGAGTCAGGCCCCATGTTTGGGAACCACTGGTTTAGTGCATAAGTATTTAGAACATGTCTTTTTGTGTATTTATTAATTCTGAAGGGCTCTTCTCACCAATCTGCTGCTAATGTGGTTTCCAGTCACAAATCCCCAAAATCCTACTAATTAGGTTCTCTAGTTTCCTTTTTTAAAATGTTTGTTATTAGCAATACACATTATTTATGTATTAATAGTAATTTTATAGTGCACATATTCTGCAGCGCTTTACAGACAATATTTGCGCATTCACGTCAGTCCCTGCCCCAGTGGAGCTTGCAATCTATACTCCCATCACTTGCACACACACATACACACTATGGTGGATTTTTGTCGAGAGCAGATTGACCTACCAGTGTATTTTAGGATTGTGAGAGGAAACCCTTGCAAGCAAGTTCTGGGAGAACATACAAACTCCTCACATTATCATCTTGCTAGACTGTGTGAACGTGGCAGGCATCAGAGCTGCGCTACACTGCCAAAGTCGGCGTTCATTTACATGCCTGTCACTCGCTTTGCCAGTACTTGTGTGTGAAAACAATTTCTAAAGGCTCAAAATGCTTTTTTTAGGGCGAAGCTTTTTACTTTGTGTAAGAGAAGGGGTTTGGTTCATCGAGATGATATAAACTTTTAATCAATTGAGCAGTGATTATTACAGTTTAAATTCAAATTTGATTTTAGCTGTTGGAAACTAAGGAGAGCCATGTCACTCTGAATGCTGAATGCCCCCTGTATTCCTTTTTATTGTATTATTACAGTACATCTGCTTTCGACTTTGCTCACAGTGACCAAGGTTTTTTCCTGTTTTGATTTGAGTATTAATATTTTTTTTCTTTGACCTGTGAAGATTTCCTAAACCCCCATACAGTAATTATTTTGTCTCCAGCCACTGCCAGGCACGTCTGAGACCGGCAGCTGGTAATCTCATTGCGATATTCAGGTCATGCTGGCATTAAGTGCTGTCTAATAACCAGTGAATTTCATCTGATTCCGAGAAATTAACAAGTTCCCAAGGCCCTGCTTTTTCCAGGGAGGATCATTTAGTGCAAGCGAACCTAGAACACTGACATTACAAGCTATAAGAACTTTTGTCGCCCGATCACATGTGTGATCAATGTGAAATCAGTCAAATTGGTGCACAAGTGAGTGATGTCACTCTTTCCTCGTAATTCCATGCTCTTTTAATGGTTCAGCCAATTAAAAGGCTGAACCTGCTCTGTGTAGGTGACATTAGTACAACCCAAAGTAAGCATACTTTATTTATCCACATGCTAAGAAGCTTTCAAAACTGGATTGGTATATCAGAACACTTATGGTCCCTACACACTGGCAGATAATACTGAAAGATATGAACGATCTCATTCATTAATGAACGAGATACCATTCATATCTTTCAGTGTGGAGGCACCAGCGATGAACGATGCGCGGCCCCCCGCTCATTCATCGCTGGAGCCCCGTCGCTTGTGCACGCAGGCCAATATGGACGATCTCGTCCATATTTGCCTGCACTGCTATGGAGCCGGGTGACGGGGGGAGTGAAGAAACTTCACTCCCCCCGTCACTGCCCCCGGTTCCGGTATAAAAGATAGATGGTGTCTAGTTAGACAGTCAATAGATAGACACCATATGTTAGACAGACATTATGTCGACAGGGTCAAAAGGTCGCCATGAAAAAGGTCGACAAGTCAAAAGGTTGACATGAAAATGGTCGACATGAAAAAGGTAGACACCATTTTTTTTTGTATTTTTGTGGTTTGTGTGGATAGTTTTGTCATCTGGGACCCCCAATTGTAGAAAGGCATACCCTCGCGTGGCTCCCTTTGCTCGCCACGCTTCGGGCACGGTGGCTCGCTGCGCTCACCACAAGGTTTATAACCAAATCTATGCCGACATGGATAGAGAAAGTATGAAATAGTCCAAAAACATGTTACATAAAAAAAATATATTTGTCTATCTTTTTTTATGTCGACCATTTTCATGTCGACCTTTTGACCCTGTCGACCTAATGTCTGTCTAACATATGGTGTCTATCTATTGACTGTCTAACTAGACACTGTCTATCTATCAAACGGATACCACTGCCCCCCCGCCACCGGGTCGGCCGTATCCGACGTCGGGCAGCTCGGCGGCGGATCTATCAGTGTGTAGGGCTCATTAGTTTCTAACCCTATGTCTGGTCTCCACTTTAAGCACCACTAACTCTAAAGTGCAGGTTGCGAAAGGATGTGGTGGTTCTGACGGTGCTGTCCTAAAGGGTGGAATGCTCTGCTGCCTTTAAATAAAGGTTCCCCCTTTATATAGCATATAGAAAGCCGAAAGGATCCGATCCTTTCACCTTTCTGTATTCTAAAAGTTGTCTTATGTAAAATAATAATCCATGATGTTTGCTTATGCAGGCATGTAACAATGGGGGTAATTCAGACCTGATGGCTAGGCTGCGTTTTCGTACAGCCTGCAGGAGTATCCAGGCGTTTGGAAGGAGGGTTTCTGACGTCAGCTCTGCTCCGATTATCGTAGCGGCTGAGTAAGTCTTGGGCTGTGCAGAGACTTTTGTTTGTGCAGCTCTCTGCACATGCGATGGCACCCCTGCACGGCGAATTCCCCCTCCCCCTGCAGGCGGCAACTACCTGATCGCAGGGATGGAAAAAAAACGCACCCTATCGATCAGGTCTTATGTTCCTACCTTACCAAACTTTACATGTATAGTGGTTGTTTGCAGGGTCATGTGATGAGATTACGGGCAGGAAGCCCAATTTGTATGGCGCCACCTACCAGTTTGTTTTTGAACTGTGGGATGAACCCTCAAAGGAAACTCACACAATCACAAGGAAGAAGCTAAAAATAGATGGGGCCCTGGTCAGAATCAAAGGTGGGAAATACACTTACCCGACCTGTCTGCAGACCGCCGTATCAGCGCCCGGGTGGATGATTCTGGGAAGAATACACATTTACCGATCCGCTGCTTGATGTGTCTGCGCACAACTGGGTGGTCTTTGTCCGCCCAGTTGAGATGTCAGTCACTGGCGATCTCTGCAGTAAGTGTATGGGCAGTCAGATACACATCAGATGCGCCAATATATCTGCAGATATATATGCTGGGCATCGGCTGTGCTGCAGGGCTGACGCAACATGTCCGTAAACACCTGCTGATCCACACACAATATATCGTTCGGTGTGTACGCAGTGTTTGTTATGGCTCCAGTGTTGTGAGGCTGCAATGCTAACCACCGTGCCACAGTTCATTGTCTGAAGTGATAAGGAAAGACTTTTTATTACGCACAAGTTTTAATAAGCTTCCATAAACTCTTCCATGTATATTTGTGATCAGTAATATCAGCTTTTCAGTTTAATGCTTATTCAAATTTGTGATTTCCCGCTTTCAAAATTGTCTAATACTTGTTCCCTGGAGAGGATAGTAAAACTTGCTGTACCGGTTGTGCAGGAGAACGGTATTTGATATCCGGCTGGGGTGTCTGAACTTCTCATCAGCTAGATCTGTACAAATCACCAAGCTCGGGTGGGTTATTGTCTACATTGTATTTCTTTTTTTTTTTTTTGTAAAAAATAAATATATATATGTGTGTGTATGTATGTATGTATGTATAATATATATATATATATATATATATATATATATATATATAATAAAATGGATGTCTGTATGCATGTTCCAGCATAACTCTGGAATGCCTGGAGCAATTTACACCAAACTTGGTACACATATGACTTACAGTCTGGAAAAAAATTACTGTGGGGGTTGGAGGGGGGTGACATATAAAGATCAATAGTTTTGGGTGTCGTGGAGATGAATAGTGACACTCCCGATGCTGATTAAAGGGGGTCATTCCGACCTGATCGCACGCTGCAGTTTTTCGCAGCGGTGCGTTCGGGTCTGAACTGCGCATGCGCCATGACCGCAATGCGCTGGCGCGACACTGACCGGCGACAGGTAACGCCGGGCACCGTGGGACCTTACGAAGAAAGCGATCGCAGCGGCAATTGCAAGGTGATTGACAGCAAGAAGGCGTTTCTGGGTGGCAACTGACCGTTTTTTGGGAGTGCCGTGGAAAACGCAGGCGTGTCCAGGTATTTGCAGGGCGAGGGTCTGACATAAATTCCGGGACCAAATAGGCTGAAGTGATCGCAGTGGCTGAGTAAGTTCAGAGCTACTCAGAAACTGCACAAAAACTTTTTGCACAGCTCCCCTGCACAAGCGATCGCACACTTGCTATGCTAAAATACACTCCCCCATAGGCGGCGACTCCCTGATCGCACGGCTGCAAAAAACTGCTACCATGCGATCAACTCGGAATAACCCCCTAAGTCCAAGTTGAGCCCCATCAGCATGGGAGGTGAGAAGGGGTGAAAACTAAAATGTCCAAAATGAACGACATTAGTGTGAAATCCATTGTTTTCGGGGTTGCTAAGCTGATCGCATTGTGAAAATTGATACGTTCCTTAGACTGGCCGTAAACATATAGGCTATGTATCATCACGCTAAGGGCGGGATGTACCAAGCTGTTCCGCTGCGCTATTAGCCCTCTTACTGCTCTGTTCTCATCTCCACTGTTACATTACTTCTCACCTCTCGGCGCTGCCATTCTGTACCGTTGTTTTCCGCGACAGTAGCCGGTATGAACTAACGGATGCCGCGCTGCTCCTCCGTTGCGGTCACTCAGGGATCACCGTTGTGGATGGAAGCTGTTAGTAGCCGGGCAAAAGTGCACTTACTGAATGAGGGGAGGTTACAGGTCTCGTACGTTATTGCATACGGGTGGTCTTCAGTATGCCGGCTGTCGGGATCCCGGCGCCGGCATACCGACACTTATTCTCCCTCGTGGGGGTCCACGACCCCCCTGGAGGGAGAATAAAATAGCCCACCGTGCCCGCAAGGGGCTCATTTGCGCTCGCCACACTGTCGGTATGCCGGCGGTCGGGCTCCCGGCGCCGGTATGCTGGTCGCCTGGAGCCCGACCGCCGGCAAACCATACTACACCCATTGCATACGGGGCCAGCGAAGGACCAATGGGCAGACTATCGGGGCAGGTAACGTAACAAAAAGATAACGTGATGTGGAAAACAATGGGACTGAATTACAGCGCCGGGAGGTGAGGAGGAATCTAACAGTGGAGATGAGAACGGAGCAGTAAGAGGGCTAATAGCGCTGTGGAACAGCTTAGTACATCCCATTGACCTTAAGTGTTGTGCAAATTTTTTTTACCTGTTTTACCTCAAAGGAGGAGCCCTAAGGAGAGCGAGAAGCTAAGCAATAAGACCTAGGACCCTTTGAAATAGAGTCAGCCTGCAAACCTTACATATTGAACATACAGCGTGCGGACCTTAGCCTGTCGTCCAAGCATTTACAGCACTGAGCAGGGCAGCATAAGAGGCGGGACGGGGCAGAGAAGGAGGCGGATTACTCTCCTCAGCACCAGCATTTTTTACAGCATCAATCCGGGGAAGCCCAGAGGTGCAGCCTGACAAAGATTGGCATTATTCTTTACACTCTGTAGCGAAGCACGGTTATTCATCTAGTGTGTTTGTGTGTGTATCTCTGTGTGTGTGTGTGTATGTATATATGTGTATATGATAACACACCTATCTAATCACACAGCCACAGATTGGACTGATCAGAGGTGGGCACAAGTTGGCTCAGTGCTGTATGTTCAGTGGCAGCGGTTCTGAGACGTTAAGCAGATGCAGTAAATCCACCACCGGCTTCTCAGATCCACTGGACATGTCAGTCGGACATAAGGTTGCTCAGATTGTCTGCCACAACTAATTTGCCGGGTTGGGTTCGCCACACCTCCGAGATGGCGCTGACAGGCCACTCCCAGTCACCGCACCCAAATGCCTGCAGTCTGTCAATTAAACTGATTAACAGCACATCCACTCTGTGGCGCCAAAGCTTGCACAGGCCACAAAGCATTGGTCTTTTGTGATCGCGCATAAACCGCGTCCACCACTGAATCAGGACCATAGACCGCTAACGGAAATCTATTTGATGTATTGTTGGAGGAAATGACTCCAGTAGATGAAGCAGTATCTATTGACTTCTTTACATTTAAAAAAAACTAACAAAAAACAAACAAAATAGAAATGCACTTCTCAATTCATCTGATCACCTACCCCACATGTCCTGTGGGAAACCCAACGTATACAGGGAGACCCTATCCCAGCTTCCCTTGTACCTGTCCTGTATTGCATGGGGTCATTGCTAGTCCTGTGGAGTAACTGCAGACCCGTGCCTGATTTCCTGTAACTAGTTCACATACCTAGTGAAATGTAACTTTATTGCAGCCTCTTCCATTGAGTACCGTCTGCTAATGTGACCTTCAGACCAGAAATGGTTGTGCCCCCCTTACTAGCTCATTTGGCTATGGGGCACCTCTCCATCCTACCAGGCACTTAATACATCTGATCAGAGGACACTACATCCCGTCCAACCGCACTACCCTACTTGAAATTCTTCTATTAATTACAGGTTCTCATGAAGAACTTTTATGTAACCTTTAATAACCTTGTATTTTAGCAGAGGGTGTTATTCACGTAAAAGAAAAGTGATGTACTGTAAGTTGTAATATATCTAATAGTTTACAGCAAGCTGTATAATTATTCCATACAATACACAGGAGGCCGGTAGACGGAAATCCGGCGTCGGAGTCCCAACAAGCGACCAAAATGCCGGCGCTAGAACTCCGACATCACTTGGAATGCCAACGCTGGAATCCCACTGGCAGAACATAAGTATGCCAAAGTTAGGTTTAAGCTGCGCGGGAAAGGGGCAGGGGAATTAGGGTTAAGCTGCGGGTAAAGGGAGGGTTAGGGTTAGGTTGTGGGAAGGAGGGGTTAGGTACCCCCGGGGAGGGTGAGACTTAGGCTGCATGGAAGAAAGGGTTAAGGATAAGGAGGTGGGTTAGGTATAGGCACCACAGGGGAGGGATAGGGTTAGGCTGTGGAGGAGGGGAGGTAGTGTTAGGCTGGGGGGGGCGTTTAGGGGGGAGGGTAAGGTGAACATCGGGATGATGGTGCTGGCTTTTTGATCACGTACAGAGATCACATTCCACCCCTTATTGCTACTATTATAAACAAATGCACTATACTGTAGTTTTGCAGCAGAGTGCATTTGTTTCCATCTCACTCAGCACCGTGGCAGAGAGCGTGTCGTTATAAACCAGTTTCTTGGTGCTGATTCTCTGTTCCGCATCTGTGCTGCGACATCACATGCCGGAAGATTTCCACTATGTGCACTGTGGAATTTCCAGCTTGTGTCCTTCCCGGAAGGGTTACCAAACATGGTGCATGTGAGTGTGATTTGTCTAGTTAATGTTATACCAGTAGTTCTCAAAATCGGTCCTCAGACCCCCAACAGTTCACATTTTGTAGGTCACCTAGCTGGGTACAGGTGTATGACCAGCAGGCACGTTTTAAAGATAGACAGGTGACCTGCAAAACATCAGCTGATCAGTGTTCTGAGGGCCGAGTTTGAGAACCACTGAGTAACGTTGGGTACACACTAGAGCAATCATGGCCCGATATTTAGTTTCTGGAGAAATCGGAACGACATATTGTCCGGAACGTCCAGTGTGCACGCCCAATCTGTGCCCTCCTGCAGTTGCATGCTATATTTTCCGGTCAGTCTTGCTGCACGGCCAACTGGGTCAATGCTGCATGCGGCACTGTGCATTGTAATGAAGGACGGAACGATCCTTCATTACATCCATCTGATGTGTACAGCGGATAAGATATTTTGGCCCGTCGGTTGTCATATTGTCTGGGTTCACATTGTTGTAGTGTGTACAGGCCATTGACTGTAAAATAAAAACCCATTCCCCCTACTCCCCCACCCTGCTCTGTACAGGATTTTGTTGCACAATGAAAGCATCACACTGTAACAGGCATTCTGACATTCTGTGACCATGATCTGTTTGAAAAAACGGCGGCTGGGAACCCGGCCGTCTGTATACCGACAGCGGGATCCCTGCCACCGATGTGCCAGGAGTGCGATGAGTAGTATTAAGCCCCTTGCCGGCTCACTGCGCTCGCCACTCTGCAGTCACGGTGGCTCGCAGTAGGTTATATTCTCCCTCTATGAGAGGGAGAAAAGCCCGTGGCCGCCGGTATTCCGGCTGCGTTTTTTTCACCGCTAGCATTGTGAAGTCCGGGATTCACCGCTAGCATTGTGACGCCCGGGATCCCGAGTAGCGCTATTGTAACCGCTTCCTCTGTGACCATATTGCATAAAAAGGCTGATAAAGGACTGCTGTATCGCATCCAGCGTCACAGGCTCTGGGAGCTCCTGACTCCCTCTTACTGCTTTTGTGCACAGTATAGACTGGTACCTTAAGACTCATTGAGGCAGATGTATTAACCTGGAGAAGGCATAAGGAAGTGATAAACCAGTGATATGTGCAAGGTGATAAAGGCACCAGCCAATCAGCTCCAATATGTAAATTAACAGTTAGGGGTATATGCAATAGCGGGCGAATTGGCAAAATAGGCGAATTCCGGGCCGTTTTCGCCTCCAAAAATCAATTCGCCTATGCAGTGCAGTCATTTTTCGCAAAAAAAACGGCCCGTCAAAATTCGCCTTTTCTCAATTCGCCTTTTTCCGAATTCGCCTTTTCTGCAATGGTACAGATGCTGCAATTCGCCTCCAGCATATTCAATTCAAGTTTGGAAATTCGCCTGCAGTGCTTTTAGACAGCAAATTCGCGATTTTCACTCCGCCACACTTTGGAGGGTGAAAACAAATAAAAAATTTTTAAACATGTTTTTTTTTGTGTTTTTTTTTTTTTAGGAATAGCAGATCTATTTATATTAGAAGGGATTAGGTTTTTTTTTTTTTTTTGGGGGAGGCACAAATATTATTTATATATTTTTTTAAAATAATATTTTTATTGTTTTATTTTTTTTATTGCTGGAACGGTAAAATCCGGGAAAAAAATGGCGTGGGGTCCCCCCTCCAAAGCATAACCAGCCTCGGGCTCATTGAGCTGGTCCTGGTTCTAAAAATGCGGGGAAAAAATTGACAGGGGATCCCCCGTATTTTTAAAACCAGCACCGGGCTCTGCGCCTGATGCTGGTGCCAAAAATACGGGGGACAAAACGAGTAGGGGTCCCCCGTATTTTTAACACCAGCATCGGGCTCCACTAGCTGGACAGATAATGCCACAGCCGGGGGTCACTTTTATACAGTGCCCTGCGGCCGTGGCATCAAATATCCAACTAGTCACCCCTGGCCGGGGAACCCTGGGGGAATGGGGACCCCTTCAATCAAGGGGTCCCCCCCCCCCAGCCACCCAAGGGCCAGGGGTGAAGCCCGAGGCTGTCCCCCCCCCCATCCAATGGGCTGCGGATGGGGGGGCTGATAGCCTTTGTGTTCAAAAAAAAAGATATTGTTTTTTCCATTAGTACTACAAGTCCCAGCAAGCCTCCCCTGCAAGCTGGTACTTGGAGAACCACAAGTACCAGCATGCGGGAGAAAAACGGGCCCGCTGGTACCTGTAGTTCTAATGGAAAAAAAATACCCAAATAAAAACAGGACACAGACACCGTCGACAGTAAAACTTTATTACACACTGCCGACACACACATACTTACCTATGTTCACACGCCGACATCGGTCCTCTTCTCCATGTAGAATCCCGGGGTACCTGAAAATAAAAGATCAATTATACTCACCTCAACAGGCTCCAGAGATAAATCCACGGACTTGGCAAAAAAAGAAAGCGCATTTACCCGCACCAAAAACGGACTGAAAGGTGTCCCATGCTGACACATGGGACACCTATCCACGATTAAGATCTGTCAGTGACAGTTGTCACTGACAGGTCTCTAAGCCAATCAGGAAGCGCAACTTCGTTGCGCTAACCTGATTGGCTGATCGCTGTGACAGCGCATCGCACAGCTCCCTCCATTATATTCAATGGTGGGAACTTAGCGGCTAGCGGTGAGGTCACCCGCCGGTCAGCGGTGACCGGCGGGTGACCCCACCGCTAGCCGCTAAGTTCCCACCATTGAAAGTAATGGAGGGAGCTGTGCGAGGCGCTGTCAGAGTACAGACGGCGTCCAGCCAATCAGATGAGCGCCACGGCAGTAGCGCTTCCTGATTGGCTGAAGGGACATCAGTGACAGGAGTCACGTGATGTCCCGGCATTCGGGGAGAGGGGTCCCATGTGTCAGCATGGGACCCCTTTCGGTCCGCAGGTCCGGTTGTTCGTTTTCTTTTTTTGCCAAGTCCGTGGATTTATCTCTGGAGCCTGTTGAGGTGAGTATAATTGATCTTTTATTTTCAGGTACCCCGGGATTCTACATGGAGAAGAGGACCGATGTCGGCGTGTGAACATAGGTAAGTATGTGTGTGTCGGCAGTGTGTAATAAAGTTTTACTGTCGACGGTGTCTGTGTCCTGTTTTTATTTGGGTATTTTTTTTCCATTAGAACTACAGGTACCAGCGGGCCCGTTTTTCGCCCGCATGCTGGTACTTGTGGTTCTCCAAGTACCAGCTTGCAGGGGAGGCTTGCTGGGACTTGTAGTACTAATGGAAAAAACAATATCTTTTTTTTTGAACACAAAGGCTATCAGCCCCCCCATCCGCAGCCCATTGGATGGGGGGGGACAGCCTCGGGCTTCACCCCTGGCCCTTGGGTGGCTGGGGGGGGGGACCCCTTGATTGAAGGGGTCCCCATTCCCCCAGGGTACCCCGGCCAGGGGTGACTAGTTGGATATTTGATGCCACGGCCGCAGGGCACTGTATAAAAGTGACCCCCGGCTGTGGCATTATCTGTCCAGCTAGTGGAGCCCGATGCTGGTGTTAAAAATACGGGGGACCCCTACTCGTTTTGTCCCCCGTATTTTTGGCACCAGCATCAGGCGCAGAGCCCGGTGCTGGTTTTAAAAATACGGGGGATCCCCTGTCAATTTTTTCCCCGCATTTTTAGAACCAGGACCAGCTCAATGAGCCCGAGGCTGGTTATGCTTTGGAGGGGGGACCCCACGCCATTTTTTTTTCGGGTTTTTCCCCGTTTTTTCCCGTTTTTTAAAATCGCGGTAAAATCCGCAAAATCGGCCGATTTTCGCCCGCGACTCTGGCGAATCCGTTTTTCATTGCATATGGTGAATTCCGGAAGCCACCTTCCGGAATTCACCTGGCGAATTTGGTCGAATTGAAAAAACGGCGATAATTGCCGCGATTTCGCCCGCTATTGCATATACCCCTTAGAATCTGATTGGTTGGTGCCTTTATCACCTTGCACATATCACTGGTTTATCACATCCTTATGTTTTCTCCAGGTTAATACATCTGCCCCATTATTTTTCGGCTTTCCAATGCACTCTGACGCATGAGTGACACACTCAAGCAAATTGGCTAATTATTTGAAAAAGCATTAACTCCCCGTTGCTTTGCTTTACCTTGCACTGACAAGAGATGTATGTAAGAAGCAGGAGCAGATTTTCTCCACCCTTACTGTAATTTACCATGTACATCACTCTTCTGGGACACTGCCTATTGTAACACCGGTACTTTGGTAGATAAAATCTCTTCCAAATTGTACCTAGCGTTACCTCTCTGTACCTTGAGAGTTGTTAGCAAACCACTAATGGGAAAAACCATGCTGCATTGCAGGTTGGGCAGGTGTAACGTGCAGAGAGAGTTAGATTTGGGTGTGGTGTGTTCAAACTGAAATCTAAACTGCAGTGTAGAAATTAAGCAGCCAGTATTTACCCTGCACAGAAACACTATAACCCACCCAAATCTAACTCTCTCTGCACATGTTATATCTGCTCCCCCCCCCCCCCCCCCCCCCCTGCAGTGCAACATGGTTTTGCCCAATTGCTAACTGTTTTGGTTTGCTAAGAACTTGTGGGGATCTGGCCATAGAAGATTGAGAAGCTACAGAAAAGCATTGGAAATACCAGAGGAACAATTGGGCGAAGTAGATAAATTTGTTTACTTTTAAAAAACGTGTGTATGCCCTTATGCCTCTTTACCTTCCTTTTGTGCTTTTTAGTTGTGTATTTTACCTTTTGCTCCAATGGGATATATAGCGCCAGTGTTTTTCCTGCGCCTGGATACAATTCTAACCAGAAAACAACTGTGTGTTGTGTCCCTATGCAATGAATGTAAATCTGCCACTTGGCTAAAATTCACTAAATATAAAAGGGGGAGCACATATTGTGTGTATGTATGTATATGTGTGTGTGTATATATATATATATATATATATATATATATATTTGTGTGTGTGTATATATATATATATATATATATATATATATATATATTTGTGTGTGTGTGTGTGTATATATATATATATATATATATATATATATATATATATATATATATATATATATATATATATAAGCTTCAGAATCAAAATCATTAGAAAATAAGCACAGACGAAGACAAGCTTACGGGGAGATTTATAAAAAGCTTGGAGAGAAATGAAGTACCAATCAATCCGCTCCTAGCTGTCATTTTGCAAACACTGCTTTTAAAAAGACAGGAGCTGATTGGTTGATGTATCAAGCAGTGAAAAGAATATAGGAGTGGGCCAGGGGTTCAGCTTTGAGGAAGCATTTATCAAGAGTACAGTATAAAATGATAGGTCGGTTCTAATTGGTTGCCATGGGCAACATCTTCACTGGTTCACTTCCGCACTGTTTTCACTGCTTGATACATGAATCCCTTTATTATCTTTCTCCACTCTATCTCTCCAAGCCTTGATACATCTCCCACTATTATATTGGCAATGTTGTCCCCTCTCCTTATAAAATTCCTTTATTGGTCACAGTGCTAAGTGCGCTGTAATTCCGGGGCTCAGATAGCTCTTTCCATCCTGCCCTTCTTTTCATATGAAATTCAAAAGTACTGTGGGCTTAATGCAGGGCTAAGAGATTTTCTGCGATTTCCGCAAATCCTCTTATTGTGGCAGCTTACACTTGAAGCAGCCATGGAGAGCGGTGCTGGAGCTTGTAATTCAGTGTGCATGGTTACAGAATGCAAGGTCACTGCACGTACTCCGTTCTCTCCCCCCATTGTGTTATCTGGAGTGGTACAGGAATGATAGGCATGTGTTCCTATGCTGAGAAGTGTCTGATACAGTCGCCACTTTCTCAGAGGGCTCTCCATACAGGTGTTCTCCCAAGACAGGTTCAAGTATTCCCACTACCCAACCTATCAAATCAGTGGGAACTAGTTCTTAATGAATTGATTGACTGCTGTCCTTGGTCGCCTCCTGTGCATTGTACAGCACTTGTTTTCTAGTTCTGTAATTGCGACGATCACCTCTGTTTCCTTTCCAGCTTCACATAGTGTTTAATCTGCCCCTGACCACCTACTACTGTAGTCTAATAGCATTACCATACACCATAGTCCGATTGGGACACATCTCTCAAGCCAGGGAGCCAATGTTCCAGTGTTTCCTGTTGATGTCAGTGGATGCACTTCCCTGCCTGGGAATCCCAGAATTCTCCGACCTCTGAATATTACTTTAGTCTGTCCACCTTTAGATTATAGGCGATGTTGGGAAAATAAGACGTTCATGTGTGCTGTATGGAGTGTATAGTCTTTACGGGGTTCACTACGGCTGGCCGGCGGTCGGGCTCCCGGCGACCAGCATCCCGGCGCCGGGAGCCCGACCGCCGGCTTACCGACAGCGTGGCGAGCGCAAATGAGCCCCTTGCGGGCTCGCTGCGTTCGACACGCTACTGGTACGGTAGCGCGCCACACTATTTTATTCTCCCCCTATGGGGGTCGTGGACCCCCACGAGGGAAAATAAGTGTCGGTATGCCGGCTGTCGGGCTCCCGGCGCCGGTATACTGAGCGCCGGGAGCCCGACTGCCGGCATACAGAAGACCACCCGTCTTTACGATGTTAAATCTCTTGTTAACAGTTTTGTGTGTATTGAGAGATGGAACATCTAAAGTAACAGAGGGGTCTATTTACTAAGCTGTGGATGGCGATAAAGCACCAGCCAACCAGCTCCTGTCATTTTTCAAACCTAGCCTGTGACATGGCAGTTGGATACTGATTGGCTGGTGCTTTATCGCTGTCCACTTTATCTCTGTCCAAGGCTTAGTAAATAGACCCCAGAATCTCTTCTAACACTGGACTCACTGTAATACAGAATCTATCTATCTATCAATAAATATATATCTGGTAAAATGGATCCCCCCCCCCCACACACACACCTTATTTAGCCATGTTTATTGGACAGTCCCGACATGCAGGTGGCACGTGTGTAGCACCAGTGTTTTATTTCAGTGAAGAACGATAAAGTCTGCATTACTTATGTACTTTTCTACAGTGAGAATAAAATGCACAAATCTGATTGGACCAATCGCATAGGTAATTTCACTAGACATGTAACCCTATGTAGACTTGGTGACAATCTGAATGTTTTCATACATTTTATACATTGATTTTAACTTCTATTCTGCGCTTAATACCCCAATGTCTGTAGCCTTCACCACCTGAGACACCTGTTTCCAGCACTGTGACCTTTGTATTTTGTTCTAATCTACAGGGAGTGGGGGAAGGAACAACCAAAGACAAGCGTGCGAGTTTACACAGCCTACAGGAAATGATGGCGAAATAGTTTTCTGTAGTAGTTTTCACTGGATTAGTCAGACATTTATTATCTCTATTAGATTGTAAGCTCCTTTGGGCAGAGCCATCTTTACCTACTGTTTCATGTCATTGTGTGCATTCACCATGTGCCCCCTCCTCCAGGTAGTCACAAACCACAGAAGGGATATAAACTCTTGTAATGTCACATGGGGCTGGTAGACACCTGTGTTTTGCTTTGTTTGCACGTTTTGCAGGTTAAACACTGTAACCCAGACTAATGAATTAATGGCGCTCTCTCCAGCACTGCGCTGTAAGGTGATTACTACATCTAAACTTGCTAGAACACAGCGTAACCTGTTTGTCACAATAGACTGCAAAAAGCAAACCACATGAAAAGCACATAAAAGTGAAACACACATCACTAAAGTAGGTGCAAACCACATGTCTTGTGCTTTGAGCCATTTTCCTAGTGCATGTGTGAACGAGTCCTAGTAAGAGTTTGTGTTTATAAGCGACTGTGATATGTGCCTATTGTATCGTCACTCGTCTGTTAATACAGATCTATCGTTAGTTCCCCCCTGATGACATTGAACCCTGGTCCTTACCATTCGGCACCTCCACTTCATGTCCTCGCCCTACAGTCTGCCAGTAGTTCAGCAGCCGATCTTGTTCGGCATCTTCCATGGGTTCCAACTTCTCCTCGGTGCTCCCGTTACTGTTGTACGCAGAGTCAGAGCCCAAATCATCCGCCATGTTGTCCAGGTCGTCCAACGTGATCATCCCGGCTGCAGCCGGCTCCGGCAACCCGCCGCTCATCCTACACCCTTCACGTTGCATGTTTATCCACAGAACAGGATTCCAAAGCTACAGACAGGACCCAGTGCTATGAATCCAGTCTGCTCTCTCTGTCTGTGTGCTCTCTCTCTCTCTCTCTCTCTCTCTCTCTCTCTCTCTCTCTCTCTCTCTCTCTCTCTCTCTCTCTCTCTCTCTCTCTCTCTCTCTCTCTCTCTCTCTCCAGCCAAGCTTAGAGATTATTTCTGGGGGAAGCAGACGAAGGACTCTCAGCTGTGCCAAGACTATAACCTAGCCCTAGACCGGTAATGCTACTAGCCCTGGGATACAATATCAACGAGACTATTGTATCCAGATTACACTGAACCTTAGCCACAATGCCTGAGCTATATCTTGGATCAGCTGAACTTGTTCAACTTTCCCAGAATGCAGCAGGGCAGAGCAGCCAAACCAATAGTGTCTCAAGCGAAAGTTTGTGTAGTTGTTGTAGTATGTAAGTATTCTAGCACTGGCCTGAATACTGCAACATGACTGGAGCTTCCTCCCTCCCTCCCTTCCGTCCTTCCTGTCACTAGTAGCAGTAATGTGGCAGCGTTCTGTGTTGCTGTGTGTGTGTGTCTCAGCAGCTGCTTTTAAAAGCTGAGCTTAAAGGAGGGTTCGGGAAGCTCTTGAGGGAGGGGTGAGGCAGACACATGCTCCCAGTCAGGTGGAGGAGGCGTGTATTGTCAGCTGCACTTTTAACTCCTCCTGCACCAGATCACTGACTGAGCCTTTAAAGATGCATCTCCTGTGTCTGAGTATTGCACTTGTGTTTATGGGTACAGTAAAGTGTCTCTTTGGAGTATACACTGTATAAATGCACAGTACAAAACACATTTGTCTGGAGTTTCTGCCTTAAGGAAGGTCACCTGGGCACCTTAGAGCTAGGCAGCACCACCCTGTTCTCCGATTACATGTGTGTAACCTGTGCTCACCACTGCGGGCTTGTGTGTAATGGTATACCTACAACTGTCAGCACGGACACGAATTGTTTTATAGCTGTGTAAACTGCCCAGTATCCTTTCCATAGCTGTCAATGATCTAACACTAGGCTGCAGAGTAAATAACCTCTATTGCTTTCCATCGTGAGAATTGCAATCACTAAGCAGAATAAGGTAAACTGTACCGTGCCCTTGTTTGGTATTGAACAACAGGGACCACTCCTAGGACAGATGTTTAAGCCCTTGCACGGTCCCTGGCAGCGGGGAGGGGGGAAGGGGGGGGTGCTTGGTGAGTTTTGCCGCTTTCTCTGACCCAAGCTGTGCGCAGCCGAACGTTAAACGTTATTTTTATAGTAAAATAATTTTCTCTAACGTCCTAGTGGATGCTGGGAACTCCGAAAGGACCATGGGGAATAGCGGGCTCCGAAGGAGGCTGGGCACTCTAGAAAGATTTAGGACTACCTGGTGTGCACTGGCTCCTCCCACTATGACCCTCCTCCAAACCCCAGTTAGATTTTGTGCCCGGCCGAGGTTGGATGCACACTAGGGGCTCTCCTGAGCTCTTAGAAGAAAGATAGTCTTAGGTTTATTATTTTCAGTGAGACCTGCTGGCAACAGGCTCACTGCAGCGAGGGACTAAGGGGAGAAGAAGCGAACTCGCCTGCTTGCAGCCGGATTGGGCTTCTTAGGCTACTGGACACCATTAGCTCCAGAGGGATCGACCGCAGGCCCAGCCTTGATGTTCGGTCCCGGAGCCGCGCCGCCGTCCCCCTTACAGAGCCAGAAGCAAGAAGATGGTCCGGAAAATCGGCGGCATGAAGACATCAGTCTTCACCAAGGTAGCGCACAGCACTGCAGGTGTGCGCCATTGCTCCTCTCACACTTCACACTCCGGTCACTGAGGGTGCAGGGCGCTGGGGGGGGGCGCCCTGAGGCAGCAATAAAAACACCTTGGCTGGCAAAAATACCTCAATATATAGCCCCAGGGGCTATATATGAGGTAAATACCCCTGCCAGATTCCATAAAAAAGCGGGAGAATAGGCCGCGGAAAAGGGGCGGAGCTATCTCCCTCAGCACACTGGGCGCCATTTTCCCTCACAGTTCCGCTGGATGGAAGCTCCCTGGCTCTCCCCTGCAGACTACTCTACAGAAAAGGGTAAAAAAGAAAGAGGGGGGGCATTTAATTTGGCGCAGTATATAGTTATATTAAAAAAGCAGCTATAAGGGACATAACTCAGTTAGTCCCTGCCTTATATAGCGCTCTGGTGTGTGCTGGCATACTCTCACTCTATCCCCCCAAAGGGCTTTTGTGGGTCCTGTCCTCTATATAGAGCATTCCCTGTGTGTGTGGAGTGTGTCGGTACGGCTGTGTCGACATGTTTGATGAGGATAATGAGGTGGAGGCGGAGCAGATGCCTTTAGAAGGGATGTCACCCCCTGGGGGGCAGACACCTGAGTGGATGTGCTTATGGAAAGAAATGAGTGCACGTATAGACTCATTACATAAGAAATTTGACGACATGCCGACTGCGGGACAGCCGAGTTCTCAGCTCGTGCCTGTCCAGGTGTCTCAAAAGTCATCAGGGGCTCTGAAACGCCCGCTATCTCAGATGGCACAAGTAGATGTCGACACGGATACTGACACCAGTGTCGACGACGATGAGTCAAATTTAATGCCCATTAAGGCCATTCACTGCATGATTGAGGCAATGAAAGAGGTGTTAAATATCTCTGATTTACATCCAGGTACCACAAAAAAGGGTATTATGTTTGGGGAGAAAAAACTACCTGTAGTTTTTCCCCCGTCAGATGAATTAAATGAAGTGTGTGAAGAAGCGTGGGCTTCCCCTGATAAGAAATTGGTAATTCCTAAGAAGGTACTAATGGCGTTCCCTTTCCCGCCAGAGGATAGGTTACGTTGGGAAACACCTCCTAGGGTGGATAAAGCGCTCACACGTTTGTCTAAAAAGGTGGCACTACCGTCTCAGGATACGGCCGCCCTTAAGGAACCTGCTGATAGAAAGCAGGAGGCGATCCTGAAGTCTGTATATACACACTCAGGCATTATACTTAGACCAGCTATTGCGTCAGCATGGATGTGCAGTGCTGCCGCTGCGTGGTCGGATAAACTGTCAGAAAATATTGACACACTAGACAGAGACACGATTCTGCTAACAATTGACCATATCAAAGACTCAGTCTTATATATGAGAGATGCACAGAGGGAAGTCTGCCGGCTGGCATCTAAAATAAGTGCATTGTCCATCTCTGGACAGGTGATAATCAAGGTACCCCTACTTCAACAAGGCCGGGGTTACTATTCCACACTATTTGTGGTGCCGAAACCGGACGGTTCGGTGAGACCCATTTTAAATTTGAAATCCTTGAACACATACATAAAAAAATTCAAGTTCAAGATGAAATCGCTCAGGGCGGTTATTGCAAGCCTGGAGGAGGGGGATTACATGGTATCCCTGGACATCAAGGATGCTTACCTGCATGTCCCCATTTACCATCCTCACCAGGAGTACCTCAGATTTGTGGTACAGGATTGCCATTACCAATTCCAGACGCTGCCGTTTGGACTCTCCACGGCACCGAGGGTATTTACCAAGGTTATGGCGGAAATGATGATACTCCTTCGAAAAAAGGGAGTTTTAATTATCCCATACTTGGACGATCTCCTAATAAAGGCACGATCCAAGGAACAGTTGTTAGTGGGAGTGGCACTATCTCAGGAAGTGCTGCGCCAGCACGGCTGGATTCTGAATATCCCAAAGTCACAGCTGGTCCCGACAACACGTCTAATGTTCCTGGGAATGATTCTGGACACAGTCCAGAAAAAAGTGTTTCTCCCGGAGGAGAAAGCCACGGAGTTGTCTTCTCTAGTCAGAGACCTCCTAAAACCAAAACAGGTATCGGTGCATCACTGCACGCGGGTCCTGGGAAAGATGGTAGCTTCTTACGAAGCAATTCCATTCGGCAGATTCCATGCCAGGATTTTTCAGTGGGACCTGTTGGACAAGTGGTCCGGATCGCATCTTCAGATGCATCGCTTGATAACCCTGTCCCCAAGAACCAGGGTGTCTCTTCTGTGGTGGCTGCAGAGTGCTCATCTTTTGGAGGGCCGCAGATTCGGCATACAGGACTGGGTCCTGGTGACCACGGATGCCAGCCTACGAGGCTGGGGGGCAGTCACAAAGGGAAGAAACTTCCAAGGACTATGGTCAAGTCAGGAGACTTCCCTTCACATAAATATTCTGGAACTAAGGGCCATTTACAATGCCCTAAGTCAAGCAAAATCCCTGCTCCTACACCAGCCGGTGCTGATCCAGTCAGACAACATCACGGCAGTCGCCCATGTGAATCGACAGGGCGGCACAAGAAGCAGGATGGCAATGGCAGAAGCCACAAGGATTCTCCGATGGGCGGAAAATCATGTACTAGCACTGTCAGCAGTGTTCATCCCGGGAGTGGACAACTGGGAAGCAGACTTTCTCAGCAGGCACGACCTCCACCCGGGAAAGTGGGGACTTCATCCAGAAGTCTTCCAAATGATTGTAAATCAGTGGGGTCGTCCACAGGTGGACATGATGGCGTCCCGCCTAAACAAAAAACTAGAGAGGTATTGCGCCAGGTCAAGAGACCCTCAGGCGATAGCTGTGGACGCTCTAGTGACACCGTGGGTGTACCAGTCAGTTTATGTGTTCCCTCCTCTACCTCTCATACCAAAGGTATTGAGAATAATAAGAAAGCGAGGTGTAAACACAATTCTCGTGGTTCCGAATTGGCCAAGAAGAGCGTGGTAACCGGAACTTCAAGAGATGATCTCAGAGGACCCGTGGTCTCTGCCGCTCAGACAAGACCTGCTACAGCAGGGGCCCTGTCTGTTCCAAGACTTACCGCGGCTGCGTTTGACGGCATGGCAGTTGAACGCCGGATCCTGAAGGAAAAGGGCATTCCGGAGGAAGTCATTCCTACGCTTATTAAAGCTAGGAAAGAGGTTACAGCAAATCATTATCACCGCATATGGCGGAAGTATGTTGCATGGTGTGAGGCCGAAAAGGCCCCAACAGAGGAATTTCAACTAGGTCGTTTTCTGCATTTCCTGCAAGCAGGAGTTAATATGGGCCTAAAACTAGGCTCCGTTAAAGTACAGATCTCGGCTCTGTCGATTTTCTTTCAAAAAGAACTAGCTTCAGTACCTGAAGTTCAGACATTTGTGAAAGGAGTGCTGCATATTCAGCCCCCATTTGTGCCTCCTGTGGCACCTTGGGATCTCAACGTGATGTTGAGTTTCTTAAAATCACATTGGTTTGAGCCACTAAAAACCGTGGATCTGAAATATCTCACGTGGAAAGTGGTCATGTTATTGGCTTTGGCTTCAGCCAGGCGTGTGTCAGAATTGGCGGCTTTATCATGTAAAAGCCCTTATCTGATTTTCCATATGGATAGGGCAGAATTGAGGACTCGTCCCCAATTTCTCCCAAAGGTGGTGTCAGCGTTTCACCTGAACCAGCCTATTGTGGTTCCTGCGGCTACTAGGGACTTGGAGGACTCCAAGTTGCTAGACGTTGTCAGGGCCCTGAAAATATATGTTTCCAGGACGGCTGGAGTCAGAAAATCTGACTTGCTGTTTATCCTGTATGCACCCAACAAGCTGGGTGCTCCTGCTTCTAAGCAGACTATTGCTCGCTGGATTTGTAGTACAATTCAGCTTGCTCATTCTGTGGCAGGCCTGCCACAGCCAAAATCTGTAAATGCCCATTCCACTAGGAAGGTGGGCTCATCTTGGGCGGCTGCCCGAGGGGTCTCGGCTTTACAACTTTGCCGAGCAGCTACTTGGTCAGGGGCAAACACGTTTGCAAAATTCTACAAATTTGATACCCTGGCTGAGGAGGACCTGGAGTTCTCTCATTCGGTGCTGCAGAGTCATCCGCACTCTCCCGCCCGTTTGGGAGCTTTGGTATAATCCAAATGGTCCTTTCGGAGTTCCCAGCATCCACTAGGACGTTAGAGAAAATAAGAATTTACTCACCGGTAATT
This sequence comes from Pseudophryne corroboree, assembly GCF_028390025.1. Lineage (NCBI taxonomy): Eukaryota > Metazoa > Chordata > Amphibia > Anura > Myobatrachidae > Pseudophryne > Pseudophryne corroboree. The sequence continues at coordinate 53,996,163 of NC_086455.1, forward strand.
CTATTTCTCGTAGTCCGTAGTGGATGCTGGGCGCCCATCCCAAGTGCGGTTTATCTGCAATACTTGTACATAGTTATTGTTAACTAAATCGGGTTATTGTTGAGCCATCTGTTGAGAGGCTCAGTTGTTTCATACTGTTAACTGGGATTCATATCACGAGTTGTACGGTGTGATTGGTGTGGCTGGTATGAGTCTTACCCGGGATTCAAAATCCTTCCTTATTGTGTACGCTCGTCCGGGCACAGTGTCCTAACTGAGGCTTGGAGGAGGGTCATAGTGGGAGGAGCCAGTGCACACCAGGTAGTCCTAAATCTTTCTAGAGTGCCCAGCCTCCTTCTGAGCCCGCTATTCCCTATGGTCCTTTCGGAGTTCCCAGCATCCACTACGGACTACGAGAAATAGAATTACCGGTGAGTAAATTCTTATTTTTTCTCTACATATTTGGAACATGCCATTTTGTATACATGTTCAGCCAGACTCAGAATATAGAGCTTAACAGTCCTATACAAAAGCAGGCATATAGCGGAATAGCCACCGCCTCTGCTTTATCATCCTATTCCATAGTTGCCATTGGTCCTTCATTTCCAGGGACATTCCAAGGGGGAGAAACTGTATATCAGACCTTCTAAAGAGGACAGTTGCCCTTAGCAACCAGCTGCCATGTTATAGAGGGTAACAGATACATCATAGCAGGGATCTAGTTGCTAATGGCTAGACATCTACTTGTCCTTTTTCAAATGTTTGATACCCCCTCCCACCTGATGATGTCCCTGTTTATCAGTACTGACCATAACGTTTCTCTCTTCCATCACATTAGATGTGAATCTTATTATGTAGTCTTAATTGTGAGTATGCAAGATGCCAAGATACACATTACTATAAAATGTAGCAGACATGACAAGCCGCACACCATCACCGTGTAACGTGCTTAAATGCGCCGGCTCGTCCGAAACTTTGCCAACCATGACATGTCTATTTTTAGTACCTTCTGGGCATGCAAAGATTTATTGCAGCAAGATGGCGCCCACTGTGATACAAGCAAATGTTCTCCAAATGTAATATGGAAGCTGGTTTTTGCACGGTTGGAATGGGACATCCAATATAGAACGTGGAATGAATATAGTAATATCCCTATCTATGGGCCTGATTCATATTTGTAAGCAAACCCAGTGGTTTGACATGCTGCCCAGTGTTTGGGGGGCGGCACCCAACGCCGTTTTTCAAAATAACATGATGAGTCCACACAGATTTCCTGGACCCCAGTGTCCGGATCCTATGCTCAAGCCTGAGTAAGCTTTGGCGTACGCAGGCTGGCCGGTGCCTGTAACCATCCCGAATGACGACTGATGGCCGCAATGGTGATCCAAGGCTGTTTCCTCAGACGCAGCACTCAGATCCTCTGTCTCCTACAGACTACTACTGCTGCATTAAAATGTTAGACACGGAATTGTATAATTCCATACAAACATGAATCGTGCCCTTTGTTCCCTAGTGCAACAGTGATATCTCATTTTTGTGGCATCCTGTCTTTTGAGCTGAGTGGATTGAAGTGTAAAGATTTGAGACATAATAGCACATACAGGAATATTTCTAAATTGAGAGCCAACTCACCTGGAGAAACCCCTAAAACTTCCAACTGGCACTACAAGGACCAGCATGACCCCCAAGTGCTGGTCCAGTTCATGCCTATCAGAACAACAATATAAAATGGTTGCTGTTCAATCAATTTAATAATACCTCTCAAGTGCATGAAAGGGAGGGGTTATTCTAAACAAGAAATAAAGAGGTTTTCCCCCAGCACACTACAAATTATCAGCAATAAGATGTGAATACTACATAATAGAACATTCAGATATCTCAGGTGCATATATATGCAAAGGTATGATTAAGCCGCAAGGCCACGTCAAGGCTTCTCTGATACTGGCAGTCCCTAACCCTGCATGACGATAGCACCCACTCTGTTTCATATAAGTGATGGCACAACGAAGCAGAGAATCCCGACAGGGGTTGGTTGAGCATGCTTACCCCACCCTTTCCCCCCAGCAGCCTAACCCTAACCCTCCTTGAGGGTGCCTAATCGCCCCCCTACCAGCATCCAAACCTTAACCCTCCCTTCCCTGCAGCCTAAACCTAACCGCTCCTTTTCTCTTGTTTTATATAACGGATAAAGGTATGCTCTGAAATCTTTTGTATGTCACATGATTTAACATGGCTGTTTACACTGTGGGGTGGAGGAAAGCCAGAATACTCTTCCCCAAGCTGCTGCTGCAACCAGTACCACTCCACCTGTATTGTAGGTAAGCAGCATGTTTTTAGCCTTTCCACGTTGTATCAGCATTTGGCTGCCTTGCTGAGTGCTTTACAGGAGACTACATGAATAAGCAGGAGGACTGAGTGGTTGTGCTTGTAACAGCGGTCACTTTTCACACTTGGGGCAAACTGGGTGGCATTAACACACTACGTTCTATTACTTTTTTATGTTGAATTGACTGTGTACTTAACATGTGGTTTACTTTTGATCTGTGTACTCTGCTTCAGTATTTTGTCAGTATGGTTAGCTTTACTGCTAATGCCAATTTATTTACTGATTATTTTTTTACCTGATAACTTGTATTTATTTTTTATTTTTATTTATTTGATGCATTACCTGAAGCTGGTCTTGCGTGAATGGACAAGGTTGTAAGGGGAAGCAAAAAAAAAAAGAAGAATTTTCCAATAGTGGTGCATGGTCTTTCCACAAATGAACAACACAGGGGCAATTCAATTAAGCGCAATGTTGATTAGCGCTGGGAATGAGTTCCCAGAGCTATTCAATTGTCTGCAATGTGTCAGGGGCTTAGTTGCAGTAAACAGCATGATGTTAGTGCACGCAGTAAGCCTGCAACTAACATAGTCGCAGGTTTAAAGTGCGGAATAGCTCCCTGCACTCATTCCCCGGGCTGTTCACGTGCCTAATTGAATTACCCCCAAAGCATGTTAACTTTTTAAGACTACAAATTACACACTCACCTCAAAACGCAATTCATAGCTACAGAATGTTCTTCTATGTTAGTATTTATATTGATTGTTTGCGTTGATTGTTGATCCGTGCCCTTCTAATACCCCTTTCACATTGCAAAAATAACCCGGTATCGACCCAGCATATTGCCGGGTCGACACGGTTCAGTTTGCGATGTGAAAGGGGCCTTTGAGAATTCTCGGGTCGCCTGACCCTTTAATTTAAAGCTGGTAATAAGAAGGGTTATTCCCGGGTTGAATACCCGGTCATGTGCAGTGTGAATAGGTTGCCGGGTCGATGCGACCTGGTACCCAATCATAGCATAGGGAGAGGCGGCATGGAGAGGAGCTCATCTGCCAGTGCTGCCTCCACCCCTGTTCCCGCTACAAGCTCCGCCCCCCGCCGCTATGGCATATTGCCGGGTCGGAAAGCCAGCAGTGGCAGCACAGAGTCTCCAATGCTGGTACCCACCCGGGAAGGACCCATTTCCAATTCCCAAGTGGGATGCGGCAGTGGAGATGTGAAAGGGGTAATAGGCAAAAGTGTTGATTTGTAAATTAATACAATCGGAAAACAAACCCACAGAGAAAATAATATAGAAATAGACAGCCATTCTATTGTAGGCTGGTGTGAGCATCCGTGGTGTCATTTTATGGACATTGATTTTTGAGTGGGGACCAGTATTAACACACAGAACATGACCTTGGATGTGTGACTGTCAGATCATCTGTAAAGAACTACAGTTTTCTGTATGGTTTGGACAATCCGTTCAGGATGTTACATCTAACATATACTAAGTTTGACATCTGCTAGAACAAGATTTGCTGCCTTGAAATCAGGAAAAAGAAATTTATCCTCTTTTTACAGCAAAAAGAAAAAAAATCATTGATTCTTTAACACTGCAAAGTAGAGCCCTTCATCTTCAAATGTTTTTGAGCAACTCTACAAAGAAATATTCAGTTTCTGGGATTATTTGGAAAGCTTTTAATTTCTCTTCCATAATTGTCATTAACAATGCTTCCTGCTGATTTGTCACTAGATGGTGCACTTCCAATATGCTGTGTTGCTGGCATTTTATCTCTCCAGATGTGTCTGTATGACCGCACTTACTCATTAATAACAAATTTCTACTGTCTTATTGTTATGATTATTATTATATTAAATTAAACTCCACACTGTTGAAGATTTGAGTTTAATTCTGACCAGAGTACAATTTGTGTGGCGTTTGTATGTTCGAAACATAGGGGTCAATTCAATTTGCCGACAGTTGAATAGTGCCAGGAATTAGCTCCCGGTGCTATTCAATACAGCGCCATATGACACTTAATTGTCGGGAAATCCTCTTGCATCCCGGGGGGGAAGAGCAGAAATCCGACAAAAGTGCTGACGTGTGGCCGGCGCAAGGCTGATTCTGTCGGGAATCGGCATCGCGCCGGGCAGTTAAGTCGGAGAATGTCTGTTCTCCCGACAAATCAACCTGTTAAGTCCGGGAGAATGGGCATTCGCCGACTTAACATGAGCAGAATTGAATAGCGACGGGAGCTAGTCCCCGGCGCTATCCAGCTGTCGGCAAATTGATTTGACCCCATAATGTTGATTTCTCCCTGGTGCTGTTGATTTCTCCGTGGTGCTGTTGATTTCTCCCTGGTGCTGTCGACATGTCCTGAATGTTGACATGGTCATAATGTTGACATTGTGGATTATGAAAATGATCATGTCGATATAGCGCTTTTCTAGAGTTAAAATACCTAAGACTGTACTGTCGAAATTCACATTGTCTACATGGATCCACGCCACCAACCGAGTGGGACTAGAACCTTATGGTGAGCACAGCGAGCCACTGGGCCCGATGTGTGGCGAGCGCAGCAAGCCCACGAGGGGACTCGCTGCCAGCATTCCGGAATGCCGCTATTGGTTTAGTGACTGGCGGCATCCTGTCTGCCAGGATATCATATGTATCCCCTTCCGCTGTGCTGCTCGTAATACAAATCTAAGATTTAGCTGCTGAACTTGCTCGTTAATGTTTTTCCACATTGATTATAGGCAGCAGTACAGGGGTTCTGTAGCATTGTTCTACTAGTTGGGGACAGCCACAGGAATGAATTCTAATTGGTTGTCATTGGTTACAGCTCAGATATTCCCCATTGTATTATGTATATGAGCATTATTGTGCTATCACCTGCCACACACAGTGTATTTGTGTATGTTACTATCCGCCAGCTATCACAACGCATGGCCTGCTCGCTCCAATCTTTCCGTTATACTAATATAGATTGCTGGATTGGGAGAGGTGCTTACAGACCATAGATCCGTGTGGCATATTTCCTCACAGTAACAGATAATTGTGTTATACGGTTTGCCAAGAGCCTGTTTACACTACTTAGCTAAGGGTACAGGGTTGCTGTGCGACGGGCATCTTGGTGTAGAAAATACGGAGGCATTAGTTGGCATTTCAATCTGCAGTGGTTCTGCTGAGGCTTGGGGAATTTAGGACTGTCAGATCATGTGTACTGAGAGCAACGTCTTTCATCCCGATCCAAGATGTCCCATTTCGGCAGTGCTGTTCACTGAACCATATGGCCACCTCTGTTCTCCCTGGGTATCACATGTGTTCATGGCTTCAGAGTGCAACAAATGTGGTAATAATCTAAGTTGTGAACAAGGCCTTTTTTGGTTGCAGTATTTCTTTTCCTGCACTTCGTGGCTACAAGTCTGTTGCTATATGTATATATGTATACACAGAGGACAAAAGGCAGCGGCAGTCCAAGACTTGTTTGCAAAAATAAAATGTATTAAAGCTCTCTATATGCCGACGTTTCAGAGACACATCAGCTCTTTTTTAAAGGCAGAGCAATCCAGCAACACAGATAGTAACAGAACATACATATGTTCATCTTTTCTGCTTCTGCGTCTTCACTTACGGTCTTTCTCCATATATATCGTGGTGTGGCTCAGTGTTGCCCCGTTATTACCCACAGCCCTGGTGTAACTGTTCCGTGGTGATGGGACTGGCAGGACTGGTGTGCAGGCATGTAATCATGGAGTTACTTATTTATTTCTGAACAGTTTCTTATATAGCGCAGCATATTCCATTGCGCTTTATGATTGGAAATAACAGTGCTAAAACAAAACTGGGTAATAACAGACAGACATAGGGGGGTATCATATTACGTGCCATTTTTTTCGACTAGTCGAAAAAAACGGCACTCTTTCGACACCGGGTAATCAATTGCGGGTACTTTTGCCCGTTTTTTAATCCATTTTCGCTGATACACCTGGTTTTCGCCAGTGCCGGATATTTCGACTAATTAATATTGAATATCCCCCGAAAGGCCCTGCTTGCAAGCTTACACTCTTTACAAATATACTGTACAGTCTACTACCAAATCTGTCTTGGCTGTTGCCTTGTGGGACATTTTATGGTGGTTGAAAGAATTCAAACTAATCTTAAGACAGTCTGTTATTTCTTGTATAGACTTGTTTATTTATGTATGGGTGGAAGAATCCACTGTTAGGGCTGTAACACACACTCCGGTTTTTCCCGGATGGCAAAAAGCCGGACAAACTTTGTCCGGCTTTTTGCCATCCGGGAGAAACCGGCAGAGTCTGTCACACAGGACGGCTTTGAGCCGTGTATGATGCTGTGCGCATGCGCAGCATTAGACACGGCTTGGGAAAAAAACGTTGTGTGTGAAAGCTCCCCTTCACACACACGGTTTACTGGCTGCAAAGACGGGCAGGCGCCCGCCCGGCAGCCGGACCTTCCAGTGGTGAGACCCGGCTGCAACCCGGCAGCAGGGCCGGGACCGTGCTGTGTGTAAGGACACATTGCGCTGCATGTGTCTTTACATCACGGCAGCGGTTTAAAGCCGGCCGGGTGTTTGCTGGGCGGCGCCAGCCGGCTTGTGTGTTTCGGCCCTTATACTGTGTGTTTATCGGTCTATCCCTGTGTATGTATGTACTGTATGATACATATTTGTGTGTGTGTGTATATGTGTGTGTGTATATATATATATATATATATATATACACACACACTGTACGTACACACACACACACACACACACACACACACACACACACACATTGTGACACAAGCTACTGAATTGTGTGGTTGGATATGGTTTGCAAAAGTTACCATAAATATGCAGTCACTATAAACCTGTAGTCCCGTTAGAATTAATTTGCAGGAACCAGTGAGAGATGATAATGGCATCAGCTGTACTAAACAATATGTCAACATAGCAAAGATGGGGGGGGGGGGCGTGGAAACAGGTTTGTAAAAAAAATGTTTTTAAAACCCCGCTTTTTTGTGTTTAAACCGCTTTTTTTGTGTAAACCAATCTTTTTTGTTTTCTTTTTTTTATTTTATTAATGTTTTAGTGATCATTTTTTTTTTTTTAAATATGTATTAGAAACCTCGACAAACCAGGTTTTACTTCTACATAAGGACTGCATAGTGTGTTCAGGAGCAACAATTAATTGAATACAATCCCTGAACACAATATATCATGTCATCGTTCAAATGACTGCGGTGTGTGTATGCTAGTAATCGTGTTTTCTCTAACGTCCTAGTGGATGCTGGGGACTCCGTAAGGACCATGGGGAATAGACGGGCTCCGCAGGAGACATGGGCACTTTAAGAAAGATTTTAGATTCTGGTGTGCTCTGGCTCCTCCCTCTATGTCCCTCCTCCAGACCTCAGTTTGAATCTGTGCCCGGACGAGCTGGGTGCTTTTCAGTGAGCTCTCCTGAGTTTGCTGAGAGAAAGTATTTTGTTAGGTTTTTTATTTTCAGGGAGCTCTGCTGGCAACAGACTCCCTGCATCGTGGGACTGAGGGGAGAGAAGCAGCCCTACTCTCTGAAGATAGGTCCTGCTTCTTAGGCTACTGGACACCATTAGCTCCAGAGGGATCGTACACAGGATCTCACCCTCGTCGTCCGATCCTAGAGCCGCGCCGCCGTCCCCCTCGCAGAGCCGGAAGACAGAAGCCAAGTGAGCATAAGAAGCAAGAAGACTTCGAAATCGGCGGCAGAAGACTCCAGTCTTCACTGAGGTAACGCACAGCACTGCAGCTGTGCGCCATTGCTCCCACACACTTCACATACTCCGGTCACTGTAAGGGTGCAGGGGGGGGCGCCCTGGGCAGCAATTGGGACCTCTTTGGCAAAAGTTTAGCATACATACAGTTGGGCACTGTATATATGTATGAGCCCCCGCCAAGTAAATGTATACTTAAGCGGGACAGAAGCCTGCCGTCGAGGGGGCGGCGCTTCTTCCTCAGCACTCACCAGCGCCATGTTTTTTCTCCACAGCACCGCTGAGAGGAAGCTCCCCAGCTCTCCCCTGCAGTTACACGGTAGAAGAGGGTAAAAAGAGGGGGGGGGGGGCACATAATTAGGCGCAAAAATCGATATAAACAGCAGCTACTGGGTTAACATTAAGTTACTGTGTTATTCCTGGGTTAATAGCGCTGTGGTGTGTGCTGGCATACTCTCTCTCTGTCTCTCCAAAGGGCCTTGTGGGGGAATTGTATTCAGATGAGCATTCCCTGAGTGTGTGGTGTGTCGGTACGTGTGTGTCGACATGTCCGAGGTAAAAGGCTCCCCTAAGGAGGAGATGGAGCAAATGTGTGTGTGAGGGGTGTCTCCGTCGACAACGCCGACACCTGTTTGGATATGTGTAATTAAGTGCTAAGGTGAATTTATTGCACAAAAGATTAGAGAACACACAGGGAATCTACCCATGTCTGTCCCTATGTCGCAGAGACCTTCAGAGTCTCTCAATGCTCACTATCCAAAATAATAAACACTGATATCGACACAGGGTCTGACTCCAGTGTCGACTACGATAATGCAAAGTTACAGCCAAAATGGCAGGAAAGTATTCAATATATGATTATTGTAATAAAAGATGATTTGCATATCACTGATGACTCATCTGTCCCTGACACAAGGGTACACATGTTTAAGGGGAAGAAAGCTGAGGTAAATTTCCCTCCTCTCATGATGAAATAGAGCGGGAATCTCCAGACAAGAGACTGCAGTTTCCCACAAAGAATTCTCAGGGAGTATCCTTTCCCTACTAGGGCCAGGATACGATGGGAATCTTCCCCTAGGGCAGAGGTTCCCAAACTGTGTGCCGTGGCTCCCTGGGGTGCCTCGGGACACTTGCAGGGGTGCCCTGGGTTGGTGGTCCAGGACCAATTCAAATTATTCATGGTCAATATAATAGGCAAAACCAGTGCTGGTGGCTGCCAGTCATAAAATATGTGGCCAAACAGAAGCAAATCTTGTCCCTCACCACACAACTGACCCTAAGGATGACATATAGACGCGATCTACTTAATGTAATATTTCTTTCTAAATTTCTCAATAAGAAATTTTTGCCTAGGAGTGCCGTGAATAAAATTCTGATATTCTAGGGCGCCGTGATTCAAAAAAGTTTGGAAACTACTGCCCTAGGGTGTCACGTTTGCCCAAAAGGTAGCCCTGACTTAACAGCTATCCTCAGGGATCCTGCAGATAGCGTGCACATTCTGGTACACTACTCAGACCGGCGATTGTGTCGGCATGGGTTTATAGCGCTGTAGCAGCGTGGACAGGTACCTTATCAGCAAAGATTGAGACCCTAGTATGTATATATATATATATATATATATATCTAATCTGTGCAGCCCGGCACTCCACTGATCAAGGGAGAAGATTGCCCCGGTGCCTTCCGTGTGGGATCAAATGATAGAGGAAAATAGCCAGCGGCACTCAGGGTCTTGTTGCGGAGTAGATTGTATTTAAAACATCAATACAAGACCATCAACGTTTCGGGGATTTAAACCCCTTTGTTCTCACATCTTGACAAAGGGGTTTAAATCCCCGAAACGTTGATGGTCTTGTATTGATGTTTTAAATACAATCTACTCCGCAACAAGACCCTGAGTGCCGCTGGTTATTTTCCTCTATATATATATATATATATATATATGTATATATAGAGATATATATATATATATATATATATTAAAGATGCTGTCTTAAGAGATATATATATATAAAACATGCCCAAAGAGACATTAGTCTACTGGGTTCTAGAGTCAACGCTATGTCGATTTCTGCTTGACGTGTCCTGTAGAATATGCAATGGACAGGTGATGCCGACTTAAGAGGCATATGGAAGGCTGAGGATTGTGTGGAGAAGGGATCTCGGACCTGGTCTCCACAGCTATAGCTGGTAATTCTGATCTTTTGCCTTATATTCCTGCACAGCCTAGGAAAGCACGACATTATCAAATGCAGCTTTTCGAACACAAAGAAACAAGAAAGTCCGAGGTGCGTCCTTTCTTGCCAGAGGCAGGGGCAGAGGAAAGAAGCTGCACAACACAGCTAGTTCCCAGGAACAGAAGTCCTCCCCGGCCTCTACAAAATCCACCGCATGTCGCTGGGGCTCCACAGGCGGAGCTAGGCCCGGTGGGGGCACGTCTTCGTGAGTTCAGCCAGAAGTGGGTTCACTCCCTGTTGGATCCCTGGGCAATAGATATTGTGTCTCAGGGATACAAGCTGGACTTTGAGGAGATGCCCCCTCACAGACGGCCCTGCCGGCTTCCCCCCATGAGAGGGAAATAGTGTTAACTGCAATTCACAAATTGTATCTTCAACAGGTGGTGGTCAAGGTTCCCCTCCTTCAACAAGGAGGGGGTTATTATTCGACCATGTTGTAGTCCCGAAACCGGACGGTTCGGTCAGACCCATATTGAATTTAAAATCCCTGAACATATACCAGAAAAGGTTCAAGTTCAAGATGGAATTGCTAAGAGCGGTCATCGCAAGCCTGAAAGGGGGAGATTTTATGGTGTCTCTGGACATAAAGGATGCATACCTTCATGTCCCCATTTATCCACCTCATCAGGCGTACCTCAGATTTGCGGTACAGGATTGTCATTACCAATTTCAGACGTTGCCGTTTGGTCTCTCCACGGCCCCGAGAGTCTTCACCAAGGTGATGGCGGAAATGATGGTGCTCCTGCGGAAGCAAGGTGTCACAATTATCCCATACTTGGACGATCTCCTCATAAAAGCGAGATCAAGAGAGCAGTTGCTGAACAGCGTATCACTTTCTCTGGAAGTGTAACGGCAACACGGCTGGATTCTATATATTCCAAAGTCGCAGTTGGTTCCTACGGCTCATCTGCCTTTCCTAGGCATGATTCTGGACACAGACCAGAAAAGGGTTTATCTCCCGATAGAGAGAGCTCAGGAGCTCATGACACTGGTCAGGAATCTATTAAAACCAAAACAGGTGTCAGTGCATCACTGCACTCGAGTCCTGAGAAGGATGGTGGCATCATACGAGGCCATTCCCTTCGGCAGGTTCCATGCGAGGACCTTCCAATGGGACTTACTGGACAAGTGGTCCGGATCACATCTTCAGATGCATCGGTTAATCACCCTGTCCCCCAGGGCCAGGGTGTCACTCCTGTCGTGGCTGCAGAGTTCTCATCTTCTAGAGGGACGCAGATTCGGAATTCCGGACTGGGTCCTGGTGACCTTGGACGCTAGCCTCCGAGGGTGGGGAGCAGTCACACAGGGAAGAAATTTCCAAGGTCTGTGGTCAAGTCAAGAGACATGCCTTCACATCAACATCCTGGAACTAAGGGCCGTATACAACGTCCTACGTCAAGCGGAGCACTTGCTTGCACTTGCTCAGGTGAACCGCCAAGGCGGCACAAGGAGCAGAGTGGCGATGGCAGAAGCCACCAGAATTCTTCGCTGGGCGGAGAATCACGTAAGCGCTCTGTCAGCAGTGTTCATCCCGGGAGTGGACAACTGGGAAGCAGACTTCCTCAGCAAACACGACCTCCACTCGGGAGAGTGGGGACTTCATCAGGAAGTCTTCACACAGATCACATATCGGTGGGAACTGCCACAGGTGGACATGATGGCATTCCGCCTCAACAAAAAACTACAGAGGTATTGCGCCAGGTCAAGAGACCCTCAGGCAATAGCGGTAGACGCCCTGGTGACACCGTGGGTGTTCCAGTTGGTCTATGTATTTCCTCCTCTTCCTCTCATCCCCAAGGTGCTGAGATGATAAGAAAAGGAGGAGTGAGAACAATCCTCATTGTTCCAGATTGGCCACGAATGACCTGGTATCCAGATCTGCAAGAAATGCTCATAGAGGACCCGTGGCCTCTTCCTCTAAGACAGGACCTGTTGCAACATGGGCCCTGTCTGTTCCAAGTCTTACCGCGGCTGCGTTTGACGGCATGGCGGTTGAACGCCGGATCCTAGCAGAAAAGGGCATTCCGGACGAGGTCATTCCTACGCTGATAAAGGCTAGGAAGGACGTGACAGCTAAACATTATCACCGTATATGGCGAAAATATGTTTCTTGGTGTGATGCCAGGAATGCTCCTACAGAGAAATTCCAGCTAGGCAGTTTCCTTCACTTCCTACAGTCAGGAGTGATTTTGGGCCTAAAATTGGGCTCCATTAAGGTCCAGATTTCAGCCCTATCCATTTTCTTTCAAAAAAGTTGGCTTCTCTACCAGAAGTTCAGACGTTTGTAAAGGGAGTGATGCATATACAGCCTCCTTTTGTGGCACCTTGGGATCTTAACGTGGTGTTAAGTTTCCTGAAATCCCACTGGTTTGAACCACTTAAAACGGTGGAGTTAAAATATCTCACGTGGAAGGTGGTCATGCTATTAGCCTTGGCTTCGGCTAGGCGTGTGTCAGATTTAGCGGCTTTGTCACATAAAAGCCCCTATCTGGTTTTCCATATGGATAGAGCAGAATTGCGGACCCGTCCACAATTTCTGCCAAAAGTGGTGTCATCTTTTCATATGAACCAACCTATTGTGGTGCCTGTGGCTACTCGTGACTAGGAGGATTCTGAGTTACTGGATGTGGTCAGGGCTTTGAAGGTTTCTGTAGCCAGAACGGCTAGAGTCAGGAAAACGGAGTCACTGTTTATCCTGTATGCATCCAACAAGCTGGGTGCTCCTGCTTCAAAGCAAACTATTGCTCGCTGGATCTGTAACACGATTCAGCAGGCTCATTCTGCGGCAGGATTGCCGCTGCCAAAATCAGTTAAAGCCCATTCCACTAGGAAGGTGGGCTCTTCTTGGGCGGCTGCCCGAGGGGTCTCGGCATTACAACTATGCCGAGCTGCTACTTGGTCAGGTTCAAACACTTTTGCGAAGTTCTACAAGTTTGATACCCTGGCTGATGAGGACCTATTGTTAGTTCAATCGGTGCTGCAGAGTCATCCGCACTCTCCCGCCCGTTTGGGAGCTTTGGTATAATCCCCATGGTCCTTACAGAGTCCCCAGCATCCACTAGGACGTTAGAGAAAATAAGATTTTACTTACCGGTAAATCTATTTCTCGTAGTCCGTAGTGGATGCTGGGCGCCCGTCCCAAGTGCGGACTTCTTCTGCAATACTTGTATATAGGCCCTCATTCCGAGTTGTTCGCTCGGTATTTTTCATCGCATCGCAGTGAAAATCCGCTTAGTACGCATGCGCAATGTTCGCACTGCGACTGCGCCAAGTAACTTTACTATGAAGAAAGTATTTTTACTCACGGCTTTTTCTTCGCTCCGGCGATCGTAATGTGATTGACAGGAAATGGGTGTTACTGGGCGGATACACGGCGTTTCAGGGGCGTGTGGCTGAAAACGCTACCGTTTCCGGAAAAAACGCAGGAGTGGCCGGGGAAACGGTGGGAGTGCCTGGGCGAACGCTGGGTGTGTTTGTGACGTCAACCAGGAACGACAAGCACTGAAATGATCGCACAGGCAGAGTAAGTCTGGAGCTACTCTGAAACTGCTAACTCGTTTGTAATCGCAATATTGCGCGTACGTCGGTCGCAATTTTAAGAAGCTAAGATTCACTCCCAGTAGGCGGCGGCTTAGCGTGTGTAACTCTGCTACATTCGCCTTGCGAGCGAACAACTCGGAATGAGGGCCATAGTTATTGCTGCAATAAGGGCTATGTTATTGTTGCATCAGGGTTGAACTGATGCTCTGTTGTTGTTCATACTGTTGACTGGGTAAGTTTATCACAAGTTATACGGTGTGATTGGTGTGGCTGGTATGAGTCTTGCCCTGGATTTCCAAATTTTTTTCCTTGTACTGTCAGCTCTTCCGGTCACAGTTTCTCTAACTGAGGTCTGGAGGAGGGACATAGAGGGAGGAGCCAGAGCACACCAGAATCTAAATTCTTTCTTAAAGTGCCCATGTCTCCTGCGGAGCCCGTCTATTCCCCATGGTCCTTACGGAGTCCCCAGCATCCACTACGGACTACGAGAAATAGATTTACCGGTAAGTAAAATCTTATTTTCTCTGACTATATGATTAAAACCAATTTCATACAGTTTTATTCCCATTACATCTGAATATATGTGGATAGGCTAAACATATTAATGCATACAAAGTACACTCATAGATAGATGAAATTGAAAATTAGAACAAGTTAATGTTAAGCATTAGTCTTACTTATTCTAATTAAATAAATCCGAATAGAAATACAAAATGGAAAATGGAAAAGCACTTTTCAGATAAACACACAGAAAAAGGAGGAGTTAAGCATTAGCATCAGGAATGTTACTGGCATTAAACATTTTGAATAAAATCACAATTTTTTTGTAAACATTTTTTCTTAGTATAATAGGCTTTTTTTTTTAATAAGTCGCGGTGCCGTGCCAGTACTAACAGCATAATAAAAAAAACAGAGTGGTTTTTATAAAGGAAAAAAAACAAACATTTGGTTTAAAACATGGTTTAACCCAACCAACCCTGCAACATACATAATAAAAATTGTAAGCTTGCGAGCAGGGCCTTCCTACCTCTGTGTCTGTCTGTCTTTACCCAGTTTTGTTCTATTACTGTTCTAATTGTAAAGCGCAACGGAATATGCTGCGCTATATAAGAAACTGCTAATAAAGAAATAATATCGACATCAGAGGGGTGGTCTTCAGTTTGCCGGTTGTCTGGATCCCGGCCCACAGTATACCGGCGCCGGAATCCCGACAGAGGGCATACCAACACTTTTTCTCCCTCTTTGGGGTCCACAACCCCCCTGGAGAGAGACGTGGCGTACGTAGCACAGCGAGCCCGCAAGGGGCTCATTTGCACTCACCCAGCTGTCGGTATGCCAGCGGTCGGGATTCTGGCGCCGGTATGCTGGTCGCTGGGAGCCCGGCCGCCGGCATACACTACTACACCCCATCAGAGGGTGACAGGCAGGTTTGCAAACTTGCTTTGCTGTAATTCTCTATGTGTATTGGTGCATTCATTCACAGGGGCGAGGACAGTGACTGGCCAGAATCTCGTTGCTGTACTCTCTGGTTTGTAACTACGACAGATCCTTGTTGCATTGGCGCTGTGTGATAAAAAGTTATCCTAGCCCCTGGTTACAGGGTCACTTTAAATGCGTCACATTGTACTATGTAACGGAGCCGCTGTCTAGCAGATTTACACAGGTAAGAGGCGAGGAAATAGGTTATGTTTACTGGCTCCAGTGGATTTTGTTACCCGCCTGTGTCTGACATGAGTGGATGGTATCAACTCCCCCAAGTCCACATAATCTGTCTTTCAGAAACGCCTTATAAAAATAAACTGTTTAGCAGCCGTTTCCTCTGAGAAGATCTGTAGTTGCCCGTCGGGCCACTACAGCCCGAGACTTAAAGGATTCAGAGGATGCATTTACAGAATTAAATGGTTTTCCAAAAAGTAGATGTGAGTTTACGTAAGAGACGGTCTGCAGCGCTTCCTTTCATTTTATTAAGACAAATCTAATTTTCTAATGTCTCTGTGATGTGAGGTTGGCTAGCATTTCTTACAGGGCTTATATAATGTAAAGACTGCTGGGAGATGTAGATTATATACAGGTGTGAGCCGCACAGCGGTACTTGCCTCTCTTTGTATTACAGGGGTGCGTGACAGTGTCAGTAAGATTGTGCTCAAGTACAGCACATTGGGGCTCATTTATCAACGAGTGATAGAACTCGTTGTGAATGATAAAACTCGTTGTGTATGATAAATAGTGCTCCAGCCAACCAGCTCCCAACTGTCATTTGTTTCAAAAACATGATAGGAGCTGAACACATGAAAGGAGCTCGAGCACCACTTAATAATGCGCAATGAGTTTTATCATTAACAATGAGTTTTATCACTCTCTGATAAATGAGCGACATTGTTGTCTCACACTTCCAGGCTGGGTTGTAAATTACATCATTGCTCCCCAAAATGTATCCAGGGTCCAACGTTCAAGGTCTTCGCTGTTGCATGCCTGCTGACCAGCAATAGCGAAGAGAGTGCGTCAATCATAGGTCTTTTCACACTAGTGATGTGTCGTCCACAGACAACCAACTGCCAGCAGAAGCATTTACTTCTCTTTTCAACAGTATCAAGACCTTTCATATTATACCAAGTGTAAAAGCCCTTTAGTTTGCAGATAACCTAATAGACCACTTACAAATATACAGTGTGTGTGTTTATTGCACAGAAGTTTAATATCCCGTATACCAATGATGGGCAGCTTGTGGCCCTAGGGATTTTTGTGACCATCCTAAACCTTACCTGTGGCCCCCAGCTCCTTCTTATATGGAAACCGAACTTGACAGCAGCTAAGAACCACATGGCCCATCTAGTCTGCCCCATAGAGCTAGATAGATAATAGACGTTAGTCAGATGATGTGACAGCGACACCATACAAGGGACACGTGCTGAGTTTTTCAGGTTCGATCAAATAATTTATTCTGTAGGATGACACGGAGACCAACAGTCGACAATCGCAGAACTTCCTACGCCACTACCAGTAGCTAACAGAATTCACCTCTCTAGCCACCGGCCAACTGGTTCAGTTTCAGACAAATACCCCAGACAAGTTTAAATACATTGGGCTCCTCCCCCTTCACCAGATTAACAGGCAGGTGACACCTCCATCTCGTAATAATATTGCTGTCTGCAATACTCTGTTTCATGTTTGCAACTGTTTGCTATATTTCTTTTCTTCTCACTCAACACAATATACATAATAAATATGATGCCTAAGCAATGAATTCTAAATGCAAATTGACCTTCTGTGAATTCAGCCTTAAACATACTGTATATATCTTGCTGCATCGACTGGGAATACATTGCGAAGTATGTTTTTTGGCGTATTAGTCATTATTTCGTTGTGCACACTGGACTGTCTGCAACTTGTAGGCCCTACCTGTATGTATTGGCTGTACTGTTTTCCATACTGTACCTTTTATAGCATCCTCCAAATAATACAGACACCAGATACTCTAATGAAATACCACTTATGGTGTATACACACGGTGAGATATTTCCTTACGATTTTGACTATATAGTCAAAATCGTAAGAAAAGTTAGTGCAGATCGCAAGGTGAAAGTTCAATGCCGATGCGCGGTCCCACGTGGTCGGCATCGCAAGCCTAGATAGACTGCAGGCTAGTCAATTTTGACTATCTCTATAGAAGAGATAGTCAAATTTGACAGCCAAATTGCACATAGCCAGTATCGCAAGCACATTGATTATGTGCTTGCGATGCCGACCTAGCCCCTGTCGCATAGTGAGAATCGGGCATAGCCCGAATCTCACCGTGTGTATGGGCCTTTAAGATGTGTACACACGGTGAGAGAAATCTGTAAGATTTTGACTATATAGTCAAAATCTTATGAAAAGTTTGTGCATATCTCATGGTGTTAGGCAGCTTGCGATACAGATTCGATCCCGATGCGCGCTCCTGTGGGGTCGGTATCGTAAGGCTAAATAGACTGTGCAGGCAAGTCGATCTTGACTGTCTAGTGTACTATCTAGTACAAAGTATAGTCAAAATCGTACATAGACAAAATCTCAAGCACAGATAGTCAAAATCTGTACAATCTGTGCTATCTGGGCTCTGGGGGAGTTCAAGGGAAATCGCAAAGTCAAAATCGAACATAGCAGGGATCTCACCGTGTATACTCCAATCTGATTGTTATCTGCTATAATACTACAGCATACTTACCGGTCACATGAGCTACTTTAAGGAATTATGGGGCAGATTTATTAAGCCTGGTGAAGTGATAAAGTGTAAGGTGATAAAGTACCAGCCAATCAGCTCCTAACGTCCATGTTACAGTCTGGGTTTGAAAAATGACAGGAGCTGACTGGCTGGTGCCTTATCACCTTCCACTTTATCACTTCATCTGGCTTAATAAATCTACCCCTGTGTTTGGGATCCTGATTATTAACAGTTTCTTTTATAGTGCAGCATATTCAGTTGCGCTGTACAATTTGGAACACACAGTGATAAAACAAAACTGGATAATAACAGTCAGTCATAGAGGTAGGAAGGCCCTGCTTGAAAGCTTACACTCTATATGGAAAAAGGCATTGATCCACAAGGCTAGGTACCTATTGCATAATGATCCAGCCAGATTGCAAAGGTTCTTGGTGGGCTGTGTGATAAAGTGCACAGCAATGCAAGGATCAGTCACTTCACATAGACAAAAACAGAGAATTTTACGGCAGATAAGAATCGCATAGCCCCTTCCAGTCTGCCCTTTAGGCTTAGGGTATTAGGGATAGGGTAGTAGGGTTGGTTCCCCCCTTTACACTGACATTAATAGATGTCCCCAATAGATCTCCACCCCACCCCCACCGGTGAAGTGTTAGGGTTGTTTAGAGGTTTTTCTTTCTTTGTCAGTTTATGTTATCATAGCAAGTAACAATTGTGTTACTTGCCTGCCGATACATTATTACAACTAGAGGTCTTTCCTTAATTAAATGTATTGGTAACATATTATTGAGATTGAGGAAAATGTTCAACCTTTTAGAAGGTTATGGGGCCGCTATTTGACCCATGAAGTTCATCAGGTTGTCCATCACTGATGTAGACAGATTCTTTTTTTGTGTTCTTGAATACATCACATTAGTGCTGTGTAGGTACAGTTATAGCCACAAATGTCCACCTTCCTGACATTTTAGCAGCATTTTCTTTTAAGCCTTGCTATATACATTGTACATGGATGGTAAGTGTAATAAAAAGTTCAGGAGAACAGAACCCTACGGCTAACAGTAACATTATAGTCTTTATTGCTTGTGCGCTGTTAAGGGCCCCATACACTAGAACGATAATGCCCGATTTCATCCAATTATCGGGCATTCGGGCCGATATATCGGGTGAAATCGGGCATTTTGGAGGTGTTTCCGATCCGATGTGGGTTCCCGTGAGAGTCGGATCGGTTCCCCTAGATCAGGGGTGGCCAACCTGTGGCTCTTGAGCCGCATGTGGCTCTTTCTTCCTTTAAATGTGGCTCCCGACACTTGAAGTCACATTACCACAACAGATCTGGTAACCACTGCACTCCAGAAAGACACGCGGAAGCATTATGAGGGCTGTGGACTGTGGAAGCCAGAAACTAGAGATAAAACACCCACCGTCAAACAGAGGATCCTTAAGCCCCTTTCACATTGCCAATGCAGGATCCCACCCGGGAATTAGAAATGTTTTTTCCCGGGTGGGATCCGACATTAGACCCAAACAGGTGGCTTCCCGACCCGGCAATTTGCTGGTTCGGTTGCCATAGCTGCAGGTGGGGCGGCAGCGGGGGTGGAGGCGGCGTTGGGAGATGAGCTCATCTCCGTGCCGCTTCTCCCTATGTAGTAAACGGGTCCCATCGACCCAGGAACCTTTTTACGCTGCCACTGACCCGGTATTCAACCAAGGAATAACACTGCTTCTAACCCGGGTTGAATTATCGGGTCAGGCGACCCAGGAATTCGACCATGGCCCATTCACACTGAACACCAACCCGTGTTGACCCGGGTCGATACCGGGATACTTGTGCGGTGTGAAAGGGGTAATAAGGAGCTGCTACAATGGCATGAGTTGGGGGGGGCTCTGAAGTGACACATGAGGGTGCTAGCAGGAGTGACATGTGGGAAAGCTGGCTGGAGTGACACATGGGAGAGCTGAAGTGTACTATGTGAATCGTCTTTCATTATATTTTATATGGTTCTGGCTTTTTCAATTATTTTACGCTGAAGTGAATTCTTCAATGTATTTTATGTTGGATCTGGCTTTAAAAATGTATTTATGTGGATCTGGCTTTTTCAATGTATTTTATACCAGGGCGTGGCCTAGCGGGCACAAGGCCACACCCCATTTTTGCATGCTCGCCTTCGGCTCTTTGACGTACCTAACAAGATTTTTTGGCTCTTTGTCTCTGGCTGGTTGGCCACCCTTGCCCTAGATCGTTAGTGCTGCACTCGTGATATGTCGGTTCCCGCAGGCATGGCTGGGATCGCATAAGATATATCACATGCAAAATGTACCAAATCGTATGGAATCGTATGGAACCACTCCCGGGAGAGTTCAAGGGAAATCGCCTCCGACTTCAGCCTCAGACATATCGCTGTAGTGTATGGGGCCCTTTACAATGCCTGCTATGTGAATGTAACTACAGAGCACATGAGCTTGCTTCATTAGGTGGGTACAGAAAGACCTACAGTATGTGACTGGTAACATTGTACCAGTGACACCGATTGGTATAACTGCAACGTACTGTAGGCTGATACTAGACGTTTGGTTGCTTTGGGCCACGTTTGTGTTAGTTGCACAGTGTTCTTAAATGTGTCCTTGTGCATTGATTGCAGTCCGGGTAGAGCAGACAATGTTTGTTGTACCTGTTTCTGGTTTTTATTGTGTTTTTGTTTTTTCATTTAAATAGCAGGCAACAAGGGTCTCTGCATGCCCCCCTGAGGCATAATACATAGCCCAGTGTCTCACGTGGCACATTGGCAGTGCACAGAAATGTGATGCGTGCTTGCTTTTGATGGCAGTAGACAGAATCCTCTGATCCAGGGCACTCAAACAAAGTACATCGCGTCTTTTCGCTGGGTACAATCTGTTTTTACATTTTTTTGTCTAAACGTTGTTGACTCTGTTCATTCATCTGGGTGCAGAGTAGAATTATCTCAGACTGAAAACACATTCTCTACTTGCAGCTCGGTGAATTTTAACAAGGAGGAAGGTTTCCATAGAGATCAGTGATCTATGTGAATTATTATTAACTGATATTTATATTGCGACCGTTTATTTTACAGTGCTTTAATCCTTCACACAAATCCTTTTTTTTTTTTTTTTTTAAACACAGTTTACCATAATAATAGCAGTTTATATGGTATAGTTACAACACCGATATTCCGGTACAGTTGGTTCCAGCACTGTGCTTTTTTGATTAACGGTAGTATCAGTGACATCCCGACCCCCCCATCTCCCCTGCAGCCTAATTCTACCCTATCTCCCTCCCTCGCAGCACCTAAACCTACCTGCAGCCCGACCCCTCCACGCAGACCAACTTCCTCCTGCAGCCTACCTAATCCATTAATAGAGGTGCTGAGTAAACGATGTTGTACCTGTATATTGTAGTGATGGACAGCAACTGTTGTACCATCGATTTGTTAGAAAAGCATCAGCGGTTGTAAACCATCAATGTTCGAGCTCCATACCTAGTACACAGTGCTGAACTTTAAACACTTTCAAACTATTTATGATAATTAGAGGCCATGAATCGATAGTCTTGATCGATGCTTAAGATTTTAAGCTACCACGAGCAGGGCCCCTTTCCCTTGTGTGCTTTCCCTCCCCTCATTTATACCATTGTCTCCTCCCCATCACCTACAATGGCTTCAAACCCCTGGTTGCTGCCTCACTACTGCTTATTTCAGCGTCATGTGATGCAGCTATGTTTATAAACCTTGTACTCATCCTTCATGGTCTTGTTCTGTAAATCACTGTTTTTTTATTTATTTTGTTCTTACTGTTCCGGTTTTTGTTCCTTATAAGGCTCTGCGGACCCCTGGTGGCACCATTTAAGTAATGGATAATGACATGGGACAGACATAATCAAAATTATCCATGAAATTAGCTTTCTCAATAATAGATATTAAAATAAATAAATTGGAAAACAACAACAAATATCGGTAATGGAGACTCTAGGCTGGGGTTATTACCGTGTTTCTACTTCCCCTGCAGCTGCCAGGTGTAAACACAGGTGGCAGCACTGGATTTCCCTTGCAGCTGTTCCTCTTTGCAGCCGCCGGGTGGGGTGTGCCCCTGGGCTACCCAATCACTGCTGGCCACACTCATCAGGATACACTGTGGGGGAGAAGCCGTGGCTACCATGAGCAGCGGCTGTTTTGCTTACTTTGCATTCCAGCCGCTCTGCAGCTCCCGGGTGGGGGTGGGGGACGCAGGACTACCCAATTACTGCATCCGAAGGTGCAGAGCGGTCAGGAGGTTGCCCCTGAGATTGGCAGCTGCTGAAAGATTATCTTCCAGCAGGCGCTCAAGGGACATTTCGGACTGGTCATATCAGATGCAACTAAACCAGGCAAGTGGTTAACTAGAGCACAAGACAGGAGTGGGGACTATCCTATGGCCTAATGGCACAGTCCATGGGGTGACTCTCTTATTAACATTTCTTTACATAGTGCTAGTATTTACTGTGGTTATTTGTTAATTAGCAACTCCAATAACTCCCATGTCTAGTCCAATTTGAGCTTTGGAGAAGACTCACCACCGTAGTCACAGAAGTCATTATGGATGATGCATACATTATTTCCAGGCGGAAATAGGAGTGCTGACATGCAGTGTTTCTCACGTACTGCTAGGTGTCGCCACTGAGCTGTGACACTTTTCTATGATATGTAGGATTTTAAAAAAAAGATCATATTTTGTGAAAAAAGTGCTCAAGGACATTCAATTAATTGATAGATGAATTACTCCATGGCCTAAATTTGTGTATAGTAGTACAGGTTGAGTCTCCCTTATCCAAAATGCTTGGGACCAGAGGTATTTTGGATATCGGATTTTTCCGTATTTTGGAATAATTGCATACCATACAGAGATATCATGGTGATGGGACCTAAATCTAAGCACAGAATGCATTTATGTTACATGTACACCTTACACACACAGCCTGAAGGTCATTTAATACAATATTTTTAATAACTCTGTGTATTAAACAAAGTTTGTGTACATTGAGCAGTCAGAAAACAAAGTTTCACTATCTCACTCTCACTCAAAAAATTCCGTATTTCGGAATATTCCGTATTTCGGAATATATGGATATGGGATACTCAACCTGTAGTACATAGTCTCCCCGTGCTTATGTTAGATTACGTATGTGTCCTGTGTGTTTTTCATCTTTCCTTATACAGTCTGCTTGGTCACATGCATTGTGTGCTGATGCATTAGAGACCTCATTTTTTGGCTTGTAATAGACTTATTTTCTGCGCTAATGGTAAATATTATATTATGCACAATGAGGAGCACAAGCTGCAAATACTGCTCTCACAAAGTGTGTTTAGAATCAGTGCTTTTAGCTTAGTAACATCATTATTATTATTATTATCATCATCATCTTTTTTTCCTCTAAACTGGGAGATGGAGGAAACGCTCTGTACACAGACATCTGTACACATGCCATGCCTTGCAAGTATACGAGTTAGGTTCCGGGATGCCTAAACCTAACCCCTTCCCCTGCAGCCTTACTCTCCCAGTGGTGCCTAACCCCCCCCCCCCCCCCCCCTACTTGCAGCCTAAACCTAACCCCTTTTAAGAGAAATAATTACCCAGGGAGCGCAATCAACAATTTAATACAGTTAAAACATATATATAAAAAACACATTAAATACACATGTATGGAAAATGTTAATTAAAACAACAATTAATAAACAGTATTCTGTTCCTCAGTCTCCAGCGGAAACAACAATGATCTCACTATAATTTGAATATCCCTCAGTCCATGTGGTGCTTATATTCAGATATATCAACTTATATTTCTCTTAGGTCCCAGAGGATGCTGGGGTCCATATTAGTACCATGGGGTATAGACGGGTCCACCAGGAGCCATTGGCACTTTAAGAGTTTAACAGTGTGGGCTGACTCCTCCCTCTATGCCCCTCCTACCAGACTCAGTTTAGAAAATGTGCCCGGAGGAGCCGGTCACAGCTAGGGGAGCTCTACAGAGCTTCTTTAGAAAAGTTTATTTTAGAGTTTGTTTTTTTACAGGGAGGCTGCTGGCAACAGCCTCCCTGCATCGAGGGACTGAGGGAGGGAGGGGGAGCAGTGTCTGCGCCACTGTCTCTGCTGACTGGACACTGAGCTCCAGAGGGGATATATTGCTCCCCGCCGGAGGGGAACGCTCACCCCAGCAGCATGCCGCCCCCCCCTTACAGTGCTGAAGTGTGGCGAGTGAGTCATCGGCTCCCTAACAAGCAGGGAGCCGATGTGAAGATGGCGGCTACAGGGTAGGAGCGCAGTGGTACTAGGTGCGGCGCTGTGAGGGGCACCCTGAGCCGGCGCATTAACCCTACACTGACCAGAAAGCCTGTCTGGGTCCGCGGATCTCAGCCAGCACAATATCCTCAGGCCAGTATAATCTTGGAAGAGCAGGAAGACAGTGCCATTAAGGGGGCGGAGCTTCTCAGAGCGGACCCAGCAGCGTTCAGCTTCGTTTTCCTGCCTGCAGACACGCTGCCAAACATGTCTAGAGACTATGTCTGATATGCTGCAGAGGATTTATCTTCTCAGGAAGAATCCCATCCCATGTAATCAGGATTGCACTGTTGTAGCGCAGATCCCAGCTAGAGAACCGGAGTGGTTAACCTCTCTTAGGGGGCTATTTCTCAGATTTCTGAAAGGGTTACAAGGACTGAGCATGCTACTCAGGTATTGCAGTCCTCTATGGCAGTATGGTCAGATACTGCTCCCTCGGGGCCCCCTGTGGTACATTCTCACAAACGTGCTCTTGCCCAGATTATGCAGGATGACACGGATACCGATTCTTACACAGCAGACAGTGATGGGGATGTGTCGAGGGGGTCAGCATCACTTGCTAAGGGGGTGCAGTTGATGATTGAGGCCATTCGGGATTTGTTACATATTTCTGACACACCTCCTGAGCAGGTTGAGGAGACCTTTTTCACGGATAGTAAGAAAGACCTTCTCGGGATCTAAGGAATTAGATGCTATATTTGAAAAAGAAAAGAAAGAGATCACAAAACGGAGACCGTTTGTGATAACCCGGCGCTGTAATAGTGTAAATAGTTATATATTTGAGATGTTTCAGCAGCTAAGCATAAACAACTTGCCAGGTTGCAACGTTAAAATCTAGAGAGAAAAAAAGGAGGGGAGTATGCTTTGCGCTTGAAACAATATATCAAAAATTAGATGTGCAGTCGGACAAAGAAGATAGACTCAGTACAACTTCAAAATGATAATAAAAAAACACTTTTATGGTATCAATTAAAGCAGAGTATGCCACATATAGAATGAATTAAAATAATGACAGTTTTACAATTTGTTAGATAAACTAGACTGAAAATAAAAATAAACATAAGAATAAAAATAAAACAGTTAAATGATTATATTCAAATGGTGATAATAAAAAAATCACAACACTGGCGTCCCAGTGTATTATTTTGGGTTTGTAATTCCCGCAGGGATAATTGACAGTCTCACAGTCTCAGATATTAATATAGTTCTTTAAAGGAAAGGTGCAATCTGTAATTAATGCTCCCGTGCTGGTTCCTGCGTTAGTGTAGAAACAGGGTCCTCATTAAATGAAATACACGAGGAGTAATAATGTGTGCTTTATTTCCTGTTATAATTACAGCTGGTAGTTGCCGTCTTTCCCGGTAAGGTTTTGTTAATTATAAATATAGCAGCAATGTTCAATTTAGATGGATTTAGCCGCCGTGAACAAACTACTGGGAACGGTTGTTAGGCCCCACAGCGGGGGTCACACAGAACTCACCCGACCAGTGTTTGTACAGCCGTGCGGCAATGATGAATCCAGCGTGCGGCAAAAAGCTGTGACCGAAGCTGTCACGGTTATGCTGAGCTGCGGACTGGGTCCTTTCGGCGGGTATCACCAAGTGAGAAGTGTATCGAGAGTGGGCGTCAACGCGTTTCGTCTCCTAGCAACGGAGACTTCCTCAAGACGGATACTTCCCCTCTCTATGATCACAAATATATACCTGTCTGATTGCTTTCATGGCAATCAGTTGTGGTTAATTGATACTTAAAGTTATTATAAACGATTAAACACAAAATAAGAAACATACTGGAGGTTAAATCTTAATGAAGCTTTAGATTATTCATGTCTAGATTAAATTTATAGGTAACCCTTCATCTGTAATAGTGTATTACTCCTCGTGTATTTCATTTAATGAGGACCCTGTTTCTACACTAACGCAGGAACCAGCACGGGAGCATTAATTACAGATTGCACCTTTCCTTTAAAGAACTATATTAATATCTGAGACTGTGAGACTGTCAATTATCCCTGCGGGAATTACAAACCCAAAATAATACACTGGGACGCCAGTGTTGTGATTTTTTTATTATCACCATTTGAATATAATCATTTAACTGTTTTATTTTTATTCTTATGTTTATTTTTATTTTCAGTCTAGTTTATCTAACAAATTGTAAAACTGTCATTATTTTAATTCATTCTATATGTGGCATACTCTGCTTTAATTGATACCATAAAAGTGTTTTTTTATTATCATTTTGAAGTTGTACTGAGTCTATCTTCTTTGTCCGACTGCACATCTAATTTTTGATATATTGTTTCAAGCGCAAAGCATACTCCCCTCCTTTTTTTCTCGCTATATTTGAAAACGCCTGGGAAAACCCGGAGAAAAAATTCCAGATCCCTAAAAGGGTTCTCTTTGCTTTTCCCTTCCCGAAGGATGATAGAAAAAAATGGGAGTCTCCGGCTATAGTTGACGTCTGTCTCTAGGCTGTCAAAACAGGTGGTCTTACCAGTCCCGGGATCTACCGCGTTGAAAGATCCGGCAGATCGCAAAGTGGATGCTACGCTCAAATCCATATACACGGCTTCAGGGGCTATACTGCGGCCTACTACTGCCTGTGCATGGATTTCAAAAGCTATAGCAAAGTGGTCAATCACTCTGCAGGAGGACTTGACTACGATGGATTAAGGTGACGTTGATTTATTTTTATGTAACATACAGGATTCTGCAGGTTAGCTGGTAGAATCCATGAAGGATCTGGGTTCCGTGGCTGCGGGAATCTCCTCCATGTCCGTCTCGGCTCGCAGGGTTCTCTGGCTGCGCCAATGGTCTGCGGACGCGGAATCCAAGAAAAGTGTGGAGAGCCTACCCTATACAGGTCAGGCTCTATTTGGGGAGAAGCTGGATGCGTGGATTGCCACGGCTACCGCGGGTAAGTCTCCTTTTCTCCCCTCAGCTGCACCGGCTACGAAGAATCCTTTTACTCCCAACGCATCCCAGTCCTTTCGGCCCGTGAAGCCTAGAAAGAACAAGCCGTCTCGCACCTTCTTTAGAGGTGGTCGTGCCAAATCCAAAAAGCCTGCTCCCGCAGGTTCCCAGTACCAGAAGCCTACTTCTGGTACCTCGAAGTCCTCAGCATGACGGTGGACCGCAAAGCCTGGAGGAAGGTCAGGTGGGAGCAAGACTCCGGCATTTCAGCCACGTCTGGGTGTCGTCTGGCCTGGACCCCTGGATGCAGGATATTGTGTCCCGGGGGTACAGGCTGGAGTTTCAAACTCTCCCACCTCACAGATTTTTCAAATCGGGCTTGCCGGCTTTGCCGGCAGACAGAGCTATTCTACTGGACGCTATCCGAAAATTTATAGTGTCCGATGTCATTGTTCCAGTTCCACCTCATCAGTTGACCAAAGGTTACTATTCGAACCTTTTTGTGGTTCCGAAGCCGGATGGTTCAGTAAGGCCAATTCTGAACTTGAAATCTTTGAACCCTTATCTCAGGGACTTCAAATTCAAGATGGAGTCTCTGAGGGCAGTAATCTCAGGACTGAAGGAGGGGGAGTTCCTGGTGTCCCTTGACATTAACGGATGCGTACCTCCACATTCCCATTTGGTCGCAGCATCAGGCTTATCTCAGGTTTGCACTGTTAGACGATCACAATCCGTTTCAGGCACTGCCGTTCGGTCTCTCCGCGGCACCGAGGGTCTTCACCAAGGTGATGGCAGAGATGATGGTTCTCCGCAAGCAGGGGGTGAACATAATTCCGTATCTGGACGATCTGCTGATCAAGGCATCGTCCAAGGAGAAGTTTTTAAGATCCGTTGCTCTCACGACGCATCTGCTCAAGGAGCACGGTTGGATTCTGAACCTTCCAAATTCTCATCTGGAGCCGACAAGAAGGCTGTCTTTCCTGGGGATGATCCTCGACACGGAGGTGCAGAGGGTGTTTCTACCGGTGGAGAAAGCGTTGGTGATTCAAACCATGGCTCGGGATGTCTTGAAGCCTGCCAGGGTGTCGGTTCATCAGTTGATCCGCCTTCTGGGGAAGATGGTTGCCTCCCATGAGGCTCTGCAGTAAAGTTTCATGCTCGCTCCTTTCAACTGGATCTCTTGGACCAGTGGTCGGGATCTCACCTACACATGCACCAGAGGATACGTCTGTCTCCGAAAGCCAGGAATTCGCTCCTCTGGTGGCTACAACTACCACACCTTCTGGAGGGCCGAAGGTTCGGAGTCCAGGACTCGATCCTTCTATCCACAGATGCAAGTCTAAGAGGTTGGGGAGCAGTCGCTCAAGGGGAAACCTTCCAAGGAAGGTGGTCGAGTCAGGAGTCCCTTCTTCCAATAAACATTCTGGAGCTAAGGGCCATATACAACAGCCTTCTTCAAGCAGCACACCTTCTACAGGATCGGGCTGTTCAGGTGCAGTCAGACAACGTTACCACAGTGGCCTACATAAACCGACAAGGCGGATCAAAGAGCAGGGCTGCAATGTCGGAGGTGACAAAAATCCTCCTCTGGGCAGAAAGGCACGCTGTAGCGATGTCAGCAATCTTCATTCCGGGAGAAGACAACTGGGAAGCGGACTTCCTCAGCAGACACAATCTCCATCCAGGAGAGTGGGGCCTCCACCCGGAGGTGTTCGAGGAGGTAACCAGTTGGTGGGGGGTTCCTCACATAGACATGATGGCCTCCCGCCTCAACAAGAAGCTGCGGAGGTACTGTTCCAGGTCGAGGGACCCACAGGCAGTGGCGCTGGACGCACTAGTAACACCGTGGGTGTTCACGTCAGTGTATGTATTCCCTCCACTTCCTCTAATTCCAAGAGTTCTACAACTTGTAAAAAGAACAAAAGTTCTGGCAATCCTCATTGCTCCAGACTGGCCAAGGAGGGCTTGGTACGCGGATCTGCTGGATCTACTGCTGGAAGATCCAAGGCCCCTACCTCTTTGAGAGGATCTTCTACTGAAGGGGCCATTCACGTATCAAGACTTACCGCGGCTACATTTGACGGCATGGTGGTTGAGAGACAGATCTTAGCTCGGAAGGGTATTCCGAACAAGGTTATTCCTACCCTGATACAGGCTAGGAAGGGGGTTATGTCTAAAAATTACCATCGAGTTTGGAAACAATTGTGTCTTGGTGTGAATCCAATAAATTTCCTGCGGTGGAGTTTCAACTTGGATGTTTTCTCCTTTTCCTGCAAGCAGGTGTGGATATGGGCTTAAGATTGGGCTCCATCAAGGTCCAGATCTCAGCTTTGTCCATTTTCTTCCAGAAACAATTGGCTGTCCTCCCGGAGGTTCAGACCTTTTTGAAAGGGGTTCTGCACATCCAGCCTCCCTTTGTGGTGCCAACGGCACCATGGGATCTTGATGTGGTGTTGCAGTTCCTGCAATCGGATTGGTTTGAGCCTCTACAGGAGGCTGAAATCAAGTTTCTCACTTGGAAGACGGTAACTTTGTTGGCCTTGGCTTCTGCTCGACGTGTGTCGGAGTTGGCCGCTTTGTCCTGTAAAAGTCCCTATCTGGTCTTCCACGAAGATAGGGCGGAACTCAGGACTCGTCCTCAGTTCCTTCCTAAGGTTGTGTCAGCTTTTCATATCCAACCTATTGTGGTGCCAGTAGCTACTGACTCCTTAATTGCTTCAAAGACCTTGGATGTTGTGAGAACTTTGACGATTTATGTGAAGAGGACTGCTCGTCTCAGGAAATCTCTCTGTTTGTCCTCTATGATCGCCGTGTCCAAAATCGGTTAAGGCCCACTCTATTTGTAAAGTGGGTTCTTCCTGGGTGGCTGCCCGGGGTGTCTCAGCCTTACAGCTTTGCCGAGCTGCTACTTGGTCTGTTTCGAACACGTTTGCTAAGTTTTACAAGTTCGATACTTTGGCCTCTGATGACCTCAAGTTTGGTCAAGCAGTTCTGCAGGAGCCTGCGCGCTCTCCCTCCGGTTCTGGGAGCTTTGGTACATCCCCATGGTACTAATATGGACCCCAGCATCCTCTAGGACGTAAGAGAAAATAGGATTTTAATTACCTACCGGTAAATCCTTTTCTCGTAGTCCGTAGAGGATGCTGGGCGCCCGCCCAGCGCTTCGTTTTCCTGCATTGGTTTTACAGTTCAGTACTGCCTGGTTCCTAGGTAAGTTCTGCGTTATTTACTGTTTCAGTACTGTTTCAGCTGTTGCTGAGTTCTCCGGCCTGTTGGCCGGATTTGCCTTGTTGTGTGAGCTGGTATGAATCTCGCCACTATCTGTGTATTTCCTTCTCTCGAAGTATGTCGTCTCCTCGGGCACAGTTTCTTCTAGGCTGAGTCTGGTAGGAGGGGCATAGAGGGATGAGCCAGCCCACACTGTTAAACTCTTAAAGTGCCAATAGCTCCTGGTGGACCAGTCTATACCCCATGGTACTAATATGGACCCCAGCATCCTCTACGGACTACGAGAAAAGGATTTACCGGTAGGTAATTAAAATCCTATTTTCTCTCCTGGGCCAAGTTTAGTACTCGTATGATCTTTAGCCCATATAATGCACTGAGAGTCCACTTGTAAAAGATACTTGCAGCAGTTACAAAGTGTCTGTTAATGCGGCTTTTAGTTACTATTTGA
Organism: Pseudophryne corroboree; assembly: GCF_028390025.1. Lineage (NCBI taxonomy): Eukaryota > Metazoa > Chordata > Amphibia > Anura > Myobatrachidae > Pseudophryne > Pseudophryne corroboree. Next base: position 54,027,089 of record NC_086455.1, read on the forward strand.
AAGTTTCCCGGGGAGGCCGTATGTGCACACTGGTAATCACAGTGCTAGGTACAGACCTCGTCCCCGCCGCTGCTGCTCGTTTGTAGTTGATCCCATACACTCGCAGCCGGAGGAGAATCCTTTACTGGCTAAGACCTTCACTGTCAGGTCGGATGCATGCCCCTCTTCCTCTGTGCAGTACGGCGGATTTGGGGATCAGTCACTCAGTGCTGTGAATGCGTCCGCTGGAGAGTCATCTGTATCAAAGTCCAGAATAATTTATCTTCATTCCTTACTCTTTTCTCTGCTATTTTGATCCTCTGACGAAACCGCGGCTTCAAAATAGCTGAGAAACGCGTAAGAAAGAAGCTGCGGCATGACATCCTAGGACACACAACTGCAACATGCATCACCGTTATATTTGAGCGTGCCTTGGCAATATTTCAATCTTGTTCAGTGTGCCGCGAGTTGTAAAAGGTTGAAAATCTCTGATATACATGTATGTAACACCCTTTTACCTGGGATTACTTGGTAATGGTGTGTAGTTGTGGTGTGGCTCACCTTCTAGCTTATCAGTGCCTCCACCCAAACCTTGACTCATAGCTCTCTTGGGGTAATGTCTGGGACCACACGAGACGTGGGGGACCCACTGTACTGCCATTTACTTAGACCGCGACTGTCACAGGGATGGATCACACAGTCACCCTGTCCTATTTATTATTGTGGTACCGTAGGAGAACAAAAAAGAAGAAATGTACGTTACAATAGCCTCTTTTTTTCCCTCTTTAATGTCTGTAAATGGACAATATATCAAACTGTAAATGATGCACACCAATCACAGTTGAGCATATAAACTTCAATAAGCAGTATGAAGAGATAGCAATCTTATTCATGTTTGCATTTCTATATACTCCCTCACTACTGTGCATAGATACTGACAGCATGAAGCTGGGCAGTGATAGAAAGCATTGTCACTGTATGGTAGCACATACACTCTCTGCATTCAGCATAGGCAATATTGATCACAGCTGTGTATAAAGCACTTCACTGGGCTTGTATGTTCTGTCCGCTATCCTGTGAGCATAAAATTGCATGGAAGACTATCAGTTGGCGCTCAGAGTTTCTACCATTGCATAAGATAAAAGGGGATTAGTAGTTCCACAGATATATTGGTAGAAAACACACAAAGCCAGCTGCTCTCATTAGTGATGCTTCCAAAACCTGACTGTACACCTTCCCTACCAATCTTCATCCAAGTGGCAGTCTCGAGGTGCCCAAAGCACATCCGCAGAATGCATACACACGCACACCTTCAGGGATAATCCCCACTATCCCAATCTTCCCATAATAGCAATGTCAGTCACAGCACAAATGCTGACCACTCAGTTCCTAATGGGTATCCTCTGGAACCCACTCCTTTTGGTGTCCCTCTCTGTTTCATGGAGTATCATTCCAGTATCTCTACTCTGACTCTCTCACACTCCTCTCTCTGGAACCTCTAGCCCACCATGGATGATGATGTTTGCACCATTTAGGCTCCACCCCCTTTCCTTGACTTTCCTGTCCAAGACAATTGCATCCTGAGGGCTATAGTGTACGGCCCTGGCTGACGACAGCATTCTAGTTGACTGTTTACTGACAGCATGGCTTTGGGGGGTATCATATGAGATGTTTATCTGGAACCTGTTGGCTAGACAAGTATGAAAAACAGGAGATATTGCTGTATATGAAAAGACCGGATTAAGTGGCCTCTCCTACAGGAACTGTGAGGAGTACTGCTAAACAGTTTAAAGTTTGAAGTGACAGGGGCAGTTTGGCGGTAAAGGCCAATACACACTTGCCAATAAAATTAGCGACGACGCTCATTTTCCCCTCCCTGAGCGACGTCGCATATTTTATCGATGCGCGGCCCCGCGGGTCGGCAATGATCGCCGCTGTCGGTAGTGCATGCATGCAGGATCTGGACTGTCGTCCAGGACCTGCATGCACGGCTGGCGGAGGCGTGACGTCACTGAGCGATATGAACGGTCATATCGCTCAGTGTGTACAGTCGGCCGCCGACCTGCCGGCCCGGGAAGGGAAACATTAGACGACGTCGCTCATAGAGCGACATCGTCTAATGTGTACGGACCTTTAGACAGAAGTCATTTCAATTTTTTTTTTTTTTAGTTATATTTCAATCATGATGCTCCATATTACAGTAGATACCTTAACTGGTAAGTAGTCAATGCTCAACGAACCAAAAAAGGTCCTTCTGGCAAAAGTACACCAAAAAGGATATTCTGCAATATGTATTTTGCGTCCGTTGTCTATCAGTAAGATTATTCATATATATGCAATTTCATCTACAGGTCATAGAAGCAGTTGCTGGACGACTGATACAAACCAAACTATTAATGCGGAAAGAGATTCCCAATCTAACAAAATACCAAGTCATTCTGTCTCGAGATCAGTTCAGAAAAAACCCACCTTCTAATATTGTGGTAAGTGTGCAAAGAGATAATTTTATTTCTAAAGTACAGTCTAGAAAGAGCTGGAAGTGTTCCCCTGGTAGCACAGGAAGTTCAAAGGTGTACAATCCATTAAATACATGTAACTAAAGGTTCTTGATAGTCCTTTTATTTTTGGATTTAATAAACACTATACTTTATAGTGACACTGTGATCTTAGCAATGTTGTACTATTATCACTTACCTTGTCCACATTGACTACAATTTACTAGGGTTTTTTTGTGTTTTGTTATGCCATATCTCCTTGAAAATGTGGTTAATATTCTCTTTTTTTAGTTCTGGTTGCAATTTCTGTAAACATATCACAACATCAATTTATTGAAAAAGTACGTAAAACAGAAGAAGCTAGCAAATGAATTAAATGAATGAAAAAGTTGGCATTTATAACCCGTCCCTCCAAGCAGTAAAAAACAAGAAAATAAAATTAATAAAAAATACTGTGTGTGTATATGTGTATATTTATAAACAATAAAGTGCTCAATAGATGTAGAATTGATAGTTCATGGAATCAGTATGAATAACTTGAAAGCTCCCTTTATAGTTGGGTGGTAGTAAGTAAGCCGGCTGTTGGGCTCCCGGCGCTCAGTATACCGGCGCCGGAATCTCGACACCCGGCATACCGACAACTGTTCTCCCTCTTGGTGGTCCACGACCTCCCTGGAGGGAGAATAAATAGCGTGGTGCGCGTAGCACGCCACCGTGTCCACAGTGGGTGAGCATAGCGAGCCCGCAAGGGGATCATTTGCGCTCGCCCAGCTTCCAGCATGCCTGCGGTCAGGATCCCGGACGCCGGCATAACATAAGACACCCTTATAGTTGACCATGTGTTTCAGGAAATGTTATAGATTCCCACACCTAGTATCTTCTCGTTGGATAAAGGGGGAATTCAATACCGTGGGTGAAAAAGGATGGTAGCCTTGCATTTTAACGACTGGGCTATTCAATTGCAGACCCTTTTTCAACCAAGCACTTTGTTAATGCCCATTAAATTTACGTGTTAACGAGCGTTATTTATGAAAAGTTCATGGATTCGTGTGTTAATATGGTTGCGGCACTCGCTTACCCTTAGTTAGTCCGTTCAGACACGTAAAAAGTCCCAGTAAGTGGTGCTGGTGGGCTCACTTAAGGTCTAAGTGAATACCCTTGGGGATCAATTCGGCACGTGGTAAATTACCGTGGCTAATTGAATCCCCCCTAAATCTTTAACTCTCTAAAGTTTGTGTATAAAGCCTCTGGCTTCACACTTACTATGTCTGGCCATACCCCTGATGAAGTCATATAGACAAAGAGCATAGGGTGATTAACTGCACAAATAACCACCACTAGGGTGACTACTCTGTCAAGAGCTCACGCCCACCAGACAGAAAGCCTATTGTTATCACACCGCAAGTGGGGTCGTTGCATTGTATGAACAATATGTCAGCTATTTATACATACATTTTATTACCAGAAATATGTTAGAATAAACTACATTTGGAAACTATACACCAGGCATGTACAAACTGCGGCCCTCCAGCTGTTGAGAAACTACACATCCCAGCATGCCCTGACACAGCTTTAGCATTCTCTGACAGCAAAACTGTGTCAGGGCATGCTGGGATATGTAGTTTCACAACAGCTGGAGGGCCGCAGTTTGGACATGCCTGCTATACACTGAGGCTTCTGGCCATTTCTTTGGGTGCTTCTGGTATAAGGGTTTCAGTCCAGAATCGTTTTGACTCCAGAGACTTTATACATGAACTTTGTGAATTGTAAATTTTACCCCATCATTATTCTGTCAAGACTCTGTAACCTTCCCTGAAGAATGCGGTCAGTCATAAAGTGATAATTACACCAGATCCATACAGATTCCATGAACTATCAATTCTATGCCTTCCATACACATTTATATTTGTATGATTTTTAGATCTGTTGCTCACAGGAGATCTGCCTGGAGGAGCTTCCAATTTGTTGTTGCAGGAGAAAACTACAGGGAAGAGAGAAAAGAGTGGGTGATTGACATGGTGGGGGAGAGAGAGAGGAAATATGAATAAAGAGATAGATAAAGAGAGCCAATTAGATATGACTGGTAGAGACAGACACAGAGAAAGGGAGAACAAAAAAAAAGTCTCCGCCGGCCACACAACAGTCAGTGACCCACTGAATAACTGGTCATTCATACTGTACTAGCATATTTTTATTTGTTTACTTTTCTTTTTTTATTTTGTGTCCTTTTAAATCTTTAACTTGCTTTATCTATTTTTCTTTTCTTTTTTTCTTTTTTCTTTTTTCTTTCTTTATTTGTTTTCAGGTTACTTTTATTTATTTGGAAAGGGAAGACTGAAAATAAATAAATATATATATATATATATATATATATATATAAATATATATTTTTTTAGTATGAATAACTTTTCTGGCTAAAACAGTAGTAAATCTCATCACAGGTTTAAATTTAGCGACCGGTAAACTGTACAGAATTTTTTACTAGGTTAGCTCACTTCCTACAATGCATCCGGAAAGTATTCACAGCGCTTCACTTCTTCCACATTTTGTTATGTTACAGCCTTATTCCAGAATGGAATAAATAATTTTTTTCCCTCAAAATTCTACACATAATACCCCATAATGACAATGTGAAAAAAGTTTTTTTTTTTTTTTTTTTTTTAGATTTTTGCCAATTTTTTTTTTTTTAAAAGTAGATTTTTATTCAAAAAAGGAAAAGTGGCAGTTACAGAATATAGGAACACAGGTAACAAATTACAGTACGCGAATGAAAGTACAAGCATTTTCTAAAATGTTAGCGATCCATTGTATAGGCAAAATACATATTGTATCAGTACAAAATATTCACAACTTTGTAGATCAATAAACAGTGTACCATGAATCTGCAGTTTGTATGTGTCATCAATTATAAGGTATTTTTATTGATGACCACAACTAAACCAAACTAAATTAACCGCTGCACTAGTGCCAGCAAAACATATAGTATGGTAACAAACAAACAAACAAGCCTAGAAAAGGTAGGGGGGGGGGGGGGGAGGGGGGCACAGATAAGAAATCAAGGCGATCGGCAGAAACAGACTCGGGTGTACAGTCCACAAAGCGTTGATCACATAATTCACAGACCAGATGTGCAGTGGAGTATAAAGGAGCATGAGAGAAGGCACAGGAGTGTTATATGAAGAGAGCAGGGGAGGAATAAACAGATCCTAGCCAGGGGGACCATATTTTTTCAAATTTGTGACTAGCATTATTTTGCATGTAAACATAACGTTCAATCATTCACTAGCGCCTTGAAAGCGGGAAAGGTTGGACTTGTATGTGCCATCCATAGTCGTGCAATACAGACCTTGGCCAAAGTGCATATATTGTGAGTGTACAACTCCTCCCACCGAGATAATGAGTCAGAACCCCCTATCCCCAGAACACACAGCCGTGATGTAAGTGCACACATTGGAATACCAGTATTCTCCAGAACCAAAACCCCTGTACGGGTGGACACTCCCAAAGAAGATGCCAAAAAGTACCAGTAACTGTAGCACACTTAGGACAAATACCAGAACTCTCATTCCACATCTTAACCAACCTAGCCGGGGTCATGTAGGACCTATGTAATATGAAAAACGGAATCTGTTGGAATTTAATAGCCCGTGTAGCAGAGCGTGGGCATTGCAGAGCACAATCCCACTCTTTCTCGTCAATGGGACCCAAATCACCTTCCCACCGCACACAAAGTCTAGAGAACGAGTCAGCATGAAATATAGCTAGGAGGTATAGGTAAGCAACCGAAATTACTTTGGCTTGGCCCAGATTGATAACAAAGGACTTAACAGGATATGAAAGGAGTATAGGTGGAGCGTCCCCAAATTGTGCATGCAATGCATGCCTAAGTTGGAGGAAACCATAGAAATAGGAGTTGGGTAAGTTAAACTCGAATTTCAATTGCTGGAAAGATTTCAGTGTACCGTCGCAATATAGTTGGGATACTGATATTACAGACTTGTGGGACCACACCTGACGTCCACCCAAGGACTGAAGCTCAGGCAGCCAGTGAGAGTACCAGAGGGAAGTATCCAGGTCAAGAGCATCAAATTTAGTTAACACCCGTGGCGCCTGCCAAATCTTGGCAGCCTGAAAAACAATGTGAGGAGAAAACTTAGAAATATTACCACTTAGCGGAACCTGTGTAGGGGAGAGGCCGGGGTACTAACAGTGGATAAATACATTGTGCAAAGAACACTCATCGGTATCCTGTAGCCAGGTTCTCATGTGCACAATCTGAGCAGCGTAATAATACAGTTGCAAATTGGGGAGCGCCAGCCCACCATCCATCCTAGTTCTGGTGAGAGTATTGAACTGAACTCTAGGTCGCCTGTTAGCTCAAACTAGAGAAGACAGGACACTATTTAATTTTCTGAAAAATACAGGGTATATATAAACTGGAGACTGTAAGAGGATATATAGAATCTTGGACAATAGCAACATTTTGATAAGCTTGACCCTGCCGGTAACCATCAGTGGGAGCCTACACCAAGACCTAGATTTGCGAGTAATCACCTGCGTTAATGGATCTAAATTTAATGGAATGAAGTCAAATGGGTCATTAGTAATTTGGATGCCTAGATATTTAAATTGGGTAGTCCAACAGAGAGGTAAAGGGATTTTAGGGACAGCAGGGAGAGGGCCAATCACTGGCATTATAAACGACTTCGCCCAATTGATACAAAGGCCAGAAATGCTACCAAGTTCCTCAGTTACCTGTAGAAGTACAGGCATAGATACAGCGTAGTCCTGCAAAAATAGTAACAGGTCATCTGCATAGAGGGTAACTTTGTCAGATCTAATGCCAGTACTGATCCCTATTATACCTGGGTGTGACCTGACAATGCACGCCAAGGGCTCATTGGCAATGGTGAACAGTGCAGGAGAGAGAGGACAGCCTTGACTAGTACCGCGAGATAAAGAAAAAGAGGAGGAAATACAGGTTGAGTATCCCATATCCAAATATTCCGAAATACAGACTTTTTTGAGTGAGACTGAGATAGTGAAACCTTTGTTTTTTGACGGCTCAATGTACGCAAACTTTGTTTAATGCACAAAGTTATTAAAAATATTGTATTAAATGACCTTCAGGCTGTGTGTATAAGGTGTATATGAAACATAAATGAATTGTGTGAATGTAGATACACTTTGTTCAATGCACAAAGTTACAAAAAATATTGGCTAAAATTACCTTCCGGCTGTGTGTATAAGGTGTATATGTAACATAAATGCATTCTGTGCTTAGACTTGGGTCCCCTCACCATGATATCTCATTATGGTATGCAATTATTCCAAAATACGGAAAAATCCGATATCCAAAATACTTCTGGTCCCAAGCATTTTGGATAAGGGATACTCAACCTGTATAGCCGTTCACCGAGATCCTGGCACTAGGCTGTTGATACAGCAATTTAGTCCAGCGTAAGTAATTCGGGCCGAAACCCATACTGTGCATAACCTCCCAGAGGTAACGCCACTCCACACTGTCAAAAGCTTTGGCCGCATCTAGGGAAACAACAACCGAAGCAGAAGGGAGGTCATGCGGGGCTTGAAGAACAGTGTACAAGCGGCGTAAATTGACAGAAGTGGACATGCCCGGCATAAAGCCAGACTGATCCGGGTGGATTATAGTTTTAATAGTATTAAGCCTAACAGCCAGGATTTTGCCAGTATCTTGGCATCAGTGGTAATAAGAGAAATAGGCCTATAGGAATCCAAGGACCTAGGGTCCTTTCCCAGCTTCGGTATCACAACAATAATAGCCTCAGACATAGAAGGGGGAAATACATTTTCCGTAAAAAGATCAAGGAATAGTTTATGTAACAGGGGAGCGAGAGTATTAATGTGTTGTTTGTATAGTTCAATAGAGAGACCATCGCTGCCAGGGGCTTTACCGCTCGGGAAAGAATTAATTGTCGCTACTACCTCATCCACAGTTATAGGGGCCTCCAGGAAGGTATAGGCCTCGGAGGAGAGTGTAGGTAAGGCAATGGCTGACAGGTAGTGAGACAATTCTTGGTCTGAACATGTTAAGCAGGTCTCTTAAAGTTCTGTATAAAATAGTTTAAAAGCCTGTGCAATATGTGGTGGTTTGGTGACCGGCAGGGCCAACTATCTGCGGAACCGCCTTCCCAGGGCGATCATAATGTAGTAAGTGAGCCAGCAGGCTACCGGGTTTATCCGCTTGCATATACAGATTGGTCCACGTTTATCTTGACCTTTAATAGGATTAACTGAGACTGGCCAATCAGACTTAATCCCCTGCTGTAATGACTTAATCCCCTGCTGTATTGTTCTCTGTATTGTGTTGCAGCTGAGAACAATAGATGAAGGGTTTATGCTAATAAGTCATATTGTGCCTAGGCACAGAAAACTAGTCAAGATAACCGTGGACCCATCTGTATATATTATTAGCACGGAACATAAGGGACCGAGAGTTTTTGTCAGAGAGGTAAGCTAAACCACTCAGATTGGGCCAACAACCAACGTGTTTTAATAGGAGATAAGCCATCTTGTAAGTATTGCAACTCTAGAGTCCGAAAATCAGACTCTAATTCCTGCTCAGTTTTCCTGTGTAGGAGTTTAAGGGCGGCTATTCGTTTAAGGATCGTACCCATCATATAGGCCTTAAATGAATCCCATAGTACAGTGACGTGAGCAGACCCAGTATTAACAGCAAAGTAATCCTCCCACTGTTTCTCCAAAGCAGGGTCAGCGCCCAATTGGGACAATCAGTACCGGCGCAACTTCCAATAGGACTGGCACCTAACATCTAACGACATAAGCAGGGAGGAGTTGTCCGATACTCCCCTCGCCTCATAGTGAACATCAGTAAGCTTGGGTAGAAGGGAAGGAGACACAAGGCCATGTCGATTCTGGAGAAAGAGCCATGCGTCTTACATAAACAGGAGAACTGTTGGAGTGTGGGATGAAGGTATCTCCAATCATCCACCCACCCCAAATTACCGACATAGTCAGCAAATTTTGTGGGACCGCCACTAGGTAAAGGGACAGGGGGAGCCCTCCAGTTATCCAAGGGAACATCTAAGGTACTATTAAAATCCCCTAGGCAAATAACAGAGTTGTGAGGAGAAGAGGCAATAAAGGTAGCAGCCTTTTGCAAAACCTCGTACGTAAAAGGAGGAGGGATGTAAATCGCTAAAATAAAAAAGGGTTGTGAGCATATTTTACAATCAATAAATACATATATACCATAGGGGTCAGAATTAACCAAAAGTAACTCAAATTGAACAGATTTCTTTATCAATACCGAAACTCCTCTAGAAAAGGAAGAATGTGAGGCGTGATAGGCCCAGCCAACCCATGGTCTACGGAGTGATAATAGCCTATTACCTTCTAAATGCGTCTCACTAAGGCATGCAATGTCCGGGTCATACTTCTTAATCATTTTCAAAACTAGGGAACGTTGAATTTTATTATTGATGCCACGAACATTCCAAGCCAGGAATTTCTAATCAGGCATAAGGTCATAAAAAAAAAAATATCCCTAAGTATAATAAGGGTATAGGGCCTCCGCATCAGTCGAGCAGCAGCAATGGCTATAAAGCCATGGGAAAAATAGAGGGACAAGCTACAAACGTCTAAAGCGGAGAGAACGGTACCATAGCGTGGCCGCAAGGGACACTGTAGAATTGTACAAAGTCTGCAAACAGAAAGTGCTATAAAATGCAAAAGAGGACATGGAATACCCAACTCAAAGGGCCCGATAATTAATATCTCAGCTGTAATCAAGTGGCAATGGGTAACGACCCTACCAGAGCATCCCAATTTACTAAAATACAATAGCTGTGCACACCAAAAATATCAAACAGTGGTATACCCATATAGAGAATAAAAAAACAGAAAAATGAAGAAGCAAAAACAAGAAAAAAATACCATAACCATTACCCCCCCACCCCGTATACCTCCCCCAACAGTGGCATACTTGTATCCTGACCTAAACCCTGGAAAAACAAGCTAGTAGCTAACCATAGGAAACGAAGAGGCTATGGATATATAAGACCACCAATGCAAAAGAACTCGCCGGGAACAGTAAACAAACATTAAAAACAAGTACCCGACCCCTGTCATACATGTGAGAGTGACCCAGTGCCTAAATAGCAGACGGAGCACCATATTCCCCATATTTGCAAATAGGGACAACCAACCAGGAGCTAAATGTGAGGTACAGCGATTAAGGCCACACAGAGCAGGTATAGCTATACGGAAAGAAACGAGGATCAGTCCGGAGCCAATTGGCGGCCACTAGGAGCAAAGCGATCCAACCATACAGACGCCTCTCGTGGGGTGTTGAAGAATTTTGTCTCGCCATCTGTGATAACCCGTAGCCTGTACAGAAGTAACATAGAATATGACAAATTAAGTTCACGGAGCCTACGTTTAACCGAAACAAACTGAGCTCTGTCCTTTTGGACGTTGGCAGCAAAATCTGGGAAGGTGGAAATCTGTACCCCATTTCTCGTCAGGGGACCCTGAGTGCGGCTGAGCCTCAGAACAGTGTCTCGGTCCTTATAGTGTAGGAACTTCGCAATAAAGGTGTGAGGGGGTGCGCCAGGTGGTAAAGGACGAGTTGGAATCCTATGAGCACTCTCCACAGCGAAGTAGGGGGTGAAGAAATCTTTGCCATACCTTTCAAGTAGCCAGGATTCCAGAAAGGCTTCTGGAGAGGAACCTTCCTCCCTTTCTGGTAGACCGACAAAACGCACGTTGTTTCTGCGCAGACGCCCCTCCATATCTAGAAGCTTAGTATGCATGTAAGAGACTTGTTGTGATAGGGAAGAAAGATCATATTTTAGCGGGTTATAAGCATCTTCCATTGTAGAAATACATGTCTCCGCTTCGCCAACTCATTCTCGAATGCATTGCACATCTTGTCATAGCAAAGATACGTCACACTGTACTTTTGCAATTTTAGCGGATAACCTCTGTTCTGAGTTTGTAATAGCCTCAAGCACTTGCTGCAGAGATACCTGTGGTGGGGAGGAAATGATAGGAGCAAGGTCTTGCGAGATCTCTGAGTCACACGGTAGCAGACGGACTACTAGCAGCAGGAGGTGCAGGAGCCGGAGTAGCATTCTGCCTTGCAAACTTCTCCAGCTTGGCAGCTGCAGACTGATGGTGATGTTTCACCATGTCTAGCATAGACAGTAAAAGACACTATAAATATGAAACAGGGAATGTGCACTGTGTAAAAGTGCAGAAAAACACTGTTCCTGTGTGCACTGTAGGAATCTGCATATAAAGATGGCCGCCGCTGCCCCAGTCTTAACCCCACCTCCAGTATACAGTGAGCCAGGATCAGGGCGCCGAGAATAGTGCAACAGCGGGGACACCCAACCCCCACTCACCTCTCGTTTCCCTACACTCCCGCTGCTAGCCGCAGCAGAGGATCCATGAAGGGCAGTAGGCTCCATGTAGAGCAGTGCACTCGGGCCAGGGCAGCACCGGAAGGGAAGAGAAGCCGCGGCGTCCCCCGGCCAGCCAGGCCGCACGCACCGGGAACCGCCAGCGGGCAATCCAACAATCGGACAGGGCAGCGGGCAGAATCTCCAGTGGCAGCAGACACTGGGCAACACAGGTGGGCAGAGATTGGAGTGGAAGCCGGCACAGGATAATAAGACAGGATGGGTGTCGTGGCAACGCCCCCCAGATTTTTGCAAATTTATTAAAAATAAAAAACAAATCACAAGTTTTCACAGCCTTTGCCATGAAGCTCAAAATTGAGCTCAGGTGCATCCTGTTTCCACTGATCATCCTTGAGATATTCCTACAGCCTAATTGGAGTCCACTTGTGGTAAATTCAGTTGATTGGAAGTGATTTGGAAAGGCACACACCTGTCTATATAAAGTCCCACACTTGACAGTGCATGTCTGAGCACAAACCAAGCATGAAGTCAAAGGAATTGTCTGTAGACCTCCGAGATAGGATTGTCTCGAGGCACAAATATGGGGAAGGGTACAGAAAAATGTCTGTTGCTTTGAAGGTCCCAATGAGCACAGTTGCCTCCATCATCCGTAAATGGGAGACGTTCGGAACCACCAGGACTCTTCCTAGAGCTGGCCAGCCGTCTTAACTGAGCGATCGGGGGAGAAGGGCCCTAGTCATGGAGGTGACCAAGAGCTGGCCAGCCGTCTTAACTGAGCGATCGGGGGAGAAGGGCCCTAGTCATGGAGGTGACCAAGAACCCAATGGTCACTCTGTCGGAGCTACAGCATTCCTCTGTGGTGAGAGGAGAACCTTCCGGAAGGATAACCATCTCTGCAGCAATCCACCAATCAGGCCTGTATGGTAGAGTGGCCAGATAGAAGCCACTCCTTATTAATAAGCACATGGCAGACTGCATGGATTTTGCCAAACTACCCCTGAAGGACTCTCAGACCATGAGAAACACAATTCTCTGGTCTGATGAGACAAAGATTGAACTTTTTGGCGTGGATGCCAGGCGTCATGTTTGGAGGAAATCAGGCACCGCTCATCACCAGGCTAATACCATCCCTACAGCGAAGCATGGTGGTGGCAGCATCATGCTGTGGGGATGTTTTTCAGCGGCAGGAACTGGTAAACTAGTCAGGATAGAGGTAAAGATGAATGCAGCAATGTACAGAGACATCCTGGATGAAAACCTGCTCCAGAGCGCTATTGACCTCAGACTGGGACGACTGGTCTTTCAGCAGGACAACGACCCTAAGCACACAGCCAAGATATCAAAGGAGTGGCTTCAGGACAACTCTGTGAATGTCCTTGAGTGGTCCTGCCAGAGCCCAGACTTGAATCTGATTGAACATCTCTGGAGAGATCTGAAAATGGCTGTGCCCCGACGCTTCCCGATGGAGCTTGAGAGGTGCTGCAAAGAGGAATGGACAAACTGCCCAAAGATAGATGTGCCAAACTTGTGGCATCACATGCAAAGAGACTTGAGGCTGTAATTGCTGCCAAAGGTGCATCAACAAAGTATTGAGCAAAGGCTGTGTATACTTATGTACATGTGTTTTCTTAGTTTTTTATTCTTGATAAATTTGCAAAAATCTCAAAAAAACTTTTCACATTGTCATTATGGGGTATTGGGGGTCATTCCGAGTTGATCGCACGCTGCCGATTTTCGCAGCGCATCGATCAGGTCATTACTGCGCATGCGTGTGCACTGCAATGCGCACGCGCAGCGTACAGGTACAAACCGCATCGTTGCTGAGCAATGCTTCCAGCTATGAATCCATTTGCACGGGTGATCGCAAGGAGATTGACAGAAAGAGGTAGTTTATGGGTGTCAACTGACCGTTTTCTGGGAGTGGTAGGGAAAATGCAGGTGTGTCCAGGCGTTTGCAGGGCGGGCGTCTGACGTCAATTCCGGGACCGGACAGGCTGAAGTGATCACAAGGGCTGAGTAAGTTCAGATCTACTCTGAAACTGCAAAAAACGTTTTTGTCCCGCTCGGCTGCTCATGCGATCGCACACTTGCAAAGCGAAAATACACCCCCCGTGGGCGGCGACTATGCGTTTGCACGGCTGCAAAAAGTAGCTAGCGAGCGATCAACTCGGAATGAGGGAAAAATGAATTCATTCCATTTTGGAATAAGGCTGTAACATAACTAAATGTGGAAAAAGTGAAGCGCTGTGAATACTTTCCGTTTGCACTGTATATATGTTGCAGATCTTTCAGTATTTAGACAGTAATGCTCTGCAGTTCTCATTGCATTGCTGGACACGTAATTAATCAGTTACAATAAATGCATTTAACGTAAGAAAGGCAATTGCTGTAGATTTAACAAAAGTTTAGAAACTGGCGAAGGGGAATTATACCTGAGTAACATAGTATTAATGGAAGCATTGTAATTTATATAATCGTTATAATGCATTCTGATGTCTGACAGGTTGGGCAGAGCTATGGGGTGTTCTATGTTGAAGAGGCGGGTTCACTACGGCTGGCCGGCGGTCGGGCTCCCGGCGACCAGCATACCGGCGCCGGGAGCCCGACCGCCGGCTTATCGACAGTGTGGCGAGCGCAAATGAGCCCCTTGCGGGATCGCTGCGCTCGCCACGCTACGGGCACGGTGGCGCGCTACGCGCGCCACACTATTTTATTCTCCCTCTATGGGGGTCGTGGACCCCCACGAGGGAAAATAAGTGTCGGTATGCCGGCTGTCGGGCTCCCGGCGCCGGTATACTGAGCGCCGGGAGCCCGACCGCCGGCATACAGAAGACCACCCGAAGAGGCATGTAGTGGAAATGTGTGGGACTTAAGACATGGCAACTTTGACTGATGGATTTAAAGCAGAAACTGCAATAACTGCTAAACCAGATTGAAGTAGCATTTATGTCTATTGCTGCTTTAGGAATAGACGCCTTTGATAAACCAACAAATAGTAAATCCCAGGGATTATATTCTAACAGGACCAATTACTCCTATCTTTGATGCAGCAGACCCTACAGTGTTTATTAAAACTTATGCAAAGCACCCAGTACACAATCAGAAGTGGCAGGGGTTCAGAGAAATTTGAATATTTTAAGATTTAGGCTATAGGTGAAACATTGGAACCTGCCTCCGGTTTATAATTGGTCAAATCCATTTTAGCCTCCAGTTCTAAAATAATAGGCTTTAATTCAGAATCCTGATCTCAGTGCTGTCATAAGTTTCAAGTGTGCCAGTCATGAGGCAACCTGAGGCGTTTGTCAAGAATGCAAGTTCTGTTTTGTATTTTGTACATAATAAAATAAGTCCGTTTTATTCATTAAAGTTTTATCTTGTGGTATTTTCTTTGTTGGTAGATCTAATAATGCTTGGAAAAAAGTAAACACAATTTGCATATATGTGTTTATTAGGATCCGGTATGAAACACCAGCAGACGGGATGCCTGCTGTCAGTATAGCGGCAGCAGCATTCCGTCTTCCGGCAGCAAAGGCCGCTGCGCTCGTCACAAATTCTATTCCTGCTTGGTGGGTGGCGTGGACCAACCAACAGAGTGGGGATTCCGGCGTCGATATCCTGAATGCCGGGATCCCGACAACCGGCATTTTAACGGCATCCCGTTTATTATAGCTTATGTTACAGCTGATGAGGCAGTTTCAGTTGCTGCCTCTGGCAGAAGAATGACTAGCCATTGCTCTGACATTCTGATGAAACGGAAACAATGTAGGGGGGCTCTGTTCTGGTCCTGGTCCCCGGCTGTGAGAATTGCGTGCAATCCTAGTGAAACAGACATAATTATTATTGGAGTCGCCACAGAGGTATTCTAAGCTCCGTGGGTGGCAAATTATGAAGACGCTTGAGGGACCTCATTTCCTGTACTACAGAGAGCCACCTGTAAAGTAGCTCTGAGAACGTTTGGGGGTCAATCCATATGAACTGTTCCAATTATGAACTTTCTGGTTGGTTGACCTTTTTTTTTTTTTTTTTTTTCAACAGTTATCTCCCCTATTTTTTTTAATAGTTCAGACCCACTATTTTGTTTTTGTTTATTACTTCTGATTTTTAAATCCTGACTGATTTTCGTGTTTCTAGGGCATTTACGCAAACATAAATATCAGCACTGGGATGGGGTACAGCATTGGGACAAAAACCATTGTTCCCAGCCAAGTTTGGGCTATATTTGATGCATAGATTACCTTGTTTCACTTTGCTTGTGAAAAAGAGGGCCCAAGGAGAACAAAGTATTTGCAAAAATATTACTTTTCGGGGTGCCATTATCTCCGCTTGGAGAGAAATACAAGTTTTCAGTTTTTTGTGAGAGGTACAGATGTAGCCACGCTCATCTAGCCTGCGGCTCGGCCGCACAGCATGTTTTCCTATGGACGCGTGTACTTGCTCACACGTGTTCTATTCATGGGCACACTTGCTGCACTTGGATTGCCGTGAATATGGCAAACTGCTGTCTGAGATTTGTGTCTTACTGTTTTTATTCGATTTTGAAAATTGCATTATTGAACATCTCATTCCAAGACCATGGACATTAACATGGAGTTAGTCCCCCACTGTTCGGGGAAAACTTCCCACTATATTTTCGTTATGGCTGCAGGAATTCTCATCTATTCAACTGCAGGAGTATTTTGTTAGGTTGGGAACTGATGTTTGGTGATATGGCCTGGAGACCATTCAGTGTTCCAATTCACCCCAAAGGTGTTCAGTGGGGTTGAGGTCAGGACTCTGTGCAAACATCAAACTTGTCCAGCCATTTTATTTGATGGCCCAGGGGCTCTGTCATGCTCTAACAGGAAAGGGTATTTTCACAAGCTTCAGCACACAATGGTCCTCATAGTTTGCATACAAGTCTGAAGGTGGGAGGACTATGGGGGTCATTCCGAGTTGATCGCTAGCTAGTTTTAGCAGCCGTGCAAACGCTATGCCGCCGCCCAATGGGGAGTGTATTTTAGTTTAGCAGAAGTGCGAACGCTTGTGCAGCCGAGCTCTGCAAAAACAGTTTGTGCAGTTTCAGAGTATCTCTGAACCTACTCAGCGCTTGCGATCACTTCAGCCTATCCGTGTCCGAGTTTTATGTCCTACATCTGCCCAGCGAACGCCCAGCCACGCCTGTATTTTTTCAGACACGTCTGCGTTTTTGCAAACACTCCCTGAAAACGGTCAGTTGACACCCAGTAACGCCCCCTTCCTGTCAATCTTCTTGCGGCCGTCAGTGAGACTGAAAACTTTGCTACAACCTGTGCCCAACCACAACAGGCTTTGTACCCGTACGATGCGCGTGCGCATTGCGGCCCATACGCATGCGCAGATATGCCGTTTTTTCACCTGATCGCTGCGCTGCGAAAATCGGCAGCGAGCGATCAACTCGGAATGACCCCCTATGTACATTGCATCCATCTCTGCATCATGCCCAATGTTGGAAGCACACAATTCTCTAGAATGTCAGGGCATGCTGTAGCAGTAAGATTTCCCTTCACTGGAACTAAGGGGCCACTACCAAACCATGAAGAACAGCCCCAGCCCATTATTCCTGCTCCATCAAACTTTATAGTTGGGAGGATTCATTGTTCAAGCTTTACACGTTCTCCTGGCATCCGCCAATCCCAGATTAGTCTGTCAGGCTTCCATATGGTGACCCGTAATTCATCACTCTGGTGAAAAGGCGTCCACCGTTCCAGATTCCAGTGGTGATATCCATAAAACCGCTGCAGCTGCATGGTGATCTAAGGCTTGTGTGCGTCTGCTCGGCCATGCCGACCCATAAATCCATGAAGCACTCGACAAATAGCTAATGCAGCAAAGAAGAAATCTGATGAACTGACTGGTTGGAAAGGCTGAATCATATGACAGTGCCATGTTGTGAGATATTGAGCCGTTCAGTGCAACCCATTCTATTGGTAATGATATTCAGACTAAGGGGTCTATTCATGAAGCAGTAAAAAGTCTTGAGAAGTGAGCCAGTGGAGAAGTTACCCATGGCAACCAATCAGCATTGACGTGACAATTATAATTTGTATACAGGTTGAGTATCCCATATCCAAATATTCCGAAATACGGAATATTCCGAAATACGGACTTTTTTCAGTGAGAGTGAGATAGTGAAACCTTCGTTTTCTGATGGCTCAATGTACACTGACTTTGTTTAATACACAAAGTTATTAAAAATATTGTATTAAATGACCTTCAGGCTGTGTGTATAAGGTGTATATGAAACATAAATGAATTGTGTGAATGTAGACACACTTTGTTTAATGCACAAAACTAGTAAAAATATCGGCTAAAATGACCTTCAGGCTGTGTGTATACGGTGTATATGAAACATAAATGCATTCTGTGCTTAGACTTAGGTCCCATTGCCATGATATCTCATTATGATATGCAATTATTCCAAAATACGGAAAAATCCGATATCCAAAATACCTCTGGTCCCAAGCATTTTGGATAAGGGATACTCAACCTGTACTATAAAATTATACAGAGCAGCTGATTGGTTGCCATGGGCAACTTCTCCACTGGCTCACTTCTTCACACTTTTAACTTCTTCATGAATAGACTATGGCTGTATACTTGATTTTATGTCACTGTTAACAATATGTTGTGGTGAAATGGCTACACATAGTAGACAGATGAAGTGCCAACATTCGTTTGTCTATATGGTGTTTCACTATGAATTGACTGGCTGATTGTTTTAGAAGCCATGATATAACTGCCTCTGCTCTCCCTCCGTATGCGACATGTACACATCAAGCATCAAAGGTGAGTAAACATTAGAGTACTAGATTGAGAATCGTCATGATCTGAGGCATCGACTGCACAATGTATTATTATACACTTATGAGCTAAGCGCTCCTAGATTTGTGGAATTGACACACAGGTCCCAGACTAGGAGATCTGGGACCTAGAGGTGGTGCTATGCTCCATGTTACTTTCTATACAGGGTTATTCAAATGTCTGTGCAGGAAATGGGAAAACTGTGTACTCCAGTAAGGTATGGGTGAGGTGGAATAACATGGCCTCCTTCTTGAATCTAAGTCAGTTCTTTCAAATGGAAAGGGGATCGTGTAACATGTCAAATAACATCAGAATTTGCCGAAAAGTTGCAACACTTTGTTTTTGTTGCAGGTAACTGAAGAGGAGGTCTTTTTTGGGTGTTGGTTGTTAAAATCTGCAGCTATGACACAGAAACTTAGTTCTCCAAACATTAAAATTACCTCAGTTCTCTCCTCTTTTGTCAAAGCCATCTTCAGTTACCTGCAACAAAAAATGTTGTAACTTTTGAACCATAACTGCTGTTTCAAATCTGTTCACAGCAATACAATTGTCAGCAAATTCTGATGTTGTTTGACATGTTACACGACCCCCTTTCCATTTGAAAAAAACTGACTTAGATTCAAGATGGCCGATTTCAAGATGGGGCCCATGTTCGGTACTACCCTATAAGATATCCCACCTCACCCATACCTTACTGAAGTGTTCAGTTTTACCATTTCCTGCACAGTTTTTGAAACAAAAGGGTGTACTGCGACTTTTGAATCACCCTGTATTTATATATGCTACAGAACTATTTTATAACATGATTTTATAACCTATAGAAAGCAGTAAGGTACACACGGTGGGGAGGTTCGGATACGGGCTGCGTAGAACTATAAGTTCTGGGTCATTTGGACTTCTATGGTAACATTTCAAAAAAAATTGCATGTGCTATGTTTTAATACTGCCTGAATGTAATAAAGCTAAAGGCAAGTTCTGTATTGGGGAAACAATTTTCACCTCTGATGAGAAACAGGATTCCATACACGAATATAGAAGTTCCAAATGACTGGTTTATTTCTCCACAGTTTCTAAGACAGGCAGACCTTCGCACAATGTCAGCAGGTTACAGGCAAGTCACAGGTTATAGCACAGGTCACAGAAAGTGACACAAACAGCAGATTCGGGACTCCTAATACTAGCCACCCCCTGGCCTATCACCTAGGCAGCTAATTCACCATCAGGAGACCTTTCTCTGGTGACTGAAACCTTTTTAAAACAAACTGACAGGTGTCTGTAACCATGCCTGCTGCTCCTCAGGCTTATACACCCTAAATACCTGGACTGGATTTTACATCCAGTTGTGCTATACCCATGTCAGATTTTGTGTTTTCCCTGTCACACTTCTCTCTCTCTCTCTCTCTCTCTCTCTCTCTCTCTCTCTCTCTCTCTCTCTATATATATATATATATATATATATATATATGTATATATACAAAATTTATTTAGTTATTTCTGCAGCAGGGTACACTGTGTTCCACAGGGAATACATCCGGGTGTAGAGTTGGATCTTGATCCTAGGCACCAACAAGGGGGGGGGGGGGGGGGGGGCTAGACAGCCCTGAAAAGAGCTTTTTTAGTAGACTTCAAGGGCCGCAGCACTTTCTATGTCATTCTGACTTCATCACCGCCCCTGCAGCGCTGCATGCTCCCACGGCCGGTTCCCGGGTACATGCAGCGGAGGCGCATCGGTTCACAGGCACACCGCCGCTGATGCTCTCCAGGATCGCGTGGCTGCACATCAGGGAGGAGTTAAGAGGGTCCCCCAGGCGGGAGCCGCCGGTAAATCGCTTTCCGGTCACGGTCCCAGGAGACGGACCGCGACGCTGGCATGGACACTGTACTGCACAATATCCACCAGGGCAAGGAGCACAGGTCGGATTTTAAGGAATCTGTATTACATAGGCTTCACAGTACCCGGTGGTGAGGACCAGCAGAGGGGATAAGACGCTTACCTGTAGCCCCTCCCCCAGCTCCAGGAACCATCTAGTGCTGGTGTTCCCGCCCTGGAGCTGCTTTTCACACTCCCTGACTGAGATCTCGGCGCCATTTTCTCACATGGCTGCGTCTGGTCTCCAGGACTGCAGGGCTAAGTCTCATCTGTAAATCCGCCTTCTTCATCAGCGCTGTGATTTTACAGTCACTTAAGTATTCTACATGTCATTTTAGACAGTGTTAGTTAAGAACAAGTGTGCTTCTGCCTGAACATTTAGTACAAGTGTTCTGAGATATACATCCAGTATCTACTGTGCATTGTTATACAGTATCTGTGTATACATATATTTATATGTGATTTTACTAGTCCAGTGCAGTTTTAATGTTTGCCTGAATTAATTTCTGCATTGTAACTGTAAATGAGTGTGCCTGTAGCTGCAGTGTGGATTTCATTAGTGTATCCCACCTATTGCTATCACTGTATTCTGTACCCTTGGGGGCTAGGTGCGTCAGGGTCTCATACATAGTGTTACACAGTATATACTATTTAGTGTGTTTTAATGTGTGTTTCAGTCACATCATACCGATTTAATCCTCTGTTTCTCATACGTCCTAGAGGATGCTGGGGACTCCGTAAGGACCATGGGGTATAGACGGATCCGCAGGAGCTTGGGCACACTATAAAGACGTAAACTGGGTGTGGACTAGCTCCTCCCTCTATGCCACTCCTCCATGCCCCTCCTCCAGACCTCAGTTAGACTTTGTGCCCAGGAGTGATGGGTCACACACTAGGGGAGCTCTCCTGAGTTTCTCTGAAAGACTTATGTTAGGTTTATTATTTTCAGGCAGACCTGCTGGCTACAGGCTCCCTGCATCGTGGGACTGAGGGGAGAGAAGCAGACCTACTTCTTCTTAGTTCAAGGGCTCTGCTTCTCGGCTACTGGACACCATTAGCTCCAGAGGGTTCGATCACTTGGTGCGCCTAGCTGCCTGTTCCCGGAGCCACGCCGTCACCCCCTCACAGAAGCCTGAAGAAAGAAGCCGGGTGAGTATTAGAAGAACAGAAGACTTCAGTAACGGAGGTACACCGGTCGCGCTGCGCTCCATGCTCCCACACAACGGCACTCACAGGGTGCAGGGCGCTGGGGGGGGGGAGTGCCCTGGGCGGCAGGTTACTGTTGTTTTAATTAGACTGGCTTTGAAAACGTGTTCGGTGCCGGGGGCACCGGGTCTCATTCCCCCGCCAGCATGGTAGAGCACGCTACGCGCCATTGACCCCCCGCCGCCGGCGTCCACGGGTGCAGGGCGCTGGGTGGGGCGGAGCGCCCTGAGCAGCAAATTACAGTTTTGTTTTTTTTGCGGGCAAAAGGGTTTTGCGTTGGCGCTGTCGGGGGCTTCGTGTCCCGGACCCCCGCCAGCGCGTGTTAGCGCACTGCGCGCCTTCTCTCCCCCGCCGCTGGCTCCCACAGGTGCAGGGCGCTGGGGTGGGGAAGCGCCCTGAGCAGCATATTGCATTTATTTTTTGTGTTGCGGGCAAACGGTTATGTTGGCGCTGCCGGGGGCTCCGTGTCCCGGACCCCCACCAGCGCGTGTTAGCGCACTCCGCGCCTTCTCTCCCCCGCCGCTGGCTCCCACGGGTCCAGGGCGCTGGGGTGGGGAAGCGCCCTGAGCAGCATATTGCATTTATTTTTTGTGTTACGGGCAAACGGTTATGTTGGCTCTGCCGGGGGCTCCGTGTCCCGGACCCCCGCCAGCGCGTGTTAGCGCACTGCGCGCCTTCTCTCCCCCGCCGCTGGCTCCCACGGGTGCAGGGCGCTGGGGTGGGGAAGCGCCCTGAGCAGCATATTGCATTTATTTTTTGTGTTGCGGGCAAACGGTTATGTTGGCGCTGCCGGGGGCTCCGTATCCCGGGCCCACGCTAGCGCGTGTTAGCGCACTGCGCGCCTTTTCTCCCCCGCCGCCGACTTCCAGGGGTGCAGGGCACCGGGGGGGGGGGGGGGCGCCCTGGGCAGCGTATATAATATGTTGTTAGGAGCCCCCGGCGCGCACGCAATACGCCAGTCATGGCAGCGGTCCCGCGCTGGTGCTCCCACACACCAACGTTTTACCTGGGTGCAGGGCGCAGGGGGGGGCGCCCTGAACGGCAGTTTTAGATAGTGTATCTACACTATATACGAGGCCAGCCAGTATATTGATGATAAGGGGCTGGAGAGCGCCGGGAAGGGGCGGAGCTTAGCCTTCTCAGAGGAGTCAGCGACATTTTCTTCAAGATCCCCTCCAGGACTTGCTGTATAGTAAGATGGAGGGGGGGCACAGTGTTTTTAATGCTATAAGGGTGTCATATAGCATTAAGTTTGATAATGGACGCATATTCCTTGTTGTAATAAATAATTTCCCTGTTTCCCTGTTTGTTTACCCACTATCGGTTGGTCGACATATGTCGGCAGGTGTGAGGGCTTTGTCACGAGCTGCTGTGGGGTAAACTGTCGGCTTCGCCGGTGCATGGCGATACTTGATTCGGGAAATTAAGTAGTAGCAGATTGGTGTTTGTGTGCTTAAAACATTAAACACGATAGGGGAGATACAGTCGTTTGTGGATGCCCTGTCGGCATCAACGCTATTTCCTGGGTAAAAAAATTGTCAGGCTGTTATTGCCTTGTACCTGTATATATATGTGTATTTATAGGTATATGTGGGGGGAGTGTTATCAAAATAGTTTTGTATGCTTCCCTCAGACCCCTCGGGGTTCCAAGATTATTATTATTTTTGCCCGCTTACTATTCCTGGAGGTCGACATTTACTATGTTTCTGTCGAACATAACGTTCCTGGTAGATCCACATCGGGGGCATATCGGTACATGGTCATACACGTTAACAACACATTACTGTCACTAGGGACCTGATAGGTCTGGACACTCCACTTGCGTATAGGTTATATCTATATGTGTGTATATGTAGATATATGTTTATATATGCATGGTTACGATTTATGTGTTTTATTGTGCATTACATGATGTATATCCAGGAATGCTGAAATAATGGTATTCTTATCATGTGCTGGTCGCTCTGTTGATTAAGCTCTAGATTGGCCGTGACGAGTTGGTTTTCGATCCTCTCGAGGAGTCCGAATATTATTCTCTTCACAATGCGGAGAGAAATTTATGACAGTCAACTCCTGGTCGACACAGAGCCCGGTCGCAAAGGATCATACACAGGCAGCTAAGTGAAATTTTATTTCTATACTCTGACCTTATTTGCACTGTATGCACTTGAGGGAGTGTTGTAGTCGGGCAGGCATCCGATAGAATTATCCTACCCAGAGTGGGTAGGCTTGCCTATGTTTATTCTTCCTTGTAACATTACAGCAAGCTGCCACGTGAGAGCAGGAGGTGTGACCGGGAAAATGCGGAGGATGTCTCCGGGAGATGCTGGTGGGAGGTATACAGCTGTTTGGTGTGGCCTCTGTTCAGTCACTCTCGGCGGTTTCCACTGGTAAGTCTAACTTAATGAGTTAGCCTCCTTCACACCGGTTGGTGACGCATTCTTTTGTTGGATGCAGTCGTTTTAACCGGTTCGATACCGTTCGTTATTCCTTTTCTGTGCAGACAGTGGAAGGTGGAAAGGTAAGTGTTCTGCAGCCTTGTTAGGTTCGCAGAAGTGGATGTCGTTTTCTGTTGCCACTACATCCACCACTTGTCGCTGAGTCTATCTGGCTGGTCCCAACTCAAATGACCACTTGTCTACTAAATTTCAGTTAGTCCAGGAATAGACTAGGACCTGTGAGTTATTTATAGAAGTCAAAGGGAGAACATTCTGAGTTACGGTGGTTTCCCCTTACTGTTTTTTCTAATAGAGCTTGCCTTTCCCCTCTGGAAGGGGAGGTAGTGCGCGACGCCATACAGAGGTGCGTCAGGTTCAGGACATTGTCTGGTTGTCCCTGTATAAAGGTGCAAATCGTTGTTTCTCTCTGACTGTTCTTCGGCACAGGGATTGGCTGTTGTTCCCAACGACGCAGATGTCAAAAGTGGGTTTCAGGGTCGATACTGACCGGTTAAGGTACGGTGTTTTTTCCTGTGGAAAGAGGTCTGAGGATCCAGAGTTGGATCGGCTTTGAGGTGACACCTCATCAATATGTTCCGTTAATAAGACAGAAGGGGGCGGCCTAAGAGGCCTTTTTCGGTGAGCAGGTCTAATACCAGAGTGGTTTTCATGGGACCAGTTGGAAATGCGGTCCGGGTCTCGCCTGCACATGAACCGGAATATATTCCAAACGGCCAGGACATCGCTCCTGTGGTGTCTGCTCGGTTCTTTTCTTCTAGAGCAATGAAGGTTAGGGATCCAGATTTAGATCCTGGTGTCCGTGCATACGGATATCCGAATCTGGGGAGCAGTCCGTTGCAAGGGACGTATTTCCAGAGGATTAGGTCAAGTTGGGAAACTTGTCTGCTGTAAGCTTTCTTGAATTAAGAGCTATTTTAGACTAACGTATTCTTTGTGTTCTACCCGTGTTAGTTCTGCCAGACGACTTGTCAGCAGTGGCGTAAGTAAGCCGCTATGGTGGAACAAGGAGCAAAGCGGCAATGGCGGAAGATGCACAGTTTGCAGTTGCGTGGGAAGTCTGGTAAACGCTATATTAGCAGTCTTCGTTCCGGAGGTAAACGACGGAGACATAGATTTCCTCTGCTGACCCGATATCCAGCCGGGAAAAATTCAGTCATCATCGAGAAGCTTTCCCAGACGTGACAAGTCTTTGAGGAGTGTCAAAATTGGACATGTTGGCGTCTCACCTCAACGAGGGGCCTCAAGGAGATGATCAAAGGTTCCGGTGATCCTCTTGAATCCGGTCTAGCCAGCGGGGGTTGGCTATCCAGTTTTTCATGGTTTACTCATAGAAGATTACTGCCCTCTTCCTCTGCGTGAGGTAATGTTACAACAAGATCAGGGCGTGTATCAGGACGTACCGCGGCTGCGTCTGACGGCGGGGCGGTTGAATGCCATCTCCTAAGCCGAACGGGTGTTCCCAGGGAAGTCGTTTCCTCAATTCTTCAGGCCAGGAAAGAACTAACTGCAAAGCGTTACTACCGTAGTTGGTGTAATTATGTGTCTCGGTGTGTATCCAGGAAGGCTCCTAGGGAGGACTTTCAGCTAGGTTGTGCTTATCCATATGTTACAAGCCGGTGTGTAGGCAAGCCTAATAAGTTTCTTTACAAAAATTTCTCTCTTGGAACGTGGTCAGGCTATTGGCTTTGACGTCCGCAAGGCGGGTGTTGGAAATGTGGTGGTTGTGTCTCACAAGAGCCTTGTTTGATCTTTCAGGTAGATAGAGAGGAATTGAGTACTCGGTTGGTAGGTCTACCAAGAGTGGTTTCTGGGTTTCGCTGAAATCGGCCTATTTTGATGCCGGTGGTTACTTAGTCTTTAGCTGATTCAAATTCCCTCGATCTGGCCAGGGATTTGAATATGTAGGTCGTCAATTTGGCTCAGTTTGGAGAAACAGGCTCTGTTTGTCTGGTATGTTCCCAGCATGGTTTGGGAGACTGCGTTATGCAGTCTGTTACACGCTGAATCTGTGAGGCGGTTTGGCATGTTCGTTCTACGGCTGAATTGCCGTCACCGAAGTAGGTGGAGGACCATTCTTTTGGGAAGATGGGTTTTTCTTGGGCGGATGCCCGAGGAGTCTCGGCGGTTCAACTTTGCCGAGCGGATTCTTGGTCGGGATCAAACGCTTTTGCTATGCTCTACAAGTTTGATACCCTGGCTAATGAGGACCTCATGTTTGCTCAATCGGTGCTGCAGAGTCATCCGCACTCTCCCGCCTGTTTTGGAGCTTTGGTATAATCCCCATGGTCCTTACGGAGTCCCCAGCATCCTCTAGGACGTTAGAGAAAATAGGATTTTAGTACCTACTGGTAAATCCTTTTCTCTTAGTCCGTAGAGGATGCTGGGCGCCCGTCCCAGTGCGTACTGTGTCTGCAGTTATTGTTTTTGGTTACACTCTAGTGGTGTTTCTTCTCTGTCAGACTGTTGCGGACCTTGTTCATGCCATGGCATGCGGTGTCTTATTATTGGTTGTGTTGGTACACAGGTAGTGTTACATATTCTCTCAGCATGTGGCTGTGTATTTTTCATGCCGTCGGCTGGTTTTCTATTGAGTTCCACGTTCTGCGTTGTGTTTGTGGTGTGAGCTGGTATGACACTCACCGTGTTTATAAATTCTTTCCTCGAAATGTCCATCTCTCCTGGGCACAGTTTTCTAACTGAGGTCTGGAGGAGGGGCATAGAGGGAGGAGCTAGTCCACACCCAGTTTACGTCTTTATAGTGTGCCCAAGCTCCTGCGGATCCGTCTATACCCCATGGACCTTACGGAGTCCCCAGCATCCTCTACGGACTAAGAGAAAAGGATTTACCGGTAGGTACTAAAATCCTATTTTGTGTCACATAACATAAGGGGGTTATTTGCAGGTATTGTTTTTTTATGGCTATTTTGTACTGTTTAGCTCTGCGACTACATCTACTAACATGTCTGCCACGCAGCGGACGCTTCAGCATCATGCAAGGCGTGTACCATGGATTTACCTGAGGGGGAAGTTATAATTGATGGTTTGTGTACTGAGTGCCGTACATCTCCCAGTCAGCCCACAGCTCTCGTAGTCACTCAGGAGCCACCTTGGCAAGCGTTCTCCAGTATGTTGCATACGCTGGCGTCACGTCTTACGCCCCCTGTGGGACCTCCTGTGCCATTGCAATCACAGATTGTTCCTGTAGTTAATCCACCCTGGACAGACGCTCTGTCTGCCCAGATACAACAATTAAATCAATCTTTGGTGGTACAAAAGCCTACCTCACGCCCCGCTGGGTTCAAGAGGTCATCTAAGCGGGCCACTTCCTCCTCACAATCCACTAACATTTCAGATAATTCTTCTGATGAGGATAGGGAATATACTGATCCGTCAGACACTGAATCAGTTGCTTCTGATGAGGAACCTACAACTCAGGTTGATGTCCCTGACCTAGTGGAGGCTATTAAGGTGATTCTACAAATTGATGATGAGGTAGATCCCACTATTGTGTCTTAGAAACATGATAAGTTTAAACGTCAGAAGGTTGCTAAAGTAGTCTTACCGCATCCTGACCATTTAATTGACATACGTCAGGAATCCTGGTCTTCTCCAGGAAAGAAATTCTTCCCGTCTAAAAAGATGCTAGCTCGTTATCCTATCCCTGCTGAGTTGAGTAACAAATGGGAAAATCCACCGCCGGTAGACTCTCATGTCGCTCGTCTTGTGGTGTCATTTACCCTGCCTGTCACCACTGTCACCTCACTGAAGGAGCCGACGGATAAACGCGTGGAGGGATGCCTGAAGGGGTTCACTACGGCTGGCCGGCGGTCGGGCTCCCGGCGACCAGCATACCGGCGCCGGGAGGCCAACTGCCGGCTTACCAACAGTGTGGCGAGCGCAAATGAGCCCCTTGCGGGCTCGCTGTGCTCGCCACGCTACGGGCACGGTGGCGCGCTACGCGCGCCACACTATTTTATTCTCCCTCTATGGGGGTCGTGGACCCCCACGAGGGAAAATAAGTGTCGGTATGCCGGCTGTCGGGCTCCCGGCGCCGGTATACTGAGCGCCGGGAGCCCGACCGCCGGCATACAGAAGACCACCCGCCTGAAGTCTATTTACTCCCTTACCGGAGCTGTACATAGACCCACTATAGCAGCCTCCTGGGCCGCTAAAGAAATTGAAGCATGGGTTCAGGCATTGGAGGAAGAGCTACCTCAGGATATATCTGACACTGCCAGACAATATCTGTCTCATATTACCACTGCCTCCCACTATATTCAGGAGGCGTCCTCGGAGGCAGGTGTTATGGCGGCCAAGGCGTCTACCACGTCTGTACTGGCTCGCCGTATTCTGTGGTTGAGGTCCTGGAAGGTGGACCTGGACTCCTTTTTAAGGGAGACATCCTCTTTGAGGAGGATCTGAACAAAATTGTGACTGACCTGGCGTCTGCCGTGACTGCGTTTCTCCCAAGTACTAATCCTTCTGCTCCGAAGACGTACCCGAGACAGGCTCATACTTGAAAATCCACTAAGCCCAAATCTAAACAATCCTAGGCTGCCCGTCAGACTGCTTCCAAACAGGACAAGACTGGGCGGGCCTCCTCCTGGGGGATCCCAGGATGGGAGGCCGACTTCTACAATTCGCCCAGGTCTGGTTAAAGACCACTTCAGATGCATGGGTGCGAGAAGTTGTCCCTCACGGGTACGCAGTCTCTTTCAAGAGACGTCCCCCTCACCAGTTCTTCACGACTGTTCTTCCTTCGGATCCGTTGAAAACGCAGGCTCTACACCTGGTTGTACGATCCCTCCTGGACACAGCAGTGGTAGTTCCGGTACCTCTGTCCCAGATAGGCAAAGGATACTATTCGACTCTGTTTCTAGTTCCGACACCCAACGGGTCCTTCCCGCCTATACTCAATCTCAAATCTTTGAACAAATTTGTGAAAGTGTCCAAATTCCGTATGGAAACCCTGCGCTCTATTGTACTGGCCATGGAACCCGAGCACTATATGGTATCCCTGGACATACAGGATGCTTACCTGAATATACCTATTGCCATTTCACATCAGCAATATCTGCAGTTTGCTATTGGCAACCTACATTATCAATTCCAGGCTCTGCCATTTGGATTAGCCACGGCCCCTCGGATTTTCACCAAGGTCATGGCCGTGATGACTGCTCTTCTCCGCCGTCAGGGTGTCAGGTTCCTGCTGTGTCTGGCCAACTTGCTGATCCTGGCGAACTCCCAAGATGTTCTCTCCGTCATCTGAACTGACGGTACAATTCCTGCAAGCCCACGGGTGACTCATCAACTGGAAGATGTCCTCGCTGGTCCCTGCTCGGAGCATGGTGCACCTGGGGGCACTGCTAGACACACACAGCCAAAAACTGTTTCCGTCTCCAGAGAAAGTCCTGAAATTTAAGGACAGGATCAGATGCTTCCTTTCTCGCCCACACTCAGCAATGCAAGTACTAGGCCTCATGGTGTCGGCTTTCGACATGGTAGAGTATGCTCAATTTCATTCCCGCCCTGTGCAGAGGTTAATCCTTTTGAAGTGGGACGGCCTGCCTCTTCGGATCAGGTCTCAAATGATCTCCTTGACTCTGGAGGTCCGTCTGTCTCTGAGCCGGTGGCTACAGGACCGACAGCTGAGCAGGTGCTCTCTCTTCTGGATCCCCGACTGGGTCCTACTGACTACAGATGCCAGCCTGCGGGGTTGGAGCGCTGTGTTGGAGCAGCACTCTCTCCAAGGTCGGTGGACCAAGGAGGAATCTCCCCTCCCGATTAAATATTCTGGAATTGCCTTGACTCTTGCCCTGCCTCTGATACAGAACAGGCCTGTTCAAGTACAATCAGACAACGCCACCATGATGGCATACATAAATCATCAAGGCAGCACTCGAAGCTTCATGGCAATGTTGGAAGTGTCAAAAATCCTTGGACGGAACGCCATCTGCCAGCAATATCGACAGTGTTCATTCCCAGAGTACTCAACTGGGAAGTGGACTTCCTCAGTCGTCAGGACGTTCGCGCCGTAGAGTGGAGCCTTTATCCGGAAGTATTTCAACTCCTAGTGGACAAGTGGGGCCTACCAAATGTGTACCTGATGGCGTCTCGACACAATCACAAGTTTCTGGTCTTCGGATCAAGGACAAGGGATCCTCAAGCAGCTTTCATGGACGCACTGGCAATTCCATGGAACTTTTGGCTGTCATACGTGTTCCCTCCAGTGTCACTCCTGCCCAGGGTACTACAGAAGTTCAAGCAAGAAGGAGGAATACTACTTCTAGTTGCTCCAGCATGGCCCAGACGGCATTGGTTCTAAGACCTGCAGGGTCTATCGATAGAGCATCCTCTTCTACTTCCTCAACGCCCAGACCTCCTCGTTCAGGGCCTTGTGTCTACCTGGACCTGGCCAGGCTGGCTTTGACAGCGTGGCTCTTGAAGCTTCGCTCCTGAGAGCCAAAGGATTCTCAGAGGCAGTTACCCAAACTATGCTGAAGGCCCGAATACTGGCTTCGGCACGGATTTATTATAGGTTCTGGAATTCTTACTTCACCTGATGTGCTACTAAGAATTACTATGCATACAAATTCAGAACTGCCAGACTTTTGGCTTTTCTGCAACAAGGTCTAGACTTAGGCCTTCGTCTGGCCTCCCTCAAGGTTCATATATCTGCCTTGTCGGTATGATTTCAGAGAAAAATTGTATCTATTCCTGACGTTCATACTTTCACTCAGGGTGTTTTACGGATTCAGCCTCCCTATGTCCCTCTTGTGGCTCAGTGGGATCTAACTGTTGTGTTGAATGCCCTACAAGAGTCTCCATTTGAATCTCTGGAGTCTGTGGACCTTAAATATCTTACACTTAAGGTTGTGTTTCTGCTAGCTATTGCCTCTGCTAGGAGGGTGTCTGTCTTAGGCGCTTTGTCCTGTCGTCCACCCTTTCTGATTTTTCACCATGACCGGGCAGTTCTTAGAATTCGCCCCGGTTATTTACCTAAGGTGGTGTCATCTTTCCATCTTAACTAAGAGATTGTGGTTCCGGCTTTTATTTCGTCTGGTTTGTCTTCCAAAGAGCGGTGTTTGGATGTGGTACGGGCTCTTCTTATTTACGTTGAGAGGACTGCCTCGCTCAGGAGATCAGATACCCTTTTTGGTTTTCACAAACGTGGCTGGCCTGCGAATAAGCAAACATTGGCCAGATGGATTAGAATGTTGATTGCACAAGCATATGCACAGGCTGGTCTTCCAGCTGCTGCTGCTATTAAAGCCCATTCTACTCGGTCTGTTGGACCTTTTTGGGCAGCCCGTCGAGGCGCGTCCGCTGGACAATTGTGCAAGGCGGCTACGTGGTCCTCAGTGAACATGTTCATTAGGTTCTATGCCTTTGATACTTCCGCCTCCCAGGATGCTTCCTTTGGATGCCGGGTTCTTGTGCCCGCTACGGTGCGTCCCCTCCCATGAGGAACTGCTTTAGGACATCCCCTATGTATTCCCTGTGAAACACCGTGTACCCCGCTGCAGAAAAGGAGATTTATGGTGGACTTCCCATAGTTAAATCTCTTTCTGCGAGGTACACTGGGTTCCACAGAGCGCCCACCCTGACGCACCTTGCTTCTTTGGGTTTGTATGGCATTAGCCGCTGTTCCCTTCTCCAGTCATGAGAATGTGGTTCTATGTGACTAACATCTGCCGTCTTTTACCTGCTACTGCATTGGACTGCTTAACGAAACAGAGCTCCAGTATCTGGAGGTGGGGTTATAGAGGAAGCGGTGCAAGGCATCCTGGGAACAGTCAAAGCTTTAGCCTGTTGGTAAATCTACCATAAATCTCTCTCTCTCTATAATATATAATATATGTGTGTATATATATATATATATATATATACACACACACACACACACACACACACACACACACACACACACACACACACACACGGCACTCAGAGGCTTTAAATCACAACAAACGTGTATTTGTGCAAATCACGTTTTCTACTGTGTATCTGCAAGGGACGATTTCCCTGGGGAGGGCACCGGAGCAAGACTGTCCTTTGCGTGGACGTTTTGAGTGCCGGAGGATTGGAGACTATACAAGACTTCTTTAGCTTTTGTCCATCATTTGTTTCGGTTATTTTTTGCGACTACTGAACCTACCAGTGATTTTACGAATCTGTCGCTCCAGCTGCAGTGAACACAGCAGCTGTACCTAGCAATCAGTTTGAATCCCCATATAGGCTGATATGACATCACCCACTACAGCGGGATCTCTGTCATTTATCGAACTCAAACAACATCTGGCAGAGACACTTAGTTACAATGAAGCACAAGCCTCGCAGATCCTGTTTGGCACCGACCTCAATGTTCAACCAGAACCACCTTCTACGGAGGAGATCTTCCAAACACTCCTTAAATTGCGGAACAAAGAGACCGATTACCTCCTACATGGCACATCATTATCCGACTATTATCGAGCTAAAATGATTCCACGTGGCTTCAGAATAAGAAACATGCCAACTATCGGCCGCAATAGTGCCGATTTTTGCCATAAATGGATCTCAATCCTCAATAAGTGTAGCTCAGATCTAATGTTATTGGTCATCGACGAGGCCCGCACTATTCTAACCGAGACCAGATCTAAACTTGCGGAGGCTACCCTGAAATTCAAACCTCAACTAGACGATAAGAGACTACAAGCGCAATGGGACCGATTGGAACAACAGTGTAACACCTACAGACAAGATCTTGTAAAATTCAAACAGAAGAAACTCACAACGGTCCAAGCCGATTATGAAGACCAAAGGGTATATCGGTGGTTGAACGGCACAGACCCACCACCCCGCTCTAGATCTCGGATCTCTTGGAAAGATAGAAATCCACCAAATAGGAGAAACAGGTCACAATCCAATAGTGACAGTGATTTTTTAGTCACCGACTCGGAAGACCCCCAGACAACACGGACGGTCCCTTTAGCAAGGGCCACACGTTCAAAAGTCGACATGCGCGACCAGGAAGAACGCGACGTGGGGGCCAAAATCAAAGGATCTTCCAAGCCTCCCATCAACAGAGGGAGGAAGTAACATTTAATTTATCATCCCGTATCTTTTCACCCACTGAATTAAATGTGCTAAACAAAGGTTTATCCTTTGTTCCTACCCACCCCCACCGGGACCTAGATTGGAAGATTGATCTATATGGCCTTCATAGGTCTTTAAAAACCAAAGAATTTTTCCAACACCAACGTGACAATGTGCCCCTTCACCAAACACCGGCAGTGTATAAAAAAACCAAGTTTGATCCTGTCTCGACAAATGCTTCTTTGAAGACATTTAATCGTCTGTTAGATACAGCAGTTACCAAATTCCATGCAGCTCAACCCACTGTTCATACCAACTTGACTCGAGCTGAGCAAAAAGCACTTCAGGATTTGTCGAAGTATCAGGATGTCATCTTCCGCCCCGCCGACAAGGGGGGCGGCATCGTTATACAGGATTCTCAAAAATACATTTCCAACATTGACCTCCTATTACAAGATTCCTCCACGTATCATCGTCTCCCTCAGAATCCCACGGAAGGGTTCAAACGAGACCTGGACTCTGTCCTGTTGGAAGCTCACCAAGCTGGACACCTTGATAAGAAAATATACAATTCATTACTCACTCCTTTTCCCATCACTCCAGTGTTATACACTATCCCTAAACTTCACAAAAACCCGGTGGATCCACCCCCCAGACCAATTATTTCAGCACGGGGGTCACTACTTCAGCCCATTTCACTGTTCCTAGACCAGCTTATCCAACCATACATCATGGATCAGCCGACCTTCCTCAAGGATACCACACAACTCCTCACTAAACTCAATCATTTCACAACAATACCAACTAATATGTTGTTATGCACTCTAGATGTCAAGAATCTTTATACTGTAATTCCACATGATAGCGGCTTAGCCGCCATGGAACTATTCCTGTTCAGACACCATTTTGATGCCATCCCCATTCCTCTGTTTTTGTCTTTGCTGTCAAAAACTTTAAAACAAAATTATTTCCTACACAATGGACAGTACTTCATTCAAACAACTGGGTGCGCGATGGGGTCCTCAGTGGCCCCATCGTTCGCTAATGTATTCATGTTTCTACAAGAGGAGGAATTCTTTTTCTCATCAAGAGAGATAACCAATAAAATAGCATTCTACTCACGGTACATCGATGATTTACTGATCTTTTGGACGGGAACTGAACTTGAATTCATCACCCTCATTGAGCACATCAACTCACGTAAGTCACCCATTAAATTCACGTACCAGACCAGTTTCACAAGTATCAACTATCTGGACGTCACTATTGAAATCAAAAATAATGCCATCCACACTAAATTATTTTCCAAACCTACGGACCGCAACACGCTTTTACACCACAGCAGCTGCCACCCCCCAGCACTCAAACGTGGATTACCCAGATCACAAATGCTTCGTGCAGCAAGAATTTCTAGTGATCGTACCACTCTAGTTACGACCCTGGAACAGATGATCTCAAAATTTGCCCATAGAGGATATAAACTAAGGGAGCTCCAACAGGCTAAGAATGAAGTTCTCCAAATTCCTAGAGAACAATTGTTATATAAAGTTCCTCAAAAGCCATTACAATCCCGGATTCCATTTGTCACCCAGTTTTCCACAGCTAGTATAGTTCTTCCACGCGCCACCAAAGGCCTATGGCCCATTGTGTCTGGAGATAAGGACTTACCCTGTTTCAGAAATACCTCTCTGATGCCTAGTTACAAGAGGGGCCC
Organism: Pseudophryne corroboree; assembly: GCF_028390025.1. Taxonomy (NCBI): domain Eukaryota; kingdom Metazoa; phylum Chordata; class Amphibia; order Anura; family Myobatrachidae; genus Pseudophryne; species Pseudophryne corroboree. The sequence continues at coordinate 54,062,134 of NC_086455.1, forward strand.
TAACCTCAGGGACCTATTAGTAAAAACGAACATCACTCCAACCCCTAAGGCTTCGATGCAAGTTAAGAGACCAGGATGCTACCGGTGTGCAGCTTGCACTACCTGCAAATATTTGGAAACAGGCCACATCTTCAACAACCCACACACAGGCAAGCAATTCAAAATCAGACATGTGGTTACCTGCACGACACCATTTATCGTATACATCATCATCTGCCCATGTGGCTTACTATACGTTGGACAGACAATTCGGAATCTCAGGGATAGGATGGCACTGCATAGATCGGCCATTAAGGCATCTCTTATGGGCAAACCTGTGGACCAACCGGTTGCACGTCATTTCAAGTCTCAAGGCCACTCACTTGCCAGCTTGCGATATAAGATCATCGACCACATCCCTAACCCTGTGAGAGGGGGCGACCGTCATACAGCATTATCCAGATGCGAGTCGAAGTGGATTTTCTTGTTGGACACTCTGTCACCAAATGGACTTAACGAAAAATTCACTTGGAATGTGTTCTTGTAAATAATTTACTTGAAAAGTGTTCTTATAACAATATACCTACCAATCTTGATCCTTACCCTTCTCATTCCCCCTTCCCTATCTTTTTCCTCCTTACCCTTCTCCTTCCCCCCCTCCCCCCTGCCCCCCCCCTTCCATCTTTTCCCCTTATTCAAACCAACCTAACCCCCCCCCCCCCCCTTCCCACATAGCTCCCACACCCCACCCCACATTTTCCTTGTCTTCCCCAACTCTGGGTGCTGCAGCCCAGTGGGGACTCATCCTGATCACACCACAGTCTGCTAGCCCATTTGGGCCATTTGCATAATTATCTTGCATGCATTTACACTGGCTGATAACACGGTGTTCCTTTTATGCTATATTTCCTTTGTGCATCTACAGTGGAGCTCCAGTTTTTAACCTCTTAAATGCTTTTAATGTTTTTTCACATTCACTCTCATTGTTCACCCTCTCTGGGTGTCGTACATTCTAGTCTAGCATCACTCTCATTTACATTCTTCCTCGACACGACGGGTCTCCCCGGCGCCTGTGCGCATTCTCGTTGCTTAGCAACGATGACGTCAGCTATGCGTCACTCGGGCGCCGCACCCGGAAGTCCCGAACACGGACGCCGGGAACACCTGTCTCAGCACGTCTTTAAAAGGTGAGTTTTTTCCTTGGTATGTTTGGTTCTCGCTGCTTCTCACTACACGCTCTACATGGGTCACCTTACCTGAAGAAAAGGCTTGCTGCCTTGAAACGTTGTAAGACCTCCATGTTTGTTTGATTGTTTGCACATTTTTTGCTATGCGTTGCACATAAAGTAATTTTCAAAGTCCTTGGAGTGCCGCCTCTGTCCCTTCCAGATATACCTGAGCCACAGGTGGGAAAGGCACGCTACCTATATATATATATATATATATATATATATACACACACACACACACACACACACACACACACACGGCACTCAGAGGCTTTAAATCACAACAAACGTGTATTTGTGCAAATCACGTTTTCTACTGTGTATCTGCAAGGGACGATTTCCCTGGGGAGGGCACCGGAGCAAGACTGTCCTTTGCGTGGACGTTTTGAGTGCCGGAGGATTGGAGAAAAAATAATTATATATATATATATATATATATATATATATATATACACACATACAGTGTGATTTTGAATTTTGGATAAGGGATACTCAACCATATATATATATATATATATATATATAAAGCGAGAGAGCGAGATAGCTATAGATATATAAAATTACCTATGCCTTCAGTTTCTGTTGGTTTATATTTGTAATAAATCATCAACTTACAGTTTTGTTTTTTTCTTCAGGGGGTTCAGATCGGAGTGGTTGAAGGGGACTTTGCGCTCTGTATAAGTTTGTATCACGGCTATGAACTGCTATTACAGATGGGGACACGTTCTCTGTACTACTTTCTGCGATCAATGATGGATGGGTCAAAAGGTAAGTTTACTTTTAGGCAATATATCAGCAATATATTGCTCAATTCTAGCACCACTTTCCCCTGATCGTTAACCCCATGAATTATCATAGGATTCGGATATTGATGATGAGATATGGTCAACCATTAGGTCCAGGAATGCTAAAGCTTCCATCAGTGTGGCTTTTCGGGAAACATTCTTTAAGGTCTATAGTAGATGGTATGTTGTGCCATCTAAATTGCACAAGATGTTCCTTGTGACTTCAAATACCTGCTGGAGACCAATGCGCACAAAGAAGAAAAAGGCTGCGCCTATGGTGCTATTAGTAGAACATAATTGTGGAGAGCTGACAACCAAAGTAATTATAAAAAAAACGTTTTTTATTAAAATAATAACACACCAATAAAACTTTATACACAGTGTATAAGAAATTATGGGTTTATATATACTCTGAAAGAACCGTACATAGTTACAATAAATAAAATATAGTATCCTCAGATCAATTTGTTATTCTAGTATTTGAAATCGTTGAATAAATGCAATAGAAACTGGCAACAATGTTTAAGAGTGTAAAGTTATTGCAACTGCTCACTAAAACTGTATCACTCTAATACAGGCTTTTTCAACCAGTGTGCCGTGGCACACTAGTGTGCCGTGACCAGTTGCAAGGTGTGCCGCGGAGCCAGAGCAGCTTCCTGCACCTTCAGAGTGAACTGTCGGCCTGAGCTCTTCTTAGAGGATCAGTCGTGCTCCGGCCATGACCTATGCCTTGAAAATGATGTGATATCATAGATCACAGCCGCCGCGTCTCACCAGCCAGCCCACCCGCCTGCATACACGTTTTCCAGTTCCCGCCTGCATACACAGCTTTCCTTCCCACCCACATCTACACCTGCCTGACCGCCCACTGCTCAGTATTCGCAGAACTCCACTATGAACAACCCCTGCCACTGAGGGACAGGGAGGAGGACAGCTGATATTTATTTTATTTCTCCTGTGGGGAACAATAGGATTTCAATAGGATTTATGTGGGGAGAATAAGAATTTATTGATTTATGGGGGGAACAATGTGAATAATTCATGTGTGAAGCAATAGGATTTATGTGGGGAGCAATGTGATTGATTTTTCTGTGTAGGCCAATGTATGTGTGGATTTTTTTATTTTTTTTTTACTGTGAGGGCCAATGTGTATGTTTTGTTTTTTTCTGTGGGGAACCGATGGTGTGCCTTGGCAATTTTAAAATATTGTTCGGTGTGCCGCGAGTAAAAAAAGGTTGAAAATCACTGCTCTAATATATAAGTATTGAGTGTCCTGCAAGCTTTCTTATAAAAGCAGAGGTGACTGACACTTGGAAACTCTCACATAATGGAAGTCCCAGCAGCAAATAGATTGGTAAATATGAGGATATATACAGTTACCTCTCTTGGGCTAATGACACCGAGCGTCCTCGGTGAAGTCCACTAGAGCCCGCTGATTATGTTAAAAGAAAGAAACGAGCACAATTGCTCTAGGCTGTGATTGCTCCTGTGTGTTGATTATCCAGGCTCCTCCCACCTACACTCTGATACCGATACTGCTACATTGGTTTGGCTCACTAACGGGGATGCTCCCCGCCACTCATTAGAGGACTCTCCTAATCACCGGAAGCCGCTCCGGCCAGCGTGATCACGCAGCACTCCTCTTTGCTGCCAGCGGCTGTCTGCTCCTGCCCAGAGGACATCTCCGGCGACTCCGGCCAAGGCTAAGGCATAGCTCACCCTTCTGCTGCCAGCGGCTATTTATTCCCGGTAAGAGGATATCCCCGGGTAACAACGGCGGCACCGGTCAGCGCCTCATACAGCGCATCATTCTGCTGCCAGTGGCCGTCACTATTTGCAATTAACGGCGGCGCCGGTCAGCAATATTATACGGCACTTCTAACTACCAGCGTTTGCCGATAACATCTTCCTCTGGGTCATCAGTTGATAATTTCCACCCCTCCATCTAAGCAGGCACATTAAAGGATTTTCACCAGCCTGCAGGGGTTAATTGGAATGCCTGGATAATCAACACACAGGAGCAATTACAGCCTAGAGCAGAGGTTCTCAAACTCGGTCCTCGGGAGCCCACACAGTGCATGTTTTGTAGGTAACCCAGCAGGTGCACAGGTGTATTAATTACTCACTGACACATTTTAAAAGGTCCACAGGCGGAGTTAATTATGTCACATTGATTCTGTGAGGAGACCTGCAAAACATGCACCGTGTGGGCCCCCGAGGACCGAGTTTGAGAACCTGTGGCCTAGAGCAAAAGTGCTCGTTTCATTCTTTCAACATAATCAGCGGGCTCTAGTGGACTTCACCGAGGACGCTCGGTGTCATTAGCCCAAGAGAGGTAACTGTATATATCCTCATATTTACCAATCTATTTGCTGCTGGGACTTCCATTATGTGAGAGTTTCTAAGTGTCAGTCACCTCTGCTTTGATAAGAAAGCTTGCAGGACACTAAATACTTATATATTAGAGTGATACAGTTTTAGTGAGCAGTTACAATAACTTTACACTCTTAAACAATGTTGCCAGTTTCTATTGCATTTATTCAACGATTTTAGATACTAGAATAACAAATTGATCTGAGGATACTATGTTTTATTTATTGTAACTATGTATGGTTCTTTCAGAGTATATATAAACCCATAATTTCTTATACACTGTGTATAAAGTTTTATTGGTGTGTTATTATTTTAATAAAAAATATTTTTTTTTATAATTACTTTGGTTGTCAGCTCTCCACAATTATGTTCTACTAATAGCACCATAGGCGCAGCCTTTTTCTTTTTCTTCTTTGTGAACAATTCTAAGGCACATACACAGTGCCTTATAAGGCAGCGCTTTGGTGCTATTTAAAATAGATTTTTCTTTCAATATAGGCGCTTGAAGCAGATTTTGTCCCAGTCTGGAGACCAATGCGCATTGATACCGTGTCTCTAAAAATCTGGACCAAGTGGGGGTCCATACTTGTAACCCTGCAAAATCTTTAAATCTTTAATAGCAACAAGAAGTTTGGTAACTGCTCTTATCCAATTAGTAATGTCATCCAAGTGCATGAAAGGGAGGGGTTATTCTGAATAAGAAGCACTAGTATCCCCCAACACACTGGATGACATCAGCAACAGGATTTGGTAACTACATGGTGGTAGAAATTACAGAGAAATCGGTTGCATACATTTGCAAAGGTATGGGAAGCCCCCAGGCCAAATACAAGGCGTCTTTGAATACTGGGGGTGCCTAACATTAAGTTTAAGTCCAGGGCGTGACACCCCACAAACAGGCAAGGGACAGACACTCCGGGGCAGCACACCAGTGTGAAGTAACATCTAATTTAACACTTTGTATATCACTTTAATATAATTTTCTACTATTATCACTTTTCATCTGTATCTTCTTTTATGTTTAGCCTCTGCTTCCGAATATTCACTTTCACTTTAACTTTTCACTGGTGTGCTGCCCTGGGGTGTGTGGCACTTGCCGGTTTGTGGGGTATTGTACCCCGGACTTAGACTTAATGCTAGGTACCCCCAGTATTCAGAGACACATTGTAGCTGGCCTGGGGGCTTCCCATGCCTTTGCAAATGTATGCAACTGAGATCTCTGACATTTTTACAACCATATAGTTATCAAATCCTGTTGCTGATGTCATCCAGTGTGCTGGGGGATACAAGTGTTTCTTGTTCAAATCTGAGAACTGGACGTCTCCCATGTTACCGTCATTGGAGGCCCTTCAGGTCCGGGTTTATTTTATAGGCTCAATGGAGTATATTATATGCTTGCAAAGCAATTTCGTGGCCACTTAGTCTGGTTCCCATCGTATCTTTCTCATATGTCCTAGAAGAGGATACTGGGGTCCATTTAGTACTATGGGGGTATAGACTGGTCCACTAGAAGCCATGGGCATTTTAAAAATTTAATAGTGTGGTCTGGGTCTTACCTCTATGCCCCTCCTACCAGACTCAGTTTAGAAAATGTTTCCGAAGGAGCAGGTCACGCTGAAGGAAGCTCCTGAAGAGTTTTCTGCATTTATTTTATATGTTTGTTGTTTTCAGGCAGGGCTGTATGGCACCAGCCTGCCTGCTTTGTGGGACTTGGAGAGGGTAGGGGGGCCAACTTCTTGAAAGGTTAATGGTCCCGTTCCCCGCTGACAGGACACTGAGCTCCTGAGGGACCTTTTCTCAAGCCCATCACGGCGAGCGTACAGTCCCGCAGCACGCCGCCACCCCTAACAGAGCCAGAAGAATGAAGATTGGTGAGTACTGAGCCGGCGTCCCGGCTTGCGGGGCGCCGGCTAGTATGGCAGCATGAGGGTACGGAGGCGCACGGCTTCTACACGGGGCGGAATGCGTCTCTAGACTGTACACAGTACCCAGACTGGCACAACAGCCTTAAAACGGTTCTCTCCATTTTAAGCACAAAAATTACCTCAGCCAGTATAAAAAAAAGCGGGAAGACCGCGTGCCATTGAATCGGCGGGGCTTCACTATGAGAGGATCCAGCAGCTCACCAGCGCCATTTTCCCTCTGCAGTGGATACAGACGCTAACTGACAGGGACGCGCAACTCCTCCAGTGTGACTCCAGATTACCTCAGCGGTACCAGGAGGTCATAGCAGGGGGGAAGCGATTACTAGTGTACTAAGTCCCCTATCTGGGTACTTAGTCTGTGACCCGGCTAAGCTTGGCATTAGCGAAAAGGGCCCGGTGGGGGCTGGCTCCAAACATCTCTGTGTTTCCCTGGAAGGGTCTTTGTGGGTTAATTGTGCTTAACCTTTCCTGTGTGTGTCTGTGCTTTCACATTTACATTATGTCAGGTAAAGAGTATGTGTCTTGTACCGCTGAGTGTTCCTCTTCACAAGGGGGTTCTCTACTGGGTACTCAGGGTTCACAGACTAGCGGGGCTGAAGCGGAATGGGTTAATTCTCTTAAGGAAATGATCTCAACTCTTTCTACAAAATTGTCCCGCAATGAGTAGGAGACGCAATGCTTAAAACAGACTGTGGATGAGTTTATGAACAGTCCCCAGGACAGCATCTCGGTCCGCTACCATTTGTCCGCAAAAGCGATCTCTGGACAATATCCTGCAGTCTGACGCTGACAGGTCAGACATGGAGGAGGGGGGGTGGACTCAGAAGGGAGGATTCAGCTCTGTCACAGGGAATAGAGGCTCTTATAGAGGCTATCAGAGATGTTCTGCATATTCCTGATAAGGTGTCAGAGGAGTGGGAGGAATCTTTTTTTTCAAAGGAATTGAATACCCTGTTTGAAGAACCATGGTTTATTCCTGATAAGATGTTTAAGATCCCTAAAAGGTTGTTCTCATCTTTTTCTTTTCCTCTGGAGGACTGGAAAAAATTTGAAAATCCGCCGATAGTGGACGCATCAGTCTCTAGGCTATCACGTAAAATCGTATTGCCTGTTCCTGGTGCAGCCTCCCTGAAAGACACTGCTGATCATAAAATTGAGACTTCACTCAAATTATTGTACACAGCTGCTGGGGTGGCCCAGAGACCACTATTACATGTGCGTGGATCACACAAGCCATTGCGAAATGTTCAGGTAACTTAATTGAGGGGTTACATTCCTTATCTAGGGGGGATGTTGTTTTACTCCTGCAGCATATACAGGACTCTGCAAACTTTATAGTGGAAGCCATAAAGGAAATAGGAGTGTTTAACGCACGCACCACCGCTATGGCAGTGTCGGCACACAGAGGCTTGCGGCTACGCCAGTTTACTGCTGACGCGGATTACAGAAAAAGCGTGGAAGGCCTACCATTCGCCGGAGAGGCCTTGTTCTTAGATGAATTAGACAAATGGATCTCCATATCTACTGCGGGTAAGTCTACGTATCTTCCTTCCGCAGCCCCCCCAACCAAGAAGTCTCATTCAGCTTCTAAGTTACAGTCCTTTCGGATGGTCAAGTTCAAGGGCAAATCCAGAGGTGCTTCTACGTCCTCCAGCGGCGCAAGTGGTAAACCACACAAACCAGCAACAGCATGTGCTCAGGAACAGAGCTCAGGCTCTGCTTCCTCAAAGACTTCAGCATGATGGTGGACTGCAGTACCTGGAAGGATGTCAGGTGTGACCTCGCCTACAATTCTTCAGTCAAATTCGTGCCAGGATCCCTGGGTCATAGATCTTATTTCCCAGGGCTACAGACTGGAGTTCCAAGAGCTCCCACCTCACAGATTCTTCAAATCGGGCTTGCCAGTTTCACAAGAGGCAAGTATAAATTTACAACATGCCATCCAAAAACTGGTACAGACTCACGTCATTGTTCCAATTCCATCTCATCAGCTAAACAAGGTGTACTATTCCAACTTGTTTGAGGTACTGAAACCGGACGGTTCGGTAAGACCAATTTTGAACCTCAAGTTGTTGAACCCGTACTTACGAGTGTTCAAATTCAAGATGGAGTCTCTGAGAGCGGTGATCTCAGGTCTGGAGAATGGGGAAACCTAGTGTTTCTGGATATCAAGGATGCGTACCTTCACATTCTGATTTGGCTGCCTAATCAGGCTTACCTACGGTTTACATTGCAGAACTGTCACTACCAGTTCCAGGCCCTGCCATTTGGTCTCTCCACGGCACCGCCAGTGCACCAGAGGATCCGTCTGTCGCCAAAAGCAAGGGTCTCCCTTCTGTGTTGGCTACAGACTTCTCACCTTGTTGGGGGTCGGAGTTGAGAATTGGATTCTTTTAACCATAGACACAAGCCTCAGAGGTTGGGGAGCAGTCACTCCGGGGCTGCAGTTTCAAGGAAGATGGTCCAGTCAGGAAGTCCTCCATCCAGTCAGCATTCTGGAACTCAGGGCCATATACAACGCGTTTCTGCAGGCCTCACATCTTCTTCAAGATCAGGCCTTTCAGGTCCAGTCGGACAACGTGACGGCAATAACGTACATAAACAGACAGGGTGGAACGAAAAGCAGAGCAGCAATGTCAGAGGTGTCAAGTATTTTCCTCTGGGCAGAGAGAAACGCTGTGGCGTTGTCAGCAGTATTCATTCCGGGAGTAGACAACTGGGAAGCAGACTTCCTCAGCAGACACGACCTGCACCTGGAGGAGTGGGGCCTTCACCCGGAAGTGTTCAGGTGCTTGACAAGTCGATGCGGATTTCCACAGATCGACCTGATGGCCTCTCATCTCAACAAGAAACTCAAGCGGTATTGTTCCAGGTCAAGAGACACACAGGCAGTTTCAGTAGACGCCATGACGACTCCATGGGTCTATCAGATGGTGTACGTGTTTCCTCCACTTCCTCTGATCCCAAGAATTCCAAAAAGAATAAAAAGGGAAAAGGTTGCAATCAATTTTAATTGCTCCGGACTGGCCAATAAGGGCCTAGTACGCAGACCTTCTGGAGATGCTCTTCGAAGATCCGTGGCCTCTTCGCAAGGATCTTCTGCAACAGGGCCCGTTCGTCTATCTGGATTTACCGCGGCTACGTTAGACGGCATGGAAGTTGAACAGCTGATTCTAGCCAGGAGAGGGATCCTTATCAATGTTATCCCGACAATGATTCAAGCCAGGAAGGGGGTAACGTCTAAGCATTACCATCGTATTTGGAAGAAATACGTCTCTTGGTGTGAGAGCAGAAAATTTTCTGCGGTGGAATTCCATCTAGGATGTTTCCTGCTTTTTCTATAAGCTGGAGTGGATGTGGGCCTGCGTCTGGGCGCCATAAAAGTACAGATTTAGGCCTTGTCCGTTTTCTTTCAGAAAAAAATTGGCTTCTCTCCCTGAGGTCCAGACGTTTTTGAAAGGTGTTCTGCATATTCAACCTCCCTTTGTGCCACACACGACACCTTGGGATCTCGATGTGGTGCTGCTTTTCCTCCAATCGGACTGGTTTGAGCCTTTATAGGAGGTGGACGTAAAATATCGTATGTGGAAAACCGTCACACTGTTGGCCTTGGCTTCAGCAAGACGTGTGTCGGAGCTGGGGGCTTTTTCTCACAAAGTCCCTATTTAATTTTCCATGAGGACAGAGCTGAACTCCGCACTCGTCAGCAATTTCTTCCTAAGGTGGTGTCTGCATTTCACATCAACCAACCTATTGTGGTTCCGGTTGTCACCGACACCTCTTCTACTTCAAAATCTTTGGATGTCGTGATGGCTTTCAAGGTGTATGTGAAAAGAATAGCTCGTCACAGAAAGACGGACTCGCTGTTTGTTATTTATGATCCCAATAAGATTGGGTGTCATGCTTTAAAGCATACAATTACACGCTGGATCATACTTACTATCCAGCATGCTTATTCCACGGCAAGTTTGCAATGTCCAAAATCTGTACAGGCCCACTCTACTAGATCAGTGGGTTCTTCCTGGGTGGCTGCCTGGGGTGTCTCGGCTTTGCAGCTCTGCCGAGTGGCTACTTGGTCGGGTTCGAACACGTTTGCAAAGTTCTACATGTTCGATACTTTGGCCTCTGAGGACCTTCAGTTTGGTCAATCAGTTCTGCAGGAACCTCAGCACTCTCCCACCTGGTTTGGGAGCTTTGGTACATCCCCATGGTACTAAATGGACCCCAGTATCCTCTAAGACGTAAGAGAAAATAGGATTTTAATTACCTACCAGTAAATCCTTTTCTCGCAGTCCGTAGAGGATACTGGGCGCCCGCCCATTGTTTCGATTTTCCTGCACTGTTACTTGGTTAAGTAATTTTGGTTCAGCCATTGCTGCTCCTGTTCCAAGTTTGGTTTGCTTGGCTTTCCTCTTGTTGTGTGTGCTCGTTCAGTGGTTTAAGTCAGCACAGGAGGTCAGCGCTTTCCAAGCAGCCCCTCCCCCAGCGCAGGGCGCCATTCCACTGCGGTCTTCTCACCTTGGTCTGCTCCTCCCTCATCCACAGATACGTTGGGCAGCCACAGCTGAAAGCTTAGCAAGTCTCCAGGAGTGTTGGGCAGAGTATCTCTGTATACCTCACCTCACCGCAGGTTTTATACAGCACTGCATCCTACCAGCCTTCTCCACATGGCTGAGTAGTTGATATCAGTGCCCATTGTAGTAAAAATTATATTTTTGCATTGTATGTGACTTATGCTAGTGCTGCTTCTTGATTTTTCCCCCCTCTTTTCTACAACGTACAATTGGTTTCCCTGTACTTTCTCTCTTAAGTGACCCTTGAATACTGGTGTGTTTTGGGTTTACTCTGCAACACATTACATTGTATTTGTGAAGGCTCTGTCTGTCATATACTGCTCCAGTTACATTACCATATTGTGCGTGTACACTCCTCACAGTCATATTTAGCAAATCTAAGCAGACTGGAGCTCCTGCTCTGGTAGCATGTGGTACCTGTAACATGGAGGTTTTACCTCAGGATATATCACAGGATGGTTAGTGCACAGCTTGACTGATGCCTCCGAGCACGTCGGCTCCCCCAGTGCCAGCACAAGAGCCTCCATTGCCTTATTTTTCTAATCTGCAGCTAAGATTACTAGCCATATTGCTGCCCCACCTGTGGCCCCCCCTATGGGTACACCACAGCCTATACAGCCCCCTATGGGATTCCAGCAGCCATTGCAGCCTGTTTATCAGACTATTGCAGTCCCCACCTGTCCCTTATCCACGGTTGGACTCATTCTCTAACTCTTTACAGGGTTTGGCGGCTTCCTCTGCTGCATTTCAGCAATATAGTACAGTGCCTGGTTGCACTGCCTGCACCTACTGCAGCTAAACGTACCGTGCCTTCCTCACAGTCTACGCCACTATCTGAATCGGAAGAATCCTATGCTCCTGCAGATCAATTGGAGAGTTCTGATGCAGAATCCCCCTCTGTGAAGGAGGAGGCAAACCCCAAATTTCATGTGGCTGAATTGATTAGGGCGGTTAAATTCTCACTTCAATTAGAAGATGCTGATTCAGTCCCTCTGTCTGAGGATACTCTGCGCAAGCAGCAGGAGGTAGTATTAGCGGAGTTTCCACACTCTGATCACTTCTCAAAAGCTAGGAATGAGGCTTGGAAAACTCCTACTAAGATATTTACGGTTCCCAAAAGGCTCAGCTCCTTTTACTTGTTACCCAAAACAGATTGTGCAAAATGGGAAAATCCGCCTTCAGCAGATGCTCATGTGACATATTTAATTTAAAGTTACATCCTCCCTTATCCTGAATGCGTCCTCGTTTAAAGAACTGACGTATAGACAACTGGATGTGTGTCTTAAATCTCTGCACTCCGTGACAGGAACCGCAGCCAGACCGATTACGGCTAAAGCCATAGAAACATGGGGCCTAATTCAGACCTGGTCGCATGCAGGCTATTTTTTGGGGGGGATTTGCTGTGCAGGGCTGCAAACGCTTGTGCAGAGAGCTGCACAAATAAAAGTTTGTGCAGTCTCTGCACAGCTCAGGACTTACTCACCCGCTGCGATGAACCAGGACGGAGCTGACGTCAGGATCCTTCCCTGGAAACGGCCGGGCATGCCTGCATTTGCATGGACACTCCCTGAACACGGTCAGTTGACGCCCCCTGAACGGCCTCTTCCTGTCAATCTGTCACCAGGGAGTGACGCGCAGGCGCACTTCAGACCTGATCGCACCGCTGTGAAAAACGGCAGCGTGCGATCAGGTCTGAATGACCCCCATGGGCTGACAAACTTGAATGCAGTTTCACATCTGAGCCTACCACAGAACAGTTGGCTCTTATTGCCAATATCAGGGATGCAGCTTATTAAATTGGTGAAGCTGCTTTGGATTCTGTTTTGTTATCCTCCAAAGCTTCCACTATTTCCATTGCAGACCACCACATCATGTGGCTCTGTTCATGGAAGACGGGTTCGGACACCAAGAAGGCCCTGGAAGCTCTGCCATATACGGGCGATTACCTATTTGTCCCGGAACTGGACAAAATTGTAGAGAAACTGTCAACCTCCAAGACATTTTGCCTACCTTCAGCGTCTTCAGTGTGGCCTAGGACTTTGTTATTTCGGTCCTTTTGTCGACAGCGCAAGGCCAAAGGTTAGTCCTTTCCACAACTATCTTAGGCAGTCAAGGCCTCCAAACCCAAAACCAAGCAAGCCTGGGTGACTAGACATCCAACTACCAAGCCAGAGGATAAACTCTCAGCCTGAAGGGCTGGACCTGCTCAGTTTTCCCATGCATGGCGTCAAATCACAACAGAAGCCTGGGTTTAAGAAATGGTCTCTCATGGATACGCTCTCTCCTTCCTGAAGCATCCCCTCCTCCCCTGGACAATCCTTTCCTACAACTCCACCGACAAAACACTGGCAAAGCTCAGGCGCTGCAGAGTATAGTTCACGCCTTGCTACGATGGGGTCTCATTATCCCTGTCCCACTGTCTCAACAGGGCCAGGGGTTCTATCCCACACTCTGTAGAGTCCCATTCTAAACTTTTAAAGTTGCTGAACAAATACCTCAAGTTTCTCATGGAAACACTGCGCTCCATTTTCCTAGATATGCAAACTGGTGATTTTATGGTCTCCCTGGATATCCAGGATGCATACCTACATGTCCCTATAGCACCCTGTCATCAGCAATATCTCCGATTTGCTGTCCTGCATCTGCATTTACAATTCTTGGCCCTACCCATCGGCCGGTCCACAGCTTCCTGGGTGTTCACCAAGCTCATGGCGGTGATGGCAGCCCATCTCTTGCGAAAAGGGAATTTAAATTCTCTTACTTTGACAACCTCCTTCTGGCACAAACCCAGGAGGTACTGTACCGTCACTTACAGAAGACAATGTCATTCCTGCGGGATCACGGATGGCTGATCAGTTGTGCCAAATCCGTGCTCATCCTCTCTCAAAGCATCCTCCACCTAGGTGCACTGTTTGATGCCCAAGTACAATGGATCTTCCTCAGGACAAGGTGGCAGCAGTACAGTTGCGTATCCACAATCTACTTCACCAGCAATGGGTCCCAATCCATTCCACGATGCAGATCATAAGTTCCATGGTATCCACCTTCGACATGGTAGAATACGCCCAGTTTCACTCCAGGCCTCTACAGCACCTGATAATCTCCAGATGGAATGGTCTACCACAACTTATTAAATTCCAAACATTAATACTACTGCAGGATGTTTGAGCGTCCCTCTGATAGTGGCTCCAAACATCCAACCTGGACAAGGGATGTCCATTCTGGACCCCTCACTGGACGTTTCTTACCACAGACACCAGTCTCCGGCGGTGGGGAGCTGTCAAAGGCAGTCACTCATTTCAGTGCCGCTAGTCTCTGGCAGAAAGGGATCTCCCGATCAAATCCTGGAACTTCTGACAGTGTACTAGGCCCTTCAAATGGCTCAGGACCTTCTACAGGGTTCTCCAGTACAAATCCTGTCAGACATTGCCACCGCTGTGGCTCTTGTAAATCAACAGGGAGGCCCTTGCAATGTGGCAGCGATGCAGGAAGTAACTTGGATCCTAGTCTGCGCAGCTCTCCATTTTCCGTCCGTCTCTGCATTATTAATTCCGGGAGTTCTTAACAGGGAAGCAGACTTTCTCAGTCTACAGGACGTTCATGCTGGAGAGTGGTCTCTTCATCCAGACGTCCTTCAACTTCTGGTACACAAATGAGGTCTTCTGGACGTGGATCTCATGGCCTCCAGATGCAACCACAAAGTCCCAGTGGACGGGGCGAGGACACGTGATCTGGAAGCGAGCTTTGCGGACGCCTTTACGCTCCCATGGACCTTTCACCTGGCCTCTTTCTCCCCTCCAGTGTCCCTCCTTCCCAGAGTACTTCGCAAATTCAAGGAGGATGACGGCAGACTCATCCTCGTAACTCCGATATGGCCCAGGCGCCACTGGTTCACGGGATCTTCAATGTCTCTCCATAGACAAGCCCTTTCCTCTGCCTCTTTGACCAGACCTGTTCTCTCAAGGGCCCTGCCTACATCCGGACCTTCCTCGCTTGTCTTTGACGGCTTGACTCTTGGGTCATCCCATCTAAGGGACAAAGGCTTTTCCGGGGCGGTGGTTCAGACTGTGTTTCAGGCTTGAAAACCTGCCTCAGCACTATCTCACTGTATCTGGCAGTCTATATCACTGTATCTGGCACTCCTACTTTTAGTGGTGTGCTCATCATAACTACAGTCCTAAAGTTTTGAGGTTCCCTCGGCTGTTAGCCTTCTAACAGGTGGGACTAACTATGTGTCTTCGCCGGGATTCTCTGAAGGTCCAAGTCTCGACCTTGTCTGTTTGGTTCAAGCAGAGACTGGCTCTCTTACCAGATGTGCGTACCTTCCTCCAGACGGTACTCCGGATACAGCTTCCATTCATCCCTCCATTTGTTCGTTGGGAGCTTTCCTTTGTTCTTCAAGCCTTACAACGGACTCATTTTGAACCATCGGACACAGTGGACCTCAAGTGGCTCGCCGCTATAGCTTCAGCCTGCTGAGTCTCTGACTTGGTAGCTTTCTTCTATTGCTATTCCTTTTTGATTTTTCACCTGGACTAAACGTGGATACCTACCTAAAGGTAGTGTATAAATCCCATATCAACGAACCCATTGTGATACCGATCTTACAGGAACCTGGTCCTTCACAAGAGGAAGCCTCGTTGGATGTGGTCAGGATCTATGTGGACCGTACTTGTTCCATTAGGAAAATGAACTCCTTATTCATCCTCTTTGGATTCCACAAGAGGGGCTGGCTTGCCAGTAAGCAAACATTGGCACGTTGGCTCTGCATTACCATCTCATAGGCTTACACACAGGCTGATCTTGCTGTCCCAAATACAGTATCTGCTCACTCTACTAGCTCTTTGGGTCCTTCGTGAGCAGCACGTCGTGGAGCATCTGCTGAACAGTTAAGCAAGGCTGCTTCGTGGTCTTCTACCCACACATTTCTTAGGTTCTATGCCTTTGATATGTTTGCCTCTCAGGATGCAACTTTTGTCTGCAATGTCCTCCTTTCCTCTTAGGAGTGTTCCCTCCCTATTACAACTGTTTTGGGACATCCCAAGGTTAAGCCTGTGGAGACCATGGACCCCGAAGAAGAAAACAAAGAGTTATGGTTAAACATACCTTTGTTAACTCTTTTTCTTCTAGGTCCATGGGGTCCACAGTGCGCCCACCCTGACACACCTAGCTTCAATGGGTTGCCTTTACGGTCAGCAGTTCCCTTCTCTTCTCTGAGAGTGTGATTTCTTGTGTGTACCATTCTTCCTTCTTTCCTCTTTCCTGCTCCTGCTTTGGGCTTGTTAACTAAAACTGAAGTGCCTGAGCATGGAGTCTGGGTATGAGGGGAGTGGAGCCCGGTGCATCCTGGGAGGCTCACATGTTTTGCTGTTCAGTGCCAGTCCTGGTCTCCATCAGCCATACCCAAGGTTAACCCTGTGGATGACATGGACCTCAAAGAAAAATAGTTAACATAGGTAAGTTTTACCATAACTCTTTGTTTTGTTTTTTTTGTTTTTTTAAAAAGGTAAGTTTACTTTTTCTGCCCACTTTTTCTACCCAAGCAGATTCTGAAATCTCATACTGCCCTAAGTGGGTAAACTCTGAACAATGCCTGTCAGAGGTTCCCAAACACTGGCACAGTAACGGTCCAGGTTTTAAGGATAACCAAGCTTGGGCACAGGTAGCTTGTGTTGGATATGAAATGCCGGTGGCATTTTGACAGTGAGAATCCCGACATCAGAGGGGGGTAAATACTCTCTCCTCGGGCCCTAAACCTAACTTCCACTCCGATAACTTTGGGCTCTTGGTGTCCCGGTGCCAGTTTCCTGAGGGGTCTCAAAGTTTTCAGCATCGGTCAAACGACCGCTGGCATCCTGACCGCCAGGATGCCAAACGCATCCCAGTGTCTTAATTAGTACTTCAATCAATTTGATTTAGCCATTTGTGCTCAGCCACGCATATCCTTAAAACCTGAACTATTATGGTGGCTTGAGGATCGCGTTTGGAAACCTGTGGCCTAAGTAGAGTCCAGCCAGCTGACCAAACCCAGTTGCTGTGTCACCAGATCTGTGGCTCATTTGGACATGTGTGGATGACAATGTAAAGCTACAGATGCGTCCTTGGTCATCCATCCTGTGAACTGGTTGCACATGCGACTGTTGCAACTAGCTACGCCTGCGTGCAACCCGTTCACGGGTGTGCATACACCCTTGCAGTCCTAAGGACTGCAGATACTTACGCTAATGGTCATTGGAAAGATGAGCCAGGACTCGTCTGTATCTACTTCTGGTTGGCCAGCGTCTTTGCTTTGTCCGATCTTATCCATTTGGATTGGTTTGTCTATTGATGGTTTAGCATGACTGACTGTGTGGTCACACATGGTATAGTCTTCAAAATATTTGGTTTAAACTTACCATGTTTGGATACCAAATTTGTAGATTTGTGGCCAGCATTGGAAGTGTGTTGAATTCATGCAATGGACAAAAAAAGATAAAAATTAACCAGCGACATCACTGTCAATGCATTCCACTCGATTTGGTTTAATTCCAGGTGAAATTCATTGATAGGTGGGATTGTTTAATGCATTATGGCACCAAAAGGAAATGTTCAAAATTCCAGTTCCAAACGCATGGTACAGTTCTGCAAATTCTGCTCCTTTATATTAGTTGAAACATTCATTTTACAACTCTCTAATCCTGCTTTATTCTTTTCTCTAAAACTCAGCTTTAAAAGTAGTAGTTGATCTCTCCCTTCATCTTTATATCTCAGGGATGACTCGCGCAAGAAATGAGCTTAGCCGAAATGCCGACTTCATGAATCTATATCAGCAACTGGAATCCATGTTTTCTGCTTCTGACGGTACATGATAAATCTGCAGTCTTCTGTTCTTTCAGCTCTCAACGGTTTATCTGTCCCCAAATGTATTAATTAGCACTTTCCAGCTTCTCGTAAAATGCTGCTACCTTCTATACAGATCGAACTGTTGATTGATCTCTTATTTTGTCAACCTTTATGGCCTTTAATGATAAAGGGGGGAGGAGGACTTCACTGCACGGGATCCGGTCTGAAGATCGACAGTGTCTAGGTCGACAATGTTTAGGTCGACAGTCACTAGGTCGACACGGATGGAAGGTCGACAGGGTTTCTAGGTCGACATGTGCTAGGTCGACAGGTCTAAAGGTCGACATGAGTTTCACATTTTTTTTTTCATACTTAACGATCCACGTGGAATACGATTGGAACGGTAAAGTGTGCCGAGCGAAGCGGTAGCGGAGCGAAGGCACCATGCCCGAAGCATGGCCAGCGAAGCGAGCCATGCGAGGGGACGCGGTGCACTAATTTGGGATCCCGGTCACTCTACGAAGAAAACGACACACACAAAAAAAAAAATTCCTCATGTCGACCTTTAGACCTGTCGACCTAGAAACCCTGTCGACCTTCTATCCATGTCGACCTAGTGACTGTCGACCTATAGTGGTCGACCTAAACATTGTCGACCTAGATACTGTCGATAAAACGAACCACACCCCACTGCACACCCTATTTCCAAACATATTAAGAGGTTCTACCATGCTAAAGCTTCTAGTACACACAATTAAAATGGACTATAAACTAAGTTCTTAGCACACATTTGCACAAATATGTGAGCCCATCCACCGCTACCAGATGACTTCATTAGATATCTCCCTAACATCTCTAATACTATCACATTATATACATTTATCCAGATCTTACCTTAAAATAGAGCCCTTATTAATGTGTGGTCCGCAATGTAGGAACCTGTGCTAATTAAAACACCTGTGGCTTTAATGACTCTATTAAAATTACTCACATAAGTAGCCTTTGTTGGGTTAGTTGTGCTAACCATATTGTATATTTCCAGGTGACAAAGGGTGTCATTGTCTAAGCCATTAAGGGGGTTATTCAGTGTTAGCAAGCCAAAAAAGTTAGCAACTGGGCAAAACCATGTTGCACTGCAGGTGGGGCAGATGTAACATGTGCAGAGAGAGTCAGATTTGGGTGAGGTGTGTTCAAACTGAAAATGAAAAAGTATAAAATAAAGTAGCCAGTATTTACCCTGCACAGAAACAATATAACCCACCCAAATCTAATCTGTCTGCACGTTACATCTTCCCCACGTGCAGTAGGGTGCATCAAACGCCCCATGAATTTTTAAAAGTAAGAAAAATGATTTGTCCCCATGCTACATTTTTTAGAATTGTTAAGGATATATTGCATACAAATTTTGAAGAATCTGAGATGATATTTATGTGGCCCACCATGCCCCTGAAGATTAAAGATTTCTATTTATTTCTGTTTTTATTTTTTTATTATTTTATTTCTATTTATGTCTATAAATTTCTATTTATTTTATCTGAAAAAGAAATAATGATTTGATTAATGATTTGTGATTTGGATGGGAACAGCAACGATAGGCCCATGAGGCTTCATGCTGTTCCCTTTCTTTGTTATGACAATTTTTGGGTGTGGAGGTGGACCACCTAAGTCAAATCGTGCATCAAAAAAAATTTTCACAGTTGTTTCTATGCTAAAAAGGTACATTTTAAGAATAGGGACAGCAAGCATTCCGAATGTCGGGGCGTTTGATGCACCCTAACGTGCAGTACAACATGGTTTTGCCCAGTTGCTAACACTTTGGGTTCGCTAACAACTCTGAATAACCCCCTAAGTACATTAAGGGTTTTCGCAAGTTTCAGGGATGGGGTATTTTGTAGAAAATGTTAAACTCTAGGTGCTGTTCATGAATCGTTCAGCTGATGTAGTTGTAAAAACTACAGTAAAACAGTTTAACCACTCTGGGAGATCTGTTTTCCTAGCTGAAATAACTGGTTTGTCCTGATAGGATGATTAAGACACCTGTCCAGTGTGAAAGAGTTACTAGTCTACTCCTTTTCCACCAAAATCCCGGCTCTGTTCCAGGATTTTTTACCTGTCATTTTCCCGGTTTAGACCCCATTTCCACTGCACCCTCGACCAAGTTTTCCTGGGTCACCTCCATTTCCACTGAACCCATGTAAGCCCAGCAAAACCTGTGGTTGTCATTTAAATTGACCTTTATTCAGGCTCATAAAGATGAGGTCACAGAAAGGGTACGAAAGGGAGGGGTAGGGACCAAAGCAGAACAAGTGTAAACAAAGATATAAAATGAAAATATGTTATTAGAATGAAAATAAGTACAAAACGTGCATAAATACCACCATTTTAATGTTCCTTTTAACAAATATTACCACTTGTAAATTGCCAGGTGAAGTAAACTTTTACACTGCCTCGTTTCCATTGATCTGAAGTTATTTTGGATATATAATTTCTCTGACGTCCTAAGTGGATGCTGGGACTCCGTAAGGACCATGGGGAATAGCGGCTCCGCAGGAGACTGGGCACAACTAAAGAAAGCTTTAGGACTACCTGGTGTGCACTGGCTCCTCCCTCTATGACCCTCCTCCAGACCTCAGTTAGAATCTTGTGCCCGGCTGAGCTGGATGCACACTTGGGGCTCTTCTGAGCTCCTAGAAAAGAAAGTATATTTTAGGTTTTTTATTTTCAGTGAGATCTGCTGGCAACAGACTCACTGCTACGAGGGACTAAGGGGAGAAGAAGCGAACCTACCTGCTTGCAGCTAGCTTGGGCTTCTTAGGCTACTGGACACCATTAGCTCCAGAGGGATCGAACACAGGACCCGACCTCGATCGTCCGGTCCCGGAGCCGCGCCGCCGTCCCCCTTGCAGAGCCAGAAGCAAGAAGATGGTCCTGAAAATCGGCGGCAGAAGACTTTGGTCTTCAACAAGGTAGCGCACAGCACTGCAGCTGTGCGCCATTGCTCCTCATGCACACCTCACACTCCGGTCACTGATGGGTGCAGGGCGCTGGGGGGGGGGGCCTGAGCAGCAATATTAACACCTTGGCTGGCAAAAAAAAATCACAATATATAGTCCTAGAGGCTATATATGTGAAAAATACCCCTGCCAGAGATCCATAAAAAAGCGGGAGAAAGTCAGCAGAAAAAGGGGCGGGGCTATCGCCCTCAGCACACTGGCGCCATTTTCTCTTCACAGTGCAGCTGGAAGACAGCTCCCCAGGCTCTCCCCTGTAGTTTTCAGGCTCAAAGGGTTCAAAAGAGAGGGGGGGCACTAAATTTAGGCGCAAAAATTGTGTATTATAGCAGCTATAAGGGAAAAATCACTGTGGGTAGTGTGAATCCCTGTATTATATAGCGCTTTGGTGTGTGCTGGCATACTCTCTCTCTGTCTCCCCAAAGGACTTTGTGGGGTCCTGTCCTCAGTCAGAGCATTCCCTGTGTGTGTGCGGTGTGTCGGTACGGCTGTGTCGACATGTTTGATGAGGAAGGTTACGTGGAAGGCGGAGCAGATGCCGATAAATGTGATGTCGCCCCCTGTGGGGCCGACACCAGAGTGGATGGATAGGTGGAAGGTATTAACCGACAGTGTCAACTCCTTATATAAAAGGCTGGATGACGTAACAGCTGTGGGACAGCCGGCTTCTCAGCCCGCGCCTGCCCAGGCGTCTCAAAGGCCATCATGGGCTCAAAAAAACGCCCGCTACCTCAGATGGCAGACACAGATGTCGACACGGAGTCTGACTCCAGTGTCGACGAGGTTGAGACATATACACAATCCACTAGGAACATCCGTTGCATGATCTCGGCACTGAAAAATGTGTTACACATTTCTGACATTAACCCAAGTACCACAAAAAAGGGGTTTTATGTTTGGGGAGAAAAAGCAGCCAGTGTTTTGTTCCCCCATCAGATGAGTGAATGAAGTGTGTGAAGAAGCGTGGGTTCCCCCGATAAGAAACTGGTAATTTCTAAAAAGTTACTGATGGCGTACCCTTTCCCGCCAGAGGATAGGTCACGCTGGGAGATATCCCCTAGGGTGGATAAGGCGCTCACACGTTTGTCAAAAAAGGTGGCACTGCCGTCTTAGGATACGGCCACTTTGAAGGAGCCTGCTGATAAAAAGCAGGAGGCTATCCTGAAGTCTGTAGATACACACTCAGGTACTATACTGAGACCTGCAATTGCCTCAGCATGGATAGTGCTGCTGCAGCGTGGTCTGTTACCCTGTCAGGACAGGGATACTATTTTGCTAACCATAGAGCATATTAAAGACGTCGTCTTATATATGAGGGATGCACAGAGGGATATTTGCCGGCTGGCATCCAGAATTAATGCAATGTCCATTCTGCCAGGAGGGTATTAGGGACCCGGCAGTGGACAGGTGATGCTGACTTTAAAAGGCACATCTGCCTTATAAGGGTGAGGAATTGTTGGGGATGGTCTCTGGGACCTCGTATCCACAGCGACAGCTGGGAAGAACATTTTTTACCTCAGGTTTCTTCACAGCCTAAGAAAGCACTGTATTATCAGGTACAGTCCTTTCGGCTTCAGAAAAGCAAGCGGGTCAAAGGCGCTTCCTTTCTTCACAGAGACAAGGGAAGAGGGAAAAAGCTGCTCCAGACAGCCAGTTCCCAGGATCAAAAATCTTCCCCCGCTTCCTCTGAGTCCACCGCATGACGCTGGGGCTCCACAGGTGGAGCCAGGTGCGGTGGGGGCGCGTCTCGCGAACTTCAGCGACCAGTGGGCTTGCTCACAGGTGGATCCCTGGGTTCTGCAAGTAGTATCACAGGGATACAAGCTGGAGTTCGAGGCGACTCCCCCTCGCCGTTACCTCAAATAAGCCTTGCCTGCTGCCCTCGGAGAAAGGGGAGGTAGTACTGGCGGCAATTCACAAGCTGTACTTCCAGCAGGTGATAATCAAGGTACCCCTCCTTCAACAAGGCCGGGGTTACTATTCCACAATGTTTGTGGTACCGAAACCAGACGGTTCGGTGAGACCCATTCTAAAATTGAAATCCTTGAACACTTATATACGAAGGTTCAAGTTAAAAATGGAATCGCTCAGGGCGGTTATTGCAAGCCTGGACGAAGGGGATTACATGGTATCACTGGACATCAGGGATGCTTACCTGCATGTCCCCATTTACCCTCCTCACCAGGAGTACCTCAAAATTGTGGTACAGGACTGTCATTACCAATTCCAGACGTTGCCGTTGGTCTGTCCCCGGCACCGAGGGTATTTACCAAGGTAATGGCCGAAATGATGATACTCCTTCAAAAAAAAAAAGGGAGTTATAATTTTCCCTACTTGGACGATCTCCTTATAAAGGCGAGGTCCAGGGAGCAGTTGTTGGTCGGAGTAGCACTATCTCGGGAAGTGCTACAACAGCACGGCTGGATTCTGAATATTCCAAAGTCGCAGCTGGTTCCTACGACGCGTCTACTGTTCCTGGGTATGGTTCTGGACACAGAACAGGAAAAAGTGTTTCTCCAGGAGGAGAAGGCCAAGGAGTTGTCATCTCTAGTCAGAGACCTCCTGAAACAAATACAGGTGTCGGTGCATCAGTGCACGCGAGTCCTGGGACAGATGGTAGCTTCTTACGAAGAAATTCCATTCGGCAGGTTCCATGCAAGGATCTTCCAGTGGGATCTGTTGGACAAGTGGTCCGGGTCGCATCTTCAGATGCATCGGCTGATAACCCTGTCTCCAAGGGCCAGGGTGTCGCTGTTGTGGTGGCTGCAGAGTGCTCATCTTCTAGAGGGCCGCAGTTTCGGCATACAGGACTGGGTCCTGGTGACCATGGATGCCAGCCTTCGAGGCTGGGGGGCAGTCACACAGGGAAGAAACTTCCAAGGACTATGGTCGAGTCAGGAGACTTCCCTACACATAAATATTGTGGAACTAAGGGCCATCTACAATGCCCTAAGTTAGGCTAGACCCCTGCTTCAACACCAGCCGGTGCTGATCCAGTCAGACAACATCACGGCGGTCGCCCATGTATACCAACAGGGCGGCACAAGAAGCAGGATGGCGATGGCAGAAGCCACAAGGATTTTCCGATGGGCGGAAAATCATGTGTTAGCACTGTCAGCAGTGTTCATTTCTGGAGTGGACAACTGGGAAGCAGACTTTCTCAGCTGGCACGACTTCCACCCGGGAGAGTGAGGATTTCATCCAGAAGTCTTCCAAATGATTGTACACCATTGGGAAAGGCCACAGGTGGACATGATGGCGTCCCGCCTCAACAAAAAGCTAAAAAGATATTGCGCCAGGTCAAGGGACCCTCAGGCGATAGCTGTGGACGCTCTGGTGACACCGTGGTTGTACCAGTCGGTTTATGTGTTCCCTCCTCTTCCTCTCATACCCAAGGTACTGAGGATAATAAGAAAAAGAGGAGTAAGAACTATACTCATTGTTCCGGATTGGCCAAGAAGAGCTTGGTACCCGGAACTTCAAGAAATGATCTCAGAGGACCCATTGCCTCTGCCGCTCAGACAGGACCTGCTGCAGCAGGGGCCCTGTCTGTTCCAAGACTTACCGCAGCTGCGTTGACGGTATGGCAGTTGAACACCGGATCCCGAAGGAAAAGGGCATTCCGGAGGAAGTCATTCCTACGCTGATTAAATCTAGGAAAGAAGTGACCGCAAACCATTATCACCGCATTTGGCGAAAATATGTTGCGTGGTGTGAGGCCAGGAAGGACCCAACGGAGGAATTTCAGCTGGGCCGTTTTCTGCGCTTCCTACAGTTAGGGGTGACTATGGGCCTAAAATTGGGTTCCATTAAGGTCCAGATTTCGGCTCTATCGATTTTCTTCCAGAGAGAACTGGCTTCACTACCTGAAGGTCAGACTTTTGTTAAGGTAGTGCTGCATATTCAGCCCCCCTTTTGTGCCTCCAGTGGCACCTTGGGATCTCAACGTGGTGTTGGATTTCCTAAAGTCACATTGGTTTGAGCCACTTAAAACCGTTGAATTAAAATATCTCACGTGGAAAGTGGTCATGCTGTTGGCCTTGGCTTCGGCCAGGCGTGTGTCAGAATTGGCGGCTTTGTCATGTAAAAGCCCTTATCTGATTTTCCATATGGATAGGGCAGGATTGAGGACTCGTCCCCAGTTTCTCCCTAAGGTGGTATCAGCTTTTCATTTGAACCAACCTATCGTGGTGCCTGCAGCTACTAAAGACTTGGAGGCTTTCAAGTTGTTGGACGTAGTCAGGGCCCTGAGAATTTATGTTTCCAGGACAGCTAGTGTCAGGAAAACTGACTCGTTGTTTATCCTGTATGCACCCAACAAGCTCGGTGCTCCTGCTTCAAAGCAGACTATTGCTCGCTGGATCTGTAGTACGATTCAGCTTGCACATTCTGCGGCTGGACTGTCGCATCCTAAATCAGTGAAAGCCCATTCCACGAGGAAGGTGGGCTCTTCTTGGGCGGCTGCCCGAGGGGTCTCGGCTCTACAACTTTGCCGAGCAGCTACTTGGTCGGGGTCAAACACATTTGCTAAATTCTACAAGTTTGACACCCTGGCTGAGGAGGACCTAGAGTTTGCCCATTCGGTGCTGCAGAGTCATCCGCACTCTCCCGCCCGTTTGGGAGCTTTGGTATAATCCCCATGGTCCTTACGGAGTCCCAGCATCCACTTAGGACGTCAGAGAAAATAAGATTTTACTCACCGGTAAATCTATTTCTCGTAGTCCGTAGTGGATGCTGGGCGCCCATCCCAAGTGCGGATTGTCTGCAGTACTTGTATATAGTTATTGTTTAACTAAAGGGTTATTGTTGAGCCATCTGTTGAGAGGCTCAGTTATATTTCATACTGTTAACTGAGTATAGTATCACGTGTTATACGGTGTGATTGGTGTGGCTGGTATGAGTCTTACCCAGGATTCAAAATCCTTCCTTATTGTGTCAGCTCTTCCGGGCACAGTATCCTAACTGAGGTCTGGAGGAGGGTCATAGAGGGAGGAGCCAGTGCACACCAGGTAGTCCTAAAGCTTTCTTTAGTTGTGCCCAGTCTCCTGCGGAGCCGCTATTCCCCATGGTCCTTACGGAGTCCCAGCATCCACTACGGACTACGAGAAATAGATTTACCGGTGAGTAAAATCTTATTTTTCTCTAACATCCTAGAGGATGCTGGGACTCCGTAAGGACCATGGGGATAGACGGGCTCCGCAGGAGACATGGGCACTTTAAGAAAGACTTTAGGCTCTGGGTGTGCACTGGCTCCTCCCTCTATGCCCCTCCTCCAGACCTCAGTTTGATACTGTGCCCAGAGGAGATGGGTGCACTGCAGGGAGCTCTCCTGAGTTTCCTGTAAGAAAGTATTTTGGTTAGGTTTTTTATTTTCAGGGAGCCTGCTGGCAACAGACTCCCTGTGTCACGCACCTCGGGCAGCGGCGACCGCGCTTGTCCCTGCGGGTGGCCTGGTCTGCCCGGCGCCTCTCTTCTCCTGGCGGTCTCCGGCTTCGGCGGCGGGTCGGCGCGTCCCTCCGGCGGCTTCCCGGAAGCAAGGACGCCGCCATCATAAGCGAGGGCAAGGAGGCGGAGCAGGTCTGACGTCACCTGCCTGCTCCGCCAATCAGGCTAGGGCGGGGGATTTAAAACCAGACACCAGGCAGAGATCCGGTGCCTGAGTATCTTCGTTTCTCCTGCGGAAGCTGTGATTCCAGAGCTCCCTCGTCCCTGTGATCTCCTGTGCCTACAAGCATCCTGTGCCTCCAAGCATCCTGTGCCTCCAAGCATCCTGTGCCTCCAAGCACCCCGTGCCTCCAAGCACCTCCTTGCCTCCAAGCACCTCCTTGCCTCCAAGCACCTCCTTGCCTCCAAGCACCTCGTGCCTCCAAGCACCTCGTGCCTCCAAGCACCTCCGTGCCTCCAAGTACCTCCGTGCCTCCAAGCACCTCGTGCCTCCAAACACCTTGGTGTCTCCAAATACCTCTGTGCCTCCAAGCACCTCGTGCCTCCAAACACCTTGGTGCCTCCAAACACCTCTGTGCCTCCAAGCACCTCCGTGCCTCCAATTACCTCGTGCCTCCAAGCATCTCCGTGCCTCCAAGCACCTCGTGCCTCCAAACACCTTGGTGCCTCCAAACACCTTGGTGCCTCCAAACACCTCTGTGCCTCCAAGCACCTCTGTGCCTCCAAGCACCTCTGTGCCTCCAAGCACCTCTGTGCCTCCAAGCACCTCTGTGCCTCCAAGCACCTCCGTGCCTCCAAGCACCTCCGTGCCTCCAAGCACCTCCGTGCCTCCAATTACCTCGTGCCTCCAAGCACCTCCGTGCCTCCAAGCACCTCCCTGCCTCCAAGCACCTCGTGCCTCCAAGCACCTCGTGCCTCCAAACACATCTGTGCCTCCAAGCACCTCGTGCCTCCAAGCACCTCCGTGCCTCCAATTACCTCGTGCCTCCAAGCACCTCTGTGCCTCCAAGCACCCTCGTGCCTCCGAGTGCCTCCCAGCACTCCCAGCACCTCAGTGCCTCCAACACCACAGTGTCTCCAACACCACAGTGCCTTCAATATCTCAGTACCTCAGCCTTCAGTATTTCTACAAGTCTTGTCTTTCAGGAGACCTTCAAGAATTCCTCTGTGCTTCCTGCCTGCCGTCTTAATCCTGCATGAGGAAGACCTACATCCGGCCATCTCTACTGCGACCCAGTAGCGGTTCCTCTTCCCGGTCATCGGAAGAAGCCCCGAGTCCACAACACTCCCAAACCAGGTCAGTGATACCCTGCATCGAGGGACTGAGGAGAGAAAAACAGCCCTACTTCTCTGAGTTTCAAGGTCCTGTTTCTTAGGCTACTGGACACCATTAGCTCCAGAGGGATTGGTACGCAGGTTTCATCCTTGCCGTCCGTCCCAGAGCCGCGCTGCCGTCGTCCTCGCAGAGCCAGAAGATAGAAGCCGGGGGAGTATGAGAAGAAAGAAGACTTCAGAGGCGGCAGAAGACGTCTGATCTTCATTGGGGTAACGCACAGCGGTGAAGCTGTGCGCCATTGCTCCCGTTCACCTCACACACTCCGGTCACTGTAAGAGTGCAGGGCGCAGGGGGGGCGCCCTGGGCAGCAGTATAAACCTCTCCTATGGCAAAAGCATATATATACATGTACAGCTGGGCACTGTACATGTATATAAAGAGCCCCCGCCATGTTTTGATAGATTTTGAGCGGGACAGAAGCCCGCCGCCGAGGGGGCGGGGCTTCTTCCTCAGCACTCACCAGCGCCATTTTCTCCACAGCACAGCGCTGAGAGGAAGCTCCCCGGACTCTCCCCTGCTTACTGACGGTGACAGTGGGTTTTTCAAGAGGGGGGCACATAATTGGCATGTATAAAGTTATAACAGCGCTACTGGGTAAAACATTCTGTGTTTTCTCTAACGTCCTAGTGGATGCTGGGGACTCCGTAAGGACCATGGGGAATAGACGGGCTCCGCAGGAGACATGGGCACTTTAAGAAAGAATTTAGATTCTGGTGTGCTCTGGCTCCTCCCTCTATGCCCCTCCTCCAGACCTCAGTTTGAATCTGTGCCCGGACGAGCTGGGTGCTGTTCAGTGAGCTCTCCTGAGCTTGCTGTAAGAAAGTATTTTGTTAGGTTTTTTTATTTTCAGGGAGCTCTGCTGGCAACAGACTCCCTGCATCGTGGGACTGAGGGGAGAGAAGCAGCCCTACTCTCTGCAGATAGGTCCTGCTTCTTAGGCTACTGGACACCATTAGCTCCAGAGGGATCGTACACAGGATCTCACCCTCGTCGTCCGATCCCAGAGCCGCGCCGCCGTCCCCCTCGCAGAGCCGGAAGACAGAAGCCGGGTGAAAGAAGCAAGAAGACTTCGAAATCGGCGGCAGAAGACTCCAGTCTTCACTGAGGTAGCGCACAGCACTGCAGCTGTGCGCCATTGCTCCCACACACACCCACATACTCCGGTCACTGTAAGCGTGCAGGGCGCAGGGGGGGGGGCGCCCTGGGCAGCAATTTAGGACCTCTTTGGCAAAAGTTTGCATATATACAGTTGGGCACTGTATATATGTGTGAGCCCCCGCCAAAAATTGTATATTAAAGCGGGACAGAAGCCCGCCGCTGAGGGGGTGGGGCTTCTTCCTCAGCACTCACCAGTGCCATTTTTTCTCCACAGCTCCGCTGAGAGGAAGCTCCCCAGGCTCTCCCCTGCAGATACACGGTAGAAGAGGGTAAAAACAGAGGGGGGGGGCACATAATTTGGCGCAAAAAGCAATATAACAGCGGCTACTGGGTTAACATTAAGTTACTGTGTTATTCCTGGGTTATAGCGCTGGGGTGTGTGCTGGCATACTCTCTCTCTGTCTCTCCAAAGGGCCTTGTGGGGGAACGGTCTTCAAAAAGAGCATTCCCTGTGTGTGTGGTGTGTCGGTACGCTTGTGTCGACATGTTTGACGAGGAAGACTATGTGGAAACAGAGCGGGAGCAAATGAATGTGGTGTCTCCGCCGACGGCGCCGACACCTGATTGGATGGATATGTGGAAGGTTTTAAATGATAATGTTAATTCCTTGCATAAAAGGTTGGATAAAGCTGAAACCTTAGGACAGTCAGGGTCTCAGCCCGTGCCTGATCCCATGTCGCAGAGGCCGTCAGGGTCTCAGAAGCGCCCACTATCCCAAATTGTTGACACAGATACCGACATGGATTCTGACTCCAGTGTCGATTACGATGATGCAAAATCCATTGGCTAAATCCATCCGTTATATGATTATAGCAATTAAGGATGTGTTGCACATCACAGAGGAAACCCCAGTCCCTGACAAGAGGGTTCATATGTATGGGGAAAAAAGGCAGGTGGTGACCTTCCCCCCCTTCACACGAGCTAAATGAGTTATGTGAAAAGGCTTGGGAATCTCCAGATAAAAAACTGCAGATTTCCAAACGGATGCTTATGGCGTATCCTTTCTCTCCAACGGACAGGTTACGCTGGGAATCCTCCCGTAGGGTGGACAAAGCTTTAACACGCTTATCCAAGAGGGTAGCCCTGCCGTCACAGGATACGGCCACCCTAAAAGATGCTGCGGATAGAAAGCAAGAGGGTACCCTGAAGTCCATTTATACACATTCAGGTACCTTACTAAGGCCGGCAATTGCGTCGGCCTGGGTGTGTAGTGCTGTAGCAGCATGGACGGATACCTTATCTGAGGAACTTGACACCTTAGACAAGGATACTATATTAATGACCCTGGGGCATATAAAAGACTCTGTCCTATATATGAGAGATGCTCAAAGAGACATTAGCCTACTGGGCTCTAGAATAAATGCAATGTCGATTTCTGCCAGAAGGGTCCTGTGGGCTCGGCAATGGACAGGTGATGCCGACTCAAAAAGGCACATGGAGGTTTTACCATACAAGGGTGAGGAATTGTTTGGGGAGGGTCTCTCGGACCTGGTCTCTACAGCTACTGCTGGAAAGTCAAATTTTTTGCCATATGTTTCCTCACAACCTAAGAAAGCACCGTATTACCAAATGCAGTCCTTTCGATCACAAAAAGGCAAGAAAGTCCGAGGTGCGTCCTTTCTTGCCAGAGGCAGGGGCAGAGGAAGGAAGCTGCACAACGCAGCTAGTTCCCAGGAACAGAAGTCCTCCCCGGCTTCCACTAAATCCGCCGCATGACGCTGGGGCTCCAGCTAGGCCCGGTGGGGGCGCGTCTCCGAAATTTCAGCCACAAGTGGGTTCACTCCCAGGTGGATCCCTGGGCAATAGATATTGTGTCTCAGGGATACAAGCTGGAATTCGAAGAGATGCCCCCTCACCGATACCTCAAATCGGCCCTGCCAGCTTCCCCCTTAGAGTGGGAAATAGTGTTAGCTGCAATTCACAAATTGTATCTTCAACAGGTGGTGCTCAAGGTTCCCCTCCTTCAACAAGGAGGGGGTTATTATTCGACCATGTTTGTGGTACCGAAACTGGACGATTCGGTCAGACCCATATTGAATTTAAAATCCCTGAACATATACCTGAAAAGGTTCAAGTTCAAGATGGAATCGCTCAGAGCGGTCATCGCAAGCCTGGAAGGGGGGGATTTTATGGTGTCTCTGGACATAAAGGATGCATACCTTCATGTCCCCATTTATCCACCTCATCAGGCGTACCTCAGATTTGTGGTACAGGATTGTCATTACCAATTTCAGACGTTGCCGTTTGGTCTCTCCACGGCACCGAGAATATTTACCAAGGTAATGGCGGAAATGAT
The DNA here is from genome assembly GCF_028390025.1 of Pseudophryne corroboree. NCBI lineage: Eukaryota > Metazoa > Chordata > Amphibia > Anura > Myobatrachidae > Pseudophryne > Pseudophryne corroboree. The sequence continues at coordinate 54,093,067 of NC_086455.1, forward strand.
GGTACTCCTGCGAAAGCAAGGGCTCACAATTATCCCATACTTGGACGATGATCTCATAAAGGCGAGGTCCAGAGAGCAGTTGCTGATCAGCGTAGCACGCTCTCTGGAAGTGTTACGACAACACGGCTGGATTCTAAATATTCCAAAGTCGCAGTTGATTCCTACGACTCGTCTGCCCTTCCTGGGCATGATTCTGGACACAGACCAGAAGAGAGTTTATCTCCCGATGGAGAAGGCTCAAAAGCTCATGACACTGGTCAGAAACCTATTGAAACCAAAACAGGTGTCGGTGCACTCGAGTCCTGGGAAAGATGGTGGCATCATACGAGGCCATTCCCTTCGGCAGGTTCCATGCGAGGACCTTTCAATGGGATCTACTGGACAAATGGTCCGGATCACATCTTCAGATGCATCGGTTAATCACCCTAGCCCCCAGGGCCAGGGTGTCTCTCCTGTGGTGGCTGCAGAGTGCTCACCTCCTCAAGGGCCGCAGATTCGGCATTCAGGACTGGGTCCTGGTGACCACGGATGCAAGCCTCCGAGGGTGGGGGGCAGTCACACAGGGAAGAAATTTCCAAGGTCTTTGGTCAAGTCAGGAGACTTGCCTCCACATCAACATCCTGGAACTAAGGGCCATATACAACACCCTACGCCAAGCGGAGTCCCTACTTCGCGACCACCCGGTTCTGATTCAGTCAGACAACATCACCGCAGTGGCTCATGTAAACCGCCAAGGCGGCACAAGGAGCAGGGTGGCGATGGTAGAAGCCACCAGAATTCTTCGCTGGGCGGAGAATCACGTAAGCGCACTGTCAGCAGTTTTCATTCCGGGAGTGGACAACTGGGAAGCAGACTTCCTCAGCAGGCACGACCTCCACCCGCGAGAATGGGGACTTCATCAAGAAGTCTTCGCGCAGGTTGCAAGTCGGTGGGAACTGCCACAGGTGGTCATGATGGCATCCCGCCTCAACAAAAAGCTACCGAAGTATTGCGCCAGGTCAAGAGACCCTCAGGCGATAGCTGTGGACGCACTGGTGACGCCGTGGGTGTTCCAGTCGGTCTATGTATTTCCTCCTCTTCCTCTCATACCCAAGGTGCTGAGAATTCATAAGAAAAAGAGGAGTGATATCAATACTCATTGTTCCGGATTGGCCAAGAAGGACTTGGTACTCAGATCTGCAAGAAATGCTCACAGAGGACCCGTGGCCTCTGCCTCTAAGACAGTACTTGTTGCAACAGGGGCCCTGTCTGTTCCAAGACTTACCGCGGCTGCGTTTGACGGCATGGCAGTTGAACGCCGGATCCTAGCAGAAAAAGGCATTCCGGATGAGGTCATTCCTACGCTGATAAAGGCTAGGAAGGACGTGACGGCTCAACATTATCACCGTATATGGCGAAAATATGTTGCTTGGTGTGAGGCCAGGAATGCCCCTACGGAGTAATTCCAGCTGGGTAGTTTCCTTCACTTCCTACAGTCGGGAGTGACTTTGGGCCTAAAATTGGGTTCCATTAAGGTCCAGATTTCGGCCCTATCCATTTTCTTTCAAAAAGAACTGGCTTCTCTGCCTGAAGTTCAGACGTTTGTAAAGGGAGTGCTGCATATTCAGCCCCCTTTTGTGCCTCCAGTGGCACCTTGGGATCTTAACGTGGTGTTGAGTTTCCTGAAATCACACTGGTTTGAACCACTCAAGACGGTGGAATTGAAATATCTCACGTGGAAGGTGGTCATGCTACTAGCCTTGGCTTCGGCTAGGCGTGTGTCAGAATTGGCGGCTTTGTCACATCAAAGCCCTTATCTGGTTTTCCATGCGGATAGAGCAGAATTACAGACCCACCCACAATTTCTGCCAAAAATGGTTTCATCTTTTCATATAAACCAACCTATTGTGGTGCCTGTGGCTACTACTGACTTGGAGGATTCCGAGTTACTGGATGTGGTCAGGGCTTTGAAGGTTTATGTAGCCAGAAAGGCTAGGGTCAGGAAAACAGAATCTTTGTTTATCCTGTATGCTTCCAACAAGCTTGGGGCGCCTGCTTCAAAGCAGACTATTGCTATAAGTTTGATACCCTGGCTGAGGAGGACCTTGTGTTTGCTCATTCGGTGCTGCAGAGTCATCCGCACTCTCCCGCCCGTTTGGGAGCTTTGGTATAATCCCCATGGTCCTTACGAAGTCCCCAGCATCCACTAGGACGTTAGAGAAAATAAGATTTTACTTACCGGTAAATCTATTTCTCGTAGTCCGTAGTGGATGCTGGGCGCCCGTCCAAAGTGCGGACTTCTTCTGCAATGCTTGTATATAGTTATTGCTTAAATAAGGGTTATGTTATAGTTGCATCAGGGTTGATCTGATGTTCTGTTGTTGTTCATACTGTTAACTGGGTAAGGTTATCACAAATTATACGGTGTGATTGGTGTGGCTGGTATGTATCTTGCCCTGGATTACCAAAATCCTTTCCTTGTACTGTCAGCTCTTCCGGGCACAGTTTCTCTAACTGAGGTCTGGAGGAGGGTCATAGAGGGAGGAGCCAGAGCACACAAGAATCTAAAGTCTTTCTTAAAGTGCCCATGTCTCCTGCGGAGCCCGTCTATTCCCCATGGTCCTTACGGAGTCCCCAGCATCCACTACGGACTACGAGAAATAGATTTACCGGTAAGTAAAATCTTATTTTTTCCTTGGTCATATAGCGCTGGGGTGTGTGCTGCATACTCTATCTCTGTCTCTCCAAAGGGCCTGGTGGGGAACCTGTCTTCAGAAAAGAGCTTCCCTGTGTGTGTGGGGTGTGTCGGTACGCGTGTGTCGACATGTATGAGGTTGAAGGCTCACCTAAGGAGTGTATGAATGCAAGGTCTCCGTCGGCAGCGCCGACACCTGACTGGATGGATATGTGGAATGTCTTAAGTGCTAAGGTGAATTTATTGCACAAAAGATTAGACAAAGCTGAGGCTAGGGAACAGTCAGGAAGTCAAACCATGCCTGTCCCAATGTCGCCGAGTCCTTCGGGGTCTCAGAAGCGCACACTATCCCAAATTGTTGACACAGATACCGACACGGATTCAGACTCCAGTGTCGACTACGATGATGCAAAATTACAGCCAAAAGTGGCTAAGGGTATTCGATATATGATTATTGCAATAAAAGAGTTTTTGCATATCACAGAGGAACCCCCTGTCCCTGACACGAGGGTACACATGTATAAAGAGAAAAAGCCTGAGGTCACCTTTTCACCCTCGTATGAGCTGAACGAATTATGCGAAAAGGCTTGGGAAACCCCAGACAAGAGACTGCAGGTTTCCAAAAGGATTCTTATGGCGTATCCTTTCCCGCAAAAGGATAGGATACGATGGGAATCCTCTCCTAAGGTGGACAAGGCATTGACACGCTTATCAAAAAAGATAGCGCTGCCATCCCAAGATACGGCTACCCTCAAGGATGCTGCTGATCGCAAGCAGGAGGTTACCATGAAGTACATTTACACACATTCTGGTACAATACTTAGACCGGCAATGGCGTCGGCCTGGGTTTGTAGTGCTGTGGCTGCATGGACTGATTCCTTATCAGCGGAGATTGAGACCCTAGATAAGGATACCATTTTAATGACACTAGGGCATATAAAAGATGCTGTATTATATATGAGGGATGCTCAAATAGATGTTTGTTTACTAAGTTCCAGAATAAACGCTATGTCTGTTTCCGCTAGGCAGGTCTTATGGACCCGACAGTGGACGGGGGATGCCGACTCGAAGAGGCATATGGAGTTTTTGCCTTACAAAGGTGAGGAGTTATTTGAAGAAGGCCTCTCGGACCTCGTCTCCACAGCTACGGCAGGTAAATCGAATTTCTTGCCTTATGTTCCCTCACAGCCTAAGAAAGCGCCTCATTATCAAATGCAGTCCTTTTGTTCGAATAAAAGCAAAAAAGTACGTGGATCGTCCTTTCTTGCCAGAGGTAAGGGCAGAGGTAAAAAGCTGCACACAGCTAGTTCCCAGGAACAGAAGTCCTCCCCGGCCTCTGCAAAATCCACCGCATGACGCTGGGGCTCCCCTGAGGGAGTCCGCTACAGTGGGGGCACGTCTTCGACTTTTCAGCCACATCTGGGTTCTCTCACAGGTGGATCCCTGGGCAATAGAAATTGCTTCTCAGGGATACAAGCTGGAAATCGAAGAGGTCCCCCCTCGCCGGTTTTTCAAATCGGCTCTGCCAGCTTCTCCCTCAGAGAGGGAGTTAGTGTTAAATGCAATTCAAAAATTGGATCTTCAACAGTGGTGGTCAAGGTTCCCCTACTGCTACAGGGGAGGGGATATTACTCAACCCTGTTTGTGGTCCCGAAACCGGACGGTTCGGTCAGACCCATTTTGAATTGAAAATCCCTGAACCTATACTTGAAAAAGTTCAAGTTCAAGATGGAGTCGCTCATAGCAGTCATCGCCAGCCTGGAAGGGGGGGATTTTATGGTTTCCCTAGACATAAAGGATGCGTACCTTCATGTTCCAATATTTCCACCTCATTAGGCGTTCCTGAGATTTGCTGTACAGGATTGTCATTACCAATTTCTGACGTTGCCGTTTGGGCTTTCTACGACCCCGAGGATTTTCTCCAAGGTACTGGCGGAAATGATGGTGCTCCTGCGCAAGCGAGGTGTCACAATTATCCCATACTTGGACGATCTCCTCATAAAAGCGAGATCTCGGGAGAAGTTACTGGACAGCGTGTCACTTTCATTGAAGGTGTTACAGCAACACGGCTGGATTCTCAATATCTCGAAGTCGCAGCTGGTTCCTATGACGCGTCTGACCTTCTTGGGCTTGATTCTGGACACAGACCAGAAAAGGGTTTTTCTTCCGACGGAAAAAGGTCAGGAACTTATGACTCTGGTCAGGAACCTATTGAAGCCAAAACAGGTGTCAGTGCATCACTGCACTCGAGTCCTGGGGAAAATGGTGGCATCATACGAAGCCATTCCCTTCGGCAGGTTCCATGCGAGAACCTTTTAATGGGACCTGCTGGACAAGTGGTCCGGGTCACATCTACATATGCATCGGCGGATCACCCTGTCCCCCAGAGGCAGGGTATCTCTCCTGTGGTGGCTGCAGAGTGCTCACCTCCTAGAGGGCCGCAGGTTCGGCATTCAGGACTGGATCCTGGTGACCACGGACGCAAGCCTCCGAGGTTGGGGAGCAGTCGCACAGGGAAGAAATTTTTAAGGTCTTTGGTCAAGTCTAGAGACTTGTCTCCACATCAACATCCTGGAATTGAGGGCCATATACAACGCCCTACGTCAAGCGGAGGCATTACTTCGTGACAAACCAGTTCTGATTCAGTCAGACAATGTCACCGCAGTGGCTCATGTAAACCGCCAAGGCGGCACGAGGAGCAGGGTGGCAATGGCGGAAGCCACCAGGATTCTTCGCTGGGCGGAGAATCATGTCAGCGCACTGTCAGCAGTGTTCATTCCGGGAGTGGACAATTGGGAAGCAGACTTCCTCAGCAGACACGATCTGCATCCATGAGAGTGGGTGCTTCATCAGGAAGTCTTCGAGCAGATCGTAAGTCGGTGGGGACTGCCCCAAATAGACATGATGGCGTCCCGTCTCAACAAAAAGCTAAAAAGGTATTGCGCCAGGTCAAGAGATCCTCAGGCGGTAGCTGTGAACGCCCTGGTGACACCGTGGGTGTACCGGTTGGTCTATGTATTTCCTCCTCTTCCTCTCATACCCAAGGTGTTGGAATAATAAGACAAAGAGGAGTGAGAACAATCCTCATTATTCCAGATTGGCCACGAAGGACCTGGTATCCGGAGCTGCAGGAGTTGCTCACAGAAGATCCGTGGCCTCTTCCTCTAAGACAGGACCTGCTGCAACAGGGGCCCTGTCTATTCCAGGACTTACCGCGGCTGCGTTTGACGGCATGGCGGTTGAACGCCGGATCCTAGCGAAAAAAGGTATTCCGGATGAGGTCATTCCTACACTAATAAAGGCTAGGAAGGACGTGACATCAAAACATTATCACCGAATATGGCGAAAATATGTTCTTGGTGTGAGGCCAGGAATGCTCCTACGGAAGAATTCCAGCTGGGCCATCTCCTTCACTTTACTACAAACTGGAGTGAATTTGGGCCTAAAATTAGGCTCCATTAAGGTTCAGATTTCGGCCCTATCCATTTTCTTTCAGAAGGAATTGGCCTCTATTCCTGAAGTACAGACGTTTGTGAAGGGAGTACTGCATATTCAGCCTCCTTTTGTACCTCCGGTGGCACCTTGGGACCTTAACGTGGTGTTAAGTTTCCTTAAGTCACATTGGTTTGAACCACTCAAAATGGTGGAGTTAAAATATCTCACTTGGAAGGTGGTCATGTTGTTAGCCTTAGCTTCGGCTAGGCGAGTTTCGGAATTAGCAGCTTTATCACATAAAAGCCCCTATCTGGTTTTTCATATGGATAGGGCGGAATTGCGGACTCGTCCTCAATTCCTACCTAAAGTGGTCTCATCCTTTCATATGAACCAGCCTATTGTTGTGCCTGTGGCTACACGTGACTTGGAGGATTTCGAGTCCCTTGATGTGGTCAGGGCTTTGAAGATTTACGTGGCCAGAACGGCTAGGATCAGAAAAACAGAGGCACTGTTTGTCCTGTATGCAGCCAACAAGGTTGGCGGCCCTGCTTCAAAGCAGACTATTGCTCGCTGGATCTGTAATTAGATTCAGCAGGCGCATTCTATGGCAGGATTGCCGTTAACAAAATCGGTTAAGGCCCATTCCACTAGGAAGGTGGGCTCTTCTTGGGCGGCCGCCCGAGGGGTCTCGGCACTACAGCTGTGCCGAGCTGCTACTTGGTCGGGGTCAAACACCTTTGCAAAGTTCTATAAGTTTGATACCCTGGCTGAGGAGGACCTCCTGTTTGCTCAATCGGTGCTGCAGAGTCATCCGCACTCTCCCGCCCGTTTGGGAGCTTTGGTATAATCCCCATGGTCCTTACGGAGTCCCAGCATCCTCTAGGACGTTAGAGAAAATAAGATTTTAAACCTACCGGTAAATCTTTTTCTCGTAGTACGTAGAGGATGCTGGGCGCCCGTCTCAAGTGCGGACTACTTCTGCAAGGCTTGTATATAGTTATTGCGTACATAAGGGTTATGTTATAGTTTCATCGGTGGTGGACCGAGGCTATGTTGGTTTTTCATACTGTTAACTAGATAGTATATCACAAGTTATACTGTGTGGCTGGTATGAATCTTGCCCTTGGATTACCTAAAATCCTTTCCTTGTACTGTCCGTCTCCTCTGGGCACAGTTTCTCTAACTGAGAAGGAGGAGCATAGAGGGAGGAGCCAGTGCACACCCAGAGCCTAAAGTCTTTCATGAAGTGCCCATGTTTCCTGCGGAGCCCGTCTATCCCCATGGTCCTTACGGAGTCCCAGCATCCTCTACGGACTACGAGAAAAAGATTTACCGGTAGGTTTAAAATCTTATTTTTTTTCAACATAAGCTAAATTATTAGTATAGACACTCCTAAATTCCTTGTCAATCATTTCATTATAGCAGCATCATCTGTTTGAATATATAAGCAATTCCATCATCTAATTATTGGGAGGATAAAAACCCTGCTTGATACCCAGGCAGAAATCCTGGGTCAGTAGACCCAGGATTTTCCCCTAGGAGCCATGTCCCTGGTAGACACGGCAATTACCCAGGTTTTTTAGGCAGTGGAAAAAGGGTATTAGGTAAACTGCCTAGGAAGGTAGAAACATCCCTTTAATAGATTAAACGTCCAGATTAAATTGTACAATCTGGTCTTTATTACCGACATTTACTGATAGTTGTCCATATTCTAGGTTTCTTTTTAGCGTGCAACACCTCAGAATTTATTATAAATCTTATTCACTTTGGAGCTCTCTTATCTGTGATGTATTCTACAAGGAACACTGTGCCATCTTTACATCTGTGTATCCCAGACCGCCCCCCACCACCACCACCACCACCATATCGCCTATTCTGATTTATTTTAAAACAAGCAGTTTAAAGGAATTTGTGATGTGGGTTAATCTGAGTCTGCATCCAGTTCTGTCCATAAAGGTTTCGATCTATATATACATACATATTACAACAGTGGTTTTAATATGTATTTATCCTGCTGTAAATCCTCCACCATTGTATCAGCTGTTCCTGGGATTCGGCAGACTAATCTTATCCTAGCCTAACTTTCCATAGGGTGAGGTTTTAAATTTCATCAACTAGGTTTACGATTTGTTCAACCGAGGATCACATCTGGCGTCTTGCAGTTGCAAACATTTTCCAAGTATTTCAAGTATGTTTCAGGGCTGCACAAACATCAAAAATAGGGATACGCCAGAAGCAGTTGTCTTTTAGAGTTAATTATAATGACTACATGCCTCTCTTTTTATTTTGTCTTAGAGGTAGACATATGCATTTTTTGGTGCGTACAGTATCTAACAATCCCAGATGTCACGTAGTGTGGCTAGCAATCCCAGATGTCACATTGTGTGGCTAGCAATCCCAGATGTCACGTAGAGTGGCTTGCAATCCCAGATGTCACGTAGAGTGGCTTGCAATCCCAGATGTCACGTAGTGTGGCTAGCAATCCCAGATGTCACGTAGTGTGGCTAGCAATCCCAGATGTCACGTAGTGTGGCTAGCAATCCCAGATGTCACGTAGTGTGGCTAGCAATCCCAGATGTCACGTAGTGTGGCTAGCAATCCCAGATGTCACGTAGTGTGGCTAGCAATCCCAGATGTCACGTAGAGTGGCTAGCAATCCCAGATGTCACGTAGTGTGGCTAGCAATCCCAGATGTCACGTAGTGTGGCTAGCAATCCCAGATGTCACGTAGTGTGGCTAGCAATCCCAGATGTCACGTAGTGTGGCTAGCAATCCCAGATGTCACGTAGTGTGGCTAGCAATCCCAGATGTCACGTAGTGTGGCTAGCAATCCCAGATGTCACGTAGAGTGGCTAGCAATCCCAGATGTCACATTGTGTGGCTAGCAATCCCAGATGTCACGTAGAGTGGCTAGCAATCCCAGATGTCACGCAGTGTGAGTAGCAGTCCCGAATGTCACATAGAGTGGCACACAATTCTGGATGTCATGTAGCATGGTTAGGCATTCCAAATGTCAGCCCCCCCCCAACAATCCTAGCTGCCATGTAGCCTTCCCAGCAATCCCAGTAGTCATGTAGCATTCAGCAGTCACGTACTGATTCCAGCAATCCCAGCAGATATTCCCAGCCATCCCAAATGCATAGTTATAATTCCATTCATCAAGAAAGCTTTGCCCTATTTTTTAGAATTTACATATATACATAGTGTATATATTCACAAGTTCTTAATTTACTGGTGTCATTTGTACACAGGTTTGCTCTTTGAGATTATTACTCTGCCCCAAGTCGTAGAAGATTTAACATTTGTCATCTTCTTTATATAGGTGCTAATGGCAAACAGCCATTTATCTACAGTCATCCTAAATTAAGGAAGTTGGAAGAAGTTGTTGTCCAACATTTTAAATCTTGGAATAAGCAGGGTAAGTTGGTTATACTGGTGCAGGTCTTTTTATGTAAAACCAGTATAAAATTGCCTTTCATGTATGTTGAGATTAATGTTGCATTTTGATTTGCGCAGTGCATGGATTTTAACCTGTGAGAAAACAGCGAAAGGCTGTCCCACTAATTACCCGGGTCCGTGCTTGCCACCTTTGTCCCATATATTCCTGGAATTAAACCCAGACCCAAGTTATTTGAGGCAGCAGCGCTAACCACTCTCCCACCATGCACATTGTCCCCTGCAGTTTGCAATGTATTAAATTCATAATTTTTTTGACCTTTTAATTCCAAAATATATACCTGTACTTATTTTTATTTTGTTCTCTTGTTACCTCCAGTGGAGTTTGTCAGAATTATAGGTACATCAGTATACCTAAAATCCAATCAAAATCAATTGCCGTTTTTGGATAGCAGATGCCATTAGTGCGGCCTGTATTAGTGATGCTGGCATTTCACACTTGTCTAAAGTCACCATGGCAAAACAGAAATGACTGGCGACCGTTAGGGATTTTTAGCAAACTTTGGGCCTGAGTCCTGCACTGTTGTAACCGTGTATTTTGCCATAGTGGCACCTATGACTTTATGCCAGTGTTTGTATCGGGTGTGGTTCGTTTTATCGACAGTATCTAGGTCGACAATGTTTAGGTCGACCACTATAGGTCGACAGTCACTAGGTCGACATGGATGGAGGGTCGACAGGGTTTCTAGGTCGACATGTGCTAGGTCGACAGGTCTAAAGGTCGACATGAGGATTTTATTTATTTTTTTGTGTCGTTTTCTTCGTAAAGTGACTGGGATCCCAAATTAGTGCACCGCGTCCCCTCGCATGGCTCGCTTCGCTCGCCATGCTTCGGGCATGGTACCTTCGCTCCGCTAACGCTTCGCTCGGCACACTTTACCGTTCCAATCGTAGTCCACGTGGATCGTTAAGTATGAAAAAATCCAAAAAATAAAATAAAAATGTGAAAAACTCATGCCGACCTTTAGACCTGTCGACCTTTCGACCTGTCGATCTAGCACATGCCGACCTAGAAACCCTGTTGACCTTCCATCCATGTCGACCTAGTGACTGTCGACCTATAGTGGTCGACCTAAACATTGTCGACCTAGACACTGTCGATCTTCAGACCGGATCCCTTTGTATCAACCCCATCTCTGACATACAGCCGTACGCCTGAAGGTGCAAGGACCAGGATGACCTTTAGGAGGTGCATGCATGAATCTCTGGACAGGTTGTGCGGGTTTATCGAAAGACCAAACAAAGTGGCATTATGTATTGTATGATTTAAGAGCCCTGTTACCACTCATATCCTTTGTGATTTACTATTATGTCCAGAGTACACACCAAAAATATTCTGTTTATTTTAAATAAGGGAAAGCATATTAGGCTTTTTATCGTTGTCCTGGCTTTTTTTTGGAGCATTTTTGTTTTAGTGCATCAAGTAATTTTTATATTTGAATCAATATTTGGCCAGAGTACACACTTGAGTGAATAAAGTTTCATGTTCAAGCGTCACTCTTTTGATTTCCCTTCCGCCGAAGAAAACCGAACTACATCTTTTAAAATTGGATAGTGTATACTATTAATTCTAAGAGGTCGAAAGGCACTTGAACAACATTCTCCTTTTGTCTGCGCAATGCTTTCAAAGCTGAGTGATTTGTGTAGCCATTATTGAACTACGGATTTTTATCTAGGTCATCTCACAGCGGATAATTTCAAGGAAATCAATTTGTATGATTTGTCCATTGTGTCATGTGAGACGGTTAATTGTACAAAAAGCGCGCTCACTCCTGGCTCCTATTGATTGTTTATGTAGGGCACTTGGGATAGAGTAATTATAATGTTGTTAATTTGTCTTCCTTTTCCCCGTCTATGAACCATCCTATTAAAGTTTGTAAACATACAAACTTACGTCTCATTAACCATCCATCTCCTGTGCTATTTGTTCATTTTTAAAGTGGGTGGAATTCTTAGCGAATTTCTTTGTGAACCTCACAGAAATGAAGACCTTCAGTCTAGCAGCTGCCTGTACAATGGAAAGAGACGTTTTGTGAGCTAGAGCAAAGATCATATACTAAATTTTTTTCTACAGCATGTGCCACTATGTTTTGGAGCTAGCAACGATGTCACATTGCAATCAGAATTACTGCATAGTTTCATGGGAATCCGTATAATATGCCAGCGCTGGGTATCCCGGCGGTCAGAAGACCGACACCGGGAACCCGAAGCTTGGAATGCCGTCAGGAGTGAGTTGGGGCTGTTCTCCTCTCTCCCCTGCCCCCTAACCCTCCCTTCCTGATTCTTAACCCTAATCCCCCCCCCCCATAGTGCCCAAACTTTTTGACAAGGATTTTAAAATGTTAGGTGTTTTTTTTTTGCGCTTTGTTTAGATTTAGTCAGTGAATCTCTATTTTCATTTTAGTCCTGAAATAAAACTTAGTCGACAAATACCTTTATACCCCTTTTCCACCTGAGTACCGGGTCCGATGCAGGGTGTTTTTTCCGGCTACAACCCGTGTCGGCCCTGCCGTTTCCACTGCACTTCGACTCGGGTTATTCCCGAGTCGGATCTGTTTCCACTTAACCCGGGTAAGCTCTGTAAAAGATACTGATGTCACTCGTTACTCGGTTTCCACAGCACAATTACCCGGGTCATTACCGTGTTACCGTGTTCTACCCAGGTAGCTACCCGGGTAGGATTCCAAGGTCACTCAACCCGTGTTAAGCCATTTCCACTTACTAAAAACCCGTGTTGATGCGCGGCCCCGTGCAAAAACACGGGTAAATTTAGCTAGTGGAAAAGGGGTATTCGTCATAATTTTTGTTGACAAAATTAACACTGGTGGCTTGCTCTGCTCCTTTCTCCACAGGTTACTCATCCTAATAGATGTTAGTGGATAGTACATAAAGCAAATGTTGAAAACATGTTAACTATTTTCATGTAGACCTTTTGTTCCAGTCGACCTAATGACTATCAACCTTTACATTGTTGATCTGTCTTCACATTACCAACGCCGGAATCCCAAACGCTGAATAGCCCGCCGGTCGGCATGCCGCCCAACAGGTACTATTCCCACTTCTATGGGTGTCCAAGACACCCATAGAGTGGGAATAGAATCTGTGGCGAGCCCACAAGAGGCTTAATTGCGCTCGCTCCTGTTACCGGCAATCTAAAAGCCAGGATCCTGGCGTCAGAATGGTGACCGGCGGTCTCCCAACCCCTTCCGGATACCTGTATTTTCTCCGGCAGGATCCACAGGTTATCCACAGGATAACAATGGGATAGGATGGAGCGACAGCGGATTGGCACCAAACGATCACAAGCTTTCAGGCCTCCCAGGATGCAACGGGCCCGTCCATATATCCCCGCCCACTGGCTCAGGAAAATCAGTTTTTTGTTTGGTGCGGCAGGAGCCGGACCATGGTCAGAGGGCTGCTGTTCTATGGCAGCCCTAAGCTTTCTTATTTTATTTTTATAGTCTTGCTATGTTTTTGAGCGATCTTTCTTAACAGCGTCTTATACGCATATTGGAAAGAGTCGCTCCACCAACTCTCCGCCGGGTTGCAACAACGCTTACCCATGTGTACAGTGCTGTCTCGGCGGGCGTCTGTGTCGGATATACTAGCAGGTCCAGCAGACGTTACCAGGCTGTGGCCGGAACACGGGGAGAAGGTAAGGCATCGGTTCCCCGTAGTCGGGGAATACGGACACAGCCGCACTGTATTGGAAGGAGACTACCAAACAGTAGCTGACGCGCCGCCACCCCGGGTGCTCCAGCGCTAGGCCTTGGGGATCATAAGGCACCAGGAATAGTATGAGGCTGCAATCCCTAGGGTTGATGTCAGCGGTGGGGAGTTAGACCCTCTCCTGGTCTCCTGGTCGCCCCTCCCACCAGTTCATGACCAGTTTCCGCGAGTCTCCCTCCATGAACTGTTTCCCGCTTCCATCTCAGACGCTACCACGAGGGGCCTCAGTCATAGCATAGGCCGCTGCGTCTGTATTCACTAAGTGCTACCGCGAAGAGACTCGGTCGCAATACAGGCGTATGTATGCACAGTGCAAACACTAAAAGTTCCCGGAGCAGCGGTGTACACTAGTAGCGTCTGGATCCACTCAGCGTTCGCTAACGTATTGATCGATCTTGGAAGTGAGGTGAGTCTCCCTGTATCCCACTCTACTGACTACGGGTTATACAGCACTAAATTTCTATCTACTTTTTGAGTATGAATAGTTAAATTTAAGTGCCTATTGCATATGAGTCTGTGTACATTACTGTGGTTTTCTTCGCATTGCGTCTGAATACGTTAAGATCTGTATAAAACAGAATTCAGTAATATGTACTCCTACATACTTTAAAATGTGTTCATAGTTGATTATGTGCTCATAAGACTAATATATAACATGTGACTGACTGCTAGTGTGATTGTTGACTTTTATATATGTTTGTCAGTTGGTCTTCTGATCCTCAATGCGGGTGCATGGGTCAGATTGATATCACTTTAGGACGATAAAGTGGTTACAGTCACAAATTGTGTAGTACATTGTGAAAGTGCTGATTATTTATCATGTCTAAGAGCGGCAAAAGTGACGAGAGTACAGTAACACCAATACTCATATCATGTTGTCTTGCAAAAACTGTGTTATTCTCTCTGATCTGGTACAAAATGGTTTGCTTTTCAGCATAATACAAGGCAGATCCCTGATCTACGTCAAGTACAGATATATCCCCCTTCGGTGATGTTTGCACAGACCTTGTCCAGTATAGCTAAAAGGTTAATTCCTACAGCGTCAATACCAGGAATAGGGTTCACTATTAACCCATACATGCAGCTCTCTACCTACGCTATTCCCAACAGCTTCTCCAATTAAACAAGCTGATAAACCGAGTGTAAATAAATCATCAACTGCACAGGCTACACATGATGATTCATCAGACGATGAAAGCTCTACATACTCTACTTCGGCATACAAAGAACAGGCAGAGGTATCAGCTCAGTGAATATAGCTGAAATAATGAGAGCAGTAAAGGCCTTTCTGTCCTCAGAGGATCAGCAGAGCCTGTGTTAAAAATAAGGTACCTATGTTTAAATGTTCCAAAAAATAGGTCCTCCTCATGGGGGACCCCAGCAGCTGATACCTGCAAGGGAGGAAATCATGAAAAAGGTTTGGGTTATACCCAATAAGGAATATGGGTTCCCAGTAAATGGGATTCCAAATATCCTTTCTCTGACGTCCTAGTGGATGCTGGGAACTCCGTAAGGACCATGGGGAATAGCGGCTCCGCAGGAGTCTGGGCACATCTAAAGAAAGCTTTAGGATCACCTGGTGTGCACTGGCTCCTCCCCCTATGACCTTCCTCCAAGCCTCAGTTAGATTTCTGTGCCCGACGAGAAGGGTGCACACTAGGGGCTCTCCTGAGCTCTTTGTGAAAGTTTTAGTTTAGGTTTATTATTTTCAGTGAGACCTGCTGGCAACAGGCTCACTGCATCGTGGGACTAAGGGGAGAAGAAACGGACTCACCTGCGTGCAGAGTGGATCGGGTTTCTTAGGCTACTGGACATTAGCTCCAGAGGGACGATCACAGGTTCAGCCTGGATGGGTCCCGGAGCCGCGCCGCCGGCCCCCTTACAGAGCCAGAAGAGCGAAGAGGTCCGGTGAAATCGGCGGCAGAAGACGATCCTGTCTTCAGATAAGGTAGCGCACAGCACCGCAGCTGTGCGCCATTGCTCTCAGCACACTTCACACTCCGGTCACTGAGGGTGCAGGGCGCTGGGGGGGCAGCGCCCTGAGACGCAATAAATCGATAAAAACCTTATATGGCTAAAATAAATGGATCACATATAACTCCTGGGCTATATGGATGCATTTAACCCCTGCCAAAACATACAGAAGAACGGATGATAAGGACGCCGAGAAAGGGGCGGAGCCTATCTCCTCAGCACACTGGCGCCATTTTCCCTCACAGCTCAGTTGGAGGGAAGCTCCCTAGCTCTCCCCTGCAGTCACTACACTACAGAAAGGGGTTAAAAAAGAGAGGGGGGCACAAATTAGGCGCAGTATAAACAATACAGCAGCTATAAAGGGAAAAACACTTATATAAGGTTATCCCTGTATATATATAGCGCTCTGGTGTGTGCTGGCAAACTCTCCCTCTGTCTCCCCAAAGGGCTAGTGGGTCCTGTCCTCTATCAGAGCATTCCCTGTGTGTGTGCTGTGTGTCGGTACGTTTGTGTCGACAGGTATGAGGAGAAAAATGATGTGGAGACGGAGTAGAGTGTCTGTAATAGTGTTGTCACCCCCTAGGGGGTCGACACCTGAGTGGATGTACTGTTGAAATTGCGTGACAGTGTCAGCTTTGTATAAAAGACAGTGGTTGACATGAGACAGCCGGCTACTCAGCTTGTGCATGTCCAGACGTCTCATACAGGGGCTCTAAAGCGCCCGTTACCTCAGATACAGACGCCGACACGGATACTGACTCCTGTGTCGACGGTGAAGAGACAACCGTGATTTCCAATAGGGCCACACATTGCATGATTGAGGCAATGGAAAATGTTTACACTTTTCTGATAATATGAATACCACCAAAAAAAGGGGTATTATGTTTGGTGAGGAAAAACTTCCTGTAGTTTTCCTGAATCTGAAAAATAAAATGAGGTGTGTGATGATGCGTGGGTTTCCCCCCGATAACAATTGATAATTCTAAAAAGTTATTGGCAGTATACCTTTTCCCGCCAGAGGTTAGGGTGCGTTGGGAAACACCCCCTACAGGGGATAAGGCGCTCACACGCTTGTAAGAACAAGGGCTCTACCCTCTCTTGAGATGGCCACCCTTAAGGATCCTGCTGATAAAAAGCAGGAGGGTATCCTAAAATGTATTTACACACATACTGGTGTTATACTGCGACCAGCAATCGCCTCAGCCTGGATGTGCAGTGCTGGGTTGGCGTGGTCGGATTCCCTGACTGGAAATATTGATATCCTAGATAAGGACAGTATATTATTGCCTATAGAGCAATTAAAAGATGCATTTCTATATATGCATGATGCACAGCGGAATATTTGCCGACTGGCATCAAGTATAAGTGCGTTGTATTCTACCAGTAAAGTGGTCAGGGATTCCAAACGGCATTTGGAAGTATTGCCTTAAAAAAGGGGATGTACCCGAGGTCGCCTCTCAAAATAAGACGCCGTATTATCAGGCGCAGTCCTGGTTGGCAAGCGAACAAAAGGGTTCCTCTTTTCTGCTCGTGACAGAGGGAGAGGAAAATGGCTGCAGAGATCAGCCAGTTCCCAGGAACAGAAACCCTTTTCCGCCTCTGCCAACCCTTAGTATGACGCTAGGGCTTTACAAGTTCAGGCACGGTGGGGGCCCGTTCTCAGTGAATTTCAGTGCGCAGTGGGCTCACTCGCAAGTAGACCTCTGGATCCTTCAGGTAATATTTCAGGGGTACAAATTGGAATTCGAGACGTATTCCCCTCGCCGTTTCCAAAAGTCTGTTTTACCGACGTCTCCCGCTGACAGGGAGGCAGTTTTGGAAGCCATTCACAAGCTGTATTCCCAGCAGGTGATAATTAAGGTACCCCTCCTGCAACAGGGAACGGGGTATTATTCCACACTATTGTGGTACCGAAGCCAGACGGCTCGGTGAGACCGATTTTAAAATCTAAAATCTTTGAACACTTACATACAGAGGTTCAAATTCAAAATTGAGTCACTCAGAGCAGTGATTGCAAACCTGGAAGAAGGGGACTACATGATGTCTCGGGACATCAAGGATGCTTACCTTCATGTCAAAATTTACCCTTCTCACCAAGGGTATCTCAGGTTATGGTACAGAACTGTCACTATCAGTTCAGACGCTGCCGTAGGGATGGTCCACGGCACCCCGGGTCTTTACTGAGGTAATGACCGAAATGATGATATTCCTTCGAAGGAAGGGAATTTTAGTTATCCTTTACTTGGACGATTCCCTGATAAGGGTAAGATCCAGGGAACAGTTGGAGATCGGTGTAGCACTATCTCAGGTAGTGTTGCGGCAGCACGATTGGATTCTCAATATTCTAAAATCGCAGCTGGTTCCGACGACTTGTCTTCTGTTCCTAGGGATGATCCTGGACACAGTCCAGAAAGAAGGTGTTTCTCCCGGAGGAGAAAGCCAGGGAGTTATCCGAGCTAGTCAGGAACCTCCTAAAACCGAACCAAGTCTCAGTGCATCAATGCACAAGGGTTCTGGGTAAAAAATGGTGGCTTCCTACGAAGCAATCCCATTCGGCAGATTCCACGCAAGACTTTCCAGTGGAACCTACTGGACAAATGGTCCGGGTCGCATCTTCAGATGCATCAGCGGATAACCCTGTCACCAGGGACAAGGGTATCCCTCCTGTGGTGGTTGCAGAGTGCTCATCTTCTAGAGGGCCGCAGATTCTGCATTCGGGACTGGGTCCTGGTGACCACGGATGCCAGCCTACGAGGCTGGGGAGCAGTCACACAGGGAAGGAATATCCAGGGCTTATGGTCAAGCCTGGAGACATCACTTCACATAAATATCCTGAAGCTAAGGGCCATTTACAATGCTCTAAGCTTAGCAAGACCTCTGCTTCAAGGTCAGCCGGTGTTGATCCAGTTGGACAACGTTACGGCAGTCACCCACGTAAACAGACAGGGTGCCACAAGAAGCAGGAGGGCAATGGCAGAAGCTGCAAGGATTCTTCGCTGGGCGAAAAACCATGTGATAGCACGGTCAGCAGTTTTCATTCCGGGAGTGGACAACTGGGAAGCAGATTTCCTCAGCACGACCTCCACCCGGGAGAGTAGGGACTTCACCCAGAAGTCTTCCACATGGTTATAAACCGTTGGGAAAAACTCGACAGGTATTGCGCCAGGTCAAGGGACCCTCAGGCAATAGCTGTAGATGCTCTGGTAACACCGTGGGTGTACCAAATCAGTGTATGGGTTCCCTCCTCTGCCTCTCATACCCAAGGTACTGAGATTGATAAGATGGAGAGGAGTAAGCGCTATATTAGTGGCTCCGGATTGGCCAAGAAGGACTTGGTTACCGGAACTTCAAGAGATGCTCACGGAGGATCCGTGGCCTCTACCTCTAAGAAGGGACCTGCTCCAGCAAGGACCTTGTCTGTTCCAAGACTTACCGCGGCTGCGTTGACGGCATGGCGGTTGAGCGCCGGATCTTGAAGGAAAAAGGCATTCCGGATGAAGTCATCCCTATCCTGATAAAAGCCAGGAAGGATGTAACCGCAAAACATTATCACCGCATTTGGCGAAAATATGTTGCGTGGTGCGAGGCCAGTAAGGCTCGACGGAGGAAATTCAACTGGGTCGATTCCTACATTTCCTGCAAACAGGAGTATCTATGGGCCTGAAATTGGGGTCCATTAAGGTTCAAATTTCGGCTCTGTCAATTTTCTTCCAAAAAAGAACTAGCTTCAGTCCCTGAAGTTCAGACATTTGTTAAAGGGGTACTGCATATACAGACTCCTTTTGTGCCTTCAGTGGCACTTTGGGATCTCCAGGTGGTTTTTGGGTTCCAAAAGTCACATTGGTTTGACCCACTTAAATCTGTGGAGTTAAAATATCTCACAGAAAAAGTGGTCATGCTGTTGGCTCTGGCCTGGGCCAGGCGCGTGTCAGAATTGGTGGCTTTATCCTGTAAAAGCCCTTATCTGATTTTCCATTCGGACAGGGCGGAATTGAGGACTCGTCCTCAGTTTCTCCCTAAGGTGGTTTCAGCGTTCACCTGAACAAAACCTGTTGTGGTGCCTGCGGCTACTAGGGACTTGGAGGACTCCAAGTTGCTAGACGTTGTCAGGACCCGGAAACTATATGTTTCCAGGACGGCTGGAGTCAGGAAATCTGACTCGCTGTTTATCCTGTATGCACCTAACTAGCTGGGTGCTCCTGCTTCTAAGCAGACGATTGCTCGTTGGATTTGTAGTACAATTCAGCTTGCACATTCTGTGGCAGGCCTGCCACAGCCAAATATCTGTAAATGCCCACTCCACAAGGAAGGGGGGCTCATCTTGGGCAGCTGCCCGAGGGGTCTCGGCTTTACAACTTTGCCGAGCAATTACTTGGTCAGGAGCAAATACGTTTGTAAAATTCTGCAAAATTGATACCCTGGCTGAGGAGGACCGGGTGTTCTCTCATTGGGTGCTGCAGAGTCATCCGCACTCTCCCGCCCGTTTGGGAGCTTTGGTATAATCCCCATGGTCCTTACGGAGTTCCCAGCATCCACTAGGACGTCAGAGAAAATAAGAATTTACTTACCGATAATTCTATTTCTCGTAGTCCGTAGTGGATGCTGGGCGCCCATCCCAAGTGCGGATTGTCTGCAATACTGGTACATAATTATGGTTACCAAAAAAAATTCGGGTTATTGCTGTAGTGAGCCATCTTTTCTAGAGGCTCCTCTATTATCATGCTGTTAACTGGGTTCAGATCACAAGTTGTACAGTGTGATTGGTGTGGCTGGTCTGAGTCTTACCCGGGATTCAAAATCCTTCCTTATTGTGTACGCTCGTCCGGGCACAGTATCCTAACTGAGGCTTGGAGGAGGGTCATAGGGGGAAGAGCCAGTGCACACCAGGTGATCCTAAAGCTTTCTTTAGATGTGCCCAGACTCCTGCGGAGCCGCTATTCCCCATGGTCCTTACGGAGTTCCCAGCATCCACTACGGACTACGAGAAATAGAATTATCGGTAAGTAAATTCTTATTTTTCCAGCTGGGCATTGTTTAAAAGTAGGAAGTGCCTCCTAAAGTAGATACACATATCATTGATAGTGCGAAAATCCATATGGCCTTTGCCATCAACGTTAAAAGAGGGATGATTTTCTGAAAACCATATTGTCTCTGTCTGGGGCAGTCATAAGGCCAGCCATGACTTCACCTTGCAATCTATACTCACACCACACTGGATAGGCCCAATCTCACTAGATCTTGGAAGCTAAGCAGTGTGGGACCTGGTTAGTTCTTGGATGGGAGACCACCTTGGAATACCAGGTGCTGTGTAGGTACACGGGTCTGAGGTACTGGAAGACAGGTTTTCAGAGCCTGCAAGGGAGCAAGAATCCCATATAGCTCATATGGACACTAATGTTCTAGGGCATCAGCATTAACAATAGCTGCTCATAGAGCAGTTTTGCTTACATACATGGAAAGCTGGTTCAGAATCAAAGAAGGTTCTGGAAACTTTGCCTTTGGCTGGAAGTTTCTGTTTGGGAAGGAGTTAACAGATATTCTGGAGTCAGAACATACTCCAAGAAGGTCACGTTTCCTTCCACATATAACCCCAAACCTAGGGGTCCGGTTTCGGCCTTGTCGGTCATAAAGGAACGTAACAGCCCCAATACAATAAGTTTTGTAAGGCAAAGAAGCAAAGGCAACCAGAGGGCCAGCTTACAAACCAGAGGATAAGCCATCAGCATGATGGTGCGGGCCTCCTTCTGGGGGACCCCAAAAGGATAGGGAGCCGACTGCTACCAGATCTGTTTGTAGACTGCTACCAGATCTGTGCAAACAGATGCCTGGGTTCAAGAAGCAGTATCTCTAGGTTATGCTTTCCCTTCTAGAAGCATCCTCCTCGAAGGTTCTTCTATTCCAGTCCGTCTCGGGTTGAGGCGAAGGACAGGGGTTTGCAAGAAGCAGTTCAGAAATTGCTTTTGTCAGGAATAGTCATTCCAGTAACCCCTGCACAATAGGGACAGGCGTTTTTACTCCAACTGGGTTTGTGTTCAGAAGGATCCTTTCACCCCATTCTCAAAATCCCAAACAGATAAGTTTGGGTACCACAGTTCACATGGAGATGTTGCGCTCCGTCGTTTTTGCATGGAGCCATGAGATTACATGGTATCCCTGGATAGTCAGGAGGTTCCTATAGCACTGTTCCATCAGTGTTATCTCAAGGTTCTCCATCCTCCAGCAACATTTTCAGTTTCAGACCTTACCCTTTGGGTTAGCCACAGCCCCCAGAGTATATACCAAAATTATGATGAATATAGCAGCTTATCTCCGCAAGAAGGGGATAAGAAAATTGCCATACCTCGACCGCCTTTTTTATCCTGGCACAATCGCAGGAAAAGCTTCTGTGCTATCTTCAACAGACAGTGACTTGTCTGCAGAGGCACGGGTGGTTCATAAACTGGGAAAAGTCATCTCTGGTTCCGTCACAACGGATGACTCACTGTGGGGCTGTACTGAATTCAAGTCTCCAGAAAATGGATTACCTCGGAACAAGATATCCAAGGTACAAGTACTCAGGAGTTGTTACACAGTCAAACAATATCAATCCATGCAGCTATGCGACTGATGGATTTGATGGTGTCAACAATCGACATGGTGGAGTATGAACAATTCCACTCAAGACCTCGGCAGCGTCTGATTCTGGCCAGATGGAATGGAATACATCAGATAATAAAGAAACAGACTATGGTACTTTCACACAAGGTAAGAAAGTCATCAGCCTGGTGGCTACAGACATCCCATCTAGACAGAGGGAGAACCTTTTTGGATATCAGATGGGGGATCCTGACAACAGATGCCAGTCTTCAGGGCTGGGGAGCAGTGTCCGGAAGATTATGGTTCCAGGGACAATAAGACCACAGAAGACAGTTGCCTGCCAATAAATCTGTTAGAACTTCGGGCCATATACATGGCAATGATTCAGGCAAAGTACACTCTTCAGGGAAGACCAGTCCAGATACGCTCGGACAATTTAACGGCAGAGGCGTACCTCAACCATTGGAGGAACGCGCAGCCAAACAGCAATGAAGATGGTAAGACACATACTAAAGTGGGTAGAACTCCATCTTCCAGCATTGTCCGCAGTATTCGTTCCGGGAGTCCTAAACTGGGAAGCGGACTTTCTCAGTCGAAACGCCATTCAAGCAAGCGAATGGGCTCTACAACCGGAAGTCTTTTAGACTCTGGTAGACAAGTGGGGTTTGCCAGAGATAGATCTCATGGCGTCCCGTCTGAACATCAAAGTGCCCTCATACGGGGCAAGAACAAAGGATCCTGGAGCGATCTTTGTGGACACCTTGTCAGTGAAATGGGATTTTCATATGGTGTATCTGTTTCCTCCGATCATCCTGCTACCAGGTTTGTAAGGAAAATTAAGTAAGCAAAGGGTGCCGTGATTCTAATAGCTCCGGCTTGGCCCAGAAGGCATTGGTACACAGATCTGCAGAGAATGTCCATGGATGCTCCACTTCTGCTCACTCAACGTCCAGATCTACTAATGCAGGGTCCTTGTTATCACAGATATCGGGATCAACTATCGTTGACAGCGTGGCTCTTGAAACCTCTATCCTGAAGTCAAGAGGATTCTCGCTACAGGTAATTTAAGCAATGCTCAGAGCGAGGAAACCTTCCTCCGCTCGCATTTATCACCGAATATGGTAGGCCTATATTCATGGTGCAGTGAAAGAAATATGGATCTGAAATCTTTTCAAGTTTCCAGGGTCTTAGATTTCCTTCAGGCGGGAATGGATAAGGGTTGAAAGGTGGCTTCCTTGAGAGTACAAGTATCAGCATTGACTGTATGGTTCCAAAAGAAAATTGCCAATTACAGATGTGCGTACTTTTTCCAGGGAATTCTGCACATTCAATCTCCTTTTGTTCCTCCTACAGTGCCTTGGGACTTAAGTTTAGTCCTCAAAGCCCTTCAAGTTGCTCCGTTTGAACCACTTAATAAAGTGGATCTTAAATGGTTGACAGCTAAAGTTATCTTTCTACAGACTATGCATCAGCTAGAAGAGTGTCAGATTTTGGAGCGCTGTCATGTTGTTCTCTTTTTCTGATATTTTTTTTTATCCAGATAAAGCAGTTCTCAGAACTAGATCTGGGTATCTTCCTAAGGTGGTGTCTAAATTCCACCTTTAATGAAGAAATTGTAGTCCCGGGTTTCTCAGGTATCGGGACTTTCTGCGGGAGATGCGTCGCGGGACGTAGTCCGAGCATTAAGGATCTACGTGGATCGCACCAGTGCCATCAGAAAGACAGATTCTCTCTTCATTTTCTAAGGAATTCACAAGAGAGGATGGCCTGCTAATAAATAGATGCTGGGTAGAGGGCTTCGAATGACTATTTCGGAAGCATATTCTCAAGCGGATCTCCCTGTTCTGGCTAATGTCTGTGTTCACTCTACTTGTAAGGTAGGTCCTTCATAGGCAGCACTACATGGTGCTTCAGAGAACAGATATATAAGGCAGACACGTAGTTTTCCATTAACACATTCATTAGACATTATGCTTGGATACTTTTGCTTCTCATGACGCTGAATTCGGGCGTAAGGTTCTCCTGTCTAATCAGGAGCGTCCCCACCACTAAAATTGCTTTGGCAAATCCCATTGTTATCCTGTGGATAACCTGTGGACCCTGCCGGAGAAATATACGTTATGGTAAGAACTTACCGTTAATAACGGTATTTCTCCTAAGTCCACAGGTTCCACAGGGATCCCACCCTGACGCATCTGATTTGAGGATCTTGCTACTCACTAACCTCTTCCTTTTTGTACGGAAGGGTGTGCATGTGTGGTGTTCTCGCCTGATTAGGGCTCTACATGATGCTTCTGCCTAGATGCCTTGGAATCCAACTGATTTGCCTGAGCCAGTGGGCGGGGATATATGGA
The DNA here is from genome assembly GCF_028390025.1 of Pseudophryne corroboree. Lineage (NCBI taxonomy): Eukaryota > Metazoa > Chordata > Amphibia > Anura > Myobatrachidae > Pseudophryne > Pseudophryne corroboree. Next base: position 54,117,265 of record NC_086455.1, read on the forward strand.
TGGGACCGTTGCATCCTGGGAGGCCTGAAAGCTTGTGATTGTTTGGTGCCAATCCGCTGTCGCTCCATCATATCCCATTGTTATCCTGTGGAACCTGTGGACTTAGTAGAAATACCGTTATCAACGGTAAGTTCTTACCATAACGTATATTTGTACCTCGAGGGGGGAATATTCTCTCAAGAGCTGATAAACAGTAGTCTGATTCCCTCGATCAATCCCCTAAATTTCTTGATTCATTGTAATAATTGATGTTATTCTATGGGTTACAATTTCTACATTCGAACGATCCCCACGGTGAAAAATCTGTGTTGGTAGGGAAATATTGGCTGTTCTAGTCACAATAGCTGTTCCCTTGTCTGCTGTACATCTTTATTTTGTCAGTGTATATATCTTACTTAGGTCATCTTCAAGGTTTGTCCACCCCCCCCCCAAAGTAAGCAGCACCAGTTTGTGAAGCCTTTGATTTATAAAGTAACCCCTCCATCTCTGAGCCACCTTGTTTCCTCTAAAGTCCTTTCTACCCAACAATCTCCATAAACCGTAGTTATTTAGGACCTGGTTTTGACTCAGACCTGTCTGTAGATAAGGACGCATCTCTCAGATTTCAGAAAACGCATGTGCCAAAGAAAGACATCAGTGACCACTCATAATCTGAATCAGCCATAAGCTTACCAACGGATAGCGCTACTACAAGCAGAATGAAGTGATCATGCTTTGCGAGAAATGGGCGTTTTTGTACAGCGATTGAGCAACGTCCTTGCACAGGCATGGGACTGTTCCATCTCATGTGAGTGTGTAAGCCGACTCTTTGTTTCAGGAAGTAGGAAGCCACTGCTGTACGGAAAAACGGTCACAGTTGAATACTACTCAGCCCTTTAGTGTAGCATACATATTCTCAACCAGCCTTCACAAATTTAAGCGCACCCTTAAAATATTATTTCTCTTACGTCCTAGAGGATACTGGGAATCCATTTAGTACCATAGGGTATAGATGGGTCCACTTGGAGCCATGGGCACTATAAAAGTTTGATAACGTGTGCTGGCTCCTCCTACCAAACTCAGTTTAGAAAATATGCCCGGTGGCGCCGGTCACATCTCTGGAAGCTCCTGAAGAGTCTTCTGCATTTATTTTTAAAGTTTGTTATTTTCAGGCAGGACTGGATGGCACCAGCCTGCCTGCTTCGTGGGACTTAGGGGGGGAACGGCCCAACCCCACTAAGGGTTAATGCTCCCATTCCTCACTGACAGGACGCTAGCTCCTGAGGAAACTATTGCCAAGCCCCACCACGGCAAGCGTACATTCTCGCAGCATGCCGCCACCCCTAACAGAGCCAGATGAAAGAAGACTGGTGAGTACTAAGCCGGCGTTCCGGTTAGCCGGTCGCCGGTCATTATGGTGGCACAAGGGTACAGAGACGCACGGCTTCTACACGGGGCAAAATGAATCTCCAGACTTAGTACACTGTAGTGTACACAGTACCCAGACTCGCAATACAGGCTTAAAATGGGGCTTACTCCATTTTATCCACTCAGACACATAAAGCCAGTATAAAGAAGAGCGGGAAGACCGAGCGCAATTGACGGGGCGGGGCTTCACTATGAGCGGATCCAGCAGCTCACAGGCGCCGTTTTACCCTACTGCAGCTACACAGATGTGGACTACAGGGACACACAACTCCTCCGGAGGGCCTCCAGATTACCTCAGCGGTACTAGGGGTTCATAGCAGGGTGGAGCTATATACTAGTGTACTGAATCCCTGATCTAGGTACTTAGTCTGCGACCTGGCTAAGCTTGGCTTTAGCGATAAAAGCACCGTGTGCTGATTCTATCTTCTCTGTGTTTCTCGGGAAGGGATCTTTGTGGGTTAATGGTGCATTTAACCTTTTCCCGTGTGTGTGTGCTGTCACTGCTGCAGTATGTCAGGCAAAGAGTATGTTTCATGTAAGGCACAGTGTTCCTCTTCTCCAGGGGGTTCACTAGTGTGTAGTACCCCTTTTCAGGCTTGTGGGCCAGAGCCAGCATGGCTGGACTCCATTAGAGGGTTGATTTCCACCATCTTTACTAAATTATCTTGTAATGAGAGACGCAGTACTTAAAATAGTCTATGGCTGAGTTTATGTAAAAGGACTCGGTACTCAGACCAGCGTTTCAGTCCTCTACCATTTACCGCAAAAATGTACCTTGACCCATATCCAGCATTCTGACTCTGATAATGAAGGGTCAGAAATGGATGAAGGTGAGGTGGACATAAAGGTAGAGGAGGGTACTCTGTCGCAGGGTGTAGAGGCTCTCATAGATTCTATCAGAGAAATCCTAAGTATCTCTAATAAGGTGACCGAGGAGTGTGAGAAATCTTACTTTAATATAAAGAAACAATCCTCAGCCACTTTTCCCGTATCAAAGGAACTAATTGCCCTGTTTGAAGAACCGTGGGCTAATCCAGATAAGAAATGTCAAATTCTTAGGCGGTTATTATCATCTTTTCCTTTTCCTCCTGAGGATAGGCGAAAATGGGAAAATCCACCGATAGCGGATACATCAGTATCCAGGCTCTCACGTAAAATAGTACTACCTTTTCCTGTTGCAGCCACCCTAAAGGATACAGCTGATCGTAAGATTGAGGCTACACTTTGTTCAACTAATTGAGGAACCAACTAGGTTCCTCAATTAGTTGCAATCTTAGACCTGGTATTAACAAACAATGGGGATTTGGTATCAGGTATTATAGTAGGGGAACCCATAGGAAACAGCGACCACAATATGGTCACATTCAATATCAGTTTTCATAAACAGCCCTATACTGGCTCAACTAGGACTCTAAACTTTAGAAAAGCGAATTTTGAAAAGATGAGGGTATTTTTCAGGGATATTGAATTGGAAGGTTTGTTTTTAGGAAAAAATACTACGGAGAAATGGGAGGTACTAAAATTCCTGCTAGCTAAAAATACTCTCAAATTTATTCCTACGAGCAGCAAAAAAAGGAATAAAAATCATAAACCGATGTGACTTAACAAAAAGACAAAGGAACTTATGGGCAAGAAAAGGCGAGCATTTAAAAAATACAAATCTGACGGGGAAGCAGAGTAATTTCAGCACTACAAGGAATGTAACATAATATGCAAAAAGGAAATAAGAGCGGCTAAAGTAGAAACTGAAAAACTAGTAGCAAAGGAAAGCAAAGCGAATCCCCCAAAATTATTTAAATACATTAATAGCAAGAGATTAAAGGAGGAGAGTATAGGCCCTTTAAAAGTTGGGAGTCTTAAGCAAAAATGATAATGACATAGCGGACACACTAAATGAGTTTTTTTCAACAGTATTTACTAGAGAGGACCCAATTCAGGGACTAACACATAATCTCAATAATGAGAATATCCCACTGATAGGTACTTATTTAAGCGAGGAAGTAGTCTGTGACCGATTAAAACATTTAAAGATTAATAAGTCACCAGGTCCCGATGGTATTCACCCAAGGGTTCTAATGGAGCTTCACTCTGAACTTGCAAAACCGCTATTTTTGATCTTTAAGGATTCAGTAATATCAGGTATGGTTCCCAAAGACTGGCGTATAGCGGAAGTAGTGCCTATATTCAAAATGGGAAGTAAAGCTGAACCAGGTAATTATAGACCAGTTAGTCTTACATCTACAGTGGGGAAAGTATTGGAAGGTATTCTAAGAGATAGTATTCAGAAGTTCCTTGAAGTCAATAAGGTCATTAAAAGGAATCAACATGGGTTTATGAAGGACAGATCCTGTCAAACCAACTTACTTGGCTTTTATGAAACAATAAGCGCAAACCTAGATCAGGGTAAAAAGGTGGATGTAATCTTTTTAGATTTTGCCAAAGCATTCGACACTGTACCACACATGAGACTTATCTACAAGCTACAAGAAACAGGGCTAGGAAGCACAATATGCACTTGGGTCAAAAACTGGTTAGATAATAGGGTGCAGCGCGTTGTGGTTAGTGGATCTTTTTCAAATTGGACTGAACTACTAAGTGGTGTGACGCAAGGCTCAGTATTACGACCGCTATTGTTCAATATTTTCATTAACGACTTAACAGAAGGTCTAGAGAGCATGGTGTCAATTTTTGCAGATGATACCAAATTGTGTAAAGTTATAAATGCCGAGGGGGATGCCAAGTCGCTTCAAAACGACTTAGTTAAATTAGAAGCTTGGGCAGCGAAATGGAGAATGTGCTTCAATACAGACAAGTGTAAGGTAATGCACTGTGGTAACAAGAACAAAAATAACACCTACCTACTAAATGGGGTAAAATTAGGGGATTCTGTACTGGAAAAGGACTTAGGTGTCCTCATAGATATCAAACTAAGCCGTAGTACCCAAAGTAGGACTGCAGCAAAGAAGGCTAATAAGATATTAGCATGCATAAAACGGGGAATTGATGCTAGGGACGAGAGTATTATACTCCCGTTATATAAATCACTTGTGAGGCTACACCTTGAATACTGTGTACAATTCTGGGCACCTTACTACAAAAAGGATATCCTGGAGCTAGAAAAGGTTCAGAGGCGGGCGACCAAACTAATTAAGGGTATGGAGACGCTGGTATACAAGGAAAGGCTTGCAAGACTAGGCATGTTTACACTGGAAAAGAGGAGATTAAGAGGGGACATGATCAACATTTACAAATATATAAGGGGACAATATACAGATCTTGCGCAGGACCTTTTTTGGTTAGATCAACACAGAGAACTCGTGGACACTCGCTCAGGTTAGAGGAGAGGAGATTCCGCACAATACGGCGTAAAGGCTTTTTTACGGTAAGGACGATACGTGTTTGGAATTCCCTGCCTGAGGGAGTTGTAATGGCCGACTCAGTCAACACCTTTAAGAATGGGTTAGATAAATTCCTAATGGATAATGATATCCAGGGTTACAGGGCATAGTCACGCACTATGGTTATTATAAAAAAGAGGGGTAAAATGTAACGGCAGTCATCAACTTCAGTCAAAATTTTATACAAAATAATCGTGCATAGGAGACCACAAATAGGTTGAACTTGATGGACAATTGTCTTTTTTCAACCTTAGATACTATGTTACTATGTTAAATCTTTGTATGCAGCTGCAGGGGTGGCCCAGAGACCCACTATAGGATGTGGGTGGATTACTCGAGCCATTGCTAAATGGTCTGGTAATTTATTTGAGGGGTTAGACATCTTACCCCAAGAGGAAATTGTGTTACTCCTGCTGCACAAACAAGACTCTGCAAACTTTATTTTGGAAGCTATTAAAGAGATAGGTTTGCTTAATGAGATAGGTTTGCTTAATGTACGCACTACAGCTATGGCAGTGTCGGCACGCAGGAGATTATGGCTACTTCAGTGGACTGCTGACGCGGACTCCAAAAAAGGTGTGGAAGGCCTTATGTGGCGACAAACTCGACAAGTGGATCTCACGAGCTACTGCGGGTAAGTACACTTATCTACCTTCTGCAGCTCTGCCAGCTAGGAAGGCCTACTCAGGACCCAATTTACAGTCCTTTCAGACTGCCAAGTTTAGGGGCAAGGCCAGAGGTTCTTCTACGGCTGCCAGAGGTGCTAGAGGTAAACCACGCAAACCAGCGACTGCTGGTTCACAGGAACAGAGCTCAGGCACTGCTTCCTCAAAACTTTCCACATGACGGTTGACTGCGATGCCTGGGCCGCAATGTCAGAGGTGTCAAGAATTCTCTGGGCGGAAAAACAAGCCGTAGCATCATTGGCGTTCTTCATTCCAGGAGTAGACAACTGGGAAGCAGACTTCCTCAGCAGACACGACCTGCACCCGGGGGAATGGGGCCTCCATCCAGAGGTGTTCCAGTGGCTTACACATCGGTGGGGGTATCCACAAATCGACATGTTGGCCTCTCTACTCAACAAGAAGCTCAAGCAGTATTGTTCCATGTAGAGGCACCCACAAGCTGTAGCGGTCGACGTCCTGACAACTCTGTGGGTTTACAACAGACAGAGAGGAGGGGGGTGCAAATCCCCACCCCTAAATTCCCTTCCGCACACTGAAAATTACCTGTAACCATCCCTGAACCTATCTGGTAATAAAATTCAGAGAATTAGTCACAAATGTTTGCAAACACATGTTTAGCTGCTGGCCACATCAAGGCTTCTCCGATACAGCAGTCCTAACCTACATAATAGCAGTGCCCACATAGGGCCATGTAATTTGTCACAGTAGGCCTCATGATAAAGGCTATTACTAAAACACTTCCAGACAGAGAGCTAACTTACCCAGGAGCCACCCCCAGGATCTCCCATTGGCACTACAAGGAACAGCATGCCTTCCAAATGCTGCTCCCATTCAATGCCTCTTGCACACAAGCAGACAAACAATTTGGCAGTTGCTCAATCATACCTGGAGATAATTATATATCAGGTGCTGGAAGGGGGAGGGGTCACAGACAAACAACAGACAGAGAGGAGGGGGTGCAAATCCCCACCCCTAAATTCCCTTCCGCACACTGAAAATTACCTGTAACCATCCCTGAACCTATCTGGTAATAAAATTCAGAGAATTAGTTACAAATGTTTGCAAACACATGTTTAGCTGCTGGCCACGTCACGGCTTCTCCGATACAGCAGTCCTAACCTACATAATAGCAGTGCCCACATAGGGCCATGTAATTTGTCACAGTAGGCCTCATGATAAAGGCTATTACTAAAACACTTCCATACAGAGAGCTAACTTACCCAGGAGCCACCCCCAGGATCTCCCATTGGCACTACAAGGAACAGCATGCCTTCCAAATGCTGCTCCCATTCAATGCCTCTTGAATGGGAGCAGCATTTGGAAGGCATGCTGTTCCTTGTAGTGCCAATGGGAGATTCTGGGGGTGGCTCCTGGGTAAGTTAGCTCTCTGTCTGGAAGTGTTTTAGTAATAGCCTTTATCATAAGGCCTACTGTGACAAATTACATGGCCCTATGTGGGCACTGCTATTATGTAGGTTAGGACTGCTGTATCGGAGAAGCCGTGACGTGGCCAGCAGCTAAACATGTGTTTGCAAACATTTGTGACTAATTCTCTGAATTTTATTACCAGATAGGTTCAGGGATGGTTACAGGTAATTTTCAGTGTGCGGAAGGGAATTTAGGGGTGGGGATTTGCACCCCCCTCCTCTCTGTCTGTTGTTTGTCTGTGACCCCTCCCCCTTCCAGCACCTGATATATAATTATCTCCAGGTATGATTGAGCAACTGACAAATTGTTTGTCAACTCTGTGGGTTTACCAGCTTTACCAGCATTCCTCTGCTCTCAAGAGTTCTCAAAAGAATAAAAAGGGAAATAATTCAAGCAATTCTCAATGCTCCGGACTGGCCGAGAAGGGCCTGGTATGCGGATCTTCTCGAGATGCTAATCGAAAATCCGTGGCCTCTTCGGGAGGAGTCTTCTGCAACAGGGCCTGTTGATCTATCAAGACTTACAACGGCTACGTTTGACGGCATGGAAGTTGAACAGCCGATTTCTAACCAGGAGAGGGATTCCTGACAAGGTTATCCTGACTATGGTCCAAGCCAGGATGGGGGTAACGTCAAAGCATTACCGTTGTATCTGGAAGAAATATGTCTCTTGGTGAGAGAGCAGACATTATTCCATGGTGGAATATCATCTGGGACGTTTCCTGCTTTTTCTGCAGCCGGGAGTTGACGTCGGCCTAGGCTCCATAAAAGTTCAGATTTCGGCCTTGTCTCTTTTCTTTTAGAAACAATTGGCTTCTCTCCCTGAGGTCCAGACATTCTTGAAAGGTGTTCTGCACTTCCAACCTCCCTTTGTGCCTCTCACGGCACCTTGGGATCTCAATTTGGTTCTGACATATTTCTCCAATCTGACTGGTTTGAACCATTACAGGAGGTAGATGTAAATTATCTTACGTGGAAGACCATCACACTGTTGGCCTTGGCTTCGGCAAAGCGCGTGTCGGAGTTGGGGGCGTTGTCTCACAAGAGCCCCTACTTGATTTTTCATGAGGACAGAGATGAACTTAGTGTTGAAATATGGACAACAGACTATGGTTTCGTTTATATGCATGTAGTTACCGTACAGGGGCAGCAGATGGCGCTGTATAGTTACAGAGATGTAGTGTTTGTCTGTTGCATATGTTATGTACTTGTTTTGTTTTACCTCACATGTGTTATTCTAGAAGAGTCTCTGAGGGAGAAAGACATAAGCTGATGATACTGAAACCTGTTGTATTGATCCTGCTATTTCAGTACTATATAAAGGAGATATACATCTCAAGTCTCGTTCTGTCTGTATACAAGGTAACTCCTGAGGTAATACTTTATCTAAGGCTCCCCACTGCACACCTATGGTATCGATCCATCGCACTATACCAACAGGTTATGGGCCCAGACTGGAGTCTGTATAAGATAAAGTTTTCAGGAGTGCATCCTAAGCAGCATCCAGATCACGAGTCGCACTGCAAGTCCCAGCAGGCGCAGACAGCAGACTGTGTAACGCACAAGAAACAACCCAGGAGAACCTTGGAAAGAAAACTGTGAGTAAAACAAGTTTAATACCACAGAAGAATAGAGAGATCTATACAAGGAAGGGTTATGGCAAATTACACAGATCTCAGACTAGCTGCAAGCAAGCTTTCTAATGAGAACTATCAAACATGGAAGTTTAAAGTAGAAATGCTATTAACCAGAGATGATTTATGGGATGTTATAAATGCAGACAGACCTGAAGGAGAGGATCAGCAGTGGATTAAGAAGGACAGACAGGCAAGAGCCACTATAAGTTTACTAGTGGAAGATGAACAGCTTATACACATCAGACAAGAGAGTACAGCTAAAGGCATGTGGTGTGCTTTGCAGAGAGTGCATGAAGGAGCAAGTTTGAACAGCAAACTATTCCTATTAAGAAAATTATATCAAATGAGATTTAATAAAGGCAAGACAATGCAAGAACACATCAGTGCACTACTAGAGATAACCATACAGCTCAGGTCAATGGGAGAAGAAATCAAAAGCAACCACATAGCAGCCATCCTCCTTTGCAGTTTACCAGATACATACAGTGCACTAATAAACGCACTAGAAATGAGACCTGAAGCAGAAATCACACCAGACTTTGTGAAGAACAGGCTCATAGAGGAGTATCAACGCAGAAAGGAGCTTACAGAGTGCAATACTGAAAGTGACACAGAGAAAGCACTTAAAATGGCGGACACTAAGCCACACACCAGGGAAACAAGAGCATGTTTCAGATGCAAGAAAGTGGGTCACCTGAAAAGAGATTGCACCATATGGAAGACAGAGCAGCACAAACCACCAGAAAGATTACACAAACAAAGAGCCAAAGCCACACTTACAGATACAGGAGCACACAAGTGGAATGGAACATTTAAAGCGACAGTAAACCAATTATCAGAAAAGTGGTATGTAGACTCAGGAGCGACTAGTCACATGACAAATAACAAGGACTTCTTTACTGAACTTGATTTGAACCATAAAGAAACAATCTACCTAGCAGATGGAACAAATATCATTGCAGAAGGGAAAGGGAATGGTAAATTCCTATGCTCCAAGGGTAATGGCAGCTATACAGAAATACCCGTAACAGATGTGCTATATGTTCCCAAGCTTGAGGGAGCACTGCTATCAGTAAAGAATCTAGTAGAAAAAGGACTTACTGTAAAGTTTCAGAATAATAAGTGTTTTATCCAAAACGGAAGAGAAACACTAGCTACAGCCAGAATAAAAGAACATTTATACTGTCTGGATATCGCAGCACAGCAGGCAAAGCTGAGTACACAGAAACACGCTGACTGTATTCATAAGTGGCATAGAAGATTAGGACACAGACACCCAGATTGCATAAAGGAAATGCAGAAGAGAGACCTAGCCAGGGATCTCAAAGTGTCAGACTGTTCAGAAATGATGAAGTGTCAATGCTGCATAAAAGCGAAAGCGACAAGGATAACAATTCCTAAGAAAAGTGAAAACAGAGCTTCCAGACCACTAGACCTGGTACATAGTGATGTATGCGGACCCATGAAAACGCGAACCGTAGGAGACAAAAGGTATATACTGACATTCATTGACGACTACTCCAGGTTCACAGTCACTTATCTAATAAAAAGTAAAGATGAAGTCTTTGAAAAGCTGCAAGACTACGTGAACATGACCAGAAACAGGTTCAAGAGGAATATGCTAACTCTACGCAGCGACAATGGAGGCGAGTTCACAGGACAGAAAATAGAACGGTACTTAAGAGGACTCGGTATTGAGCATCAGAAGACAGTACCATATACACCAGAGCAAAATGGCGTATCTGAGAGGAAAAACAGATCACTAACAGAAATGATAAGGTGCATGCTTACAGATTCAGGACTACCTGATAAATATTGGGGTGAAGCAGCAGCAACAGCCACCTATCTTCAAAACAGACTACTTTCCAAAGCAGTAAGGAAGACACCATATGAGCTGTGGCACGGTAAGAAACCCAGCTTAAAGCACATTAGAGTTTTTGGATGCAGAGCCTTCGTTTACATTCCTGCTGAAAAACGAAGCAAGTTGCAGAACCGAGCAGAAGAGGGAGTTCTAGTCGGTTATAGTGAACATTCAAAAGGCTACAGAATCTTAAATCCAAGAACTGGAAAAGTAGTTATAAGCAACAGTGTGACATTCATAGAAGAAACACGAGATGATGTCATAACTCCAGTAGACTCTACTGAAGAAGAAGAAAGCACCAAATCCAAAGAAACAGATGATGTAGAGATCACTCAAGAAGTTGAAGTACAACACAAGACAAATACCAGCGACACTCATGAGAGTGCATCCGAGGGGGTGAGACGCTCTTCAAGAGAAAACAAGGGAAAAGCACCTACACGTTTATCTTACAAAGCAAAAGCCATTAACATACAAGAACCTGCATCATGGGAAGAAATTGCAAATTTTTCTGAAAGAGAAGCACAGAAATGGCTAGGAGCCGCAAAAGAAGAAATGGAATCAATGGAAGACAATCAGACATGGACATTGACCAGACTACCATTAGACAAAAAGGCCATAGGATGTAAATGGACTTTTAAGGTCAAGTATGATTCTGAAGGAAAAATAGAAAGATACAAGGCAAGACTGGTTGCTAAAGGATATTCACAGAAATTTGGAGAAGATTATGATGAAACGTTTGCTCCAGTTGTGAAGCACACTACCATTAGAACCTTACTCCTAACAGCAGCCATAAAGGGTATGAAAGTGAAACATTTCGATGTAAAGACGGCTTTCCTACATGGTGAACTAAAGGAAGATATATACATGGAACAACCACCAGGCTTCGTGAATTCTCAGAACCCAGATCATGTATGTAAACTGAACAAGAGTATATATGGTCTTAAACAAGCAGCAAGAGCATGGAATACAAAGATAAATGGAGTTCTGACAGAAAAGGGATTCATCAGAAGCAAAGCAGACCCATGTCTCTATACAAAGTTGATAGAGGGAAGATGGTTCTATATATTAATTTACGTGGACGATTTGCTAGTTTGTTTCGAACAAGAAGGGGACGAAGTTGAATTGCTACAAGAACTAAACAGTCAGTTTGAAACAAAAGACCTCGGCTACATAACGCATTACTTGGGAATGCAAATCTCAAGAGAAGGTGATGGAACATTCACACTAAGTCAAGAAGTGGTATGGTTAATGCAACTACTATCAGACCTAGGAATGCCTCAAGAAGAACCTATCAAGATATATGAGGATAATCAAGGATGCATTGCATTAGCGCAAACAGAAAGAGTGAACCCAAGAACCAAGCACATTGATGTCAAGCATCACTTCCTGAGGGATCTACAGGAACAAGGTCTTATAGAGTTGAACTATTGCCCAACAGAAGATATGACAGCTGATATCATGACTAAGCCTCTTACCAGAGAGAGACATTGGAGACTTACGTCAAAGATGGGTCTAACTGAAGAAACCCAGTCTGTTGAGAAGGGGTGTTGAAATATGGACAACAGACTATGGTTTCGTTTATATGCATGTAGTTACCGTACAGGGGCAGCAGATGGCGCTGTATAGTTACAGAGATGTAGTGTTTGTCTGTTGCATATGTTATGTACTTGTTTTGTTTTACCTCACATGTGTTATTCTAGAAGAGTCTCTGAGGGAGAAAGACATAAGCTGATGATACTGAAACCTGTTGTATTGATCCTGCTATTTCAGTACTATATAAAGGAGATATACATCTCAAGTCTCGTTCTGTCTGTATACAAGGTAACTCCTGAGGTAATACTTTATCTAAGGCTCCCCACTGCACACCTATGGTATCGATCCATCGCACTATACCAACACTTAGGACTCGTCAGCAATTCCTTCCTAAGGTGGTGTCAGCTTTTCACATCAACCAGCCAATTGTGGTCCAGTTGTTACTGACACCTCTGCTACTTCAAAGTCCTTGGACGTTGTAAGGGCTTTGAAGGTTTATGTAAAGCGAACTGCTCGTCACAGGAAATAGGACTTGCTGTTCGTTCTGTATGATGCTAACAAGATTGGGTCCTGCTTCAAAGCAGTCAATTGCTCGCTGGATTAGGCTCACTAACCAGCATGCTTATTCCACGGTAGGCTTGCCGATTCCGAAATCTGTAAAGGCTCACTCTGCTAGGACGGTGGGTTCCTCTTGGGCGGCTACCCGGTTTGTCTCGGCATTACAGCTCTGCCGAGCAGCTACTTGGTCGGGTTCGAACACATTTGCCAAGTTTTACAAGTTTGATACCTTGGCCTCTGAAGACCTTCAGTTTGGTCAGTTAGTTCTGCAGGAACCTCAGCACTCTCTCACCCGGTTTGGGAGCTTTGGTACTTCCCTATGGTACTAAATGTATTCCCAGTATCCCCTAGGACTTAAGAGAAAATAGGATTTTAATTACCTACCGGTAAATCCTTTTCTCGTAGTCCGTAGAGGATACTGGGCGCCTGCCCGGTGCCTCGTTCTTCCTGCATGGTTGCTTGTTTAACTACTGTTGTTTGGTTCAGCTGTTGCTGTTTTTTTTCTAAGTTTGGTTAGCATGTCTTTCCTCTTGTTCTGGTTGTGCTGTTTCGTAATCTCACCACTTTCCTTATCTATATCCTTCTCTCAAAGTATATCCATCTCCTTGGGCACAGTTTCCTAGACTGAGTCTGGTAGGAGGGGCATAGAGGGAGGAGCCAGCACACGTTATCAAACTTCTATAGGGCCCATGGCTTCAAGTGGACCCTTCTATACCTCATGGTACTAAATGGATTCTCAGTATCCCCTACGGACTACGAGAAAAGGATTTACCGGGTAGGTAATTTAAAATCCTTTTTTTTTTTTTTTTTTTTTTGAAGTGTACCATCTCTCTTCTTTATCTATTCTTCTCCAGATGTCCACCATATGGCTTTCCATGGTCTCCCAACAGTTCTTCCCTTCCCATTAATATGTAATCCTTCCGGACAGGACCATACTCCCTCTTCTTACCTAGCACATTCTGTCACCTGTGCTCTGCTTGCTCGCCCCCCTTCAGCGACTCTGGTTGCACATAAATTGGGTACATCTGACGTGAATATTGCTAGCTTCGGAGAGTTGCCCAACCCGTTCCCCGGTCATCTGTACTACTCAGTCTGATGTGATAATTGGAATTCATGCTTTGACATCATGATGTGTATTGTGTTTAAGATCTAATACCCTGCGAACATGAAATGTATTTGTATGTTTACTCTGGCGCTGCGTACATTGTGTGGCGACATATAAATAAAAGATAATAAATTATTACCATGTTCTATATGCGTTACCTTCCATTTTTCAACACTGAGCTTCCTCCGTCGTTTGTCTGACTTGTCAGTAATCTGATTCGTTCTGTTATGACTTTATCCTCCTCTGTGTTATTAGCCTTAAGGTCCATACACACTTAACGATATAATGAGCGACGTCGCTCATTTTCCCCCTCCTTGAGCGACGTCGCTCATTATATCGTTAAGTGTGTATGCCGCCAGCGACGACCGATGCGCGGCCCCGCGGGTCGGCAACGATCGTCGCTGTCGGTAGGGCATGCATGAAGGATGTGGACTGTCGTCCACGACCTTCATGCAGGGCTGGCGGGGGCGTGACGTCACTGAGCGATATGAGCGGTCATATCGCTCAGTGCGTACAGGCGGCCGCCGACCGGCCAGCCAGGGAGGGGGAGACGTTAGACGATGTCGCTCACAGAGCGACATCGTCAAGTGTGTATGGGCCTTTAGAAAGCTTGCATAACATCTGCATATCGTCATCTAACCCCTACACTTTACACGGAATGGTTAATGTCACAGTGGAAATGACTACAGTAGGTACAGTAACAGGACACACAGAATAGCTCCCATATCGTATTAAAAAGTAACAAAAGAATTGTACTGTATAGAAACAAACTTACTGCATACAATCATGTATGTTGTCACAGATGTCATCCTCCAACCTCAAATCTTCACAAGATCCACAGATCCTATAACCAAATGAGCAGGACTCCCATCGTGTAATTGTTCTCAATCAGTTAATTTAAACATGATTAAAAACTGCTGACATGTAAATAAAACCACTAGCACTTGCCTATAATATTCTGAAGGTAGAAGCACCAGTGGTCTCTGCTGGAGTCCAGCTGGGTAATAACTTGGGGATCCAGTCATTGGAAACATTCTCCGAGCAGCAGCATACAACCCCCAAGTAGGACAAACATTGTGCCAGAGGTCATCCTATGCGTTTCGTCCAGTAGACTTTGTCATGTATTTGGCCCCCACCAGACTACTCTCATTTATACACAGTCAATCAATTATTACCATACAAGAAATGTCCACATACATCTTTGCTATATCCCGCCATGTATGGCACGGTTTTCCATGCCATAGACTCAGAGATTTAGCCATGCCCTGTGATTTCTCTGACGTCCTAAGTGGATGCTGGGACTCCGTAAGGACCATGGGGAATAGCGGCTCCGCAGGAGACTGGGCACAACTAAAGAAAGCTTTAGGACTACCTGGTGTGCACTGGCTCCTCCCACTATGACCCTCCTCCAGACCTCAGTTAGAATCTTGTGCCCGGCTGAGCTGGATGCACACTAGGGGCTCTCCTGAGCTCCTAGAGAGAAAGTATATTTTAGGTTTTTTATTTTACAGTGAGATCTCCTGGCAACAGACTCACTGCAGCGAGGGACTAAGGGGAGAAGAAGCGTACCTGCCTAACTGGTGGTAGCTTGGGCTTCTTAGGCTACTGGACACCATTAGCTCCAGAGGGATCGAACACAGGACCCGACCTCGATCGTTCGGTCCCGGAGCCGCACCGCCGGCCCCCTTACAGAGCCAGAAGCAAGAAGTGTTCCGGAAAATCGGCGGCAGAAGACTTCTGTCTTCAACAAGGTAGCGCACAGCACTGCAGCTGTGTGCCATTGCTCCTCATGCACACCTCACACTCCGGTCACTGATGGGTGCAGGGCGCTGGAGAGGGGCGCCCTGAGGGCAATATAATACACCTTGGCTGGCAAATCTACACCATATATAGTCAGGAAGGCTATATAGGTGTAAAAATACCCCTGCCAGAATTCCAGAAAAAGCGGGAGAAGTCCGCCGGAAAAGGGGCGGGGCCATCTCCCTCAGCACACTGGTGCCATTTTTTCTTCACAGTGCAGCTGGAAGACAGCTCCCCAGGCTCTCCCCTGTAGTGTTCAGGCTCAAAGGGTTAAAAAGAGAGGGGGGGCACTAAATTTAGGCGCAATATGTGTATACAAGCAGCTATTGGGGGGAAAAATCACTCAGTTATAGTGTTAATCCCTGCATTATATAGCGCTCTGGTGTGTGCTGGCATACTCTCTCTCTGTCTCCCCAAAGGACTTTGTGGGGTCCTGTCCTCAGTCAGAGCATTCCCTGTGTGTGTGCGGTGTGTCGGTACGGCTGTGTCGACATGTTGGATGAGGAAGGTTACGTGGAGGCAGAGCAGAGGCCGATAAATGGGATGTCGCCCCCTGTGGGGCCGACATCAGAGTGGATGGATGGGTGGAAGGTATTAACCGACAATGTCAACTCCTTACATAAAAGGCTGGATGACGTAACAGCTGTGGGACAGCCGGCTTCTCAGCCCGCGCCTGCCCAGGCGTCTCAAAGGCCATCAGGGGCTCAAAAAACGTCCGTTACCTCAGATGGCAGACACAGATGTCGACGCGGAGTCTGACTCCAGTGTCGACGAGATTGAGACATATACACAATCCACTAGGAACATCTGTTGCATGATCTCGGCAATGAAAAATGTGTTACACATTTCTAACATGAACCCAAGTACCACATAAAAGGGGTTTTATGTTTGGGGAGAAAAAGCAGCCAGTGTTTTGTTCCCCCATCAGATGAGTGAATGAAGTGTGTAAAGAAGCGTGGGTTCCCCCGATAAGAAACTGGTAATTTCTAAAAAGTTTCTGATGGCGTACCCTTTCCCGCCAGGGGATAGGTCACGTTGGGAGATATCCCTTAGGGTGGATAAGGCGCTCACACGTTTGTCAAAAAAGGTGGCACTGCCGTCTTAGGATACGGCCACTTTGAAGGAGCCTGCTGATAAAACGCAGGAGGCTATCCTGAAGTCTGTATATACACACTCAGGTACTATACTGAGACCTGCAATTGCCTCAGCATGAATAGTGCTGCTGCAGCGTGGTCTGATACCCTGTCAATATTAATACCCTAGACAGAGATAATATTTTGCTAACATAGAGCATTTTAAAGACGTCGTCTTATATATGAGGGATGCACAGAGGGATATTTGCCGGCTGGCATCCAGAATTAAGGCAATGTCCATTCTGCCAGGAGGGTATTAGAGACCCGGCAGTGGACAGGTGATGCTGACGTTAAAAGGCACATGGAGATTCTGCCTTATAAGGGTGAGGAATTGTTTGGAGATGGTCTCTGGGACCTCGTATCCACAGCAACAGCTGGGAAGAAAAAATTTTACCTCAGGTTTCCTCACAGCCTAAGAAAGCACAGTATTTTCAGGTACAGTCCTTTCGGCTTCAGAAAAGCAAGCGGGTCAAAGGCGCTTCCTTTCTGCACAGAGATAAGGGAAGAAGGAAAAAGCTGCACCAGACAGCCAGTTCCCAGGATCAAAAATCTTCCCCCGCTTCCTCTGAGTCCACCGCATGATGCTGGGGCTCCACAGGTGGAGACAGGTGCGGTGGGGGCGCGTCTCGGGAACTTCAGGAACCAGTGGGCTTGCCCACAGGTGGATCCCTAGGTTCTGCAAGTAGTATCGCAGGGATACAAGCTGGAGTTCGAGGCGACTCCCCCTCGCCGTTACCTCACATCAGCCTTGCCTGCTGCCCTCGGAGAAAGGGAGGTAGTACTGGCGGCAATTCACAAGCTGTACTTCCAGCAGGTGAAATCAAGGTACCCCTCCTTCAACAAGGCTGGGGTTACTATTCCAAAATGTTTGTGGTACCGAAACCAGACGGTTCGATGAGACCCATTCTAAAATTGAAATCCTTGAACACTTATATATGAAGGTTCAAGTTCAAAATGGAATCGCTCAGGGCGATTATTGCAAGCCTGGAGAATTTCATGGTATCACTGGACATCAAGGATGCTTACCTGCATGTCCCTATTTACCCTCCTCACCAGGAGTACCTCAAAATTGTGGTACAGGTTTGTCATTACCAATTCCAGACGTTGCCGTTGGTCTGTCCCCGGCACCGAGGGTATTTACCAAGGTAATGGCCGAAATAATTTTCCCGTACTTGGACGATCTCCTTATAACGGCGAGGTCCATGGAGCAGTTGTTCATCGGAATAGCACTATCTCGGGAAGTGCTACAACAGCACGGCTGGATTCTGAATATTCCAAAGTCGCAGCTGGTTCCTACAACGCGTCTACTGTTCCTGGGTATGGTTCTGGACACAGAACAAGAAAAAAGGGTTTCTCCCGGAGGAGAATTCCAAGGAGTTGTCGTCTCTAGACAGAGACCTCCTAATACAACTACAGGTGTCGGTGCATCAATGCACGCGAGCCCTGGGAAAGATGGTAGCTTCTTACGAAGAAATTCCATTCGGCAGGTTCCATGCAAGGATCTTCCAGTGGGATCTGTTGGACAAGTGGTCCGGGTCGCATCTTCAGATGCATCGGCGGATAACCCTGTCTCCAAGGGCCAGGGTGTCGCTGTTGTGGTGGCTGCAGAGTGCTCATCTTCTAGAGGGCCGCAGATTCGGCAGACAGGACTGGGTCCTGGTGACCACGGCTGCCAGCCTTCGAGGCTGGGGGGCAGTCACACAGGGAAGAAACTTCCAAGGACTATGGACAAGTCAGGAGACTTCCCTACACATAAATATTCTGGAACTAAGGGCCATTTACAATGCCCTAAGTCAGGCTAGACCCCTGCTTCAACACCGGTCGGTGCTGATCCAGTCAGACAACATCACGGCGGTCGCTCATGTAAACCGACAGTGCGGCACAAGAAGCAGGGTGGAGATGGCAGAAGCCACAAGGATTCTCCGATGGGCGGAAAATCATGTGTTAGCACTGTCAGCAGTGTTCATTCCCGGAGTGGACAACTGGGAAGCAGACTTTCTCAGCAGACACGACCTCCACCCGGGAGAGTGGGGACTTCATCCAGAAGTCTTCCAAATGATTGTACACCGTTGGGAAAGGCCACAGGTGGACATGATGGCGTCCCGCCTCAACAAAAAGCTAAAAAGATATTGCGCCAGGTCAAGGGACCCTCAGGCGATAGCTGTGGACGCTCTGGTAACACCGTGGGTGTACCAGTCGGTGTATGTGTTCCCTTCTCTGCCTCTCATACCCAGGGTAATGAGAATAATAAGAAGGAGAGGAGTAAGAACTATACTCATTGTTCCGGATTGGCCAAGAAGAGCTTGGTACCCAGAACTCCAAAAAAAATGATCTCAGAGGACCCATGGCCTCTGCCGCTCAGACAGGACCTGCTGCAGCAGGGGGCCTGTCTGTTCCAAGACGTACCGCGGCTGCGTTTGACGGCATGGCGGTTGAACGCCGGATCCTGAAGGAAAAGGGCATTCCGGAGGAAGTTATCCCTACGCTAATTAAAGCTAGGAAAGAAGTGAGCGCAAACCATTATCACCGCATATGGCGGAAATATGTTGCGTGCTGTGAGGCCAGGAAGGCCCCAACGGAGGAATTTCAGCTAGGTCGATTTCTGCACTTCCTACAGTCGTGGGTGACTATGGGCCTAAAATTGGGTTCCATTAAGGTCCAGATTTCGGCTCTATCGATTTTCTTCCAAAATAGAACTGGCTTCACTGCCTGAAGTTCAGACTTTTGTTAAGGGAGTGCTGCATAGTCAGCCCCGTTTGTGCCTCCAGTGGCACCGTGGGATCGCAACGTGGTGTTGGATTTCCTGAAGTCGCATTGGGTTGAGCCACTTAAATCCGTGGAGCTAAAATACCTCACGTGGAAAGTGGTCATGCTGTTGGCCTTGGCGTCGGCCAGGCGTGTATCAGAATTGGCGGCTTTATCATGCAAAAGCCCTTATCTGGTTGTTTTTTTTATATGGATAGGGCGGAATTGAGGACTCGTTCCCAATTCCTTCCTAAGGTGGTATCAGTGTTTCATGTGAACCAACCTATTGTGGTGCCTGCGGCTACTTGGGACTTGGAGGATTCCAAGTTACTGGACGTAGTCAGGGCCCTGAAAAATATATGTTTCCAGGACGGCTGGAGTCAGGAAAACTGACTCGCTATTTATCCGATATGCACCCAACAAGCTGGGTGCTCCTGCTTCTAAGCAGGCTATTGCTCGCTGGATCTGTAGCACGATTCAACTTGCACATTCTGCGGCTGGACTGCCGAACCCTAAATCTGTAAAAGCCCATTCCACGAGGAAAGGGGCTCTTCTTGGGCGGCTGCCCGAGGGGTCTCGGCTTTACAATTTTGCCGAGCTGTTACTTGGTCGGGTTCAAACACTTTTGCAAGAGTCTACAAGTTTGATACCCTGGCTGAGGAGGACCTAGAGTTTGCTCATTCGGTGCTGCAGAGTCATCCGCACTCTCCCGCCCGTTTGGGAGCTTTGGTATAATCCCCATGGTCCTTACGGAGTCCCAGCATCCACTTAGGACGTCAGAGAAAATAAAATTTTCCTCACCGGTAAATCTATTTCTCGTAGTCCGTAGTGGATGCTGGGCGCCCATCCCAAGTGCGGATTGTTTGCAATACTTGTATATAGTTATTGCCTAACTAAAGGGTTATTGTTGAGCCATCTGTTGAGAGGCTCAGTTATATTTCATACTGTTAACTGGGTATAGTATCACGAGTTATACGGTGTGATTGGTGTGGCTGGTATGAGTCTTACCCGGGATTCAAAATCCTTCCTTATTGTGTCAGCTCTTCCGGGCACAGTGTCCTAACTGAGGTCTGGAGGAGGGTCATAGTGGGAGGAGCCAGTGCACACCAGGTAGTCCTAAAGCTTTCTTTAGTTGTGCCCAGTCTCCTGCGGAGCCGCTATTCCCCGTGGTCCTTACGGAGTCCCAGCATCCACTACGGACTACGAGAAATAGATTTACCGGTGAGTAAAATCTTATTTTTTCTTAATTTGCTTCTTTAATATGTTACTTTATACATATTCTATTATGGCAAACAAAAATGTTAAAATCCATCCACTCGCTGCTCATGAAAAACTGCTTAGCCGTGTTTTGCATGTAGGGCCAAATTGATCAAAATAGCAATGATGTAAGTGGATACATCTGTACATGTGTTGAATCTTAATGCAGTCATTGTGCACATACACACCTTAAAGTTTGATCAGTGTTGGATATTACTGATGATATTGTCAGTGTTACAAGATCACATATTTATGTAACTTATTCAGTGCATCCTTAACAAAGGAATTTTAAGATACATAAAAAATTACTATTTCTCAATGACATATCAGACAATACATATAAAACAATCTTGTCTCTCACAGAATAATAAAAGCACATAGCCCTGATTATCTGTTTCGAATGCTCTGATTATATATCAGTGTGTCTTCTTTTCTTTTCTGACGTATTACGGCATATGATATATCTACTACAGATGTATTTCTTACAACTAGATAGTACATAAGCACCCTGCCCATTGGGATTCAGATCATAAAGTCTGAAGATAAATAGATCTCCAGGAGTCCCAAACCCTTCTTTTCAGCCACCGTCTGAATCCATGTTCAGGTTTTGCTGTCTTAGATCTTGGGTTAAATCCCCATTTAACTCGCCTGAGCTTTGTCAGTGACCAAGAGCACTGCATCCTGTCCAGCTCTACCCTGTGATCTATCAATCAATCCACAATACCTCAGTGGTTTCTTGGTAACCAATAACCCTCACCTATCCTCGGTATGCGGTTACATTGCCAGGAGGTCAGGATAGCGACGCCGGAATCCCATCCACTGACAATGCTGACAACCGGAATCCCGGCTAATGGGCTATTCCCACTCGTGGGTGTCCGTGGAACTCATAGAGTGGAAATAGAACCTGTGGCGATCGCAGCAAGCCACTGAGCCAGCAAGGGGCTTTGTTGCGCTCATCCCCCTACTGAAATTATGGCGGCCGGGATCCCGATGTTGGTATGCTGACCGCCGGGATCCCAGCCGCCTGCATATCATACTTAACACCTGTCCTTAATATGATTATCCTACTATATTCCTGGACTATGCACCCCTGTTTGGCCCTCATTACTGTCATTCTCCTGGTTGCTATAGGATGTACTGTGCTCCAGTAACGCTACTCCTGAACCGACAGCCTCAGTACCAGACAAATTTATTGGAGTGTGCCAGATCAGGATTAGCCTAGATGATGGTCTTCTCTCTATGCCTACCTCCATATCCTGAAGTCCCATGTTTCTTACTGGACCCCCATAAACTCATCTCTGTCTTCTCTATGCTAGTTATTTGTTTAGATCCATAATATTGGCTTTTCCAGGGGTAATGCACTCACATTCTGAGCAGCATCATTCATCATCTCACTGAATCATTCGTTATTAGGAAGCATGGATATGTCCGCTGATCTATAGTAAACTGAAAAGCGTTCCCTCTCCTTCTCTCTCCTCCCTGCTGGGGTTGAAAGCAAGTCATGAAAATTTGCAAAGAGGGCAGGAGTAGGAAGAATATCAGCATTCTCCGATCCTGTACCTAAAAAGTGGGTAGGCTCACAGGATCAGAGTAGTTGTGTGTGGGGGTGGGTGGGGGGGGGTGGACAGAAGGGCTCTGATGACAGGAATTATGGGCCTAATTCAGAGTTGATCGCAGCAGCAAATTTGTTAGCAGTTGGGCAAAACCGTGTGCACTGCAGGGGGGCAGATATAACATGTACAGAGAGAGATAGATTTGGGTGGGTTGTGTTCAAACTGAAATCTAAATTGCAGTGTAAAAATAAAGCAGCCAGTATTTACCCTTCACAGAAACAAAATAACCCACACAAATCTAACTCTCTCTGCAAATGTTATATCTGCCCCCCCTGCAGTGCACATGGTTTTGCCCAACTGCTAACAAATTTGTTGCTGTAATCAACTTGGAATTACCCCCTATGCTAGGAGGAGAAGAGAGTAGGGGAACAAGGCCCTGACCCTGAGGGCTTGGAGTGTTACCAGGAGGGTGACTTTGGGATCATAAATGAATGTAACCCGTTATTATCTTACTGGGATGATATTCAATGTCCTCCTCGTTTGCAGGTCAGAATACGTCCAGCGAAACACCCAAAGACACTCGAATCATGATATTCTCCTCATTCCGGGATAGCGTCCAGGAGATAGCAGAAATGCTCAACCAGCACCAGCCCACAGTTCGTGTTATGACCTTCATGGGTCATTCATCTACCGGGAAAGGGGTGAAAGGTTTCACTCAGAAGGAACAGCTTGAGGTGAGTGCTGGTCTGTACTCTCCTTTCAGGGACACTCTACTGGTGTTTCTCTTTGTCTATGCGGATAGCGACAGTCATGGCTGTACGGCAAATTCAACTGTCGTATTGAATTCATGTCTAACCGTTCACTAGTATATACCAAGGGAACTACAGTACATCCGGAAAGTATTCACAGCGCTTCACTTTTTCCAAATTTTGTTATGTTACAGCCTTATTTCAAACTGGAATAAATTCATTTTCTGCAGCAGGGTACATTGGTTTCCACAGGGAAACATCAGGGTGTAGAGTGGGTCTTGATTCAGAGGCACCAACAGGTAAAGCTTTAGCTGTCCCAGGATGCATAGGGGCCTCCTCCTTAACACCGGCTCCCAGGCACTGAGAGTTCAGATTGAGTTGGTACCCGCAGCAGCAGGTCACTGAACAGGGGGGCTGCGCTAAGCAGCCCTGTAAGCTTTTAAACAAAAGAAGACTCTTCACATTTCTGACGAGGCTGGTAGCGCTGTATGTCAGTGTGACATTCAGTGCTGCAGCTCCATCACCTCCTAAGCGGCGCCGCAGATTCCCGTTGGCCTGATTCCCGGGTACCTGCGGTGGAGGCGTCCCGACTTAGGCACAGTCGCAGTCTGCTCCCCTGGACCGCGTGGCTGCTACGGGGAGGTAAGAGGGTCTCCTAGGCGGAACCCACCATTAAATCGTGTTCCGTCCGCAGTCAGGGGAGACGGACTGCGGCGCTGGCATTGACACTGTTTCTGGGCAGGGACCCCACTAAACCACCAGGGCAATCGGAGCACATGTTAGGTGTATTAACACCTGTTTAATAAGGCTCCACAGTACATGGGGTGGAAATCCAGCATATGGGAGGCGGCGCTTGACCTGTAGCCCCTCCCCCAGCGCAGGGTGCCATCTCCTTGCAGATTTCCTGCCCTGGAGCTGCCTCACTCTCTCTCACTCCCTCACAGAGGCTCTGGGTGCCATCTTAACAGTATAGATGTAGCAGGTCTCCGGGATTGCAGGGCAAGGTCTTCTATGTAAAGCCGCCTTTGTACAGCGCTGAGACTTTACATTCACTTCCGTATCCTACATGTCTTAGAGACAGCGTTAGTTGAGAAAAGGTGTACAATGCAGAGTATATTGTATGAGTATTCTGCTATATCCTCCGGTCTGTGACAGCGCTGTGACATATACAGTATATACAAGTCCAGTGCAGCTTTATTGTCATAATTTCTGCATTGCATGTGACTGTGTGCCTGTAGCTGCTGTGTGGATTCATTTTCAGTGTTTCCCAGATATAATTGTCACTATATTCTGTACCCTGGGCTAGGTGCGTTTGGGTCTTACAATATAGTTATACACAATGTTTATCTATATATCAATATAAGTATATTTCCACTGTGTTACAGCCATATTATACCCTGTTTTATTCCACAGGTTTTTGCTTTTGTCTGGCTTAATTATCGTACTGTGTTAGCCCATTTGTTGCATATATAATGTCTAACAGAAAGGGCAATAAATCAGTGGAAGCTCCTGCATCATGCAGAGCATGCTCCAAGGATTTATCAGAGGGGGAACTGTTGTATGATGGTCTGTGTACTGCTTGTCATGCACCTCCTAGCCAGTCCGCAGCCCCTGCCATTAGTCAGGAGCCTCCAGGGGCAGCATTCACCACCCTGCTGGGTACTCTAGTGGAGCACCTTGCGCCCCCTATGGGACAGCCTGTGCCATTACCCACACAAATTGTACCCATGGTTAATCCGGTACATTTGCTTAGCCAACCTCAACAACTAAACCAGTCCCTGGTTACACAGAAATCCACCTCCCTGGTCCCTCTAAGTGGGCTACTTCCTCCTCACAGTCTACAAACCTCTCTGGTGTCTCATCTGAAGAGGAGGGGGAACATACGGTCCTGTCAGACACTGAATCCTGTGTTACTGATGAGGATTCTCCCTTACAAATTGATGTCACTGCCCTGGTGGTTGCTTTTAAGCATAGCCTTCAAATCACATATGAGGAGGATTCCACTGCTGTGGCAAAGAAAACTGATAAGTTTAAACAGTAGAAGGTGGTTAAAACTGTTTTACCTCATTCTGATCATTTAGTGGACGTCAGACGGGAACCCTGGTCTTATCCAGGGAAGAAATTCCCTATTCCTAAACTGACCTTGGCTCGCTACCCTCTCCCTGCAGAGTTGTGTAACAAATGGGAGACTACCACAAGTGGATTATCCTGTCACCGGCCAAGCGGTGTCATCCACTCTGCCTGTCACCACTGTCACCTCACTGAGGGAGCCGACAGATAAGCGTGTTCAAGGGTGCCTAAAATCTGTATATTCCCTTACAGGGGCTATTCATAGACCCACTATAGCTGCCTCTTGGGCTGCAAAAGGTATGCCAGACAATACCTGTCTCATATTACCACCGCCTCTTATTACATTCAAGAGGCGTCTTCTGAGGCGGGAGTATTGGCAACCAAGGCGTCAGCTACGTCTGTCCTGGTGCGCCGTATACTGGGGTTGAGGTCGTGGAAAGTGGACCTGGACTCCAAAAAGACTTTGATAGTCCTCCCCTTCACTGGGGATATTTTGTTTGGGGAAAACCTGCAGTACCAGTCAAAAGTTTGGACACACCCTCTCATTCAATGGTTTATATTTAATTATTTTCTACATTGTAGATTAATACTGAAGACATCAAAACTATGAAAGAACACACATGGAATTATGGGGCTCATTCTGAGTTGATCGCACGTAGCAACTTTTTGCTGCCCGTGCGATCAACTAGACGCCGCCAGGGATTGTTTTTTTGCATAGCAAGGCTGCGATCGCTTATGCAGCCCTGCAATGCAAAAATTTTTTGGGTATAACAAGACCAGGGTAAGACTTACTTACCCTGTGCGATGAATCCAGCGTGCCAGGTCCGGGAATTGAAGTCAGACATCCGCCCTCCAAACACCTCGACACGCCTGCGTTCGGATCTTCACGCCCAGAAAACGCTGAGTTGACGCCCCCGGAACACCTTCCTACTTTCAATCTTATTGCAGTCGCCGCTGTGACCGCTTTCTTCGCTAGCGGCGTCGCTGCCCGGCAACGGCCATCGCCGGACAACGACACACCTGCGCAATGCGGGCGCAGGGCATGTGCAGTTCTGACCCGATCGCACGGCTGCGACGAAGCGCAACGTGCGATCGGGTGAGAATGCCCCCTTATGTTGTAAACAAAAAAGTGTTAAAAAAAAAATCTAAATATGTTTTAGATTCCTCAAAGTAGCCCCCTTTTGCTTTGATGACAGGTTTGCACCCTGTTGGCATTTTCTCAATAAGCTTCATGAGGTAGTCTCCTGGAATGGTTTTCCAACAGTCTTGAAGGAGTTCCCAGATGTGCTGAGCACTTGTTGGCTGCTTTTCCTTCACTCTGCAGTCCAACTCATCCCAAACCATCTCAATTCGGTTTAGGTCGGGTGATTGTGGAGGCCAGGTCATCTGACACAGCACTCCATCACTTTCCTTCTTGGTCAAATAGCCCTTACATAGCGTGGAGGTGTGTTTGGGGTCGTTGTCTTGTTGAAAAACAAATGATGGTCCCAGTAAGCGCAAACCAGATGGGATGACAGCGCTGCAGAATGCTGTGGTAGCCATGCTGGTCAAGTGTGCCTTTAATTTTTGAATAAATCACCAACAGTGTCACCAGCAGAGCACCCCCACACCATCACACCTCCTCCTCCATGCTTCACAGTGGGAACCACACATGCAGAAACCATCCGCTCACCTTCTCTGCGTCTCTCAAAGACACGGCGGTTGGAACCAAAAATCTCAAATTTGGACTCATCAGACCAAAGTACAGATTTCCACTGGTCTAGTGTCCATTCCTTGTGTTTCTTGGCCCAAACAATTCTCTTCTTGTTGTTGTTCATCTTCAGTAGTGGCTTCTTCGCAGCAATTCGACCATGAAAGCCTGTTTCGCACAGTCTCCTCTGAACAGTTGATGTTGAGATTTGTCTGCTACTTGAACTCTGTGAAGATTTTATGTGGGCTCTAGTCTGAGGTGCTGTTAAGTACCGGTTTCTGAGGCTGGTAACTCTAATGATCTTATCCTCTGCAGCAGAGGTTACTCTTGGTCTTCCTTTCCTGGGGCGGTCCTCATGAGAGCCAGTTTCATCATAGCGTTTGATGGTTTTTGCAACTGCACTTGAGGATACATTCAAAGTTCTTGACATTTTCCGTATTGACTGACCTTTATGTCTTAAAGTAATGATGGACTGTCGTTTCTCTTTGCTGAGTTCAGTGGTTCGTGCCATAATATGGATTACAACAGTAGTCAACTAGGAGTTTCCACTGTGTACTAACCCTACCTCTGCACAACACAACTGATGGTCTCAAACACATTAAGAAGACAAGTAATTCCACAGATTGACTCTTGACCAGGTGCACCTGTTAATTCAAAACCATTCCAGGAGACTACCTCATGAAACTGCTTGTGAGAGTGTGCAAAGCTGTCATCAAAGTAAAAGGGGGCTACTTTGAGGAATCTAAAATATAAAACATATTTTGATTTGTTTAACACTTTTGTTTACAACATAATTCCATATGTGTTCTTTCATAGTTTTTATGTCTTCAGTATTAATCTACAATGTATAAAATAATTAAAATAAATAAAAACCATTGAATGAGAAGGTGTGTCCAAACTTTTGACTGGTACTGTAAATAAAATTGTGTCAGAACTGGCAGCTGCTAAGACAGCTTTTCTCCCAACTACCAATTCGTATGCACATATGGCAAAGGATACTACTTTTCGCTCCTTTCGGCCTCAAGGGAAAGCAATAAGTCAGAAATACCCGAGACAATTTCGTTCTCCCAAAACCACCAAGCCCAAGACGAAACAGTGTTGAGCAGCCCGTCAGCCTGCTACAAAATATGACAGGCCTGCTACATGACGGGGCGGGCATTCCCTTGGGGGATCCCAGTGTGGAAGGCCGACTTCTACAGTTCACCCAGGCTGGCTCACGACCACTTCAGACGCATGGGAAATTGACACTCACGGGTACGCTGACTCCTTCAAGAGACGTTCCCCTCACCAGTTCTGCACTACTGCTCTCCCTTCGGATCCGTTGAAAGTGCAGGCTCTGCAAACGGTTGTAGGTTCCCTCCTGAGAACAGGAGTGGTTGTGCCGGTACCTCAGTCCCAGAGAGGCAGAGGTTACTACTCAATCCTGTTTCTGGTCTCGAAACCCAATGGGTCTTTCTGGCCTATACTCGACCTCAAATCTCTGAACAAGTCTGTGAGAGTGTCCAAGTTTCGTATGGAAATGCTGCGCTCAATTGTGCTGGCTATGGAACCCGGAGACTATATGGTATCCCTGGATATACAGGATGCTTTTCTGCATATTCCTATTGCCATATCGCATCAGCTGTTCCTGCGGTTTGCTACTGGCAACCTTCATTACCAATTCCAGGCTCTGCCATTTGGACTGGCTACGGCTCCTCGAATCTTCACCAAGGTCATGGACGTGATGACGGCTCACCTTCATCGCCAGGCAATCAGAATCCTCCCATACTTGGATGACATACTGATTCTGGCAAATTCTCATAAAGTCCTCAGTCATCTGCAACTGACTGAATTTCCTGCAAGCCCATGGGTTGCTAATAAATTGGAAGAAGTCCTCGCTGGTTCCAGCTCAGAGAATGGTGCACCTTGGGGCGCTCTAGGACACACACACAGTCAGAGACTGATCCTGTCTCCAGACAAGGTCCTGAAGCTTCAGGATAAGACCACTTTATTCGTCGCCTCGGAGTGTTGATACACTCGGCGATGCAAGTCCTTGGCCTGATGGTGTTGTCCTTCGACATGGTGGAGTACGCTCAATTTCACTCTTGTCCTCTGCAACAGTTGATCCAGTCAAAGTGGGATGGTCTACCTCATTGGATCAGATACCAGATAGTCTCGTTAACTCCAGAGGTTCATCTGTCGCTGTCCTGGTGGCTCCAGGACCAGCAATTGTGCAGGGGCTGTCCATTCTGGATCCCCAACTGGGTCCTACTGACAACGGACGCCAGTCTGCAGGGATGGGGAGCGGTGTTGGAGCAACACTCATTTCAGGGTCGTTGGACCAAATAAGAATATCTCCTCCCTATCAACATTTTGGAGCTGAGGGCAGTGTTCAGTGCACTATCTCTTGCCCTGCCTCTGGTACGGAACAGGCATTTTCAGGTACAGTCAGACAACGCCACCACGGTGGCATACATAAACCATCAAGGCGGCACTTGAAGCTGCATGGCAATGATAGAAGTGTCAAAAATCCTTTGTTGGGCGGAACGCCATCTGCCAGCCATATCGGCAGTGTTCATTCCGGGCGTCCTAAACTGGGAAGCAGACTTCCTCAGTTGCCAGGACGTTCAGTCTGGAGAGTGGAGTCTTCATCCGGAAGTCTTTCAACTCCTGGTGCACAGGTGGGACCAGATGTAGACCTGATGGCGTCTCGTCACAATCAAAAGGTTCCGGTCTTCGGATCACGAACCAGGGATCCTCAGGCAGCGTTAGTGGATGCACTGGCAGTTCTATGGAACTTGTTGCTGTCTTACATATTCCCTCCGGTGTCACTCCTGCCCAGAGTACTGCGAAAGTTCAAGCAAGAGGAGGAATGCTAATTCTAGTCGCTCCAGCGTGGCCCAGACGGCATTGGTTCTCAGACCTGCAGGATCTGTCGACAGAGCGTCCCTTTCTACTACCTCAGCATCAAGACCTCCTTGTACAGGGCCCTTGTCTCTACCCAGACCTGGCCAGACTGGCTTTCACGGCATGGCTTTTGAAGCATCACTCCTGAGGGCCAGAGGATTTACTGAGGTGGTTATTCAAACTATGCTGAAGGCCCGCAAATCAGCCTCTGTTCGGTTTTATTACAGGGTTTGGCATTCTTTTTTCACCTGGTGTGCTGAGAAGAATTATGACACTGGTAGATTTAAAACTTCCAGAATTCTGGCTTTTCTGCAAAGAGGATTGGACTTAGGTCTTCGTCTGGCCTCCCTCAAGGTTCACATATCTGCCTTGTCGGTGTGGTTTTAGTGCAAGATTGTCTCTATACCTGATGTTCATACATTCATTCAGGGTGTTCTCAGGGCCGGATTAACAATGGGGCGGATGGAGCTGCAGCTCCAGGCCCCCCATTTAAAATAGGCCCACAGGCTTCCCTGCAAAGCAGCCGGTGTTTACAGGAAAGAAACACTGTCTGCATTGCTTTGTCCCCACAGTGGCCTGCACTCACCTCTTCACTGGATTGCTGCCGCGATCGGAGCTTAGCTCCGATCAGGCAGCGTTTGGTAACAACACCCAGCACAGCCTGTACCACTGATGCTGCAGCCCGTGCTGGTTCTCCGTTCTCCTAGTGGCTGGGCTTAGGGCTATGCAGCACTTCCTCCTCGTACTGCAAGCCCCGCCCACTTCATGACATCGTGAAAGGGGTGGGGCCAGCACTGCTGCAGTCTTGTTGTCACATGCAATACTGAGGCAGGAAAAGGTAAGGAGAGAGAGAAGTAGCAAGGGAGGGAGAATAAAGAAGGAATGTAGGTAAGACATGAGTACAGGTAAAGAAGAGTAATGTACAGACAGACAGACAGTAAAGTAAGTGATTAAGGTATGTTAGAAAAGAAGTAAGTAAATAAAGATAAATACTCTATGTAAGAGATTAGAAAGGAAGGCAAGCATGTGATGTGAGAGATTCAGTAATCACAAAACATGCACTACAGGCATTTTGTGACCCTGTTTTTAAAAATGTGCAGGTGCTGCAGGATATGCTGTGCAGCCAGTAACATTTCTCGGTGTCTGTCACCGCTAGCAGAGATCTCATCCAATCGCCGCCTGAGACCGACAGCCTCCCCTACCTGCTCACCATCGCACACTGCGCCGCTTTACAATTTATATCAGGTGTTACTATGTGCACGTTCGGGGAGAGCTTGTCAGTGTGACCCGGGCTGCGGTGTCAGCAGATCTGTGCTGGTACTGACAAGGTTCGTGAAGCTGAGCCGGCAGATCACGGTGCTCGGCAGTACTTTCTGCGTGGCGATCTTCTTCCTCTACCTAATGCTGGACTGGGCCATTTAGGCTATGGGAGGGGAGGTTAGGGTTAGGATGCAGGGAAAGAGGTTAGGGACAAGCACTTGGGGAGGTTAGAGTTAGGCTGCAGGGAGGGGACGTTAGGGTTAGGTTGCAGGGAGGGGAGGGGAGGTTAGGGTTAGGCTGCGGTGAGGGGTGGTTAGGGTTAGAATGCGGGGGGGGGGGGTTAGGCTGCGGTGAGGTTAGGGTTAGGCTGCAGGAAGGGGAGGTTATGGTTAGGCTGCAGGGAGGGGAGATTAGGGTTAGGCTGCGGGGAGGGGAGGTTAGGGTTAGGCTATGGGATGAGAGGTTAGGCTGCAGGGAGGGGAGGTTAGGGTTAGGCTATGGGATGAGAGGTTAGGCTGCAGGGAGGGGAGATTAGGGTTAGGCTATGGGAGGGGAGATAAGGGTTAGGCTGCGGGGAGGGGAGGTTAGGGTTAGGCTGCAGGGAGGGGAGGTTAGGGTTAGGCTGCGGGGAGGGGAGGTTAGGGTTTGGCTGCGGGGAGGGGAGGTTAGGTTTAGGCTGCGGGGAGGGAAGGGAAGGGTTGGGGATAGGTTGCGGGATGGGAGGTTAGGGTTAGGCTGCAGGGAGGGGAGGTTAGGGTTAGGCTGCGGGGAGGGAAGGGTTAGGCTGTGGGGAGGGGAGGTTAGGGTTAGGCTGCGGGGAGGGAAGGGTTAGGGTTAGGCTGCGGGAGGGGAGGTTAGGGTAGGCAATGGGGGGAGGTTGGAGAAAGGCTGTAGAAGTGGAGGAGAGGGTTAGGCTGGCGGTACCTATAATTATGGGACACACAGTGACTTGGGACGTCGATGGACACCTTGCACAGGGCAGCACAAAGTCACTGGGTGCAATCCGCACTCCACAGTTTTAACGCACAGGGTTAGGAGCCAGTGTCAGGCGTATCAGCGGTGATAGCAAACGGGATCTCTAAAACGTGGGCCTCTGTCAGGACAGAGAGAGGTAGGAGCCGGACACAGGGGAAGCCTCCTAGTGGTACAGCCTGCCTCCTCCTCTCTCCCCTTCTGCACTCTGCTCTCCCGTCTCCCGCTCACTCACCTTGGTCTGTTTCCTGGTGCCGGTGTCAGGGCTTGGTAGAGCAGGTAGAGGTGCTCTTGTTCGGGCAACATGTCCGCAGTGCCTCTGCTACAAGCACCGTGCAGGGTGATAATGCTGATTTAGATTACCTTATAACCTTCACAATAATGGGTAAGAGACACAGTACGCAATTGGCGTATGGGGTACCGTAAGGGTACGTATTTAGCGTAGCATACGCTAGGCCGTGATCGAGACGCACATGCGTCGCGCTCGCTCACAGCTTAATGCGTGGTGTCGAGCACGCTATAGGCGAGCGACAACCGTAATGCTACGCTATCAGCGTAGCGGACGCTCGAGACCACGAGGAGATCACGAGCGGCGCTGACGCTCACAGGATGACAATCAGTAAACCTTGAATGTAACACACAGAAAGGATATTCTTATACTGTAAACCTTGTACTGAAACACTGTAGCGATATAACGCTGCTTAACCTTGTTAACACTAAAGCTGTTTGAGCGATCGAGACGCTCCTATTACTCTCTGCAATATAATGAACACACGATACCGTGCTAAGGATCCAACACCTTTACTAACAAGCTTTTAGTTATATCGAAAAGGGGTAAAACAGTTACAAGTCATACACTACATACTAACATATAATTCTAACAGAATATCTAGACAGAAATATACAATAACATTACAATCTTAAACTAAACAGAGAGAGAGAGAGAATGTGGCCAATACAGACAAAGAGCGAGATAATCACAGAGAATTACTTACACACACTGGGAACGATCGCAGCGCAGCCTGGTACCAGCTCCGAGTTAATCAATATGAAAACCGTTTGTGGAGAGTGAGGGAGCTGTTCAGGCTGGCTGATCTTATATACACTGAGTACAGTATACTACAAAGGGACCTATAATCTCATTGTTCATTGGACACAGGAATGTCTCCTCGCATCATATAAAAAGGTCATAGGTTAGTTTGAACAGGTGGGCTGTGACTATTTCAAACAGCTCAGGTGGGTGGGAATCTCCGGATTCCCGCCGCATGGATAATGAACTGCAAATATAGAATATGTCCAGAAACTACTAATGGCCATAACTACACGCAGGAGCGATTAATCTTTACCTAACCAACACCGGATTATTGCTATTAAAATACTCTTCGGTTAGGTACCAGACACCACTGTTCAACCTTAATCAGACCCTTTGTACCACGCAAAGAGGGATTCCCAAGTCCGTGAACAAGTCACATTAAACAAACTTACAGTTATTACTAAGGGGAACATTACCAATAAAACCTGCTATATGGATTTATTATCTAACGATTGAGTCGCCCGCTAGACGCACACAAAGTCTACCGTAAATGCACATACCATGCGCTCGAGCGCATGGCCGAGGCGCCATGGGCGGCTGCGAGTATCCGCACGCACGGGAGAGAATGTGCACGTGCAGCAGGCACGCGCATGAGGTGAATATATGGCAACGTGCAGCGTGATATTTTTCTGACTTTGACAAGGGAGACAGCAGCGTGCAGATCCACAGGATAATCAGCCCACATCGCCGCCGCCAGTCAGGATGTGCTGGGGATGGGTCGCCAGTGTTGGGGGAAGCCCCATCTGCCCTGAGTGAAGGTGCCACCCCTGTTCATGGGGAAGGGGGCGAGCAACGCAGCAGGGGGAGAAGGGAACAGCTCCTGCAAGTGACTAGAGAGCGGGTGCCTCACTACTTTTTTTTTATTTTGGTGCACGCAGAGCCGTCCTTCATGTGCTGACGCCAATAGGCAGCTGCCTAATGGAAGCGCCGGCTCTGCTTACTGCAATGTATCCGACCCGCTCTTTAACCTGCACTGTATCCGTCCTGCACTGTACCTGACTCACACTGTGTGACCCACACTGTAACTGACTCAATATTTAACTGTGTGTCCCAATATATTCCGCACTGTACCCAACACAGTATCCAGCAGGTACAGAGCACTGTTTTTATTGTTGGGGAAATTTTGGGAGCTGCTCAACAAAAAGGCTGATTGATCAGTCACTTTACATGGGCACAGAGTGACAGTCATCAGTGGCCCGGGGCCCCCAGGAGGCTGGTATAGATTGTGAATTGAGAATAGGCATGTGCACATGCCTAAAGGCCCATACACACTAGAAGAAATTGTGAACTATATCAGTCCTTGTGAGCTTTATGAGCGATATCGTTCACAATGTAGTCCAGTGTGTATCCAATGAATGATGCGCGCCCCCGCCCTTCATCAGCTAGGGTTTCAGTCTTCTGAACTTGCAGCTCAATTTTGCCTATATCTTGCACGTAAAAGTGTATATCGTTCAGTGTGTACGCGGTGAACGATGAGCGATGGACGATATGAACGATATTCATCATAATAGCCACTCTGTAATGCCAGCCCATTATTTAAATTAGCCACCATTAGTGTCCCGGACGATGCTAGCAATATCGTTCATCGTTCATACCGTTTGAAAAATCATTCAGTGTGTATGCACAATGGGGGTCATTCCGAGTTGTTCGCTCGCAAGCGGATTTTAGCAGTATTGCACACGCTAAGCCGCCGCCTACTGGGAGTGAATCTTAGCATCTTAAAATTGCGAACGATGTATTCGCAATATTGCGATTACACACCTCGTAGCAGTTTCTGAGTAGCTTCAGACTTACTCGGCTTCTGCGATCAGTTCAGTGCTTGTCGTTCCTGGTTTGACGTCACAAACACACCCAGCGTTCGCCCAGACACTCCCCCGTTTCTCCGGCCACTCCTGCGTTTTTTCCGGAAACGGTAGCGTTTTTTCCCACACGCCCATAAAACGGCCTGTTTCCGCCCAGTAACACCCATTTCCTGTCAATCACATTACGATCGCCAGAACGAAGAAAAAGCCGTGAGTAAAGTTCCTAAGTGCATAGCAAATTTACTTGGCGCAGTTGCAGTGCGGACATTGCGCATGCGCATTAAGCGGAAAATCGCTGCGATGCGAAGATTTTTACCGAGCGAACAACTCGGAATGACCCCCAATGTCTTTTATCAAGTATGTTTGGAAGCTGAAGGGAAATCATTCACCAATATCGTTCATTGGTCATATTGTTTAGTGTGTATGGGGCTTAAAAGTCAGCCACCCATGGGCTGATGCACTGTAGTGAGTAAGCAGACACCCAAAGTAGTCCCTCCCATCCCCATCCTCAGGGGCCCACCCCTTCTTACCCCTTATGCTACCTGGACTGCGTCACTGTAAACTTCTCCTCCAGAGCTGCTCTGCACGCAAAGACCAGAGCAAAGATAAAAATAAAAAATTTGTGGGGAGGCAGTGGAGTGTTGTGTATAGTGATGTATTGGGGTGAAGTAGTGCAATTATGCAGTGTGGGGGAGAGAGTGTAGTGATGTAGTGTGGAGAGTTAGTGCTGAGATATAGGGGTCTATTTACTAAGCCTTGGATGGAGATAAAGTACCAGCCAATCAGCTACTAACTGTCATTTTTCAAACCCAGCCTGTGAAATGACAGTTAGGAGCCGATTAGCTGAGAGGTTATCTCCGTCGACTTTATCTCCATCCCAGGCTTAGTAAATAGACACCATAGTGCTGAGATGTAGTGTGGGAAGGTAGCATAGTGATGTAGTGCGGGGAGGTAGTGTAGTATAGTGTTGAGGTGTAGTGTGGGGTGGTAAGTGCAGTGATATAGTGCGGAGGTGTAGTATGGGTAAGTAGTGCAGTGATATACTGTAGTGCGGAGATGTAGTGTGAGGAGGTAGCGTAGTGATGTAGTGTGGGTTGGTAATGCAGTGATATGGTGCAGAGATGTAGTGTGAGGATGTAGCAGAGTGATGTAGTGTGGGGTGGTATTGCAGTGATATGGTGCAGAGATGTAGTGTGGGGAGGTAGCGTAGTGGTATAGTGATGAGATGTAGTTTAGGAAGGTGGTTCAGGGATATAGTATAGGGGTGTAGTGTTGGGAGGTAGTTTGGGTATGTATAGTGCTGGGATGTAAGGTGGGGGGGTAGCGAAGTGATATAGGGGGTCATTCCGAGTTGTTCGCTCGCAAGCTGCTTTTAGCAGCTTTGCACACGCTAAGCCGCCGCCTACTGGGAGTGAATCTTAGCTTCTTAAAATTGCGAACGAAAGATTCGCAATATTGCGATAAGACATCTCTGTGCAGTTTCTGAGTAACTCGAGACTTACTCTGCCAGTGCGATCAGTTCAGTGCTTGTCGTTCCTGGTTTGACGTCACAAACACACCCAGCGTTCGCCCAGACACTCCTCCGTTTCTCCAGCCACTCCCACGTTTTTCCAAGAAACGGTAGCGTTTTTTCACACACTCCCATAAAACGGCCAGTTTCCGCCCAGAAACACCCACTTCCTGTCAATCACACTCCGATCACCAGAACGAAGAAAAAAACGTGAGTAAAATTCCTAACTGCATAGCAAATTTACTTGGCGCAGTCGCAGTGCGGACATTGCGCATGCGCACTAAGCGGAAAATCGCTGCGATGCGAAGAAATTTACAGAGCGAACAACTCGGAATGACCCCCATAATGCAGGCATGTTGTGCAGAGATGTAGGAGTGATATAGTGCAGAGATGTAGTATAGTGAAGATATGTAATGTGGGGAGGTACTGTAGTGCAGTGATGTAGTATGCCACCACACCACCCTGGACACACAGGGAGAACTTCTGTGCGGCGATCACACGCCCGGTGGCGGCACACAATAGGCCCTTTGTAAATTTCAGCTCCAAGCCTATGTGGACCTTAATCTGGCACTGGGTGTTCTACGTATTCAGCCACCCTATGTTACTCCTGTGGCTCCATGGGATCTGTCTGTTGTGCTGAATGCCCTACAAGAGTTTCCCTTTGAACCTCTTGAATCGGTGGACCTTAAATGGCTCACGGGCAGGGTCCTGTTCTTGCTAGCTACTACCTCTGCAAGACGGGTTTCTGACTTAGGCACTTTGTCCTGTCGTCCTCCCTTCCTTATTTTCCACCGTGACCGGGCAGTTCTACGAACTAGACCAGGTTATTTGCCTAAGGTGGTGTCATCATTTCACATTAACCAAGAGATTGTGTTTCCAGCATTTTTCTGTGCGGACTTGTCAACCAAAGATCGTTCTTTGGATGTGGTAAGGGCTCTCCGTGTCTATGTGGAGAGGACTGCCTCTATTAGGCGGTCAGATGCCCTCTTTGTACTGTTTGATTTCCGCAAACGTGGCTGGCCTGCGAACAAGGAAACCTTGGCCAGATGGATTAAAATGGTGATTGCACATGCTTATGTGCAAGCTGGATTACCAGCTCCTGCTGCGATTAAGGCCCATTCTACTCGGTCTGTTGGACCTTCTTGGACGGCCCGCCGTGGCGCGTCCGCAGAACAATTGTGCAAGGTGGCTACGTGGTCCTCAGTGAACATGTTTCTTAGTTTCTATGTCTTTGATACCTTTGCCTCCCAGGATGCCTTGTTTGGACGCCGGATTCTCACATCCGCTGAGGAGCGTACCCTCCCTTGAGGAAGTGCTATAGGACATCCTTGATGTTTCCCTGGGGAAACCAATGTACCCTGCTGCAGAAAAGGAGAGTTATGGTAGACTTACCATGGTTAACACTCTTTCTGCAAAGTACATTGGGTTCCACAGGGCGCCAAACCTGACGCACCTAGCTTTTTGGGGTTTGTATGGCATTAGCCACTAGTACCTTCTGCTGTCGTGAGAATGTGTTCTTGTGTGACTAACATCTGCCTTCTCTCTTGCCTGCTCCTGCATTGGACTGATTATCAAAACTGAGCTCTCAGTGCCTGGAGGCAGGGTTATGGAGGAGGCCTCTATGCATCCTGGGACAGCTAAAGCTTTACCTGTTGGTGCCCCTTGATCAAGATTTACTCTACAACCAGATGTTTCCCTGTGAAACCCAATGTACTTCACAGAAAGAGCGCTAACAATGGTAAGTCTACCATAACACTCCTTTTCCCCCTCAAAATTCTACACACAATACCCTATCATCACAACGTGAAAAAAGTTTTTTTTTGAGATTTTTTGCAAATTTCTTAATAATAAAAAACTAAGAATTATCATTTACATAAGTATTCACAGCCTTTGCTCAATACTTTGTTGATGCACCTTTGGCAGCAATTACAGCCTCAAGTCTCTTTGGATGTGATGCCACAAGCTTGGCACACCTATCTTTGCGCAGTTTTACCCATTCCTCTTTGCAGCACCTTTCAAGCTCCATCTGGTTGTATGGGAAGCGCCGGTGCACAGTAATTTTTATTATTATAATTTATTAACAGTGCCTTATATAGCGCAGCATATTCCGTTGCGCTTTACAATTCGAACAACAGTAATAGAACAAAACTGGGCAAAAACAGACAGACAGACATAGGGGTATATGCAATTGCGGTCGAATTCCCGAAAATGTCGAAAAACGGGACATTTTCGCAAAAAAAAAAAAATTCAACAATGCAATTCAGTACTTTTCGTCAAAAAAAATGGACTTTCCAAATTCGACTTTTTGAAATTCGACATTTGTCAAATTCGACATTTCTGCAATGGTACAAATGCGGCAATTCAACAAAAGTATATTCAATTGAAGATTGTAAATTCGACAACAGTGCTTTTAGACAGTAAATTCGTCATTTTCAATCCGCCACACTTTGCTGGCGGAATCTAATAAAAAAATTTAAAAACATGTTTTTTTTGTGTGTTTTTTTTATTGGTAATAGCATATCTATTTATATTAGAAGGGATTAGGTACTTGGTTTGTCTATTTTAGAGGCACAAGTATTTATATATTTTAAAAAAAAAATATATATATCTTTTTAATAGAATGGTAAAAATGTGAAAAAAAAATGCGTGGGGTCCCCCCTCCTAAGCATAACCAGCCTCGGGCTCTTCGAGCCGGTCCTGGTTCTAAAAATCCGGGGGAAAAACTGACAGGGGATCCCCCGTATTTTTAAAACCAGCACCGGGCTCTGCGCCTGGTGCTGGTGCAAAAAATACGAGGGACAAAAAGAGTAGGGGTCCCACGTATTTTTTACACCAGCATCGGGCTCCACTAGCTGGGTAGATAATGCCACAGTCGGGGGTCACTTTTATACAGCGCCCTGCGGCCGTGGCATTAAATACGCAACTAGTCACCCCTGGCCGGGGTACCCTGGAGGAGTGGGGACCCCTTCAATCAAGGGGTCCCCCCCTCCAGCCACCCAAGGGCCAGGGGTGAAGCCCGAGGCTGCCCCCCCCCCCCATCCAAGGGCTGCGGATGGGGGGCTGATAGCCTTTTGAAAAATGAAAGAATATTGTTTTTTCCAGTAGTACTACAAGTGCCAAGTACGTGGATTATAAAAGACCAGGACACTGGATCAGGTGAGTAAAATTTTATTCACAGGTACCCCGGTTCGTCGGCGACATTGGAGACGTGGCAGTCGGCGGGTCAACATAGGTAAGTATGTATGTGTCGGCATGTATGAAATAAACTTTTACTTTCACGGTGTGTGTGTCCTGTTTTTATTTGGATATTTTTTTTCCAGTAGAACTACAGGTACCAGCGGGCCCGTTTTTCTCCTGCATGCTGGTACTTGTGGTTCTCCAAGTACCAGCTTGCGGGGGAGGCTTGCTGGGACTTGTAGTACTACTGGAAAAACCAATATTCTTTCATTTTTCAAAAGGCTATCAGCCCCCCATCCGCAGCCCTTGGATGGGGGGGACAGCCTCGGGCTTCACCCCTGGCCCTTGGGTGGCTGGAGGGGGGGACCCCTTGATTGAAGGGGTCCCCACTCCTCCAGGGTACCCCGGCCAGGGGTGACTAGTTGCGTATTTAATGCCACGGCCGCAGGGCGCTGTATAAAAGTGACCCCCGGCTGTGGCATTATCTACCCAGCTAGTGGAGCCCGATGCTGGTGTAAAAAATACGGGGGACCCCTACTCTTTTTGTCCCCCGTATTTTTTTGCACCAGGCGCAGAGCCCGGTGCTGGTTTTAAAAATACGGGGAATCCCCTGTCAGTTTTTCCCCCGGATTTTTAGAACCAGGACCGGCTCGAAGAGCCCGAGGCTGGTTATGATTAGGAGGGGGGACCGCACGCAATTTTTTTTCGGGTTTTTTCCCGTTTTTTTTAACATTTTTTTAAAATTTAATAAAAATCCGTCAAATCGGCCGTTTTTCGACAGCGGGACTGTCGAATCCGTTTTTTATTGAATATGTAGAATTCCGGCACCCAACTGCCGGAATTCGACGGTCGAATTGTGTCGAATTAAGAAACGGGTGAAAAATTGCCGCGATTCGCCGGCAATTGCATATACCCCATAGTGGTAGGAAGGCCCTGCTCGCAAGCTTACAATCTATAGGGAAATAGGCATTGATACACAAGGATAGATGCTACCTATTGCATAATGATCGACCAGATTGCTAGGTTCTTAATGGGTTGTATGAAAATTCAAGTTTGGGCTCTGGCTGGGCCACTCAAGGACATTCACAGAGTTGTCCTGAAGCCACTCCTTTGATATCTTGGCTGTGTGCTTAGGGTCGTTGTCCTGTCATCCCAGTCTGAGGTCAAGAGCGCTCTGGAGCAGGTTTTCATCCAGGATGTCTTTGTACATTACTGCATTCATCTTTCCTTCTGTCCTGACCGGTTTCCCAGTTCCTGCCGCTGAAAAACATACCCACAGCATGATGCTGCTACCACCATGCTTCTGGTAATTAAAAGACCAGAAGGATTAATAAATGTGTTAAGGGGGTGCTATATAAGATCTCTGTATGCTGGGGTGCAGATTGGTGTGGCCGGACTGCTTTGGGGTAGCACACTGCAAGGTCTTATTTAGCACCCCCTTAACACATTTATTAATCCTTTTGGTCTTTTAAGTACACCTTCACTAGTATATTATTTTTTGCATACAGATTTTGATTTTCTTTTCTTAGCAGTTATTAACATTTTACCTACTCTCGTTGTGCTGCACTGGGGTAGCTGGCCTTTGCCGATTTACGGGGTTCGGCACCCTAGACCTAGAGTTAGGGACCACCAGCATCAGAGGAGCCTTGTCGGGGCCTGGTGGCTTTATCATGCATTTGCAAATGTATGTAACTAAGACCTCTGGATTTCTAATATATATATATATATATATATATATATATATATATATGTGTGTGTGTGTAATTTTTTTAATGTTTGCCAACTAGTTCTGTGCTTCTTAAACTCAAGTGTCACTTTTGTGCTATTTAGTAAGTATTTCTCTGGCTGGGTCCACAGGATTATCCACAGGATAACATTGGGATATGGTTGAGCGACATTGGAAATGGCACCAACACGGTCACGAGCTTTCTGGCCTCCCAGGATGCATCGGGGCCTCACCATATAGTCCCGCCCACTGACTCAGATCAGTTTTTTGATTGGTGCGGCAGGAAGCCGCATGGTCACAGGGCTGCTGTGAATAAAGCAGCCTCAAGCTTTTATTATTTTATTTTTATAG
Organism: Pseudophryne corroboree; assembly: GCF_028390025.1. Taxonomy (NCBI): domain Eukaryota; kingdom Metazoa; phylum Chordata; class Amphibia; order Anura; family Myobatrachidae; genus Pseudophryne; species Pseudophryne corroboree. Next base: position 54,158,651 of record NC_086455.1, read on the forward strand.
ACTTACTATATTTTTTTGAGCGACTTTTCCTAACAGCGTCTTAAACGCATACTGGAAAGAGTCGCTCCAACAACTCCCCACCGGGTCGCAACAACGCTTACCTTCGCGGTAATAGTGCTGTCTCGACGGGCGTCTGTGTCGGATGTTCTAGCAGGTCCAGCAGACGTAACCAGGCTGTGGCCGGAGCATTGGGGGACGGTAAGTCTATGGATTTCCTCTTACTAGGGGGGTCCGGACACAGCTACACTGATTTGGTGGAGACTACAAACAGTGTGTTGATGCGCCGAACATCTCGAGTGCGACAGCGTTACGCTCCGGGGATCATAGGCGCCAGGACAAGGTAGAGGCCGTGATCCTTAGCGTTTAAGTCAACAGGGGGATTCAGACGCTCTCCTGGCCGTCCCTCCACCGAGTTCATGGCCAGTTTCCGCGCGTCTCTTGTTTCATGAACTGAATGACCTCACTTCCGGCTCAGACGCTACCACGAGGGTACTCGTCGCAGCTTAGATGCTGCGGTTGTGTACACTAGAGATCCCGCCTAGACCGAGTCGCAGGCCTTAGCGTCTGCATACACGTGGAAGTCGCTGAGCCTCCGTGTCCGCAGTGAGCGACTGTGTCCGTTATCAGTTATCAGGAGCGGTAGTGTACATCAGTAGCGTCTGAATCCACTCAGCATCTTACGAGCGCATTTGCTTGGATATGGAAGTGTGGTGAGTCTCCCTGTATCCCGCTCTCCAGAGGAAGGGTATACAGTACTAAAAATTCTCTCTACTTTGTTAGTATGAATTGTTAATTTTTAGTACCTATTGCATATGAGATCTGTATATTACTGTGTTTTCTGCATGTAATGTTGAAAAAGAACCAGTTAAAAACAGAAATACAATTTTCCTACTTATTTATAAGTTGTAATGGGGGTTGTATTCTCATATGACAATGTCTAATGCTTTAACATGTGACTGACTGCTAGTATGAGTGCTGACTTTTCTGTGTAATGTCAGTCCTGTTCTGACCCTCAATTCAGGTGCACTGTGGTCAGATTGATCTCACTTCTATATACTCATATATAGGTGATTTTCAGTCACAAATTGTGTAGTCATTAACAGATTATTACCATGTCTGTGAGCGGCAAAAGTGACGAGGAGAATTTATCAAGCACTCCTACATCCCTAACATGCTTATCTTGTAAGACAGGGTTAATTGGTATGGACCAATTGGTCACTTATGAGGGATTGTGTGCGAACTGTTTTGCTTTTCAGCAAAGTAAGGAACAGGAGTTGGTTCAGCCACCAACGGAGCCACCATGGAATATGTTCACGGACAGGTTAACTCCGGTAGCACCACCTCAAGGGTTAGGTTACACTATTAACCCATACATGCAGCTCCCTTCCTACGGCTTGGTTCCAGTAGCCTCTACAAGTAACCAAGGAACAGGTAAGACTAAGACAGATATGTCTATGTGGCAGACTACACAAGATGATACAACAGATGATGATACAGTATATTCAAATACTCCGTATGATGATCAGTCGCAGAGTTTTAGTTCAGAGGATGTAGCTGAACTTATTAATGCTGTGAAGGCTGTTCTCTCTTTGGAAGAGCCAGCTAAGACAGTGTTAAAATCTAAAGCACCGGTGTTCAAACGAACAAAATCAGTGAGAACTGAATTCCCAGCGTCAGATGAGCTGACGGAAATGATGGATGAGTCTTGGGCGACGCCCAGTAAGAAATATAAGATTCCGAAAAGATGGAATTCTAATTATCCATTTCCAGCTGCGGATTGTTCGAAAAGAGAAGTTCCTCCAAAAGTAGATGCACATGTTCTGCGACTTGTGCATAAATCTACTTTACCACTGTCATCTACCTCACTAAATGATGTCACAGACAGAAGGGTAGATAGCTTTTTGAAAAATGTATTTTCTCTAGTAGGAGCAGTGGTAAGACCTGCTATGGCTTCGGCCTGGATAGCAAAGGCAATGGGCGAATGGATAGAGGAACTAGAGAATGACATCTCCTCTCCTACTACGGAGCAGGAGTATCATTTAAGCCGTTTAAGACAATCTGCCCAATACTTGGAAGAAGCACCAATTGATATGGGTACAGTTGCTTCTAAAGCTTCAGCCTTGACAGTAGCCGCTCGCACAGCAGTTTGGCTACGTACCTGGAAAGCAGATGCGGAATCCAAGAAAGAATTGGAAGCATTGCCTTTCGTTGGTAATATATTGTTTGGGAAACCATTATCTGATATCCTAGAATCAGAGGCTGAATCAAAGAAGGTCAGATTTCCAGCTACTTATAACCCTATGTCCAATGGTTCAAAGTTTCGCTCATTTCGTTGGCAAAGCGAAAGCTAAAGAGGAGTCTAAGCAACCCCAGTTAAAAACCAGGGGTAGGAAGCAGTGGGCTAGCAAAAAGCCAGCTTCCAAGCCTGAACAGAAACCATCAGCCTGAAGAGACGGGCCTCCTGGAGGATTCCAGGGTTGGGGGCCGACTCCTTCATTTTGCACACATATGGCAGCAGTCAACAACAGATGCTTGGGTGCAGAAGGTGGTATCTCGGGGGTATGGGTTCACATTCAGATTCAGCAGGCAGCCTCTTCAAAGATTTTTTTGCACCAGCCCGTCTCGTATAGAGTCGAAGGCCAATGCCCTGCAAGAAGCAGTCCAAAAACTATTGCAGCTTGGTGTGATTGTTCCAGTACCTCCATCACAAAGGTGACAGGGGTTTTACTCCAATCTATTTCTGATCCAGAAGCCAAATGGGTCATATCGACCAATTCTCAATCTAAAAATGTTAAACAAATACATTTGGATCCCGAAGTTCCACATGGAGACGTTACGCTTCATAATGTAACCGGGAGATTACATGGTATCTCTGGATGTACGGGATGCTTACCTTCATGTGCCTATTGCACTGTCTCATCAGTGTTATCTCAGGTTTGCCATCCTCCAGGAACATTTTCAGTTCCAAGCTTTGCCCTTCGGGCTAGCAACAGCACCCAGGGTGTTTACCAAGATCATGGTGGTTATGGCAGCTTGTCTGCGCAAACAGGGGATAAGAATATTCCCATACCTCGACGACCTGTTAATCTTGGCACATTCGCAAGATTTACTTTTGAGCCATCTTCAACAGACAATAGTTTGTTTACAAAGACACGGGTGGCTCATAAATTGGGAAAAGTCGTCTCTGAATCCGTCACAGCGGATGGTTCATTTGGGGGCCATATTGGATTCAGACCTACAGAAAGTTCTCTTACCAGAGAAAAAGATAGTCAAGGTGCAGGTCATGACTCAGGAGGCGTTGCACGCCCAGACAATGTCAGTCCATGCAGCAATGCGACTGTTGGGTCTGATGGTATCAACCTTCGACATGGTGGAATATGCGCAATTCCACTCCAGACCATTGCAGCACCTTATTCTGACCAAATGGAACGGAAATCATCAGACGATAAAAAAGCAGATGATAAAGTTTCCAGCAAACGTAAAAAGGTCTCTAGCATGGTGGCTACAGACAGACCATTTAAACAAGGGGAGACCCTTTTGGATAAAAGATTGGCAAGTCTTGACAACAGAAGCCAGCCTGCAAGGCTGGGGTGCGGTACTCGGAAGCCTGTGGTTCCAGGGAAAATGGGCAGCAAGGGAAAGTCTCCTGCCAATAAATCTGTTGGAAATAAGGGCCATTTACAGGGCTCTAGTTCAGGCGAAGGACAGTCTGCAAGGAAGACCGGTCCAGATCCGTTCAGACAATGCGACAGCAGTAGCGTACCTCAATCATCAGGGAGGAACTCACAGCAAAAGATTGATGGAGGAAGTAACGCCCATTCTAGAATCTCCCAGCATTGTCAGCAGTGTTTGTCCCAGGTGCTCTGAACTGGGAAGTGGATTTTCTCAGTCGACACACCATTCAGGAAACCGAATGAGCATTACACCCAGAAGTGTTTCAGACACTAGTGAACAGATGGGGTCTATCAGAGAAAGATCTCATGGCGTCTCGTCTAAACAACAAAGTTCCAAGGTACGGATCGAAAACAAGGGACCCAGGAGCGGTCCTTGTAGACGCACTGTCAGTAGAATGGAAATTTCATCTGGCGTATCTGTTCCCTCCGATATCTCTATTACCCAGAGTAGTGAGAAAAATAAAGCAAGCGAAGGGAGCAATAATTCTAATAGCTCCAGCTTGGCCAAGGAGGCATTGGTACACAGATCTGCTAAGAATGTCAGTGGAAGCACCGATACTGCTCCCTCAATGTCCAGATCTGTTAATGCAGGGTCCTTGTTGCCACAGTCATCTGGATCGCCTGTCTTTGACTGCATGGCTGTTGAAACCTCTATCTTAGAAGCAAGAGGATTTTCGAAACAAGTAATCCTAACTATGCTCAGAGCAAGAAGGCCTTCAGCTCGTGTGTATCATAGAATATGGCAAGCCTATATTCATTGGTGTACTGGAAAAAAATTTTAATCCAAGATCTTTTAAAGTATCCAGGATTTTGGATTTTCTTCAAGCACGATTGGATAAAGGTTTGAAAGTTGCTTCCTTAAGAGTTCAAGTCTCAGCATTAACTGTTTGGTTTCAGCGAAAGATTGCTGAATTACAGGATGTACGTACTTTCTTTCAGGGAGTTGTACATATTCAACCACTATTTGTTCCTCCTGCAGCTCCTTGGGATTCTAATTTAGTTCTTAAATTTCTCCAGGGTCCTCCGTTTGAACCCCTTAAGAGAGCAGATCTTAAATGGTTAACGGCTAAGTGCTTTTTCTACTGGCAATGGCGTCAGCCAGAAGAGTGTCAGATTTAGGAGCATTATCGTGTAAGTCTCCTTTCCTAAGTTTTTTTCCAGACAGAGCAGTTCTCAGAACGAGATCTGGTTATCTTCCAAAGGTGGTTTCAAAGTTTCACCTGAATGAAGAGATTGTAGTCCCAGCTTTTCAGGTACCGGGACTATCTGCGGGAGAAGCGTCGCTGGACGTAGTCCGAGCTTTTAGAATCTACATAGATCGTACTAGTGCCATCAGAAAAACAGATTCTCTCTTCATCCTCTACGGATTCCATAGAAGAGGATGGCCTGCTAGTAAACAGACGCTGGCGAGATGGCTCCGAATGGTAATATCAGAAGCTTATTCTCATGCAGATCTCCCTACTCCGGCTAATGTCTCTGCACACTCTACACGTAAGGTAGGTCCTTCATGTGCAGCACAACAGGGTGCTTCAGCAGAACAGATATGTAAGGCAGCCACATGGTCTTCCATAAACACATTCATTAGACATTATGCCTTGGATACTTTTGCCTCTCATGACGCAGACTTCGGGCGAAAGGTCCTCCTGTGTAATCAGGAGCGTCCCCACCACTAAAATTGGCTTTGGGAATCCCAATGGCTGTGGATAATCCTGTGGACCCAGCCAGAGAAGTAGACGTTATGGTAAGAACTTACCGTTGATAACATGATTTCTCTTATGTCCACAGGTATCCACAGGGATCCCACCCTGACGCACCTGATTTGAGGATCTTGACAATCATTAAACCTCTTCCTTGTATGGAAGGGTGTGCATGTGTGTTCTTATCGCCTAAACAGGTCTCTACCTTATGCTCCTGCCTAACTCGCTGTGGAAAGAACTGATCTGACTGAGTCAGTGGGCGGGACTATATGGTGAGGCCCCGATGCATCCTGGGAGGCCAGAAAGCTTGTGACCGTGTTGGTGCCATTTCCGCTGTCGCTCAACCATATCCCAATGTTTTCCTGTGGACATAAGAGAAATCACGTTATCAATGGTAAGTTCTTACCATAACGTCTATTTCTCTGACTATGGGGTATATGCAATTAGCAGCGAATCGCGGCAATTTTTCGGCCGTTTTTTAATTCGAGACAATTCGACCGTCTAATTTCTGCAAGTGGGTGCCGAAATTGACCATATTCAATAAAAAACGGATTCGACAGTCCCGCTGACGAAAAACGGCCAATTTGACAGATTTTGTTCCAATTTTTAAAAAACGTGAAAAAACCCGGAAAAAAATTGCGTGGGGTCCCTCCTCCAAAGCATAACCAGCCTCGGGCTCTTCGAGCCGGTCCTGGTTCTAAAAATCCGGGGGGGGAAATGACAGGGGATCCCCCGTATTTTTAAAACCAGCACCGGGCTCTGCGCCTGGTGCTGGTGCAAAAAATACGGGGGACAAAAAGAGTAGGGGTCCCCCGTATTTTTTACACCAGCATCGGGCTCCACTAGCTGGACAGATAATGCCACAGCCGGGGGTCACTTTTATACAGCGCCCTGCGGCCGTGGCATTAAATATCCAACTAGTCACCCCTGGCCGGGGTACCCTGGGGGAGTGGGGACCCCTTAAATCAAGGGTTCCCATCCTCCAGCCACCCAAGGGCCAGGGGTGAAGCCCGAGGCTGTCCCCCCCATCCAAGGGCTGCGGATGGGGGGCTGATAGCCTTGAGAAAATGACAAGAATATTGTTTTTTCCTGTAGTACTACAAGTCCCAGCAAGCCTCCCCCGCAAGCTGGTACTTGGAGAACCACAAGTACCAGCATGCGGGAGAAAAACGGGCCCGCTGGTACCTGTAGTACTACTGGGAAAAAAATACCCAAATAAAAACAGGAGACACACACCTTGAGAGTAAAACTTTATTTCACACCTGCCGACACACACATACTTACCTATGTTGACCCGCCGACTGCCACGTCTCCTGATCCGACGATCCGGGGTACCTGTGAATAAAATTATACTCACCTCAATCCAGTGTCCAGATATAAATCCTCGTACTTGGCAAAAAAAATAAACGAACACCCGGACCAGCGGACTGAAAGGGGTCCCATGTTTACACATGGGATCCCTTTCCCCGAATGCCGGAACCCCACGTGACTCCTGTCACAGAGGTCCCTTCAGCCAATCAGGAAGCGCTACTTCGTTGCACTCACCTGATTGGCTGTATGCGCGTCTGAGCTCAGAAAGCGCATCGCACAGCTCCCTCCATTACTTTCAATGGTGGGAACTTTGCAGTCAGCGGTGGGGTTACCCGCGGTCAGCCGCTGACCGCGGGTGACCTCACCGCTAACCGCAAAGTTCCCACCATTGAGTATAATGGAGAGGCTTTGCGATGCGCTATCTGACAGCTCAGACGTGCAGCCAATCAGCAGAGTGCCAGGACGTTGCGCTCGCTGATTGGCTTAAGAGACCTTTCTGTGACAGCAGTCACGGGGGGGGGTCTCTGCATTCGGGGAAAGGGGTCCCATGTGTAAACATGGGACCCCTTTCAGTCCGGCTTGGTCGGGTGTTCGTTTATTTTTTTTGCCAAGTACGAGGATTTATATCTGGACACTGGATTGAGGTGAGTATAATTTTATTCACAGGTACCCCGGATCGTCGGATCAGGAGACGTGGCAGTCGGCGGGTCAACATAGGTAAGTATGTGTGTGTCGGCAGGTGTGAAATAAAGTTTTACTCTCAAGGTGTGTGTCTCCTGTTTTTATTTGGGTATTTTTTTCCAGTAGTACTACAGGTACCAGCGGGCCTGTTTTTCTCCCGCATGCTGGTACTTGTGGTTCTCCAAGTACCAGCTTGCGGGGGAGGCTTTCTGGGACTTGTAGTGCTACAGCAAAAAACAATATTCTTGTCATTTTCTCAAGGCTATCAGCCCCCCATCCGCAGCCCTTGGATGGGGGGGACAGCCTCGGGCTTCACCCCTGGCCCTTGGGTGGCTGGGGGGGCGGACCCCTTGATTGAAGGGGTCCCCACTCCCCCAGGGTACCCCGGCCAGGGGTGACTAGTTGGATATTTAATGCCACGGCCGCAGGGCGCTGTATAAAAGTGACCCCCGGCTGTGGCATTATCTGTCCAGCTAGTGGAGCCCGATGCTGGTGTAAAAAATACGGGGGACCCCTACTCTTTTTGTCCCCCGTATTTTTTGCACCAGCACCAGGCGCAGAGCCCGGTGCTGGTTTTAAAAATACGGGGGATCCCCTGTCATTTTTCCCCCCGGATTTTTAGAACCAGGACCGGCTCGAAGAGCCCGAGGCTGGTTATACTTTGGAGGGGGGACCCCACGCCATTTTTTTCCGGGATTTTACTATTCCATCTAAAAAAAAAAATATATATATATATATATATATATATATATATATATATATATATATATATATATATATATATATTTTTAAAAATATATAAATAATACTTGTGCCTCCCAAAAAGACAAACCAAATACCTAATCCCTTCTAATATAAATAGATATGCTATTACCAATAAAAAAAAACACCAAAAAAAACATGTTTTAAATTTTTTTTATTAGATTCACCCACCAAAGTGTGGCGGATTGAAAATGACGAATTTACTGTCTAAAAGCACTGTTGTCGAATTTCCAAACTTCAATTGAATATACTTTTGTCGAATTGCCGCATTTGTACCATTGCAGAAATGTCGAATTTGACAAATGTCGAATTTTGAAAGTCCGTTTTTTTTGACGGAAAGTACTGAATTGCATTGTCGAATTTTTTTTTTTTTTTTGGCGAAAAAGTCCAGCTCTTCGACAATTTCGGGAATTTGACCGCAATTGCATTTACCCCTATATGTCTTTAAGTGTATTCGGCAGCAAAACCCCACAGAATGGTCCTCTGGCTGAAACATAGAATTTGACGCAGATAAGAACCACTTGGCCCATCTATCCTGCCCCTTTTTTTTTTTTAACCATATTTTTAGCTCAAACCTTATTTGGTCCTTATTTCTTTGTAAGTATTTTCTTATGTCTATCCCATGCATGTTTAAATTGCTCTACAGTGTTAGACTCTACCACCTCTGATGGGAGGCTATTCCACCTGTCCACTACCCTTTCTGTGAAGTAATTTTTCCCCAAATTTCCCCTGAACCTCTCCCCTTCCAGTCTCGGTGCATGTCCTTGTGTCCTATTGCTTCTCTTCATTTGGAGAATGTTTCCCTCCTGGACTTTGTTAAAACCCTTGATATATTTGTAAGTTTCTATCATGTCCTCCTTTCCCTTCTCTGCTCCAAACTATACATATTGAGATATTTTAGTCTTTCTGGGTATGTTTTGTGATGTAGGCCATGCACCATTTTAGTTACCCTTCTGAAAGGGCCTTTTGGATAGATAAAGGGGAATTGTTTCTTTAGGGTGCGCCTATTTATAAAGATTTTTATAGGTTTATACCTTTTATGTGCATCAAACATATATCAAAAATACAGAAAATATTCAATTTGCTACGACAGATTGTTCATTGAGTACAACCAAATAGAATTTTCTCTATCGTCCTAGTGGATGCTGGGGTTCCTGAAAGGACCATGGGGAATAGCGGCTCCGCAGGAGACAGGGCACAAAAAGTAAAGCTTTAGGATCAGGTGGTGTGCACTGGCTCCTCCCCCTATGACCCTCCTCCAAGCCTCAGTTAGATTTTTGTGCCCGGCCGAGAAGGGTGCAATCTAGGTGGCTCTCCTAAAGAGCTGCTTAGAAAAGTTTAGCTTAGGTTTTTTATTTTACAGTGAGTCCTGCTGGCAACAGGATCACTGCAACGAGGGACTTAGGGGAGAAGAAGTGAACTCACCTGCGTGCAGGATGGATTGGCTTCTTTGGCTACTGGACATTAGCTCCAGAGGGACGATCACAGGTACAGCCTGGATGGTCACCGGAGCCTCGCCGCCGGCCCCCTTGCAGATGCTGAAACGAGAAGAGGTCCAGAATCGGCGGCAGAAGACTCCTCAGTCTTCTTAAGGTAGCGCACAGCACTGCAGCTGTGCGCCATTTCCTCTCAGCACACTTCACACGGCAGTCACTGAGGGTGCAGGGCGCTGGGAGGGGGGCGCCCTGGGAGGCAAATGAAAACCTTTTTTGGCTAAAAATACCTCACATATAGCCTCCGGGGGCTATATGGAGATATTTAACCCCTGCCAGAATCCATTAAAGAGCGGGAGACGAGGCCGCCGAAAAAGGGGCGGGGCCTATCTCCTCAGCACACAGCGCCATTTTCCCTCACAGAAAGGCTGGAGGGAAGGCTCCCAGGCTCTCCCCTGCACTGCACTACAGAAACAGGGTTAAAACAGAGAGGGGGGGCACTAATTTGGCGTTATAAATATATAAAAGATGCTATAAGGGAAAACACTTATATAAGGTTGTCCCTATATAATTATAGCGTTTTTGGTGTGTGCTGGCAAACTCTCCCTCTGTCTCTCCAAAGGGCTAGTGGGTCCTGTCCTCTATCAGAGCATTCCCTGTGTGTGTGCTGTGTGTCGGTACGTGTGTGTCGACATGTATGAGGACGATGTTGGTGAGGAGGCGGAGCAATTGCCTGTAATGGTGATGTCACTCTCTAGGGAGTCGACACCGGAATGGATGGCTTATTTAGGGAATTACGTGATAATGTCAACACGCTGCAAGGTCGGTTGACGACATGAGACGGCCGACAAACAATTAGTACCGGTCCAGACGTCTCAGAAACACCGTCAGGGGTTTTAAAACGCCCGTTTACTTTAGTCGGTCGACACGGACACTGAATCCAGTGTCGACGGTGAATAAACAAACGTATTCCTTATTAGGGCCACACGTTAAGGGCAATGAAGGAGGTGTTACATATTTCTGATACTACAAGTACCACAAAAGAGGGTATTATGTGGGATGTGAAAAAACTACCGTAGTTTTTCCTGAATCAGATAAATTAAATGAAGTGTGTGATGATGCGTGGGTTCCCCCCGATAGAAAATTATGGGCGGTATACCCTTTCCCGCCAGAAGTTAGGGCGCGTTGGGAAACACCCCTTAGGGTGGATAAGGCGCTCACACGCTTATCAAAACAAGTGGCGGTACCGTCTATAGATAGGGCCGTCCTCAAGGAGCCAGCTGACAGGAGGCTGGAAAATATCATAAAAAGTATATACACACATACTGGTGTTATACTGCGACCAGCGATCGCCTCAGCCTGGATGTGCAGAGCTGGGGTGGCTTGGTCGGATTCCCTGACTAAAAATATTGATACCCTTGACAGGGACAGTATTTTATTGACTATAGAGCATTTAAAGGATGCATTTTCTATATATGCGAGATGCACAGAGGGATATTTGCACTCTGGCATCAAGAGTAAGTGCGATGTCCATATCTGCCAGAAGATGTTTATGGACACGACAGTGGTCAGGTGATGCAGATTCCAAACGGCACAAAGGTGTATTGCCGTATAAAGGAAGAGGAGTTATTTGGGGTCGGTCCATCGGACCTGGTGGCCACGGCAACTGCTGGAAAATCCACCGTTTTTACCCTAAGTCACATCTCTGCAGAAAAAGACACCGTCTTTTCAGTCTCAGTCCTTTCGTCCCTATAAGAGTCATATCTGCCCAGGGATAGAGGAAAGGGAAGAAGACTGCAGCAGGCAGCCCATTCCCAGGAACAGAAGCGTTCCACCGCTTCTGCCAAGCTCTCAGCATGACGCTGGGACCGTACAGGACCCCTGGATCCTACATGTAGTATCCCAGGGGTACAGATTGGAATGTCGAGACGTTTCCCCTTCGCAGGCTCCTGAAGTCTGGTTTACCAAGGTCTCCCTCCGACAAGGAGGCAGTATGGGAAACAATTCACAAGCTGTATTCCCAGCAGGTGATAATCAAATTACCCCTCCTACAACAAGAAAAGGGGTATTATTCCACATTATATTGTGGTACTGAAGCCAGAAGGCTAGGTGAGACCTATTCTAAATCTAAAAAAATTTGAACACTTACAAAGGTTCAAATCAAGATGGAGTCACTCAGAGCAGTGATAACGAACCAGGAAGAAGGGGACTATATAGTGTCCCGAGACATCAGGGATGCTTACCTCCATGTCCAAAATTTGCCCTTCTCACTAAGGGTACCTCAGGTTCGTGGTACAGAACTGTCACTATCAGTTTCAGACGCTGCCGTTTGGATTGTCCACGGCACCTCGGGTCTTTACCAAGGTAATGGCCGAAATGATGATTCTTCTTCGAAGAAAAGGCGTCTTAATTATCCCTTACTTGGACGATCTCCTGATAAGGGCAAAGTCCAGGGAACAGTTGGAGGTCGGAGTAGCACTATCTCGGATACTGCTACAACAGCACGGGTGGATTCTAAATATTCCAAAATCGCAGCTGATCCCGACGACAAGTCTGCTGTGCCTAGGGATGATTCTGGACACAGTCCAGAAAAAGGTGTTTTCTCCCGGAAGAGAAAGCCAGGGAGTTATCCGAGCTAGTCAGGAACCTCCTAAAATCAGTGCATCATTGCACAAGGGTCCTGGTAAAGATGGTGACTTCCTACGAAGCAATTCCATTCGGCAGATTTCACGCAAGAATTTTTCAGTGGGATCTGCTGGACAAATGGTCCGGATCGCATCTTCAGATGCATCAGCGGATAACCCTATATCCAAGGACAAGGGTGTCTCTCCTGTGGTGGTTACAGAGTGCTCATCTTCTAGAGGGCCGCAGATTCGGCATTCAGGATTGGATGCTGGTGACCACGGAGGCCAGCCCGAGAGGCTGGGGAGCAGTCACACAAGGAAAAAATTTCCAGGGAGTGTGATCAAGTCTGGAGACTTTTCTCCACATAAATATACTGGAGCTAAGGGTAAATTTATAATACTCTAAGCTTAGCAAGACCTCTGCTTCAAGGTCAGCCGGTATTGATCCAGTGGGAAAAACATCACGGCAGTCGCCCACGTAAATAGACAGGGCGGCACAAGAAGCAGGAGGGCAATGGCAAAAACTGCAAGGACTTTTCGCTGGGCGGAAAATCATGTGATAGCACTGTCAGCAGTGTTTCATTCCGGGAATGGAAACTGGGCAGCAGACTTCCTCAGCAGGCACGACCTCCACCCGGCAGAATGGAAACTTCATCGGGAAGTTTTCCACATGATTGTAAACCGTTGGGAAATACCAAAGGTGGACATGATGGCGTCCCGTCTGAACAAAAAACGGGACAGGTATTGCGCCAGGTTAAGAGACCCTCAGGCAATAGCTGTGGACGTTCTGGTAACACCATGGATGTACCAGTCGGTGTATGTGTTCCATCCTCTGCTTCTCATACCTAAGGTACTGAGACTTATAAGACGTAGAGGAGTAAGAACTATACTCATGGCTCCGGATTGGCCAAGAAGGACTTGGTACCCGGAACTTCAAGAGATGCTCACAGAGGACTTATGGCCTCTGCCGCTAAGAAGGGACTTGTTTCAGCAAGTACCATGTCTGTTCCAAGACTTACCGCAGCTGCGTTTGACGGCATGGCGGTGGAACGCCGGATCCTAAGGGAAAAAGGCATTCCGGAAGAGGTCATTCCTACCCTGGTCAAAGCCAGAAAGGAGGTGACCGCACAACATTATCACCACATGTGGCAAAAATATGTTGCGTGGTGTGAGGCCAGAAAGGCCCCACGAAGAAATGTCAACTCGGTCGATTCCTGCATTTCCTGCAAACAGGAGTGTCTATGGGCCTCAAATTGGGGTCCATTAAGGTTCAAATTTCGGCCCTGTCGATTTTCTTCCAGAAAGAAGTGGCTTCAGTTCCTGAAGTCCAGAAGTTTGTCAAGGGAGTATTGCATATACAACCCCCTTTTGTGCCTCCAGTGGCACTGTGGGATCTCAACGTAGTTCTGGGATTCCTCAAATCACATTGGTTTAAAACCAGTCAAATCTGTGGATTTGAAGCATCTCACATGAAAAGTGACCATGCTCTTGGCCCTGGCCTGGACCAGGCGAGTGTCAAATTGGTGGTTTTTTTCTCAAAAAAGCCCATATCTGGTTGTCCATTTGGACAGGGCAGAGCTGCGGACTCGTCCCCAGTTCTCTCCCTAAGGTGGTGTCAGTGTTTCACCTGAACCAGCTTATTTTGGTGCCTTGCACCTACTAGGGACTTGGAGGACTCCAGGTTGCTAGATGTTGTCAGGGCCCTGTAAATATAGGTTCCAGGACGGCTGGAGTCAGGAAAACTGACTTGCTGTTATCCTGTATGCACCCAACAAACTGGGTGCTCTTGCTTCTAAGCAGACTATTGCTAGTTGGATGTGTAATACAATTCAGCTTGCACATTCTGTGGCAGGCCTGCCACAGCCAAAATATGTAAATGCCCATTCCACAAGGAAGGTGGGCTTATCTTGGGCGGCTGCCCGAGGGGTCTCGGCTTTACAACTTTGCCGAGCGGCTATTTAGTCAGGGGCAAACACGTTGGTAAAATCCTACAAATTTGATACCCTGGCTAAGGAGGACCTGGAGTTCTCTCATTCGGTGCTGCAGAGTCATCCGCACTCTCCCGCCCGTTTGGGAGCTTTGGTATTATCCCAATGGTCCTTTCAGGAACCCCAGCATCCACTAGGACGATAGAGAAAATAAGAATTTACTTACCGATAATTCTATTTCTCGGAGTCCGTAGTGGATGCTGGGCGCCCATCCCAAGTGCGGATTATCTGCAATACTTGTACATAGTTACAAAAATCGGGTTATTATTGTTGTGAGCCATCTTTTCAGAGGCTCCGCTGTTATCATACTGTTAACTGGGTTCAGATCACAGGTTGTACAGTGTGATTGGTGTGGCTGGTATGAGTCTTACCCGGGATTCAAAATCCTTCCTTATTGTGTACGCTCGTCCGGGCACAGTATCCTAACTGAGGCTTGGAGGAGGGTCATAGGGGGAGGAGCCAGTGCACACCACCTGATCCTAAAGCTTTACTTTTTGTGCCCTGTCTCCTGCGGAGCCGCTATTCCCCATGGTCCTTTCAGGAACCCCAGCATCCACTACGGACTCCGAGAAATAGAATTATCGGTAAGTAAATTCTTATTTTTTTGGAGATATACATATATTTATTAAAATACTTCCTTAAAAATTCTCATAACAGTATTGAAACCTTGTAACAACAAGATATTGTGCTAATACAAAGGTACATTTGAGTTTTCAACAGATTCTTAAAGAACAGCTCTTTTCTTTAATTGTGAATCCAGACAATATATCACCCAACGTGTTTCGTCATCAATGACTTCATCAGGGGTGTCTTTTAGAAAAGGGCAAAAACATAAAAAAGGGTTGATTCAATATACAAAGCACACCGTTTTTACACACATATCATAGTTACTTTCACAGTGTTCTATTCAGTTAATTTAATTCACTTTAGAGAATATGTACGTTTGGTTAATTAAAATCCATTGGATCAAAACTAGGCATAAAATGGATTACTTTACATTGTAATCTTTACGGTGTGGTTCATTCCGTACAGAATATATATTTTGTATAATGTTAGAATAGAGAAACTTGAAAGTTTTTCGAAAACATTTTTGACATACTGTAGCTTTACTTTAATGAAGAAGAAGGAAAAAGGCATTAATGAAGAATGGTACAAACTGTATCAACTCTGCTAGGAGGGGAAGAAGAAGAATGGAGATGGTATCCTCCCTTCAGAATGAGTTGCAAAAATGATTTACAAAATGTAATCACATTTTTACAGTAAATTCATATAATACATACAAAGGTTCTAAGTGATGGTAATTTATGAGACCCAATTGTCATAAACTAATAATTGGTCATATTTATATTTGATTTTGTGATAGGTACTTACTCAGTTTTAATGGACTTTCAGCTATTATGTAGTTCTTTCAACTGACCTTTCGTTCAATTTAATATTTATGGCTGATACCTTGATAATAAAAGTTGATTTATAGATTTAAATATTAAAAAGAGAGTAAGGTATGGTAAATTCTAAGTTTCTCATTTGCGTATTGTTTACTTACTTGCTATTTATATGCTTCCTCCTAACCAGATAGTGAATTAGGTGGCTGAATGAAATGTATATATGTGTATGTGTGTGTGTGTATATATATATATATATATATATATATATATATATATATATACGTGTGTGTGTGTGTGTGTGTGTGTGTGTGTGTGTATGTATATATATATATATATATATATATATATATTATATATATATATATATATATATATATGTATATATATATATATATATATATTATATATATATATATATATATATATATATATATATATATATATATATATATAGATGGGGGAAAAGCTTTTCAGCGCTTAACCGCGATACCAAATTATACTAGAATGTAGTCCAGGATATTTATAAATGAACAAAAAAGTCTCCTTTTTCTAGACACTCCCTTTATATTAATCGGGCGTCAGCTCCACCTTAAAGAAAGAAGCATTGGTAAGGTGCTTCATGTGCAATGTAAACAAAAAGAAAGGATAAGGTGGTTTTAAGCGACCAGTGGTGTCTGATGCTAATAGGAGACTCAAATTTAAAAGAAAATATTTTTATTTATTAAATCTAATATGCACCAATAAAAACAAATAAAACAGTAGCCCTAGTTACAAGGGGCTAGAAAAGTTACTAAAAACCGTATATAAAATATAAGTTAGTATAAAATCAATAATACGAACTTAGATAAGACAAGAGAAAAAAACGTCCTAAAAAGTACAAACTTGGACATAAGATCAGCATTAAAAGTATATAAAAAAGTTCTTAGCTTTTAGAGAGGATATGTATCATAGCACCCAACGCGTTTCGTCCTATCTGGACTTCACCCCTTGATGAAGTCCAGATAGGACGAAACGCGTTGGGTGCTATGATACATATCCTCTCTAAAAGCTAAGAACTTTTTTATATACTTTTTATGCTGATCTTATGTCCAAGTTTGTACTTTTTAGGACGTTTTTTTCTCTTGTCTTATCTAAGTTCGTATTATTGATTTTATACTAACTTATATTTTATATACGGTTTTTAGTAACTTTTCTAGCCCCTTGTAACTAGGGCTACTGTTTTATTTGTTTTTATTGGTGCATATTAGATTTAATAAATAAAAATATTTTCTTTTAAATTTGAGTCTCCTATTAGCATCAGACACCACTGGTCGCTTAAAACCACCTTATCCTTTCTTTTTTTTTATATATATATATATATATATATATATATATATATATATATATATATATATATATATATATATAAAATATAGACCTTCAAGTCTTAGTACAAGTACAGCTTGGTGTGCTGGGAGACACCGGGGGTTAATCCCCAATGTATTTCTATCTCTGGCACCTTCCAACAGAAGACTGGGGAAGCCTTCAGGTCACTCATGATGGCCGTGTAATTCACACTTCCAGGGCCATTTATGTTGTGTCCAATAATGCAGCCACTGGCCTTGGCACGCCCAGAAAATGAGCAGGCACACCCGTTTTCTATAATGGCTATCGCCAACCATTCCCCTCCCTCAAACGGTATAGCGGGCACTGCTGCTGTCATTGCAGAAACAGATCTGCACAACTGCAGTAGAGATCCTGCTCATGAACAGATTGAGGAACATCGAGGATGTACGGAAACCATCAGGTTTGTATACAGTACATCTCTGAATTAGGCCCCTACAGTGCGGATTGCATACTGCACATCGATTGCTGGCCTTCATGGCATGGTGAGACTTTACTGTAGAGACCGTACAAACGGCAAACTAGAGCTCTGTCCCAATTATAGGCTTAGGGCTATATTCAATAACTGTCAAAAGCTGCCGTCTTGTCAGAAAGATGGCAGCTTCCGACAGAAGTAGGTCGGAAGGGATTCCGACCTATTCAATAGGGGCTTATTTTTTCCGACAAGTTGGGAATTCCCAACTTGTCGGAAAACACGTGGATCGGCGGAATAGACGCCGATCCACGTACTTCTGTCGGAAAAGGGGCCAAATCCAAAGGTTTTTGCCCCTTTTCCGATAAACTCAATCCGACTTGAAAACAAGTCGGATTGAGGAGAGGGGCAGTGCTGCGGGGGGGAGCAGCATTGATCGGCGGCCGGCGGGGGGAGCTGGCTGCGGGGGGACATGTCTGCGGCAGCAGGGGGAGGCGCTGCAGGGAGAGAGGTGCCTGGCCATCCCCGGCCAGCGCACCTCTCTTCCTGCAGCGCCTCCCCCCGCCGCCGCAGACATGTTAACCCGCTGCCAGCACCTCCCGTGGGCCGCCAATCAATGCTCCCCCCGCCGCCGCAGCACCTCTCTTCCTGCTGCCAGCTCCTCCTGCGGCTCCACACATGTCCCCCACAGCCAGCCCCTCCCGCTCACGGCCGCCGCTCTTTGCTCCCCTGGCCGCTGCTGTCAGCGCATCCGCAGTCGCTGACAGCAGCTGCCTGACAGGGCGGCCAAATCAGACAGTCGGATTTGACCGTCCATTGAATAGGGGTTGTCGGATCTATTCCGACAACTGCATGTCGGAATGGATCCAACTCCTATTAAATATTGCCCTGTATGGAGTAAAACTATTTCAAATGAACCAAACTCCATGCTTTGTTTCCAGCAAATACTTGGTGTTTAAGTTGCCTAAGGGTGCTGCAATTCTGCCCCCAGTAAATTTAGAAGGGGGTGGTGGCTTGTATTGCTTGTTGTTTGCTTGCTTATGTTTGCTGGTGCATTTCACTGCCCATCACCTAGACGCAGTCATTTACCATCAGGTACAGCACTGTTCCTTAGTGATTAGCATTACTGCCTCCCAGCACTTCCCCATCTGTGTGTAGTTTGTATGTCCTACCCATGAATGTGTGGGTTTCTTCCGGGTGCTCTGGTTTCATCCTACACTACATAAACATTCTGGTAGGTTAATTGGATTCTCTCAAATGTTACTCTCGTCTGTGTGCTTGTTTGTTTGGGAATCTAGACTAAGCTACAATGAGCAGGGACTGATATGACGAATAGACAATATTAAAAATAAAGGTTATTATTTAATTATTTAAGGAGATTCTGCAGTCTGTACGGGATGTAGTCACGTTGCCGGCGGCTAGAAATACTGACAGCCGGAATTCTTACAAGGGCTATTCCCAGCCCGCAAGGGGCTTCGCTATGCTTTCCCTGCCAGGATCCCGGTGTCTGTATGATGACCACCGGGATCCCGGCCGCCGGCATACCATTCCCAACCCATCTGTACTGAGAACTTCCTTTCTACCTTTTCCTAGGTGGTGAAGCGGTTCCGGGAGGGAGGGTATAATACTCTGGTCTCCACCTGCGTTGGAGAAGAAGGTCTGGACATCGGCGAGGTGGATCTCATCATTTGCTTTGATGCTCAGAAGAGTCCTATCCGTCTCGTGCAGAGAATGGGACGAACTGGGAGGAAGCGCCAAGGCCGGATAGTAGTCATATTGTGCCAAGGACGGGAGGAGCGGGTATGTTTTCCCATCTCTTTACTCAAAATAATTTTGCACTGATATAGCTGTGTAATGTAGGAATGGTCCTGGGTATTGGGGTGGTAGGATGGAGCAGTGTGGGTAGAGGGGATGTGCTGGACATGGCAGGGTAGAGCTAGGGGGCAGAATGAGGCATATGCCAGGTCCTTGTACTGGTCTACAATAGTGCCATTTTTAGCAATGTTCTCACTTTTTCAAAAACAATGTGTGATCCGGGTTCCCACCTCTCCCCAGCAGAGGTCACCTTAGAAATAGGGGGTTTGTGTGAACCACCAAGACGCTGGTTACGCTGTTAGAAAAGTATCTATAAGCACAGTATATTACCTTGATGTACGATGCTTCTAGGGCTGTTAATGTTTCAAATGACTCCCTCCAGCTAGTGTTCATTAAAATGTTATTCTTGTTCTTTTCCCGGAAAAGTTAAGAATGCTTTTATTATATGAAGTGCATGTGTGTAGCTAAATGAATTGCACTTGTTCACTTATTTCCCCCTCATTCAGCAGTTGGTAGATTGCCCTCATCCAGACACTTGACATTGTTTTATTAGAAAAGGCATCTTCACTCTGTGACCCCTTAAATACGCAGCAGGTACTTGTAACTGGTAAAAGGGAATCGGCAAGACGTAGTCTGTGTACAGACCCGACAGCAAGATGGGAGATGTATTAGCAACACTTATCTCTAGAGGGGACTGCTGTTGTAGCAATTGTACATACAGGAACCCAGCATGGTTTTGATATTGCTTTAACAAAGCATTGAGCTTTTTATATAATGCCATAGCTGGAAAAGCTCACAGTATGAAACAAGTACCTTTTTGTTTTCTTCTTTAAACGCAGTTAATACTTGAAACGCTGATACGTATAATGCTGTCCGAAACGGGATATGGTCATTAGGTCGACACAGCTTAGGTCGACAGTCATTAGGTCGACCACTGAAGGTTGACATGGTCATTAGGTCAAAAGGTTAACATGAGTTTTTCGCAATTTTTTTCTTTTTTTTCTTTTCTTTTTTCTCTTTTCTTTTTTCATACTTAATGATCCATGTGGACTACGATTCGAACGGTAACCTGTGCCGAGCGAAGCGAGTCACCTTGCCAGAAGCATGGCGAGCCATGCGAGGAGACACTGTGCACTAATTGGGGTTCCCTGTCACTTTACGAAGAAAATGGCGCCAAAAACAGTAAAAAAAACAACACATGTCGACCTAATGACCATGTCGACCTATTGTCCCTGTCGACATAATGCATGTCGACCTTCCATGGTTGACCTAATGACTGTTGACCTAAGTTGTGTCTATCCAACGACCCATACCCGGCCGAAACAATGGGCAAGATCGGAGGTTATGGTCTTTACATTTATGACCATTCGTAAAGCAAAATACATACTAAACGTCTCTCCTGTTTAACCGTGTAAAGAAAAGGATGTAACGGCCCCACGTATATATTGAGGTGCCCACATGAAAAGTAGAATCTCCATCCAGTTCATTTTTTCAGCATTAACATTTAATTATATGTGCTGTAACCCACAGTAACTATGATTCACTATTCTAGTACAGTTTAGAAAAAAGAAAATCAAGTCTGCAGCACCAGGTCCAATCAGTCAGTTTTCATAAATGCCCCAGAACAATTTTCTTGCATTTTATAACATTTTAAAGCTATTTAGACAAGGCCGCATAAAGTACAGTGGCTTTCACCTTTGCTTCAGCGCTGTCTGTATTGCCTCTTTCCGCCTATTTGTTTTATATATATATATTAAATTAATTTACAGTAGGGAAAGTTTAAGTTCACAATATGAAATAGTAGTAAGAATGTGCCCTCAGAGTGGGGGTAGGGAACAGTGTCACTGACTCCGATCTAGAGGAGTAATAGTTGTCTATCTTGACATGCCTATTTAATGCTTGGCGCTGATTTATAAACTAGAAGCCACAATACTTAATTCCTTTTAGTTTTTATTTACAGCATGAAGCCAAATTAGGTTAAAAAAAAAAAATCTGTGGTGTTAAACAACATTTTAAATTCAGCTGCTTATATCTCCAAAGGAAACATTATTTAATTATGACATCAGTGCAGCTACCTCCCTGGGTCGGCGCCACCTTACTGCTATAACATAAGACTCCAAACTTCTTTAGTTCATGTGATGGCATTACCTAAAGTTGCTCTCCCAAACCTTGCAAGGAGTTCTGCCTATTTTTGAAGTCCAATAGCAAAAAAATATCAGAATCATTTTTTTTTTTTTAAAACAACCATCATTGAAAAGAGCAAATTCTGCATGCTGAAGGGAGAAAGCAAGATGTAAAGTAAGGCCATTTTTGGCTTGCAATGTTCTGAAAAGATTTTTTTTTCTTCAGTGGCTGTTATATAGCGACAAGAGCTAGAACCCTCTGTTTAGGTGTCCTTGTATAACCTTTGCTGGTGATTTCTGACGTTTGTATATGATTGCTGCAGACTAATATTTGTTTTGCAAATGAAACTGAACGTTAGAAAAAATAAAGTCTCTCACTGCAAGTCTGACGATCCATTTAGACTTTTCTAAATTAATAACAAAAAATTATTTTATTTCGTTGGTCTATGGTGGCTGTGCCACTACCAATTCTTAAAGAAATGATAACCTCATCACCAAGGGGCCACGCACGATAGCCATGCATTATCAGCCACGGGTGGTGTGGGTTTCTTTGTCTTAGGTTCCCAATTCTGAAATGGGGTTTCTTTTCCCTAGGTTCCCAAGCCTAAATTTGAGTTTCTTTATGGTTCTCAAGCCAGAGCTGCTGTTTTAATTCATGGTAACAGAATTTTCATCAACGTTTACCACAGTTGCTGGTTACAGATAATCTGCCACATCTGGCTGGTTGGAATGAAAATCTGCTGATGGATGAGCGCAAATTACAATTGACCATTAGCTTCCAAACACTGGAAAACAAACAAAAACTGTCATTCATACAAATTGGTTAAATCATGGACAGGTTTTGTCCATTTTCCAGTATTTGGGAGTAAATGGTCATTTGTCATTTGCTTTTATCCATTACCAGATTTTCATTCCAACCAGCCAGATCTGTCAGATAATCTGCCAGATAATTGTATAGTGTACAGGGTGATTCAAAAGTCACAGTACACCCTTTTATTTCAAATACTGTGCAGGAAATGGGAAAACTGAATACTCCAGTAAGGTTTGGGTGAGGTGGGCTATCTTTTTAGGGTGTGTACCGAACATGGGTGCCATCTTGAAATCGGCCATCTTGAATCGAAGTCAGTTTTCCCATTTTCTGCATAGTTTTTGAAACAAAGGGATGTACTGCGACTTTTGAATCACCCTGTATTCCTAGCTTTATTAAGAGATCCCAAGTAAATCCATAGAAGGTGAATTCTTTCTATATATCCTACATGCCAATAAGTTCTGGATCTATAACCGCTGGCTTGCATTTCTTTTCTACAGACTTATAACCAGAGCCAAAGTAATAAAAGGAGCATCCATAAGGCCATTGTGGGAAATGACACATTTTTCCAACTTCACCATCAAAGCCCCCGTATGGTACCTGATGGGTTAAACCCCACAGTACACAAGATGTTCATCACACAACCAACCTATGATGTTAAAGAGGTCCCCAAAGACCGACGTTCTAATCTGGTTCACCGTAAATCCTCCTTGTTCTTTAATGGGGAAGGTGAGTCATACTAACAATTGTAGAGCTAGACTTTCTTGTGACATACTGTTTGGGCGCAACAGCACCTTCCTCCTTTATAGTGAATGTTTCCTTTATATTCTGTACTTTCACATTTTAGGAATTGTCCCCTTAGAAACCATTTTCTCTTTCCATTGATCATCATTTGTGGCGTAAATCTGATGTGTTTTTACTAGAGCAGCTATATTATCTTTTAAGAGAACAGAAGTGACTAAAGAAAAATAAACCAGCTGCAGCTCCAACAGTAAAACAGTAATTTGTTTAGGTTTTTTTTATACACACAAAATACCTGTCCACTGTACAGTCTCTTTAAATATGTACAGTAACTATAAATGTTGTAATTTTAATGTACGTTTAACCACTTGCCTGGCATGGTCGCATCAGATGCGACCACACCAGCAAGTGCTTTATCTGACCTGGTTGCACAGAATGCGACCAGTCAGAAACAGTCATTGCAACTGCAGGGAAGAAAAACTTCCCTCTGCTGCTGCTCTAAGAGGGACCGGAAGGTCCCTCTGCCTTCCCACGCCATCCCCAAGTGTTTGCCGTGCTGCCGATCATTGCTGATCGGTCAGCATGGCAGGGACCCCCCACTGAGCAGCTGCAGACAATAGCAGCTGCTGGGGAAGTGTAAATTATGCCCCCACTGTGTACCTTGCAGCTGTCAACTTTTCTCAACAATTCAACTTTTCTCAATTTAGAAAAAGTCTCTATTTTTGTGGAAGTAGAATTACACTGTAC
This sequence comes from Pseudophryne corroboree, assembly GCF_028390025.1. Classification (NCBI taxonomy): domain Eukaryota; kingdom Metazoa; phylum Chordata; class Amphibia; order Anura; family Myobatrachidae; genus Pseudophryne; species Pseudophryne corroboree. The sequence goes on from NC_086455.1 coordinate 54,182,235, forward strand.
CCATATGTTTTTAGAAGATGTACAGTGCATCTGGAAAGTATTCACAGCGCTTCACTTTTTCCACATTGTTATGTTACAGCCTTATTCCAAAATGGAATAAATTTAATTTTTTCCCTCCAAAATTCTACACACAATACCCCATAATGACAACGTGAAAAAAAAGTTTTTTTGAGATTTTTGCAAATTTATCAAAAATAAAAAACTAAGGAAACACATGTACATAAGTATTCACAGCCTTTGCTCAATACTTTGTTGATGCACCTTTGGCAGCAATTACAGCCTCAAGTCTTTTTGAATATGATGCCTCAAGTTTGGCACACCTATCTTTGGCCAGTTTCGTCCATTCCTCTTTGCAGCACCTCTGAAGCTCCATCAGGTTGGATGGGAAGCGTCGGTGCACAGCCATTTTCAGATCTCTCCAGAGATATTCAATCGGATTCAAGTCTGGGCTCTGGCTGGGCCACTTAAGTACATTCACAGAGTTGTCCTGAAACCACTCCTTTGATATCTTGGCTGTGTGCTTAGGGTCGTTGTCCTGCTGAATGAGGAACTGTCGCCCCGGTCTCAGGTCAAGAGCGCTCTGGAGCAGGTTTTCATCCAGGATGTCTCCGTATATTGCTGCATTCATCTTTCCCTTTATCCTGACTAGTCTCCCCAGTTCCTGTCGCTGAAAAACATCCCCACAGCATGATGCTGCCACCACCATGCTTCACTGTAGGGATGGTATTGGCCTGGTGAGCAGTGCCTGGTTTCCTCCAAACATGAAGCCTGGCATTCACGCCAAAGAGTTCAATCTTTGTCTCATCAGACCAGAGAAATTTGTTTCTCATGGTCTGAGAGTCCTTCAGGTGCATTTTGGCAAACTCCAGGCGGGCTGCCATTTGCTTTTTACTAAAGAGTGGTTTCCGTCTGGCCAATCTACCATACAGGCATGATTGGTGGATTGCTGCAGAGATTGTTGTCCTTCTGGAAGGTTCTTTTCTCTCCACAGAGGAATGCTGTAGCTCTGACAGTGACCATCGGGTTCTTGGTCACCACCCTGACTAGGACCCTTCTCCCCCAATCGCTCAGTTTAGATGGCCGGCCAGCTCTAGGAAGAGTCCTGGTGGTTCCGATCGTCTTCCATTTACGGATGATGGAGGCCACTGTGCTCATTGGGACCTTCAAATCGGCAGATATTTTTCTGTACCCTTCCCCAGATTTGTGCCTCGAGACAATCCTGTCTCGGAGATCTACAGACAATTCCTTTGACTTAATGCTTGGTTTGTGCTAAGACATGCACTGTCAAGTGTGGGACCTTTATATAGACAGGTGTGTGCCTTTCCAAGTCATGTCCAATCAACTGAATTTACCACGGGTGGACTCCAATTAAGCTGTAGGAACATCTCAAGGATGATCAGTGGAAACAGGATGCACCTGAGCTCATTTTTGAGCTATATGGCAAAGGCTGTGAATATTTATGTACATGTGATTTGTTAGTTTTTTATTTTTAATAAATTTGCAAAAATCTCAAAAAAACTTGTTCACGTTGTCATTATGAGGTATTGTGCGTAGAATTTTGAGAGAGAAAATGAATTTATTTCATTTTGGAATAAGGCTGTAACATAACAAAATGTGGAAAAAGTGAAGCGCTGTGAATAGTTTCCGGATGCACTGTATACATATACACAATAATGTTCTATTAATACCTTCTGTACACAGCCCCAGACAGCATGCAAGACTGGCCTCTATCACATGCAGAGATTGAGACATGGAAGCGCGAGTATCGGCTGGTGGAGTCAGATGGCATAACAGATGTCACTCTGCCCAAAGCACAGTTTGGAATCTTCAGAGATGCAGACACCAGCCCTGTAAGTAGTGGATTCTACTACGTTGCAGAATATTGCATATGTGCATGACCACAGTGGATTTACAGATTGTTCAGGAGCACTTATTTTATAGTACCCACTTTCATTTTGGCAAGGGGTATCAGGAAACAAAGACGAAGTAGAACCAAACATAATGCATATCCTATCCACAAGACAGGAAGGCCATAATCATCTGTTATTATGAATTAAGGAGGAGGTGATACGAAGGGCAGAATGGAGTGGAATCAAGGGCTCCAGCTTGCCGACACTCATTCACCGTTGGTGACCTGCCCAAAGTAGCAACTACAGTATATCAGGCTCAACTGGGCATTGGTCCTGTAGCTTGGTGCTCGTAGGTCAGTCCATGTGGAAATTGCAGATGTTGGTGTCTAAGCTCTTTTTATATTTAAAATGTATTTAACACTGTTAAGTTTCAGTATATTCTTACAGTACAATTATATACTCATGGTCTTAATACAGATACTTAAATGTGTCAGCTCAGTTGTTACCGGTGGTTAAAATTTCATTTAGGGCAACAACTTTAAAATGGAGTATTATGGCTACGTCATCTCAGAAATATCATTATTTGGATTTATTGTAAACAGATTAATGCTAAAGAATATCATCTAGAATACAGTATACATTTTTATTGTTGGGTACTAAAAATAATAATAATAAAAAGAAAACAACAGATAAAATATTAATTTAAAATAGATGTAAAAATAACGTTGTGCGGGGGGCGTGGCTTGACACAGCATGGTGTAGGCAGCTTCCTGCCAGAGCTCCTGCTAATATCCTGATCTATCTCCTGTTTCCCTGGTGTTCTGTGGCTGAAAATTTCTGCAAGAGTGCAGTTCCCCCCCCTGCTCCTGCAGTGTGAATTTTGGGATCCTCGGTGCCAAGAGTCCTAACTTACTGGCTGGTGAAGTCTGTGACTAGATCCTGAGGCAGACTCTGCTCTCAGTGTGGCTGGTGCTCCTGCTGCAGCTCTGCCCTCACTCAGCTGCTGGGGCCAGTGTGCTCTGCAGAGGTTTTGGTGGCAATATCCTGTGGATTTCTGTGCCCTGTCTCCAGCTTTGTCATAATGTGCAAAATCTACCACAACTCTGTAGCTGGTGAGCAGGATGGCTTTGCTTCTATGTCCTTTTATCCTGATTCGGTGCAGCAGCTCTCAGGGCCCCTTAATGAGACTTTATCTGCACCACTTACTATTAAACTACAGCAGGTGCTTACCGCTGTGGGTTCTTCCGAGCAACAAATTACTAATAAACTGGAGGAGCTGAGGGATGACCTTACGCATATTCACCGTGAACTACGGCTGGTGATGGTGCGTGTGGATCCTCCAGCGGTCTCTGTTTCTTTAGTGGTGATTCCATGGTCCCGCGTGAAGATTCAATCTGCAGTCACACAGAGTCACTTATCTGATGAAGAGGGAGAATGGCGACGTAACATCCTCCAGTTTGCTGGTAGTCCGCGAGAGGGAATGGCTTTCCGCTCTAATATTTATTTGGAACAGTGGTTCGGTGTAACCCGTGGATGGAGGTTTTTGTCCCTAATCCGGTTTTCTTCAGCTGCCACTTGTCCCTATACATTTATTTTGACACAACTGTGTGTGACAGCTGATGGCCCAGTTTATCCTTCTGCCCACTCTCGAGGGACTGTCATTTGGCTGGATTACTTTGCTCCAGGGTGGAGTCATCCTCCGGACTGATTTTGCTCACCTTGGAACTGGGAACCATTTCACTGGCCGCTGAGACCCTTACTGTGCTCTGTTCTGTATACTTATTCTCGTTAGCTACTGCGTAATTTCATATTGTTTGTACATCCTTTCAAAGCTCCAGTTGTGTTATACTGCTATTCTTGTTTCATTCTAAATAATTATTTGCATACAACTAATTATTTTCCAGGAGAATTCTGCTCTAATGATTAAGGCCATTTATTTAGTGTTATTGTCACTTATATAGATATTCGTCTGTTTTCCGGCTCAGTGTATCTAAACCTACTGTGTGTGCATTTTTCACTATTTTGCAGGAGCAACTTCCCATATATCGGTTGTGGTCATTTATTTTAATGCTGCATCCACTTCTGTTTATATTATGTCTGTTCTTTACACTCAGTTATCTTGGTATTTGCATAATACTTTACTATTCTATGGGTATAACCTGCTCTATTTAGTTTATGGTCTTTTATTTAATTGCCCCTTTCATTTACAGTAAATCGTGTGCTTATCCTGTAGCTACAGTTTTGTTGTTCTGCCATTCTCGTGCTCATTATAGCTAAATATTTGCGTGCAACACTTACTTTCCGAGAGAATCCTGTTCTAATTGGTGTATGGCCCTTTATATAGTGTTGCATCAGTATTATGTCTGTTTTCCAGCTCCTTGTATCTTAGAACTTGTGCACTTTTAACCATTTTGTCGGAGAAGCTTGACATACTTAGTCTGTGGTCGTTTGTTTTAGTTCCACAGCCATTTATATTTATATTCTGTCTTTAAGCTCAGCTACCTCAGTATTTGCATACTACTTTACTATTCTGTGGGTATAACCTGCTCCACTTAGTTTATGGCCATTTATTTTAGCTGCCCCTGTCAATTATACAATATACTTATCCTGTGTTATAGGGTTGGGGGGTGGAGGGATGTTAGGCATTTAGGTGTAGTGTAGTTAGGGATGGGGTTCTTATGGGGATCCAGGTATGCCCAAGTTGGGGTTAGGTTATACAGGGTGGGGGGTTCTTGGGAGGTTTGCTTTGGGTGTCTTTATTTTATTTTGTGTATTTGTTTTGTTTGTAGGTTAGGGTATATGGGGTGGGGGGGAATGTGAGGCTTTTTGTTTTGATATTCTGATGGATGTGAGTTATTTATATTTTCATTTATGGTATGTCACCTATGCCCCATTATAAATCTGGTTCTCTCATGTGTACACCCGAATGGCGGCTTCGGGTGGCGATTACGTTATCAGTGTTTGATGTGGGGTATTCTGTATGTCATTGTTTTTACTATATCCTGCTATTGTTCCATTTCTCATGTCCGATGGCTTGGTGGCTAATCTTTATTTTGTCATTTATACACTGTTTATGCCCTCCTGTATTATTCCTCATGTTTGCCTTACAATTCATATGCCTCTTTAATGTCTGGGTGTAACTTTTTAAATTTCTAATAAAAATTACACAATTATAAAAAAAAAAAAAAAAAATAACGCTGTGCTGTTGTATGATTATATTTACTAGGACCCAGTCCCCGGAAATGTGCGCGAGCTCTCCCTGTCAGAGTGGAAATTGTGGCAGAATCGTCCTTTACCAACGCATTCGGTTGATCACTCTGTCCGATGTAAGAATTTCATTGCTGTCATGGACCTGATTGAGCAGATGAGACTGGAGGAGGTGAGTCGGTTTAGTACAACTATACAGTGCATTGGCCATTGATAGTGTTTGCTCAGGGGCGTTTTAAGAGAGGAGGAGGCCCGTGTGCAGCCTTCTGCTTCAGGGGCCCCCTCCTCTCTGACTGATGCACAGCATTTAATACTTACCTCTCCGGAGTCCCCCGGCGGTGCCGTCCTTCTCCGCGGCAGCGGCAATAGAGTCTGAGACCAGGCTCTATTGCACATGCGAAAACCTCTGGGAACACGGCGCAGCGGCCATTTTCCTGAAGATTTTGCTAATGTGCATGTGCGAAACTCCGGAAAAATGGCCGCCGTGCCATCTTTCTGGGGTTTTCAGCAGGCGCAATAGAGTGTGTTCACCCTAGTGTTCAAACTCTATTGCGCTGCCGAAAAGGGGTGGCTTCGACGGGGGACTTCAGAGAGGTAAGTATTAAGCAAATGGGTGCAGTGTGCGCGGGGTGGGCCCCCCTGGACCTGGGGGCCCGTGTGCCTCGCACACACTGCACCCATTATAGAAACGCCAATGTGTTTGCTGTAGCTTTGTCCAGTGTATTAAAGATCCACATTCCTGGCTAGATCATTGTTATAATAGGTGAAAACCCTACTGGCTTTTGCGTATTTAACTTTCTTCTTGGGGGTTCATGGTCTTCACAGGGTTAATCTTGGGTATGATACTGGTGCTGCTGCAATACCTATTATGTTATCACTTTATCTGAATTGGAATAACATGTCAAAATGTGATTTCAAATATGACTAAAATTATACTTGTGATTTCAAATATGAATAAAGTTTTACTCGGGTATTTCTGGTTTTGCTTATTGGCTATCCAAAACGCGTGACATCCGTGATCCAATAAGATGCCGTTTCGAGCCCCGAGTAAATCCGAATAAAACCGAACCCGCACAATAAAATATAATATTCAGTGGATCAGCAGCCGTAATCTTAGATTTCAATGCCACTGTGTATGCATAAGCTGACGAAGACTGGCCAGCATTATGGTAACACACCTGCCCCGTATTTCTGAGCTATTTTGGCAGTCTTATTATTATGATTATTATTTTTGCTTTTTGTTATTTCTCCAAAAACTTTTCTACTGTAAAAACTAAACAAAAAACGGCTTATAAACTTAATCAGGATAATATGTAGACCCCATAGATTTTAACAGTGCTTGCAGCAAGTGTAGTAAAATACTGTGTTTCTGCTTTCTCATTATTGTCTTATTCATGGAAGTTCGCAGAAAGCAGTCAGAACTTACAAAACACATTGTTCTCTGCACTGCTTGACATCGCCTCTGCATTAACGTCCTGTTAAATAGGTGACCGTACGGCGCGGTCTTCTTTCTAGAGCTTCATGACACACCGCAAGTGGGGTCATCTGCTTTTGTTAAGACCATAATAGAATAATGTGTTTTCTCTAACGTCCTTGAGGATGCTGGGACTCCGGAAGGACCATGGGGGATAGACGGGCTCCGCAGGAGATAGGGCACTTTAAGAAAGCTTTGGACTCTGGGTGTGCACTGGCTCCTCCCTCTATGCCCCTCCTCCAAACCTCAGTTTTACACTGTGCCCAGAGCAAGATGGGTGCACTGCAGAGAGCTCTCCAGAGTTCTCTGCCTAGAAGCATTTTTGTTTGGATTTTTTTTTTCTACCTTTTACTACTTTTTCACAGGGAGCACTGCTGACAACAGGCTCCCTGCATCAAGGGACTGAGGAGAGAGGAGCAGACCTTCTTGTCAAAGATTGTCTCTGCTTCCTCGGCTACTGGACACCATTAGCTCCAGAGGGGGTGAACGCAGGTTCTTACTGGGCGTCCACCCCCGGAGCCGCGCCGCCGTTCTCCTCACAGAGCTAGAAGTACAGAAGACAGAAGTCGTCAGGCGGCAGAAGCCTTCAGCTTCACTGAGGTAACGCACAGCACTGCAGCTGTGCGTCATTGCTCCCATACACCTCACATACTCCGGTCACTGTAAGGGTGCAGGGCGCAGGGGGGGGCGCCCTGGGCAGCAATATAAACCTCTGCATGGCAAAAAGACAATATACATGTACAGGTGGGCTCTGTACATGTATATAAAAGAGCCCCCGCCATATTTTACTAAGTTTGAGCGGGACAGAAGCCCGCCGCCGAGGGGGCGGGGCTTCTCCTTCAGCACTCACCAGCGCCATTTTCTCTCCACAGCACTGCTGAGAGGAAGCTCCCCGGACTCTCCCATGCTTACACACGGTGAAAGGGTGCTTAAAAGAGAGGGGGGGCACATAATTGGCGGTTTACATATTATACAGCGCTGCTGGGGAAAAACATTTTGTGTTGGTCTCCAGGGTTATTGCGCTGGGGTGTGTGCTGGCATACTCTCTCTCTGTCTCTCCAAAGGGCTTTGACAGGGATACTGTCTTCAGGAAAGGGGTTCCCTGTGTGTGTGTGAAGTGTGTCGGTACGCGTGTGTCGACATGTTTGACGAGGAAGGCTCGCTTAATGTGGAGGGGGAGTACTTGAATGTCAGGTCACCGTCGGCAACGCCGACACCGGAATGGGTGGATATGCTGAATGTCTTGAATGCAAATGTCAATCTATTGCATAAAAGATTAGACAAGGCAGAAGCTAGGGATCAGTCAGGTAGCCAGTCCATGCCTGTCCCTGGGGCGCCAGGTCCTTCGGGGTCTCAGAAGCTCACCATATCCCAGATCGATGACACAGATACCGACACAGATACTGACTCTAGTGTCGACTATGAAGATGCAAAATTACAGCCAAAGGTGGCTAAGGGTATATACGGTACATGATTATTGCCATTAAAGAGGTTTTGCATATTACTGAGGAACCCCCTGTCCCTGACACGAGGGTACACATGTATAAAGGGAAAAAGCCTGAAGTCACTTTTCCATCCCCATTTGAATTAAGTGACTTGTGCGAAAAGGCTTGGGAATCTCCGGATAGGAGACCACAAGTTCCCAAAAGGATTCTCATGGCGTATCCTTTTCCACAAACTGATAGGATACGCTGGGAATCTTCGCCAAAAGTTGACAAGGCGCTGACACGTTTGTCCAAAAAGGTGGCACTGCCTTCTCAGGATACGGCTTCCCTCAAGGAACCTGCTGATCGTAGGCAGGAAATTACCTTAAAACACATTTACAATCATTCCGGTACTATTGCTCGACCGGCTATGGCGTCGGCCTGGATTTGTAGTGCCGTTGTGGCATGGGCAGATTCCTTATCTACGGAAATTGACACCTTAGATAGGGACGCCATTCAAATGACCATAGAGCATATCAGAGATGCTGCCTTGTATATGAGGGATGCTCAGAGAGACATTTGTTTATTAAGCTCCAGAATAAATGCTATGTCTATTTCTGCTAGGCGGCTCTTGTGGACCCGACAGTGGACGGGAGATGCCGATTCAAAGCGGCATATGGAGTCCTTGCCTTACAAAGGGGTGGAGTTGTTTGGAGACGGCCTCTCGGATCTTGTCTCTACGGCTACGGCTGGTAAGTCAAATTTCTTACCTTATATCCCCCCGCAGCATACAAAAAAGGCACCTCATTATCAAATGCAGTCCTTTCGTTCCAATAAAAACAAGAAGGTACGTGGATCATCCTTTGTTGCCAGAGGGAAAGGCAGGGGAAAAAAGCTGCACACAGCTAGTTCCCAAGAGCAGAAGTCCTCCCCTGCGTCTGCAAAGTCCACCGCATGACGCTGGGGCTTTCCGAGGGGAGGCAGATCTGGTGGGGGCTCGTCTTCGATTTTTCAGCCACGTCTGGGTTCACTCGCAGGTGGATCTCTGGGCATTAGAGATTGTTTCTCAGGGATACAGGCTGGAATTCGAAGACTTGCCTCCTCGCCGATTTTTCAAATCGGCTCTGCCGGCTTCCCGTCAGAGAGGGAGCTAGTGTTGGCAGCAATCCAAAAATTGTATATTCAACAGGTGATTGTCACAGTTCCTCATCTCCAGCAAGGAGAGGGATATTACTCAACCCTGTTTGTGGTCCCGAAACCGGACGGTTCGGTCAGACCCATTTTAAACCTGAAATCTCGGAACCTGTACTTGAAGAGGTTCAAGTTCAAAATGGAATCACTCAGGGCGGTCATCGCCAGCCTGGAGGGGGGGGATTGGATGGTGTCCCTGGACATAAAGGACGCTTACCTTCATGTTCCGACATTCCCCCCGCATCAGGCGTTCCTGAGATATGCAGTGCAGGACTGTCACTACCAATTTCAGAAGTTGCCGTTTGGGCTTTCCACGGCCCCGAGAATTTTCACCAAGGTAATGGCGGAAATGATGGTGCTCCTGCGCAGGCAGGGGGTCACAATTATCCCATACTTGGACGATCTCCTCATAAAGACGAGATCTCGGGAGAGGTTGCTGGACAGCGTGTCTCTGTCCATGAAGACGTTGCAGATACACGGCTGGATTCTCAATATACCGAAGTCCCAGCTAGTCCCTACAACGCGTCTGACCTTTTTTGGGCTGATTCTAGACACAGACCAGAAAAAGGTTTTTCTTCCGATCGAAAAGGTTCAGGAACTCATAGCCATGGTCAGGAACCTATTAAAGCCAAAAAAGGTTTCAGTGCATCATTGCGCGCGGGTCCTGGGGAAGATGGTGGCTTCCTACGAGGCCATCCCTTTCGGCAGGTTCCAGGCGAGGACTTTTCAATGGGACCTCCTTGGACAAGTGGTCCGGGTCCCATTTACAAATGCATCAAAGGATCACCCTGTCTCCCAGGACCAGGGTATCTCTCCTGTGGTGGCTGAACAGTGCTCACCTACTAGAAGGTCGCAGGTTCGGCATTCAGGACTGGGTCCTGGTGACCACGGACGCAAGCCTCCGAGGCTGGGGAGCAGTGACACTGGGAAGAAATTTCCAAGGTCTCTGGTCAAGCCTAGAGTCTTGTCTCCACATCAACGTCCTGGAGTTGAGGGCCATATACAACGCCCTGCGTCAAGCGGAGGAATTGCTTCGGAGAAAACCGGTTCTGATTCAGTCAGACAATGTCACGGCAGTGGCTCATGTAAACCGCCAAGGCGGAACAAGGAGCAGAATGGCCATGGCAGAAGCGACCAGGATTCTACGCTGGGCGGAAGGCCATGTAAGCGCGCTGTCAGCGGTGTTCATCCCGGGGGTGGACAACTGGGAGGCGGACTTCCTCAGCAGGCACGACCTGCATCCGGGAGAGTGGGGACTTCATCAAGAAGTCCTCGCACAGATCACGGATCGTTGGGGACTGCCTCAAATCGACATGATGGCATCCCGTCTCAACAAAAAGCTAAAGCGGTATTGCGCCAGGTCAAGGGACCCTCAGGCGGTAGCGGTAGACGCTCTGGTGACACCTTGGGTGTTCAGATCGGTCTATGTGTTTCCTCCTCTTCCTTTCATACCCAAGGTGTTGAGAATAATACGAAGAAGCAGGGTCAGAACAATACTCATTGTTCCGGATTGGCCACGGAGGTCTCGGTATCCGGAGCTGCAAGAGTTGCTCGCAGGGGATCCGTGGCCTCTTCCTCCAAGGCAGGACCTGCTGCGGCAGGGGCCCTGTCTGTTCCAAGAATTACCGCGGCTGCGTTTGACGGCATGGCGGTTGAACGCCGGATCCTAGCAGAAAAAGGGATTCCGGAGGAAGTCATTCCTACCCTGATCAAGGCTAGGAAAGACGTGACGTTAAAACATTATCACCGTATATGGCGGAAATATGTTTCTTGGTGTGAGGCCAGAGCTGCTCCTACGGAGGAGTTCCATTTGGGCTGTCTACTTCACTTCCTTCAAACAGGAGTGACTTTGGGCCTAAAATTAGGGTCCATAAAGGTCCAGATTTCGGCCTTATCCATTTTCTTTCAAAGAGAATTGGCCTCTATTCCTGAAGTACAGACCTTTGTGAAGGGAGTGCTGCATATTCAACCTCCCTTTGTGCCTCCGGTGGCGCCTTGGGATCTTAACGTGGTGTTACGTTTCCTCAAGTCACCTTGGTTTGAACCACTCAAAACTGTGGAGTTGAAATACCTCACGTGGAAAGTGGTCATGTTGTTGGCGTTAGATTCGGCAAGACGTGTTTCCGAATTGGCGGCTTTATCACATAAAAGCCCATACTTGGTTTTTCACGTGGATAGGGCAGAGTTGAGGACTCGCCCTCACTTTCTGCCAAAAGTGGTCTCATCTTTTCATGTGAACCAACCTATTGTCGTGCCTGTGGCTACACGGGACTTGGAGGATTCCGAGTCCCTGGATGTAGTCAGGGCTTTGAAGATTTATGTGACCAGAATGGCTAGAATCAGGAAGACTGAAGCTTTTTTCGTTCTGTATGCGGCCAACAAGGTTGGCGCTCCTGCTTCAAAGCAGACTATTGCTCGCTGGATCTGTAACACGATTCAGCAGGCACATTCTACGGCAGGATTGCCGTTACCGAAATCGGTTAAGGCCCACTCCACTAGGAAAGTGGGCTCTTCTTGGGCGGCTGCCCGAGGGGTCTCGGCATTACAGTTGTGCCGAGCAGCTACTTGGTCCGGGACAAACACCTTTGCAAAGTTCTATAAGTTTGATACCCTGGCTGAGGAGGACCTCCTGTTTGCTCAGTCGGTGCTGCATAGTCATCCGCACTCTCCCGCCTGTTTGGGAGCTTTGGTATAATCCCCATGGTCCTTACGGAGTCCCAGCATCCTCAAGGACGTTAGAGAAAATAAGATTTAACTTACCGGTAAATCTATTTCTCGTAGTCTGTCGAGGATGCTGGGCGCCCGTCCCAAGTGCGGACTTCTTCTGCAAGACTTGTATATAGTTATTGCTTACATAAGGGTTATGTTATAGTTTTTCGGTGGAACCGTGGCTATGTTGTTGTTCATACTGTTAACTGGGTAAGTTTATCACAAGTTATACGGTGTGATTGGTGTGGCTGGTATGAATCTCGCCCTTAGATTTGCAAAATCCTTCCTCGTACTGTCCATCTCCTCTGGGCACAGTTTCCCTAACTGAGGTCTGGAGGAGGGGCATAGAGGAAGGAGCCAGTGCACACCCAGAGTCCAAAGCTTTCTTAAAGTGCCCTATCTCCTGCGGAGCCCGTCTATCCCCCATGGTCCTTACAAAGTCCCAGCATCCTCTACGGACTACGAGAAATAGATTTACCGGTAAGTAAAATCTTATTTTTCCACTTTTCCCTTCTGAATCTGGCACTTGATTGGCAGAAGAGCTATTCCGACGGGCTCATTATCATGCAGTCACATTCACAAGATAAGGAAATCATTCTGCAATCAGGGTTTAGATGTGTGTCGTTTTAGGGCTGTGTTTGTCTGTTGGATAAAGCTGAAAGGGAGTACTCACGGAGCGATCGCTGCTTAAAATCTAAGCAATCTGACTAGATTGCTTAGATTTTAAGCAGCGATTACTCCGTGTGTACCCCCTACAGCGATAGCGATGCGCAGCCCCGCGCATCGCTATCGCTGGTGCTAGATTGGCCAATCTAGCAGGTCGCTCACTTCACCCGCTGGGTGAATTGAGTGCCCTCCCCCCCGCACGCTCAGCACACATCTCTCCCCAAATCGAGCCGTCTATACAGCCCTTTACTCTGTGTCTCATTATGCATGTATCTGGAGCACATGCTTTACACGTACAGTATGAAAAAGCTGTTTTATGCAGGCAGGATCATACTGCAGGGTATGTTCCATTGTACCCCTTTCCCTTTAGCCAGCATAACAGTGGAGGCTCGCTGTTGGGGCGGTTTGTCATCTTTAAGAATCTCACCCCCTGGTAGTTCAGTAGTGACTGGAAAAAAAAATTTGGGCGTATTCAATGCCTGTCTGATCCTCTCCGACAGAGAGAATCTGACAGGTCAGTATTCAATTAGCGGGCATTTCCAACAGGTTTTGCCCGTTTTCGACAATGCTGATACGACTTTTTTTGAAGTTATCATGCAGTCACATAACAGTGGCGGCTGACTGCATGATAACTTTTTTTGAAGTCAGATCAGCATTGTCGAAAACGGACCAAAAACGTAGGAATTGGCTGCTAATTCGGCAAAACACGTGGATCCGCTGCTAATCCGCCGATACACGTGTTTTCCGACAAGTCGGAAGAACGGCAACTCCATTGAATAGGTCGAATCCTCATTCGACCAAAAAAAGTCAGAAACTCCTGTCTTGACGGCAAATCCGACAGACATTGAATAGACCATTTTGCAAATAAGGAGAAAATAATACTTATTAACTTCTTTTTTTTTTTTTTAATTGGTTAAGCTAATAGCATTAGCCAATTTAAAATGAATGCATATTGCTTAACATTACCACATTATTCAGTCAGGATCTTATAGGTCCAACAAAATGTAATTAAAACGGTCATAAAGCAAGCATTGTTCCATACTTAAAACTTTTAACCATAACCATACAAAAAAGCACACACACAAAAAAAACAGCTTACTGAGCTTTTTTCTTGTAAATATGGTCCAAAAGGTGTACTTAAACACTCTTGGCACTGCAGAGAATGAATCGGTGAACATCAATGAACCTGCAGGCAATGTCGCCATGACCGCACAGCGAAAGTTTGTCATAAACTGTGTATATACATGTCCATTTGCTGGCATGGGGGCAGATGTACGAGGCCTTGGAGAGTGATAAAGTGGAGAGATTAACTATCAGCCAATCAGCTCCTAACTACCATTTTTCAAACACAGCTGGTTACATGGAAGTTAAAAGTGGATTGGCTGGTACTTTATCACCCCCCAAGATTTAGTACATATCACCCATTATCTGTTGGGTTATAACAGCATGCTGAAATGCCCCATTGTGCATGCTTGGGCCTGATTCAGAACTGCACGCACTGCAGATGTTTGTATAGTTGAATGTTCCTAGGCGATGACTGGGAGGTGGTTGAACAGACGCACAGAGATGGTCCGTCTTTTGCACTTGTCGGTGAATGTGGGGAAAAAGCAGGTAAAATGGGGGAATTGGAATTGTTAGCATCAAAGGCTGAGTATGACATTATAGGTATTACGGAAACATGGTGGGACGACTCTCACGACTGGGTTGCTAACTTGGAGTGGTATTCTCTTTTTAGGAGGGACAGGGCTAACAAAAGAGGAGGAGGTGTATGTCTTTATGTTAAACCATCACTTAAACCATACCTAAAAGAGGTTAGCTATGAGGAGACTGGCGATAATGTGGAGTCACTATGGGTAGAACTCTCAAGTGGGGGAATTGATGCAAAAAAACTAGTCATAGGCACGTGCTACAAACAGCTGGATATTAGCATACATGAGGAAGAACAACTATTGCAGCAAATCAAAACGGCTGTGGGATTGGGGGACATCCTTTTCATTGGGGATTTTAATTACCCGGATATAAACTGGAGTCACGATTCATGTGCTAAAGCGAGGGGCAGCAGGTTCTTAAATATGTTTAGGGATCACTACTTGTCTCAATTAGTCGAGGACCCTACTAGGGGTAAAACTACCCTGGATCTAGTAATTACTAATAATGTGGACATTATATCAAACACTAAAGTTGGGGAGACTTTGGGTAACAGTGACCACTATATGATCACATTCGACATCCGTTTCAGGAAACATAGCTACAGGGGTTTCACCAAAACTTTTAACTTTAGGAAGGCTAATTTCAGTATGCCTAGATGTGCACTTAACGACATAGAGTGGGAGGTTCTGTTTAATAACAAGAACACTTCGGAAATGTGGGATGTTTTAAAAGGGTTGCTGGATAGCAATATTCATAACTTTATTCCAATGGGCAGTAAACGCAGGAGTATTAAACTCAAACCGATGTGGCTTAACAAGAAGGTTAAGGCAGAAATTGATTTAAAAAAAGCGGGCTTTCAAAGCATTTAAATCTAATGGAAAGGAGGAGTCTTTCAAGTATTACAAGGAGTGTAATAAGAAAAGCAATAAGAGCAGCTAAAATGGAAAATGAAAAGCAAATCGCTATAGAGAATAAAACCAATCCTAAAAAGTTTTTTAAATACATAAACGGTAAAAGGTTAAAAAATTAGAATATAGGTCCATTAAAAGATGAATTAGGAGAATTGATAAATGATGACGAAATAAAAGCGGAAAAGTATTCACCAGTGAAGAACTGATGGTGGGAGTAGAGCATAACAATTGTGACAGTAATGATTCATGGTTAGATACTTGTTTAAGCGAGGAAGTAGTCCGGGAGAGACTAAGCAAAATTAAGATTAATAAATCACCTGGTCCTGATGGACTTCACCCGAGGGTTCTTATGGAGCTTAGTTCACAACTAGCACGACCCCTATACTTGATTTTCAATAGTTCAATTAGATCAGGCATGGTATCGAAGGATTGGCGTATAGCTGAGGTAGTGCCATTATTTAAAGAGGGATCCAAAAATCTTCCGGTAAACTACAGACCAGTTAGTTTAACATCTATAGTGGGGAAAATATTGGAAGGAATTCTAAGGGACGTCATACAGGAGTATCTAAAGTCCGCTAGGATTATTAGCAAGAACCAGCATGGGTTTGTGAGGGACAGGTCATGTCAGACTAATTTAATTAGCTTCTACGAGGAAGTGAGCAGTAATCTTGATCAAGGAAAAGCAGTGGATGTGGTCTTCCTAGATTTTGCAAAAGCCTTCGATACAGTCCCTCACAGGAGACTGATGATCAAATTAAAGGAGATTGGCCTAGGAAAAACTATTTGCACATGGATAAGCAGCTGGTTGGATAGCAGGGTACAGCGAGTGGGTGTGGTTCGTTTTATCGACAGTGTCTAGGTCGACAATGTTTAGGTCGACCACTATAGGTCGACAGTCACTAGGTCGACATGGATGGAAGGTCGACAGGGTTTCTAGGTCGACATGTGCTAGGTCGACAGGTCTAAAGGTCGACATGAGGTTTTTTTTTTGGTGTCGTTTTCTTCGTAAAGTGACCGGGATCCCAAATTAGTGCACCGCGTCCCCTCGCATGGCTCGCTTCGCTCGCCATGCTTCGGGCATGGTGCCTTCGCTCCGCTACCGCTTCGCTCAGCACACTTTACCGTTCCAATCGTAGTCCACGTGGATCGTTAAGTATGAAAAAATCCAAAATTAAAAAAAAACAAAAAAAAACTCATGTCGACCTTTAGACCTGTCGACCTAGCACATGTCGACCTAGAAACCCTGTCGACCTTCCATCCATGTCGACCTATAGTGGTCGACCTAAACATTGTCGACCTAGACACTGTCGATCTTCAGACCGGATCCCACAGCGAGTAGTGGTCAACGGGAAGTCCTCAACCTGGTCCCCAGTAGTCAGCGGAATACCACAAGGGTCCGTACTCTGACCACTACTGTTCAACATATTTATCAATGACCTAGGAATAGGCCTGGAAAGCACAGTGTCAATCTTTGCAGATGATACTAAACTGTGTAAGGTAATTAATTCAGAATTGGATGTGGAGTCCTTGCAGAATGATCTATCTAAACTTGAACTCTGGGCGTCTAAATGGAAAATGAGGTTCAATACAGACAAATGCAAGGTTATGCATTTTGGGACTAAAAACAAACTTGCATCCTACATATTAAATGGGGAACGCCTAGGGGAAACAGAGTTGGAAAAAGATTTGTGGTTATTCATTGATAATAGGCTTAATAACCGTACACAATGTCAAAACGCAGTAAAGAAGGGAAGTAAGGTGCTAGTGTGCATAAAAAGGGGAATTGAGACAAGGGACTCGGATGTAATCATGCCGCTGTATAAGGCATTGGTACGTCCGCACCTGGAATATTGTGTTCAGTTTTGGGCACCATTGTATAAAAAAGACATCAGTGAACTCGAAAGTGTTCAAAGGTGAGCTACTAAATTGATTAAAGGCCTAGAAGGACTGGACTATAAGGAAAGACTTACTAGGCTGAATATGTATAACCTAGAAAAGAGATGCCTAAAAGGAGATTTTAATAATATCTTCAAATATGTAAAGGGACATCACAAAGAGTTATCAGATTAATTATTTATTAAAAGAACACAGTTTAGGACACGTGGGCACTCGCTGCGACTGGAGGAGAGAAAGTTCCGAACGCAACGAAGGAAAGGGTTCTTCACTGTTAGGGCAATCAGGATGTGGAATTCCCTGCCAGGGAAGGTGGTAATGGCGGACTCTGTAATTGGATTTAAAAAAGGAATGGATACATTTCTGAATGAAAAAGCTATCCAAGGTTATAATACTTAAAATATCAACGTGGTTAATCCGGGGGTAACATGAGTTATAGTAGCTAACTAGTCATAAAACATTATTTAGCAAGTATGTAGAATCATCACAACTTAAAACAGGTTGAACACGATGGGCAATTTGCCTCTATTCAACCTCAAATACTATGTTACTATGTGGTTGCATACACAGATGAGATATCAATCAAACACATAGGAGGCCATACGCTGATGAAGTAAATGCTCCTGCCCTTGGGCTGATGCAAGTTTCGATGATGAGTCGAAAGATCCACCAATCAATATTTACATGCTTAAGCACGCTGAAAGTGGGCAATCCGGTCCTTGTTCATTCGTATGCCCCAATGTACAAAAGAAAAGGTCTTTGTAGTGACATTTGTATAAAATAGCAGATGGGCGCCCGCCGATAGCCATGTCTGCTTCAGAATCAGCCCCTCTGTGTCTATATTGTAGCGTTCTAGACCAGTAGAGATCCTATGCTATGACTAAATCTTTTATTTTGGGTTACATATAAATAATGTATATATGTTGTTGTTTTTTTGTGCTACTTTGCAGAATGGCTGCAACTATGATCTAGAAATGAAATCATACTTACATAAAGAAGATGTTCACCCATCAAAGAAAGGTACTATAAATAGAGAGGTTTCTTCAAACTGTAATTCAAAGCCAACAAAGAAGTTTATGCTCTTCAAAAAACAAAAAAATTGCAAGAATCCAAATTCATTTTCCATGATTGAAAATGATGAAGATTTTAGGTTGGCGTCCAAGACATTTCTGAACACAAAATCATGGTCTGTTGAACCAATAAATACAGTATTTGTGGCTGATGGTTCAGGAAGAGAAGAAGCTGGTGTTGCAGAAGAGGATATAGATGTTGGTGATGACAATCACATGGAAACTGAATGTTATTCGGAGGTCTCTAACAATCCTCCAGATCTGTCAGGAAAGTCGCTAACAAATTTCCAACGTACATTATTGAAGTCTCCAAGTACAAAGGACTTTGGCTACCAAAGTCTTAGCGAAGACACAGCTTCTCTTTTATCCAGTTTGTTTTATACACCTCCTACACATAACTGTCAAGGCATGTTTGCAGATGACTGTATTTATGACCTGAGACACATGATATCACGTGTAAAGAAATTCCTAACATATTCCCCTCCAGCATTGAGTGAACTGGATTCTCTTGGTGACATAGACCTTTCCAAAGGGTATTTACCAATCAAGTTATCTGTATTACCATGTGAACATTCTCAGCGCCACGTTTCAAATGTACAGGAGTCCCACAAGTCTATAAATCAACTGGAATATTTAGACGATGAAATGTGTGCTACCAGGGTAGAAAATTATGAACAAAAGCCACGTGACAATGAAGTTTATGCTTTACCAGACCACGAATATGTTAATAACTGTGAAGTAGAGACGATTGACACCAATGGACCTGATGATGAAGCACAAAATGATCCCCAATGGGATGATATCTTTGATTGTGATGGTGAAGATACTTACATTGAACACCTTGACCCTCCTATAACACACAGTCATGTCCAGAACCACGATCACATTGAAAGTCATGAAACATACATTGAAGGCATTCCTAAGACACACAATCCCTTTACGAACCATGAAAAGATTGAAAATGGTGAAAATGAAAATGTAGCTTATCCTCGTAGTGCGGGCCCTGTCCTTAATCAAAATAAGACAAAGCGTGATGACAAGGACATTGAGGTTCCTCGGGCACAGAGCCCTCTCCAAAACAATGACATGGTAGAAAGCCAAAATCATTCAGAGGAGACTGAACTCAACTCTTTTCCTGAGCACTTAGAGGTCAGCTTTGATTTATTTGAGGATGAAGCATTTGCTGAGATAGACCAATTGAATTTGTATGGGGCAAGCACAGAAAACAAACCCAATAATGGAAAGACTGCTGTGAATTTTAACATGTTTGATCTATCTTTATTAAATGAGGACAGCACAGAACAATCAGAAAACAAGACTTGTTTGAACGTAAATGAGAACAAACAGCACACAGAGGGTAATGATGAGTTTGATGACTCTGGGGAGTTATTTTCTGTCAATTTTGAACTTGGATTTTCTTTTGAGGATGATGATGATGATGCAGAAGTTGGAAACAATGAAGATGGGCTATTGGAGAATGAGTGTGGGGAAGAAACCAAGCACTTCAAGGCTTTGAGTCCTCCCCAGAGGAGTATTATTGGTGGTTGCATTGTGTCTACTCCTGTAACCTTGGGAATTCTAAATCCTACCTTTGAAAGATTATCTGAAAAACAGACTTCTCTGTTTTCACCATTACAGTCCCGGACACCTGAAAAGTCATTATGTTCTTCATCATTTCTAACACCATCAACTAAGAAGTTGAAAAACTGTGAAACGTCTTTCAGTTCTACACATAAAAATGATCTGTATACACACACCACCCCAAAATCTGGAATGAGGACTATCTGTTCACCCACAGTGAATGTTAATCCATATGCTATGGTTGGCCATGCTACAACTATAGGTAAGTTTTTTTTACATATCCATGGTAATATGCAACTTTTATTACTTACAAATATTTATGATTACAGTTATCCAGTAACATCCACACAAGTTATTTAGTAGTTATTTTATTATATCTGTCTTTCTATTTATCTATCTATCTATCTATCTGTCTGTCTGTCTGTCTGTCTGTCTGTCTGTCTGTCTGTCTGTCTGTCTGTCTGTCTGTCTATCTATCAGATATTCTGTACATGTAAGTGATCCCAAGATAAAAATGCTGCATTAAGGCCCTCATTTAGATGTGGTTGGAGTTGCTATCACTTCCTTGGTAGCAGCAGCGATAGCGCTGTACGGTGATGCAGCAGGAGGCGTCTATTACAAGTAGACGCCTTCTGCTTCAGTAGAAATCCGAGCTGCGTCATATGACGCATCATCGGATCACTGTGACAACATTGGATGGCTTGCTGCACCCATGTGGTCGCACAAGCCGTCCATCTCAGATACTTATTAGAGGCCAGGAAATCTCCATCCAACGGTGGAGATCCAGGCCTCTTCCCTCACCCTAACTGGTGGCAACATGCCCCTGTTTTCATAAATGGAGGCCGTTGCTGCCCCCAAAAGGCATTGGACTGTAAATCAATGACATTTTAATGGCATCCTGTGTGGCATGACCTGTGAGCAGTCACGCAGAACGTACTCTGCGCATGTGCAAAGTACCAAACATCGGTACTTAGTGGTATGGGCGCAGGACCAACCATATATAAATGTGAGAGATGTCCCCCTTTTTTTTTTTTTATGAACACCCCCACCCCCCCTCCAGTCAACAAGTTCCTATCCTAACATTGTTAGTAATTTGTTTTACAAAGAACAACGTTAAAAAAAATGGAATTGTGCTGCTGCCTGCAATGTAGAATTTTTCAGTAGTACATTGCTATTGATCTCTCCCTTGAGAAGTCTACCACTTGTCATGGGCTTTTTTGTTTACAAGGGAATGTCACTGAATTATTGGTCTACCACTCTGTATGAGATGACACCGTGGTAGTAGTTTCAACTGGCTACAGAATTTTTTAAAGTCCCACCCAGGGGATTTCCTGAGCTGCCAGCACTAAAGGGTTAATGTATCAAGCAGCTTCTACCTATCATTTTATATGTGCTTGATAAATGCTAAGTCAAAGCTGATTGGTTTCTATGGGAAACCTCCACTGGTCCACTTCTCCACTGTTTTCATTGCCTGATATGTCAGCCACTTACTAACATACTCATGGGTAAGCCACCGAATGGCTGTTGAAATATAGGCGGTTGTAATTGTCTGAGAGCGGCTTCAGCAGAACTCCAGAAGGTTGCTATGGAGACCAGACTTTTGTATCGCTGTTTATTATCCAAAGTGAATTAGGAGTCACTCAGTCTGACTACAGACACTTATATTACAACAGCCACTTAGCAGCTGACGGATGTTAATAAGTGCGTCAAGTCGCTGCTTTACCACTGAGGAATGCCGGCAGTACCTGCGCTTTTTGGATTCTTTTTACTGACCCTTTGGCTTTCTTTTCAATATCTCTAAATAAAAGACCTTCATTTTTAGTGGTCATAATGGTCAGTCTAAAGCCTCGTACACACGGGGAGATGTGCCCTGAGCGATCTAGCACAGACCGCTCAGCACACATCTCGATAAAGTGAGCGCAATGAAGTGAGCGATTTACTAGATTTGTCATGCATACGGAGAGATCCGTGCTTAATTTCTAAGCAATCTAGTCAAATTGCTTAGAATGTAAGTATGGATCTATGTGTGTGTACCCCCCCTTAACTTCCTTTGTTAGTTGACCTTTTCTCGCCATTATTATTGATTGATTGATTTTTCTGCAGTGGGGTACACTGTGTTCCACAGGGAAAACATCAGGTGTAGAGTGGATCTTGATCCAGAGAGGCACCAACAGGCTAAAGCTTTAGGTTGTCCCAGGATGCATTGTGGAACCTCCTCTATAACCCTGCCTCCAGGCACTGTGAGCTTAGTTTCGAGTTGGTGCCTGTAGAAGCAGGTCACTAACAGGAGGGCTGCGCTGGGCAGCCCTGAAGAAAAGCTTTTTTCATAAGACTTCAAGGGACGCAGCACTGATATGTCAGGGTCACATTCAGCGCTGCGTCTACGTCACCTCCCAAGCGGCGTCGCATACACCCGCGGCCTGTTCCCAGGTATTTGCGGCGGAGACGCTACGGCTTTAGGCACACATCGCAGACGCTCTCCTGGTTCGCGTGGCTGCTACGGGGAGGAGGTAAGAGTGTCCCCCAGACGGGACCCGCCATTAAATCGCGCTCCGATCGCATGACTAGGGAGACGGACTGCGACGCTGGCGTGGACACTGTCACTGAGCAGGGACCCCACTATATCTGCCAGGGCATAGGGAGTACAGGTACTAACGCCCCTGTTGATAAGGCTCCATAGTACCGGCAGTAAGGCCCAGCACTGGGGAGGCGTTACTTGACCTGTAGCCCGGCCCAGGGCACCATTTACTGCAGATTTTCCAGCCTTGGAGCTTCCTCACTCTCTCCCTCACTTCCTGACTGAGACGCTGGGCGCCATCTTAGAGTATAGCTGCGGCTGGTCTCTGAGACTGCAGGGCAAGGTCTCCCTTGTAAAGCCACCTGTGTACAGTGCTGTGACTTTACAAACACTTGAGTATTCTACATGTCTCTATATAGACAGTGTCAGCGTTAGTTAAGAAAAAGTGTTACAGGATACATATAAACCAGTTACAGGATATATTGTGCGAGTATTCTGATATATACCTCCGGTCTAGGACCGCACTCTGTTTATATATATATATATATATATATATATATATATATATATTCCGGCACCCTGGTCATTCCAATAGCCGGCACCGGTGCCCTCCTCTGGGGTGCAATCCCCAATTACATGGATGTCCAATACAACAGGCGGCACTCAGAGACTTGTACTTAGCTGTGTACATGCATAAATATCCCGTGGGGTGTGCTTTATTGTGGTGACGTTTCGGGGACTTCTCCCCTTCTTCAGACAAAGCAAAGTGGCAAACAGTGACAATAAATAGACAGTACAACAACGAACTTACCCCCTCCTCGTTTGCGTCAGCGGGTCCCTCTGGCCGCCTTTCTGCAGCGAGCACTTCCGGCCGAGGTGCTCGCTACAGGAAGGCGGCCGGAGGGACCAGGGACCCGCTGACGCAAACGAGGAGGGGGTAAGTTCATTGTTGTACTGTCTATTTATTGTCACTGTTTGCCACTTTGCTTTGTCTGAAGAAGGGGAGAAGTCCCCGAAACGTCACCACAATAAAGCACACCCCACGGGATGTTTATGCATGTACACAGCTAAGTACAAGTCTTTTTTTCTCCGGCAGGCTTCACAGGATAACATTGGGATATGATGAAGCGACAGCGGATTTGCACCAATCGGTCAAAGCTTTTCGGCCTCCCAGCAGGCAACGGGCCCATCCATATATCCTCGCCTCCTGGCTCAGGCAAATCAGTTTTTTGTTTGGTGTGGCAGGAGCCAGACGATGGTCAGAGGATACGTACCTTAGTAAGAGTGGCTACAACAACTCTCCGCCGGGTCGCGACAACACTTACCCACGAGTACAGTGCTGTTTCGGCAGCCGTCTGTGTCGGATATACTAGCAGGTCAAGCAGACATTACCAGGCTGTGGCCGGAGCACGGTAAGGCATCGGTTCCACTTCTAAGGGGAATACGGACAAAGCCGCACTGTTTTGGGAGGTGACTACCAAACAGACGCTAATGCGGCTGCTACCTCGGGTGCACCAGCGCTAGGCCTTAGGGATCATAGGCTCCAGGAATAGTATGAGGCCGCGATCCCTAGGGTTGATGTCAGCAGTGGGGAATTAGACGCTCTCCTGGTCACCCCTCCCCCCGGTTCATGACCAGTTTCCTCCGAGTCTCCTGCCATGAACTGTTTTCCCGCTTCCGTCTGAGATGCTGTATACTAAGGGGACCCAGTCGCAGCATAGGCGGCTGTGTGACTGGTGCGTCTGTGTTCACTATAGGTTCATGGAGCGGCAGTGTACACTAGTAGCGTCTGGATCCACTCAGCGTTCGCAAACATATTGAACGGTCCTGGAAGCGGGGTGAGTCTCTCTGTATCCCATTCTACTGAGTATGGGTAATACAACACTAAGTCTCTATCTACCTTTTGAGTATGAATAGTTAGATAAGTGCCTATTACATATAAGTCTGTATATTATTACTGTTGTTTCTTTTGCTTTGCATCTGAATACGGTAGATCTGTTTAAACTTGATACAGTAATATGTTCTTCTACATACTTGAAACATATTTGTAGTTGATGATGTGCTCACTGACTGCTAGTGTGATTGCTGACTTTACTATATAGCTGTCAATTTTTTTCCATTCCGATCCTCAATGCTGGGGCATAGCAGGTTAGTGGCATATTGTATGTCACTTTAAAAAGCTTAAAGTGATTACAGTCACAAATTGTGTAGTACACTGTGGAAGTTTGTTGATTATTTATCATGTCGAAGAGCGGCAAAGGTGAGGAAGATACTCACAGCAACACCAACAGTCATATCATGTTTGTCTTGCAAAGCTGGGTTAACCTCTCAGGATCTGGCTCAGGATGGTTTGTGTGCAAATAGTTTTAGTTTTCACCAGGGTCAGATTCAGGTGCAGGTTGATCCGCCTTGGGCTATGTTTGCACAGACATTATCCAGTAAAGCTGAACGGATAATTCCAACTCCTGTACCAGGGATAGGTTACACAATTAACCCTTACATGCAGCTTCCCACCTGCGGTTTATCACTTCCAGCAGCAGCCTCTCAAAAGAAACAGGCTGATAAGCCAGTGGTAAGTAAATCTTCATCCTCACAGGCTACACCTGTTTCAGATGAGGACTCATCGGAGGATGAAAGCTCTGTAAACTCTGGTTCAGCATACAAAGAGGAGGAGGAAGGTCTCAGTTCAGTGGATATAGCTGAGTTAATTAAAGCAATGAAAGCCATTCTATCCTTAAGGGGATTCAGCAGAGCCTGTGTTAAAAACCAAGGCACCTGTGTTTAAACGTTCCAAAACAGTTAAGACTGAGTTTCCGGGGTCAGATCAGCTGACGGAAATCATGGAAGAGGCTTGAGCTACGCCCAATAAAAAGTTAAGAATTCCAAGGAAATGGAATTCCAATTATCCTCTTCCAGCTGGGAATTGTTTAGAAAGGGAGGTGGCTCCCAAGGTAGATACGCATGTGATTCGATTAGTGCAAAAATCTACATTACCTCTTCCTTCAACATCATTAAATGATGTCACGGAGAGGAGAGTGAATGGTTTTTAAAAAAAACATTTTTTCCCTGTCTGGGGCAGTCATAAGACCAGCCATGGCTTCAGCTTGGATGGCAAAGGCAGTGGCTGCCTGGACTGATGCATTGGAGGGGGATTTTTCAATGGCATCTAGAGAGCAAAAATCCCACATAGCACATATTAAACAGGCTGTGATGTTCTTGGAAGAAGCAGCCTTGGATATGGGTACTATTGCCTCCAGGGCATCAGCTTCAACAATAGGTGCTCGCAGAGCAGTTTGGCTACGTATGTGGAAAGCTGATTCAGAATCTAAGACTGTTTTGGAGTCTTTTCCTTTTTCTGGAGATATTCTTTTTGGTAAAGAATTGACAGATATTTTGGAGTCAGAAGCAGACTACAAGAAGGTTAAAGCTTCCCTCCACATACAAATTCAAACCTAAAGTTTCAGCTTTTCATTCCTTTCGGTCTCTATGAAAACCTAAAGGAAAAAGTAATGGTAGGCAGCCCCAATACAACAAGTCTGGTAAGACTAAAAAGCATTGGGCTGCCAGAGGACCAGTTGGTAAAACAGAAAATAAGCCATCAGCCTGATGGTGCAGGCCTCCACGTGGGGGATCCCAGAGTGGGGGGCCAACTTCTTCAGTTTGCACAGATCTGGCAACAGTCTACAACAGATGCCTGGGTGCAGGTAGTGGTATCTCTAGGATATGCTTTTGCCTTCAAGAAGCACCCTCCTCGAAGATTTTTTTTGTACCAGTCCATCTCGGGTAGAGACGAAGGCCAGGGCTTTGCAAGAGGCAGTTCAGAAATTGCTTCAGTCAGGAGTAATCATTCCAGTTCCTCCTGCACAACGAGGACAGGGTTTTTGCGGTTTCCAGTTAAGAAGCCAAATGGGTCATTCCATCCCATTTTGAATCTCAAAGTGCTGAACAAATACATTTGGGTACCTCGGTTTTATGACGACTTTACGTTCCATCATTTTGGCCATGGAGCCAGGGGATTATATGGTTTGCCGGTATATCTAGGATGCTTACCTACATGTTCCTATAGCACTGTCCCATCAGTGCTATCTCAGGTTCGCTATCCTCCAACAGCATTTTCAGTTCCAGGCCCTACCACCTTCTGGGTTAGCCACAGCCCCCAGTGTATTTACCAAAATTGTGGTGGTAATGGCATCTTATCTCCGCCAGCAGGGGATAATAATTTTTCCATACCTCGACGATTTTTTAATCCTGGCACAGTCGCAGGAATTGCTTCTATGTCATCTGCAACAGACAATAACGTGTCTGCATAGGCACGGGTGGCTCATAAATTGGGCAAAATCGTCTCTGGTTCCTTCACAGCGGATGACTCACTTGGGGGCTGTACTGGATTCAAGCCTTCAGAGAGTAATTTTACCTCTGAACAAGATATTCAATGTTCAGTCAAGGATTCAGGAGTTGCTTCACAGTCAAAAGGTATCCATTCTCGTAGCAATGCGTGTGATGGTATTGATGGTGTCAACATTCAACATGGTGGAGTATGCACAGTTCCACTCTATGCCTCTGCAGCATCTGATCCTTGCCAAATGGAATGGGTTGCATCAGATGATAAAAACTCAGACTATGGTCCTTACGATGGAAGCAAGAAGGTCATTAGCCTGGTGGCTACAGACATCCCATCTGGACAGGGTAGACCCTTTTGGTTATCAGATTGAGAAATTCTGACAACAGATGCCAGTCTCCAGGGCTGGGGAGCAGTGTCAGGAAGGTTTTGTTTCCAGGGGCAATGGACCAAGGAAGAAGGTTACCTGCCAATAAATATTTTGGAACTTCAGGCCATATACATGGCACTGATTCAAGCAAAGGACATTTTTCGGGGAATTTCAGTTCAGAGCCGCTCTTACAATGCGATGGCAGTTAGCGTACCTCAACCTTCAGGGAGGAACTCGCAGCCAAAAAGCTATGAAGGAGGTAAGTCACACACTAAAGTGGGCAGAACTTCATCATCCAGCCTTGTCAGCAGTGTTCGTTCCAGGAGTCCTAAACTGGGAAGCGGATATTCTTAGTCGACACACCACTCAGGCAAGCGAATGGGCTCTACACCCGGAGGTCTTCCAGACTCTAGTCGACAAGTGTGGGTTGCCAGAGATAGATCTCATGGCGTCCCGTTCGAACAACAAAATTCTTGCATATGGGTCAAGAACAAAGGATCCCAGAGCGATCTTTGTGGATGCCCTGTCGGTGAGATGGGACTTTCATTTGGCCTATGTGTTTCCTCCAATCACATTATTACCCAGGGTGGTGAGAAAGGTAAAGCAAGGAAAGGGTGCTGTGATACTAATAGCTCCAGCTTGGCCCCGAAGACATTGGTACACAGATCTGCAGAGAATCTCGATGGATGCTCCACTCCTGCTCCTTCAACGTCCAGATCTATTGATGCAGGGTCCTTGTTATCACAGACATCTGGATCGACTGTCTTTGACGGCGTGGCTCTTGATACCTCTATCCTGAAGTCAAGAGGTTTCTAACAACAGATAATTCAAACAATGCTCAGAGCAAGGAAACCTTCCTCAGCTCGCATTTATCACCGAATATGGCAAACCTATATTCATTGGTGCAGTGAATGGAAAATGGACCCTAGGTCTTTCAGAGTGTCCTTAGCATTCATATAAAAAAGATATAAGAATATATCAAGGGAGCGCTCCCTTGATATATTCTTATATCTTTTTTTATAGTACATTTATCATTTGACACTCCAGTGATGATAATAATTTTGCACATAGGTATATATATAAAAAAAACTGAGCAGGAAAGGTGGCTGTATAAGCGTTAGGGAATACTTGGTTTGTTTGTTTTTTAGCATTCCTTCAGGCAGGAATGGATAAAGGTTTGAAGGTGGCTTACTTCAGAGTGCAAGTGTCAACATTGACTGTATGATTCCAAAAGAAAACCGTATGTGCGTACTTTTTTCCAAGGAATGCTGCGCATTCAACCTCCTTTTTGTTCCTCCTGCAATGCCTTGGGACTTAAATTTAATCCTAAAGGCCCTTCAAGTTGCCCATTTGAACCACTTACTAAAGTGGATCTTAAATGTTTGAGCCAAGATATTAAAGGAGTGGCTTCAGGACAACTCTGTGAATGTCCTTGAGTGGCCCAGCCAGAGCCCAGATTTGAATCCGATTGAATATCTCTGGAGAGATCTGGAAATGGCTGTGCACCGACGCTTCCCATCCAACCTGATAGAGCTTGAGAGGTGCTGCAAAGAGAAATGGGCGAAACTGCCCAAAGATAGGTGTGCCAAGCTTGTGGCATCATATTCAAAAAGACTTGAGGCTGTGATTGCTGCCAAAGGTGCATCAACATTGAGCAAAGGCTGTGAATACTTGTGTACATGTGATTTCTTAGTTTTTTATTTTTAATAAATTTGCAACAAAAAAAAACTTTTACCGTTGTCATTATAGGGTATTGTGTGTAGAATTTTGAGGGGAAAATGAATGTATTCCATTTTTGGAATAAGGCTGTAACATAACAAAATGTGGAAAAAGTGAAGCGCTGTGAATACTGTACATCTTTAACGGTTTAGGCAGCGTAAGCCAAGAAAGCGCTCAGATGGCAGTTTTTTTTTTTTTTATTTTATTTTGACTTTCTCCACTAAAATCGTCACTACTTGTCTCCCTTTTGTCATAGATTAATGTTTCGTACACCTAAACCTTCCTCGACAACGATTCTTAAGAATTGTGAGAAACCCCTCAAAATCCATCCAGTGGTTTTCGAGATTAGCCCAAACAGACAGACTTCTTCCGGGGACTTTACACTATGTAGAGATTTACACTGGGGTGATGCATAGGAAAAATAAGACATTTGGGTTAGACATATTGGTGGTCATTCCGAGTTGATCGCAGCAGCAATTTTGTTAGCAGTTGGGCAAAACCATGGCCCTCATTCCGAGTTGTTCGCTCGCAAGCTGCTTTTAGCAGCTTTGCACACGCTAAGCCGCCGCCTACTGGGAGTGAATCTTAGCTTATCAAAATTGCGAACGAAAGATTAGCAGAATTGCGAATAGACACTTCAGTTTCTGAGTAGCTCCAGACTTACTCGGCATCTGCGATCAGTTCAGTGCTTGTCGTTCCTGGTTTGACGTCACAAACACACCCAGCGTTCGTCCAGACACTCCTCCGTTTCTTCAGCCACTCCCGCGTTTTTCCCAGAAACGGTAGCGTTTTTTTCGCTCACACCCATAAAACGGCCTGTTTCCGCCCAGAAACACCCACTTCCTGTCAATCACATTACTATCACTAGAACAAAGAAAAAACCTCGTAATGCCGTGAGTAAAATACCTAACTGCATAGCAAATTTACTTGGCGCAGTCGCACTGCGGACATTGTGCATGCGCACTAGCGACTAATCGCTCCGTTGCGAGGAAAAAATAACGAGCGAACAACTCGGAATGACCCCCCATGTCCACTGCAGGGGAGGCAGATATAACATGTGCAGAGAGAGTTAGATTTGGGTGTGGTGTGTTCAATCTGCAATATAAATTGCAGTGTAAAAATAAAGCAGCCAGTATTTACCCTGCACAGAAACAAAATAACCCACCCAAATCTAACTCTCCCTGCACATGTTATATCTGCCCCCCCCCCCCCTGCAGTGGACATTGTTTTGCCCAACTGCTAACAAAATTGCTGCTGCGATCAACTCGGAATGACCACCATTGTGCCTGTTGTAATGAGAGCAATAATCAGTAAGCCTCCCACAGGTCATATACGGAAATCCTATATTAACAGAATATGATCTATTCTACTTTTGTTCTTTTGTTCACACATTTCAAATAATCTTTTGTTTTAAGACACAACTGTTTTGCAACACACACACATACTGCAGTGCAGTGCGGGTCTGCCAGATTCCAGGTAGAAATGATGTCCTGTGGCAGAGGTATTGTTTGCCTAACCGCTGGACACCTGAGCCCAGTGTGTTTAATTGCAGCCGCTCTCGGCAGCATGGCCTTTTCATTCCAAGTGCTATTGTTTGTTCTGGGATGTTTGCCGTCTATCAACAGGTAGCAGCCCCGAGAACGAGGACGTTGTCGTTTTCAGACGGAAAAG
Source organism: Pseudophryne corroboree (assembly GCF_028390025.1). Taxonomy (NCBI): domain Eukaryota; kingdom Metazoa; phylum Chordata; class Amphibia; order Anura; family Myobatrachidae; genus Pseudophryne; species Pseudophryne corroboree. The sequence continues at coordinate 54,212,478 of NC_086455.1, forward strand.
AAAATTAACCACCGGCAGTGTCCTTAAGTCACCGGAGGTGAGTGCAGCCAACCTCACACAGCAGTGCGCTGGGAATCTCAGGGATGCAGGCCAGTCATTCAGCAATGTGTTTATTCCAGTCTGCATTCATTTGTTTTTAATTTTGTTTTCCAGACGGCAAGCAGCGAGTGTGATTTTGACTCACCGATGCCTGCTGCTAAGAAACGCAGACATGTGTTTAACACAGTAAGTCTTCTGTCTGTTCAGTGCCGACAATTGTTTGATCTTCACTAGATATCTGACTTTCCACATTTTCTAAAATGTAGACTGGTATCTTATTTTTATTTATTTTTTGCTCAAGTTCTTCTTGAGAGACAAAAATCTTCTGTGTGGCAGATGATGCCATGGCCACATCTGGTGCCCGGTTTTGGTGATATGTGTTCGTGCCGGATGTAGCCCGTCGGTGGACATTCATAATGCAGACACCTTAATGTCTACAGTCATAATGCCAACATAATTAAAAAGTTGACATTCGGGATAGACTGTGGAACAGGAGAATTATGGTTAGGCACTAAGGGGAGGTTATGGTTCTGCTGTGTTTGGGTTAGGCACTAGGGGGCAGTTATGGTTAGAATGTGTTAGGGTTAGGCCCTAGAGGAATGGTTAGTAGTAGGGATAAGGGTTAGGAACTAGGGGGAGGTTATTGTTAGGGGTAGGGATTAGGGTTACGCACTATGGGGAGGTTATGGTTATGCTGTGGAGGGGTATAGGTTAGGGTTAGGCCCTAAAGGAATGGGTAGGGGTTGGAATTAGGGTTATGGATATGGGACGAATACTTACTGGAACGCTGAAGGATCAGCTGACTCTGCCGGAAAAGGAGCCGCTACAAGCGTCAGGAGTAGGTAAATTCCGATGAGCCACCAGAACATTAGTGGCCACATGATGAATATCAGCATGGACAATGCTGGCCATTACAACTGCCGACATACCACAACACACCTGCTCATGCAGGTTTACCTACATTTGTTTAAGATGGATTCAAAGCAGATCTATTCCTGTTAGGGTATTAAGATTAAGGGTGAGGGTTACGGTATTAGTGTTAGGGGTTAGGATTAAGGGTGAGGTTAGGGTATTAGTTTTAAGGTTTAGGGTTAGGGTATGTGGAGGTTTAGCAAGTGTTTGCAGTGTCCAAGCATGGTTCCCTGCAAGCAGTATCCAGTATACGGAAAAAGCAGGTGTTTGAATTGTAGAGGGTGCCAAGCTCTGTTTCCTCAGAGTGGTTTTACAGTAGTAGAGATTTCAGGTTGACGCCTATCCTCCTGTTTAACACACACACACGCAGGCCTACATCTGAGCCAATTGGTTAGCTGCTCAAAGAAGAGCAGCATCTCCCACACAGGTAATAACAATTACAAACAAGCCATGACATCACATTTAAAAGGTTCCCGACATGGATGACAATCCCAGTGCAAGAATCCCGACTGTCTGCATCCCCATGGTAAATATGCTGAGGAGGATTGGGGTTAGGCTGCGGAGGGGGGAGGTAGTAAGCTTTAGGCACTAAAGGTAGGGTTAGGCTGCAAGGAGGGAGGGTTAGTGTTAGGCTGCGGGGAGGGAAAGTTAGGCACTAAGGGGGGAGCGTTAGGGTTAGGCACTAAGGGGGAGGGTTAGGCACTAAGGGGGAGGGTTAATGTTAGGCTGCGGGGAGGGAAAATTAGGCACTAAGGGGGAGGATTAGGCACTAAGGGGGAGGGTTAATGTTAGGCTGCGGGGAGGGAAAGTTAGGGGGAAGAGGGGGAGGGTTAAAATACTTACCTAGTAGGTGTCGGGATTCTGCAAGTCAGGATGCCGCTGTCAATATTCTGACTGCCGGCATCCCAAGCGCAAGGATCCCGATACCATCCCAATTTTTCTCAGTTCCATAGTTGCAGAGATTTCAGGTTGAATGTTCTCCATCTGTTTTCCTCCTGTTTATGTCTTGTGTACGTCTGTAGTTTTCTTTAAATGTAAGTACACTTTAAACAAAAACACTTTAAAAAAAAAAAAAAAAGATTAATTGAGGTCCTAATTAAGTCACCTGTGACCAAGCCTGGATAAACTTAAAACCCGGACCGTTAGGGTGCCTTGAGGACCTCTGGCCTATGCCAAAGGACAAACAGTTAGCAAATTTTCAAGTTGATTTTGGATTTTCCGTGTTGAAAAGTCCCTGTGTCATTCAGCAGCCATATTCCATATTTTATAGTCTGTCTTAAAAATACTTTCAGGTCTGACACTATTCCATCAAATGAAGACTCTTAGGGGGCAATTCAGTTGTTCCTCGGGTGGTCATAACCAGTGGGTGCCCAGTGGAGCAATTCAGTTATTTTGGGCACTCTTTTATTAATGCACCCAAAAGCATCAGGTCCAGCTGCACAAAGTGGCTTAACCCCTCTAAACGAATGACCTTGGCTGCATAAATAGCATGAATGTGGTGATGTGTCCCGCATTGGCTCACATTAGCCTGTGGTGTTGCTCCCTTACAGTTACTGTGTGTGCTATAGCTAAATAAGTTGAACATTTCAGTCATTTGCTAGATGCAAGATTGTGCAGAGACCTATTTCCGGTATCCAATCTCCTTTGCGTTGGGTGATTTGGCTATGCCCTCTGTTACCATTACACTGTATTGTGTATGTAATTATGGAGGACCTAAAACACATTTAGAGCACATCACCATTATCTGCATTAGTCACCATCTGTCAGCTGTGCACAGACGGGAATATAGGTTATTAAGCACAGCCAATGTACAGTGATTGCTAAATACCTTATGATAAGACATGGCTTTTATTCAGTGCCCACGTGGAGAAGGAAGAAACGCATCATTTTATTGTTTCAATAATTAGCTGATGATGTGAGTTTCTGTCTGTGGTTCTATATAGCAGACAAAGCTGGAAGGATTTTAACGGAAGCATTATAGAACACAAAATATATGCAATTTTAGGTTGGGGGGGATAATTTGATTGTCAATGACTCACTGTTCCTTAGCAACAAGCCATCATCATTCTTTGAATAGATATGTTCAGCTGCTTTTCAAGGCTGGTAATGAAAGGCAGCGATGGGCTGTACGTGTCCTTGGATTTGTCCTCCGCCAACGGTCCATTTGCTTTTAATTGTTCAACCAAGTGACCCCCTGACCCACTATTTATATAATGGAATATTTGTTTTAATGTTGATAATTGCAATTTTGCTGTCTCATGTGTTTAGTATATTTGTTAACTGACATCTGACACCCCATTTCATAGGGGATATAGCCAATGGCCACAATACAGACAGCAGAATCCCGACACATTCCGCCGGTAAGTATTAGGCTTAGGGATCAAGTTAGAGTGAGGCTATGGGAGGGGCGGGTTAGGGTTAGGCTGCGGGAAGGATTAGGCTGCATGAGAGGTTAGGGTTAGGCTTCGGGGGATCTGGTCAGAATCCTGGTGGTAGCAATGCCGACACTGCTCCCGACTTGGCTCACAATCCCGGTGCTGGAGTCCCAACCGCTGATATCCCTAATAAGTGTTTGCCGGGATGCCGGAGAGGTGGGAAGGGGAGGTTTAGGCAGGAGGGGGGGGGGGGGTCAAGGTTTAGGTACCCCCAGGGAGGGTTAGGCATTGGGGGAAGGGGGGGTTAGAGTTAGGCTGCAGGCGGGGGAGGGTTCAGTATATGCTGTGGGAAGGGTGGGTTAGGGGGTATTGGGCAAAGGTAAGTATACTTAGTCCCTGTCGGGTGTCACCATCGGGATGCCGTGCAGACGTATCAAACCCAACCTGGTGTGTGTGTGTGCGTGTGTGGGGGGGTGTATCGATAGGCTGCTGGAGGGGTGGGTTAGGGTTAGATTACGGGAGGGGAGGGTTAGACTGCGGGGGGAGGGGTGCTTGATTAAGCTGGCGTAGGGGGAGGTTAGATTTAGGCTAGAGGGTTAGCGTAAGGCTGGGGGGGGGGGACAGGTTAGGGAAAGGGTTACCGTACTTGCCAAAATGTGTCGGAATTTTAACAGTCTGGATGTTGCTATCGGTATTTTGACAGTTGGTATCTTGACTGTCTGGATCCCGTACCCAACCCTTTTAAATATAGTCCATTTCGGATAAAGGTATATGGTGTATACTGTACATTTACCCACAACCACTATAACAGCGGCGGATTTCAACCCCATGGCTGTGTTCCTTGTACCAACACTTTGTCCTGTGAAAACATAGTAATCAGATCAGTTATACGCTGTGCTGGGTCCATGACTACACTGTAGCGACACCATTTCAGGTGTAAAGATCTGTTCATTATTCCAGCATTCTGAGGATACATGGAAACAATAAACACGTGGTTCTGATATCTGGTGTTTGTTATGCTGTATTTATGCCTATGAGTATTTGATTTCCATGCTTATACAGCAGTAAAGATGACAGTAGTACAGTACACATTACGCTATGATGATTGTTTTGTAAGACATTTGTCTATTTGGTCCATTACGTCTTATTTCTGCTGCCAAACCTTCACCAATACTGCCATAGTACTCTTAAGGGTAGATTTACTAAAGAATCGGTTTGGGGGTGGTTTCAACTTTGCATCGATACCAGCGATCGGCTTTCACCTCCATACCTCCGTATTTACTATGATTTGGATGGTGCTTTTAAACACGCAGACGATTGGGTGCTGGTTTAAAATGTCTAAACACCCTAGAAAAGCGCTGTATTTATATGGCCAATTACTAAGTGATGACTCCTAGTACACTTTTAATGAAGGCAGTCATTATGTATGGATAGCTGCGTCAGTAAACAGCACTGAAATAAGTCATGCGGCAGAAAACCGAGGGATTTGGTGCCGTCAAAAGGAGTATTGAAAAGAAGATAGGTTAAGTAAAAGCACATGAGGGAAGAGGACCCTGCTCGTGAGAGCTTACATTCTATGGGGGCAATATTATTTTAGTAATATCTGGCAGTTTCTACGCTACAGTAAAGGATGTCGATGTGCCTTATGGTGATTTCTAAACCGTCATGTTTCTGGTGTTTTTTTGTTTGTTTTTTATAGTTTTATCTTTAGTAATTACATCGGCCTTTAGTAAAACTGATGGTTTTAACAATCCACCTACAGTATTAGTCAGTATAGCCCTTAGTGGTTTAAGCTGCAGACAAGGCAGGTTGGAGAAGGTTCAGTGGATTTGCTCTCTTCGGTTCAGCAAAGTTGTTTTACAGATCTTTTAATGTGATTGGTCAACAATGACCCAACTGTGCTGTCAACATAGCGTGTGTAGCCCTCAAACACGCAGAAAGCTGCCAATCCGTATATAAGATCAGGCGCCAGAAAACTTGGTCTGCCAATAGTCCCGTTAGGCACATTTTGTGGGGTGCGCAGTTTGCATGGGACCATTGCAGATGTGGTCATTTGGCTTCACTAAACAACCACGTCTGCAAAATGTGCTGCTCTGCTGAACATCGATTGCCATGTTGCTCCGCAGGCCATTGGGATGTTGCTACTGTTACTACAATGGAACTGTTCATTGGTTTGAATGAAATGAAAGGGAAGCGCTTTTGTGATTTACAGTGCTTTGTTTCCATTGGCAGATAGATTCGGGTGATGACGATGATGATGATGACCAGTTTAGGGGGCTCCAAAATGAAGCGAGAAACTCTAAGCACACAAAGAAGAAGGTTCGTATAAATAAATGGTGGGAAAACCATTAAATTCATCATCTCAGATCACTGTTACACAGCATACAGAACGCGCCAGCAACATGTGCAGCGCTGACCAAGAAGTAACAGGTGGAAACAAAACGTGTAGAGGCTCCTGCTTTGTGGGCTTACAATCTATGGGTAGAATGGCTAAGAGAAGGCCAAGGTGTGGCATGCAGAGCAATATTTATTTCTCTTATTCAAGGTATAGACAAAAAATGTCAGCATTTATTCATTTATATTATAGGGAACTTCTTCTACAGGTAAATGATACTAGTCGTTAAGCCCACCTCACCCTATATCTCTTAGAGGACATTAACAGCTGGTTTCTGGGACTGAATGGTTGTTTCTGATTACAAAGAGACCATCTCCAATTATACAGAGCCTTTGCTTGTTGCAAACGATGCAGTAAAGGCATCCCCTGTGATGATTATAATAATACTAATTATTAATTTAGTGTTCCAGAGCCAAACACTGCAGTGGCAGTAGTGATGATCACGCAGGGTGCTCCATACCTATTATACTGCCATCCCCTATCTGCACATAGCTGTCACAGCATGACAGGATTAGAGACCTGCATCCGTTACAGCAGACGCCAACCTTCATATATTTATTCATTCACACATAGGGGTCAGATGTTTTCTCCTCCTATCACATGAAATTATACAGAATGATGTATATCGTATCACCACTGTAACTCTGTCTGTCTCTCTATATATATATATATATATATATATAAGAATTTGTAGAAAAGGGCACTCAGTCCAGCCTTGAAAAATATATTTCTCTGACGTCCTAGTGGATGCTGGGACTCCGTCAGGACCATGGGGATTAGCGGCTCCGCAGGAGACAGGGCACAAAAATAAAGCTTTAGGATCAGGTGGTGTGCACTGGCTCCTCCCCCTATGACCCTCCTCCAAGCCTCAGTTAGGTTTTTGTGCCCGTCCGAGCAGGGTGCAATCTAGGTGGCTCTCCTAAAGAGCTGCTTAGAAAAAGTTTTTAGGTTTTTTATTTTCAGTGAGTCCTGCTGGCAACAGGCTCACTGCATCGAGGGACTTAGGGGAGAGAAGTGAACTCACCTGCGTGCAGGATGGATTGGCTTCTTAGGCTACTGGACACCATTAGCTCCAGAGGGATCGAACACAGGCCCAGCCATGGAGTCCGGTCCCGGAGCCGCGCCGCCGACCCCCCTTGCAGATGCCGAAGATTGAAGAGGTCCAGAAACAGGCGGCAGAAGACTTTTCAGTCTTCATGAGGTAGCGCACAGCACTGCAGCTGTGCGCCATTGTTGTCAGCACACTTCACACAGCGGTCACTGAGGGTGCAGGGCGCTGGGGGGGGCGCCCTGGGCAGCAATGTATAATACCTTTCTTATGGCTAAAAATACATCACATATAGCCCTTGAGGCTATATGGATGTATTTAACCCCTGCCAGATCTCACAAACTCCGGGAGAAGAGCCCGCCGAAATAGGGGGCGGGGCTTATTCTCCTCAGCACACAGCGCCATTTTCCTGCTCAGCTCCGCTGTGAGGAAGGCTCCCAGGACTCTCCCCTGCACTGCACTACAGAAACAGGGTAAAACAGAGAGGGGGGGCACTTTTTTTGGCGATATTACTATATTTAAGCTGCTATAAGGATACAACACTTATATAGGGTTGTTCTTATATATATTATAGCGCTTGGGTGTGTGCTGGCAAACTCTCCCTCTGTCTCCCCAAAGGGCTAGTGGGGTCCTGTCTTCAATAGAGCATTCCCTGTGTGTCTGCTGTGTGTCGGTACGTGTGTGTCGACATATATGAGGACGATGTTGGTGTGGAGGCAGAGCAATTGCCGGTAATGGTGATGTCGCCCCCCAGGGAGTCGACACCGGAATGGATGGCTTTGTTTATGGAATTACGTGATAATGTCAGCACATTACAAAAATCAGTTGACGACATGAGACGGCCGGCAAACCAGTTAGTACCTGCCCAGGCGTCTCAGACACCGTCAGGGGCTGTAAAACGCCCTTTACCTCAGTCGGTCGACACAGACCCAGACACGGACACTGAATCTAGTGTCGACGGTGAAGAAACAAACGTATTTTCCAGTAGGGCCACACGTTATATGATCACGGCAATGAAGGAGGCTTTACATATCTCTGATACTGCAAGTACCACAAAAAGGGGTATTATGTGGGGTGTGAAAAAACTACCTGTAGTTTTTCCTGAATCAGAGGAATTGAATGATGTATGTGATGAAGCGTGGGTTAACCCAGATAGAAAAGTGCTAATTTCAAAAAAGTTATTGGCATTATACCCTTTCCCGCCAGAGGTTAGGGCGCGCTGGGAAACACCCCCTAGGGTGGATAAGGCGCTCACACGCTTATCAAAACAAGTGGCGTTACCGTCTCCTGATACGGCCGCCCTCAAGGATCCAGCTGATAGGAGGCTGGAAACTACCCTAAAAAGTATATACACACATACTGGTGTTATACTGCGACCAGCCATCGCCTCAGCCTGGATGTGCAGTGCTGGGGTGGTCTGGTCGGATTCCCTGACTGAAAATATTGATACCCTGGATAGGGACAGTATTTTATTGACTTTAGAGCAATTAAAGGATGCTTTTCTTTATATGCGAGATGCTCAGAGGGATATTTGCACTCTGGCATCGAGAGTAAGTGCGATGTCCATATCTGCCAGAAGAAGTTTATGGACGCGACAGTGGTCAGGTGATGCGGATTCCAAACGGCATATGGAAGTATTGCCGTATAAAGGGGAGGAATTATTTGGCGTGGGTCTATCGGATCTGGTGGCCACGGCAACTGCCGGGAAATCCACCTTTTTACCTCAGACCCCCTCCCAACAGAAAAAGACACCGTCTTTTCAGCCGCAGTCCTTTCGGTCCTATAAGAACAAGCGGGCAAAAGGACAGTCATATCTGCCCCGAGGCAGAGGAAAGGGTAAGAGAAGGCAGCAAGCAGCTCCTTCCCAGGAACAGAAGCCCTCCCCGGGTTCTGCAAAGCCCTCAGCATGACGCTGGGGCTTTACAAGCGGACTCAGGAGCGGTGGGGGGTCGACTCAAGAATTTCAGCGCGCAGTGGGCTTGCTCACAGGTGGACCCCTGGATCCTGCAGGTAGTATCTCAGGGTTACAGGTTGGAATTCGAGAAGTCTCCCCCTCGCCGGTTCCTAAAGTCTGCTTTGCCAACGTCTCCCTCAGACAGGGCGACGGTATTGGAAGCCATTCACAAGCTGGTTTCTCAGCAGGTGATAGTCAAGGTACCCCTCCTACAACAGGGAAAGGGGTATTACTCCACGCTATTTGTGGTACCGAAGCCGGACGGCTCGGTAAGACCTATTCTAAATCTGAAATCTTTGAACCTGTACATACAAAAATTCAAGTTCAAGATGGAGTCACTCAGAGCAGTGATAGCGAATCTGGAAGAAGGGGACTTTATGGTGTCCCTGGACATCAAGGATGCTTACCTGCATGTCCCAATTTGCCCTTCACACCAAGGGTACCTCAGGTTCGTGGTGCAAAACTGTCATTATCAGTTTCAGACGCTGCCGTTTGGATTGTCCACGGCACCTCGGGTCTTTACCAAGGTAATGGCCGAGATGATGTTTCTTCTGCGAAGAAAAGGCGTATTAATTATCCCTTACTTGGACGATCTCCTGATAAGGGCAAGGTCCAGAGAACAGCTGGAAGACGTAGTAGCACTAACCCAAGTAGTGCTGCAACAGCACGGGTGGATTCTGAATTTTCCAAAATCTCAATTGAACCCGACGACACGTCTGCTGTTCCTGGGAATGATTCTGGACACGGTTCAGAAAAAGGTGTTTCTTCCGGAGGAGAAAGCCAGGGAGTTATCCGAACTTGTCAGGAACCTCCTAAAACCAGGAAAAGTGTCTGTGCATCAATGCACAAGAGTCCTGGGAAAGATGGTGGCTTCTTACGAAGCGATTCCATTCGGCAGATTCCACGCACAAACTTTTCAGTGGGATCTGCTGGACAAATGGTCCGGATCGCATCTGCAGATGCATCAGCGGATAACCTTATCGCCACGGACAAGGGTGTCTCTTCTGTGGTGGTTGCAGAGTGCTCATCTGTTAGAGGGCCGCAGATTCGGCATACAGGACTGGGTCCTGGTGACCACGGATGCCAGTCTGAGAGGCTGGGGAGCGGTCACACAGGGAAGAAACTTCCAGGGAGTATGGTCAAGCCTGGAGATGTCTCTTCACATAAATATACTGGAGCTAAGAGCGATTTACAATGCTCTAAGCCTGGCAAAACCCCTGCTTCAGGGTCAGCCGGTGTTGATCCAGTCGGACAACATCACGGCAGTCGCCCACGTAAACAGACAGGGCGGCACAAGAAGCAGGAGAGCAATGGCAGAAGCTGCAAGGATTCTTTGCTGGGCGGAAGATCATGTGATAGCACTGTCAGCAGTGTTCATTCCGGGAGTGGACAACTGGGAAGCAGACTTCCTCAGCAGACACGATCTACACCCGGGAGAGTGGGGACTTCATCCAGAAGTCTTCCACATGATTGTGAACCGTTGGGAAAAACCAAAGGTGGATATGATGGCGTCTCGCCTCAACAAAACACTGGACAGGTATTGCGCCAGGTCAAGAGACCCTCAGGCAATAGCTGTGGACGCTCTGGTAACACCGTGGGTGTTCCAGTCAGTGTATGTGTTTCCTCCTCTGCCTCTCATACCAAAAGTACTGAGAATTATACGGCAAAGGGGAGTAAGAACGATACTCGTGGCTCCGGATTGGCCAAGAAGAACTTGGTACCCGGAACTTCAGGAGATGCTCACGGAAGATCCGTGGCCTCTACCTCTAAGACGGGACCTGCTTCAGCAGGGACCGTGTCTATTCCAAGACTTACCGCGGCTGCGTTTGACGGCATGGCGGTTGAACGCCGAATTCTAAGGGAAAAAGGCATTCCGGAAGAGGTCATTCCTACACTGGTAAAAGCCAGGAAGGAGGTGACTGCACAACATTATCACCGCATTTGGAGAAAATATGTTGCGTGGTGTGAGGCCAGGAAGGCCCCCACGGAGGAATTTCAACTGGGTCGATTCCTACATTTCCTGCAAACAGGATTGTCTATGGGCCTCAAATTGGGGTCCATTAAGGTTCAAATTTCGGCCCTGTCGATTTTCTTCCAGAAAGAATTGGCTTCAGTTCCTGAAGTCCAGACTTTTGTAAAAGGAGTACTACATATACAGCCCCCGGTTGTGCCCCCAGTGGCTCCGTGGGACCTTAATGTAGTTTTGGATTTTCTCAAATCCCATTGGTTTGAGCCACTCAAATCGGTGGATTTGAAATATCTTACGTGGAAAGTAACCATGCTACTGGCCCTGGCTTCAGCCAGGAGAGTATCAGAATTGGCGGCTTTATCGTATAAAAGCCCATATCTGATTTTCCATTCGGACAGGGCAGAACTGCGGACGCGTCCTCAGTTTCTGCCTAAGGTGGTGTCAGCGTTTCACCTGAACCAGCCTATTGTGGTGCCTGCGGCTACTAGCGATTTGGAGGATTCCAAGTTGCTGGACGTTGTCCGGGCATTGAAAATATATATTTCAAGGACGGCTGGAGTCAGAAAATCTGACTCGCTGTTTATACTGTATGCACCCAACAAGTTGGGTGCTCCTGCTTCTAAGCAGACGATTGCTCGTTGGATTTGTAGCACAATTCAACTTGCACATTCTGTGGCAGGCCTGCCACAGCCTAAATCTGTCAAGGCCCATTCCACAAGGAAGGTGGGCTCATCCTGGGCGGCTGCCCGAGGGGTCTCGGCATTACAACTCTGCCGAGCAGCTACGTGGTCGGGGGAGAACACGTTTGTAAAATTCTACAAATTTGATACCCTGGCTAAAGAGGACCTGGAGTTCTCTCATTCGGTGCTGCAGAGTCATCCGCACTCTCCCGCCCGTTTGGGAGCTTTGGTATAATCCCCATGGTCCTGACGGAGTCCCAGCATCCACTAGGACGTCAGAGAAAATAAGATTTTACTTACCGATAAATCTATTTCTCGTAGTCCGTAGTGGATGCTGGGCGCCCATCCCAAGTGCGGATTGTCTGCAATACTTGTACATAGTTATTGTTACAAAAAAATCGGGTTGTTATTGTTGTGAGACGTCTGTTCAGAGGCTCCTACGTTTGTCATACTGTTAACTGGGTTCAGATCACAAGTTGTACGGTGTGATTGGTGTGGCTGGTATGAGTCTTACCCGGGATTCAAAATCCTTCCTTATTGTGTACGCTCGTCCGGGCACAGTATCCTAACTGAGGCTTGGAGGAGGGTCATAGGGGGAGGAGCCAGTGCACACCACCTGATCCTAAAGCTTTATTTTTGTGCCCTGTCTCCTGCGGAGCCGCTAATCCCCATGGTCCTGACGGAGTCCCAGCATCCACTACGGACTACGAGAAATAGATTTATCGGTAAGTAAAATCTTATTATCCTTTTAATATCACCTCTCAATGGGTATTAGAAAATGAACAGCAAATCGCGGTGGCTCAGCATGAAATAACTTGGAATATCATCTCCAAATAACTTGGCGTATCAACGCCTAAATGCCATTTCCAAAACTGCGTTTCATAATCATAGGGGTACATATGGTAACCTAGCTGTCCGTCGACCTCGGTCACTAAATGACCGTTCAAGACCATAACATCATGTCACTGCCACCCCGCCGTAGTGTAGAGCCATCTGTGTGTGAACATCACTAAAACAAGCTTAATATACCCACATAAATGAGTAACAACTTACAGGTGGGTTAGCCGTGAGGTCCACTGTTACCGGCGTGCGTTCCACCCGTCTGCGCATGCGCCGCCATGTATGCAAGTATGCTCACAAGGAGCGGAATCCCTCTGCGTTTCAATGTATCCTTTACTTCCTGGGTATGCGTTCCACATGCCGCTACGTCACTTCCGGTGACGAGCGGTGGGCGCAACACTGTCAGGAGGTTACCTTAGTCCTCACCATGGTTACAGGGCGCCATGAGTGACAGGCTACCGCCCGCACATCACCGCCCCGTCCTCCAGAATGTGACTGCAGAGTATAACCCGCTCGGGTTGCTTTTACCCACAGCGAGCAAAGTAAACAAAATAACACATGCTCACCATAATAACTCACACTGGAGTATTAATTCACAGTAATGATCATTGACAGCGGGTATTGCACAGACGAGGGCCAGTTCAATCACAAATTTGCCAGGGACCGACTAAGCACACACCAATTATAGTTGCTACTGTCTAATAGTTACCAGATATATTCAAATACATAACCGGTTAAAAATGAAGCACTGTGATGTTCACTCACAGATGTATCCACTAGAGCAGTCCATCATCAAATACCGGATACAATATTGACAAACATAAAAAATAATAAAAATATAACACTTACATATACCACATACACAAACAATATACTAATTAGATCACCAGTCAAAACAATACTAAAGTCATGGTCAGTGAGAACCTTATAAGTATCAAAAAGTTATTAGAGAAAGCATTTCATATTGATACTCTCATTTAAACCCCGGGGGGTTTTGGTGTCCAATCTGAAAATCCATCTGGACTCACTTTGAAGGAGTTTTCTTCCACGATCACCACCCCTCGGTAGATTAGGTACATGATCTATGATCATACATTTAAGTGTTGCCAGTTGGTGTCCATTGGTCAAAATATGCAGAGCCACCGGTTTATCACTTTGTTTATTAATCATCGCTTGTCTAATTGAAAGGCGATGATTTGCCGTTCTTTCTCTGAAGGTGGTAATTGTCTTCCCCACGTAATACAGCCCACAAGGGCACATTAAAACATAAATCACGTGGTCCGTGGTGCAGGTGACATGATGTTTAATAGGGATTTTCCTACCAGTGTGGGGGTGGGAGAAAGCTTTACCAGTGAGCATACTGTTACAGGTAGTACACCCCATGCAACGGAAACAGCCATGTTTTTTTGAACGTAACCATGTCTCTTTAGTTTTAATGTTGAAATTCTTCATTGGTTGCATAAGGAGCTGTTTCAGATTTGGTCCACGTGCGAATGACACTAATGGTTTCTTGATTATATTCTTAAATGTGGTGTCTGAGGCGATTATTGGCCAATGTTTTCTAACCGAACTGGCGAATACAGGGGCATTGACATCATACTGAGTTGTAATCACCATCCTGTCAGATATCCGGGGTTTGAGCTTACTTCTCCCTCCAGAAAAGATGTGTCTTGCCCTCTTCAACGCCTTTTTCACCAAACTGGTACCATAACCTCTCTCCTCAAATCTGGTCACCATCTCGGAGAGCTGTTGCTCCCTCAAATCATCCTGTGAATTGTTTCGCATTACACGTAGGAACTGTGAAATCGGGAGTCCATTTTTGAGGGCCCGGGGGTGGTGACTACTAGTCCACTAGTCACCGCCCCCGGGCCCTCAAAAATGGATAATTGAGCTTATTTTGGTGAGTGCTGTACTTTTTTGTTTCTATATATATATATATATATATATATATTTTTTTTTTTTTTCTCTTACGTCCTAGAGGATGCTGGGGACTCCAAAAGGACCATGGGGTATAGACGGGATCCGCAGGAGCTTGGGCACACTAAAAAGACTTTCTCTGGCTGGGTCCACAGGATAACATTGGGATATGGTTGAGCGACAGCGGAAATGACACCAACACGGTCACGAGCTTTCTGGCCTCCCAGGATGCATCGGGGCCTTCACCATATAGTCCCGCCCACTGACTCGGTCAAATCAGTTTTTTGCTTGGTGCGGCAGGTCACAGGTCACATGGTCACAGGGCTGCTGAGAGAGCAGCCTCAAGCTTTTATTATTTTATTTTTATAGACTTACTATATTTTTATTTGAGCAACAACTCCCCACCGGGTCGCAACAACGCTTACCTTCGGGTATTAGTGCTGTCTCGACGGGCGTCTCTGTCGGATGTTCTATCGGGTCCAGTAGACGTAACCAGGCTGTGGTCGGAGCATGGGGAGACGCTGAGTCTATGGCCTTCCTCTTACTAGAGGGGTCAGGACACAGCTACACTGATTTGGTGGAGACTACAAACAGTGTGTTGATGCGCCGAACATCTCGAGTGCGACAGCGTTACGCTCCGGGGATCATAGGCGCCAGGACTAGGAAGAGGCCGCGATCCTCGGAGTTTAAGTCAACAGGGGGATTCAGACGCTCTCCTGGCCGCCCCTCCTCCGAGTTCATGGCCAGTTTCCGCGCGCTTCTCGTTTCATGAACTGAATGACCTCACTTCCGGCTCAGACGCTACCACGAGGGTACTCGGTCGCAGCTTAGACGCTGCGGTTGTGTACACTAGAGATCCCGCCCAGACCGAGTCGCAGGCCTTAGCGTCTGCATACACGTGGAAATCGCTCAGCGTACGTGTCCGTCAGTGAGCGACTGTGTCCGTTATCAGCTATCAAGAGCTGTAGTGTACATCAGAAGCGTCTGAATCCACTCAGCGTCATACGAGCGTATTTGCTTGGATATGGAAGTGTGGCAAGTCTCCTTGTATCCCGCTCTCCGGAGGCAGGGTATACAGTACTAAAAACTCTCTCTACTTCTTAGTATGAATTGTTAATTTTTAGTACCTATTGCATATGAGACCTGTATATTACTGTGTTTTCTGCATGTTATGTTGAAAAAGAACCAGTTAAACAGAAATACAATTTTCCTACTTATGTATAAGTTGTTATGGAGGTTGTATTCTCATATGACAATGTCTAATGCTTTAACATGTGACTGACTGCTAGTATGTGTGCTGACTTTTCTGTGTAATGTCAGTCCTGTTCTAACCCTCAAATTAGGTGCACTGTGGTCAGATTGATGTCACCTCTATATACTGACATATAGGGTGATTTTCAGTCACAAATTGTGTAGTCAATAACAGAATATTACCATGTCTGTGAGCGGCAAAAGTGATGAGGAGAATTTATCAAGCACTCCTACAGCCCTAACATGCTTATCTTGTAAGTCAGGGGTAATTGATATGAATCAATTGGTCACTTATGAGGGTTTGTGTGCAAACTGTTTCGCTTTTCAGCGAAGTAAAAAACAGGAGTTGGTTCAACCACCAACAGAGCCACCATGGAATATGTTCGCAAAGACGCTATCTTCAATAGCGGACAGGTTAACTCCGGTAGCACCACCTCAAGGGTTAGGTTACATTATGAACCCATACATGCAGCTCCCTTCCTATGGCTTGGTTCCAGTAGCCTCTACAAGCAACCAAGGGACAGGTAAGACTAAGACAGATACGTCTATGTGGCAGACTACACAGGATGATACAACGGATGATGATACAATAGATTCGAATACTCCGTATGATGATCAGTCGCAGAGTTTTAGTTCAGAAGATGTAGCTGAACTTATTAATACTGTGAAGGCTGTTCTCTCGTTGGAAGAGCCAGCCAAGACAGTGTTAAAAGCTAAAGCACCTGTATTTAAACTAACAAAATCGGTGAAAGCTGAATTTGATGGATGAGTCTTGGGCGGAGCCCAGTAAAAAGTATAAGATTCCTAAAAGATGGGAGTCTTGTTATCCATTTCCAGCTGTGGACTGTTTGAAAAGAGAAGTTCCTCCAAAAGTAGATGCACATGTTCTGCGACTCGTACATAAATCTGCTTTACCACTGTCATCTACCTCACTAAATGATGTCACAGACAGAAGGGTAGATAGTCTTTTGAAAAATTTATTTTCTCTAGTAGGAGCAGTGGTAAGACCTGCTATGGCTTCGGCCTGGGTAGCAAAGGCAATGGGCAAATGGATAGAGGAACTAGAGAATGACATCCCTTCTCCTACTAGGGAGCAAGAGGATCGTTTTTGCCATTTAAGACAATCTGCCCAGTACTTGGAAGAAGCAGCAATTGTTTTTTTTGCACCAGCCCGTCTCGTATAGAGTCGAAGGCCAATGCCCTGCAAGAAGCAGTCCAAAAATTACTGTAGTCAGGTGTGATTGTCCCAGTACCTCCATCACAAAGGGGACAGGGGTTTTACTCCAATCTGTTTCTAATCCAGAAGCCAAATGGGTCATATCGACCAATTCTCAATCTGAAAATGTTGAACAAATACATATGGATTCCAAAGTTCCACATGGAGACGTTACGCTCCATAATGTTGGCTATGGAACCGGGAGATTACATGGTATCTCTGGATGTACGGGATGCTTACCTACATGTGCCTATAGCACTGTCGCATCAGTGTTACCTCAGGTTTGCCATCCTCCAGGAACATTTTCAGTTCCAAGCTCTGCCCTTCGGGCTAGCTACAGCACCCAGGGTGTTTACCAAGATCATGGTGGTTATGGCAGCTTGTCTGCGCAAACGGGATAAGAATATTCCCATACCTCGACGACCTGTTAATCCTAGCACAATCACAGGATTTACTTTTGAGCCATCTTCAACAGACAATAGTTTGTTTACAGAGACACGGGTGGCTCATAAATTGGGAAAAGTTGTCTCTGAATCCGTCACAGCGGATGGTTCATTTGGGGGCCATATTGGATTCAGACCTACAGAAAGTTCTCTTACCAGAGAAGAAGATAGTCAAGGTGCAGGTCATGGCTCAGGAAGCGTTGCACGCCCAGACAATGTCAGTCCATGCAGCAGTGCGACTGTTGGGTCTGATGGTATCAACCTTCGACATGGTGGAATATGCGCAATTCCACTCCAGACCATTGCAGCACCTTATTCTGACCAAATGGAACGGAAATCATCAGACGATAAAAAAGCAGATGATAAAGATTCCAGTAAATGTAAATAGGTCTGTAGCGTGGTGGCTACAGACAGACCATTTAAACAAGGGGAGACCCTTTTGGATAAAAGAGTGGCAAGTCCTGACAACAGATGCCAGCCTGCAAGGCTGGGGTGCGGTACTCGGAAGCATGTGGTTCCAGGAAAATGGACCGCAAGGGAAAGTCGCCTGCCAATACATCTGTTGGAAATAAGGGCAATTTACTTGGCTCTAGTTCAGGCAAAGGACAGTCTGCAAGGAAGACCAGTCCAGATTCGCTCAGACAATGCGACGGCAGTAGCGTACCTCAATCATCAAGGAGGAACTCACAGCAAGAGACTGATGGAGGAAGTAACTCCCATTCTAAGATGGACAGAACTCCATCTCCCAGCATTGTCAGCAGTGTTTGTCCCAGGTGTACTGAACTGGGAAGCGGATTTTCTCAGTCGACACACCATTCAGGAAACCGAATGGGCACTACACCCAGAAGTGTTTCAGACACTGGTGAACAGATAGGGTCTACCAGAGATAGACCTTATGGCGTCTCGTCTAAACAACAAAGTTCCAAGGTACGGATCGAGAACAAGGGACCCAGGAGCGGTCCTTGTAGATGCACTGTCAGTAGAATGGAGGTTTCAGCTGGCATATCTGTTCCCTCCAATATCTCTGTTACCCAGAGTAGTGAGAAAAATAAAGAAAGCAAAAGGAGCAATAATTCTAATAGCTCCAGCTTGGCCAAGTAGGCATTGGTACACAGATCTACTGAGGATGTCCGTGGAAGCACCGATACTGCTCACTCAACGTCCAGATCTGCTAATGCAGGGTCCTTGTTGTCACAGTCATCTGGATCGCCTGTCTTTGACGGCATGGCTGTTGAAACCTCTATCTTAGAGGCTAAAGGGTTTTCAAATCAAGTAATCCAAACTATGCTTAGAGCAAGAAAGCCTTCTTCGGCCCGTGTGTATCATAGA
Source organism: Pseudophryne corroboree (assembly GCF_028390025.1). Classification (NCBI taxonomy): domain Eukaryota; kingdom Metazoa; phylum Chordata; class Amphibia; order Anura; family Myobatrachidae; genus Pseudophryne; species Pseudophryne corroboree. The sequence continues at coordinate 54,230,846 of NC_086455.1, forward strand.
ATATGGTAGGCCTATATTCATTGGTGTACTGAAAAAAATTTCAATCCAAGATCCTTTAAAGTGTCCAGGATTTTGGATTTCCTTCAAGCAGTATTGGATAAAGGTTTGAAAGTTGCTTCCTTGAGATTTCAAGTATCAGCGTTAACTGTATGGTTTAAGCGAAAGATTGTACGTACTTTTTTTCAGGGAGTACTACATATTCAACCTCCATTTGTTCCTCCTGCAGCTCCCTGGGATATGAATTTAGTTCTTAAATTTCTCCAGGGTCCTCTGTTTGAACCACTTAAGAGAGCAGATCTTAAATGGTTAACGGCTAAAGTGCTTTTTCTACTGGCAATGGCTTCAGCCATAAGAGTGTCAGATTTAGGAGCATTATCGTGTAAGTCTCCTTTCCTAAGTTTTTTTCCAGACAGAGCAGTTCTCAGAATGAGATCTAGTTATCTTCCAAAGGTGGTATCAGAGTTTCACCTGAATGAAGAGATTGTAGTCCCAGCTTTTCAGGTATCGGGACTATCTGCGGGAGAAGCGTCGCTGGACGTGGTCCGAGCTTTAAGAATCTACATAGATCGTACTAGTGCCATCAGAAAAACAGATTCTCTCTTCATCCTCTACGGATTCCATAGAAGAGGATGGCCTGCTAGTAAACAGACGCTGGCGAGATGGCTCCGAATGGTAATATCAGAAGCTTATTCTCATGCAGATCTCCCTACTCTGGCTAATGTCTCTGCACACTCTACACGTAAGGTAGGTCCTTCATGGGCAGCACAACAGGGTGCTTCAGCAGAACAGATATGTAAGGCAGCCACATGGTCTTCCATAAACACATTCATTAGACATTATGCCTTGGATACTTTTGCCTCTCATGACGCAGACTTCGGACGAAAGGACCTCCTGTGCAAACCACTAAAATGGCTTTGGAAATCCCAATGTTATCCTGTGGACCCAGCTAGAGAAATATACGTTATGGTAAGAATTTACCGTTGATAACGTGATTTCTCTTATGTCCACAGGGATCCCACCCTGACGTATCTGATTTGAGGATCTTGACAATCACTAAAACCTCTTCCTTCTTGTATGGAAGGGTGTGCATGTGTGTTCTTATCGCCTAAACAGGTCTCTACCTGATGTTCCTGCCTAAAATCGCTGTGGAAAGAACTGATTTGACTGAGTCAGTGGGCGGGACTATATGGTGCTTTTCTTATTATTGGTACAGCGCTGCTGACATATATCAGTGTGGTGTAATATATGGGCGCTGGGGTGTGAGCTGGCATACTTCCTCTGTGTTTCTCTCTCTTGGCTTCCCTGTAGGCTGTCCTCTTTATTGACCAGTGTGTGTGTTGGGTGTCGGTACTTTGTGTCGGCATGTCTGAGGCTGAGTGTTCCTCCCCGGAGGTAGTTACTGGGGGTGCAGATAAGGAGCTGGAAATGGCTCTGTCGACTACTGATTGGGTTGCTATGTTGAATACACTTAGTGCTAATGTTGCTTTGTTGTCTAAGAGGTTGGATAAATCTGATTCTCAGACACAGACATGGAGAAAATCCATGGAGGATGCGTTGGCTCAGGTACAGACCCCCTCTGGGTCACAAGAACGTTCATTTACCCAGATGGTAGATACAGATGCCGACACGGACTCAGATTCCGATGTCGATTTTAATGAGGCTACTTTACACCCAAGGATAGTTAAGAGTATTCAGTACATGATTGTGGCTATTAAAGATGTTTTACATATTTCTGACGAACCTGCAGTTCAGGAAACAAGGATTTGCCTATTTAAAGGGAAAAAATCTGAGGTGACGTTTCACCCCTCTCATGAAATAAATGCTCTTTGTGAAAAAGCTTGGGAGTCGCCGGATAAGAGGTGGCAGATTCCCAAGAGAATTTTTATGGCGTATCCTTTCCCCTCTGATGACAGTGAAAAATGGGGGTCGTCTCCGAATGTCGACAAGGCTCTATCCCGTTTGTCCAAGAAGGTGACGCTTCCGTCCCCTGACACGGCGGCACTCAAGGATCCGGCGGATCGCAAGCTAGAAACGTCTTTGAAGCCCATTTTCGTTAATACGGGTGCATTGCTCAGACCTGCTGTGGCGTCGGTATGGGTGAGTAGTGCTATTGCTAAATGTGCTGATAATTTAGCTTCTGATATGGATACCCTTGATAAAGATAATATTCTTTTGACTCTTGGTTATATCAAGGACGCTGCCGATTACCTAAAGGATGCAGCGAGTGATGTTGGCCTCTTGGGATCAAGAGCCAATGCCATGGCGGTCTCGGCCAGGAGGGCGCTGTGGATCCATCAATGGAATGCTGATGCCGACTCCAAGAAAAATATGGAAGCTCTCCCCTTCAAAGGTAGTGTCTTGTTTGGTGAGGGCCTGGCTGACCTGGTGTCTACCGCTACTGCGGGTAAGTCATCTTTTCTTCCTTATGTTCCCACACAACAGAAAAAGGCACCCCATCAACAGATGCAGTCCTTTCGAGCTAATAAATACAAACGAGGAAAAGGCTCGTCCTTCCTCGCTTCAAAGGGTAGTGGAAGGGGAAAGAAGTTGCCTGCAGGATCAGGCACCCAGGACCAAAAGTCCTCCCCCGCCTCTACCAAGTCCACCGCATGACGCTGGGGCTCCCGTGCGGGAGTCTGGGCCGGTGGGGGGCCGTCTCCGGGACTTCAATCGGGTCTGGGTCCAATCATCCTTGGGTCTTAGACATAGTGTCTCAGGGGTACAGGCTGGAGTTTCAGGAGATGCCCCTCACCGCTTTCTCATTTCGGCCTTGCCAGTGTCTCTTCCGGAAAGAGAGGTGGTAAATGCTGCGATACAAAAGTTGTGTCAACAGAGGGTCATTGTTCCCGTTCCCCCGTTCCAACGGGGGGAAGGGTTCTATTCGAGCCTCTTTGTCGTACCGAAGCCGGACGGTTCGGTCAGACCGATTCTGAACCTAAAATCTCTCAATCCATACTTGAAAACTTTCAAGTTCAAGATGGAATCTCTTCGATCTGTGATCTCCAGCCTAGAAGGGGGAGATTTTATGGCGTCAGTCGACATAAAGGATGCCTACTTACACGTCCCGATATATCCTCCGCATCAGGCCTTCCTGAGATTTGCGGTGCAGGATTGTCATTACCAATTTCAGACGTTGCCGTTTGGGCTTTCCACGGCCCGAGGGTTTTCACCAAGGTCATGGCAGAAATGATGGTACTCCTTCACAAGCAAGGGGTTACAATTATCCCGTACTTGGACGATCTCCTGATAAAGGCGAGGTCCAAGGAACAGTTGTTAAGAAATGTGGATCTTTCCCTGTCTGTTCTGCGACATCACGGTTGGATTCTAAATTTGCCAAAGTCTCTGTTGATCCCGGCCACTCGGCTGCCCTTTCTGGGCATGATTCTAGACACGGAGCTACAGAGAGTGTTTCTTCCGGAAGACAAAGCTCTGGAAATCCAGACAATGGTCAGGGAGCTTCTGAGGCCGACAAGGGTGTCGATTCATCAATGCACTCGGGTTCTAGGGAAGATGGTTGCGGCTTACAAAGCCATTCCGTTTGGCAGGTTTCATGCCCGGGTGTTTCAGTGGGATCTGCTGAACAAATGGTCCGGGTCTCACTTGCACATGCACCGAAAAATAAGTCTATCTTCCAGGGCCAGGATTTCTCTCCTGTGGTGGCTGCAAAGCTCTCCCCTTCTAGAGGGACGCCGATTCGGAATCCAGGACTGGGTCCTGCTGACAACAGATGCAAGTCTCCAAGGCTGGGGCGCAGTCATGCAAGGAAGAAATTTCCAGGGAAAATGGTCAAACCAGGAATCTTGTCTCCACATAAATGTTCTCGAGTTAAGAGCCATTTACAACGGCCTGCTGCAAGCGAAGAACCTTCTTCAGGGTCTTCCTGTCCTGATCCAGTCGGACAACATGACAGCGGGGCGTACGTAAACCGCCAAGGCGGAACAAGGAGCAGGGCGGCTATGGCGGAGGCCACAAGAATCCTTTGCTGGGTGGAACGGCACGTGAGCGCCTTGTCAGCAGTCTTCCTCCCGGGCGTGGACAACTGGGAAGCAGACTTCCTCATCAGACACGATCTCCATCCGGGAGAGTGGGCCCTTCATCAAAAGGTATTTGCAGAAGTGACAAGGCGTTGGGGAATTCCTCTGATAGACATGATGGCGTCTCGCCTCAACAAGACGCTTCCGAGATATTGTTCCAGGTCACGGGACCCCCAAGCCAGTGCAGTGGACGCCCTGGTGACTCCGTGGGTGTTTCAGTCGGTGTATGTGTTCCCTCCGCTTCCTCTCATTCCAAAGGTGCTGAGGATCATACGTCAAACAAGGGTTTAGGCGATTCTCGTCGTTCCAGATTGGTCACGCAGGGCCTGGTATCCGGATCTTCGGGAATTGCTTGTAGAAGATCCTTGGCCGCTTCCTCTAAGAGAGGACCTGTTACTGCAGGGGCCCTGCGTGTTTCCGGACTTACCGCGGCTGCGTTTGACGGCGTGGAAGTTGAGTGCCAAATCTTAGCTCGGAAAGGTATTCCCGAGGAGGTAATCCCCACTCTCCTTAAAGCTAGGAAGGAGGTTACGGCGAAACATTATCACCGTATTTGGAGAAAGTATGTTTCGTGGTGTGAAACCAAAGCAGCTCCTGCGGAGGAGTTTCACTTGGGTCGGTTTTTCCATTTTTTGCAGGCAGGCGTCGATGCAGGCCTGAAATTGGGTTCCATCAAAGTGCATATTTCGGCTTTATAATTTTTCTTTCAGAAAGAATTGCCCGTCCTTCCAGAGGTTAAGACTTTCGTGAAGGGAGTGCTGCATATCCATCCTCCATTTGTGCGCCGTGGGATCTTGAAGTGGTGTTGCAGTTCCTTATGTCTCACTGGTTTGAACCTTTGCGTAAGGTTGAGTTAAAGTTTCTCACTTGGAAAGTGGTTATGCTTTTAGCTCTGGCGTCTGCCAGGCGAGTGTCAGAGTTGGCGGCCTTGTCTCACAAGAGTCCTTATTTTATCTTCCATTCGGATAGAGCGGAATTGAGAACTCGTCAACAATTTCTGCCGAAGGTGATTTCTTCGTTTCACATTAACCAACCTATTGTGGTGCCTGTGGCTACGGATGTTGTGGCGGTTCCAAAGTCTCTTGATGTTGTAAGAGCTTTGAAAATTTACGTCGCCAGAACGGCTCTTACCAGGGAAACAGGCTTTATTTGTCCTGTATGCTTCCAACAAGATTGGAAATCCTGCTTCTAAGCAAACTATTGCACGCTGGATTTGTAGTACGATTCAGCAAGCTCATTCTTCGGCGGGGCTACCGTTGCCGAAGTCAGTAATGGCCCATTCTACCAGGAAGGTGGGCTCTTCTTGGGCGGCTGCCCGAGGGACTCGGCACTTCAGCTTTGCCGAGCAGCTACGTGGTCGGATTCAAACACCTTTGCTAAGTTTTACAAGTTTGATACCCTGGCTGATGAGGACCTCATGTTTGCTCAATCGGTGCTGCAGAGTCGTCCGCACTCTCCCGCCCGGTCTGGATCTTTGGTATAGACCCCATGGTCCTTTTGGAGTCCCCAGCAACCTCTAGAATGTAAGAGAGAATAGGATTTTAATACCTACCGGTAAATCCTTTTCTCCTAGTCCGTAGAGGATGCTGGGTGCCCATCCCAGTGCGGACTGTTACTTGCAGTTGTATTATTACTGGTTATATTTGATTACACGTGGATTGTGTATTGGTTATATTCAGCTTGTTGCTGTTGTTAGTTCATACTGTTATCTGGTTTGCTGCTACTCCGGTCGTACGGTATGTTTGTGGTGTGGGCTGGTATGTTTCTCGCCCTTAGTTTAAACAAAAAATCCTTTCCTCGAAATGTCCATCTCTCCTGCACACAGTTCCTATAACTGAGGTCTGGAGGAGGGGCATAGAGGGAGGAGCCAGTTCACACCCATTCAAAGTCTTCTTGGTGTGCCCAAGCTCCTGCGGATCCTGTCTATACCCCATGGTCCTTTTGGAGCCCCCAGCATCCTCTACGGACTAGGAGAAAAGGATTAACCGGTAGGTATTAAAATCCTATTTTTTTTTCTGCAGCGGGGTACACTGGGGTTCCACAGGGATAACATCGGGGTGTACAGTTGGATCTTGATCCGAGGCACCAACAGGCTAAAAGCTTTGACTGTTCCCAGGATGCATAGCACCGCCTCCTCTATAACCCCGCCTCCATGCACAGGAGCTCAGTTTGTAAGTTGGTGCCTGCAGTGCAGGCAGCTAACAGGGAGGACTGAGCAGCCATGAAAAGAGAGTTTAAGAAGACAGAAGACTTACAGGACCGCAGCATAGGCACTTACAAGTGCTATATGTCATTTTGACATATCATGCTGCGGCTCCCTCACCTCCCCCGGCGGCGCTGTATACTCCCGCGCCCTGGTTGCCGGGTACTTACAGCGGAGGGCTCCGGTTTTCTTTAGGGCACACACTTGCCGCTGCTCTCCGGGATCGCGTGGTCGCATCAAGGGAGGAGGTAAGAGTGTCCCCCAGGCGGGCCCGCTAAAAATTGCGATCCGGCGCGATCTTTAGGAAACGTAACGCTCACTGGCGTGGACACTGTGGCCATACAGGGACCCCACTAGACCACCAGGGCAAGGGCACAGGTCGGATTCTCTAAAAATCAGTTTTGCTAAGGCCCACAGTACCCGGTGGTGAAGTCCAGCAAGGGGATAAGGCTCTGACCTGTAGCCCCTCCCCCAGCCCCAGGTGCCATTTACTGCTAATGTTCCCGCCCTTGAGCTGCATCTCTCTGTCTCCCTCACTCCCTGTCAGCGTTTGGGTGCCATTACACACAACTGCGCTGATTCTGGGACTGCTGGGTGATGTCTCCTCTGTAAAGCCTTCATCATCAGCGCTGTACATTTACAGGACACTTAACTAACACTGTCTAAAGACATGTAGAATACTTAAGAACAAGTGCATACATTCAGGGATATTTTATACAAGTACCCTGGGATTTACATCCAGTCTCAACTGTGCATTGTTATGTCTATATATCTACATAGCTTTACTTAATAGTACAGTTACTTAGTATTGCTAGTCCAGTGCAGTTTTATTGTTATTTGTGATAATTTCTGCATTGTACATGTGACTGTGTGTGTGCCAATAGCTGCTGTGTGATTTCCATTCCGTGTATCTCACATATACTGCTATCCCTATCTATATTCTGTACCCTGAGGGGCTAAGTGCGTCAGGGTTATCATATAATATAGTGTTTCACAGGATATACTACTCTATAATACTATATGGTATTTTTCTCTGTGTATTTCCGTTACCATATACCTCTTAAATCCTCCGTGTGTGCTCTGCTTGTAGTCACACTATACTTTTGTCAGGTACTTTGTCTGCTTGTATTGTACTGATTTGCCCTACAGTTATGCTTTCATATAATGTCAGCTCAACAGGGTGATAATTCTATGCCTGATCCTGCTTCATGCAGTGCTAATGCCGTGGATGTCTCAGAGGAAAACATTGCAGCTCAGGGTTCAGGTGCTGGGGGTTTTATACCCCTCAGTCATTTTACAGCAACGGGGGCAACTCATGACCCGCTGTGGGCTACTTTTTATAATTTACTGACTACGCTGGTAACTAGACTTGCACCCCCTATGGGACCTCCTGTGCCATTACAGCCACATATTGTCCCTGCAGTTAATCCATCATGGGCAGATACTCTGTCCTCTCAGTTACAGCAATTAAATCAGTCTTTGACTAAACAAAATCCTAACCCTCGCCCACCTAAGACCAAGGGGTCATCTAAGCGGCCCATTATTTCCTCACAATCCACACATGTTTCAGATACTTCATCTGATGAAGATGTCGCATATACTGACCCCTCAGACCGTGATGCAGATGCATCTGATGGGGAATCTATAACTCAAGTGGATTTTCCTGACCTCTTGCAGGCCATCAGGCTGATTCTTCAGATTGATGATGATGAAGAACCCCCAGGTACCTCTAAGAAACCAGATAAATTCAAGCGTCAGAAGGTTACTATATTAGTTTTGCCACATTCTGACCACTTAGTGAACATACGTCAGGAATCCTGGGAAATTCCAGGAAAGAAATTCTCCCTATGAAGATGCTAGCTCGTTATCCCCTCGCTGCAGAGTTAAGTAAAAATTGTGAAACACTGCCACTGGTGGACTCACAAGTCGCACGTATGGTGGTATCATCTGCTCTGCCTGTCACTACAGTCACCTCTCTGAAGGAACTGATGGATAAGCGTGTGGAGGTTTGCTTGAAGTCTTTTTACACTCTTGCTGGAGCTGTACACAGGCCTACTATTGCGGCCTCTTGGGCTGCTAAGGCTATAGAGGCCTGGGCTCAGCAAATTGAAGCGGAACTACCGTCTGATTTTCCTGATAATGCTAGACAGTGTCTTTCATACATTATTACAGCCTCTCATTATATTCAGGAGGCGGCATCTGATGCAGGTATCCTGGCGGCCAAAGCGTCTACTACGTCTATTCTGGCTCGCCGGATCCTCTGGTTGCGGTCCTGGTCTGTAGATCTGGACTCTAAACAGACCTTGGAGGTGATCCCTTTTAAGGGAAACATACTTTTTGGGGAACACCTCAATAAGATTGTTGCTGATTTAGCATCTGCTAAGACTGCATGTCTACCTAGTACTACACCTTCAACTCCGAAGGCTAAGAGGTACTTCCTTTCATTCCTTTCGACCTCCAGGTAAAGCAAAGGGTCAGGCGTACCCGAAACAGGCTTGCACTGCCAAATACACTAAGCCCAAACCTAAACGTGCCTGGGCTGCCTGTCAGCCTGCTTCCAAAACAGACAAGCTGCTGCATGACAGGGCGGGCCTCCCCCTGTGGAATCCCAGAGTGGGAGTCCGACTTCAACAATTTGCTCAGGTATGGTTACAGACCACTTCGGACGCCTGGGTAAGAGAAGTCGTCGCTCACGGATACGCCATCTCTTTCAAGAAACGTCCCCCTCGCCAGTGTTGCTTGACAAACGTCCCTACGGCTCTGGTAAAAGCAAAGACTCTCCATCTGGTGGTACAATCCCTCCTGGACATGGGAGTGATAGTGCCGGTGCTGTTCCAAAGCCGAATGATTCTTCCCGGCCCATTCTCAATCTCAAGTCCTTGAACAAATTTGTGAAGGTTTACAAATTCCGTATGGAAACTATTCGCTCTGTTGTTCTGGCTTTGGAGCCCAAGGACTATATGGTATCCCTGGACATACAGGATGCTTACTTGCATATTCCTATTGAAGTATTGCATCAGCAATACCTGCGGTTTGCTATTGGCAACCTACATTTTCGATTCCAGGCCTTACCTTTCGGTCTGACCACGGCTCCAAGAATTTTCACCAAGATCATGGCCGTCATGACAGCTCTACTCCTCCGTCAAGGTATCCGGATCCTGCCGTATCTGGACGATTTGTTGATCCTGGCGAACTCTCTAGAGGTTCTCCTCTGTCATCTGAAACTGATGGTCCAATTCCTGCAAGCCACGGGTGGCTCATCAACTGGAAGAAATCTTCCCTGGTCCCTGCTCAGAGCATGGTGCACCTGTGAGCACTATTGGACACCCACAACCAGCGGTTGTTTTTGTCTCCGGAGAAGGTCCTGAAACTTCAGGACTAGATAAGATGCTTCCTCTCACCCACGTGTGTCGATACACTCGGCGATGCATATACTAGGCCTCATGGTGTTGGCTTTCAACATGGTAGAGTACGCTCAATTTCATTCCCGCCCTCTGCAGAGGTTGATACTCTCCAGGTGGTACGGCCTGCCTCACCGGATCAGGATTCACATGATCTCCTTGACTCCGGAGGTCCGCTTGTCAACTGAGCTGATGGCTACAGGACCAGAAACTGAGCAGAGGTCGTCCCTTCTGGATCTCCAACTGGGTCCTTCTGACAACAGATGCCAGTCTGAGGGGCTGGGGCACGGTATTGGAGCAACACTCTCTTCAGGGTCGATGGACCAGGGAGGAATCTCTCCTCCCGATAAACATTCTGGAATTGTGGGCAGTGTTCAATGCGTTGACACTAGCCCTACCTCTAGTACAGAACAGGCCTGTTCAAGTACAGTCAGACAACGCCACCACGGTGGCGTACATAAATCATCAAGGCGGGACTCGAAGCCGCATGGCAATGATGGAAGTATCAAAAATCCTTTGTTGGGTGTAATGCCATCTGCCAGCCATATCGGCAGTGTTCATTCTGGGAGACCTCAACTGGGAAGCGGACTTCCTCAGTTGTCAGGACGTACACGCCGGAGAGTGGAGTCTTCATCCGGAAGTCTTTCAACTCCTAGAGGACATGTGGGGCCTACCAGATGTAGACCTGATGGCGTCTCGAAACAATCACAAGGTTCCAGTCTTCAGAGCAAGGACAAGAGATCCTCAAGCAGCGTTCGTGGATGCACTGGCAATTCCATGGAACTTTCGACTGCCGTACGTGTTCCCTCCGGTGTCACTTCTGCCCCGGGTGATAAAGAAGTTCAAGTAAGAAGGAGGAATACTACTTCTATTCGCTCCAGCCTAGCCAGACGGCATTGGTTCTCAGTCCTGCAAGGTCTCTCGATAGAGCATCCTCTTCTACCTCCTCAACGCCCAGACCTCCTCGTTCGGGGGACCCTTGTATCTACCAGGATTTGGCCCGGCTGGCTTTGATGGCGTGGCTCTTGAAGCTTCCGTACTGAGGGCCAAAGGATTTTCTGAGGCGGTCATTCAGACTATGTTGAAGGCCCGTAAACCGGCGTCTGCTCGGATTTATCATAGGGTCTGGAATTCTTACTTCGCCTGGTGTGCGACTAACCATTATGACGCATACAAGTTCAGTACTGCCAAGCTTTTGGCTTTCCTTCAACAGGGCTGGACTTAGGCCTTCATCTGGCCTCCTTCAATGTTCATATTTCTGCCTTGTCGATATGGTTTTAGAGAAAAATTGCGACTTTGCCTGATGTTCATACATTCACTCAGGGTGTTTTACGGATTCAAGCTCCGTATGTCCCGCCTGTGGCTCCTTGGGATTTGTCGGTTGTTCTGGACATCTTACAAGAGTCTCTGTTTGAACCTCTCGAGTCTGTGGACCTTAAGTGACTTACTCTTAAGGTCTTGTTCTTGCTGGCTATTGCCTCCGCTAGACAGGTTTCAGACTTGGGTGCCTTGTCCTGTCGGTCACCCTTTCTGATTTTTCACCGTGACCGGGCGGTTCTTAGAACTCGTCCTGGTTATTTGCCTAAGGTGGTGTCGTCTTTCCACCTTAACCAGGAGATTGTGGTTCCGGCATTTACCTCTCCAGGTTTATCCTCCAAAGAGCGGTCTTTGGATGTGGTACGGGCTCTCCGTATTTATGTGAAGAGAACAGCTTCTCTTAGGAGATCTGATTCCCTCTTTGTCCTTTTTGGTTTTCACAAACGTGGCTGGCCTACTAATAAGCAGACCTTGGACAGATAGATTAGAATGGTGATTGCACATGCCTATGTACAGGCTGGCCTTCCAGCTCCTGGTACCATCAAAACCCATTCTACTCGGTCTGTTGGACCTTCTTGGGCGGCCCGCCGTGGTGCGACCCTTGAACAATTGTGCAAGGCGGCTACGTGGTCCTCCGTGAACACGTTCATAACGTTCTATGCCTTCGATACTTCCGCCTCCCAGGATGCCTCCTTTGGACGCCGGGTTCTTGTGCCTGCTACAGTGCGTCCCCTCCCGTGAGGAACGGCTTTAGGACATCCCGATGTTATCCCTGTGGTACCCCCAATGTACCCCGCTGCAGAAAAGGAGATTTATGGTAAGAACTTACCTTTGTTAAATCTTTTTCTGTGAGGTACACTGGGTTCCACAGGGCGCCCACCCTGACACACTTAGCTTCTTTGGGTTTGTATTGCATTAGCAGCTGGTACCTTCTCCTGTTGTGAGAATGTAGTGTATGTGGCTACTAACGGTTGTCGTCTCTTTTACCTGCTACTGCATTGGACTGGTTAACAAAACTGAGTGCCTGTGCACGGAGGCGGGGTTATAGAGGAGGCAGCGCTATGCATCCTGGGAACAGTCAAAGCTTTTAGCCTGTTGGTGCCTCGGATCAAGATCCAACTCTACACCCCGATGTTATCCCTGTGGAATCCAGTGTAGCTCGCAGAAAGATTTAACAAAAGGTAAGTTCTTACCATAAATCTCCTTATACATCTCCTATATAATAGCCCAGATCTGTGACTTTGTGCTTCATTTGCTAACACTGGGCGGAGTCAGAACACTGGGCGGAGTTAGTCAAATGAGTCACAGATCTGGGCAAATCTAGAGGAGACTTGAAGCAGGAGCAGATGGTATGGGCATGGCACAGGCAGGGGTGCATACCTCCCAACTTTCTTCAGGCAGGAGGGACACACACACAGCAAAAAGGGGGCATGGTCAACGGGAAAGGGGGCGTGGCTTTGCGGGTGGACCCGCAATCGCGAGCCACGCCCCTGTTTTCGTCAGTGAGGGGGCATGCCCAGCGCTCTGAGCTGCTGGCATGCCCCCAGCGGCGGATTATGAGTCCGGGGGGCCCAGGGCACTTGAGACAGGAACCCTATCTCATTGCTGTGCCTGCTGTGGGTTTGGGGGCATGGCCTAATTGCGGCCCTCGTGGCCACGCCCCCTTATGCAAATTCAGAGATTTTTTATTTTTTTTATGGGATTTTGGCCCCTCAGCTAGGGGTAAATCCAGAGGGGGTGGTTGCTCCCCCTTACACACCCGCACAGGCAGAAAACAGCAGGGAGGCTGCTGCCTCCCTGCAACACCACAGACCTGCCTACACGCAGCAGCGTGTGCTGACTGGAACACAATGCTGTTGCTGGCAGGACGGGGGAGCTTCAGAGCTGGGACAGAGCTACTGCAGCTGGGGGCCCCCCTAAAACTGTGAGGCCCGGGGTACGTACCCCCTGGGCCCACCCTTAATCCGTACCCCCTGATGCCCCCTCTCCCTCTGTCTCCACTAAATAGACGCTGTGTGCATGCTAAGCAGAACAGCGAGTACAGGAGCTTCCCAACTGCCCCCCCTACCCCACCGCGGGACACTGCGGCCCGCGGGTGGGACAGACCCAAAAAAATGGGACTGTCCCGCGAAAATCGGGACAGTTGGAAGGTATAGGGGGGTGTGAGGGGGTATGCCATACAGACAGACGGGCACCGGCTCACTGTGTACTTGACCCCCCACATCAGCATACTCGGCAGGATCTCCCTGACGCAGATGAGCGTCACTTTCTGGCACACTCCACGCTTCTTAGCTGCAGTTTTGTGGGGCACCTGCCGCTGTGCAGGTTCCGTACTGCCTCTGTTATCTCCAGCCCCGGCAACCCCACCGCTAGCTGCAGTGCTGCCGCCCGCAGTGAGGTGCGCCCAGCTCCTTCACACACTTTAGCCGGCGGGCAGCGCTGTAGAAGCCCACGCTGCTTGCAGGCTCAAACCCCCTCCTCCATCCAGCCGCAGTGTCTCCTGGGGGCTAACCAGTCACTCCCAGTCTCCCCTTACCACAGTGCCCGGCAGCCGCGAGGTCCGCGCCGCGTGCATGCTATGACCCCTTCCTCCCTCCAGCCGCAGCGTCTCCTGGGGGCTATAACCAGTCACTCCCAGTCTCCCCTTACCACAGTGCCCGGCAGCCACGCGAGGTCCGCGGTGTGTGACTGAGGAGTGGGGGGGAGGGATGCGGACGGGCAGAGGAAGCAGGACTCCAGCCTGAGAGAGCCAACCATGCCAAGTCTCCACCAGCAGCAGATCCCAACAGTTAGAGTGGAACAGCAGCAGCCAGCAGCAGTGACTCCGGTAAGACGCATCTGTCTGTCACCACTGTTTTGTCCCTAATACCAATCTCTCCCGTGCCCTGTGTTCTGTCTTGGCCCTGTCACCCCTATCCTGGCCCTGTCAACCAAATCCTGACCCTGTCAACCAAATCCTGGTCCTGCTGCCCCTGTCCTCGCCCCGTCGCCCCTGTCCTGGCCCCGTTGCCCCTGTCCTGGCCCCGTCACGGCCATGTTACTGCATACCCTCCAACTACCTTTATGGCAGGTACAGTACTCGCAGCGCCTCCAGACCCCTCCCCAATGCACCACACCTCCGCACCTTCCCCTCCACCACATGCGACACTCCACCCCTCCCCCACACGCTGTGCCTCCAGACCCCCTACACCACCAGCGGCTCCCACTCCCCTACCACCCACAGCACCTCCAGACCCCCTCCACCATCCACCCCCCATATATGTCTCCCCCCACACCTGCCCCCCTCCACCCACAGCATCTGCAGACACCCTCCTCCATTCGCGGTCCCCCCCTCACCCACCCACGGCACCTCCGCACCTGCCCCTCCACCACCTGCAGCGCCTCCGGACCCCCTTCCCCGTCCGCCGCACCTGCCTCTCCCCCACCGCGGTGCCTCCGGACCCCCTACCCCACCCCCGGCACCCCCACCCCTTCCCATCCCACAGCACCTCCGGAACCCTTCACCCTTCCCTGCACCTGCCCCTCCTCGTGGCACCCTTGCCCCTCCCCCACCTGCAGTGCCTCCGGACCCCTCCCCCATCTACAGCCCCCGCTCTTCTGTCTCTCCCCCACCCGCAGCACGTCCCAACCCTTCCCCATCCGGGCCCCCCCCCCCCCCCCCGCATCTGCCCCCCTCCACCTGCAGCATCTACAGACACCCTCCCCCATCCGCAGCCCCCCCCCCCCCCCCCACCCGCTCATTCTGTACATTGTGCCCTGCAGGTGCTGTTCATGCCGTCGCAAGGGGCTGCGCCTCCTTCACCATCGCACGCCCTTTCATTGTGCAATATTTAACCACTAACAAAGGAATGCAGGTAATACTCCATATAATACAAATATTCAACCCCATATAGGCATGCAAGGGTTAAAGGGGCGTAGCCCCTTGCAACGGTGTGAAGAGTGACCGTAGGGCGCGATGAAGCACCTAGTATAATATATCTGTTTAAATGACTCATATTAAGCTTTATGAAAAAAAGGAACAAAGGAAAGTCTCCTGTGCTGCACAGTGGCTCTGTGTGCGTTGCCTGCTAAGGGCAAAGTAACTACTCTTCCATCTCAGTGACTGTAACATTACAATTAGTAGTGTACAGATTCTCACAAATACCAGTGTACCAGATCAAATACACAGTGTGATAAGTGTACAGGTCTGTTTGCATGTGTAGCAGGACTTCACCGCTCTTGGCCTACTTACTGTTCCCAGTACATTGTGTTTTACATCTGCTAAAATGGCAGAGAGAATTATATGAATCTTAAATAGGGACTGTAGATTTGAAGGTTATGTAAAATATTAAATGAATTCCAGCACCAAATTTTTAATTTATATTTTAGGCCTCTTTATTTTGACTGCTGCTCTGTGTTAGCAATCTGAAAGTATGAAACTTTGTTTCCTTTAGAGGAGTGTTTGCTACTACAGTTTTCGTGTATCCGTCACATCCCTTCTCTGTGCTGCTGGGGACCCAGCTTCTTCCACTGCATAACTCAGGCTGTGGCTTCCTGCGGCCTCCATTCCCCTCCTCACACCATGTCACTGCCCGTCACCTGCAGCCTTATCCTCACTGACACATCACTCA
Organism: Pseudophryne corroboree; assembly: GCF_028390025.1. NCBI lineage: Eukaryota > Metazoa > Chordata > Amphibia > Anura > Myobatrachidae > Pseudophryne > Pseudophryne corroboree. The sequence goes on from NC_086455.1 coordinate 54,246,411, forward strand.
TCTCCTGATAAACTCTATGCTGATGGGGACCCCGCTCCTTCCACTATTTAACCTTTAGTCTGTTGCTTCCTGCTGCCTCCATTCATTTCCTTGCATCAAGTCACTGCCTCTGTCACATACAGCCCTGTCTTCACTAACACATCACTCCTTTCCTGATATACTCTGTGCTGCTGGTAGACTCTGCTGCTCCCACTATTTAATTTTCAGTCTGTGGCAAAAGTATGTTGCAGGATAGAAAACCTTTGTATAAAATACAGATAAACAGTATCCGTGTTAACCAGTTTAAGAACCTGTTTAATATAAAGGATTTTGAAAACCTCTACTTAGTAGCAACTTGAGAAGCTGGTATGTAATGATATAGATAGATTTTCAAAACTTATGCTTGATGTCAGATACTCCCATGTGTCACATTTTGATGGTGAAGACTGTAAGCCGTTCATTCCTGATCCAGCTGATTTTAATGTAATCCTAAAATATGATAAATTGTAATAGAATTGCTAGGCCTTACACAAACATACGTGTTACTGTGTTGGGTGATAGTAAGAACTAATGATATTTCATGTAAAGATTTCATCATTTAGGGGTGGGGGTACCTACTGATTGCATCATAGACATTTTGTAAAAAACGGGTGTAGTACGGTATGCCGGCGCTCGGACTCCCGGCGACCAGCATACCGCGCCACACTATTTTATTCTCCCTCCAGGGGGATCGTGGACCCCCACGAGGGAGAATAGCTATCGGTATGCCGGGTGTCGGGATTCTGGCGCCGGTATACTGTGCGCCGGGATCCCGACATCCGGCATACTGAAGACCACCCGTAAAAAACACCTTCCCACAGTGCTGGGTCATGGGCTCAGGAACCCTGATGGATCCAGGGTTACTCACCAGCTCCCGTGGTCGTCTTAGGCACATGGCATGGAGAAGCCCAGACAGAAATAGCTTTGGACAAGTCAGAGTTAGTGGGGTGAGGGAACCTCTTTGTACTGTATATTTCTCTAACGTCCTAGTGGATGCTGGGGACTCCGAAAGGACCATGGGGAATAGCGGGTCCGCAGGAGACTGGGCACAAAGTAAAAGCTTTAGGACTAGCTGATGTGCACTGGCTCCTCCCCCTATGACCCTCCTCCAAGCCTCAGTTAAGATTTTGTGCCCGAACGAGAAGGGTGCAATCTAGGTGGCTCTCCTGAGCTGCTTAGAGTAAAAGTTTAAATAGGTTTTTTTATTTTCAGTGAGACCTGCTGGCAACAGGCTCACTGCATCGAGGGACTAAGGGGAGAAGAAGCGAACTCACCTGCGTGCAGAGTGGATTGGGCTTCTTAGGCTACTGGACATTAGCTCCAGAGGGACGATCACAGGCCCAGCCATGGATGGGTCCCGGAGCCGCGCCGCCGTCCCCCTTACAGAGCCAGAAGAGTGAAGAGGTCCGGAAAATCGGCGGCAGAAGACGTCCTGTCTTCAATAAGGTAGCGCACAGCACCGCAGCTGTGCGCCATTGCTCTCAGCACACTTCACACTCCGGTCACTGAGGGTGCAGGGCGCTGGGGGGGGGCGCCCTGGGACGCAATGAAAATACCTTAAATGGCTAAAAATACATCACATATAGCTCCTGGGCTATATGGATGTATTTAACCCCTGCCAGTTTTCCACAAAAAAGCGGGAGAAAGGCCGCCGAAAAAGGGGCGGAGCCTATCTCCTCAGCACACAAGCGCCATTTTTTCCTCACAGCTCCGTTGGAGGAAGGCTCCCTGACTCTCCCCTGCAGTCCTGCACTACAGAAACAGGGTAAAACAAGAGAGGGGGGGCACTAAATTGGCATATTAATATATACAGCAGCTATATTAGGGAAAAACACTTATATAAGGTTATCCCTATATATATATATATATATATATATAGCGCTCTGGTGTGTGCTGGCAAACTCTCCCTCTGTCTCCCCAAAGGGCTAGTGGGGTCCTGTCCTCTGTCAGAGCATTCCCCGTGTGTGTGCTGTGTGTCGGTACGCTGTGTCGACATGTATGAGGAGGAAAATGGTGTGGAGGCGGAGCAATTGCCTGTGTTAGGTAGTCGACACCTGACTGGATGGTCTTATGGAAAGAATTACGTGATAGTGTCGGCACTTTACAAAAGACTGTTGACGACATGAGACAGCCGGCAAATCAGTTAATACCTGTACAGGCGTCTCAAACACCGTCAGGGGCTATAAAACGCCCGTTACCTCAGGTCGATACAGACACTGACACGGACACTGACTCCAGTGTCGACGGTGAGGAAACAAACGTATTTTCCAGTAGGGCCACACGTTACATGATCACGGCAATGAAGGAGGTTTTGAACATTTCTGATACTACAAGTACCACAAAAAAGGGTATTATGTGGGGTGTGAAAAAACTACCCGTAGTTTTTCCTGAATCAGATGAATTAAATGAGGTGTGTGATGAAGCGTGGGTTTCCCCCGATAAAAAACTGCTAATTTCTAAAAAATTATTGGCATTATACCCTTTCCCGCCAGAGGTTAGGGCGCGTTGGGAAACACCCCCTAGCGTAGATAAGGCGCTCACACGCTTATCAAAACAAGTGGCGTTACCGTCTCCTGATACGGCCGCCCTCAAGGAACCAGCTGATAGGAAGCTGGAAAATATCCTTAAAAGTATATACACACATACTGGTATTATACTGCGACCAGCAATCGCCTCAGCCTGGATGTGCAGTGCTGGGGTGGCTTGGTCGGATTCCCTGACTGAAAATATTGATACCCTGGACAGGGACAATATATTATTGACTATAGAGCATTTAAAGGATGCATTTCTATATATGCGAGATGCACAGAGGGATATTTGCACTCTGGCATCAAGAGTAAGTGCGATGTCCATTTCTGCCAGAAGAGGATTATGGACGCGACAGTGGTCAGGGGATGCGGATTCCAAACGGCATATGGAAGTATTGCCGTATAAAGGGGAGGAGTTATTTGGGGTCGGTCTATCGGACCTGGTGGCCACGGCAACGGCTGGAAAATCCACCTTTTTACCCCAAGTCACCTCGCAGCAGAAAAAGATACCGTCTTTTCAGGCTCAGTCCTTTCGTCCCCATAAGGGCAAGCGGGCAAAAGGCCACTCATATCTGCCCCGGGGCAGAGGAAGGGGAAAAAGACTGCAGCAAACAGCCTCTTCCCACGAAAAGAAGCCCTCCCCCGCTTCTGCCAAGTCCTCAGCATGACGCTGGGGCCTTACAAGCGGACTCAGGCACGGTGGGGGCCCGTCTCAAGAATTTCAGCGCGCAGTGGGCTCACTCGCAAGTGGACCCCTGGATCCTGCAGGTAGTATCTCAGGGGTACAAATTGGAATTCGAGACGTCTCCCCCTCGCCGGTTCCTGAAGTCTGCTTTACCAACGTCTCCCCCCGACAGGGAGGCGGTATTGGAAGCCATTCACAAGCTGTATTCCCAGCAGGTGATAATCAAGGTACCCCTCCTACAACAGGGAAAGGGGTATTATTCCACGCTGTTTGTGGTACCGAAGCCGGACGGCTCGGTGAGACCCATTTTAAATCTGAAATCCTTGAACACTTACATAAAAAGGTTCAAGTTCAAGATGGAGTCACTCAGAGCAGTGATAGCGAACCTGGAAGAAGGGGACTATATGGTGTCTCTGGACATCAAGGATGCTTACCTCCATGTCCCAATTTGCCCTTCTCACCAAGGGTACCTCAGGTTTGTGGTACAGAACTGTCACTATCAGTTTCAGACGCTGCCGTTTGGATTGTCCACGGCACCCCGGGTCTTTACCAAGGTAATGGCCGAAATGATGATTCTTCTTCGAAGAAAAGGCGTCTTAATTATCCCTTACTTGGACGATCTCCTGATAAGGGCAAGGTCCAGAGAACAGTTAGAGGTCGGAGTAGCACTATCTCAAGTAGTACTACGACAGCACGGATGGATTCTAAATATTCCAAAATCGCAGCTGATTCCGACGACACGTCTGCTGTTCCTAGGGATGATTCTGGACACAGTACAGAAAAAGGTGTTTCTCCCGGAGGAGAAAGCCAAGGAGTTATCCGACCTAGTCAGGAACCTCCTAAGACCAGGCCAAGTGTCAGTACATCAATGCACAAGGGTCCTGGGAAAGATGGTGGCTTCTTACGAAGCGATTCCATTCGGCAGATTCCACGCAAGAACTTTTCAGTGGGATCTGCTGGACAAATGGTCCGGATCGCATCTTCAAATGCATCAGCGGATAACCCTGTCTCCAAGGACAAGGGTGTCTCTCCTGTGGTGGTTACAGAGTGCTCATCTCCTAGAGGGCCGCAGATTCGGCATTCAGGATTGGGTCCTGGTGACCACGGATGCCAGCCTGAGAGGCTGGGGAGCAGTCACACAGGGAAGAAATTTCCAGGGCTTGTGGTCAAGCATGGAAACGTCACTTCACATAAATATCCTGGAACTAAGGGCCATTTACAATGCCCTAAGTCAGGCAAGACCTCTGCTTCAGGGTCAGCCGGTGTTGATCCAGTCGGACAACATCACGGCAGTCGCCCACGTAAACAGACAGGGCGGCACAAGAAGCAGGAGGGCAATGATGGAAGTGGCAAGGATTCTTCGCTGGGCGGAGAATCATGTGATAGCACTGTCAGCAGTGTTCATTCCGGGAGTGGACAACTGGGAAGCAGACTTCCTCAGCAGACACGATCTTCACCCGGGGGAGTGGGGACTTCACCCAGAAGTCTTCCACATGATTGTGAACCGTTGGGAAAAACCAAAGGTGGACATGATGGCGTCCCGCCTCAACAAAAAACTGGACAGATATTGCGCCAGGTCAAGGGACCCTCAGGCAATAGCTGTGGACGCTCTGGTAACACCGTGGGTGTACCAGTCAGTGTATGTGTTCCCTCCTCTTCCTCTCATACCAAAAGTACTGAGAATCATAAGAAGGAGAGGAGTAAAGACTATACTCGTGGCTCCGGATTGGCCAAGAAGGACTTGGTACCCGGAAATTCAAGAGATGCTCACGGAAGACCCGTGGCCTCTACCTCTAAGAAAGGACCTGCTCCAGCAGGGACCATGTCTGTTCCAAGACTTACCGCGGCTGCGTTTGATGGCATGGCGGTTGAACGCCGGATCCTGAAGGAAAAAGGCATTCCGGATGAAGTCATCCCTACCCTGATCAAAGCCAGGAAGGATGTAACCATACAACATTATCACCGTATTTGGCGAAAATATGTTGCGTGGTGCGAGGTCAGGAAGGCCCCTACAGAGGAATTTCAACTGGGTCGTTTCCTGCATTTCCTGCAAACAGGACTGTCTATGGGCCTCAAATTAGGGTCCATTAAGGTTCAAATTTCGGCCCTGTCAATATTCTTCCAAAAAGAACTGGCTTCTGTTCCTGAAGTTCAGACGTTTGTCAAGGGAGTACTGCATATACAGCCTCCTTTTGTGCCTCCAGTGGCACCTTGGGATCTCAATGTAGTTTTGGGATTCCTAAAATCACATTGGTTTGAACCACTCACCACTGTGGACTTAAAATATCTCACATGGAAAGTGGTAATGCTGTTAGCCCTGGCTTCAGCCAGGCGTGTCTCAGAATTGGCGGCTTTATCCTATAAAAGCCCTTACCTAATTTTTCATACGTACAGGGCAGAATTGAGGACTCGTCCTCAATTTCTCCCTAAGGTGGTTTCAGCATTTCACTTAAACCAGCCTATTGTGGTGCCTGCGGCTACTAGAGACTTGGAGGATTCCAAGTTGCTGGACGTAGTCAGGGCCCTGAAAATATATGTTTCCAGGACGGCTGGAGTCAGGAAATCTGATTCGATGTTTATCCTGTATGCACCCAACAAGCTTGGTGCTCCTGCTTCTAAGCAGACGATTGCTCGTTGGATTTGTAGTACAATTCAGCTTGCACATTCTGTGGCAGGCCTGCCACAGCCAAAATCTGTAAAAGCCCATTCCACACGGAAAGTGGGCTCATCTTGGGCGGCTGCCCGAGGGGTCTCGGCTTTACAACTTTGCCGAGCAGCTACTTGGTCAGGGGCAAACACGTTTGCTAAATTCTACAAATTTGATACCCTGGCTGAGGAGGACCTGGAGTTCTCTCATTCGGTGCTGCAGAGTCATCCGCACTCTCCCGCCCGTTTGGGAGCTTTGGTATAATCCCCATGGTCCTTTCGGAGTCCCCAGCATCCACTAGGACGTTAGAGAAACTAAGATTTTACTTACCGATAATTCTATTTCTCATAGTCCGTAGTGGATGCTGGGCGCCCATCCCAAGTGCGGATTGTCTGCATTACTTGTACATAGTTATTGTTACAAAAATCGGGTTATTGTTGTTGTGAGCCATCTTTTCAGAGGCTCCTTCTGTTATCATGCTGTTAACTGGGTTCAGATCACAAGTTGTACGGTGTGATTGGTGTGGCTGGTATGAGTCTTACCCGGGATTCAAAATCCTTCCTTATTGTGTACGCTCGTCCGGGCACAGTATCCTAACTGAGGCTTGGAGGAGGGTCATAGGGGGAGGAGCCAGTGCACACCAGCTAGTCCTAAAGCTTTTACTTTGTGCCCAGTCTCCTGCGGAGCCGCTATTCCCCATGGTCCTTTCGGAGTCCCCAGCATCCACTACGGACTATGAGAAATAGAATTATCGGTAAGTAAATTCTTATTTTTAGGCTGTTTATCGAATGTCACATAATAGATGTATGTTGCTGTCTGTTGCTGCAGCATTCAGCCAGACAGTTTCTAGACGATGAGGCCGAGTTGTCTTCTGAAGAAGCAGAGTTTGTGTCAGCTGATGAGAGCGTTGACTCAGAAAATGGGCAAAACACTTCCCTCGTGGAATTTCTCAATGACAACACTCAGCTGTCTCAAGGTCTGAATGGTAAGTGACACATGGGGATGGCATGTCACATTTGGACAGGAGAATGCAGTACACTGGGGGGGGGGGGGGGGGGAGTGCAGTTAGCTAGGGGGGGAATGCTGGTTTGCTATGGGATAGGAATAGTGGTATGTTGAGGGTGGGGGGGGGGATGGTGGTTTGGTGTAGGGGTGAGAATGGCAGGTTGCTGTATGACAGTTTGCTGTGGGGGATGGGGCAGTAGTTTGCTGTTGAGGGATGGCAGAGAATGGCGATTCACTGTTGGGGGGAGAATAACGGTTTGCTTTGAGGGAGGAATGGTGGTTTGCTGTGGTGGTGGGGGGGAATGGCAGTTTGCTGTGGGGTGAATGGCAGATTGTTGTTGCGGGGATAGCGGTTTGCTGTTGGGGGGTGGATGTCTGTTTGCTATGGGGAGGTGGAATGATGGTTTGCTGTTGGGGGGGGAGAATGACTGTTTTCTGTGTGTGGCGGGGGTATGACTGCTGTGGGGGGTAGAAATGGCAATTTGCTGTTGGGGAGTGGCGGTTTGCTGTTGTGGGGAAAATGTCTGTTTTCTGTGGGGGGGAAGAATGGTGGTTTGCTGTATTTTAGTATTCTTTCTTCAAGGTCTGTTATTGATCAAACCCACAAGATAAACAGTACACCTTGACACAATACTTTTCTCAGTTGATTGTTTATTACCCACAGAATATAACCAATTGTTCATATATGAGTGCATTATCCTTATCCATTACACTGAATACTGCCAATATATACACCTTCATCCCTTGCAGATGGGTTTAGGAGCATAGGACTGAGCGCAGTACAATTCCTATTTATAGATTTACTTACGTAGGTGGTCACCTATATAGTACGGCCGCTTGTCCGAACCATAAGGGACTTTGTGCGCAGATAAAAAAAAACATTTTTTGTGCAACCATTTACATCTTCACTTTGCACTTTATGACTAGTATTAAGAAGAAAACTCACACATGTTGTTATCCACTGTGATACAGAGAACATTATCCTCTTATATCTTCCACTGCTCTTTTCAGAATGCTCTATTCGGAATAGATGATTTTTGTATTCTGTTTGTTAGACTCTGAGATGCACGGAGTATACCTGAAGTCTGTACGCAGCCCAGCAGTGGGAAACAGATATAAACTGGAATACAAGAAACGCAGTATGGCAGTCTTCTCCCAGGTGGGTGTTTCAGGTCATGGGAAAATCCCTTCGTAATTTAGAATATACATCCTTCTGGGATAGCTATATGTATAGGTTTGATTATTCAAAAACAGTATTTGTTTGTCTGTTCAAAACGGACATTGATTGGAAGAGTCTGCTTAGCATACGTTATGCTGAAGTTCAATTAACTCACAGTTCTTAATCTGTAATAGCAAAATGTGATTCCAGGGACAGCAAGAGCTGGATTAAGCATCTCTGCCTGTGCCTCACGTACACTTGACTGATTGGTTGGCTAGCATTGTCCAATAAAAGAGCTGTATTGTTCACACGGGAGTTACTTAGAGCTCATAATAGTCAATTACCTTTTTATTTTTTTTGTTTTGTTTTAATTTTAGGTATATTATTTTTGTTGTGATGTCACTGACTCCTGGTGGTTGCTTCCACTATCTGCAGGATATTGGGACATGATCAACCAAATTGTAAACATCATACATTTTTAGAATGACTTCTATATCATCACCTCGGTTTTGGTGGCCATAAAGGCTTAAGAGGCTGCTCCAAGCTCTGACTCTTCTTTATTTCGCTTAGATTCCAGAACAGGATGAGAGCTACATGGAGGACAGTTTCTGTGTGGAAGAGGACAATGAGGCAGAAGAGAATGAAGAGTTGTCCAGCACAGAGGAGGTTCAAGTGGACTTCAACCTCCTCCAGCAGGACAGCTTTGTTGAAGGGAGGAGGCAGTATTGTACCAGACGTAGGTTGAAGCTCAAAGGAGCTCAACACAAACAAACCAAAGTCGGGCACCCAGCAAAAAAGAAGAGACGGATTATCATTCACAGTGACTCTAGTGATGAAGAAACGGGAATGAAAGTCAAATCACCGCCTCCAAAGTTATCAAATTTGTCCTGTTACTCCAGACCGCCATCGGGGAACAAAGATCTATCATCCGAAAAGAAGGACACATTAGATGTTCCGCTGCAAGACCGGTGTCAAGTGAGGATTAATCTCCAGGCTTCTCTCTCAGACCAGCTTGATTTTCAGTCAGAAAGTAAATCTTCTCTTAATATACATAGACCCAAAACACCGAATGGGATTATACATTATCCGGACAAGGTATATACTAGATATAATCAATATACACACAATGTTAAAACTGATCTCACATACTGAAACAATTTTGTCCAATCAGAGCAGCCGTTGCACCATGTTATCAGTTTGGGCTTCAAACAGTGGAATTATAGTTAAAACTTACACATGCAGACACAAAGTGCAAATAATCGATAACCTGTTACGGGTTGGGTATGATATAGTTGCGTTGATAGTCTCGACGATCATAATAGTGGCAGCATAATCTTGACGTCAAAATCCCGACAAATTTTGGTGAATGTGCTTACCCTAACAGTTCCCTTTGGCAAACTGACCCCAACGATCAAGGAAAAAATATGGTCTGCATCTTGGGGGTAATTCCAAGTTGATCGCAGAAGGAATTTTTTTAGCAATTGGGCAAAACCATGTGCACTGCAGGGGAGACAGATTTAACATGTGCAGAAAGAGTTAGATTTGGGTGGGTTATTTTGTTTCTGTGCAGGGTAAATACTGGCTGCTTTATTTTTACACTACAAATTAGATTGCAGATTGAACACACCCCACCCAAATCTAACTCTCTCTGCACATGTTAAATCTGTCTCCCCTGCAGTGCACATGGTTTTGCCCAATTGCTAAAAAAATTCCTGCTGCGATCAACTTGGAATTACCCCCCTTATTTTAGAAATAGGGTTTAATTTCTCATTATTACATGTTCTCACCTGTCACTTGATAACATTGTCACCTTATCTGCAATTATACTGTATGTCTTCTCCTTGTGCTTTTACTAAGCTGCATGCATTCATCTCGCCTGTAGCTGGAAGATAGCACTACAAATCTCCCTTCTGACTCAGCGTGGATGGATTCCGGGGCAGTAAACATTCCCAGATCCAGCTTAACTAGCACAGCCCTGTGCATCCTCGCAGACAGCCGGGAGATCTCATCTGGGCCAGAGGTCATCTCTTTCCTAAAGACCGGTCATGGGGTCAGAGTGGACATTTGTTCTCTGGGAGGCTGCGACTACATCGTCAGCAACCGCTTGTGTGTGGAAAGGAAATCTCAGTCTGAATTCTCAAACATCACCAACAGGAGCAAACTGGTGGAACGGATCCAGCATTTACACAGCATGTGTGACAGGATTTGTCTGATAGTGGAGAAGGACAGAGTAAGACCAGGTATGTAAACTTACTATATCACAGTCTGATATATGGGATGGTGGTGGTCACTAGATACTGAGGATGTTGTATAGTCCAGTATATGAGGGGATGGTGGTGATCATTAGATACTGAAGATGTAGTATAGTCTAGTATTGAGGGGGTGGTGGTCACTAGGTACTGAGGATGTAGTATAGTCCAGTATATGAGGGGATGGTGGTGATCATTAGATACTGAAGATGTAGTATAGTCTAGTATTGAGGGGGTGGTGGTCACTAGGTACTGAGGATGTAGTATAGTCCAGTATATGAGGGGATGGTGGTGGTCACTAGGTACTGAAGATGTAGTATATTCTAGTATTGAGGGGGTGGTGGTCACTAGGTACTGAGGATGTAGTATAGTCCAGTATATGAGGGGATGGTGGTGGTCACTAGGTACTGAAGATGTAGTATAGTCTAGTATTGAGGGGGTGGTGGTCACTAGGTACTGAGGATGTAGTATAGTCCAGTATATGAGGGGATGGTGGTGGTCACTAGGTACTGAAGATGTAGTATATTCTAGTATTGAGGGGGTGGTGGTCACTAGGTACTGAAGATGTAGTATAGTCTAGTATTGAGGGGGTGGTGGTCACTAGGTACTGAGGATGTAGTATAGTCCAGTATATGAGGGGATGGTGGTGGTCACTAGGTACTGAAGATGTAGTATATTCTAGTATTGAGGGGGTGGTGGTCACTAGGTACTGAGGATGTAGTATAGTCCAGTATATGAGGGGATGGTGGTGGTCACTAGGTACTGAAGATGTAGTATATTCTAGTATTGAGGGGGTGGTGGTCACTAGGTACTGAGGATGTAGTATAGTCCAGTATATGAGGGGATGGTGGTGGTCACTAGGTACTGAAGATGTAGTATAGTCTAGTATTGAGCGGGTGGTGGTCACTAGGTACTGAGGATGTAGTATAGTCCAGTATTGAGGGGATGGTGGTGGTCACTAGGTACTGAGGATGTAGTATAGTCCAGTAGCTGGGTCACTGCTCTGTGTAAAAGGTGCTCGTTACCCTGGTAACTACCTGGGAAGGACCCAGGTAGCCTGTGGTGTAACGGGTGACGGTCACACTAAATTCCTGTGGAGAGCAGGCATACAGGCACTTGGAGATGTTGTCATCTTCAGGAGCATGCACAAAGTGCTGTAATGTGGTACAGGCACTGGGTCTAGGTGTAATGTGGGTACTTGCTTGGCAGGTACAAATTCTGCAATCTGTGTAAAGCTCTGACGTGTTCCTAGTGTAAATACCAGGTTAGATAGGACTTACTGTGCAGTAACAGGTTGTATAGTTGCATTTTTAAAAAAATGGTGAGAAGGCCTCAAATCTCAGGCGCTAACACAAACATACAAAGAGATGGTATATACAATATGTCCCAAGGTGAGCCCAATAGTTGTGTTAATCCTCTTACAATCTCTTCCAAGCTTTTTCTTCATTCATAGTATCATATAGGTGGGGGGGGGGGGGGGGGGGGACACAGAGAACAAATGTATATCACAGTCTTAAGGAAAGTCCAAATTATTAATCACACCCTTTGTGACGTTGGAAAGAATATATGAAGGTGTTGGAATACCAAGAGTACCCTGACTCACACTCTATAATCTGATGTTGTACATATCTTTTCCAGGAAGGTAAAGCTTCTAAGCACCCACTAGATAGTTCTCAACAAGTGTAAACAAACCCAAATAGTAAATGGCCGTAGCCCACTCACTGATAAATCAGGAATAGTCGGGAATAGTAAGTGTATCCTACTGAAGGTGGGTGCAGATGGTGTAAAGCACATAAAGGTTTCTTTCATGCATCAATCCAAGATATATCTTTTTATGTACTCTCACATCAAACATACAGCGCTTCCCTTTTTCCACATTTTGTTATGTTACAGCCTTATTCCTAAATGGAATACATTAATTTTTTCCCTCAAAACTACACACAATGCCCCATAATGACAATGTGAAAAAAGTGTGTTTTAGATTTTTGTAAATTTATTAAAAGTAAAAAACTAAGAAATCACATGTACATAAGTATTCACAGCCTTTGCCATGAAGCTCAAAATTGAGCACAGGTGTATCCTGTTCCGCTGATCATCCTTGAGATGTTCCTACAGCTTAATTGGAGTCCACCTGTGGTAAATTCAATTGATTGGACATGATTTGGAAAGGCACACACCTGTCCCACACTTGACAGTGCATGTCTGAGCATAAACCAAGCATGAAGTCAAAGGAATTGTCTGTAGACCTCCGACGGAAAGGACCCGACAGCACTCTACATACTTGCCTACCTGACCCTCTCCATGAGGGAGAAAATGCTCTGTTCCTGGACTTCCTGGTAATGTATGATTGCCATCACCTGTGGTGAAACACCTTTCTTATCAATTAACTAGCTCACCACAGGTGATGGCAATCATACATTACCAGGAAAGTCCAGGAACAGAGCATTTTCTCCCTCATGGAGAGGGTCAGGTAGGCAAGTATGACTCTATTCAATGCCGGGCCAAACCCGACAGGTTTTTTAAAAGTCGGATTGACATTGTCAGAAATAGGGCTAAATCCTGTCGGGTTTGGCCCTGCTTCCACAAATACACGCGGCTCGGTGGCTGAATATTCCGACAAGTCGGATTTCCCGACTTGTCGGGAAAACCGTGCCCGGATTGAGTAGGTCGGAACCCCTTCTGACCTATTCCAGACGGAAACTGCTGTCTTTCTGCCAAGACAGCAGTTTCCGACTCTAATTGAATACGGCCCTATGTGTCTATCTGTAATGATCTCTCCTATTACATAGGCCCCCTTATGTTCAAAGAGGCATGGCTAATTACTGGCAGGACTTACGGCATCAATAATTTCAGATAGATGACTGTACTAACATTTATATTGTGGAGAGCATGTTGGGACTTGTAGTCACACAACATCGGCAGAGCCAATGCTTGGCTATGCCTGGTTGGTATTGCTGGGCCTTCATTTACCACAATGTGGGTTGCCTACTGTTGCACAGAACAGCAAGGTGGGGAATTGCAGTAGGTATTAGATCAGGACCTAATGTTGAAGAGCACTGACCTGCAGTGCGGAGGGCGATAGGAAGTATAAAGAACAGATCTTTGCTACCTGACTGCAGATAGAAGCATGCATGTCATATTTAGGATTTTTTTCTATTACCTATTCACAGGAGACACCTCACGGCTGTTTCAGAGAACAAAGTACTACGACACCATGTTGTCCTCTTTAACCAGTGCAGGAGTGCAGGTTCTCTTCAGCTCCAGTCAGGAGGAGACGGCAGGGTTGCTGAAAGATCTGGCCTCGTTGGAGAGGAGAAAGAACAGTGGAATATCCGTGCCCGTCCATGTGACCGGTCACAAGCAGGAAGCACTGACCTTTTATCTATCCATTCCTAACCTCAGCCACATCACAGCCCTAAACCTGTGTCATCACTTCAGCTCTGTCAGACACATGGCAAACAGGTAAATCACTGCCCCCGCCATTATGGCTATATTACTCAACAACTTTAATTGCACGTAGCAGATGGCACCAATGCGTTAGCCGACTCCATTATTCATGGGTCAAAATTACTTAAGCAACATCTCTCATAGATGAGACCACGTCCTAGTGAATTGATACGCTGGCATGTACTAGATGTAGGCAAAGGTGATGGTTAAGCCTGAAAACTTTGTTGTTGTCAAATTTGAGGAGGGATGAATTAATGTTTTCTAATTCTAGCTGTGTGGTTATTCTGTACCTTGCTACAGTACTTACAGTTATATCCTCATACACCAAACCTCCATACACCATGTGGTATGGATGAGCGTACCAACATTTTATTTATGTTTGAATCTTATTTGCACTGTAGTAAAACACCACTCTGCCTGTACCAGAAACACCAGGCTGCGACTCTAACCACAGGAATTAGATATACAGGGCACAGAACTGTGGTTGAGAAACCAGATGTACTATTAAGCACCGAGATGTACCCAGCATAACAATCTTTACTAATATTTTTGCAGCTCTGTCGACGTTATTGCCAGCAGGGGAAAAGTGAGTCGGCAGAAGGCTGAAGAAATCTATCGCTACCTGCGTTATCCATTCGATCCACAGATGCTGCCATCCAGTGAAAGACGGAAGTAGAGTCTCATATAATCACTGAATAGACTATTTTTGGGTTATTGTTGGTTGGTTTTCCTAATTCTATAAAGGGGGAAATCTTATTGCAGTGCAATTCTTTCCAACCCTTTGTATGTCTTTAGCCTATGCACTTTATAATGTGTTTTTGTATAATATGTAAATAAATGTTTGAAACAAATATTCTAATTTGTATGTAAATCATGCTTTACACATGTAACCAGGCCAATGTGAGTGATTCTACGGTCTGTTTTCTACAGTAGAGAAGAGTCTTTAGTATTCTGCAATATCAGACTAAGAATACTATCTTTGTTATACAGTGAAGTTACTGCTATAATGAATCGTGCATTATGTATTTCTTATATTCTTTTTAAGGAGCAATTCTTTTATCACTTGCTGCTGGTAGTGGTTTGTTGTATATGTTTGTTTTTTTGTCACTCACACAATGGTGGAGCTGCTAATTCACAGATGTGTGCTCATTGGAATACACACATGCAGTCTATACAACTGCAGGTCTAAGCAGAAGACAAAGCTGCTTGGATGAGGTAAGAGTGGTGTTGATTGGAGGGAGGTGACAGAGCAGTATGGATGGGGGGACAGAAATGTGTGGATAGGGGGAAGACTAAGCACCATTGATGGGGGGGGGGGACAAGGCAACACAGACTGGTGGAAAACAGTGGTGCAGATGGGGGGAGGTAAGACAGAGTGATGCAGTTTCATGTGTGTGTCAGGTGCCACGCATGTATGTGTGCATTGCCGCGCGTGTACATGTGTGGTGGTACCATGTGTGTTAAATGCTACGTGTGTGTCAGGTGCTGCGTGTGTGTGTGTTTCAGGTACTGGATGTTTATATTAGTGTGTCTTGTGCCGTGTGTGTGTTTGTCAGTTGCTGCGCCTGTATATGTATGTATGTGAGGTTTCATGTATGTGTGTGTGTGGCAGTTGCTGCATGTGTACATGCATGTTTGTGAGGTGCCTCACATGTACATACATATGAGAGATACTGGGCGTGTACATAATTGTGTGTGGTGCCACAGTGCGTGTACATGTGTGAGGTGCCATGTGTGTTAAATGCTACGTGTGTTTCCGGTGCTGCATGTTTATGTTAGTGTGTCTGATGCTGCGTGTGCATCAGTTGCCATGTGTATGTCAGTTGCTGTATGTGTACGTGTGTGTGTGTGTGAGGTGCTATGCATGTATGTGTGTCTGTGAAGTGCCGTACATGTGTGTGGTGCCACAGCACATGTACACGTGTGAAGTGCCACGTGTGTATACCTGCATGTGTGTGAAGTGCCACGTGTGTATACCTGCATGTGTGTGAAGTGCCACGTGTGTATACCTGCATGTGTGTGTCAGGTGCGTGTTTATATTATTGTGTCTCATGCTATGTGTGTACAGGTCCCCAGACCTGGGGGGAAAGGGAGAGACGCCCTATCCAGCCCACACACCTTTCCCCTTCTTCCCATCCCAGCTCTCTCTGTAAAATACAGCTCTGCACCCAGAGTGAGGGAAAGACCAGGTGGCTGATCACTGCACTCTTTTTGATTACGCGTTTGGTCTCCTGTTTCTTCCAGTGCTATGTTCCTGCAGCACAGCCCTCCCTGTTGTTGTGCCAGAGACGCAGCACTTCCTTCCCCTGGCAGAGAGAGCCTGAGGCAGAGACATGCCCTTCCCAGAGCTGGGCTACCCTCAGTACCTTGGCGCTGGCCAGGCGGCAGTCTACGGCGGGAACAGACAGGGAGTTCTGGCCACGACAGTAGCCAGATCAGGGAGGGGGCCTGCAGGGTCAGAGCTGGGCAGCACTTCCCCTGCTGCTGTTACCTCTATGCTGGGCATGTACACCAGTCCCTACAGCACTCACAACTACAGCGCCTTCCTGCCCTAGACCACCAATCTCACAATCTTCTCTCAGATGGTAAGTGGCAGCCTTTGCCTCGCTCGCACTCATTTCTATGTTTCAGGTGATTGTCTCCTTCCTTTTTCATCTACACATTGACGGGTGAGAAACAGTAGCTGTACATATAATGGCCGGGTCAATTTTCCCTAGGGGGTGGCCAGGCCGAAACAGGCATATCGTATTGCTTCAAAGTCTGCCATATTTGTACACCCATTTGAAGCTACTCTAAGTACACCGCTTGCAGGCAGCTAATGAGCATAAGCAACAAATTGAAATGCCCTATCTTTAGAATGGGGCATATTTGACTAAATTTAAAAAAATACTAAAGTTTCTGAAAAACCTTAACCCCAAAAGGCACTACACTAGGACAAATTCTTATCTAATAAAACAAACTTTGATTCTTAATTTGTCCTCTACCCTGAGTTATGCCTTCCCAAAAATCTCCCCATAGACAATATTAGAAATCTGTCAAATTAGCCAAACAGGAAGTAGCAGGAAAAACAAAAACCTGACAGTTTAAACTTTAGATCACTCCCAATTACTCATTTTTTAATTTTGGCATGCAGCACTGGGCAACAGTTGTACATGTCAATGCCAAATTTCAGCTCAGTACAATCCAATGACTTTTGATGTGTAGCCCCTCAAACACCATGCCCCCATCTCAGAAGTTCCCTATGGGAAAAATAGTTTGTTCGATTCAGCCCTAATATAAGGCTACGACCGTACCTAAAAATATAAATATATATTATAATCTATAATAAAAGGCTAAAGTTGCTCCTGATAAATATTTCAGATATGTTGGTGCTACTTTGTAACCTAAAGTTTATATATATATATATATATATATACACACACATTTTTATTTTATTTTTATTTCATTAACACTTTGAGGTATATCAGTGTAACCCAGCATTCTTCTACTTGGCAAGGATCTGCTTTTATCTATCCATTTGGAACGCCGGTGTAGCTAAAAACCATCTATTGAGTCAATTTATCGCAATCAGAGATACCTGCTCGTCTGACCAATGAAATAGTGCAAGATAAGCCCATTACTTTTTCCACTTCCAGAGTAAGTGTAATTTTACCTAAGTTACAGGAGCTGCTCAGGGGAAAACTAAGGTGGACTGTTACATATGTATTGTACACAGTCACCTCCGTACAGATAGGATCACACAGATATAACCTAAAGGGGGGTACTCACGGAGCAATCACTGCTTAAAATCTAAGCAATCTGACTAGATTACTTAGATTTTAAGCATGATCGCTCCGTGTGTTCTCCTCACAGCGATAGCTACACGCATCGCAATCTAGCAGATCGCTCATTTCACCCCCCAGTTCGCTCAGCACACATCTCTCCAACATCGGCCAGCGAGTACTGGCCTTTAGAGCTAGTCAGTGAAAGGTATAATACATGGACCTAAGTCACAAAATGGAGATGTTTAAGTAACTGACGATCTGGCCCTAATCATGGGAGAAGGTGCATTGTAGCGGGAAGGAACAGATAGGATGGTCCCACTCATGGGATAACAATGTAGCTGGTCTACAGTATACTATTAAATAGGAAACTATGGAAACCAGGGTAGCTTTTACATTCAAAGTACCATCAAACTGAAAAGAAGTGGGTATATTACATGGTAGTGCGATGTAGTTCTCAAAAACATTCTAACGAGCCTGGAGAAGTGATAAGTGGAAGGTGATAATTCACCAGTTATCTCTTAACTGTCATTTTTCAGACCCTGAATTAGTGGCTGGTGCATTATCACCTTCCACTTAGCATTTCTCCAGGCTTAATATATCATCCCGTGGGAATAGTGGGTATACAAAGCTATACACCTTGCAGGAGGAATTGGTTAGTTTACATACAGTACACTCGCGACCTGGATTCTTTGACTGATAACTACCTATTTACCTGTACCTATTGAACTGGAACTATTCCATTGTGATAGATGTATTTAGGTTTTCTCTAACGTCCTAGTGGATGCTGGGGACTCCGTAAGGACCATGGGGAATAGACGGGCTCCACAGGAGACAGGGCACTTTAAGAAAGAATTTGGATACTGGTGTGCTCTGGCTCCTCCCTCTATGTCCCTCCTCCAGACCTCAGTTTGAATCTGTGCCCGGACGAGCTGGGTGCTACTTAGTGAGCTCTCCTGAGCTTGCTATAAGAAAGTATTTTGTTAGGTTTTTTATTTTCAGGGAGATCTGCTGGCAACAGACTCTCTGCAGCGTGGGACTGAGGGGAGAGAAGCAGCCCTACTCACTGAAGATAGGTCCTGCTTCTTAGGCTACTGGACACCATTAGCTCCAGAGGGATTGTACACAGGACCTCACCCTTTGTCGTCCGATCCCAGAGCAGCGCCGCTGCCCCCCTCGCAGAGCCGGAAGACAGAAGCCGGTGAATGAAGCAAGACGACTTCGAAATCGGCAGCAGAAGACTCCAGTCTTCACTGAGGTAGCGCACTGCACTGCAGCTGTGCGCCATTGCTCCCACATTAAACCCACATACTCCAGTCACTGTAGGGCGCAGGGGGGGGTGCCCTGGGCAGCAATTATAGACCTCTTGGCAAAAGTTGGGCATATATACAGTTGGGCGCTGTATATATGCATGAGCCCCCGCCATAATTTTTCACAGAAACACGGGACAGAAGCCCGCCGCTGAGGGGGCGGGGCTTCTTCCTCAGCACTCACCAGCGCCATTTTCTCTCCACAGCTCCGTTGAGAGGAAGCTCCCCAGGCTCTCCCCTGCAGAAACACGGTAGAAGAGGGTAAAAAGAGAGGGGGGGCGCACATAAATTAAGCGTAAAAACATTATATACAGCAGCTACTGGGTTAACACTAAGTTACTGTATGATTCCTGGGACATATAGCGCTGGGGTGTGTGCTGGCATACTGTCTCTCCAAAAGGCCTTGTGGGGGAACTGTCTTCAAAAAGAGCATCCCGTGTGTGTGTGGTGTGTCGGTACGCTTGTGTCGACATGTTTGACGATTAAGGCTATGTGGAAGCAGAGCGGGAGCAAATGAATGTGGGGTCGGCACAGACACCTGATTGGATGGATATGTGGAAGGTTTTAAATGATAATGTTAATTCCTTGCATAAAAGGTTGGATAAAGCTGAAACCTTAGGACAGTCGGGGTCTCAGCCCATGCCTGATCCTATGTCGCAGAGGCAGTCAGGGTCTCAGAAGCGCCCACTATCCCAAATTGTTGACACGGATTCTGACTCCAGTGTCGATGGCGATGATGCAAAGTTACAGCCTAAATTGGCTAAAGCCATCCGTTATATGATTATAGCAATTAAGGATGTGTTGCACATCACAGAAGAAACCCCAGTCCCTGACAAGAGGGTTCATATGTATGGGGGGAAAAAAGGCAGGTGGTGACCTTTCCCCCCTCACATGAACTAAATGAGTTATGTGAAAAGGCTTGGGAATCTCCAGATAAAAAACTGCAGATTTCCAAACGGATGCTTATGGCGTATCCTTTCCCGCCAACGGACAGGTTACGCTGGGAATCCTCCCCTAGGGTGGACAAAGCTCTCACACGCTTATCCAAAAGGGTAGCCCTGCCGTCACAGGATACCACCACCCTAAAAGATGCTGCGGATAGAAAGCAAGAGGGTACCCTGAAGTCCATTTATATACATTCAGGTACCTTACTAAGGCCGGCAATTGCGTCGGCATGGGTGTGTAGTGCTGTAGTAGCATGGACAGATACCTTATCTGAGGAACTTGATACCTTAGACAAGGATACTATATTAATGACCCTGGGGCATATAAAAGACGCTGTCCTATATATGAGAGATGCTCAAAGAGACATTAGCCTGCTGGGCTCTAGAATAAATGCAATGTCGATTTCTGCCAGAAGGGTCCTGTGGACTCAGCAATGGACAGGCGATGCAGACTCAAAAAGGCACATGGAGGTTTTACCTTACAAAAGGTGAGGAGTTGTTTGGGGAAGGTCTCTCGGACCTGGTCTCCACAGCTACTGCTGGAAAGTCAAATTTTTTGCCATATGTTCCCTCACAGCCTAAGAAAGCACCGTATTACCAAATGCAGTCCTTTCGATCACAAAAAGGCAAGAAAGTCCGAGGTGCGTCCTTTCTTGGCAGGGGCAGAGGAAAGAAGCTGCATAACACAGCTAGTTCCCAGGAACAGAAGTCCTCCCCGGCTTCCACTAAATCCACCGCATGACGCTGGGGCTCCACAGGCGGAGCTAGGCCCGGTGTGGGCACGTCTCCGAAATTTTAGCCACAAGTGGGTTCACTCCCAGGTGGATTCCTGGGCAATAGATATTGTGTCTCAGGGATGCAAGCTGGAATTCGAAGAGATGCCCCCTCACCGATACCTCAAATCGGCCCTGCCAGCTTCCCCCTTAGAGGGAAATAGTGTTAGCTGCAATTCACAAATTGTATCTTCAGCAGGTGGTGGTCAAGGTTCCCCTCCTTCAACAAGGAAAGGGTTATTATTCGACCATGTTTGTGGTACCAAAACCGGACGGTTCGGTCAGACCCATATTAAATTTAAAATCCCTGAACATATACCTGAAAAGGTTCAAGTTCAAGATGAAATCGCTCAGAGCGGTCATCGCAAGCCTGGAAGGGGGAGATTTTATGGTGTCTCTGGACATAAAGGATGCATACCTTCATGTCCCCATTTATCCACCTCATCAGGCATACCTCAGATTTGTGGTACAGGATTGTCATTACCAATTCCAGACGTTGCCGTTTGGTCTCTCCACGGCACCGAGAATATTTACCAAGGTAATGGCGGAAATGATGGTGCTCCTGCGAAAGTAAGGGGTCACAATTATCCCATACTTGGACGATCTCCTCATAAAGGCGAGGTCCAGAGAGCAGTTGCTGATCAGCGTTGCACGCTCTCGGGAAGCGTTACAACAGCACGGCTGGATTCTAAATATTCCAAAGTCGCAGTTGATTCCTACGACTCGTCTGCCCTTCCTGGGCATGATTCTGGACACAGACCAGAAGAGGGTCTATCTCCCGAAGGAGAAGGCTCAGGAGCTCATGACACTGGTCAGAGACCTATTAAAACCAAAACAGGTGTCGGTGCATCACTGCACGCAAGTCCTGGGAAAGATGGTGGCATCATACGAGGCCATTCCCTTCGGCAGGTTCCATGTGAGGACCTTTCAATGGGATCTGTTGGACAAGTGGTCCAGATCACATCTACAGATGCATCGGCTGATCACCCTATCCCCCAGGGTGTCTCTCCTGTGGCGGCTGCAGAGTGCTCACCTTCTCGAGGACCGCAGATTCGGCATTCAGGACTGGATCCTGGTGACCACGGATGCAAGCCTCCGAGGGTGGGGGGCAGTCACACAGGGAAGAAATTTCCTAGGTCTGTGGTCAAGTCAGGAGACTTGCCTTCACATCAATATCCTGGAACTAAGGGCCATATACAATGCCCTAAGTCAAGCGGAGACCCTGCTTCGCGACCAATCGGTGCTGATTCAGTCAGACATCACCGCAGTGGCTCATGTAAACCGCCAAGGCGGCACAAGGAGTGTGAAGCCACCAGAATTCTTCGCTGGGCGGAGAATCACGTAAGAGCACTGTCAGCAGTGTTCATTCCGGGAGTGGACAACTGGGAAGCAGACTTCCTCAGCAGGCACGACCTCCACCCGGGAGAGTGGGGACTTCATCAAGAAGTCTTCACGCAGATTGCAAGGCGGTGGGAACTGCCACAGGTGGACATGATGGCATCCCGCCTCAACAAAAAGCTACAGAGATATTGCGCCAGGTCAAGAGACCCTCAGGCGATAGCTGTAGACGCACTAGTGACACCGTGGGTGTTCTAGTCGGTTTATGTATTTCCTCCTCTTCCTCTCATACCAAAGGTGCTAAGAATCATAAGAAAAAGAGGAGTGAGAACAATACTCATTGTTCCAGATTGACCAAGAAGGATTTGGTATCCGGATCTGCAAGAAATGCTCACAGAGGACCCATGGCCTCTGCCTCTAAGACAGGACTTGTTGCAACAGGGGCCCTGTCTGTTCCAAGACTTACCGCGGCTGCGTTTGACGGCATGGCGGTTGAACGCCGGATCCTAGCAGAAAAAGGCATTCTGGATGAGGTTATTCCTACGCTGATTAAGGCTAGGAAGGACGTGACGGCTAAACATTATCACCGTATATGGCGAAAATATGTTGCTTGGTGTGAGGTCAGGAATGCCCCTACGGAGGAATTCCAGCTGGGCTGTTTCCTTCACTCCCTACAGTCGGGAGTGACTTTGGGACTGAAATTGGGTTCCATTAAGGTCCAGATTTCGGCTCTATCCATTTTCTTTCAAAAAGAACTGGCTTCTCTTCCTGAAGTCCAGACGTTTGTAAAAGGAGTGCTGCATATTCAGCCCCATTTTGTGCCTCCAGTGGCGCCTTGGGATCTTAACGTGGTGTTGAGTTTCCTGAAATCACACTGGTTTGAACCACTCAAAAGCGTGGAGTTAAAATTTCTCACGTGTAAGGTGGTCATGCTATTGGCCTTGGCTTCAGCTAAGCGTGTCAGAATTAGCAGCTTTGTCACATAAAAGCCCCTATCTGGTTTTCTATATGGACAGGGCAGAATTGCGGACCCGTCCACAATTTCTGCCAAAAGTGGTGTCATCCTTTCATATGAACCAACCTATTGTGGTGCCTGTGGCTACTCGTGACTTGATGGATTCCGAGTTACTAGATGTAGTCTGGCCTTTGAAGGTTTATGTAGCCAAAACGGCTAGAGTCAGGAAAACTGAATCGCTGTTTATCCTGTATGCATCCAACAAGCTGGGTGCTCCTGCTTCAAAGCAAACTTGCTCGCTGGATCTGTGACACGATTCAGCAGGCTCATTCTGCGGCTGGATTGCCGCTTCCAAAATCAGTAAAAGCCCACTCCACAAGGAAGGTAGGCTCTTCTTGGGCGGCTGCCCGAGGGGTCTCGGCATTACAGCTTTGCCGAGCAGCTACTTAGTCAGGTTCAAACACTTTTGCAAAGTTTTACAAGTTTGATACCCTGGCTGAGGAGGACCTTGTGTTTGCTCATTCGGTGCTGCAGAGTCATCCACACTCTCCCGCCCATTTGGGAGCTTTGGTATAATCCCCATGGTCCTTACGGAGTCCCCAGCATCCACTAGGACGTTAGAGAAAATAAGATTTTACTTACCGGTAAATCTATTTCTCGTAGTCCGTAGTGGATGCTGGGCGCCCGTCCCAAGTGCGGACTTCTTCTGCAATACTTGTATATAGTTATTGCTTAAATAAGGGTTATGTTTGGTTGCATCAGGGTTGATCTGATGCTCCGTTGTTGTTCATACTGTTAACTGGGTAAGTTTATTACGAGTAATACGGTGTGATTGGTGTGACTGGTATGAGTCTTGCCCTGGATTCCAAAATCCTTTCCTTGTACTGTCAGCTCTTCCGGGCACAGTTTCTCTAACTGAGGTCTGGAGGAGGGACATAGAGGGAGGAGCCAGAGCACACCAGTATCCAAATTCTTTCTTAAAGTGCCCTTTCTCCTGCAGAGCCCGTCTATTCCCCATGGTCCTTACAGAGTCCCCAGCATCCACTACGGTCTACAAGAAATAGATTTACCGTTAAGTAAAATCTTATTTCTCTGACGTCCTAGTGGATGCTGGGAACTCCGTAAGGACCATGGGGGGGATAGCGGCTCCGCAGGAGACAGGGCACATCTAAAGAAAGCTTTAGGATCACCTGGTGTGCACTGGCTCCTCCCCCTATGACCCTCCTCCAAGCCTCAGATTTTCTGTGCCCGACGAGAAGGGTGCACACTAGGGGCTCTCCTGAGCTCTTTGTGAAAGTTTTAGTTTAGGTTTATTATTTTCAGTGAGACCTGCTGGCAACAGGCTCACTGCATCGAGAAGAAGCGAACTCACCTGCGTGCAGAGTGGATTGGGCTTCTTAGGCTACTGGACATTAGCTCCAGAGGGACGATCACAGGTTCAGCCTGGATGGGTCACCGGAGCCGCGCCGCCGGCCCCCTTACAGAGCCAGAAGAGCGAAGAGTTCCGGAAAAATCGGTGGCAGAAGACTTTCCTGTCTTAAGATAAAGGTAGGCGCACAGCACCGCAGCTGTGCGCCATTGCTCTCAGCACACTTCACACTCCGGTCACTGAGGGTGCAGGGCGCTGGGGGGGCAGCGCCCTGAGACGCAATAAATCGATAGAAAACCTTTTATGGCTAAAATAAATGCATCACATATAACTCCTGGGCTATATGGATGCATTTAACCCCTGCCAAAACATACAAGAAAACGGATGATAAGGACGCCGAGAAAGGGGCGGAGCCTATCTCCTCAGCACACTGGCGCCATTTTCCCTCACAGCTCAGTTGGAGGGAAGCTCCCTGGCTCTCCCCTGCAGTCACTACACTACAGAAAGGGGTTAAAAAAGAGAGGGGGGCACAAATTAGGCGCAGTATAAACAATACAGCAGCTATAAAGGGAAAAACACTTATATAAGGTTATCCCTGTATATATATAGCGCTCTGGTGTGTGCTGGCAAACTCTCCCTCTGTCTCCCCAAAGGGCTAGTGGGGTCCTGTCCTCTATCAGAGCATTCCCTGTGTGTGTGCTGTGTGTCGGTACGTTTGTGTCGACATGTATGAGGAGAAAAATGATGAGGAGACGGAGTAGAGTGTCTGTAATAGTGTTGTCACCCCCTGGGGGGTCGACACCTGAGTGGATGTACTGTTGAAATTGCGTGACAGTGTCAGCTTTGTATAAAAGACAGTGGTTGACATGAGACAGCCGGCTACTCAGCTTGTGCATGTCCAGACGTCTCATACAGGGGCTCTAAAGCGCCCGTTACCTCAGATACAGACGCCGACACGGATACTGACTCCTGTGTCGACGGTGAAGAGACAACAGTGATTTCCAATAGGGCCACACATTGCATGATTGAGGCAATGGAAAAAGTTTACACTCTTCTGATAATATAAATACCACCAAAAAAAGGGGTATTATGTTTGGTGAGGAAAAACTTCCTGTAGTTTTCCTGAATCTGAGAAATAAAATGAGGTGTGTGATGATGCGTGGGTTTCCCCCCGATAACAATTGATAATTTCTAAAAAGTTATTGGCAGTATACCTTTTCCCGCCAGAGGTTAGGGTGCGTTGGGAAACACCCCCTAGGGGGGATAAGGCGCTCACACGCTTGTAAGAACAAGGGCTCTACCCTCTCTGGAGATGGCCGCCCTTAGGGATCCTGCTGATAGAAAGCAGGAGGGTATCCTAAAATGTATTTACACACATACTGGTGTTATACTGCGACCAGCAATCGCCTCAGCCTGGATGTGCAGTGCTGGGTTGGCGTGGTCGGATTCCCTGACTGGAAATTTGATATCCTAGATAAGGACAGTATATTATTGCCTATAGAGCAATTAAAAGATGCATTTCTATATATGCATGATGCACAGCGGAATATTTGCCGACTGGCATCAAGTATAAGTGCGTTGTCCAATTATACCAGTAAAGTGGTCAGGTGATGCAGATTCCAAACGGCATTTGGAAGTATTGCCTTAACAAAAAAGGGGATGTACCCCAGGTCGCCTCTCAAAATAAGACGCCGTATTATCAGGCGCAGTCCTGGTTGGCAAGCGGACAAAAGGGTTCCTCTTTTCTGCTCGTGACAGAGGGAGAGGAAAACGGCTGCAGAGATCAGCCAGTTCCAAGGAACAGAAACTCTTTTCCGCCTCTGCCAAGCCCTCAGTATGACGCTAGGGCTTTACAAGTTCAGGCACGGTGGGGTCCCGTTCTCAATGAATTTCAGTGCGCAGTGGGCTCACTCGCAAGTAGACCCCTGGATCCTTCAGGTAATATTTCAGGGGTACAAATTGGAATTCGAGACGTATCCCCCTCGCCGTTTCCAAAGGTCTGTTTTACCGACGTCTCCCGCTGACAGGGAGGCAGTTTTGGAAACCATTCACAAGCTGTATTCCCAGCAGGTGATAATCAAGATACCCCTCCTGCAACAGGGAACGGGGTATTATTCCACACTATTGTGGTACCGAAGCCAGACGGCTCGGTGAGACCGAATTTAAAATCTAAAATCTTTGAACACTTGCATACAGAGGTTCAAATTCAAAATTGAGTCACTCAGAGCAGTGATTGCAAACCTGGAAGAAGGGGACTACATGATGTCTCGGGACATCAAGGATGCTTACCTTCATGTCAAAATTTACCCTTCTCACCAAGGGTATTTCAGGTTATGGTACAGAACTGTCACTATCAGTTCGGACGCTGCCGTAGGGATGGTCCACGGCACCCCGGGTCTTTACCAAGGTAATGGCCGAAATGATATCCCTTCGAAGGAAGGAAATTTTAGTTATCCCTTACTTGGACGATTCCCTGATAAGGGTAAGATCCAGGGAACACTTGGAAGTCGGTGTAGCACTATCTCAGGTAGTGTTGCGGCAGCACGATTGGATTCTCAATATTCCAAAATCGCAGCTGGTTCCGACGACTTGTCTTCTGTTCCTAGGGATGATCCTGGACACAGTCCAGAAAGAAGGTGTTTCTCCCGGAGGAGAAAGCCAGGGAGTTATCCGAGCTAGTCAGGAACCTCCTAAAACCGAACCAAGTCTCAGTGCATCAATGCACAAGGGTTCTGGGTAAAAATGGTGGCTTCCTACGAAGCAATCCCATTCGGCAGATTCCACGCAAGACTTTCCAGTGGAACCTACTGGACAAATGGTCCGGGTCGCATCTTCAGATGCTTCAGCGGATAACCCTGTCACCGGGGACAAGGGTATCCCTCCTGTGGTGGTTGCAGAGTGCTCATCTTCTAGAGGGCCGCAGATTCGGCATTCGGGACTGGGTCCTGGTGGCCACGGATGCCAGCCTGCGAGGCTGGGGAGCAGTCACACAGGGAAGGAATTTCCAGGGCTTATGGTCAAGCCTGGAGACATCTCTTCATATAAACATTCTGGAACTAAGGGCCATTTACAATGCCCTAAGTCAAGCGAAACCCCTGCTTCAGGGTCAGGCGGTATTGATCCAATCGGACAACATCACGTCAGTCGCCCACGTAAACAGACAGGGCGGCACGGGAAGCAGGGGGGCAATGGCAGAAGCTGCAAGGATTCTTCGCTGGGCGGAAGATCATGTGATAGCACTGTCAGCAGTGTTCATTCCGGGAGTGGACAACTGGGAAGCAGACTTCCTCAGCAGACACGATCTACACCCGGGAGAGTGGGGACTTCATCCAGAAGTCTTCCACATGATTGTGAACCGTTGGGAAAAACCAATGGTGGATATGATGGCGTCCCGCCTCAACAAAAAACTGGACAGGTATTGCGCCAGGTCAAGAGACCCTCAGGCAATAGCTGTGGACGCTCTGGTAACACCGTGGGTGTTCCAGTCAGTGTATGTGTTCCCTCCTCTGCCTCTCATACCAAAAGTACTGAGAATTATACGGCAAAGGGGAGTAAGAACGATACTCGTGGCTCCGGATTGGCCAAGAAGAACTTGGTATCCGGAACTTCAAGAGATGCTCACGGACGAACCGTGGCCTCTACCTCTAAGAAAGGACCTGCTCCAGCAGGGGCCTTGTTTGTTCCAAGACTTACCGCGGCTGCGTTTGACGGCTTGGTGGTTGAACGCCGGATCCTGAAGGAAAAAGGCATTCCAGATGAAGTCATCCCTACCCTGGTCAAGGCCAGGAAGGACGTAACCGCAAAACATTATCACCGCATTTGGCGAAAATATGTTGCGTGGTGGGAGGCCAAGAAGGCCCCTACAGAGGAATTTCAACTGGGTCGTTTCCTCCATTTCCTGCAAACAGGACTGTCTATGGGCCTAAAATTAGGGTCCATTAAGGTTCAATTTTCGGCCCTGTCGATTTTCTTCCAAAAGGAACTGGCTTCAGTGCCTGAAGTTCAGACATTTGTAAAAGGGGTACTGAATATACAGCCTCCTTTTGTGCCTCCAGTGGCACCTTGGGATCTCAATGTTGTGTTGAGTTTCCTAAAGTCACATTGGTTTGAACCACTCACCACTGTGGACTTAAAATATCTCACATGGAAGGTGACGATGCTGTTAGCCCTGGCTTCAGCCAGGCGTGTGTCAGAATTGGCGGCTTTATCATATAAAAGCCCTTATTTAATATTTCATTCTGACAGGGCAGAATTGAGGACTTGTCCTCAATTTCTACCTAAGGTGGTTTCTGCATTTCACATGAAGCAACCTATTGTGGTACCTGCGGCTACTAAGGACTTGGAGGATTCCAAGTTGCTTGACGTGGTCAGGGCCCTGTAAATATATGTTTCCAGGACGGCTGGAGTCAGAAAATCTGACTCGCTGTTTATCCTGTATGCACCCAACAAACTGGGTGCTCCTGCTTCTAAGCAGACGATTGCTCGTTGGATTTGTAGTACAATTCAGCTTGCACATTCCGTGGCAGGCCTGCCACAGCCAAAAATCTTAAAATGCCCACTCCACAAGGAAGGTGGGCTCATCTTGGGCAGCTGCCCGAGGGGTCTCGGCTTTACAACTTTGCCGAGCAGTTACTTGGTCAGGAGCAAATACGTTTGTAAAATTCTACAAATTTGATACCCTGGCTGAGGAGGACCTGGAGTTCTCTCATTCGGTGCTGCAGAGTCATCCGCACTCTCCCGCCCGTTTGGGAGCTTTGGTATAATCCCCATGGTCCTTACGGAGTTCCCAGCATCCACTAGGACGTCAGAGAAAATAAGAATTTACTTACCGATAATTCTATTTCTCGTAGTCCGTAGTGGATGCTGGGCGCCCATCCCAAGTGCGGATTGTCTGCAATACTGGTACATAATTATTGTTACCAAAAAATTCGGGTTATTGTTGTAGTGAGCCATCTTTTATAGAGGCTTCTCTATTATCATGCTGTTAACTGGGTTCAGATCACAAGTTGTACAGTGTGATTGGTGTGGCTGGTATGAGTCTTACCCGGGATTCAAAATCCTTCCTTATTGTGTACGCTCGTCCGGGCACAGTATCCTAACTGAGGCTTGGAGGAGGGTCATAGGGGGAGGAGCCAGTGCACACCAGGTGATCCTAAAGCTTTCTTTAGATGTGCCCTGTCTCCTGCGGAGCCGCTATCCCCCCCCATGGTCCTTACGGAGTTCCCAGCATCCACTACGGACTACGAGAAATAGAATTATCGGTAAGTAAATTCTTATTTTTTTTTAATGCTTTTCATTTAATCATCCATAGTGATGATTAAAAAAAAATAGATAGATAGATAGATAGATAGATAGATATATATCTATCTATCTATCTCATTATAGAAGGAGATTTATGGTGAGTCTTACCATGGTTAAATCCCTTTCTGCGAGGTACACTGGATTCCACAGGGAATAACATCAGGGTGTAAAGTTGGATCTTCATCCAAGGCACCAACAGGCTAAAAGCTTTGACTGTTCCCAGGATGCACTGCCTCCTCTAACCCCACCTCCGTGCACAGGAGCTCAGTTTTGTTAACCAGTCCATTGCAGTAGCAGGTAAAGAGACCGTAAATGTTAGTCACATAGAACCACGTTCTCACGACCGGAGAAGGGACTAGCGGCTCATGCCATACAAACACAAAGAAGCAGAGTGAGTCAGTGTGGGCGCCCTGTGGAATCCAGTGTACCTCGCCAAAAGATTTAACAAAAGGTAAGTCTACCATAAATCTCCTTTTCTGCAACGGGGTACACTGGGATTCCACAGGGATAACATCAGAGATATCCTAAAACAACTTTAACCACCTTCTGAAGCTTGAATTTATCAGGCTTTTTTGACACAGTAGTGGGATCTGCTTCATCATCAATCTGGAGAACCATTTTGATAGCTACCATTAAGTCAGGGACATCAACCTGAGTTACAGGCTCTCTGTCAGAGGCCGCTGAGACAGTCTGTTGCATCAGTATAAGCCCCATCCTCATCCGAAGTATCCAAAACATGAGTGGATTGGTAGGAGGAAACCACAAGCTTGGAGTGCCCCCTGGCCCCAGAGGGCTGAAGTGTAGGCTTCTGTTTGCCCAGATACAGATTTTGAATAAATCTTTGGTTAGAGTGTCCGCCCAAGGCGGATTTGCTACAGAGACAGTTTGTGGCTGTAATGGCACAGGTAGTCCCACAGGGGGCGCAAGATGTGTTACCAATGTATTTAACATACAGGAGAAGGCAGCCCAGGGTGGCTGATTGGCCACAGGAGCTACAGGTGGAGTGGGAGAGGTATGGGCCTCAGCAGCAGTTTTCCCTCCTGCAAATCCGTGGGATCAGCACTGCCTGAGGCAGTAGCGTTCACGGAATTCCCTGTTTTGTGTCCTGCTTTTTTTAGCACATAAATCAGAGAATTAAGTTGCCACGGGGTGACTGAAATACACTGAGCTGTATAGACTGTAGTAATATATAGACCCTGACGCACTTATCCTTTCAGGGCACAGAATATAGTGATAGTAAGGGTGTGATACACTAAATGAAAAACACAGCAGCTATAGGCACATTCAGTCACAAACACGATGCAGATATAAAGTACACAACAATACTGCAGCACTGGACAGGCAAATTACATATGACAATAGATATGTATATGCAGAGAGATAACAATGCACAATAATACTGGATGTATATCACAATAATTGTACCACCTATTCTGTTATTACACTTGTTCTTAACCAACGCTGTCTAAACGACATGTAGAATACTCAAGTGACTGTAAGAGCACAGCACTGTGGCAGGCGGCTTTACAGAGGAGACATCAGCCCAGTAATCCCATTGAGAGCAGCCCTTGCTATAGAAATGGCACCAGATCGCTGCAGGGATTGAGGAAGAAAGTGAAAGAAGCTCCAGGACAGGAACACCTGGGAGGAGAGGGCTACAGGTCAGCGCCTTATCCCCTCACGCTGGACTTCACCACCGGTACTTATGGAACCTTTATCAAAAAAGTTTTTCAAGAAAACCGACCTGCGCTCCAGCTGCCCTGGTGGATATAGTGGGGTCCCCGAGCTGTAAAGTGTCCACGCCAGCCACGTGGTCCATCTCCTGGAGACCGCGGTTTAGCCTGGCGGGTTGCACCTGGGGGACCCTCATACCTCCTCCCAGTGTCCTGCAGCCACGCAATCCTGGAGATGTGCAACGGCGGTGCGCCAGAATACCAGTGCCTCTCCGCTGTAAGTACCCGGGAACCAGGCTGCGGGAGTATACAGGGCCGCAGTGGGGAGGTGATTGAGCCGCAGCACAGTATGTCCCCTGGACATAAAGTGCTGCAGCCCATGAAGTATCTTCAGTAAAGCTTTATTCTTTTCTTCAGGGCTGCCTAACGCAGCCCACCCCTGTTAGTGACCTGCTATGCAGACACCAACTTTAAAACCGAGCTCCGGTGCACAGAGGTGGGGTTCTAGAGGATTCAGTGCGGTGCATCCTGGGAACAGTCAAAGCTTTTAGGCTGTTGGCGCCTCGGATCAAGATCCTACTCTACACCCTGATGTTATTCCCTGTGGGAGCACAGTGTACCCTGCTGCAGAAACAGTATTTTTTATTCTAGTACTCCTGTTTTTTTTTTTATTCCTGTATCATTTTGTGTGTCCATCATAATATCAGTTTCCATTTTTTTTCCCCCACTGTGTGTGGACTGGCAACCACAAAAAACCAGCTGCTCAGATGTATTTCTACTTATAACATTTTTCTGTTATCCACACTTCATCCAATTAGTACCACAGTCATCTTTTTGAGGATATGCTTTATTTTCTACACACTCACTTTACAATATTTCTATTTCTTTTTTTTTTTTTTTTCTTTTTTTTTTTTTTAGGAATTATGTATAATTTATTTTTAGAGCTAGGTCTGCACAGTGAGACACAGGTTAAATCAAATGCCACGGCCTGAGTAAAAGGCCATTTACTGTTAGTCTCCCCTATAATCAGGTAGGCATCCGTACAAAAATAGAATATATATTTACAGGTTTTATACACAAATCATTTTTCCTCAGAGACATCTGAGAAATAATAATCCTTTTCCTCCTCGTTATCAGACATCTCTGGGGCAACTTTTTCGAAGAGCTTCCTAATAAATGTC
This sequence comes from Pseudophryne corroboree, assembly GCF_028390025.1. Taxonomy (NCBI): domain Eukaryota; kingdom Metazoa; phylum Chordata; class Amphibia; order Anura; family Myobatrachidae; genus Pseudophryne; species Pseudophryne corroboree. The sequence goes on from NC_086455.1 coordinate 54,278,754, forward strand.
GGCTTTGCAATGTCTATAATAATGACAGGAAAACATATGTACAAGTTATTACCATTGTAGTCTGCCCCAAGAATGTTGACCAGAGCCCTGTGGCGTCAGACTTTAATAACAAATGGACATGGGGAGGGGGGTTTACTTATCACCAAGAAGAAGGTGCCATTAGTGTATCATTTAGTACTAGCGCCCCCTTCTGGTCTGTGATCAAACCCTCTTTGGGCAGTTATTAAGCATTTACACATTATGGTCTGTCATTGTATGGGTTCTGCAAGGGCGAGTGTGACTAGTATGCAGTGCTTGGACCATTCCTTACTAGGGCTTCCCAGATTCCTTCTGAAATCCTGCTCCCCCAATTTATGAAGCGTTGCAGCTGGTGAAGGCTACCCAAAGTAACTATTGCTGGGGTTCTCTTGCAATAGAAAAGCTAGTTAACGCAGCAGCAATATCTGTACCATGGGCTATCCTGTGCTATTTTACCATCACAGGATACACAAAAGCAAAAATAGTTTAATATAAAAATACTATACTTTCAATTACCAAAAGAAAAATCTGCTACTAGCAGCCTGCGACCAAGCTACCAGAGGGCAGATAGGACCTAGACAGGCAGGCGATGCAGTACACTCCCTACTAACTGCCAGGCAGTACTGCCAGGAAACTGCATTTTTTTTTTTTATTAGCAGAAAAGAGGATGTATTCCTGCAATGTTAAATAGAGCCCTCTGGTGTCTTATAGGTGTGGGGTCAGAAATCCTACCAGAGAGGTTCTTTTCACAGCCCAATTGCCTGTAACCAATGGCAGCTCCCAGTTACCAGGGGCTGGCGGGGCAGGGTGCATTGTGCCCCTTTTGCAAGGCAAGCTTGCCCACAGCTTAGCTTGCCTTGCAAAAGGGGCACAATGCACTAATTGGAGTTCCCGTCATTTTACGGAGAAAACGACAAAAAAAAAAAAAAAAAAATTATATATATATATATATATATATATATATATATATATATATATATATATATATATATATATATATATATATATTATATATATATATAAATAAAAATAATAATGTTAGGATAACTTGTGTTGACCTGTTCCAGGTTGACCTAGACACTCAACCTTTTTCAGGTCATCCCAATGATCCACACCGTTCTTTCACTTGTGATTCACTGAGAAGACCTGGAAAATATGCCCTGTTAGCAGTCCCAGAAGAGCAGGCTTTGAGAAAACTCGTCCTATGGTGCCTGTGTAAGCCAATATTACATGAGAATTAAAAAAAAAAAAAAAAATTGCATGTATGGAACCCCAATGATGAGCAGTAAAATATATTTAGCACTATACATACGTGATTAACTATAATTACCTTTGTTTGGAAATTGCATTCGAAGGGTGGATTTTTGATGATAAAAGTCCCTCTATAATTCAAGAAACAATAACACATGGCAGAGTGTTATTAAACAGAAATAATGGTGGGGACTGTACTCTATTAGATGGTTTACTGGTGGGTTTCATTAGTGAATTTAAAAGTACAAGCCTCTCCATCTGCAGGTCTTCCCCCAGGAATGATACCAGCTTATCCAGTAAATCACTTGGGAGGAAAAACTATTGTATGGTGAGCATCAAGAAAAAGGAACAGAACATCTGATCTAACCAAGGTCGGCAGTAAAGCCCTGTATCTCCCAACAATCTACAGCAGAGATTCTCAAACTGTGTGCCGTGGCTCCCTGGGGTGCCTTGAGACACTTTCAGGGGTGCCCCGGGTTGGTGGTCCAGGACCAATTACAATTTATTCATGGTCAATATAATAGGCAAATCCAGTGCTGGTGGCTGCCAGTCTTTAAATATGTGGCCAAACAGAAGCAAATCTAGTCCCTCACCACACAACTGACCCTAAGGATGACATATAAACATGATCTACTTAATGTAGTATTTCTAAATTTCTCAATAAGAAATTTTTGGCCTAGGGGTGCCGTGAAAAAAAAATCTGATATTCTAGGGCGCCGTGATTCAAAAAAGTTTGGAAAACCACTGATCTACACAAAAGGATTGGGTAATCCATAGCATTCCTAAGGTCAAAAAGGGTGGAAACAAGGAATGATGCAGACCAGCAGCCACTATGCTCAGAAGACAAAGAACAGTGGGGCAGATGTATTAACCTGGATAAGGCATAAGGAAGTGATAAACCAGTGATATGTGTAAGGTGATACACACACCAGCCAATCAGCTCCTAACTGTTAATTTACATATTGGAGCTGATTGGCTGGTGCCTTCATCACCTTGCACATATCACTGGTTTATCACTTCCTTATGCCTTATCCAGGTTAATACATCTGCCCCCTTGTACACAAGCCTACTGACACCCTCATCCCCTGAATCAAGTGGCAGCAGTATTGCAAAACAGTAGAACAACTTCCACAGCCAAAGAGTATAAACGTAAACTCCTGAGACTATGATGGGGAAGGGAAAAAATTTACTGAGCAAAAAGATTTAAAAAAAAAAAAAAAGAGACCGCGCCTCAGGGAAATATTCAGCAACCAGTCACAGTAGTAACTTGTCTTGGTGAAACACAAGAAACAACAGCTTGCACAGAAAAAAACAAATGCTCATATATAGTCTGGCGAAGGCAGTACCCATGAGGACGGCAGCCTAACAAGAGGGATAATGGATCAAACACATACTGATAGGTTTGACTTTTGGCAATAAACGTTTTTAACATCTGTATGTCTCCACGTGATAGGGAATAGAGTGTAAGCTTCTCTGGGGTCGGGACTGATGTGAATGACTAAAATCTCTGAAGCACTGTAATATGTCTACTATTTAAATAACAGATGTATATACATCCGATAATAGCAAGATTTTTGTGCTTCTTGCACAATCCCGTCTCCAAGTTGATGGTCCGTTATCCTGGACAGCACATAAAAGAAACTACTCAGAAGTGGTGTGAGGGCATTTAGTCTCCCCCATGATTGCCAAGAAAGGCATTTAAATGGTATGTACAAAAACCCTGCTTTTTCATTCATCCATGGGGGACACGCGGGACGTCCCACAGCTGTCCTTCAAGGTAGTTTGCTTTGCACGGTGTAAGAGTGCAGACATCCTTGGACTCAAATGCATCAAATCTATAATAATTTTGTAAATCTACACAGAAGACCAGGTAGATGTCCTGCACAACTGATCAGTGGACGCTCTCATCAAACTGCAATTTGCTCTGTAACCTAAGCTGGAATGGGTATGCCCAAAGAAATGTAGGCTTGGTGAATGACCTCCTTAACCCATCGAGCAATGGTCTGCTTGGTAGATGACCAGCCTCATTTGCTGCAAATCCTAGGATAACAAGATTGCCTGACTTGTGCACTTCTGTGGTACGCCGACTATCTAGCCTTAGGGCTCAGAGTACATCTAACAAGTCAACAGAGACTCCTCTTTTCTGATGCACAGCCTGAACCACAATACGCTGATTAATGTGAAATTTAGATACAACAGTCCGCACAAAATCTGGTGATCTACAAGGCAAAACAACAAGTTCAAAAACCCATCTCACTGGCACTATAGCCAGGAAAAGCACCTTTACTACCAAGGAATTGTCGTTCCACAAAATCAATTGGCTCAAAGTATTAGACAGCAAGGTAATCTGGGGTGGTGAAAAGGAGCATGAGAGAGAAGGTCCAGCCCTAATGCAAACAGAGGAATGTTCAGCATCCCCAGAAAATTGCAATACCAGTCCCTCCTGGGACAATATTGTGCCACAAGAAAGATTTTGGCCTTCGCTTGCTATATCCTATTTAGAACACATGGCAACATTGGTGGCAGTGGGAAGATGTGCTGTAAATTAGACAAATTTCAGCCGGCCACCATGGCAATGACTGCTGGGACCTTCATCCTAGAGCAATAGTTTTGAACTTTGAGAGTTTTGGCAAAACTTCATCATGTGGAGGTCTGGTATTCCCCATTGATCCAGAAGCAGCCAAAACGTCTCTGGATAAAGAACTTTCTGCTGGGTGAAGATCTTGGCTGCTCCAGAATCCGCCTCTTAATTTTGTATCCCTGGTATAAAATTCTACAGAGATGGATGTCACATGCTGAGATCGAACACATGGATAGAAAGGGTCTACTCTACTCGATTGCAATTGGATCTCTCCAGAGATTAATTAGCGCTATACAAATCTTGCGCTCTAGTTTCCACTATCAAAACTGGAGATGCAATAGGCGTGAATGAGAAAAAAAGTCTTATTCCACATCTCCATGCAGTAGCCTCTATATACAATATACCTGATCACATGTCAGTCGATGACACACCACCAGTAGCCTATATGCACAGCATGTTTGGCTCCTAGTCCATATACTGTACAGGTTAAGTTTTTGTTCAGCCCAGTGACATCCACAGGGCATGACCCACACGAGAGACTGCCTCCATGTAGTGCATGTAACAGAATCAGCATAAAAATGTACAGTACTGGCCATTCACCTGCAATTCCCACAATTAATTCCCTAAATCCAAACCCTACTTCTCTAACTTTAAATAGACAATGTCAAAGCGATTAGGTTGAGCTATAAAGCAAACAGGTTAACACGTCCAATGATAGGAGCAGACAGACCATTCTTTCTGTAAGAGGAACATCTCCACTAACATACTCTAGCCAAAACATACCGATCGCTTCTTCAGCTTGTCCCAGCACATGATCTTGTCCCACTTGTGGCTCTTCTGAAGTCTGTACACATACTTATCATTCTCATCCCTGTGTGAAGAAATCCATCACTTAATTAGCAAGTAAAACTACATTTTACATTTATAATATGAAAAGCCTACTATACCAAATATGAAATTGATGAGAAAAATATAAAATGGTGTACACTTTAGCGAGTGTCTAGCATGTGGTATAGAGCAGTCTCAGAGGATGATGCATCTCTATCACATAACTGGTTCAAGCAAGCTTCAAGGGTGTAGTCCGAACATAGGGGTTAATTCAGAGTTGATCGCAGCAGCAAATTTGTTAGCAGTTGGGCAAAGTCATGTGCACTGCAGGTGTGGCAGATATAATATTTGCCGAGACTGATTTGGGTGGGATATTTTGTGCAGGATAAATACTGGATGCTTTATTTTTACACTGCAATTTAGATTTCAGTTTGAACACACCCCACCCAAATCTAACTCTCTCTGCACATGTTATATCTGCCCCCCCTGCAGTGCACATGATTTTGCCCAACTGCTAACAAATTTGCTGCTGCGATCAACTCTGAATTAGGCCCATACCCAATACCTTATTATGACAAGTTTTTGTCGGTGTCTATCAAAGCTACTTTGGAATCATGGTACAAGTGACCATTGCACAAGCCTCCCACCACTGCTCCCCATCACTAGGCTTACCATACTATCCCTTTAAACTGGGACACAAGAATTACACAGGTTCTGTGACTGGGTTGCTTCAAGCTTGCATTCCACCTGGTTTTAATCAGCCACAGAACCTGTGTAATTCAAGAGAGTGTCCTGATTTAAAGGGATAGTATGGTAAGCCTACTCTTCACCTCCTGCTGATCACATTCAGTGCTGGACAGTAAGGATTACAGGTGAAACGCAGAAAATTTGAATATCGTGCAAGACTTCATTTATTTTGGTAATTCAACTTAAAAAAGGTGAAACTAATATTATAGCATTACATCTTATATAATTACATATTCTATCATTACATGCAAAGTGAGATATTTCAAGCCGTTATTTATTTGTTATAATTTTGAGGATTGCGGCTTACAGTTTAAGAAAACCCCAAATCCAAAATCTCAGAAAACTAGATTACATAAAATAAGCAAAAAATAATAATTGTAAAATACAGAAAATGTCGGCCCTCTGAAAAGTATAATCATGCATATGTACTCAGAATCCAGGCAGTAATTCATGCAAAAGGGGCCCCAAGTACTATCAGCCTGTGGCACTGCTGTGGTGTTATGGAAGACCAGGATGCTTTAATAGCAGCCTTCAGCTCTTTTGCATTGTTCGGTTTCATGTCTCATCTTTCTCTTGACAATGCCCCATAGATTTTCTATGGGGTTCAGGTCAGGCGAGTTTGCTGGCCAATCCAGCACAGTAACCCCAAGGTCACTGAACCAGGTTTTGGTACTTTTGGCAGTGTGGGCAGGTGCCAAGTCCTGCTGGAAAATGAAGTCAGCATCTCCATAAAGCTCGTCTGCTGAAGGAAGCATGAAGTTCTCTAAAATGTCTTGGTAGACGGCTGTGTTGGCTTTGGACTTAAATCACAGTGGACCAACACAGCAGATGACATGGTTTCCCAAATCAACACAGACTGTGGAAACTTTACACTGGACTTCAAGTATCTTGGATTGTGTGCCTCTCCATTCTTCCTCCATACTCTGGGACCTTTGTTTCCAAATGAGATGCAAAATTTGCTCTCATCAGAAGAGAGGACTTAGAACCACTGAGCAACAGACCAGTGGTTTTATTCTGGTCAGGAAAAGGCCATTCAAAAGTGTGGTGGGAGCTTCACAAGGAATGGACTGAGGCTTGAGTTCGTGCATCAAGAGCCACCACACACAGACAGATTCTGGACATGGGTTTCAAATGTCGTATTCCTCTTGTCAAGCCGCTCCTGAACAAACATAAGAAGCATTTTACCTGGGCTAAAGATGAAAAGAATCTATGGGGCATTGCCAAGAGAAAGATGAGACATGAGACCGAACAATGCAAAATAGCTGAAGGCTGCTATTGAAGCATTGTGGTCTTCCATAACACCTCTTCAGTGCCACATGCCGATAGAATCCATGCCATATTGAGGCAGTAATTCACGCAAAACCAAGTACTGAGTACATATGCATGATTATACTTTTCAGAGGGCCGACATTTCTGTAAGCCACAATCAAAATTATAACAAATAAATACTTGAAATCTCACTTTGCATGTAATGAGTCTATATAAAATACATTAATTTCACCTTTCAAGCTCTATTACTGAAATAAATGAAGTTTTGCACTATATTCACCTGTACATGCAGTTTCAGTTGTGGCCTCACATGTTAATGGGTTCCAACATTCCGGGGGAAAGATATTCACACTCAGGAGTCCGAGCAATCGGGAAGACAGGAGGAGATGTAGGCGTTGTTGGGCTTTGCTCAGGCAGTTGGAAGTCAAATTCTTGACTGCTGGCACTCATAGTTGGCAGCTAAGTGTACAAAATAAAAACAGAAGGGGGTATAGAACTCCAAAAGGATAAGAAAGATTGCATACGTTTCAACTAGAAAGAAAACTAAAACCAGATGGTAGATGAAAAATAGGATTTTGGTACTTACCAGGTAAATCCTTTTCTTTGAATCCATAGGGGGCACTGGAGTTACTCTTGGGGATATGGACGGCTTCCATAGGAACAAGGCACTGAATAGTTAAATTTAGAACTCTACTCCCCTCCATATCCCAGAGTACCTCAGTGTTTTTTACTGAGCCGAACAGGAGCTATAGAGAGGTTGACAATGAAGAATTACATATAACATAATGGACAACAATAAAGTTGACACATAACGTGACCGACAACTAAACAGTTGGCACTATAACCGCTAGAGCTTGAAACTTTGAACCAGTCGGTGAGAATGTGTTACCATAAGATCCTCTGAACTTACCACAAACCAGGTAAAACTGCTCTGGGTGGGCGTCCAGTGCCCCCTATGGATTCAAAGAAAAAGATTTACCTGGTAAGTACCAAAATCCTATTTTCTTTTTCATCCACTAGGGGTCACTGGAGTTACTTTTGGGACGTACCAATGTTTCCCCCGTGGGCGGGAGAGCTGTTTGGCACCTGTAGCACTAGGCGGCCAAAGCTAGATACTGATGCCGCAAACGTATCAAACTTATAAAAGCGCACAAACGTGTACACTGATGACCATGTAACCGCCCGGCAAAGCTGCGTCGTAGAAGCTCCACGACCAGCTGCCCACGAAGTTCCCACAGAATGTGTGTAATGAGCTGTTACTGATGTAGGCGGCTGTAACCTAGCATGAAGGTAAGCCTGACGAATGGTCAGTTTAATCCATCTGGATAAAGTCTGCTTAGAAGCTGGCCAACCCAACCTGGCAGCATCATAGAGAACAAACAACATATCCATCTTCCGAACTGTAGACGTTCGGGATACATAAACACGTGACGCGCGTACCACATCCAAGGTTCCAGAATTTCTTGTCAACACAGGAACTACTATTGGTTGATTGTGAAATGACGACACTACCTTTGGTAAGAAAGTGGAATTCGTCCGAAGTTCCGCTCTGTCATCATGAAACACCAAATACGGTGGCTTGCACGACAAGGCACCCAAATCTGAAACACGCCTTGCTGAAGCTAAGGCTAGTAGAAAAATTGTTTTCCAAGTGAGAAACTTAATATCCACTTGTTGTAAGGGTTCAAAATAAGAAGACTAAGAAATCTAAAACCAGATTCAAGTCCCATGGCGCTGTAGGTGGAATGAATGCAGGCTGTATTCTGAGGACTCCTTGCAAAAAAGTGTGTACCGACGGCAATAGAGCCAATCGTCTTTGAAAGTAAATTGACAACGCAGATATCTGCACCTTTAGTGTAGATAAACGCAGTCCTCCATCTAACCCCGTCTGAAGAAATAACAAAAAACGGGATAACTTGAAAGATGAAGTCGGAAACTTCCGATCTTCACACCAAGCAATATAGACACGCCAAATTCTGTAATAATGAGCTGCTGTAACCGGCTTCCTAGCTCGTAACATGGTTGGTATCACAGATTCTGGAATGCCCTCTCTTCTTAAGAGGGCGATCTCAACAGCCACCCCGTCAAACGCAACCGCGCTAAATCGGGGTAAAGAAACGGACCCTGTTGTAACTGGTCCGGACGTAGTGGGAGCGGCCAAGGATCATCTGCAAGTAGCCCGCGGAGGTCCGAGAACCAAGCCCTCCGAGGCCAATGAGGCGCCACTAGTATTACTGTGACGGACTCTCTTTTGATCCGTTTTAGCAACAGAGGGAGCAGCAGAAACGGTGGAAACAGATACACGAGGCTGTACGGCCACGCGATGGTGAGAGCATCCACCGCCACTGCCTTTGGATCTCGCGTTCTGGACACATACTGGGGGGTTTGGTGATTGTGGCGAGATGCCATCAGATCCACTTGAGGGTAACCCCACCTTTGGACCAACATGTGAAACACTTCTGGATTTAATTCCCATTCTCCTGGATGAAAATCCCGACGTCTGAGATAATCCGCCTCCCAGTTATCCACTCCCGGAATGAACACTGCCGACAATATCACTTGGTGTCGCTCGGCCCAATTGAGGATTCGAGCTACTTCCCGCATTGCCATGCGGCTTCTCGTTCCTCCTTGTTTGTTGATGTATGCGACTGCCGTCGCATTGTCTGACTGCACCTGAACAGTCTGAGACCGAAGCATGTGCACTGCTTGTCGTAGCGCATTGTAGATTGCCCGGAGTTCCAGTACATTTATAGACAGCAATCTTTCGTGATCCGTCCAGAGACCCAGGAGCTGACAATTTTGAATTACAGCTCTCCAACCTCTGAGGCTCGCGTCAGTCGTTAGAATTATCCAATTCCAGGCGCCGAACAGTTTCCCTGCGGTTAGATTGTGTACTTTGAGCCACCAGAGTAGAGACACTCTGGCCCGTGGTGACAACCTCACCCTGTGGTGAATCTGCAGATGCGAGCCCAACCACTGTGCGAGCACATCCAGTTGAAAAGGACGCGAGTGGAATCTCCAGAACTGAAGTGTTTCGAAAGCCGCCACCATTGTGCCTAAGAGGCGAATGCACAAATGTACAGAGACTGTGCGTGGCCTGAGCACTAATTGAACCAGATGACGAATGACCTGCACTTTCTGTTCTGGTAGGTAAATTCTTTGATTTACCGTATCGAAAATCATACCTAGGAATTGAAGTCGTTGAGACGGAATCAGATGTGATTTCTTGAAATTGACAATCCAACCGTGCTGAACCAGTACATTGTACGTTAGCAACGCATGTTGGAGGAGCATCTGGTGAGACGGAGCTTTGATGAGCAGATCGTCCAAGTACGGAACTATTATAACTCCCAGGGATCTGAGATGAGCTATCATCACAGACATCACCTTGGTGAATACCCAAGGTGCTGACGAGAGGCCAAACGGTAGAGCCTGAAACGGATAATGGTTTTGCCGTATTGCAAACCGTAAAAACCTCTGATGAGGTGGCCAAATCGGAATTTGTAAGTACACATCCTTGAGATCCAGTGCAATCATGAATTCCTATGGCTATAAACCTGCAATTACTGACTGCAGAGATTCCATCTTGAATCTGTAGTAAGTGACGTACCAATTGAGACCCTTTAAGTTCAATATTGGCCTGACCGAGCCATCCGGCTTTGGTACCACAAACAGACTGGAATAATAACCCTGACCTTGTTGGTGTACAGGGACCGGAATCAAAACTGCTGCATCCAGCAGGGACTGAATGGCAATTTGCAGAACCGCCCTCCTGTCGTCCGACAGAGGCAGTCCTGTCTTGAAAAACCGCAGTGGCGGGAGACATTCGAACTCTATTTTGTAACCTTTTAACACTAAATTGCGGATCCACCCATCTGTGGACGTCTGGAGCCATGCCAACTGGAGCGTCTGAAGGCGTGCTCCCACTATTGGAGATCCGAAATGGGCTGGGAGCCCGTCATGCCACTGGCTTGTCAGTGACCTTAGGGTCCTGACGACTGGTGTTGGTTTGTTGGAAACCACGTCCACGACCTCGTCTACCAGGCGTGGCTGTTCCTCTGCCACGCCCGCGAAAGGACTGAGGTCTAAAGTATTTGAAGGCCGGTCCAGAGTATCTCCGTCTAGGTACTGTTGGAGGCACTGGTAAGAAAACAGATTTTCCTCCCGTGGCCTCCGAAATCCATTTGTCCAATTCAGGACCAAACAACTTCTCGCCACCGTAAGGTAACGCCTCTATACCTTTTTTGACCTCCGCCTGCCAAGACCGCAGCCAGAGTGCTCGTCGTGCTGTAACTAGCGAGGATGAAAGGCGAGAAGTGAGCTGACAGACGTCAGTAGAGGCTGTACATAGATAATCAGCAGCTTCCCAGATTTTATCAGCGAGAAGTATAAGGTGATCGTCACGTAAGGCAGACTTGAGTTCTGTTATCCATACCATTAGCGCCTTAGTTACCCAAATGCCAACCAACCCAGGTCTAAGCAACACTCCTGCTGCTGTATACATGGACTTTAGCATAGCTTCTATTTTACGGTCAGACGGGTCTTTGAGCGTAGTAGCAGTTGGTACTGGTATGGTTAATTTCTTTGTAAGTTTAGACACAGACGAATCCACCACTGGCGGATTCTCCCATGTAGCTGTCACAGACTCTGGAAACGGGTAACTAGACTTAAATCTGTGAGGTATAGAAAACAGTTTATCCGGATTCTTTCGTGTTTCTAATAACATCTTATTAAGAGATTCCGAAACAGGAAAACACATTGGAGTTCTCTGTCGTTTAGTAAAGACGACCTCATCATTTGTCATCGGCTCCTCAGTTTCTGTAAACTTCAGAGACTGACGCACCGCTCTGATGAGATTATCAACGCCCGGGCTGTCAAAATCGTCAGTATCTGACTGCTGGTCTACTTCGCCCTCCTCACCGTCATCTTGCGGAAAGAGGTCTGGCATAGAATCGTCAGAATGCAACATAGCAGAAACTGGTAAATCATAACACAAATGAAATTTATCCTCTCTCCCCAAAGTGGACTTGGACTTTTGGCAAGGCTGAGACCCCTCCGGTAGTTCTAGCGGTCTCACCTTAGACTCAGATCTTGCCGCTTCCCGCTCTTGACGAGCGGCGGCCAATTCTGATTGCAATCCAGCCATAACCTGTGTTAGCATAGCCCATGGAGGGTCCAGGGATGAAACTGGCTTTTTAACCGGAGCCGAACTTGTATTCGTAGCTGAATCCACAAAACATACTGTACATGTGGTAGATCCATCTGGCAACACATTCTTACAGACATGGCAGGAAACTGCTTTTTTTGTTTTTGCTGGTGCCTTACTCATTATGCAGACAGACAACACAAAATACAAAGACAGACAACTTGCACGACTCAATAAAACCGTACTATATATATATATATATATATATATATATATATATATATATATATATGTACTATATATATATATAAAATATATATATATATATATATATATATATATATATATATATATATATATATATATATATATATATATATTATATTATCTGGCCATGTGCAGTGCACGCCAGTCTATATGAAATCTGATCCCAAATTCCCACTAACACGTCTGGAATCACAATAGGAAAAACAGCATGGTTAAAATGGCCCCCCCATGCTTACAGTATAAACAGAGTACAGATTATAACCTTCCAATCAGACATAATCAGAGCATTTCCTGTTGAAAAAAAGGCTTAATAGCCTCTTTATCTAAAAACCCATGCAGCGTTCTGCTGCTGCTATGGGACACTCTCTCCTAATGTGTGTGCTCCCCCCCCCCCGTACTCCGTGTACTCTATTACACGGAGCCGGGGATTACCTGCGGGGAGCTGCTGGAGGGAGCCGGAGAGCGGGAGCCGGGGAGCGTGCTGCCTAGAGCCGTCGGCGGCTCAGCACAGTGAATGCGGCCGGCGCGGCTCTATGAACGGGAGGCAGCACAGCTGTGTCAGGTAGCGGCGGCGGGCCATCACGCGACGGTGTCCTGGAAGCGGCAGAGCGCTCACAATCATACAGTGTCCCCACACAGCGGGGCGGCAGCGTGAGCTGACCGCCCCGTCCCCACATACCTGGACGCCTTGTAGTGAGGGCTGCGACGGGGCTTCTTCTGCAAGCTCCGTCCAGCTTCTCCTACAGGATCCTGCACGTGGCTGTGAGGGAGCTCTTTTTAGAGAGGCCCGACACGCCAGTAGCTGCTTGTTAAGCAGCATCCACTATCCCGGACCCTCGCCTATTGGAAGGGATGTGGAAAATGTTCAAACGAAAAATAAAAATATTCAAAGAAGTGTGTATAATCCACACAAGCCTTGTTGCTACAATGAGCACAGAAAAAAAACACTGAGGTACTCTGGGATATGGAGGGGAGTAGAGTTCTAAATGTAACTATTCAGTGCATTGTTCCTATGGAAGCCGTCCATATCCCCAAGAGTAACTCCAGTGACCCCTAGTGGATGAAAAATAAATTATGATTTTTTTGTTGCAGTAAAAAAAAAAAAAAATTCTCCAGTTGCATTTTGGAACAGTAGAACATTGTGTGTATAGAGGTGGTACAAGGAGCTTTGAACTTAATACTAAACAAAAACTGGGTTCAACCCGCTGTATACCAGGTCACTTATTTCTACTAAAGCCTCAGAAAGATGAGTGAAAAAACAGCAAGACAAAATCAGACAGAATGCTATGGAATCTGAGAAGAGTAACACAAAATCCTATTTCTCCTTCACGGTCCACAGGATCTACCTGGATTTGTCGGTGAAGTCAGAGGAACGAGTACCAAACTGTTAAAGCTTTTGAGCTCCCGGGATCGGTCCAGCCCCCTTATAACCTCATCTCCTGGCTCAGGGAATTCCATTTGTTTGGTGCGGTAGGAGCCAGACCACTGCAGCCACAAGCTTTTATAATATTATATAGGTTGTGTTTTTTGGGGGGCGGAGCAGCTCTTTCTATGCGTCTTAAATGCATAAAGGAAAGTCACTCCAACAACTTCCCGCCAGTGTCGCAACAGTTACCTTTGTGTAAAACACTGCTGTCTCGGCAGATGCCAGCTGGATGTACTAGCAAGTCCACACGGACTATCCCAGGCTGCGGCCAGAGCATGGGGAGAAGGTAAGGCGTCTGTTTCTGATATCAGTAAGGCTGCGTTGTACGAGTCTTAAACCGTCTCGGGGAGAGACTACCGGACAGTCGCTGGTGTGGTCATCCACCTCAGTTGTACCAGCACTAGATCTCATGGCCCCCAAATGAACCATTCGCTGTGACGGATTCAGAGACGACTTTTCCCAGTTTATGAGCCACCCGTATCTCTGTAAACAAACTACTGTCTGTTAAAGATGGCTCAAAAGTAACTCCTACGAATGTGCTAGGATTAACAGGTCGAGGTATGGAAATATTCTTATCCCCTGCTTGCGGAGATAAGCTGCCATAACCACCATAATTTTGGTAAACACCCTGGGTGCTGATGCTAGCCCGAAGGGCAAGGCTTGGAACTGAAAATGTTCCTGGAGGATGGCAAACCTGAGGTAACACTGATGCGACCGTGCTATAGGTACATGTAGGTAAGCATCCTGTATATCCAGAGATACCATGTAATCTCCCGGTTCCATAGCCAACATTATGGAGCGTAATGTCTCCATGTGGAACCTTGGAATCCAAAATCTATTTGTTTAACATTTTGAGATTGAGAATTGGTCGAAATGACCCATTTGGCTTCTGAATCAAAAATAGATTGGAGTAAAACCCCTGTCCCCTTTGTGATGGAGGTACTGGGACAATCACACCTGACTGCAGTAATGTTTGGACTGCTTCTTGCAGGGCATTGGCCTTCGACTCTATACGAGATGGGCTGGTGCAAAAAAAAAATCTTTGAGGAGGTTGCCTCCTGAATGAGATCCATACCCGTGAGATACCATCTTCTGCACCCAAGCATCTGTTGTCGACTGTTGCCATATGTGTGCAAAATGAAGAAGTCGGCACCCAACCCTGGAGTCCTCCAGGCGGAGGCCCGTCTCTTCAGGCTAATGGTTTCTGTTCAGGCTTGGAAGCTGGCTTTCTACTAGCCCATTGCTTCTTACCCCTGGCTGATCTATTGAACTTGGGTTGCTTAGACTCCTCTTTAGCTTTCGCTTTGCCATCGAAATGGCCGAAACTTTGAACCCTTATAGGCCCTACACACTTGGCGATATTCTGAAAGATATGAACGATCTCGTTCATAAATGAACGAGAACTCGTTCATATCTTTCAGTGTGGAGACTTAAGCGATGAACGATGCGCGTCCCCGCGCTCGTTCATCGCTGGTCTCCCGTCGGCTGTGCATGCAGGCCAATATGGACGATCTCGTCCATATTTGCCTGCACTTCAATGCAGCCGGGTGACGTGGGGAGTGAAGAAACTTCACTCCCCCCGTCACTGCCCCCCCCCGCCGCCGGGTTGCTCGTCGGCCGTATCGGCCGTCGGGCACCTCGGCGGCACATCGCCAAGTGAGTAGGGCCCTTTAGTCTTCGGGTTATAACTAGCCAGAAATCTGACCTTCGATTCAGCTTCCAATTCTAGAATATCAGACAATTGTTTTCCAAACAATTTACACTGCTCAAAAAAATAAAGGGAACACTAAAATAACACATCCTAGATCTGAATGAAATATTATTAAATACTTTGTTCTTTACATAGTTGAATGTGCGGACAAAATCACACAAATTATCAATGGAAATCAAATTTATTAACCCATGGAGGTCTGGATTTGGAGTCACACTCAAAATTAAAGTGGAAAAACACACTATAGGCTGATCCAACTTTAATGTAATGTCCTTAAAACAAGTCAAAATGAGGCTCAGTAGTGTGTGTGGCCTCCACGTGCCTGTATGACCTCCCTACAACGCCTGGGCATGCTCCTGCTGAGGCGGCGGATGGTCTCCTGAGGGATCTCCTCCCAGACCTGGACTAAAGCATCCGCCAACTCCTGGACAGTCTGTGGTGCAACGTGGCGTTGGTGGATGGAGCGAGACATGATGTCCCAGATGTGCTCAATTGGATTCAGGTCTGGGGAACGGGCGGGCCAGTCCATAGCATCAATGCCTTCGTCTTGCAGGAACTGCTGACACTACAGCCACATGAGGTCTCGCATGGTCTTGCATTAGGAGGAACCCAGGGCCAACAGCACCAGCATATGGTCTCACAAGGGGTCTGAGGATCTCATCTCGGTACCTAATTGCAGTCAGGCTACCTCTGGCGAGCACATGGAGGGCTGTGCGGCCCCCCCAAAGAAATGCCACCCCAAACCATTACTGACCCACTGCCAAACCGGTCATGCTGGAGGATGTTGCAGGCAGCAGAACATTCTCCTTGGCGTCTCCAGACTCTGTCACGTGCTCAGTGAGAGCCTGCTTTCATCTGCCAATCTTGGTGTTTTCTGGCAAATGCCAAACGTCCTGCACGGTGTTGGACTGTAAGCACAACCCCCACCTGTGGATGTCGGGCCCTCATACCACCCTCATGGAGTCTGTTTCTGATCATTTGAGTAGACACATGCACATTTGAGGCTTGCTGGAGGTCATTTTGCAGGGCTCTGGCAGTGCTCCTCCTGTTCCTCCTTGCACAAAGGCGGAGGCAGCGGTCCTGCTGCTGGGTTGTTGCCCTCCTACGGCCTCCTCCACGTCTCCTGATGTACTGGCCTGTCTCCTGGTAGCGCCTCCATGCTCTGGATACTACGCTGACACACACAGCAAACCTTCTTGCCACAGCTCGCATTGATGTGCCATCCTGGATGAGCTGCACTACCTGAGCCACTTGTGTGGGTTGTAGACTCCGTCTCATGCTACCACTTGTTGCCATATGGGTAATTGTCTGCACTTAGTATAATATTAGGCTAATAGATGTTGTCTGAATCAAAATATAATTCATTATAAATAGGCGATGTTACCATAGTGGACAGTATACTGGATATATATATATTGTAAGGTATAACTTAAATAGGTTTGAATGTATTAGTCTTATGTTTTGAGAATTTAGTAGCATGTATTTCTGTGTGTTTTACTGCAAGATTATGGGTCATTATGTAAGAGACAGGTTTTCTCTGTGTAAGCCATATAGCCAGAATACACAATACATTGAGCATTACACAAATTCATCCCTTCCATGCCATTATTCATATCTGTATTAATCAAAGGATTAATGTCTGATCTGCGCTATACCAAGTACAATTAAATCAAAGTTTACATGATATGTAGATATATGTATACTGTATACTTGATTCACACACAGCAAATAAATAATTATAACTTGGTGGATAAAGTCAATAGGTCACCTAGCTCAGGTCTCATAATATGCAAACAGTTACTGGTATGAACAGGGTGCATTGGAATTCACAATCAAAGATCTTCATACCTTTAGAAAGTATATCAACCAGCTGGCCTATTGTCCAGTTATACTGCTGGCCAGAGGCAATGATAATATAGGATCAAACCCACTATAAACAGGTCACAATCATTTATGCTAACACCCTAGGGCCTAGGCGAAATAGATCGTTTACACATCCATACAAAGGTAGATCTCTGATGGATAAAGAAATACCAAATTTTATGATCCCAAATTCCCTACATGCTCACCACCGTGGGACGGAGTTAGCAGAGAACGTTTTATTACACTTTGGAATCTGTCAAAACCTATAATTATGTACTTCATTGGAAACTGTGGGGATTTACTAGTTTTGAATTGGTAGAATATAGGATAAAAAGCAGCAGACTTTTTAGTTAGGAGGGAGGAAGAAAGGAGGAAGGAGAAGGAAGGAAGTCAGTCAGGAGGAGATGTCATGGAGAACATGCAGAAGGAATGATTCTTGGGATTGCAATCTTTAACTTGCAAGTATAAAATATGATAGTAATTGAAACTGTTTGTGAAACTTATGTCATGTTGTTTTATGTTATGTAACGAAGGAAGCATAGCATAGCTTAATATAATAATTAGTATATATATCACTACTGTGTATATCTTATTCTGTACGATTTGATCTGCCTGTAAATAAAGAATCATATAAAAAGAGCGGTAATATTCAAGCTTGAACTCTCTTTAAGGAATCTTAACTTCATAATTTCATAAGTCATATATATAAGGACTGCATCTATTTATCAGTTTGTAAGCCTGACATAATATATTTGCAGATATATATGATAACGCATATTAATTAAAATATATCCATATATTAATAACCATATATGTTATATTAAATATTAATATTCATAAATATGATTCCATAAAGCAATATTGGCGACCACGAATTGGACTTGTTATTACTGAATCTGATTATCTGATTTATAATATTTATGAGGAGTAGCAAATGCTATAAGCTGGCTACCAAATCTACAGAATCACGGTGGGGATGTATCTATGAAAATTTATTACCATTGTGTAATGTCAATTTTGTATTCTGTATAACCTAGGATAAATGTGTTAGTGCAATATACGTTATTTTAACTAACATAATATCTATTAGGAAGCAGCACCAATGGCTGTAAGCCTGCTGGCAAAGTACAAGATCACAGTGGAATAGGTTACAAATGAGAATAAAGAATTTAAAGGCCTAGAATAGAAAATGTGCACAGTGGAAATGAGTATTTCCAAATAAATGTATAAATGTACCAGGTATTAGAGTTTAACCTTAAGACACCGGTCAATCTTAAGGAGAGGATACCTTCAGTACTAAAAACAAAGAATATATAAATTTAGCATTGTAATGTTAAATATGCAAAAAGTTGCAGCAGCATTAGGAAAAATGCGCAGAACTGCGGCTTTAGAAGCCAAACAGAAATGTAAAGAAGGATCAGGTTCACGTCTTCGTAAGGCGTGCCTGACCATTAATGCAAAAATGCATTCATTATTTAAGTCCCTTAAACAGAAAAATAAACAAAAAAAGTTTGGGGCAGAAGCAAAAAGCCTGGCAGATTGTAAGCAAACTGTCATGACCTCTCAGGAGGAGATAAAAGGAAGTACAAGGGAGAATATTGTAGATGTAGGTGAGACTCAGGACAGCATTGTCCATGTGCAGCACACAGAGTCTGCTATGGTCACACAGACCACCAGCAGAACAGCCTCTTTGGTAAATGAAGAAAGTAGCAATGTGCAGGATGTGTCTATCATCAGACAGCACATTAATGTAAAGGAGGTAGCAGCAATAGGAGATGTCCCCTATACTGTTTCTACTAAAGGGGAAGATTATTGTAACTCAGATTATGAGTATTCTGCTGAATACACTCTCAGAGTTCCCAATGTAAATGAAGAATTTGTTATGCCCTTAGGCAAAGGTGAATTGTCAGCAGATTTAAACACTGATAGCTGCAGTACAGTGCACACAGGGGTGGAGAAGTTCCCCATGGTGAAAACTCCCATGGCAACCAGAGTTGCAAACCTTGAAATGTATTCACCTGGAAACATGTTTAAAGGGAAAATCCATGAAATTAATTCAGGAATGCATGTTTACAAACAAAGTTCCCAAACTTTTGTAACCCCCACACAACACTCAGAGAAATCTAGTGATGGTGCAAATGTTTGCATGCTCTCAGAGAGACCACATGCAGAGTGTCATTCTGCAAACCACACACCAATTAACAATGACAAAAAGGATCACCAGGATGAAAATGTTTTTATGCCCTGGTGCCATAACCATTTTATTACAGGTGTGGAAAGACAGAAAGCCCTGGCACCTGCAATACATATTTGGCAAAGTCTAACAAGTTTCTCTCCCCACAAAAGTAGTTTTTTTCAGAAGCTCCAAGATTCTTCCAAACTAAGGAGCCACACCAAGCAGCAAACACTATGGTTGGAGACAGTCTGGGACCAGGCTGCGTCACAAGGGAGTATGGTCACAAGTGAATACGGTAGTATCATTCCTTTACTTGTTAGATCCAATGTAGCCATTGTTTGCTTTGATGTTCAAACAGCCACAGTTTCCAAATTAAACCTGCATCATATCTGCAGCGACAATTGTGCTGCCATTGACACACAAGGTGACAGGAAAGATTGGCACAGGCCAGAAACAATTGTTTGTTTGTTATTCAATCTTTAAAGACACATTTGTAAATTCTGTACCTGATAACATGCAGCAGATAGGACAGAATGCATAGCAAATACGGTATGTTAAATCACTGTATAAATATCTGTGATATTCATTGTATGTCTTTTTGTTTGATTCATAGTAATCCTGGCAACCTGTATACAGAATGGTACAAGACTCCAAAAAGACTCCAATTTACAAGGGAAAAGGTCTTCATTAACCCTTTCATCGCTGCTATCCAGCAAAATCTACATAGCATCCCTAAAGACTGATATATGGACAAATCCTCAAGGAGTTTTCCAGTTTCACAAGAAAGGGGAAGGTTTTCATTAACCCTTTCATCACAAGTAATCATTACTTGTCTTTCAAACTACATGTACACACCCACAACAGTGTACAGCACATCTCATCACTGTGATTATACAGAACTGCCTCATCCCTTCATATACCTTAATCAAATATATATATATATATATATATATATATATATATATTATATCATTGTATTATATACCTTGTAAATATTTTTTTTTTTTTTATATTACACAGTAGATACTACCTATGCTTCCTTCGTAAAAGCTTCAAAAGTAATTAAATATCTAATACAGGATGGTATACCGCGTTTTAACAAAGCCATTCCTAAATGATATTTAATACCTGTTTGAAGCAAAATTATATTCATTTATTGTATTGATAGGATGTTACTATATACACATCAAAAGCATTTTAAATAATTATTAGCCAAAATATAGGTAGGATAGAAAACGCCTTTATATGGGTTAAACTGGTATAGGGTTATTTAAGATTGAGATGTATAAATAGGTTCAAGGTAGAATAAGGAGACTTAAGACTGCATGGTAATTTATTCAGTGAGGAAATACAGAACAGAGTAGGTGTACTACTCACAGCCATTTGTGGTACTATTGCCCGAAGACAATTAAGACCTACTATTAACAAGCAAGGAAAGAAAGAAAGAAACAAAGAAAGAAAGAAAGAAAGAAAGAAAGAAAGAAAGAAAGAAAGAAAGAAAGAGGAAAAAAAAAAGACTGTTTCATATATGCCTGTTCTATTCAAAATCGCAACCTGTTTGTGCAAAAGCAATATGGACACTTGTCACAACTGCGGCATTGGAAAAACATTTAAAGGACGCACAAAGCTAAAGACCATTACTGAGGGTCGTCACAAGTACTGAATGTTCAAGACACAGCACTCGACGTACACAGCCCTCTGCCTCAAACAGCGAAATGGCAAGCAAAGGAGCAGCTGCTATGAAGAATTCTACTTCAACTGCCTCCATAATGCAAACGCAAGGCGTCTCCAATTGCAAGCAAACCACGCAGATGACAGTCTTATCCCAGTAAATTGCTACAGCCAAGAACAGCACAAAATGTCCACACGTACTGATCCAGATACAAGAAAAAGGTCTACAATTGGGCTATGGTATTCCAAATGTCTGTAGAAATTAGTTTTCCTCATGAATACTGAATAAAAACCTCAGTCTTGTCTGCTTTAGTTAAAAAGTAGAATAAGGTTAGGTAAGCTAAGAATTTTTAGAGATTTTTAAAATCACAATGGTTATTATTATTACACTTATGGTTTATATTATGGTTACAATGAAAGTTATGTTTGAAGGAATATTTTGAAATGTATTTGGAAGCAATTACGCTAGTTTAATGTGTGGCCAATCAAAATAATTTCTCATGGCCACAAGGGGGCGACTGTTGCCATATGGGTAATTGTCTGCACTTAGTATAATATTAGGCTAATAGATGTTGTCTGAATCAAAATATAATTCATTATAAATAGGCGATGTTACCATAGTGGACAGTATACTGGATATATATATATTGTAAGGTATAACTTAAATAGGTTTGAATGTATTAGTCTTATGTTTTGAGAATTTAGTAGCATGTATTTCTGTGTGTTTTACTGCAAGATTATGGGTCATTATGTAAGAGACAGGTTTTCTCTGTGTAAGCCATATAGCCAGAATACACAATACATTGAGCATTACACAAATTCATCCCTTCCATGCCATTATTCATATCTGTATTAATCAAAGGATTAATGTCTGATCTGCGCTATACCAAGTACAATTAAATCAAAGTTTACATGATATGTAGATATATGTATACTGTATACTTGATTCACACACAGCAAATAAATAATTATAACTTGGTGGATAAAGTCAATAGGTCACCTAGCTCAGGTCTCATAATATGCAAACAGTTACTGGTATGAACAGGGTGCATTGGAATTCACAATCAAAGATCTTCATACCTTTAGAAAGTATATCAACCAGCTGGCCTATTGTCCAGTTATACTGCTGGCCAGAGGCAATGATAATATAGGATCAAACCCACTATAAACAGGTCACAATCATTTATGCTAACACCCTAGGGCCTAGGCGAAATAGATCGTTTACACATCCATACAAAGGTAGATCTCTGATGGATAAAGAAATACCAAATTTTATGATCCCAAATTCCCTACATGCTCACCACCGTGGGACGGAGTTAGCAGAGAACGTTTTATTACACTTTGGAATCTGTCAAAACCTATAATTATGTACTTCATTGGAAACTGTGGGGATTTACTAGTTTTGAATTGGTAGAATATAGGATAAAAAGCAGCAGACTTTTTAGTTAGGAGGGAGGAAGAAAGGAGGAAGGAGAAGGAAGGAAGTCAGTCAGGAGGAGATGTCATGGAGAACATGCAGAAGGAATGATTCTTGGGATTGCAATCTTTAACTTGCAAGTATAAAATATGATAGTAATTGAAACTGTTTGTGAAACTTATGTCATGTTGTTTTATGTTATGTAACGAAGGAAGCATAGCATAGCTTAATATAATAATTAGTATATATATCACTACTGTGTATATCTTATTCTGTACGATTTGATCTGCCTGTAAATAAAGAATCATATAAAAAGAGCGGTAATATTCAAGCTTGAACTCTCTTTAAGGAATCTTAACTTCATAATTTCATAAGTCATATATATAAGGACTGCATCTATTTATCAGTTTGTAAGCCTGACATAATATATTTGCAGATATATATGATAACGCATATTAATTAAAATATATCCATATATTAATAACCATATATGTTATATTAAATATTAATATTCATAAATATGATTCCATAAAGCAATACACTATAGAGTGAGTGAGAGCACCGCCAGCTTTCAAAAGTGACCAAAACATCAGCCAGAAAGCATAGGAGCCGAGAAGTGGTCTGTGGTCACCACCTGCAGAACAACTCCTTTATTGGGGGTGTCTTGCTAATTGCCTATAATTTCCACCTGTTGTCTATTCCATTTGCACAACAGCATGTGAAATTGATTGTCAATCAGTGTTGCTTCCTAAGTGGACAGTTTGATTTCACAGAAGTGTGATTGACTTGGAGTTACATTGTGTTGTTTAAGTGTTCCCTTTATTTTTTTGAGCAGTGTATTACCAATGAAAGGTAATGCCTCCAATTCTTTCTTGGATTCAGCATCTGCTTTCCAAGTACATAGCCAAACTGCTCTACGAGCAGCTACTGTCAAGGCTGATGCTATAGAAGCAAATCGTACCCATATCAATTGCTGCTTCTTCCAAATATTGGGCAGCTTGTCTTAAACGGCTTAAATGATACTCATGCTCCCTATTAGGAGGAGAGACCATTCTCTAGTTCCTCTATCCATTTGCCCATTGCCTTTGCTATCCAGGCCGAAGCCATAGCAGGTCTTACCACTGCTCCTGAGAGAGAAAATATATTTTTCAAGAAGCTATCTACCCTTCTGTGTAACATCATTTAGGGAGGTAGATGACAGTGGTAAAGCAGATTTATGCACAAGTCGCAGTACATGTGCATCTACTTTCGGAGGAACTTCTCTTTTCGAACAATCCGCAGCTGGAAATGGATAATAAGAATCCCACTTTTTCGGAATCTTATACTTTTTACTGGGCGTCGCCCAAGATTCTGCCATCATTTCCGTCAGATCATCTGATGCTGGGAATTCAGTTTTAACTGTCTTTATTAGTTTAAAACACAGGTGCTTTAGATTTTGATACTGTTTTGGCTGATTCCTCCAAAGAGAGATCAGCCTTCATAGCATCAATAAGTTCAGCTACATCCTCTGAACTAAAACTCTGCGACTGATCCTCATACAGAGTATTTGAATATACTGTATCATCTGTTGTATCATAGACGCATCTGTCTTAGTCTTACCTGTCCCTTGGTTACTTGTAGAGGCTACTGGAACCAAACCATAGGAAGGCGGGAGCTGCATGTAGGGGTTAATAGTGTAACCTATCCCCTGGGGTGGTGCTGCCTTAGTTAACCTGTCTGCTATTGAAGACAAAGTCTGTACGAACATACTCCATGGTGGCTCTGCTTGTTGAACCAATTCCTGTTTTTTACTTTGCTGAAAAGCAAAACAGTTTGAACATAACCCCTCATAAGTGACCAACTGGCCTATACCAATTTACCATGTTTTACAAGATAAACATGTTAGGGATGTAGGAGTGCCTGATAAATTCTCCTCGTCACTTTTGCCGCTCACAGACATGGTAATATTCTGTTTAGGACTACACAATTTGTGACTGAAAATCACCTATATATAGATATATAGAAGTGAGATCAATCTGACCACAACCGTGCACCTGAATTGAGGTTCAGAACAGGACTGACAACATAAAAAAGTTAGCGCACATACTAGCAGTCAGTCACATGTTAAAGCATTAAACATTGTCATATGAGAATACAATCACCATCATAACAACTTACAAGTATGAAAATTGTATTTCTGTTTAACTGTTTTTTTCCCAAACATAACATGCAGAAACAGTAATATACAGGTCTCATATGCAATATGTACCAAAATTAACAATTCATACTAACAAGTAGAGAATTTTTAGTACTGTATAGCCCTTCCTCCATAGAGGGGGATACAGGGAAACTCACCACACTTCCATATCCATCAAATACGCTCGCAAGACGCTGAGTGGATTCAGACGCTACTGGTGTACACTGCCGTTCTGATAACTGATGAAAGACACGGACGCTCACTAACGGACACGGACGCTCAGTAAATGCCACGTGTATGCAGACGCTAAGGCCTGCGACTCGGTCCGGCAATCTCTAGTGTACACAACCACAGCGTCTAAGCTGCGACAGAGTACCCTCGTGGTAGCATCTGAGACGGAAGGGAGGTCATTCAGTTCATGGACGGGAGACGCACGGAAACTGGTCATGAACTTGGGGAAGGGGTGGCCAGGAGAGCGTCTAATTCCCCCCCCCCCCCCCCCCCGTTGACTTAAACTCTAAGCATCGCGGCCTCAACCTAATCCTGGCGCCTATGATCCCTGGAGCGTAGCGCTGTCGCACCTAAGAGTGTTCGGAGCATCAACACACTGTTTGTAGTATCCACCAATACAGTGTAGCTGTGTCCGGAAACCCTAGCAAGAGGAACCAGCCTGGTTACGTCTGCTGGACCTGCTAGAACATCCGACACAGACACCCGTCGAGACAGCACTGTACCGCGAAGGTAAGCACTGTTGCGACCCGGTGGGGAGTTGTTGGAGCGACTCTTTCTAGTATGCGTTTAAGACGCTATTAAGAAAAGTCACTCAAAAAACATAGTAAGACTATAAAAATAAAATAAAAGCTTCAGGCTGCTTTACTAACAGCAGCCTGTGACCATGGTCCGGCTCCTGCCGCACCAAACAAAAAACTGATTTGATTGAGTCAGTGGGCGGGATTATATGGTGAAGCCCCGATGCATCCCGAGAGGCCAGAAAGCTCGTGACCGTTTGGTGCCATTTCCGCTGTCGCTCCGGCATATCCCAATGTTATCTTGTGGATAACCTGTGGACCCAGCCAGAGAAAGTGGGGACTGTCACATTGATGATTAGTATTATACTGTTGTGTGAATATTGTTACAATGTCCTCTAATGGCAAGGGTTAGAAGGAAGCTCCTACATTAATATCATGTTTATCCTGCAAAGCTGGGTTAACCTCCCCAGAACCTGGTACAAGATGAGTTATGTGTAAAACTGTTAGTTTCAATGAAAACTTCAAATTT
Organism: Pseudophryne corroboree; assembly: GCF_028390025.1. Taxonomy (NCBI): domain Eukaryota; kingdom Metazoa; phylum Chordata; class Amphibia; order Anura; family Myobatrachidae; genus Pseudophryne; species Pseudophryne corroboree. Next base: position 54,304,579 of record NC_086455.1, read on the forward strand.
CTTAATCAGTCAGCCTTAAGCCAGGTACTTGTTCAAGACCTCCTTGGGAATCTTATGAACAGGTTTTATCCAATACAGTGGATCGTCTAGTGGTTCCAGCTACATTGCCAGGTATGGGGTACCCACAGAACCCTTACATGCATCATCCCCCCTGGGTTATGTCACACCCAGTCGAAGATTTAGCTCAGACCACGGCTACCTTTCAGCAAATGCAGGCAGACAGGCCCAGGGACCTGAAAATTGATAGACATGGAGCACCAGCCTAAGTCTACAGCAGGCATGTTCAAACTGCGGCCCTCCAGCTGTTGTGAAACTACATATCCCAGCATGCCCTGACACAGTTTTGCTGTCAGAGAATGCTAAAGCTGTGTCAGGGCAGCTGGGATGTGTAGTTTCTCAACAGCTGGAGGGCCGCAGTTTGGACATGCCTGGTCTACAGTTTTCAGATGAAGCTGGATCCTCTCACTCTGAATCTGCATCAAGAGAACAGAACAGGAGCACCTTTCCTCATTAGGGGATCAGTACGAAATTCTGGCGGTCAGAATCCAGACTGGCACAATCCCGACAGGGGGGGCGAGCGCAATGCAGCCCCTTGCGGGCACGGTGCCTCACTACGCTCGGCACACTAATTTGTTCACCCTCTATGGGTGTCGTGGGCACCCACAGAGGGAGAATATGTCGGGATTGTGCCGATCGGGATTCAGCGACGGTATTCTGACCGCCGGGATCTTGACCGCATCCCCTCAGTAGATATATCCTACTTAATTCATGAAGTTAAATCAATTAGATAGAAGAGAGGCTGTCTTTAAATGTCCAAGAACAGTAAAAAGCAGAATTTCCTAACTCAGATCAGCTGTTGGAAATCATGCAAGAGGCATAAATAACACCCAGTGAGAAATGTAAGATTCCTAAGAAATGGGGTTCTTATTATCCTCTCCCATCTGTGGACTGTTTAAAAAGGGAAGTACCTCCCAAAGCAGATGTGATCTTAGTTCGACTGGTGCGAAAATATACGTTATGGTAAGAACTTACCGTTGATAATGGTATTTCTCCTACATGCACAGGAGAACATTGGGATATGATGAAGCGACAGCGGATTTGCACCAATCGGTCAAAGCTTTTTGGCCTCCCAGCATCTATATTGGGATTTCTCAAAGCAATTTAGTGGTGGGGACGCTCCTGATTGGACAGGAGAATCCGTCGCCCGAATTCAGAGTCATGAGAGGCAAAAGGTATCCATGGCATGTCTAATGAATGTGTTAATGGAAGACCATGTGGCTGCCTTACATATCTGTTCTGCTGAAGCACCACGTTGTGCTGCCCATGATGGACCTACCTTACGAGTAGAATGAACAGAGACATTAGCCAGAACCGAAAGATCCGCTTGAGAATATGCTTCTGAAATGGTCATCCGAAGCCACCTTGCCAGTGTCTGCTTATCAGCAGGCCATCCTCTCTTGTGAAATCTGTAGAGAATGAAGAGAGAATCTATCTTTCTGATGGCACTGGTACAATCCACATAGATCCTTAAAGTCACGGACCACGTCCAGCAATGCATCTCCTGCAGAAAGGCCTGGTATCTGGAAAGCCGGGACTACATTTTCTTTGTTAAGGTAGAATTCAGACACCTTGGGAAGATACCCAGATCTAGTTCTGAGAAATAAGGAACGACATGACAATGCCCCTAAATCTGATACTCTAGCTGACGCCATGGCCAGTAGAAAAGAGAACTTTAGCTGTCAACCATTTAAGATCAACTTTATTAAGTGGTTCAAATGGGGCAACTTGAAGGGCCTTTAGGACTAAATTGAAGTCCCAAGGCACTGTAGGAGGAATAAAAGGAGGTGGAATGCGCAGCATTCCCTGGAAAACAGTACGCACATCATGTAAGGTGGCAATTTTCTTTTGGAACCATACAGTCTATGCTGACACTTGCACTCTCAAGGAAACCACCTTCAAACCTTTATCCATTCCTGCCTGAAGGAATGCCAAGACCCTGGAAACTCTGAAAGACTTGGTCCATATTCCGTTCATTGCACCAATGAATATAGGTTTGCATATTCGGTGATAAATGCAAGCTGAGGAAGGTTTCCTTGCTCTGAGCATTTTTTATTTTTTTATTACCTGTTGCGAGAATCTTCTTGACTTCAGGATAGAGATTTCAAGATCTAGATGTCTGTGATAACAAGGACCCTGCATCAGTAGATCTGGACGTTGAGGGAGCAGGAGTGGGGCATCCATCGACATTCTCTGCAGATCTGTGTACCAATGCCTCCTGGGCCAAGCCGGAGCTATTAGTATCACGGCACCCTTTCCTTGCTTTATCTTTCTCACCGCCCTGGGTAATAGGGCGATTGGAGGAAACATAAGTCAGATGAATCTCACTGACAGGGCATCCACAAAGAACGCTCAGTGATCCTTTGTTCGTGACCCGTATGCGAGAACTTTGTTGATCTGACGGGACGCCATGAGATCTATCCACTTGTCTACTAGGGTCTGGATTACCTCAGGGTGTAGAGCCCATTCGCTTGTCTAAATGGCGTGTCAACTGCGAAAATCTGCTTCCCAGTGTAGGACTCCCGGAACGAACACTGCGGACAAGGCTGGATGATGAAGGTCTGCCCACTTTAGTATGCAACTTACCTCCTTCATCGCTTTTCGGCTGCAAGTTCCTCCCTGATGGTTGAGGTACGCTACTGCCGTCGCATTGTCCGAGCGGATCTGAACTGGTTTTTCCCGAAGAATGTCCTTTGCATGAAAATCGGTGCCATGTATATGGCCCGAAGTTCCAAAATATTTATGGGCAGGCAACCTTCCTTGGTCCATTTCCCCTGGAAACACAACCTTCCCGACACTGGCATCTGTTGTCAGAATTTCCCAATCTGATATCCAAAAAGGGTCTCCTCTTGTCCAGATGGGATGTCTGTAGCCAAAAGGCTAATGACCTTCTTACTTCTATCGTAAGAACCATAGTCTGCATTTTTATCATCTGATGCAACCCATCCCATTTGGCAAGATTCAGATGCTGCAGAGGCCTAGAGTGGAACTGTGCATACTCCAACATGTCGAACGTTGAGACCATCATTTCCATCACACGCGTTGCTGCGTGAATGGATACCTTTTGACTGTGCAGCAAGTCCTGAATCCTTGACTGAACTTTGTTCAGAGGCAAGATTACTCTCTGAAGACTTGAATCCAGTACAGCCCCCAAGCGAGTCTTCCGCTGTGACGGAACCAGAGACGATTTTGCCCAATTTATGAGCCACTCGTGCCTTTGCAGACACGTTATTGCCTTTTGCATATAACAAACGCAATTCCTGCGACTGTGCCAGGATTAAAAGATTGTCGAGGTATGGAAAAATTCTTAACCCCTGCTGGCGGAGATAAGTTGCCATTACCACTATAACCTTGCTAAATACTCGAGGCTGTGGCTAACCCAAAAGGAAGGGCCTGGAACTAAAAATGCTGGTGAATAGCCAACCTGAGAAAGCACTGATGGGACAGTGCTATAGGAACATGTAGGTAAGCATCCTGTATATCCAGGGATACCATATAATCCCCTGGCTCAATGGCCAAAATGATGGAACGTAAAGTTTCCATATGAAACCGAGGTACTCAAATGTACTTGTTCAGCACTTTGAGACTGAGAATGGGCCGAAATGACCAATTTGGTTTCTGAACTATAAACAGGTTGGAGTAAAAACCCTGTCCTCATTGCGCAGGAGGAACTGGAATGACTACTCCTGACTGAAGCAATTTCTGAACTGCCTCTTGCTGAGCCCTGGCCTTCGTCTCTACCCGAGATGGGCTGGTACAAAAAATACTTTGAGGAGGGTGCTTCTTGAAGGCAAAAGCATATCCTAGAGATACCGCCTGCTGCACCCAGACATCTGTTGTGGACTGCTGCCAGATCTGTGCAAACTGAAGAAGTCGGCCCCCTACCCTGGTATCCCCCAGGTGGAGGCCCGCACCATCAGGCTTATGGCTTATCTGTTTTACCACCCGGTCCTCTTGTAGCCCAATGCTTTTTAGTCTTACCAGACTTGTTGTATTGGGACTACCTGCCATCACTTTTTCCTTTAGCTTTTCCTTGAGACCGAAAGGGCTGAAAAGCCAGAACTTTAGGTTTGAAATTGTATGTGGAAGGAAACTTTACCTTCTTGGAGTCTGCTTCGGACTCCAAAATATCCATCAATTCTTTACCAAAAAAAATATCTCCAGAAAAAGGCAAAGATTCCAAAACCTTATTAGATTCTGAATCAGCTTTCCATGTACGTAGCCAAACTGCTCTGCGAGCAGCAATAGTTGAAGCTAATGTCCTAGAGGCAATAGTACCCATATCCAATGCGGCTTCTTCCAAGAACATTGCAGCCTGTTTTATAAGTGCTATGTGGAATTTTTGCTCTCTAGATGCTATTGAAAATCCCCCTCCAATGCATCAGCCCAGGAAGCCACTGCCTTTGCCATCCAAGCTGAAGCCATGATGGCTGGCCTTATGACTGCCCCAGACAGGGGGAAAAAAACTACCTTTGCCTTCAACATCTTTAAATTATGTCACGGATAGGAATGTAGATTTTTGCACTAATCGAATCACATGTGTATCTACTTTAGGAGCCACCTTCCTTTTTAAACAATCCCGAGCTGGAAGAGGATAATTGGAATTCCATTTCTTAGGAATTCTAATCTTATTGGGCGTAGCCCAAGCTTCTTCCATGATTTCCGTCAGCTGATCTGACCCTGGAAACTCATTCTTCACTGTTCTGGGACATTTAAAACACAGGTGCCTTGGTTTTTAACACAGGCTCTGCCGAATCCTCTAAGGCAGTGGTTTCCAAACTTTTTGAATCATGGCGCCCTAGAATATCAGAATTTTTTTCATGGCACCTCTAGGCCAAAAATTTCTTATTGAGAAATTTAGAAAGAAATACTACATTAAGTAGATCGCGTTTATATGTCATCCTTAGGGTCAGTTGTGTGGTGAGGGACAAGATTTGCTTCTGTTTGGCCACATTTTTGACTGGCAGCCACAAGCACTGGTTTTGCCTATTATATTGACCATGAATAATTTGAATTGGTCCTGGAACACCAACCCAGGGCACCCCTGCAAGTGTCCTGAGGCACCCCAGGGAGCCACGGTACACAGTTTGGGAACCTCTGCTCTAAGGAAAGAATGGCCGTCATTGCTTTAATTAACTCCGCTATATCCACTGAGCTGAGACCTTCCTCCTCCTCTTCGTATGCAGAAGCAGAGTATATTGAGCTTTCATCCTCCGATGAATCCTCATCTGAAACATGTGTAGCCTGTGGGGATGAAGATTTACTTACCACTGGCTTATCAGCCGTTTCTTTTGAGAGGCTGCTGCTGGAAGTGACACAACACAGCTGGGAAGCTGCATGTAAGGGTTAATCATGTAACCTATCCCTGGTACAGGAGTTAGAGGAATTATCCGTTCAGCTATGCTGGATAATGTCTGTGCAAACATAGCCTAAGGTGGATCAACCTGCACCTGAACCGGCTTTGTATTTTTTAAGAGACCCTGGTGAAAACTAAAACAATTTGCACACAAACCATCCTGAACCAGATCTTGAGAGGCTAACACAGCTTTGTAAGACAAACATGATATGAGTGTTGGTGTTACTGTATCTTCCTCACCTTTGCCGCTCTTAGACATGATAAATAATCAACACTTCCACAGTGTACTACACAATTTGTGACTTTTATCACTTTAAGCTTCTTAAAGTGACATCCAATCCAACCCATGCACCAGCATTGAGGATCATAATAGGAAAAAGAAAAAGAAACAACCGACAGAATATATAGTAAAGTCAGCAATCGCACTAGCAGTCAGTCACATGTTATACATTAGTATAATAAGCAATAAGAGCACATAATCATCAACAACTATATTTTAAGTATGTAGGAGAACATTACTGAATCATATTTAAAACAGATCTACCGTATTCTGACGCATAGCGAAAGAAACCGTAATAGTATACAGACTCCTATGCAATAGGCACTTACCTAACTATTCGTACTCAAAAAGTTAGTGCTGTATTACCCGTACTGAGTAGAGTGGGATACAGGGAGACTCGCCTCGCTTCCAGGACCAATCAATACGTTAGCGAACGCAGAGTGGATCCAGGCGCTACTAGTGTACACTGCCGCTCCATGAACCTACAGTGAACACAGATGCTCAGTGAACACAGACGCACCAGTCACACAGCTGCCTATGCTGCAACTGGGTCCCCTTCGTGTACAGCATCTGAGACGGAAGCAGGAAACAGTTCATGGCGGAGGACTCTGAGGAAACTGGTCATGATTCAGGGGAGGGGCAATCAGGAGAGCGTCTGGCTCCCCACTGCTGACATCAACCCTAGGGATTGCGGCCTCATACTATTCGTGGAACCTCTGATCCCTAAGGCCTAGTGCACCAGAGGTGGCAGCCGCGTTAGCAACGGTTTGGTAGTCTCCTCCCAAAACAGTGTGGCTGTCTCCATATTCTAAGCGGAACCAATGCCTTACCTTCTCCCTGTGCTCCGGCCACAGCCTGGTAACGTCTGCTGGACCTGCTAGTATATCAGACACAGACGCCCGCCGAAACAGCACTGTACTCATGGGTGAGCGTTGTCCCAACACAGTGGAGAGTTGTTGAAGCGACCTATAAGACGCTTTTTAGAAAGAACACTCAAGAAACAAAAAATAGTAAGACTATAAAAATAAAAGAAAGCTTAGGGTTGCTAAACACCAGCAGCCCTCTGACCATGGTCTGGCTCCTGCTGCACCAAGCAAAAAAAAATGATTTGCCCGAGCCATGAGGCGGGGATATATGGACGAATGCTGGGAGGCCGAAAAGTTTTGACCGATTGGTGCAAATCTGCTGTCGCTTCATCATATCCCAATGTTATCGTGTGGATAACCTGTGGACCCTGCTGGAGAAATCTACTGTACATTACCTCTGCCTTCAACATCATTAAATGTTGTAATGGACAGAAAATTGATTGTTCTTTTAAAACGGTATTCTCCTTAACAGGGCAATTAAAAGTCCAGCAAAGGCCACAGCTTGGGTGGCTAAAGCAGTGGCAGGCCTTGGAAAATTATTTCTGAGTTCCAGCAAAAAACAGTTATCCCATATAGCAAATATAAAAGCAGGCAGCTGCTTTTAAAATCGAAGAAGCAGCAATGGATGTGTGTATAGTAACTTCTTAAGCATCAGCTTCCTCAGTAGCAGCTCGGAGAACTGTTTGGTTATGTTCATGGGAGGCGGACTCCAAATCCAAAAAAGTACTGGAATCCCTGCCTTTTGGTCAGAAATATTCTGTTTGGTATCGTATTAGACAATATTCTTGTGTCTGAAGCAGACTTAAAAAAATTTGTTTCCAAAAATAAAAATAGGTTTCCTTAGACAAGCTAAATCCAGATCATCTGCTTTCCGGTCCAAGGTAAAAGCAAAAGGAGAGGTTTATAGCAAACGGTCTCAGATAAATCTGGTAGGACTAAGACCAAACAGGCTTCGTGAACCAGACACCCAGCTTCTAAACCAGTAGATAAGCAGTCGGCCTGATGGCATGGGCCTCCACCTGGGGGACCCCGGGGTGGGAGTGATAAAGCTAAATATTTATCTTTATATAAAACACTTTGAGAGGTCTAAGAACACTGTACGCTATCTACGTAAGAAGTACCGTAAGGGTACGCAAGTTGCGTAACGATCGCTCAACCGTAGTCGAGACGCTCAAGCGTCACGTTCGCTTACGGCCCAGAGATCACAGGCAGGCACGCTATTGGCTGCCGACTAACGTAATGATTCGCTATATCGTAGCGGACGCTCGGGACCACGAGGAGATCACCAGCGGTGCAGACGCTTATAACGTTAAACCTTTATATCTATACCTTTAACAACGAAATATACAGTAAACCTTAGTGTGGTGACAGAGTGTAAGTGCAACCTGGTGTAACTTGATTAACTACAAAGCTGCTTGAGCGTCACCGACGCTCAGGGAATACTTAACACTATAAGAAATACACAGATACCTGGGCTTAGGGTCCAAAACCTATTATATGTATTATGACTATTATACTTGCAAAAGAATCACAGTACAAAGCATACACTACAATATAACATAGACTAACTAACCAGATAACTACACAGGAAATACAATACAATACAATTAAGGGAAAAATACGGGAAAAATAGAAGAGAGAGAGAGAGAGAGAGAGAGAGAGAGAGAGAGAGAGAAATGGCTCACAATAACATCAAGACAATATGATTGCGGAGAAGCACTTACGCACAAGGGGAAACGATCGCATGCGCCTCGATATCCAGCTCCCGATTATCAGCAATGAGAACCGTTGAAGAGAGTGAACTGGATATGGTCGGCCTGCCTATTTATGCCCCACACACAATACAATTCAATGGTCCCTACAATCTCATTGTTCATTGGACACAGGAATTCGGCTTCGCATTATAACAAAAGGTCATAGGTTGATTCATACAGGTGGGCTGTGACTGTTTCCAACTGTCCAGGTGGGTGGGATACTGGGTTTCCCGCCGCATGACTAAGTAAGAACAAATAATAGTAAATGGACATAAACTTCTTATGTCCATAACTATTCGCACGAGCGATTAATCCGCTCCAAACCAACACCGGAATATTGCTATTTAAATACTCTTCCGATGGGTACCAAACACTACTGTATGACCCCTGTTAGACCCTTCGTACAATACAAAGAGGGATCTCTCTGTTCAGGAACATGCTATGTTAACTAAACTTTCAGTATCTATCAAAGGGACCATGATCTACAAAATACATTATTAGTGAAAATATGTAACGAATGAGTCGCACGCTACGATTACATAAACTCTACCGTAAATACGCATACCGTGCGCCTGCGGGTATGCGCACACACGGGAGAGCGTACGCATGCGCAGCACGGACCTGTGTGAGGTGCAAATATGGCAGTGTGTGTAGAGATATTTTTCTGACTTTGACAGTCCACCCTTTGGCAGTCAACAATAACTGCCACTTCCTGAAAACATTTCAAAAAGAGAAAAATATATGTTAGGGGTTAATACATTTACATGGTTGGGTAAGGGAGGAGAGGAGATGGTAGGAAAAGGGTATGACCTAGTGAGATAGCGGAAGCATGTGTGCATGGATCCATATTTGGGGGGTCATGTATCATCGTGCCGTACGTGTTTTAAATCAAGCTTCGAGGTATTGCGAAGTATACATTTGAATTCCTTCTTATCCCGTGGTACGGGTCTGTGGATGGGCTGTCAAACTTTACCGAGCTCTTTTCGGCTGTGGTTGCAACAAAATGGGGGTGCACATTTTAGTTGATGATACATGAATGGGGGAATATGTGATTGCTGATATCTGTGCCTGTATTCCCTATCGACTATGTGTGTCATTACCTGAGGGTTGTAGAAATGAAGAAAAGACATAATTACGGTAAATGCGGTGGTATTCTATGTCAGGTAAATGAACATTCGTCGATTGAGGTCTTGTTTGGTGTCTGTTGATTGCAGTCTTCTTTGTGCTTTTGCTCATAAGGTGCGAGCAAAGCTGTCAATGTCCATAGATTTACAAAAGTGTTGGGCTAGCGTAATTTTAAAATTTCTAGGGAAACTGGGGATCCATGGCATAGTTCATCAAAAATCTGTGTATCAGGTTGTCAAACTTCTTCTTTAATCCCTCTGTTGTCTGTATATCGGCTCATCAAATTCCTCGTCCAAGTGGGTCTTGTTACCTTGGAGGAAACGGAAAAACAGGTGAAAGAAACGGACCGTAGAAATCGCATTTTCATCACATCATTGTTTCTACATTTGGGTCATAAATCAAGTCCAGGTTAATTACAGTTTCCTCACTCCTTAAACTCATTACCTTTGTACGATGTGTGCACTTCATTAAAGTCTGACCGCATCTAAATATCAATCCAATCGATATGACAACACCTAAGATACATAGGAGAAACTTCCCAACATCCATTATGACTCCTTGAGCCCAGTCTCCTAAACCGGAGAACCAATTTCGCGGGTTCAACCATGACACCCAACCAGTCAGCTCATTACCTACAGCAGCAAGAGTGAGATTGTGTTTTCGGCGAAATTCCCACTTCAATTGGAGAATATCGTCCATCTTTTGGTCTATGACCTCGACCGGATCCTCGGTGCTATTCGTGATATACGTGCAACACTTCACGCCATACTGTGTTGCCAGTGTGACACAATATCCGCCTGTCACTGCTGTGAGGTAATTGAGAACCATTCTATGCTGTACCAGTTCTGTTTTGTAAGCCTGAAGTTCTCTTCCAGTATACCTAAACGTGTCATCATACATTTCAGTGATATTGTCTAACAAATTTGCGAGCGCCGATATGTATTTATAATTCAGCACTCCTCTAGCGGTGCGGGTGAAATCTAACGCGATTAAGAATTGAATCCCGGTGGATTCACTTATCAGATCAGAGGCCGGATGCTCTGTCTTCTCTATCAGGTGCCTTTTAACAACGTGCTCGTAATGGGTGTGAGTATAAGGAGCTTGGGCACCACGGTGTATGTCTTTCATTTTGTCATGTGATACAGTCATTACTTCAGGCAGTACTTTTCCAATATAACACAATCCTTCAGAGTTTGGGGCAAGCCACTTGTACGCCTTTCTCCCGCATATGAAATAAGCATCATCGGGGAGAACATATGGGACGGAGTAGGACATAACCATATTACACACCTTCCATGTAAAATCTCCTAACCCTAATTCTTCCATCTGCTTAGTACACGTATCAGGTTGTACGATATGTGCACAGTATCCTGGTGATACCTCTCCAACTCTAGTAATCCTATTTCCTAAGGTATACCTATACCGGAAAGATTTTCCTCTACTGGCTATGTGGCGTACAAGCTCTGTATCTGTAGGCATTCTATCTGTTCTATGCGAAAAGGTCATGGTTTGGTTGCTCCATGACACTTCCCAATTTCCTGGCTTTCGGGGATTGGAGATGTTGAAACATAATAGGGACCTATCCACGTGGTATTGGTGGAGCTTTAAACTAGGAGGACTGGAGATATTAAACCTCCGGTCCACCGGTCTCCCACCATTTAACTCAAGTACCTCCCCTATCGTTAAAGGAAATGGTACTAGCCCTGATTTGCTATGACCCTGAGGTACTTGAGAGCATACCCAACAATCTGTTTTGTTTAACACACTACCTACTAAGGAGTGATAGTCACTCAATGGATGCCGGTCCATATGGATATTAAAACTGGATTGGCATTTCTTAATGCACCCATCCTCAATGACATTGTTACAGAGCCTACAGATACAGTTTTCTTCAGCTAACAATCCGTCGCAATTTCTTCTATGGTCAATGCTATCGGATCGTTTTCTGATACTCGCCTTTGCTTGTTGGTTAGGTTGATCTTGGAAAACTACGCCTCCATCTTTATCATCAGAACCCATTCCAGAACCTCTCTCGACCTCCATGGTACTCTCGCCGGAACAGACTGCTCTGGTCAACATCATGGTTAACAGGAAAATCCAGATCACAGTCTCTTGGGGCAAGTCCATCTTATAGGAGGAAACGGAGAAAAATGAGAAGGGGGAAAAAGAAATTTTAGGGAGAGGGGATGGGAAGTGGAGAAAAACAATAAAAGGGAGTGGGGAGTCGACAACAGCTCTTGGTCTTGAGATTTTCACGGCTCAGGTGCCGCCTCAGTCCTCCTGGAACAGACACTCCAGTGATACAACCTCTACCGTCTGTTCCTTATCACGGGACTTCTCTGGATCAGCAACCTTCTTGCAGTGGGATGAATGAACCCAAGTCTCTCTCTCAGCAACCTTCAATGCTGTAGTGCTAGTCAATAAGACCTGGTATGGTCCTTCCCATCTGTCAATAAGGCAACCTGAGCGTAGAAAATTCCGTATCATCACATAATCCCCAGGTTCAATGTCATGACAATTACTATCTGGTAAATCAGGAATCACCAACTTCAGATTATCATTTTGATTCCTTAACTGTTTACTCATGTTAATCAAGTATTTTACAGTTACTTCATTGTTACACTTCAAATCATCCTGAGGGTTAATCATAACATGCGGTTGTCGACCAAACAAGATTTCAAAGGGAGACAGATTAAGAGGGGACCTGGGAGTGGTTCTGATGCTGTACAGTACCATGGGTAAAGCTTCTGGCCATGTCAATCCTGTCTCTGCCATCACTTTACTCAGTTTATTTTTAATAGTGCTGTTCACTCTTTCCACTTTCGCACTCGCCTGTGGACGGTACGGAGTGTGCAGCTTGCTATCAATTCCCATCAACTTACACATTCCTTGAAAGACATCACCTGTAAAATGGGTACCCCTATCACTTTCGATTATTCTAGGGATACCATATCTACATACAAATTCCTGCACAATTTTCTTAGCAGTAAACATAGCGGTATTTGTAGCCGCAGGAAATGCTTCGACCCAATTTGAGAAAACATCTATACAGACAAGTACATATTTCAAATTCCGACAAGGGGGTAATTGTATGAAGTCAATCTGTATAACCTGGAAAGGGCCGCCGGCAGGTGGGATATGGGATGGTTCTGTAGGTATTGCCTTTCCAATATTCTTTCTCAAACAGGTAAGGCATGACATTGCTCTTTTACTCGCATGAGAGGAGAATCCTGGGGCGCACCAATATGCTCTTACCAATTTGCACATCCCTTCCTTGCCTAGATGAGTCAGCCCGTGAGCTGCTTCAGCCAGACATAGAAGATATGCTCTGGGGGCCACTGGTTTACCATGTCCATCCGTCCAGAGTCCTGAGGACTCCTGGCCATATCCCTTTGCCTTCCAGACTGCCTTTTCCTGTGTGGAACACAAATTCTGCATTTCACACAACTTTTGTGTGTTGATGGTATTAAATACCATCAGTTGTGTTGTGTCTGTCTGTCTGGGGGTAGCAGCTGCTAACTCAGCAGCTTCGTCTGCTCGGCTGTTACCAAGTGATACTGGGTCCTGGCTATATGTATGTGCTTTACATTTGATAACAGCTACTCTGTCGGGTTCCTGTATCGCTGTTAGAAGCCTTTTTATGTGAGCTGCATGTGCTACCGGTGTACCAGCTGCCGTCATGAAATTTCTGAGGTGCCATAGGGCTCCGAAATCATGAACTACCCCGAAGGCGTATCTAGAATCGGTGTAGATATTGGCTGACTTACCCTTAGCCAATTCACATGCTCTGGTTAGGGCGACCAGTTCAGCAACCTGGGCTGAGTGAGGTGGGCCTAGCGGTTCCGCTTCTATGGTGTCTTGGTCATCTACGACTGCGTATCCAGTACACAAGTCTCCCGAGTCTGACTGTCTATGACAACTACCGTCCGTGTAGAACGTGAGTTCTGCATCTTCCAGTGGGTTGTCACTGATGTCAGGCCTTGCGGTAAAATTTTGGGTCAAATATTCCATACAATCATGTGTATCTTCCTTTGTATTAAATCCTCCTTCCCCATCACTCTCACCTTCCACCCTTTGTGCCTGACCAGGCACACCTGGGAGATATGTTGCAGGATTTAATGCACTGCATCTCCTTATGGTGATGTTTACGGGGGCCATTAGGGCCAATTCCCATCTTGTAAACCTCGCTGATGATACGTGTCTGGTTTGGGCAGAATTCAATAAGGCTGACACTGCATGTGGCGTATGGATTGTGAGGTTGTGGCCTAGCACGACATCTTCGCTTTTTGTCACTAGCAATGCTATCGCAGCAACGCTTCGCAAGCATGTGGGGAGGGATCGCGCTACCGTGTCTAGCTGAGCGCTGTAGTATGCAACTGGCCTGCTGGCATCACCGTGCTTTTGGGTTAGTACGCCTGCCGCGCAACCAGCACTTTCTGTTCCGTATAGTTCAAAGGGTTTCCCATAGTCTGGCATACCTAGTGCTGGTGCCTGCGTTAGGCACTGTTTAAGTCTCTCAAATGCTGTTTCGGACTCGTCTGTATGCGAAATCCTATCAGGTTTGTTTGAGGAGACCATTTCCTGCAAAGGTAACGCTAAAATGGAAAACCCTGGGATCCAATTACGGCAATACCCACACATTCCTAAAAACGTTCTGATCTGTTGCTGGGTTTGTGGCAGAGTCATGTCTCTAATTGCTTGGATTCTATCAGCGGTCAGGTGTCTCAGTCCTTGTGTTAGACAGTGTCCCAAATATTTTACCTTAGTTTGGCATAATTGTAACTTGTCTTTGGAAACCTTGTGTCCTGTGTCTGAAAGATGAAACAGGAGCTGTTTCGTATCCTTCAGGGATGCTTCCAGTGAATCTGAACACAGCAGTAAATCGTCCACATACTGTATCAATACTGATCCACTCTCTGGTTGGAAAGACAGTAAACAATCATGCAAAGCCTGAGAAAATATACTTGGACTATCTATGAAACCTTGGGGTAATCGAGTCCACGTGTATTGGACTCCTCTGTATGTGAATGCGAATAAATATTGGCTGTCAGGGTGCAGAGGTACCGAAAAGAAAGCGGAGCAGAGGTCAATGACAGTGAAAAATTTGGCAGTGGGAGGGATTTGCATTAGGATGACAGCTGGATTTGGCACTACGGGGAACTGACTCTCCTATTTTGTTAATCCCCCTTAGATCCTGCACTAGTCTGTAACCCCTCCCCCCACTCTTTTTAACAGGGAAGATGGGACTATTGGCAGTGCTGGACGTTCTTACCAGAATGCCCTGTTGTAGCAAGCGCTCTATTACTGGGTAAACTCCTAACTCCACCTCTGGCTTCAGAGGGTACTGTGGGATTTTTGGAGCTATCCTACCATCTTTTACTTGTACAACTACTGGAGCTACGTTTGCCATTAATCCAGTGTCCTGTCCGTCTTTTGTCCAAAGTGACTCTGGTATCTGAGATGTCATCTCTTCTACTTGGGATGGATTCCTATTTGTCATAATGGTATGCGACATTAATTTTGATGGGGAGTCTAACATGTCTCGCACTTCCTGAGCGTGATTCTCAGGTATGTCCAAGAATACACCTTCAGGAGTACAATAAATGACGCACCCCATTTTACACAGTAAGTCTCTTCCCAGGAGATTAGTTGGTGCCGATGCAGCCAGCAAAAAGGAATGCTTGGTATGCAAAGGCCCTATTGTAATCTCGGCTGGTTTGCTAACAGGGTAGTGCTGGACTACTCCTGTTACTCCCATGGCTGGAATTGTCCTACCAGTGGTTCTCATGCCCACTGTCGAATTTATCACTGACTTGGCCGCCCCTGTGTCTACAAGAAAGTTTAATGATTTACCAGCTACATTAATTGCAATTTCGGGTTCACTTCCAAGGCTTGCAATCAATTTTACTGGCTGCAGATTACAGGTATGGCCACACCCCTATTGGGTATGGTGACCTCCCTGAATCCCGCTGGCAGCAACTACTTGTGAGGGAGATAGCTGGGAACTACCAGAGGCATGCCAGTCTCTGTTCGGGGGATATCTTTTTGTTTCCCCTGTATGTGGCTCATAACTCCGTCTCTGTGGACCCTGATCCCAATGTCGTGTGTCGTTGTCTAGGGGGTTGGTAAGACTTTTGTCGATTTCTTGATCTACAGTCTCGTGCAAAGTGTCCCTGTTTGTGACAAAAATAACATGTTACCACAGTTGACTTACCCACAGGGTTTGGTGATATTACCACAGGCTGCTTTGTGGTCAGGGCCTGTATACTTACTGACATTAACTTATCACCTTGTGACTCCCTGTGTCTGGTGATGTTCCGGTCGTGATCAATAGCAGCCTCTCTCAAAGTGGCCACTGACAGACCTCGCCAACATGGTTGCGTGGTCTGTACCCTTGCCTTTAATGCTTCCTTTAAACCATCCATTAGTACAGATACTGCTACTTCTTGATGGTTTGCATTGGTCTTAATGTCCTCTATACCAGTGTACTTTGCCATTTCTAATAGTGCCCGGTGAAAATATTCTGCTGCCGTTTCTGACTCCTTTTGTTTAATGGAGAATATTTTGTTCCATTTAACAACGGCTGGGAAATACTCCTTTAACTGTAAATTTATCCTTTTTACGTTATCTTTGTTGTACACATCTGTAAGAGGTACATCCTGATCTAATCCACAGTCAACTAAGAATTGAGCTGTGTCGACATTGGAGGGTAAACAAGCTCTTAGCAATATCTGCCAATCTTTATTATTGGGCTCTAAAGTGTTTCCTAGGTCCCTGATGTATTTTTGGCTAGCAACTAAATCTTTTCTAGGGTCAGGGAATTCAGACACTATGGTCCTCAATTCCATTCGGGTAAACGGGCAATACATGGCAATGTTCCTAACGGGTGTGGCTCCTGACGTGTCTGTTTTCCCATTGGGAACTACTATTACCTTAACAGGATTTACTCTAACAACCTCATTCTGTGTAGATTCTACAGCCTGTGGTGAAATTGTTTCAGCATAATGTATGGTGCCGTACTTACCCGTTGACACGACCTCACCTATCCCTCCGCTAGGGGCCTTTGTTACTAATCTCGGGGGTGGAGCAGTTCCTACTGTGGTTTCCGATATGGTGGCCGCTAGAGAGAGCGCTGAAATTGTTGCCGAATCGTCTTCTTGATCACACTCCTGAGGAAAGTTCAAAACAGGGTACAACTTGCACGGGTTAATACTTGCATGGGTTAATGGTTCAACATTATCTTTAACATTTACATGGTTACTAAGTGATTGTGTGTTACACCTTAGTGCGTCTTTCTCCGCAATCAACTTCTCTCCCGCTATATATGGTGGCGGTGGGGCCGTGGCTATCAGTTTCCTGACCGACCCAGATCCCGCCGCCTGAGCCAAACCTCTCTGTATCTCACCTTCCTGTTGCCACAACTGCAAATAATCATAATGCTTGATTCGTCTCTTTGCTGATTTTATGAGACATATCCTCCTCCTTAAATTTTGTAACACTTCTGGGCTGAAGCTACCTATTCTTGGGAATTTCTCCCCGTCATGTACCGTCATTCTCTCCCATTCATCACATAAAACCTCTGTGTGACTTCCATATTTCTCACACATTACGTATCTGGCCGATCCTACTGGTCGGTTTACAGAGTCAACCCGAACCGAGGTTGATCGCCCCCTTCCTGAACAACTGGCCCCCATAATCTGCAGATGTTGCTTGCTCTACCTCTGATCTCTATATCAGGGTCTTCAGCGAACCCTTACAGAAAACCAAAATATTCACGATAGGCAGACGGTGAAGTTTACCGAGCACCCCACTCGCTCGCCCACGCCGACCAATGCGACCTGATCACACAGATATGGTGCTGGCGCACTCGACCCAGGGCACCTATTAACCTTTGTTTACTTGAAAAATGCGAGTGTGATCCGAAGAGCACTACCCTTTCCAGTAAAGGTGGGGTTGTCAGATAGTTCCTGAGTGACCAGCGAACTTCCCTTTTTGAAAAAATAAAAAATTACACAAATCACGTTAGAATGTACAAATAGCGTTTGTGACCCCTTTACTCTAATGGTACTAGGTCAGATTACTAACTACTGTACAAAATTACGTGCGGTCCAATCGTTCAGCACACAAGCAACTAAGCTTATGTACGGAAAGACCAATGGAATCGAAAATTGCGGCTGCGAATTCCTTCAGCGAGAGCTTGTATGGCCTATATGGGTGTTGCACCAACCCTTTTCGGTGTTGTGCCTGTGGACTGTATAGCGGACTTCCTTGTTTACTGTACCTGGACCTGCTGGTCTACTATGACCTCCTGGTCTTGTTCTATACGACCTCCTGGTCTGACCTCCTGGTCTTGTTTTATACGACCTCCTGGTCCGCTATACTCTAATGCTCAAATTGTATGTTTAACTAAGGATGCCTCCCTAGCCACCGTGCATGTCACTTACACGTATGTTCCTCACGAGTACTCGGTGATTTCTTTTGGTTCAACCTCCAAGTTATATAAACTTATGCAATACAAAAACACTCACTCATCACATGTACACTTTTGTTTCTATTTCTATTTCTGCGCAGAAATTTTTCTTTAGACCAGATGTGTTACCAATTAGGAGCAGGATCTGTTAATTTAAATTTCGGACACCAAAAATAGACTTGCGTTATTTCTCGCCTCGCGTTATTTACCGCTTTGCTTTATTTATCGCTTTGCGTTAAAAAAAAATCAACTTATCGTGACTTGAGCTACGTGGGCGTAACCGGACGCTCCGTTGCGTAATATACGCTGCGTGCGTCGGCCTTTGGATTGCGTACGCAAGTCTTTGTTAGGGACACGTGCACGCAAAGCAAAGATCCACCGTAACACAATTTATACTTTTATCAATGTAGATGATCCTTGATCATCTACCACACACCACACTGACTTCGCCTTATCTCCCAGGCAAAACTGTGTGTTTGTCTATATTTTAACTTTATTACCTCTATTCTTAAATTATGAAATAACAGCAAATCTCTTTTAGCACTTTTATCAACTATAAAACTGGCAGACAGGAGAGTGATATACGAAAATACACAAATGAAAAAGGAATGCAGATATATATGTGTGCGTGTGTACGCAAGATAGAAAAATAAACAGTTTTAAAAGACACTAGCGTTTTGCTCTTACCTCCGGTTCCCGGATTCCTTCAGCACCCTTTACCTAAGCGAAGCAGACGCTTATCCCGTCAGCACTACGAGGGATACAACCTCCCGCCCTTTGCTGAGGGATAATGTCTGCTGATCTACCTAGTGCAGATATGTGAAGGACTGGACGAGCCCCCAATTGATAAAGCTAAATATTTATCTTTATATAAAACACTTTAAGAGGTCTAAGAACACTGTACGCTATCTACGTAAGAAGTACCGTAAGGGTACGCAAGTTGCGTAACGATCGCTCAACCGTAGTCGAGACGCTCAAGCGTCACGTTCGCTTACGGCCCAGAGATCACAGGCAGGCACGCTATTGGCTGCCGACTAACGTAATGATTCGCTATATCGTAGCGGACGCTCGGGACCACGAGGAGATCACCAGCGGTGCAGACGCTTATAACGTTAAACCTTTATATCTATACCTTTAACAACGAAATATACAGTAAACCTTAGTGTGGTGACAGAGTGTAAGTGCAACCTGGTGTAACTTGATTAACTACAAAGCTGCTTGAGCGTCACCGACGCTCAGGGAATACTTAACACTATAAGAAATACACAGATACCTGGGCTTAGGGTCCAAAACCTATTATATGTATTATGACTATTATACTTGCAAAAGAATCACAGTACAAAGCATACACTACAATATAACATAGACTAACTAACCAGATAACTACACAGGAAATACAATACAATTAAGGGAAAAATACGGGAAAAATAGAAGAAAGAAAGAAAGAAAGAAAGAAAGAAAGAAAGAAAGAAAGAAAGAAAGAAAGAAAGAAAGAAAGAAAGAAAGAAAGAAAGAAAGAAAGAAAGAAAGAAAGAAAGAAAGAAAGAAAGAAAGAAAGAAAGAAAGAAAGAAAGAAAGAAAGAAAGAAAGAAAGAAAGAAAGAAAGAAAGAAAGAAAGAAAGAAAGAAAGAAAGAAAGAAAGAAAGAAAGAAAGAAAGAAAGAAAGAAAGAAAGAAAGAAAGAAAGAAAGAAAGAAAGAAAGAAAGAAAGAAAGAAAGAAAGAAAGAAAGAGAGAGAGAGAGAGAGAGAAATGGCTCACAATAACATCAAGACAATATGATTGCGGAGAAACACTTACGCACAAGGGGAAACGATCGCATGCGCCTCGATATCCAGCTCCCGATTATCAGCAATGAGAACCGTTGAAGAGAGTGAACTGGATATGGTCGGCCTGCCTATTTATGCCCCACACACAATACAATTCAATGGTCCCTACAATCTCATTGTTCATTGGACACAGGAATTCGGCTTCGCATTATAACAAAAGGTCATAGGTTGATTCATACAGGTGGGCTGTGACTGTTTCCAACTGTCCAGGTGGGTGGGATACTGGGTTTCCCGCCGCATGACTAAGTAAGAACAAATAATAGTAAATGGACATAAACTTATGTCCATAACTATTCGCACGAGCGATTAATCCGCTCCAAACCAACACCGGAATATTGCTATTTAAATACTCTTCCGATGGGTACCAAACACTACTGTATGACCCCTGTTAGACCCTTCGTACAATACAAAGAGGGATCTCTCTGTTCAGGAACATGCTATGTTAACTAAACTTTCAGTATCTATCAAAGGGACCATGATCTACAAAATACATTATTAGTGAAAATATGTAACGAATGAGTCGCACGCTACGATTACATAAACTCTACCGTAAATACGCATACCAAGCGCCTGCGGGTGCCCGCGACTGTGAGTATGCGCACACACGGGAGAGCGTACGCATGCGCAGCACGGACCTGTGTGAGGTGCAAATATGGCAGTGTGTGTAGAGATATTTTTCTGACTTTGACAGGAGGCAGACTTCAATTTGCATAGGTCTGGCAGCAGTCCACCACAGATACCTGAGTGCAAGAAGCGGTGTCTCAGTTATGCTTTCTCCTTCAAGAAACGCCCCCCTCAAATTAATTTTGTACCAGCCCATCTCCTGTGGAAACAAAAGGCCAGGGACCTACAAGATGCAATTCAGAAAAGTTACTACAATCAGGAGTGATAGCACCTGTTCCCTGAGCACAGCGAGGACTAGGATTTCTATTCCAACCTTTTTCTAGTTCAGAAACCAAATGGGTCTCACCGATCCATTCTCAATCTCGAAGCTCTGAACAAATATGTTTAGATGCCTCGATTCCATATAGAAACTTTACGAACCATTATCCTGGCAATGGAGCCGGGGGATTTCATGGTGTCCCTGGATATTCAGGATGCTTAATTACATGTACCAATAGCACCCTCATCCTCCAGCAACATTATCAGTTTCAGGCTCTGCCCTTTGGACTGGCTACAGCGACAAGTGTATTTACAAAAATTATGGTGGTGATGGCAGCTCACCTTCATCAGGGAATAAAGATTTTCTCTGATCTAGAGTACTTGCTAATCCTGGCCCATTTCTAGGAAACTCTTCACTGCCATCTACAAGTGACAATAGCTTGCCTACAGGCTCACGGCTGGCTCATAAATTCAGCAAAGTCTTCCTTAGTACCGTAACAATGCATGACACACCTAAGGGCTATATTGGATACCAGTCTTCAGAAAAAGTCTTCCTACCACTGGACAAAATATCCACAATACAGATGAGACTTCAGGGGATTGCTACAGTCGGAGAGTATCCATCCATGCAGCAATGAGAGTTCTTGGATCAATGGTTGCGACATGGTAGAATATGCTCAATTCCATTTGGAGAGAATCGGATGTTAAAGGGTTCTTGAATGGAACAGCATCAGATGATAACTCAGACAATAATTCTTCCACAGGGAGTGCATCGGTCATTTGCCTGGTTGTTACAGATGTCCAATCTGGACAGAGGTCGGCCCTTCTGGATTTCATACTGGGTGGTTCTGACAGATGCCAGTCTCCAAGGCTAGGTTGTCGTAACAGAACAGTGCTCTCTCCAGATGCACTGGACCAAGGAAGAAAGTTGTCTGCCAATCAATGTTCTGGAACTGTGAGCCGTCTACATGGCACTTGTCCAGGCAAAGGAAATTCTTCACAGCAAACAGATTCCGATTCAGTCGGACAATGCCACGGCAGTAGCGTACCTCAATCACCAAGGATGCACTCGCAGTCTAATGGCAATAGAGGAAGTAAGCCACACGTTAAAATTGGCAGAACTTCCAGCCGTGTCCACAGTATTCATACTGGGAGTCCTAAATTGGAAAGCGTACTCTCTCTGCCAGCACGACATTCATGCAAGCAAATGGGACTTGGACCCAGAAGTCTTTCAGTATAGTGGGGACTGCCGGAAGTGTACCTCATGGCCTCCCGTCAGAACAAAGTACCCACATAGGGGTCAAGAACAAAAGGATCTCGAAAGAGATTTTCGTGGATGCCCTATCAGTGAAATGGGAATTTCATCTTGCATATAGGTTTTTCCACCAGTCTCCCTGTTGCCCAGGGTGATACGAAAATTCAAACAGGAAAGGGGCGCTGTGATACTAATAGCTCGGATGTGGCCCAGACAAAATGGATACACAGATCTGCAGAGGCTGTCCGTAGATACTCCATTCCTTCTGTGTCAACATCCATATCTACTAATCCAGGGTCCCCGTATCTACAAACACCTGGACCGACCTTCTTTGACGGAGTGGCTCTTGAAACATCCAACTTAAAGGCAAAAGCTTTTTCCACAAGAGGTAATTCAAACGATGCTTAAAGCAAGGAAACCATCCTCGGCTCGCATCTATTACTGGGTACGGCATGTGTAGTTTCAATGGAGCGTTGCCAGAAAAAAAAATATATATATATGACCCAAGGACTTTCAGAGTTTCCAGAATTCTAGCATTCCTTCAAGGAGAAATGGACAAAGGTTTAGCTTCTTTGAAGGTACAAGTGTCAGCATTAACTGTATGGTTCCAAAAGAAAATTGCAAACATACAGGATATTCACACTTTTTTCCCCCCCAAGGAATGCTTCACGTTCAACCTCTTTTTGTACCCCCTATAGTTCCCTGGGACCTAGGGCTAGTTCTCAGGGCGTTTCAAGCGGCCCCATTTAAAAACACTGCATCATCTGGCTCTCAAATGGTTGACAGCTAAAGTTATTTTTCTTCTGGCAATTGCTTCAGCTAGAAGAGTATCAGATTTAGGGGCACTGTTGTGTCACCCTCCATTTCAGTTATTTCACCCAGACAGAGTGGCTGTCCGAACCAAATCTGGATACCTTCCTAAAGTGGTTTCTAAATTCTACCTTAAGAAATAGTAGTTCCGGCTTTTCAGGTACCAGACCTTTCTGTGAGATGCATCATTGGACGTAGGGCCCAATTCAGTAAGGATAGCAATTTCTGCTAATTAGCAGAATTTGCTATCCTTTTCCTAGCATGCTGGGGGCCACCCATTGCTGGGCAAAGCTGGCCAGCATGCTGACCACCGCCTTTCCCCCCTTCAACAAGCAGAAATTGCAATAATATCCCAATTCCGGCTTGTTAGCAGAAACAAAGGGACTGCTCACGCCCTCGATACGCCCCCGTTCACCCCATGCAACACTGTCTCCTCCCTGGGAACGGAGCATTGCCCGCCCCATTGACAGACAGAGAATCACATTTTCTGCACCCCCAAGCCCCGCAGAAATTGCAGGTGCAAGACGGGCGCTGCGCATGCGCCCACGGGCCCATCGTAAAAATTCCGGTTGGATCAAGATTTGCGATCCAACCTGAATTAGACCCGTAGTTTGTGTTCTAAGGATCTACGTGGATTGTACCAGTGCCATCAGAAGGACAGACGCTCCCTTTGTTCTATATGGATTTCATAAGAGAGAATGGCCAGCCAATAAGCAAACACTGGCTAGATGTCATCGGGTGACTATCTCAGAAGTCTACACTCAAGCTTATTTCCCTATCCCGGATAATGTCTCTGCTCACTCTACCCATTTGGTAGGTCCTGGAAGCCAATCGTGGTGCCTCAGCTGAGCAACTCTAAGGCAGCCACATGGTCATCAATTAACACATTCATTAGACATTATGCCTTTGATACCTTTGCCTCTCAGGATGCTGCATTTGAGCGAAGGAGTCTCCTGTCCAATCAGGAGCGTCCCCTCCCTTAGTTGCTGCTTTGGGACATCCAAAGGTAGATCCTGTGGACCCTGAAGGAGAAAACAGAAGTTATGGTAGACTTACCGTTGATAACTTTCTCTGAAATCCACAGTATTCACAGGGAACCCACCCCGATACACCTAATTTGAGAATCTTTATACTTACATCTGGTATGGAAGTGTCTGTATATTCTTCTCACCTGAATAGGTCTTCCTTCTCCATAAGCTTGCTCCTGCCTTGAGCTTTGTAACAAACTGAATTTCGAGCCAGGTTTATAGGGAGGCTGGACCGCTGCATCCTGGAAGCTCACAATGCTTTAACTGTTTAGTGCCCGTTCCTGACACCACCGACGATTTCACTTGAACTCCGCTGGAGCCCAGAAGCACCGATATGGTCTATACTTTGTACTAGAGTGTACACAATATAGTCAAAATTGCCTTGCCTGCACAATCTATTTTTTCTTGCGATACCGATCCCGATGAAAACAAGTCGGATTGAGGTGAGGAGATGAGCAGTGCTGCGGGCGGCTGGGGGAACAGAGATCGGCGGCTGGCGGGACGAGCCGACAGTGGGGGAGTGGGACATGTCTGTGGCGGCCAGGGGAGGCGCTGCAGGGGGAGAGGTGACTGGCTGGGGCACCTCTTGATTGGAGGACCATATACAGTAGACTATGTGAACAATATATTGTTTAATCGTCATTATCGTCCATATCTGTTAAAACAAAAATCGTCTAGTGTGTATGGCCCTTTAGATTTGGGTGGGTTATTTTGTTTCTGTGCAGGGTAAGTACTGGCTGCTTTATTTTTACACTAATTTAGATTTCAGTTTGAACACACCCCACCCACATCTAACTCTCTCTGCACATGTTATATCTGCCCTCCCTGCAGTGCACATGGTTTTGCCTAACTGCTAACAAAACCACGTGCACTGCAGGGGCAGATATAATATTTGCAGAGAGAGTTAAGGCCCATACACACTAGAAGACATGACCAATGTGGAAGATGAACAATTTCCCTTGAACTTCCCAGAACCCTGACAAACGAAATGGAGTGTACACACTAAACAATTTTTCAAACAATTTGGAAGACGAAATATATCTTTGGAATTGGCACTTTTTTTATTTATTTTTTATTTTAATATTGGGGAGGCATTTCTGGGTGTGTGGGCAGGGCTGTAGAAGGGGGAACCAATTAAGTTTTTCACCCACTGCCCCACCAATTTAATAAAAAATTTGTTATAATGTGTGAATGTGTAATACATACAGGGTTGGACTGGCCCACAGGGGAAGCCACCGGTGGGCCCCACTGCCTGGGGGCCCACCTCATGCTCTAAGGATCAGGTTCCAGACTGTGCACATGTTACTTTATACTGGACTACAGTGTACTTTCTACAGTGCATTGCAGTTATTAATCTGGTACATTATGCACGCAGCAGCTGAATTTACTGATTTTAATGAAGGGGTCGAGATTTTGCACTTTCTAATTGTTAGTCAAACCAATATGGTGGCAAGCCACACCCATAAACATGGGACCCTACCACTGTGGGCCCCTCATGCCCCAGTCCGACACTACACACAGATGCGGCAGCACAACCATTCAATGATAAATATCAGACCTGGTGCCCTCCGTAGGATACCCTTCGCTCGGGTACAACAATATGCAATCGATCGGTGGCACTCAAATGAAACAGCACACCACGCCGGGTATGTTTTGTTCATATGTTTGTAAATCCAGTCATCAGGACACAGACATGCGAGTTCACTGCTGTGCTGTTTTATTCCATCACCAAATCCAGACACACTGCACACTGGACCACCCACTTCCCAGCATCCCCCTGGTCCTAGGGACCATCACTGAAAATTCAGGCTTACACATATTAGTAAGGGAGTGTCTACAAATATTAAAGCATTCTAATACACTAACATCACATCCTCTTTTCTTTAAAGATCAGCCCTGTACGCTTCAATGCAACAATTAACGTCATATTAAGAACATCATCTAACACGTTTCAATGAGTCTCAGGTCTGCGTATTTCCCTTTTGGGTCTTTCAAAAACAGTCCGTTTCATTGACCATGTTGGACCTTTCTAGAAACGTCGTTTGTTCACCATTATCAGGATCATCATACATGTCAGATGAAGGGTATTCTTCAGTCATGTCTTCATTATGGTTAGGTTGAGATCTTAATTCCACCCGATTTCTTCTTACTTCCGTTCCACGCTCTGTACATATAGTATAAGATCTTGGTGCTACTTGTGCTTGCACAAGTCCTTTCTGCACCCAAATACCTTTCTCGTGATCTCTGAGACGGACTTGGTCACCCGATTTTAGATCAGATAAGCTTTTTGTTCGCCTGTCATGGAACAGTTTGTTTCGCCTGTTGCTGTTCCTTACTCAGTCTGCCCAACGCTGAATTATGTGTATTAAGCAGTTCATCATGTATCGGGAGATTTGCTCTAATCCTCCTTCCCATCAGCATTTGTGCAGGAGAAAGTCCACTCTGTAAAGGTGTACTGCAGTAGATTAAAAGACTTTAATCTGCTTTACCTTCTTGAGCTTTTTTCATGAGACTCTTTACAGTTTTTATTGAACTTTTCACCAACCCATTTGACCGTGGATAGTGGGGACTTGACGTAGTATGGACAAACTCACACTCATCAGCAAATTGTCTAAATTCAGTACTGGAAAACTGAGGACCATTGTCAGTGAACACTTCCATAGGAACACCATGCCTTGCAAAGATTGACTTCATGCAACGGATTACGACTTTACTAGTAGTTGTATGTAGTGTCTTCACCTCAGGGTAGTTAGAGTAATAATCAGTCACGACAATGTATGTTTTCCCATTACAATCAAACAAATCTGCGCCAACTTTCTGGTACGGTCTCTCTGGCTTTGCGTGAGGACTCAGTGGCTCAACTTGTTGTTTCGATCTATACGCAAGACATAATTCACATGTAGCTGTAGTCTGTGCTATGTCTTGGTTCATTCTTGGCAAATACATAACTTCACGCGCTCTCCGCGTACATTTTTCTTCTCCTAAGTGGCCTTCATGTATCTTGCACAGCATAGTTTTTCTTAGTCGTGCAGGTATGACAAACCCATTGCCTTTGTAAATATTACCATCGACAACTGTAAGGTCACTGCGGTACATCCAATAATCATGGATAGACAGCGGACACGCATGTTTTTCTGCTGGCCAACCTTTCAGAATGATATCTTTCAACACTTTCATTGTGTCATCTGTCTCAGTTTCTTTCCTACTCTGTTCTTGTCTTGCAAGAGACACTGGTAGAGAAGCTACAATCAAATTAACATAGGCTTCTATCTCTTCATCCATCAGACTTTTGGAACCTTCACTTTTGTCCACAGCACGAGAAAGTGTATCAGCAATGTACATGTATTTGCCGGGACAGTACAGCAAGTGTACATCATATTTCTGTAGTCTGATAAGCATTCGTTGAATTCTCATGGGACAGTCATGTAATGATTTAGTCATGATAGCTACCAATGGCTTGTGGTCAGTTTCCACTGTAAATGTTTGACCATAGACAAACTGATGAAATCGCTCACATGCATATGTGATCGCTAGAAGTTCTTTTCTATCTGAGCATACCTTCTTTCAGCACTTGTCAGTGCTCTTGATGCATAGATTACTGGCTGCCATGTATCCTCATGTTTGTGTAACAGCACTGAGCCTAGGCCAAATTGTGAAGCTTCTGCTGAAATTCTTATTCTTTTCGCATGATCAAATAATTTTAGCACTGGTTGCTCTGTAATGATCCGTTTCAAGTTTTGCCAACTTTCTTCTTGTTCAAGTGACCACATCCACTCGTTATCTTTGTCCAACAACCATCTAAGAGAGGCTGTTCGTTCAGAGAGTTGAGAAATAAACTTTCCTAAGTAATCATTCCTAGGAATCTTCTGACGTTGTCTTTGTTGTTAGGACGTTCCATGTTCACTATGGCTGATATTTTCCTTGGGTATGGATTTACACCTTGATCCGAGACCACGTCGCCCATAAAGGTAAGTGTATTCACGCCAAATTCACATTTGTCCTTGTTTAGCTTTAGATTCACTTTCTTGACAAGTTCCATTACTTGTCTCAATCTAGAATCATGTTCTTCCTTTGTAGATCCCCAGACAATGATGTCATCCATCATTGTTTCAACACCTGGAATATGTTCAAAAAGCATGTGCATCTTTTTGTGATATACTTCTGGAGCAGACAATATTCCATATGGTAGTCGACGAAATCTGTATCCACCTTCTGGTGTATTAAATGTACAAAGCTTTGAGCTGGCCTCATCTAGCTTCATTTGCTAGAATCCTGAAGATGTGTCCAGTTTACTGAACCATTTTGCTCCAGCAAATTGCGACATGATTTCATCTCTGGTTGGTAGTTTGAAATGTTCTCGTTTAATAGCTTTGTTTAAATCTCTGGGGTCAAGACATATTCTGAGTTGTCCATTTTTCTTTTCAACAATTACTAAGGAGCTTACCCATTCAGTAGGCTCATCAACTTTCTGTATCACACCCAAGGCTTCCATGCGATTTAACTCTTGTTTCAGTTTCTCTCAGCGCAAATGGCACTTTTCTACAGGGGTGTATCACTGAAGAAACTTGCGTGTCTATATTTATTTTATGCTCTCCAGGCAAACAGACCTTCAAACAAGTCTCTGTATTCTGTAATCATTGATTTGTAGTCATCTTCTACTTGTGAAGTCGCCTTAAAAACTTTTAGCAAGCTTAGTTTCTCACAGGAAATAAATCCTAGAATCGGTTGCACATTTTTATCCACAATCAGTAGAGATGTTTTAAACTGTTGTCCCTTATATTTCAGTGTCACAAAGCATGTACCTTTCACAGGAATTTCCTCCCTAGTGTACCCTGTAACTTTCACTTTGGCTGGGTGAATTTTAGTTTTTACTCTAAAAGTCTTATAGTCTTGAAACGATATTCACCTGCGCGCCAGTATCAAGCTTAAAAGGGAATGACAATCTCGTTCACAGTTAAAGGGACAATCCATTCTTTCTTATCTGCACTGCAGAGTTCAATGCAATCCACAAAGAATTCCTCTGTTTGTTTAACAGCATGCACATTGGTTGTTTCACTTTTCATTTTACAGCATTTGGCAAAGTGATTAAGTCTACCACATTTCATGCAGGTTTTACCATAAGCAGGGCACATTTTAGGATTGTGAGCATTTCCACATCTACCACACGTTTCCTTGTTAGACTGTGGCTTAGACTGCTTCATTCTTGAGAATGAAGGTTTGCTTGGCTCTGTTTTCTGCACTACATGTACAGCACCAGCTTCCTTGTGTAACTTTTTGGCTTGAAATCTAGTTATTTCTGCAGATCTGCACATAGTCACTGCCTTTTCTAGTGTTAGGTCTTGCTCTCTCAGCAATCTCTCTCCGAGTCCATTATCAGGTATTCCACAGACAATACGATCTCTAATCAGTGAATCCTTTAAATCACAAACTCACAGGTTTTACTGAATGATTGCAGCTCTGTAACATACTGATCAAATCCATCTCCAGACTTCTGATCACGTGAAAAACGTATATCTTTCATGTGCCACATTTTGAAGATTACTTTGTGCCAAGGAAATTTTTTGCATTGTAGAAGATAGCACCATATTCTGCCACTCAAACTGAAAACTATTATAAATGTCCAGCACATCCTCTCCTATCACATGGAGGAAAATGGATGCCTTAGTTTTGTCAGCCTCTGTATCAGCTCCACATGCCAAGATATATATTAAACCAGAGGGTCTCAAACTCGGTCCTCGGGGGCACACACAGTGCATGTTTTGCAGGTCTCCTCACAGAATCGCAAGTGAAATAATTAGCTCCACCTGTGGACCTTTTAAAATGTGTCTGAGTAATTAATACACCTGTGCACCTGCTGGGTTACCTGCAAAACATGCACTGTGTGTGCCCCCGAGGACAGAGTTTGAGAACCTCTGTATTAAACCTTTGCTTAAATCTTTTCCAGTTTTCAGACAAAGTTACCAGACATCAGCATGCCAGTTGGAGGAGCCAGTTTATCCATGGTTACTCACCATTTGAAGAGAGGAGCACACGGCAGGCTTTGCAGACACTATGACAGACTTAGACTGCTGCAGGATTCTTTCACACTCTGAGAGCACTAGCAGTCCAAGTTACACTTCGGACACCATGTTTTGTTCATATGTTTGTAAATCCAGTCATCAGGACACCGAGACATTTGAGTTCACTGCTGTGCTGTTTTATTCCATCACCAACTTCAGACACACTGCACACTGGACCACCCACTTCCCAGCATCCCCCTGGGTCCTAGGGACCATCACTGAAAATTCAGTCTTACACATTAGTAAGGGAGTGTCTACAAATATTAAGCATTCTAATACACGAACATCACAGGGTACGGTCAATGTTTCGTTAACTATAGAGTCAATGTGAAAAGTAGCACTCACATTAGAATTACACACCCACTGGGGTGCATGATCGAGAGACAGGGGGGGTACATTTACTAAAGCAGTGATAAGAGCGGAGATGTGAGCCAGTGGAGAAGTTGCCCATGGCAACCAATCAGCACTGAAGTAACATTTATAATTTGCATACTATAAAATGATATGGAGCTGCTGATTGGTTGATGGGGAAATGTCTCCACTGGCTCACTTCTCCGCTCTTATCACTGCTTAGTAAATGTTCCAGAGTTCCAAAACATATGGCCTGCAAGGAACGCACTCAGACTTCTCCAAAGTGAAAAGATTCTTTTATCCCAACCTCACATATTTAAACAGGGTCACGGTTGACGTTTCATTTCCCATCAGAACTTTTCAAGACCAGATTTTCAGGCTGCCATACCCCTGCACACGCCCTGCAACCATAAGTACCTGTGGAGCAGTCACACCAATCAATTATTGGTCACAACATGTATTATATACCTAGACCACAAACTCTAATCAACCCAAACATTGCTGCTTAGCCAAGACTTAAAATGAACAATCGCTGGAATCACACAGCCAGTGGTGGAACGCACAAACCCTCCCGTCATCGCGCAACCAGGCAACAGACGGTGGGCCTATGCACTCGCTGCTCTGTCACAATTCTCCAAACAGACACTATGCTGTACTTATTCACATACCTGAGCCAAATCAGCGTCATTTGCCTGCTCATATATAGTACCATTACACATACTGTTGCCTAGCAACAAACGTCACTTCCTACACCAGTGGGCTTGGTTGGCATTTTAAGTCACCTAGCAACAAGGTAGTATTACCAAAATTTGTGCATCAAAGATTTACATGTGGACCACCATGATTAACATACTGTGGCCGGAGGGACTCCAGCCACGAGGGAAATGGCCGCCTGCAGCACTGAAGGGGTTAACCCCTAGTGCCCGGCGCCATTTTTACAGACAATGGGCGCTTGGCGCCAGATTTGAAAATGTATGGGGCGCTAGGCGCCATGTTGTATTAAATGTCTAAATTGTATTCTTTGAATGTGCCATGGTCTCCGGAGGGGTCCGGGACCACGGCACATTCAAAGAATACAATTTAGACATTTAATACAACATGGCACCTAGCACCGCATACATTTTCAAATCTGGCGCCAAGCGCCCATTGTCTGTAAAAATGGCGCCGGGCACTAGGGGTTAACCCCTTCAGTGCTGCAGGCGGCCATTTCCCTCGTGGCTGGGGTCCCTCCGGACACACTCCTCCCCCCCCCCATTCAAGCGGGTCAACCAGGGACCCATGTCCCAACGATTTGGGTCCTGGTCCCGCAGTCCGTTGGGGTGAAGGGGACGCTACCTGGGGGGTGTAGGCTCTGGCCTAGACAGTTCATCCATAGTGTAGTGGGCCTCTCTTCGTGGGTGCACAATGTTCAAATAGTCCACCTGAAGTCCAAGTTCAAGGCTCCACCACAAAAGTCTGTCCAATTCCCCCAAGGTAGGTTGCAGCCACCTAACAGGTAGGTGGTAAGTCACCACGGTGGGGGGCCGGTTACAAACAAGTGCCACCCACGGTGTCCCAACTGTGGCATACCCCACCTCCCACAATAGCAGTATACTGCTCAACCAGGCCACAGGGTGCTCCTGCCCATAAGGCTCTTTCTGGCTCTGTACAGCTCCCAGTCCGTGCAGTGGCGCAATAGTTCGTAACACACAGTCCTGGTCAAGAATGTGCGCCATCAGCACTGGAGCGGGTACCCGAGCCTCCTTCAATGACTGGAATGCCAACTCGCAAGCGGGTGCAAAGTCCACTGACTTGGGAATGCCCTTCCTAGCCATCTCTGTCAAGGGGTTCACTACAGGACTAAAGTCAATGACATGTCCGTAGGGCCTTACAGGTTCTAAGGTCAGTACCGGTCTGGGTGATGTGGGTCGGGGACAGCCTCTGGTTGCCTCCACCCCCTCTGGGTTGGGCCTACCCCTGTCTCCTCCCACATGGTGCCCCAGGCACTGCACCTCCGTCATACCTATCTGGCAACTATCTGCCCTAACTGTCAGACCTGCCCTCCAATCCTCCTCCGTCGACCTATGACTCGGGAAACCTACCCGGTCACCTAGGCCTACTCTTCCCTCCTCGTCCGCTACCTGTGCCACAGTGATGGCGGCCAGACCACCAGCCTCTGGATCCTGTGTGGCATCCACTACAGGGAGGCTGCGTGTCTTCCCCGATCTACTGCGCACAGGCAGGGGACCTGCTATGTCCACAGCAACTTGCTGCAAGGGTTCTCCTATGGGCAGAGGCCCAGAGACAACACAACCGCTGGAGTGCCCCGGCTGCCAACGCATGGCACCAGCCTTACAGTTGGTCTGGACGTCATCCGACATTCCAGACCAGGGTAAGCTCTGTGTCAGGCACTTCAGGGTACGGTCTGTCTCCGGGTTACTGTCCAAAGGGGTTTCACTGGCAACCGACACCGGTTGCGCAGGAACTTTCCCTGAGGGGACCAGTTGGACACATTCCTTATCTGGTCTATCCCCTCCCACTTTCCTGGCTACCCTGTACCTTAACCCTTCCCGCCAGGGCAAACTTCCTGCCCCAACCCTGTCAAGGCCGCTGCCAGAGTGGCACCTCATGCCTTTCGGGGATGGGTCAGAGAGTTGAGCCTCCCTAAACTCCTGCCTGTGGCCCTCAATCTCTCCTAAATTGGGACACTCTACAGGGGGATCTAGGTGGGGACTACTAGGGTCAGTCTGGTAGGGGTCAGTCATGGAAAAGTCAGTGTGGTTTCTCATACTCACCGCCGGAGTTGGCAAACCACTTGGGTCAGGAGCATCATTGGGCACCCCCACAGGATCACACGAGCTGGAACAGACATCCTCTGCGTTGCTAGGGGACGTAGGCATACCAGAGGCAAAAGGCATGCGGGGTCGATGTACTGATCTAGCCGCTGTAATCTTTTCCTCTGGGCTGGTTGATGCTGTGGTTGGCTGTGCTGGCAGTTGTCTAGCAGCTGTAGTCTTTTCCTCTGGGCTGGGCTGTGCTGGAGTAGCCGATGTCAACGGTGGGTTTGGAACTTGACTCCGGGGAATGGCGCCAACAAACATAGTGACGATCCCACCACCCAGATCATTTCCTAGGACCACATCAGTTGGGAGACCATCCATGACGGCAACTTCTCGCAACTCTGGTCCAGCTCCCCAGTCCAGGTAGACTCTTGCCATGGGAACCGCTTTTTCTGTTCCTTCTGCCAGGGTGATCGTGGCAGTGCGACCCTGCAATACTGCAGCAGGATCTATAAGGTGGGGGCTCACCACAGTGATTGAGGCCCCAGAGTCTCTTAGGCCTTCTCCCTGCAGGGGTCCCACGTGGACTGGCTGCAGGTGCCTCCACATGTTGTGTAGGGGCTGTTTGGCCATGCAGGTGACTCTCTCCGCAGAGTGCACCTGTCTCTCGCCACACTCCATCGGACTGACTGGAGGGGGAACAGTCTCTGTAGGCTCATCTCCTCTCGTCAAACAAGCGATCCGGGCTCCAGCACTCGGATTTGGGGCACGAGTCTGGGGTGCTTGGGATGCAGGACAGTTCATCCTCAGATGTCCGATTTTCCCACAGCCGTAGCACTTCTTCTCCAGTCGTGGCACCGATGATCTCTGATCAGTTGCAGGGACGCTGCGGTGCGGTTGCTGGCCAAGAGCACCTGGGTTGGAAGATGCTTGTCTTTGGGGTTGATGAGCTGAAGAGGGTGGTCCCCTTGGTGGTACAGTCTGTTGGAGCTGGCTGCTGGCGGGGCGCTTTTGCCCCCGTGGCCGAATTGCCACATATTTGTCGGCTAATTGGGCAGCCATTTTTAAAGCTGGGTGGCTCCCGATCTAGCACCCACTCCTTCACTTCTTGGGCGCACCTGCGGTAGAACTGCTCCCTGCAGATCAGGTCGATCAGTGCGTCCCATGTAGTGGCTTCCGAATCCTTCACCCACTTCACCACGTACTGCCGCAGCTGGGTGGCGAACTGCTCATGGGTGCTGCTAGGATTCTTGGGCAAGTCTCTGAACTTCTTCCTGTAAGACTCTGGAGTGATGAAGAATCGCTGGAGGAGGGCCTTCGCGACTTCATCGTAGTTCCCACAGTCCTCCGTCGCCACTCCTCGATAGGCCTCCAAGGCCTCTCCATGCAGAGTGGGCACAAGGTGTCTGACCCACTCTGACTTGGGTAGATCGTGTAGTTTGCAAGTCCTTTCAAAAACTTGTAAATGTCCATCAATGTCCCCATCACGGTCTGCAAACTTGGCAAACTGAATACGTCCTGATCTGTGTACAACAGCTGACAACGGCTCCCGGGGTACCACGGCCTGTGGTGCCCGCTCATCACGCCACATCTGGATGATGATCAAGCGCTCTTGCTCCGTTGCCCTTTCCCCCAATTCCGCTAGCCGATCTGCTAGGGTATCCGGTCCGCCCCCCCTGGAACGTTGGGATCCTGGCCCTGCTAGGGATTGCTGGGAAACATTGCTGCTGTGAGAGAGGGCGGGGCTTGTGGTTCTCACCGGTTACTTACGAAGGTCCACTGTTGGGCCGTCCTCTGCGACGCTGACGCCGTCAGTGCTTTCCACCTCCGCCCGATGAGACTCCTCCCAGCTCCTGAGCGCCGCCTGCATGACGCTCCTGGACGCGTTGGAAGGGATTTCCACACCCTTCCCCTGGCATACGATCTCCAGATCCTCCTTGGACATTCCGCCGAATTCCGCCATCTTGTGCGTTCTCCTGCGCTGCAGTCACTCCTCTCCTGAGTAACTCGGCTTCTCCAATCGGGTGATGAAAAGCCGCCTGGGATTATCCCACCACTATGCCACCAATGGTCCCGGACCCCTCCGGAGACCACGGCAGTGAGGACAGCCCCCGGCGCGCTCAGCAGTGTGTGCGCGCCGGGGGAGAGGAGGCAGCCGCTGACCGCCGGAGTCCGGGAGCTCCGCTCCCGGCAGCGGTCAGTGTAGCCCCGGGCGCACTGGAGTGTGCGCGCCGGGGAGAAGGGTGAGCGCTGCGGCTGGGAGCTCGGCTCCCGCTGCAGTGCTCTCTGTGAGAGCCGCCGCTGGGGGCCGGGAGCTCTGCTCCCAGCGCCTCAGCCCAGCACGGGTGGCCAGCCGCAGCAGCCGGGACGGACGTCCCGGGCTGCTAGCCGGCGAGGGGGGTGCGCTGCAGCCCGGCTCCCCGCCGGACGCTGCAGCGAGGCCACAAGTCAGCACCGCTCACGGGGGACCGGGCTAGCCGGCTCCCTAGCGGTGTGGGGGAAATTAGGTTGGCAAGCAGGCTGATGAGCGCTGGGGTCCGGGAGCTACGCTCCCGGCGCCTCAGCGCTGCAACAGAGCCAGAGTCACGGCGGCCGGGACAAGTGTCCCGGGCCGCCGGGCTTCAGTACAGGGGGGTGCGCCGCTGCGTGCGGCGGGGCCACAAAAGTAGTGCCACACTGGGGGGACAGGGAGAGCCAGCTCCCTGGACCCCAGTGGCAGGCAGACAGGCTGGAGGGTGGGGGAAGCCAGCCCCATACCTCCAGCACACAGAGAGCCCTAGCAGCCAGGCTGCAGGGCTAGTACACAGTAGTTACAGAACGAAACATTGTGTAAAATAATGACATACAGTGTGTTGTAAGGCACTGCAGTGCCTGAGTATGTAGAGTCTGTGCAAGGCACAGGCTCAGTGTATATTTAAAGGGAAATGTACAGTGTGATTTAAAATGTAATGTATTTAAAGATAAATTGCACTTACTTGATTGTGTGTCCCAGGAGGGGGGAATCCATAGCTGTGCAGGCTGATGGATTCTCCCAGACCTTTTCCCCAAAAAACGGAATGTTTTTCCATCCAGCCTCACATTTCCAAGAGGCACAGGGAGAGAGAGAGAGAGAAGCAGCTTAGCTATGAAACAAGCTGAGTGGTTTCTTGGAGCTCCATGGAGATCAGCCGTAGTGCCAAGAAACCTGGACCGGGGAGCCAGGCTGCCCAGCTCTGGAGCCCAAATCCAGGCTGCAGGCAGTGAGAGGGGTCCCGGGCAGGTTTCTGGAAGTCAGTTTAGGAGGGAAAAACTTCCCCCCAGCCAGACTGAACGGCACCGGGGAGTATCCCGACTCTCCCAGATGGGAGAGTCCAAGGAGACCGACCACTCCCCACTGTCCATAGGGAACAATGTTAGGTGTGCATGAGACCAGAGCATGCACAGCTCATGGGTAAACATTGATTGGTTGTGCACCACAGGGCGGGCTTACCCCCTGTGGTAAGGGGTCTTGGAGAGGGATAAAAGAAGGGCAGTTGGCCCATAGGAGTGTGTAATTGTAACATCTTCTTCTGCTGAAAACATCTTGATTGTATGCTGTTGCCCCTAGCAATAGGGAGGAGCCTTTTTAAAGGTTATTTGAGCAATAAACACCTTTGCCTCAAGAAGACTGCTTTATCTTGTGACCTACCGGGTTAGGCCAAACCTAGCCCCGTTCTCCGGCTGTCCAGGGAAGCACCTGACGTCTCCAAGCTCCGCCTTCCGCCAGCTACCGGTAGAGGCCTAGCAAGTGGCTAGTGGGGATTCGTCAGCACCACACAGCTGTGGTAAGGCAGTGCGTCGGCACATACAGAGCAGAACCGTGGTTCCAAACGCCACGGCAGGTTAGGAGTTTGGTGGTGGCAGCGAGAACCCGCCCACAACGCAGTGGGTGGAGTCAGTACCAGGCGGTTACTGACGGTAAGCGGGAATCCCCAATGTGGTCAGGCCTCGTGCGGCTTGACCTTCCATTTTGTGCGCAGTCGACGGGACGCGAAAGCGGCGAGTGCTTACGTACGGTACCGTCCTGTCACACATACCAATCAATGTTAGAGCATAAAGTATATGTAATATATCAAATTTGGAACTGCGTACTGACTCCAACCACGGTATGTATAAATCCACAGTGCTAACTCATATCACATGGAGGCAAATAACAATCACCCCCCTAGAACATGCGTCTTTTATAAGAGGTTACCCCAACAAATTAAAAACCAGTGAAAAACATAAAAATCGATTGTGTACCCCATGTGTACATGTCAAAACACACACACGGGAAACACAATATTAAAACGGATATACTATAACAATAAATAATGCAAAAAATGAATACAGGATCAGAGGATGTTGAGAGTGACACACTCAGCTGTGTGACACTCCTGCACTGTCAAAAATCAATTAGAAAAAGAAATTAACTCCAAAAAAAAAATAAAAAAAAAAAAATTATAATTATATATATATATATATATATATATATATATATATATATATATATATATATATATATATATATATATATATATATATATATATATATATATATATATATATATATATATATATATATATATATATATATATATCTCCCCAGGAGAAACAGATCACAAGAACATATGTAGCGGATTCTGCTCATTCAGACATTTTGGTGACATGGTGCAGAGAAAGTGTATCCAGTATGCCTCACGTTTCAGCAGGAGTCTATCCCCATCACCACCCCTGGGTAGGGGGGGAAATCCAATCAATCATCATGCATCGTAAGGTAGAAAGTTGATGCTTCTGCTGCAAGAAGTGCGCTGCTACCAGTTTAATCAGTCTTACCAGTAGAAGATGCCAAATGGATGGAGGGAGGATCTGTGCCGAGTCATCCTCTCACAGAAGGTCTGGACTGTCTTACCGACATACATCTTACCACAAGGACAGGCCAAGTAAGAGATGACATGATCCATCATGCATGTTAGATGGTGTCGCAATCGGATCTTTGTTCCATGCAGCGGATGACAGAAGAATTGTCTAGTAACTATGGACCTGGACGTGGTACATTGTAGACACCAACTGGCGTATAGATCCAGTGGTACTGGCGTATAAATTCCAGTCCAGTGGTGCAGCCGTATAAGTCCAGTGATCCTGCCATATAGGTCCCGTCCAGTGATATACGGCAGTACCACAGGACCTATACATCCAGTGGTACTGGCGTACGTGTCCAGTCCAATAATACTGGCATATAGGTCCAGTCCAGTGATATATGGCACTACCACTGGACCTATACATCCAGTGGTACTGGCGTATAAGTCCAGTGGTACAACCGTATAATTCCAGACCAGTGATACAAGCGTACAAGTCCAGTGGTACTGTCCTGTGCGGTATATTATTTACTCCATTTAAAAAGGGGTTATTAATATTTAATCCAAATAAATTTGACAGGGTTTGCCTTGTGTAGTGTAGGGATACGCTGTACTGTGTCGCATATTGTGTTAAGTAACTCCAGAAAAATGGAGAACAAAAATGAAGGATAAAATAGGGAAAGATCAAGAACCACTTCCTCCTAGTACTGAAGCTGCTGCCACTAGTCATGAACGATGAAAGGCCATCAATGTCATCTGCCAAGGCTGATGCCCAATTGACAGAGGGCATGTAAAATCCAAAAAGTCAAAGTTCAGTAAAAAGACCCAAAAAAATAAATTTAAATGGTCTGAGAAACGTAAACTTGCCAATATGCCATTTAAGACATGGAGTGGCAAGGAATGGCTAAGGCCCTGGCCTATGTTCATGACTAGTGGTTCAGCTTCACATGACGATGGAAGCCCTCATCCTCCCGCTCGAAAAATTATAAAAAAGAGTTAAGCTGGAAAAAGCACAGCAAAGAACTGTGCGTTCTAAGATGGTATCACAAACTACCCAAGGAGAGTCCAAGTGTGTGTGTGTGTGTGTGTGTCAGCGGTTGCGATGCCTGACCTTCCCAACACTGGATGGTAAGAGGTGGCTCCTTCCACCATTTGCACGCCCTCTGCAAGTGCTGGAAGGAGCACCCACAGTCCAGTTCCTGATATTCAAATTGAAGATGTCACTGTTGAAGTAACCAGGATGAGGATATGGGTGTTGCTTGCGCTGAGAAGGAAGTTGTCGATAAGGATTCTGATGGTTGTGGTTTTTTAAAATTAGGCACTGGGGGAGACAGTTGTTGTCCATGGGATGAATAAGCCCATTGTGATGCCTGGGCAAAATACCCCCAAAAAAAAAGCCACCTCTTCGGCGTGGAATTATTTCTCCACAAATCCGGACAACAGGTGTCAAGCAGTGTGTTGCCTCTGTCAATCCGTAATAGGTAGGGGTAAGGACGTTAACCACCTAGGAACATCCTCCCTTATACGTCACCTGTTGCGCATTCATCAGAAGTCAGTGTCAAGTTGTGCAACTTTTGGTAAGAGCATAAGCAGTCCACTGACCCCTAAATCCCTTCTTCCTCTTGTACCCAAGCTCCAGCAAGCCACACCACCAACTCCCTGAACTTCCTCCTCAGTCAGGAACGACAGTAGTCCTGCAGGCCATGACAATGGCAAGACTGAGGCGACCTCTTCTAACCGGGATTCCTCCGGAGGATTCTTGAGTGGTGCGCCTATTGCTGCTGGGAGTTGATAGTCATCCCAGTTGGAAGATCACTTGTACTACTTCAACTAAGCAATTGACTGTCCAACAGTCCTTTGCGAGGAAGATTAAATATGACAGCAGTCATCCTGTTGCAAAGCGGATAACTGAGGCCTTGACAGCTATGTTGCTGTTACACATGCGTCCGGTATCCACCATTAGTTCAGTGGGACTTATTTAATTGATGGAGGTAGTGTCCCCCCGGTACCAAATCCCATCTAGTTTCCACTTCACTAGGAAGGAGATACCAAGAATGTACAGAGATGTCAGGGGGGGGGGGGGGGAGAAAAAAAAGTGTACTCCGTGTTCTAAAAAATGCAATTATAACACGGACATGTGGACAAGTGGAACAGGGCAGACTAAGGACTATATGACCGACAGCCCACTGGGTAGATGTACTGCCTCCCGCAGCAACGGCACCAGTAGCAGCATCTCGCAAACACCAACTCATTCCTAGGCAGGTTACGCTATATATATCACTGCTTTCCGTAAGAGGCACACTGCCGACAACCTCTTATGGAAACTGAGGGACATTGCACATTGGCTTACCCCAATTGGACTCTCCTGGGGATTTGGGATATCGGACAATGCCACCAATATTGTGCATGCATTACATCTGGGCAAACTCCAGCACATCCCGTGTTTTGCACATACAATTAATTTGGTGGTGCAGAATTTTTTTAAAAATGACAGGGGTGTTTAGGAGATTCTGCCAGTGGCCCGCAATTTTTCAGGCCACTTTAGACATTATGCCACCACGTGCTGAAGACTGGAATGCCAGCAAACACTCCTGAACCTGCCCTGTCATCACCTGAAGCAAGAGGTGGAATTCAACTCTATATCCTTCAGAGGATAGAGGAGCAGCAAAAGGCCATTCAAGCCTATACATCCACCTACGATATAGGCAAAGGAGGGGGAATGCACCAGACTCAAGCGCAGTGGAGAATGATTTCAGTCTTGTGCAAGGTTCTCCAACCCTTCGAACTTGCCACACGTGAGGTCAGCTCAGACACTGCCAGCTTGAGTCAGGTCATTCCCCGCAGGCTTTTGCGGAAGCAGCTGGAGAAATTTAAGGAGGAGCTAAGACGGAGCGATTCGGCTAAGAATGTGGGACTTGTGGATGGAGCCCTTCATTCGCTTTGCCAGGATTCAAGGGTGGTCAATCTGTTGAAATCAGAGCACTACATTTTGGCCACTGTGCTCGATCCTAGGTTTAAAGCCTACATTGTATCTTTCCAGCAGACACAAGTGTGCAGAGGTTCAAAGACCTGCTGGTGAGAAAATAGTCAACTCAAGCGGAACGTGGCCCATCAACAGTGTCTCCTTCATTTTCTCCCGCAACTGGGGCTGCAAGGAAAAGGATAAAATTTCCTAGCCCACCAGCTGGCGATGATGCAGGGCAGTCAGGAGCGAGTGCCAACATCTGGTCCGGACTGAAGGACCTGCCAACGATTACTGACATGTCTACTGCATATGATTCTGGTCACCATTGAAAGAATGGTGGAGGATTATATAAGTGACAGCATCCAAGTAGGCATATCAAACAGTCCGTATGTATACTGGCAGGAAAAAGAGGCAATTTGGATGCCCTTGCACAAACTGGCTTTATTTTACCTAAGTTGCCACCCCCTCCCCCCCTCCAGTGTGCACTCCGAAAGAGTGTTTAGTGCAGCCGGTAACCTTGTCAGCGATCGTCATAGGAGGTTACTGCCACAAAATGTGGAGAAGATGTTAATCAAAATGAATTATAAATTCCTCCAGGAAGACCTTGACCAGTAATTGCCTCCAGAAGATACACAGGGACCTGTGATGGTGGATTCCAGTGGGGACGAATACATACTCGGAGTCAGAGATACACACTGAAAGGGGTGAGGAATTGGAGGATGAGATCAACATCTTGCCTTTGTAGAGCCAGTTTGTGCAAGGAGAGATTGATTGGTTTGTTTGGGCCCCCACCAAAAAAGCAGCACTAATATCAGCCACAGTTGTGTGGCAGACCCTGTCGCTGAAATTCTTAGTTTGTTAAAGTGTGCATGTCCTGTTTATACAACATAAGGGTGGGCCCAAGGACAATTCCATCTTGCGCTGTTTGGGGACTAGTTTTTTTTTTTTTTTTTTAAAGTGCCATCCTGTCTGACACAGACGTACAACTCCAGGGGTACTGCTGTATAAGTCCAGTGGTGGTGTCTTGTGCTGTATATTATTTACTCCAAATAATAAGGGTTGTACACACACACACACACACACACACACACACACTACTTATACTATCCAAATCATTTTTACAGGGTTTGCCCTGTGTGGTGTAGGGGTATGCTCGCCTGTGCAGATTATTATAATAGCTCCAAGTAAAAGGGTTATTATCCAAATAAATTTTACAGGCTTTACAGTGTGTGGTTTAGGGGTACGCTTTCCTGTGCCACCAATATTGTGCGTGTATTACATCTAGACATATTCCAGCACATCCCATGTTTGTGCCACACACTGTCAGACTGGGGCAAGAAGGGC
Organism: Pseudophryne corroboree; assembly: GCF_028390025.1. NCBI lineage: Eukaryota > Metazoa > Chordata > Amphibia > Anura > Myobatrachidae > Pseudophryne > Pseudophryne corroboree. Next base: position 54,346,623 of record NC_086455.1, read on the forward strand.
CCACCGGGGAAATGCAGTGTTAGGGGCCCATGCTTATGGATGTGGCCAGGCAATAGTGGAGGTGTGGCCAACCACCACAGAGGCCCACCTAACCGCGAGTGCATGGGCTGGTCCCATAGTCCTGTGCCGTATAAGGTAACATATGTATAATGAAGGGATACAGCCTGGAACCTAAACCCTAGAGGAGGAGGTGGGCCCATTGGTGGTTTCCCCTGTTCCCCTGTGGGCCAGTCCGACCCTGGCCGCACACTTGTGTCGCTTAGCTTAGTCATATAGCTACCTCATTGCACCATGTGCTGTTTAGGGCCTATTTTTTACATCTGGCTTCCTGTCTGACACTGCAGTGCCACTCCTAGATGGGCCAGGTGTTTGTGCCGCGCACTTGTGTCGCTTTGCTAGTCATACAGCCACCTCGGTGCAACCTTTTGGCCTAAAAACAATATTGTGAGGTGTTCAGAATAGACTGGAAATGAAGGTTATTGAGGTTAATAATACCGTTGGATCAAAATGACCCCCAAATTGTGATTTTAGCTGTGTTTTTCAAAAATCATCCAGGTCTAAAACCAAAACACGCAAGTGTGGTTTTGGCAAAGCCAATCCAGATCCAAAACACGAAAAGTGCCCACCGCACATCTGATTGTAAGTGCTGCCATGGAGCATTACAATGAAATATACTTAAAGTAACACACACAGGTCAGACAGGTCAGAACTTTGTAGGCCCCACAGCAACATTTTGAAGTGGTCCCTTTCCCAATGCTTCAAGACAGACCTTTCTGCAGCAGTTCATTTTATGCCCCATACATTTTCTTAACCATAGTAGTGCTCTAGTTCACATTATGTGTCACTGTAAAGCTGCCAGTATATACATTGTGCAACACATGACATAGTGGCCCCAGTACATATGCCACATTACAGTTCCTCCACTTCACTGTGCCACAGCATAGTGCCCCCAGTACATATGCCACATTACAGTGTTTCCGCATCACTGTGCCACAGCATAGTGTCCCCAGGTCATATTATATAACATAATGCCCTGGAGTTCATTTTATACCACATTACAATAAGCAGGTCTAGGGTCATACCTAGATATAATGCATGCTCCAAGGCAAAAGTTTGTAAGGACCCCTGTGTACCACCAATAGCGAAAGAGTATTTAACACATGTAACATTGGCAGCTACACCCTTGGTCATGTGTTCAAATCCCACCATAGCCTTAACTTTACAGTTTCTATATTCTCCCCATGATTGTGTGGGTTTGCTCCGAGCCTTCTAGTTTCCTCACACAAACCAGAAATATACTTTCAAATTAACTAGATCCTGACAAAATGAACCCTATTGTGTTGGGTCTACATGCATATATGGCAGACTGAATGGGACAAGTGGTTCTTACCTGCAGTCACATTCTAGGTTCCTACGTTGTTATAGAATATGCTGCTATTCTAATAGGCACTGACTTTATTCCACTGGCTCATTGATATTTCAGGTGCATCTGCTTGTGACAGACCTGGGATATGGATTTAAAAAACAAACAAAAACAAAACAAAAAAAAAACAAAAAAAAAAAAAAACTGGTCCACAGGTTATTGGTCCTAATTCTGAGTTGATCGCAGCAGCAAATTTGTTAGCAGTTGGACAAAACCATGTGCACTGCAGGGAGGACAGATAAAACGTGCAGAGAGAGTTAGATTTGGGTGTGGTGTGTTCAAACTGAAATCTAAATTGCAGTGTAAAAATAAAGCAGCCAGTATTTACCCTGCACAGAAACAATATAACCCACCCAAATCTAACTCTGCACATTTTATATCTGCCCCCCCCCCCCCCCTGCAGTGCACATGGTTTTGCCCAATTGCTAACAAACTTGCTGCTGCGATCAACTTGGAATTACCCCCATTGTGCAGAAGTGTGGCAACCAAGCAGAAAATAACCCTGTAGCACAGGACACTTGCCAACAGGTACAAACTGCTGTTCTCCTGAATATCCCACATAGCCACTATTAGTTACATTTTCAGAATAAACGAATCGGTGCCATGTACCCTCATTGCCTGAATTCAGCACAAGCAAATGTAATAGATAATTAGAGGGGAGCTTTGGGAGCAGAACATTTTGTTCCAGGTGGAGGGTTAGGTGTAGCACAGCAAGTAATAGCAAACATCTGACTAGTCGCTATGGGTAACAGCGCTTTCCTGTGGAAACATTCAGTTATGAAAATTAGCGCACAGAGAACAGAAATACATTTGCATAATGTAATGGCTGTAACTGCTGCAGTCACATTGCTGTTTCTTACCTTCACTTTCATACTCTGGAACATCGTATCGCTGAACAGATCGTCATGGTCATCCTTCTCCATTTGATCCAAAAATTCCCGCATTTGCCGCTTTCTTTTTAGAGTCCCCACATTTGCTGTGATTTCTACAGTCTCCTTTTCTTTACTGTTTGCTATGAGACAGAAATCACACCTGTGACACTTACACGCGGACAGCAGTATGAGAATTGTGTAAGTATGTAAAGAAATGGTTTTGTGTCACCTAGATGGTTCAACAGCATGTGTCCTATAAGTGATGTATTACACAGACCTGGGAGAAGGGAAAATTGATGGCCCTGGATTCATGAAACTAGATAAAATGCTGTTATCCAGACTTCAGCAATAAAAAAAATAAAAATTATTAATCGGCAAATATTCATTCTCTAACCACCAGACTAGGTCATGCGAGTTTCACCCCCAGGGAGTAGTGGAATGTTGTGTACATCTGGGCTAGCTCCCCCTCACCTATCCATTTTAAAGACCATGTATGATCCCTTAAATGTCCAGCACTGAGCTAAAGAACAAAAAAGGTGGGAGGGAGGAGTGTAGTTGTGAAAGTATAATTGCACTTGTTCCTCAGTGTTGCGTGTTCATTCTTTTGAGGGGACTCCACCACACAAGCTGAACCATCTTAAAGTCCCCCTACATCGGAAGATTTTGATTAAGTGGTGGGCTTCTGAAATATTTTCCTTTGGTTTTCCAAGACTTATGTACTGTACTTTGTCCACATTTCTAAGATTATATTTTTTTATATCATACCTTGGATTATTTTGTTTGAATTAAAAGATAATTTTAGCGTATTCTCCATGTCTCTTGGTGAATCCGTGTAAGGTCAATGCTATGTGCGAGTGTGAAATTAATAATTCTGGATGCAGATAGCAGCAAAGGACTGTCTTGTGTCCATATATTGATGTTTTGGGTTCCTTTGCTGGTGGCAGTTACCGGGTTTTCATTAAACCAGATGTGCTGAGGTAACCATAAATCACTAGTGGTGATTCTCAGATTGACATATCTGGAGAATCGGCCAGCCAGTCATGACAACACCCAATTAATGTTATGTCCTCAGTCTGACCATGCTGCATAGAGGCATTAGTGCAACATTTAAGTTATGTACATTTATAGGATAATTAACAATCAGAAGACATCTGCATTAGATTTCCTTTTATTATTATGCATATTCTTTGTCTGGGAGATAGCTTAAATCAATATTGTGGGGATATAGTGCCTAAAGCACAAAAGTGCCATCATACAATATATAAAAGTGGAATTATATTAAATAATGGAACATATTTATGGAAATTAATGCAAAGGATTCCAAGCAGTCAGTATTGTTCCAAGTGCCCATTTGTCTCATCTTTTGTTCATAGTTTCTGCAAGACTTATAGTGCAGTTTTTAATTACTGATCTTCACACAAGAACAAGCAAAACGTGATAAGTAAAGACATGTTTATCAGTCAATTAAAATAGACTAAAGGTGCTGCAACAAGTAAACTTATAAACTCCAATACCACTTGGGTCAATATCCATTTAAAAAAATAAAAAAAATTAAATGGAGTTCAGTTGTGCATGCACAAAAGTAAAATGACTCAAGAATCTAAAAGTTGCCCAGACACACAAGGATGGACAGGTCAGTGGGGATCCCTACCCATTACAGCTGAACCACCACTCAACAGCACTCCTATAAATTCTGGTAGAGACTTGGGGTGGAAGCAGGGACCACAATGACTCCAACCTGGTAAGTGCATTTTCCTACCATTGCAGGACATGCCAGCTACACCCAGCAATTAAGTTTTGCTCACTTTGTGCATGCACAACGGACTTTATATGGCTTATGGACACTGGCCTGGAATTGTAATATGGAGTTTATAAATAGAATTTTGGTTACCTACCAGCAAATCCTTTTCTCGTAGTCCGTAGAGGATGCTGGGGTCCATATTAGTACCATGGGGTATAGACAGGTCCGCCAGGAGCCATTGGCACTTTAAGAGTTTAACAGTGTGGGCTGGCTCCTCCCTCTATGCCGCTACTACCAGACTGTCTAGAAACTGTGCCCGAGGAGACTACATACTTTGAGAGAAGGAAATACACAGATAGTGGTGAGATTCATACCAGCTCACACAAGGCAAATTCGACCAACATGCCGGAAAACTCAGCAACAGCTGAAACAGTGAAGAATGCAAAACTTACCTAGGAACCAGGCAGTACTGAACCAAAGAACCACTGCAGGACAAAGCAGCACTGGGCGGACGCCCAGCATCCTACGGACTACGAGAAAAGGATTTAACCAGTAGGTAACCAAAAATCCTATTTTCTCTTACGTCCTACAGGATGCTGGGGTCCATATTAGTACCATGCGGGGGAGAGAATGTACCAAAGCTCCCAGAACAGGAGAGAGCGCAAGCAGGCTCCTGCAAGACTGCTTGACCAAACTTCAGGTCCTCAGAGGCCAAAGTATTTAACTTGTACAACTTAGCAAACGTGTTCAATCCAGACCAAGTAGCTGCTCTGCAAACGTGTACAGCTGAGACACCCCAGGGAGCCGCCCAGGAAGAACCCACCTTTCGAGTAGAGTGGGCTTTACCAGACTTTGGACACTGCAATCCTGCTGTAGAATATGCATGCTGGATGGTGAACCTGATCCAGCAGGAAATCTACTGCTTAGAAGCAGGATACCCAATTTTCTTGGGATCGTACAGGACAAACAGAGTTAGATTTTCTGTGACGTGCCATCCTCTTCACATAAATCTTCAAAGCCATCACAACATCCAAGGCCTTTGAAGCAATTAAGGAGGAGGAGTGGTGCCAGTTGCGACTGACAATAGGTTGGTTGATATGAAATGCTGACACACCCTTAGGACGGAACTGTTGACGAGTCCCGAGTCCCGCCCTATCTTCATGGAAGACCAGATAGGGACTTTTACAGGACAAAGCCCCCCAATTCCGACACGTCGAGCCGAAGCCAACAAAGTTACCGGCTTCCACGTGATAAACTTAATTTCAGCCTCCTGTAGAGGCTCAAACCAATCCGATTGCAGGAACTGTAACACCACATCAAGATCTCAGGGAGCCGTTGGCACCACAAAGGGAGGCTGGATGTGCAGAACCATTTTCAAAAAAGGTCTGAACCTCAGGGGAGGACAGACAATTGTATCTGGAAGAAAATGGACAAAGCTGAGATCTGGACCTTGATGGAACCCAATCTCAGGCCCATATCTACACCTGCTTGCAGGAAAAGGAGAAACCGTCCAAGTTGAAACTCCACCGCAGGATATTTCTTGGATTCACACCAAATTCGAAGGTAATGTTTAGACATTACCCCCTTCCTAGCCTGTATTAGGGTAGGAATAACCTCGCTTGGAATACCCTTCCAAGCTAAGATCTGGCGCTCAACCGCCATGCCGTCAAACGTAGCAGTGGTAAGTCTTGATAAGTGAACTGCCCCTGCAGTAGAAGATCCTCCCAAAGAGGTAGAGGCCTTGGATCTTCCAGCCATAGATCCAGCAGATCCGTGTACCAAGCCCTCCTTGGCCAGTCTGGAGCAATGAGGTATGCCAGAACCTTTGTTCTTTTTACAAGTTGTAGAACTCTTGGAATTGGAGGGAATACATACACCGACATGAACACCCACAGCATTACCACTGCCTGTGGGTCCCTCGACCTGGACCAGTAACCTCCGCAGCTTCTTGTTGAGGCGGGAGGCCATCATGTCTAGGTGAGGAGCCCCCCCCCCCCCACCCCCCACCAACCAGTTACCTCCTCGAACACCTCCGGGAGGAGGCCCCACTCTCCTGGATGGAGATCGTGGCTGCTGAGGAAGTCTGCTTCCCAGTTGTCTACTCCCAGAATGAAGACTGCTGACATCGCTACAATGTGCCTTTCTGTCCAGAGGAGGATTTTTGTCACCTCTGATATTACAGCCCTGCTCTTCGTTCCGCCTTGTCGGTTTATGTAAGCCACTGTGGTCATGTTGTCTGACTGCACCTGAACAGCCCGACCCTGTAGGAAGTGTGCTGCTTGAAGAAGGCAGTTGTATATGGCTCCTAGCTCCAGGATGTTTATCGGAAGGATGGACTCCTGACTCGACCATCTTCCTTGGAAGGTCTCCCCTTGAGCGACTGCTCCCCAACCTCTTAGACTTGCATCCGTGGTTAGAAGGATCCAGTCCTGAACTCCAAACCTTTGGCCCTCCAGAAGGTATGGTAGTTGTAGCCACCAGAGGAGCGAATTCCTTGCTTTCGGAGACAGACGTATCCTCTGGTGCATGTGTAGGTAAGATCCCGACCACTGGTCCAAGAGATCCAGTTGAAAGGATCGAGCATGAAACCTGCTGTACTGCAGAGCCTCGTAGGAGGCAACGATCTTCCCCAGAAGGCGGATGCACTGATGAACCGACACCCTGGCAGGCTTCAAGACATCCCGGACCATGGTTTGAATCACCAATGCTTTCTCCACCGGTAGAAACACCCTCTGCACCTCAGTGTCGAGGATCATCCCCAGGAAAGACAGCCTCCTTGTCGGCTCCATATGAGACTTTAGAAGGTTCAGAATCCAACCGTGCTCCTTGAGCAGATGCGTCGTGAGAGCAATGGATCTTAACTTCTCCTTGGATGACGCCTTGATCAGCCGATCTTCCAGATATGGAATTATGGGGGTAATTCCAAGTTGATCGCAGCAGGACATTTTTTAGCAGTTGGGCAAAACCATGTGCCCTGCAGGGGAGGCAGATATAACATTTGCAGAGAGAGTTAGATTTGGGTGGGTTATTTTGTTTTTGTGCAGGGTAAATACTGGCTGCTTTATTTTTACACTGCGGTTTAGATTGCAGATTGAACACACCACACCCAAATCTAACTCTCTCGGCACATGCTATATCTGCCTGCCCTGCAGTGCACATGGTTTTGCCCAACTGCTAAAAAATGTCCTGTTGCGATCAACTTGGAATTACCCCCTATGTTCACCCCCTGCTTGCGGAGAACCATCATCTTTGCTATCACCTTGGTGAAGACCCTCAATTCCATGGAGAGACCGAATGGCAGCGCCTGACACTGAGTGATCATCTAACAGTGCAAACCTGAGATAAGCCTGATGCGGTGACCAAATGGGAATGTGGAGGTACCCATCCTTGATGTCCAGGGACACCAGGAACTCCCCCTCAGTCAGTCCTGAAATAACTGCCCTGAGAAAGACTCCATCTTGAATTTGAAGTCCCTGAGATAAGGGTTCAAAGATTTCAAGTTCAGAATTGGCCTTACTGAACCATACGGCTTCAGTACCACAAAAAAAAGGTTTGAATAGTAACCCTTGTTCAACTGATGAGGTGGAACTGGAACAATGACCTCAGACACTATCAATTTTCGGATAGCGTCCAGTAGAATAGCTCTGTCTGCCGGCAAGCCTGATTTGAAGTATCGGTGAGGTGGGAGAGTTTGCAACTCCAGCCTGTACCCCCGGGACACAATATCCTGTAGCCAGGGGTCCAGGCCAGACGTGGCTGAAATGCCAGAGTTTTGCTCCCACCCGACCTTCTTCCAGGCTTTGTGGTCCACCATCATGCTGAGGACTTTGAGGTACTAGAAGCAGGCTTCTGGTCCTGGGAACCTGCGGGAGCAGGCTTTTTAGATTTGGCACGACCACTTCTAAAGAAGGTGTGTGAGAGCCAGTGGCGGAACTGTGGGAGGCAATGGAGTCGGCTGCCGCCGGGCTCCTGACCTGCAGGGGGCACTTCTCCATTGCCTCCCACCCGACAATCCATCGCCACGAGTGGACGGAGGAGCCGTGGACACGGCAGCAGCAGCAGCTGCCTCCTCGTATCTATGCACAGAGACGAGAGCTCAGCTGACAGCTGGCTGCAGCTAGGGGGAGCTCTAGCGCACAGCTGCTCACAGAACTTCCAACAGAGCTGGCCGGCTGAAGCTCTCTCTTCCTCCGTCCTGGGGATAGCAACAGGTAGGCACTGGCACCACCTGCCTCCAGCTGCTGCATTGTGTGTGTGTGGTGTGAGAGTGTGTGTGTGGTGTGAGAGTGTGAGTGTGTGTATCTTTAATAAATGTTGGCAGCACTGCGTTTATGCGTGCGAATTGTTTTAAGTGAAAGTGGCGTGCGTGTTTTAAGTGAAAGTGGCGTGCGTGTTTTAAGTGAAAGTGGCGTGCGTGTATACATACATACATACATGTGGTGGGGGGCACCAACATTTTATCATGCCTCCGGGCGACTGGGGCGAACTTACGCCACTGGAGAGAGCTTGTTCTTTCTAGGCCTAGCGGGCCGTAAGGACTGACGTGTTGGGAGCAAAAGGCTTCTTCGTAGCCGGTGCAGCTGACGGGAGAAAAAGGAGAGAGACTTACCCGCGGTAGCCATGGCAATCCATGCATCCAGCGCCTCCCCAAACAAAGCCTGACCTGTATAGGGTAGGCTCTCCACACTTTTCCTGGATTCCACATCCGCAGACCATTGGCACAGTCAGAGACCCCTGCGAGCCAAGACGGACATGGAGAAGATCCCCGCAGCCATGGAACCCAGGCCCTTCATGGATTCTACCAGGAACCCTGCAGAATCCTATACGTTACGTAAAAATAAATCAACGTCACCTTTATCCAACGTAGTCAAGTCCTCCTGCAGAGTGACTGACCACCTTGCTATAGCTTTTGAAATCCATGCACAGGCAATAGTAGGCTGCAGTATAGCTCCTGAAGCCGTGTATATGGACTTGAGCGTAGCATCCACTTTGCAATCTGCCGGGTCTTTCAACGTAGTAGATCCCGGGACTGGTAAAACCACCTGTTTTGACAGCCTAGAGCAGTGATTTTCAACTCGCGGCACACCTACAAGACTTTAAAAATTGCCAAGGCACACCATCAGTGCCCCACGGGATAAAACCCCCCACACACTGGCTCCCACAGCACTAAAACTAATTTATAATAATGCCACACACTGTCCCCTAAAGTAATTCAATCCCACACTGCCTCCCCAACTAATTTCACCTGCAATTTAACCTGGTCACTATTCCTTATTTTTTATAACTGTATAATGCAGATGGAGTCATCAGAACCACATCTAAAAGTTCCCACCAGCAGTACAAAATTGCCACTTCATATATGCACAACTCCATATTGCATAAACATTGTCCCCCACAGTAATTCCACTCACTTCACCCCCCCAAAATAATTCCATGCAATGTCTGCCCCCACCCCACAGTAATCCCACACATACATAAATATATATTTTATAATCTATAGCTGTTAAATCTTTCCCAGTGGTGGGAGAAGTGAGGAGCACTGAGGGGGATGGACCTGCATGGAGCAGCAGTGGGTGGGCCGTGCGTGACCTATGACTCACCATAGGTCACGGGTGGCTAGCGGAAGTGCATAGCACTGCCGAACTGGCTACTGATTGCAGTAGCAGCTGTGCTGGCATCTCTGGCGGGTGGCGCAGGTCTCTTGCAGGCAGCAGCACACCTGGCAACCGCTCGCGGCACACTAGTGTGCCGTGGCACAGCGGTTGAAAAACACTGGCCTAGAGACAGAGGCGTCAACTATAGGCGGGGACTCCCATTTTTTTCTATCATCTTCCGGGAAGCCTGTAGCCGCCATCTTCACATCAGCTCCCTGCTTGTTAGGGAGCCGATGACTCACTCGACAAACTTCAGCTCTGTAAACATGCTGCCGGGGTGAGCATTCCCCTGCGGCGGGGAGTGATCTATCCCCTCTGGAGCTCAGTATCCAGTCAGCAGAGACAGTGGCTCAGACCCCGCAAGGCAGACACTGCTCCCCCCTCAATGCAGGGAGGCTGTTGGTAGCAGCCTCCCTGTGAAAAAAACAAAACAAATAACCTAAAATAAAAAAATAAAAAACACTTTTCTAGAGAAGCTCTGTAGAACTCCCCTAGCTGTGACTGGCTCCTCCGGGCACATTTTCTAAACAGTCTGGTAGGAGGGGCATAGAGGGAGGAGCCAGACCACACCATTAAACTCTTAGAGTGGACCAGTCTATACCCCATGGTACTAATATGGACCCCAGTATCCCCTAGGACGCAAGAGAAAGTTTACTTTTCCCAGCACCTTAGTCTATTTGAATGGATTAATAAGTAATGAGTTTGAATACTTATCACTCACATTTCCTTGCAGCACCGGTTTTTATTGTACTTTATTGACATCTCTTCAGGTATTTGTAGCTAGCGCCCATTAGGGTAGTGAGTGGAGTTTCCAATATTGAGTTTGACAAGAAGAAAATGTTGCTCTGTTAGTGTCAGCCAAAAACCAGGTTGGGAGCAAATGGTCACCTTCCATTTCATGTATCGAATGGGAGTAAAAGGCAAAGACAGGACAGTCCTGAGTGTTCTGCGTATACAGCATTGTGCTTCGTTTGAGACTTTATATCAAGTCTACTGCAACATTTCTATAACAAAGTCCCCAGAACACTGAGCAACTTTGGGTGCAGCTACAATGCAATAAAAAAGCTCTAAAGCAGGGGTGGCCAACCAGTCAGTGACAAAGAGCCAAAAAACCTTGTTATGTACGTCAAAGAGCCGACATCGAGCCGATGGCGCACATGCAAAAATGTGGCCTTGTGCCTGCTAGACCACGCCCCTGGTATAAAAAACATTGAAAAAGCCAGAACGACATAATAAATTTTTTTTTAAGCCAGATCCATTAAAAAAAGCCACTTTCACATAAAATTGAAAAAGCCAGATTCACATAATAAATTTCAGCTCCTACATGTGTCACTCCAGCCAACACCCTCCTATGTCATTCCAGCCAGCTGCTCCATGTCACTCCAGCCAGCTGCCCCATGTGTCACTCCAGCCAACATCCTCCTGTCACTCCAGCCAGCTCTTCCATGCATCACTACTGCCAAGACCCTGCTGCGTCACTCCAGCCAGTTCTCCCATGTGTCACTCCTGCCAAGACCCTCCTGTCACTCCAGCCAGCTCCCCCATGTGTCACTACTTCCAGCACCCTCCTGCATCACTCCTGCCAGGACCCTCCTGTGTCTCTACAGCCAGCTCTCCCATGTGTCACTCCTGCCAAGACCCTCCTGTCACTCCAGCCAGCTCTCCCATGTGTCACTCCTGCTTGCACCCTCCTATGTCACTCCAACCAGCTCCCCCGTGTCACTCCAGCCAGCTCTCCCATGTGTCACTCCTGCTTGCACCCTCCTATGTCACTCCAACCAGCTCCCCCGTGTCACTCCAGCCAGCTCTCCCATGTGTCACTCCTGCTTGCACCCTCCTATGTCACTCCAGCCAGCTGCCCCATGTGTCACTCCAGCCAACATCCTCCTGTCACTCCAGCCAGCTCTTCCATGCATCACTACTGCCAAGACCCTGCTGCGTCACTCCAGCCAGTTCTCCCATGTGTCACTCCTGCCAAGACCCTCCTGTCACTCCAGCCAGCTCCCCCATGTGTCACTTCCAGCACCCTCCTGCATCACTCCTGCCAGGACCCTCCTGTGTCTCTACAGCCAGCTCTCCCATGTGTCACTCCTGCCAAGACCCTCCTGTCACTCCAGCCAGCTCTCCCATGTGTCACTCCTGCTTGCACCCTCCTATGTCACTCCAGCCAGCTCCCCCGTGTCACTCCAGCCAGCTCTCCCATGTGTCACTCCTGCTTGCACCCTCCTATGTCACTCCAGCCAGCTCCCCCGTGTCACTCCAGCCAGCTCCCCCATGTGTCACTCCTGCTTGGACCCTCCTATGTCACTCCAGCCAGCTCTCCCATGTGTCACTCCTGCTTGCACCCTCCTATGTCTCCTATGTCACTCCAGCCAGCTCCCCCGTGTCACTCCAGCCAGCTCCCCCGTGTCACTCCAGCCAGCTCCCCCGTGTGTAACTACTGCCAAGACCCTGCTGTCACTCCAGCCAGCTCTTCCATGTGTCACTACTTCCAGCACCCTCCCGCATCACTCCTGCCAGGACCCTGCTGTGTCTCTACAGCCAGCTCTCCCATGTGTCACTCCTGCCAAGACCCTCCCGTCACTCCAGCCAGCTCCCCTGTGTCACTCCAGCCAGCTCTCCCATGTGTAACTACTGCCAAGACCCTGCTGTCACTCCAGCCAACACCCTCCTGTCACTCCAGCCAGCTCTCCCATGTGTCACTACTTCCAGCACCCTCTCGCGTCACTCTAGCACACCATCATGCATCACTACAGCCCCCCCTCCCCCCCCCACCCCCCACCAACTCATGCCATTGCAGCAGTCCCTAATGTGTCCTCTGTTTGCTTGTGGGCATCTCACCTCTAGTATCAAACTCCTTCAGTTTTCAGTCCCTGTAGTGCTGCTGCGTGTGTCTGGCTGGAGTGCAGCGGTTTCTGTATCCGTTGTGGTCACATGTTTTAGAGTGTTGGGAGCCACATTTAAAGAAAGAAAGCCACATGCGGCTCAAGAGCCACAGGTTGGCCACCGCTGCTCTAAAGTATGAAAGTACAAAATCTTAGAATCACCAGTGACGAGGTGTCTAAGTAACCCTACATGACCCCTAAAAGGTGAGGTGTAGGAGGATACAGCTACACAAAATAAGTTTCCTGAATTTGACAGATTAGGGGAGATGTACAAGCTCTTCTAAAGTGACCCTGCCCGGGCTGCCCCTAGTACCCAATCAGTTCCTAGCTATTATTTTATAGAATGTACTTGATAAAAAGGTTACATTTCTACAATTTTGCCATTTAGATTTGAATGGCATACAGATACAGTCTCTTGCTATACCAACCATGAAGGACAGTTTAAACTGTACTCGAAAAGGTGTCAGATGTAACCACACACTAGATAATTAAGCTGTGAAAAGAAATACAATAGTACACACTGACATTCAGTGGACTGCAACATGTACTGCACCTACTGTAGGAACTTTATAATAGGAAAGGTCAGATACTTGAGCCCTGGACAGCTCCGTTTTGTCGTTTATATTCTTACTTTCTAGCTTCATTTTGGCAGCATCCGCTTTCTTCTTGGCAGAATTCACTTTCTTCTTGGCTTGTGCTTTTGATCCCTTTGTCTGCTGTCTCTCCATATATTTCTCCTGGCAATGCGGTGCAGATCTGCTCCCTACAGCCATTGCAACATCCTGCCAAAATCCTCTCTTGTATGGTGGTAATGGAGGCTGCCCTGTAAAGCCAAAAAATTATCAAAGTTCAGTCTCACTTCCTATCTCCACCCCACTTACTGCTCTCACTGACTGCTGTTGCTTTGTGTGTACAAAATATTCAAAAACTAAGGGGGGAGAATTGAATATCCCTGTATCTTACAGGCATCTGCAAAATTCAATGTTTTAAAGTGGCAAGTGTACAACTTTGTTTTGCTTTTTAAATGATTGCCATTTTAAAACATTGGTCCCCTTACGTTTTATCAAATCCTGGATTTTATGCATCCTTAGCTGGTTAGCACCATAAAGTAAATTTCAAATAAAAAATAAAATAAAAAAAACCCACACACAACCTAACCTTGTTAATGTTCTTCGAGGTCCATAGGAATGACCTTGGGTATGATGGTGGAGACCAGGAAAAGGGCACCAAACAGTTAAACTCCCAAAATGCACTGGTCCTCCCTCATACCCCACCGAAAGCTCAGGCTCCTCAGTTTGTTAACAAGCCCAAGGCAGGAGCTGGATAGGAGAGAAGGAAGAAATGGTACACAGGAAACTCATAAGCAGGAAACAGGAACTGGTGACTGAGAAGTGTAACCCATCAAAGCTAGGTTCATCAGGGTGGGTGCCCTATGGATCCTATGTACCTCAAAAGAAAGTTAACAAAAAAGGTATTACACAAGTTATTTTCTTCTTTGGTGTCCATAGGCATGACTTTGGGCATGTCCCAAAGCAGTTGAACTAGGGGAGGGGGACACTCCTAAGCCAAGAGGAGAACATTGCATCCAAATGAGGCATCTTGAGAGGCAAACTTATCAAAGGCATAGAACCTAAGAATCCAGAAGGCCACATGGCTGCCTTGCATAGGCTTTCAGCAGACATGCCATGACGAGCTGCCCACAAAGGTTCCACAGAGATATGGAATGAGCAGAAAACTAGCCTGTGAGATAGTCATGCGAAGCCACCTGGTCAGAGTCTGTTAACGGGCCAGCCTCACTTGTGGAATCCATACAGGACAAAGTGAATCAGTTTTCCTGATGAAACTAGTATGGTCCATGTAGATTTGAAGAGCACGGATCACATCCAAGGAGGCCTCTCCTACTGCGAGGTCTGTTGACTGGAAGGCCGGAACCACTATTTCTTCATCAAGATGGAAGCTGGATACCTTGGGGAGACAACACGGTTTGGTCCGCAGGACTGCTCCATCCTAATGAAATATTAAAAACGGAGAGCAGCAGGAAAGCACTCCCAAGTCTAACCTCACCCATACTGCCGAGGCTATAGCAGAAACAAAAAAAAAAAAACAAACAAAAAAAAAAAAAAAAGTCTTTGCAGTTAACCATTTTAGGTCAATGTCCACAACAGTGACTTCTGGAAATCCATAAAACCAGATGATCATAGTGTTGAGCACACCACTAAGTATTTATGCCATATTCTAATAGATATGGGCTGAAAAAGGTTTCCTCACCCAGCGCATTATCTGAATGACAGACTGGGAGATCCTTTTGGAACTTAAGAGGGATGACTCAAGAGCGGTCTAGCAAAGGCAGGCGAGCTAGGTCTGGGTGTAGACAGGACCCCGAGACAAGAGGTCTTGTCTTAGAGGGAAAATCTATGGATAGACAGGAGATCCATGAACCAATGGCACCTGGGCCAGTCTAGAATCAAGATCATGGTGCCACCTTCCTGCTTGAATTTGCAAAGGACCCTGGGAAGAAGGGATGCTGGAGGTAAGAGGCATGCCAGACAGAAAGACCATTTGACTGTCATAGTATTCACGAAGGTTGCTTCTGGATCCCTGGTCCTGGACCCATACACTGGCAGCTTGTAGTTGTGTCTGGAGGCCATGAGGTACACTTCCTTAAGACTGCATTTGTCCACAAGAAGCTGAAAGACTTCTGGATTTAGAAAACACTCCGGCATGCACATCCTGGCGACTGAGGAAGACTGCGGGGAAGATGAGGCAGAGGGTAGGAAAGCTGTTTTAGATGCAGCAAGAGTAGTTACAATCTTGTCCAGCTCAGGCCCAAAAGAATCTCCCCTGTATAAGGGTGTGCTACAAGAGCTTTCTTAGAATGCACGTCAGCTTTCCATGAATGAAGCCAAATAATGTGGTGGGCCACCACTGATATATTCCAGGAAATATACATTATAGTAAGAACTTACCGTTGATAATGGTATTTCTCTTAAGTCCACAGGTTCCACAAGATAACATTGTGATATGATGAAGCAACAGCGGATTTGCAATAATCTGTCAAAGCTTTTTGGCCTCCCAGCATGCAACGGGCCTGTCCATATATCCCCACTTCCTGGCTCAGGTAAATCAGCTGTATTCCTAAAGCACAAGGCAGGAGCATCATAGATAGCCCTATTCAGGCGAGAAGAACACACATACACACCCTTCTGTATACAAGGAGGAAAAGGTTAGTGAGTAAAAGGATCCTCAAATCATGTTCATCAGGGTGGGATCCCTGTGGACTTAGGAGAAATACCATTATCAATGGTAAGTTATTACCATAACATTTCTCCGGCAGGATCCACAGGATAACATTGGTATTTCCCAAAGCAATTTAGTGGTGGGGACACTCCTGATTGGACAGGAGAATCCTTCGCCCGAATTCGGCGTCCTGAGAGGCAAAGGTATTCTCGGCATAATGTCTAATGAATGTGTTAATGGAAGACCATGTGGCTGCCTTACATATCTGTTCTGCTAAAGCACCACGTTGTGCTGCCCATGAAGGACCTAACTTATGAGTGAGCAGAGACATTAGCTGGAATAGGGGAGATCCGCTTGAGAATATGCTTCCGAAATAGTCATCCGAAGCCACCTCACCAGTGTCTGCTCATCAGCAGGCCATCCTCTTGTGAAATCAGTAGAGAATGAAGAGAGATCTGTCTTTCTGATGGCACTGGCACAATCCACGTAGATCCTTAAAGGTATGGAGTAGATCCAATGATGCATCTCCCGCAGAAAGGCCCAGGCCCCTGGAAGGCCGGGACTACAATTTCTTCATTAAGGTGGAATTTAGACACCACCTTAGGAAGATACCCAGATTTAGTTCTGAGAACTGCTCTATCTGGATTAAAATAAATAAAATGGAGGATGACAATGCCTCTAAATCTGAAACTCTAGCTGAAGCAATGGCCAGTAGAAAGTACGCACATCCTGTAAGTTAGCAATCTGTTACAGTCCAGTAGGAATGGAGCATCCATTGAAATCCTCTGCAGATCTGTGTACCAATGTCTTCTGGGCCAAGCTGGAGCTATTAGAATCACGGCACCCCTTCCTTGTTTTGCCTCTCTCATCACCCTGGGTAATAGGGCGATTGGTGGAAACACATAGGCCAGATGAAAGTCCGATCTCACCGACAGGACATCCACAAAGATCGCTTTAAGATCCTTTGTTCTTGATCCGTATGCAGGAACTTTGATGTTCTGACGGGACACCATGAGATTTATCTCTGGCAACCCCGACTTGCCTATCAGGGTTTGGAAGACCTCGGGGTGTAAAGCCCATTAGTTTGCATGACTGCATAGTCTGATTTTATTGTCTGATGAAAACCATTCCATTTGGTAAGGATCAGATGTTGCAAAGGCCACTAGTGAAACGGAGCATACTCTACCATGTCGTATGTTGACACCATCAATCCCATCACATGTATTGCTGCATGAATGGATACCTTTCGACTTTGTAGCAGCGCCTTAATCTTTGACTGAACCTTGAATCATTTTGTTCAGAGGCAAGTTTACTCTCTGAAGGCTCAAATCCAATATAGCCCCCAAGTGCATCATCCACTGTGATGGAACCAGAGATGACTTTGCCCAATTTATGAGCCAACCGTGCTTCTTCAGACAATAACTTGCCTGCAGAAGACACAGAAGCAATTCCTGAGACTAATCTCTTGGCACAGAGGTATGGAAAAATTCTTATCCACTGCTGGCAGAGATAAGCTGCCATTACCACCATAATCTTGGTGAATACTATGGGGGCTGTGTCCAATCCAAAGTAAAGGGCCTGGAACTGAAAATGCTGTTGAGGATAGGGAACCTGAGATAGCGCTGATGGGACAGTGCTATAGAAACAAGTAGGTAAGCATCCTGGATATACAGGGATATCATGAATTCCCTGGCTCCATGGCCAAAATGGTGTAAAGTCTCCATATGAAATAGAGGCACTCAAATGTACTTGTGCAGCACTTTGAGATGGAGTATGGGCCGGAACGACCCATTTGGCTTCTGGTCTAGAAACAGGTTGGAGTAAAAACCCTGTCCTCGTGGTGCAGGAGGAACTGGAATGACTACTCCTGACGGACGCAATTTCTGAACTGCCTCTTGCAAAGCCATGGCCTTTGTTTCTACCAAAGACAGTCTGGTACAAAAAAAAAAAAAAAAACAACCAAACACACACCTTTGAGGTGGGTGTTTCTTGAAAGCAAATGCATAACTGCGAGATACCGCTTCTTGCACACAGGCATCTGTTGGTAGACTGCGGCCAAATCTGTGCAAACTGAAGTCAGCCTCCCACCCTGGGATCCCTCAGGTGGAGGACTGCACCAGCAAGCTGATGGCTTATCTTCCGATTTGGAAGCCGGTCCTTTGGTAGCCCAATGCTTTTTTGGTCTTAACAGACTTGTTGTATTGGGACTGTTTGCCATCACCTTTTCCTTGAGACCGAAAAGCTGGAAATTTAGACTTGAATTTGTGTGGAAGGAAACTTCACTTTCTTGGAGTCTGCTTCAGACTCCAAATTACTGGTTAATTAGGCAAAGACTCCAAAACCTTTTTGGATTCTGAGTCAGCTTCCCATGTACGTAGCCAAACTGCTCTGCGAGCTGCTTCTGCTGTAGCGGATGCCCGAGAGGCAATTGTAGCCATATCCAAGGCTGCTTCATCTTAAAACCATTGCCGCCTTTTTGATATGTGCAATATGGGATATTTGCTCTCTAGATGCCATTGAAAGATCCTCCTCCAATGCATCAGCCCAGGCAGCCACTGCTTTTGCCATCCAGGATGAAGCCATGGATGGTTCTTAGGATGATTGCCCCAGACAAGAAAATATTTTAGAAAACCCATCAACTCTCCTATCCATGACATCATTTAAGAATATTGAAGGTAGAAGTAATAGATTTTCGCACTAATTGGGTGACATGTGTATCTACTTTGGGAGCCACCTCCCTTTTTAAACAGTCCACAGCCATAAGAGGATAACTGGAATTCCATTTCCTTGGAATTCTAAACTTAATGGGCGTAACCCAAGCCTCTTAATTTCTGTCAGCTGTTCTGTCCCAGGACTCAGTCCTAACTGTTTTGGAACATTTAAACACAGGTGCCTTAGAGGAAGCAGCAGAGCCTGTGGTAAAATCTAAGGATAGAATGGCTTTCATTGCATTAATTAGCTCAGATATGTCAGCTGAGCCGAGACCTTCCTCATCTCCATATGCAGAACCGGAGTGTAATGAGTCTTCATCCTCCAACAAATCCTCATATGAAACCTGTGTAGATGTTGTTTAGTGTCTATGTGATTTACTTACCACCAGCCTTTTAGCCTGTTTTTGTTGAGATGATGCTTCACCTGTTGTAATAAACCCCAGGTGGAATGCTGCATGTAAGGGTTAATAGTGTAACCTATCCCTGGTACAGAAGTTTGAATTATCCGCTCAGCTATACTGGATAATGCCTGTGCAAAAGTATCCCATAGGGTATCCACTTGCACCTGTGTCTACCTTGGATTTTTCAAGAGACTTTGGTGAAAGCTAAAACGATTTACACACAAACCATTCTGAACCAGATCCTGAGGAGTTAACCCAGCTTTGCAAGACAAACATGATAGGAGTGTTATTGCTGCTGTGAGTGTATTTTCCTCACCCTTGATACTCTTAGACATGATAAATAATCACACACTTGTACAGTGTAAACTACACAATTGGTGACCTATCACTTTAAAATTTTGTTAACGTGACATACAATCCGACCCTACCGTGCTTTGTACCAGTACTGAGGATTGGAATAGACAGAAAAACTGACAGAATTATAGTAAAGTCAGCAATCACACTAGCAATCAGTCACAGGTTATACATTAGTATAATAAGCAATGAGCACATACTCAACTACAAATACATTTCAAGGGCCACCAGGGTAGCTTCTGACTCGCCACTGCTGAAATGAACCCTAGGGATCGTGGCTTCGTACTACCCCCCTGGAGCCTATGATGCCTAGGGCCTAGCGCTGGAACATCCTAGGTGGAAGCCGCGTTGGCGCCTGTTTAGTAGTCTCCTCCCAAAACGGTGCGGCTGTGTCAGTGTTCCTCTTGACCATGGTCCAGCTCCTGCTGCACCAAACAAAAAACTGATTTGTCTGAGGCAGGGATATATGGACGTGCCTGTTGCATGCTGGGAGACCAAAAGCTTCGACCGTTTGGTGCAAATCCGTTGTCACATCATCATATCCCAATGTTATCCTGTGGACCCTGCCAGAGAAAACAGGAAAGACACACAGGAGGCGCTGCAGAGAAGCATATCAGAGAACCAATGCAATAGTTAAAAAACAAAGTAAAAGAATGAATAAAATGATATAAATACACATAAGTAACATTAATGCATAGCTATACAAATAGACGAATCATACTGACCATGCTTACTTTTATACATGGTAAGTAAAAGGGAAACTCAAATAAATGAGTGGACCTTATATTCACTGCATACATTCAAAGCGCGGTTCCTCCAGCTAATAAGATTCAAATGC
Organism: Pseudophryne corroboree; assembly: GCF_028390025.1. Taxonomy (NCBI): domain Eukaryota; kingdom Metazoa; phylum Chordata; class Amphibia; order Anura; family Myobatrachidae; genus Pseudophryne; species Pseudophryne corroboree. Next base: position 54,366,739 of record NC_086455.1, read on the forward strand.
CGGGTTAATTAGATTTATCTCAAACTACCAGCAGTCAGAGATAGGTGCCAGTGTGTCCCAATGGACTAGATGTTATAGGCCCTACACACTGGGCGATTTGACTGCAAGATATGAACGATCGCGTTCATTAATGAACGAGATAATGTTCATATCGTGCAGTGTGGAGGCACCAGCGATGAACGATGCGCGGCCCCGCACTCGTTTGTCACTTGTGCCCTGTCGGCTGTGCATGCAGGCCAATATGGACGATCTCGTCCATATTTGCCTGCAGTTCTATGGAGCTGTGTGACAGGGGGAGTGAAGTAACTTTACTCCCCCCGTCACCGCCCCCCCCCCCCGCCGTCGGGTCGCCCTTATCCGCCGTTGGGCAGCTCGGCGGCGGATCTTTAAATGTGTAGGGCCCTTTAGTCTTTGCACAGTTGGTAACTCACCAGCCCCGTCTGTCAAAGCTCAGTAGGAAAGAGACAGTGGAGCAAACCCTCCCATGTGCAGAGCGTGGCACTTAGATGGAGAGTGGCAGTAGAGCTTGCCCGTACCCGAGCCTACGGGGCCCGTGAATCTGCTGGAGTCCACTCATTCAGCACTCTGTCAAAGCTGTGTTTGTAGACCTGTGGGCAGCATATTAACCAGGGCTTGTGTGGCGCAAAAAAAAAAAAAAAAGTGAAGTTCACCCGGCCAGGATATTTTCTCTCACGTTGTCACTAGTAGGTACAAGTAGCGTGCAGTGACAGCGGATGGCAGCAGTAGTATAGCAAGTGTATTCAGTGGCAGAAACTGGTCCAGTAAAAGTCCATTTAATTCAATGCATTTCTCTGCTTGTTGCAGCTTTTTCAAGATACCGCACCAGTCTCTGCCACGGAATACATTTGCTGTACCACTGGGGAGTTGGCTATGGGATCCCGGCGGTCAGCATACAGACGCTGGGATTCCGGCCGCCAGAATGCTGCGCTCGCCACAGATTCTATTCCTACTCTATGGGTGTCGTGGACACCCTTCAGTGGGAATAGCCCCCGCTTGCAGACACTGGAATCCTGACCGCTGACAATGCCGACAGCCGGAATCCTGGCTTTGACGGCGGTCGTGACTCTGGCATCGGTATTCTGACCACCGGGATCTGGAGTGCCGGCAATGTAACTGGATCCCCTACTCCTGCCGGGTGTGGTATTGAAAGTCGACAGTAACTAGGTCGACAATGTCTAGGTCGACCACTATTGGTCGACAGTAACTAGGTCGACAGGGTGTCTAGGTCGACATGTTCTAGGTCGACATGAGTTTTTAATGTTATTTTGGTGTCGTTTTCTTCGTAGAGTGACCGGGAACCCCAATTAGTGCCATGCTTCGGGCATGGTGCCTTCACTCCACTACCGCTTCGCTCGGCACAGATTACCGTTCCAATCGTAGTCCACGTGGATCGTTAAGTATGAAAAGGTTCAAAAAAAGAAAAGAAAAAAAAAATTGTGAAAACTCATGTCGACCTTTTGACCTAGAACATGTCGACCTAAAGACCCTGTCGACCAATAGTGGTCAACCTAGTTACTGTCGACTTTCAATCCGGGTCCCACTGCTGCCATCACTACACAATTTGAGTTTTCGAATGTTAAGCTGGGTATACAATGTAGCCATGTCAGCCAGAATTGCCATTTTGGAACGACAAATCATCTACATCGCTTAGTGTGTACAGTGGTTGCGCGCTCCCGCTGGTCGCCCCTGCTGCACATCAAACCTAACAATATGGTGCACCTCGCCTAGTGTGTACGGCAAACCAAACACACACTAAGTCAGTCACCTTCTTGCCATTCAAAGTAAATTTAAAGGGGCTCCTAACAATGGTTCTAGTGTGTACAGGAGAGACGATACATTGTATATGACCAAACGATGCAACATATCCTTCTGTTGTTGCCATGACTGCAGGGTGTGTTCAGTTTCGCTTGTTCTGGTCTCAAGTGAAATAGTAAAGTTGGAATGGTTGCTGGTCATTCCAGGGCGTATACAAATAAGATCCTTTACATAGGCGAAAGGGAACTATAAGTCTTTTCTGGGGCACACTTTGTTTAAAAATTCAAATACAAAATTTAATAATTCAGTTAAAAAAAATAATAATACATCACTGCACAGTGCAACAAATATAGTCCAATAAAATATACAAAATGAAGCAGGCTGTCATTGATCCTAAAATGTATTAGTGTAAAAATATGCAGTATCAAAAATACCTTAACAAAGAAGTCTCTCAGAGGTAAATTACCTCATTCAATAACATTGAGAGATAAGGCTTCTCTGTACCACACCCCACAAACTAAAAGGTGCCTTTAGTTTGTGGGGTGTGATCCAGAGATATATTAGAGATATTTAGATGCCAGGTACTCTCACCAGATATCCAGAGTTATAAGTGACGTGGCAGCAGAGGGAAATGCAGCTGTAGCAGGGTCTGTATGCTTCAGGTCTCCAGCATTACATATGGGGCAGCAGAAGAGGGAGAGCACAGCTGTGTGGCAAGAGCTTCCAAAGTCTTTGAGTCTCTGTGGAGGGAGAAACCGATGGTCCGGATTCAAAGACCTTGCCTAGTTTCTCTATTGTGTAAGGCAATTGTTCTGCATCCCAGGTGTATAGCAGTTGTATCATCCTTTCAAAATCTAGTGGTAATCATGCTCTGCAAGTGTAGTTTAATGAGCAAGGGTTGCAGGTGTGTGGTAAACTTAACCCATTGGCTAATCAGCATAAAACTTGTTTATAAAGTTCACATTAGTTGTACTAAATACATATTATAATTTATAACCTTATCTAATTAAAATGCAGAAGAAAAAAAACAAGAACGTTTTACATTTATATATATTCCACATAAAAACCATGGCATCGCTGGTAACTATCCTGCTCTATACAGGCATACACAAGGCAAAAGACAGATATATCAAATGACCTCATTGACCCATAGCTAATCCCATGGTATAGCGGTTAGAGCTACAAACCAACATACTGTTCATGGCAGTAGGGGTACAAGTCCTACCACTTCCACTGTACTTCTTTAGTTTTTAATTTTTGTATAATTATTTAATTATACAGGGGTAGATCATACTTGTCTACCTGACCCTCTCCATGAGGGAGAAAATGCTCTGTTCCTGGACTTTCCTGGTAATGTATGATTGCCATCACCTGTGGTGAGCTAGTTGATTGATAAGAAAGGTGTTTCACCACAGGTGATGGCAATCATACATTACCAGGAGAGTCCAGGAACAGAGCATTTTCTCCCTCATGGAGAGGGGCAGGTAGGCAAGTATGGGGTAGATTTATTATTCTTCTTTATGGGGTAATGTGGTATCTGCACATGTTATGTGCCACAGATAGCGCTTCCCCTGATGTATGATGCCGGCGATGCGCTATTGTAAGCTGGGACGGTATCCTGCCACAGCCTTTTTGGTGCCTCTATCTCAGGCATTCCCAACCACGGTCCTCAAGGAACACCAACAGTGCAGGTTTTAGTGATATCCAGGCTGCAGCACAGATGGTTAAATCAAAATAACTGAGGTACTAATTAAGTCATCTGTGCTGAAGCCTGGATATCACTAAAACCTGCACTGTTGGTGTGCCTTGAGGACCGTGGTTGGGAATGCCTGCTCTATCTGTTAGATAGAGCAGCGATGAGCTACCTTACTTATGAACGTTCGGTGTGGCCGAACGTTTGTCTCTTCACCCTTCACTCTCTTCGCCGGCTGGACCCGGCCCTGCGGCTCTCTTAGCAGTTCCTCTTTTTTTTTTTTTTGCTATGTCAAATAACTTTATTGCGCTACTGCACACTACAATGTTTGGCGTCCTCACCATCATTCAGCGCATGTGCCAGCCTAATTCCTGACCTGCACGCTGGGAGTTACTGGACGGCGCAGGTGCGGAAGAAGTCACTGCAGCCGAAGCAGACGCCCATTATGGGAGGACGCACATCACCAGAAGGGTGTGATAACGCACTCCCATAAAGAACAAGGCAGGGATAGTAAATTCACCGGAAAAGATGTCTCGCTTCACCATGATAATGCAGTGACCCTGCTTATAAAGAACCTTATGTTCATTTTAATAAATCTAACCTTCACCCTTTTAGCTTTTAATAGTAATATTTTTTCTCACCACATAATTATCATTTGAAGATACTGTATGTTTAGTAGAACCACATCTGACAGTATACTCAACGATATTCTTTTTAAGAAGCACCCATGCAGTGTCCAACAAATGAGAGTACAATGCTCTAGCTCTCAGGGGTAGATTTATTAAACTACCTTTTTCGTTCCTTATAGTCATGGAGCCGCTTCAAAGCATTATCGTGGTGAAGCGGGATCGGTATGAAATACCTTCAATCAAAATCCCGACGGTCGAAATCCCGTCAGCAATTGACCGACGGTCAAAATCCCGACATGGACAAAATACAAACATGTAAAATGCTGACAGGTCAAAATACCGACATGCGTTTTTCATTGTTTTTTTGTGTGTGTATGTCGACATACGTCGCATGGCTCAATGCACTCGCCATGCTTTGGGCACGGTGCCTCGCTGCGCTCGGCACATTATTATATCCCCTTCCTGGTACACTGGGATGGTAAAGTATAAACAAGTCGGTTTCAATGAAAAAATCATGAAAAACTAATGTTGGCATTTTGACCTGTCGGCATTTTACATGTCGGTATTTTGACCTTGTCAGTATTTTAAATGTCGGTATTTTGTCCATGTCAGGATTTCGATTGGAGGTAAATTGACTGCATCCCGGTGAAGCGGATCTTCTCTTCAGGAGCATTTATTAAGGATGCCTTTTTCTTTATGGGAGCGCGTTATCTCCCCCTTCTGGTGATACGCGTCCCCAATAACGTCCGTCCTCTTTGGCTGCAGTATTTACTTCCGCGCCTGCGCCGTCCAGTAACTCCTACCATGCCTTTCGGAAGTTATGCTGGTTGTAGTGTTTGTAGGGAGGAACTGCTTGGAGACCCGCTGCGCCTGATCTGGGAGGCGAAGATGAACAGGGTAGGAGTGACTAACATTCAGGCACACCGAATGTTCATAAGTTAGAAAGCTTATCAGTGTTCTATCTAACAGACAGAGGCAGTGTCGGACTGGGGCATGAAGGGCCCACCGGGGGAATGCTGCTATAGGGGCCCATGCTTAAAGGTGTCTTCGTCCACTCCCAGCCAGCACCACCTCCACATATCAGCAGCCCAGGAGTGCCTCAACCAGTAGCGGATCATGGTACGGGCACACAGTACTTTTGCCCGGAGCGCCGCCTTCCGGAGGGCGCCACCGCCAGATCCGCTACTAGTGATGCCCCCCACCTCCACCCGTGCCGGTACTGCTATGCGGTGCACGATGCACCACACGGCATTGTGGAACGGCACATAGACACTAGGGGTCATGATTGACCCCTAGTGTCTATGCGTTTCTATGGGAGAGACGTCATGACATCTCTCCCATAGATCAGAGGAGTGGCGCCAGCGGGCAGAGATGGAGACAGAGGGCAGCAGCGGTCGGGAATCTGGAACGGGGATGGTAAGTATTAATTTTTTTATTTTTATTTAAAAGCCACACAAACGGGGGCAATACTATTGGGAGCACATTGACCACGCCCCCGTTATGAAGCCATGCCCCTATTTTCGCCCGGGGCGCCACAAGGGCTAGAACCGGCCCTGGCCTCAACCATGTGTTATATTGTACTGACCCGTCCCAGCCAGGAGCTGCTCTGTCATCAGCTGGATCACAGGTGGGTCACTGATCAGCTCACCGCTCTCTGTGTCTCTGTATGTGTGTGTGGGGGAGAAGGGGGTAACCCATGCCATTGTCCCACAGGGAGAGACAAAAAGTCGGGACTCTCTCTGCTCTTCACTGGGAAGGGGGGAGGGGTATGAGGCTTTTTGTTTTGACTGACTCCCATGCAGAGAGGCTGGGCCTGATGAGGTGTCAGGTCACAGTGTCTATTCAGGGCCTGGTTAACAGTGGGGGAGGGGGATTGAAGTGCAGCTCCAGGCCCCCTTATGAAGTTAGGCCCATAGCGCATTGTTCCTCTGAAGATAGTACTAACAGGAAAATAAATACCCATCGCCACTACCCACCTAGTCAGAAACACTGTATCTGTATAAATTGAAATCACGGTGTGCAGTGGTCCTGCAGAGATTGCGTTAAGGTGCATACACACTTGCCGATAAAATGAGCAACGTCACTCATTTTCACCCTTCCTGAGCGATGTCACTCACTTTCTCGGCAAGTGTGTATACCGCCGCTGCCGAACAGTGATGCGCGGCCCAGGAGCTGCCTGCATGTGCCAGCCGCTGTGTGACGTCACTGAGCGATATGGTCGTCATATCGCTCAGTGTGTACGCCCTGCCGCCGGCCGTCCCCGGGAGGAGAAAACACTAGGCGACGTCGCTCATAGAGCACATCGCCTAGTGTGTACCCACCTTAAGTCTGCCTCTGCGCCATGTGATGTAACATAGTAACATAGTATCTAAGGTTGAAAAAAGACAATTGTCCATCGGGTTCAACCTATTTGTGGTCTCCTATGCACGATTATTTTGTATAAAATTTTGACTGAAGTTGCTGACTGCCGTTCCGATTAACCCCTCTTTTTTATAATAACCATAGTGCGTGACTATGCCCCGTAACCCTGGATATCCTTATCCATTAGGAATTTATCTAACCCATTCTTAAAGGTGTTGACTGAGTTGGCCATTACAACTCCCTCAGGCAGGGAATTCCAAACACGTATCGTCCTTACCGTAAAAAAGCCTTTACGCCGTATTGTGTGGAATCTCCTCTCCTCTAACCTGAGCGAGTGTCCACAAGTTCTCTGTGTTGATCTAACCAAAAGCAGGTCCTGCGCAAGATCTGTATATTGTCCCCTTATATATTTGTAAATGTTGATCATGTCCCCTCTTAATCTCCTCTTTTCCAATGTAAACATGCCTAGTCTTGCAAGCCTTTCCTCGTATTCCAGTGTCTCCATACCCTTAATTAGTTTGGTCGCCCGCCTTTGAACCTTTTCTAGCTCCAGGATATCCTTTTTGTAGTAAGGTGCCCAGAATTGTACACAGTATTCAAGGTGTGGCCTCACAAGTGAATTATATAATGGGAGTATAATACTCTCGTCCCTAGCATCAATTCTCCGTTTTATGCATGCTAATATCTTATTAGCCTTCTTTGCTGCAGTCCTACTTTGGGTACTACTGCTTAGTTTGCTATCTATGAGGACACCTAAGTCCTTTTCCAGTACAGAATCCCCTAATTTTACCCCATTTAGTAGGTAGGTGTTATTTTTGTTCTTGTTACCACAGTGCATTACCTTACACTTGTCTGTATTGAAGCGCATTCTCCATTTCGCTGCCCAAGCTTCTAATTTAACTAAGTCATTCTGAAGCGACTCAGCATCGCCCTCCGCATTTATAACTTTACACAATTTGGTATTATATACAGTAGGCACCACTGGGTACAGGGCCCCATGTGGTCGCTGTCAAGGTCTAACTCATCCGTTAGTTGCCACCTGTCCTATTTCCAGAAACTGCCTGAATGCAAGAGTGCCTACAAACGAAAGCTGTGAGAGAAGACCCACCAAGAGTGTGACACTGGAGGAGGAGCCGAGAAGACAGAGGAACACATGAAGAGGTACTGTAAGGGGAGTGAACTACTGGGCTGGAGTAGAACAAAACATACAAAGGAGGGAGGATACAGATGAGGAGAGGGGGTACAATAATGGACACAGATGAGGAAGAGGAGAATGGGGATGGGAGCACAATAATTGGACACAGATGAGTAGGAGGAGAATACAATAATGGATAAAGGTGAGGTAAATGGGGAGGGAGACACAACACAGATGGACTCCATCTACCACTTTGGCTGTGATTAAACCACGGACCCCAGTTGTATTGGAACTTACAGCAAAACATTCGTCCCAGCAAAACAGCACTGCTATTGGATCAGCAAAACCAACAGCGGAGAACTAAGATGTTAAGCTGTATATGTTTTGGAACTAGGGGGAATAAGTGGAGAAAGGATTTTCATTTGGAAAGCCACAGTGGGTGAGATACAACTTTACACGCATGTAAAATTTTGATCACAAGCCGTGCACAGCTGTGAATCACATGACTTTTTCAGTTCTATCATCACTGAAATTCTAGGAGCCTCTGCAATAAGGACAGTGATACATTGTATTGGACTTGAGACTACATGTTGCAATAAGAGCATAAGAAAAGAAGTATCACGTTTCCAAGTCATACTAACAAATCTATATTAATAATATCATGAATAGGTCTTAACAGTATATTCATTTATGTGTGATTATGTTTTTTATGAGTAAATAAATATGCTTTTTTAACTTAATATACACGACTGTTTAGAGTGTTTTATATGGATTTATTATATATTTATAAATACAAATAATTATTTGTTAGTGGAGTAGCGCATCCCCAAACATTTTTCTTTGTTCTAACTCGATTTAATTGAGGTTCGCAATTACCTCAACAGGGGGAACCAGCAGCATACACTAATAAATAATTAAATTGAAAAAGATATAACTCCACCAGCAGGTCAGCGCACATTGTGGTTATTTGTTTTTGTTTCTTGTGTGTAATTCAAACAATGCTCAGAGCAAAGAAACCTTCCTCAGATCGCATTTATCACCGAATATGGCAAACCTATAGTCATTGGTGCAGTGAACAGAAAATGGACCCTAAGTCTTCAGAGTATCCAGGGTCTTAGCATTCCTTCAGGCAGGAATGGATAAAGGTTTGAAGGTGGCTTACTTCAGAGTGCAAGTGTTAGCATTCATTGACTGTATGGTTCCAAAAGAAAACAGGATGTGCATACATTTTTCCAGGAAAGGCTGCGCATTCAACCTCCTTTTGTTCCTCCTACAGTGCCTTGGGACTTAAGTCTAGTCCTGAAAGCCCTTCAAATTTCCCCATTTGAACCACTTAATAAAGTGGATCTTAAATGGTTGATAGCTAAAGTTCCCTTTCTACTGGCTATGGCGTCAGCTAGAAGAGTTTAGATTTAGGGGCTTTATCATGTCATTCCCCATTTCTTATTTTTTATCCAGATAAAGCAGTTCTAAGAACTAGGGGGGTAATTCCAAGTTGATCGCAGCAGGATTTTTGATAGCAACTGGGCAAAACCATGTGCACTGCAGGGGAGGCAGATATAACATGTGCAGAAAGAGTTAGATTTGGGTGGGTTATATTGTTTCTGTGCAGAGTAAATACTGGCTGCTTTATTTTTACACTGCAATTTAGATTGCAGATTGAACACACCCCACCCAAATCTATCTCTCTCTGCACATGTTATATCTGCCCCCTCTGCAGTGCACATGGTTTTGTCCAGTTGCTAACAAAAATCCTGCTGCGATCAACTTGGAATTACCCCCTAGGTCTGGGTATCTTCCGAAGGTGGTGTCTAAATTCCACCATAACGAAGAAATTGTAGTCCCAGCTTTCCAGGTACTGGGCCTTTCTGCGGGAGGTACATCGCTGGACGTGGTCTGTGCATTAAGGATCTATGTAGATGCACCTGATTTGAGGATCCTTTTACTCAGTAACCTCTTCCTTCTTGTACGGAAGGGTGTGCATGTGTGTTCTTATCGCCTGATTAGGGCTATGTATGATCCTCCTGCCTTGAGCTTTGGAATACAACTGATTTGCCTGAGCCAGGAGGCGGGGATATATGGACGGGCCCGTTGCATGCTGGGAAGCCGGAAAGCTTTGACTGATTGGTGCAAATCCGCTGTCGCTTCATCATATCCCATTGTTATCCTGTGGACTTAGGAGAAATACTGTTATCAACGGTAAGTTCTTACCATAACATATATTTTTCTATCTTTTGTACTTGTATTGGGATCTAATCATAAGGTGTGTACACACGGTGAGATAGATCTGTAAGATTTTGACTATATAATCAAAATCTTAAGAAAAGTTAGTGCACATCTCAAGGTATTAGGCAGCTTGTGATACAGATTCGATCCCTATGCGCACTCCCGTGGGGTCGATGTCACAAGGCTAGATAGACTGTGCAGGCAAGTCAATCTTTACTATCTAGTATAAAGTATAGTCAAACTTGGCACTTGGTCAAAATCGTACATAGACAAAATCTCAAGCACAGATAGTAAAAATCTGTACTATCTGAGCTCTGGGGGCATTGAAGGGAAACCACATAGTCAAAATTGGGCATAGCAAGGATCTCACCGTGTGTACACACCTATAGGCATGCACACGGGGTATGCCTGGTGTGCACAGACACACCTTATTGTAGGAGCTGCCAGTGGTGCAAGTATGCAGGTACCACCTGCTACACACTTGCCACCTGTGAGCCATGTTTACCGTGGCCTCTCACCTTGGCAAGGTTGATGGTGTGGCTGTGAGACTCAGGCAGGAGATGGTGTGGCTGAGAGATGCAGGGAGCAGATGATGGCGTGGCTGAGAGATGCAGGGAGCAGATGATGGCGTGGCTGAGAGATGCAGGTAGATGATGATGTGGCTAAGAAGCGGAGGCGGGAGATGATTGTGTGGTTGAGGCACGAGTCTGGTTGAACCTCTGTTGTATGATGGCAGCATTGGTTATACTCCTCCCTGGTCAAATGGTGTCTGACCAGGGAGGATACATTTCTTCAGAGATTCTCCGTTGTGAGAAACCACCATATAGGTAAGGTGTATATGGATTAGAAAGGAATGCCATTAGGTGGAGCTAGGCACACCCCTCTGATGGTGCATCCACTCATAAAATGTGCTGCGAACGCCTATGGATATGTTTTTTGCATATCATTAACCTTCATCATTGTTTTCTTCTTTTTTTTTTACGTATAGTCACTTTGTAATATTTTTACATGGGTTCCTTGGTTACTGACAGCTTTTGATTACAACAGCCTGACATTTGGCGCGCTCCAGTGAGGCTTTCCCTGTTTCTTCCGTGTCCGGGTTCCCTGTGATACGTGCCACAGGTTTCTTTTGCTATCTCATTGTTCTCAGGTGTTGATGATGTCTAGCAGTATTTAGATGAGTGTCTTTCTGTGATCAAATTGTTCCCTGTTGTCACAATGGAAAGAATGTTGGGGATAGTCAGGATGGAGCTACTGTATGTACATGATGACAACCCAAAGTCTTTGTTGTCCCACAGCCCATTGTGTGCTGCTAGTGTATCCGGAATTGTTGGTGACCCTTAGCAGTGTGTTAGAAATATGTTGGGCGCTCCTGGACGATTACAGGGGTTTGGCTAATCAGATGCAGATGTAGCGTAGTATGGCAATAGAATGACATGGGTGTGTTGCTGAAAGTGGATGCATACAGAGGTGCTGAATCGCTCACATTGGAGGTCATACTCAGACGGATGAGCTGCAAGTGTCAGTTGTGTGAGTGACGTACAACGCGGGATTGCTGCATCTGTAGACAGTGTGCGTCTCAGCCCTGCATATTTGGACCCCTGGATGTACACCAGATAAGGGCAGACGGCTGTCCACCAGCTAAGGACTATGTAGCAGCATTGGCATAACGTCTCAGCACAATTGCTGCAAAAGACCCAGAAATTTCCCTGGATGGTATGCTACCACAATCCGCCCCTGTTTATCAACACATAAATATCATTTGAGAATATATTTAATAAATACCACTTCCAGCATTAATGTATACCGAACGAATATCCTGTATATTCCCTTTAAGTTTCACCTCTAACGACACATAAGAGTGCTGTACTCTAGCACTCACTGTCCAGCTAAAGAGGGAGCTCTCATATATATTTCAGACCAGCACCTTTAATACTCTCTCTCGCTATAATATAATATATTGGCCGGCGCCCTCCGCGAGCCAACCGTGGCTCGTGGGGCGCCGGCCAATCACAGGCAGGCACGGTGAGCCAATCGCCGCGTCATAGGCTCCGTCCCCGGCGAGTGACATCAGACGCCACCGGGAGCAGAAGAAGACGGGAGGCTGCAGTGAAGAGTCGGGTGGCGCCAGGAAGAGGACATTGCAGAGGGAGTTCCTGAGGCCGTGGAAGAGGCCAGAAAATGCCGGGCTCCTGGGAGATGATGTCCAGCAGCTGATGGATGCTGAGAAGAGGTGGCGGCGCCGCTGCTGGCCAGGACGGGCCAGCGGCAGAAGAGTGCGGCTGAGGATCCGGAGAGGCCACCAGGGGAGGAATGCATAAGAGCTAACGAAGCTCCCCCCTGGTGCCTCTCCCAAAGGACAGGTTGGCCCTCGGTGAGGGCGCCCATCACCCCCCCCCCCCCCCCCCCCATTCTCTCCTCTCTAGACCACCAGGGATCAGGCACAGTCAGTCCATAGGCCTGGGGCGCAGCAGGCGGGCACTAGGGCCGTGGCATAATAGCAGGCATTAGGCCTGAGCCATATTAGAGGGCATTAGGCCCTAGTTCAGTTTAGCGGCCGCTAGGGATATAAGGTGACCCTGGGCATTAGGCCCAGGTCACCCAACAGGCCCCAAGTTAGGCGGGCGCTAAGCCCGAGGGTAGAGTCAGGCCTCTGGCCTGGGTGCAGATAGGGGGTGCTAGGCCCAGTCAGTAAGTGGTCCCCCAGGTGAATAATGGTGGTACTGGGCACTAGGCCCAGGCCACTCCAACTTGACTAACCAAAGGCCTGAGCCCCATATAAGTAAGTGTACTGGAGGTGGGTAGGCTGTACGGCGCCCACCCCCCAGAGAGCAGGTAGGGATTTAAAGGGACAGCACCGTTTAACCTTGTACTGTGATATTTGTGATGGATGGTGTTTCCGTGCAGGGCCAAGGTTGTCTATAGTTTGTTTAGTTTTGTTGCACCACACACACACAGAGCTAGTTTGAGGGCTCTGCCGTTATAGTTAGTGTAGTGGTGTTCCTATATATGTATAACACAAGAAAAAGAGAGGAGACTTTTTTGGTGCACTCTTGAAGGAATAGTAAAGAATAAGTATAATGAAAAGATTAAAACATAATTAATATTTTAATGTAATATATTAAAGGTTATGGTAAAATATACGTTATGATAAGAACTTACCATTGATAACGGTATTTCTCCTAAGTCCAATGGATAACAATAGGATATGATGAAGCGACAGCGGATTTGCACCAATCGGTCAAAGGTTTTCCGGCCTCTCAGCATGCAACGGGCCTGTCCATATATCCCCGCCTCCTTGCTCAGGCAAATCAGTTGTATTCCAAAGCTGAAGGCAGGAGCATCATAGAGAGCCCTAATCAGGCGATAAGAACACACATGCACACCTTCCGTACAAGGAGGAAGAGGTTAGTGAGTGAAAGGATCCTCAAATCAGGTACGTCAGTGTGGGATCCCTGTGGACTTAGGAATTATACCGTAATCAACGGTAAGTTCTTACCATAACGAATATTTCTCTGGCAGGGTCCACAGGATAACAATGGGATTTCCCAAAGCAATTTAGTGATGGGGACGCTCCTGATTGGACAGGAGAATCCTTTGCCCGAATTCAGCGTCCTGAGAGGCAAAGGTATCAAAGGCATAATGTCTAATGAATGTGTTAATGGAAGACCATGTGGTTGCCTTACGTATTTATTCTAGCTGAAGCAATAACCAGTAGAAAGAGAACTGTAGCTGTCAACCATTTTAGTGGTTCAAATGTGGCAACTTGAAGTGCCTTTAGGACCAACTTAAATCCCAAGGTACTGTAGGTGGAACAAAAGGAGGTTGAATCTGCAGCATTCCCTGGAAAAAAGTGTGCACATCAGGTAGGAGAGCAATTTCCCTTTTGGAACCAAATAGTCAATGCTGACACTTGTTCTTACCTACAGCACCTGGTATTCCCAGGTAGTTTCCCATCCAAGTACTAACCATGCCCAACATTGCTTAACTTCCAAGATCAGATGAGATGAGATTGGGCATGTCCAGTGTGGTGTACTTGTAGATTCCCCTCAAGGAGCCACCCACAGTCCTTAGTCCATTCCTACCTAAAGGAATGCTAAGAGTCTGAAATTCTGAAACCTAAGGTCAAATTTCCAGTCACTGCACCAGTGAATATAGGCTTGCCATATTCGATAATAATGCGAGTTAAGGAAGGTTTCCTTACTCCAAGCATTTTTTTTTTAATTACACCTGTTGTGAGATCCTCTTGCTTTCAGGATGGAAGTCTCAAGAGACACGCCATCAAAGACAGTTGATACAAGTGCTTGCAATAGCAAAGACCCTGAGCCAGTAGATCTGGATGTTAAGGGAGTAGGAATGGAGCATCCATAGACATCCTCTGCAGAACTGTGCAACACTGCCTTCTGGACCAAGCCGGAGCTATTACTATCATGGCACCCTTACCTTGTCTTACCTTTCGCATCACCCTGGGTCACAGGGCGATTGGTGGACACACATAGGCCAGACGAAAATCCTATCTCACTGACAGGTCATCTATTACGGTCGCTCTGGGATACTTTGTTCTTGACCCGTATGCGGAAACTTTGTTGTTCTGACAGGACGCCATGAGATCCATCTCCAGTAACCCCCATTGTCTACCAGACTATGTAAGACCTTCGGGTGTAACGCTCATTCGTGCATAAGGCTGGATAGTGAAGTTCTGCCCACCTTAACGTGCAACTTACATTGTGTTTTGGGTGCGAGTTCCTCCCTGATGGTTGAGGTACGCTACTGCCAATGCATTGTCCGAGTGGATTTGAACTGGTTTCCCCTGAAGGATGTTCTTTGCCTGAATTAGTGCCATTTATATATGGCCTGAAGTTCCAATCTATTTATTGTCAGGCAACTTTCTTCCTTGGTCCACTGCCGCTGGAAGCAACTCCTTCCCGACACTGCTCCCCAGCCCTGAAGGCTGGCATCCATTGTCAGAGTTTCACAATCTGATATCCAAAGGAGTCTCCCTTTTTCCAGATAGGATGTCTATAGCCACCAGGCTATTGATCTCCTTACTTCCAGAGGAAGGACTATAATCTGCATTTCTGATGAAAACCATTCCACTTGAAAGGATCAGACGTTGCAGATGTATCGAGTGGAACGGAGTATACTCCATCATGTTGAATATCTACATCAATCCCATCCCACGCATTGCTGAATTTTGGATATTTTATTCAGAGGTAAAATTACTCTCTGAATACCCGAATCCAACACAGCCCCCGAGTCATCTGTTGTGACGGAACCAGAAACGACTTTGCCCAATTTATGAGCCAATCGTGTCACTGCAAACAAGCTGTTGTCTGTTGCAGACGATACTGAAGCCATTCCTGAGATTGTGCCAGTATTAATAAGTCCTTGCAGTATGGAAAAATCCTTATCCACTGCTGACGGAGATAAGTTGCCATTGCCACCATAATTTTGGTGAATGATCCGAGAGCTGTGGCCAGTTCAAACGGTAGGACCTGAACTGAAAAATGTTGCTGGAGGATAGCAACCTAAGATAGCGCTGATGAGACAGTGCTATAAGAACATGTAGGTAAGCCTCCTGGATGTCCAGGAATACCATACAAACCTCCAGCACCATGGCCAAAATAATGGAACATAAAGTCTCCATATGAACCAGAGGCACCCAAATGTATTAGTTCAGCACTTTGAGATTGAGTATGGGCTGGAACGACCCATTTGGCTTCTGGACTAAAACCAGGTTGCAATATATACGTTATGGTAAGAACTTTATTGTTGATAACTGTATTTCTCCTATGTCCACAGGTTTCCACAGGATAACAATGGGATATGATGGAGCGACAGCAGATTGGCACCACACGATCACAAGCTTTCAGTCCTCCCAGGATGCTACGGGCCCGTCTATATTCCACAGCATTTAGGTAGGAGCATTATGTAGAACCCTGTTCAGGCGAGAACACCACACATGCACACCCTTCCATGCAAGAGGGAAGAGTTTAGTGAGTATAAAGATCCTCAAATCAGGTGCGTCAGGGTGGGATCCCTGTGGACATAGGAGAAATACCATTATCAACGGTAAGTTCTGACCATAACGTATATTTCTCCAGCAGGGTCCACAGGATAACAATGGGATTTCCCAAATAAATTTTTAGTGGTGGGGACGCTCCCGATTAGACAGGAGTACCTTACGCCCGAATCCAGCGTCACGAGAGGCAAAAGTATCCAAGGCATAATGTCTAATGAATGTGTTAATTGAAGACCATGTGGCTGCCTTACATATCTGTTCTGCTGAAGCACCATGTTGTACTGCCCATGAAGGACCTACCTTACGCGTAGAGTGAGCAGAGACACTAGCCAGAACAGGGATATCAGCTTGAGAATATGCTTCTGAAATAGTCATTCGAAGCCATATTGCTAGCATCTGTTTAGTAGCAGGACATCCTCTCTTGTGAAATCCGTAGAGAATGAAGAGAGAATCTGTCTTTCTGATGGTACTGGTACGATCCACGTAGATTCTTAATGCACGGACTACGTCCAGCGACGCTTCTCCCGCGGAAAGTCCTGATACCTGAAAAGCCGGGACTACAATTTCTTAGTTAAGGTGAAATTTAGATACCACCTTAGGAAGATAACCAGACTTAGTTCTGAGAACTGCTTTATCTGGATAAAAAAATCAGAAACGGAGATTTACATGACAGCGCTCCTAAATCTGACACTCCTAGCTGATGCCATAGTCAGTAGAAAGAGAACTTTAGCTGTCAACCATCTAAGATCCACTTTATTAAGTGGTTCAAACGGAGCACCTTGAAGGGCTTTGAGAACCAGCGAACCAGACTTAAATCCCAAGGCACTGCAGGAGGAACAAAGGCGGTTGAATGCGCAGCATTCCCTGGAAAAAAGTATGCACATCCTGTAAATTGGCAATTTTCTTTTGAAACCATACAGTCAATGCTGATACTTGTCCTCTCAAGGAAGCCACCTTCAAACCCTTACCCATTCCTGCCTGAAAGTAATCTAAGACCCTGGATACTCTGAAAGATTTTGGGTCCATACTTCTTTCACTGCACCAATGAACATAGGCTTGCCATATTCAGTGATAATTACGAGCTGAGAAGAGTTTCCTTGCTTTGAGCATAGTTTGAATTACCTGTTGTGAGAATCCTCTTGACTTCAGGATACAGATTTCAACAGCCACACCATCAAAGACAGTCGATTCAGATGCCTGTTATAACAAGGACCCTGCATCAGTAGATCTGGACGTTGAGGGAGCAGAATTGGAGCATCCATCGACATCCTCTGCAGATCTATGTACCAATGCCTTCTGGGCCAAGCTCGAGCTATTAGAGTCACGGAACCCTTTGCTTGCTTTATTTTCCTCACCACCCTGGGTAACAGGCTGATCGGAGGAAACAGATAAGCCAGATGAAAGTCCCATTTCACAGACAAGGCATCCACAAAGATCGCTCCGGGATCCCTTGTTCTTGACCCGAATGCGGGCACTTTGTTGTTCAGACCGGATGCCATGAGATCTATCTCTGGCAACCCCTATTTGTCTACTAGAGTCTGAAAAACCTCTGGGTGTAGAGCCCATTCGCTTGCTTTAATGGTGTGTCGACTGAGAAAGTCCGCTTCCCAGTTTAGGACTCCCGGAACAAACACTGCGGACAAGGCTGGAAGATGGAGTTCTGCCCACCTTAGAATGTGACTTACCTCCTTCATTGCTTTTTGGCTGTGAGTTCCTCCCTGATGGTTGAGGTACGCTACTGCCATTGCATTGTCCAAGCGGATTTGGACTGGTTTTCCTTGCAGAATGTCCTTTGCCTAAATCAGTGCCATGTATATGGCCCGAAGTTCCAACAGGTTTATTGGCAGGCAACTTTCTTCTATGGTCCACTGTCCTTGGAACCATAATTTTCTGGACACTGCTCCCCAGCCCTGAAGACTGGCATCCGTGGTCAGGAACTCCCGAACTGATATCCAAAAGGGTCTCACCTTGTTTAGATGGGATGTCCTTTTTACCTTTACTGGAAGTACCATCGTCTGTTTCTTTATTGTCTGATGTACTCCATTCCATCTGGCCAGAATCAGACGCTAGAGAGGTCTTGAGTGGAATTGTGCATACTCCACCATGTCGAATGTTGACACTATCAAACCCATTACTCGCATTGCTGCGTGAATTTATATTGTTTGACTGTAACAACTCCTGAATCATTAACTGCACCTTGGATATCTTGTTCGAGGTAAAAATATTTTCTGCAGACTTGAATTCAATACAGCCCCCAAGTGGATCATCCGTTGTGACGGAATCAGAGATGACTTTGCCCAATTTATGAGCCATCTGTGCTTTAGTAGACAAGTTATTGTCTGTTGGAGATGGCTCAAGAGCAATTCCTGGGATTGTGCCAGGATTAAAAGATCGTCGAGGTATGGAAAAATTCTTATCACCTGCTTGCAGAGATAAACTGCCATAATCACCATAATCTTGGTAAATAGTCTGGAGGCTGTGGCTAACCCAAAGGGTAAGGCCTGGAACTGAAAATGTTGCTGGAGGATAGCAAACCTGAGGTAACACTGATGAGACAATGCTATAGGAACATGCAGGTAAGCATCCTGTATATCCAGAGATACCATGTAATCCCCTGGTTCCATGGCCAAAACTATGGAGCGTAACGTCTCCATGTGGACCCGTGGTACCCAAATGTAGTTAACATTTTGAGATTGAGAATGGGCTGAAACAACCCATTTGGCTTCTGAACCAAAAACAGGTTGGAGTAAAAACCTGTCCCTGTTGTGCAGGGGGTACTGGAACAATTACTCCTGACTGAAGCAATTTCTGAACTGCTTCTTGCAAGGCTCTGGGCTTCGCCTCTATTCGAGACGGACTGGTGCAGGAGAACCTTCGAGGAGGCTGCTTCTTGAAAGGGAAATCATAACCCAGAGATACTGCTTCTTGCACCCAAGCATCTGTTGTCGAAAGCTGCCATATGTGTGCAAACTGAAGAAGTCGGCTCCCTACCCTGGGGTCCCCCAGACGGAGGCCCGCACCATCAGGCTGATGGCTTATGTTCTGGTTTGGAAGTTAGCCCTCTAGTGGCCCATTGCTTCTTTGCCTTACCAAACTTCTTGTATTGGGGCTTAGAATCACTTTTACCTTTTGTTTTTCCTTGCGACTGAAATGGCCGAAAAACCGAACCCCTAGGCCTGTGGTTATAATTGGCCGGAAATCTGACCTTCTTGGATTCTGCTTCTGGCTCCAGAATATCTGCAAATTCCTTACCAAACAGAACATTCCCAACAAAAGGCAGAGATTCCAGAACCTTCTTAGATTCTGAAACAGGTTTCCATGTACGTAGCCAAATTGCTCTGCGAGCAGCTACTGTTAAGGCTGACGCTTTGGAAGCAATAGTACCCATATCTATTGCCGCTTCTTCTAAGAATACCGCAGCCTGCTTCATGTGAGCTATATGGGATTCCTGCTCCCTAGTAGGTGCCGAAAGCCCGTCTTCCAGTACATCAGCCCATTCAGTTACCGCCTTTGCCATCCAAGCTGAAGCCATAGCTGGCCTTATGACTGGCCATGACAGAGAAAATATGGTTTTCAAAAACCCATCCACTCTTCTGTCTGTAACATCACTTTTTAAACAGTCCCCAGTTGGAAAAGGGTAATAGGAATCCCATTTTTTTGTAATTCTATATTTTTTATTGGGTGTCGCCCAAGCTTCTTCCATGATTTCCGTCAGCTGATCTGACCCTGAAAACTCGACCCTAACTGTTTTGGGTCGTTTAAACACAGGTGCCTTAGTTTTTAACACCGGCTCTGCTGAATCCTCTAGGGATAGAATAGCCTTCATTGCTCCAGTTAATTCAGCTATATCCTCTGAGCTGATTACTTCAGAATATGAAGAACAGGTAGAAGGTGAGTATATAGAGCTATCATCATCTGATATATCATCCTGTGAATTTGATGATATATTTATACTCGGTTTATCAGCTTGTTTCCTTGGAGAAGCTGTTGGGGCTATTCCGTAAGAAGGGAGCTGCATGTATGGGTTAATAGTGTACCCTACTTCTGGTACTGAAGCTGTAGGGATTACCCGTTCAGCTATACTGGACAAGGTCTGTGCAAACATAGCCCAAGGTGGATCTACCTGCCGTTGAACAGGGATCTGCCTTGCAATCTGCTGAAACACAAAACAATTTGTACATAACCTATCATGTGCCAGATCCTGAGAGGGTAATCCCACATTGCAGGACAAACATGTTATGAGTGTTGGTGTTAATGTTAGTGTAACCTCATCACTTTTGCTGCTCTTAGACATGATAAATAATCAGCTTTTCACAGTGTACTACACAATTTGTGACTGTAATCACTTTACTATATTAAATTGATATTAATCTGACCCCATCCCATGCACCAGCATTGAGGCTCAGAAGAAACCACTGACAAACATATATAAAGTCAGCAATCACACTAGCAGTCAGTCACATGTTATATATTAGTCATATGAGCATATTATCAACTACAAACACATTTCAAAGTATGTAGGAGTACATATTACTGAATTCTGTTTTATACATATCTTTAACGTATTCAGACGCATTGCAAAGAAAACCACAGTAATGTACACAGACTCATATGCAATAGGCACTAAACTTAACTATTCATACTGACAAAAGTAGATAGAAATTTAGTGCAGTATAACCCGTACTCAGAGTGGGATACAGGGAGACTCACCCCACTTCCAAGATCGATCAATAAGTCAGCGAACGCTGAGTGGATCCAGACGCTACTGGTGTACACTGCCACTCCGGGAACTCTTAGTGAACACAGACGCACTGGTCATACAGACGCCTGTACTGCGACCGGGTCTCCTTACAGTAGCGCTTAGTGTACACAGACGCAGCGGCTCCGCTGCGACCGAGACCCCTCGTGGTAGCGTCTGAGACGGAAGTGAAGCAATCAGTTCATGGCGGGAGACCGGCGTAAACTGGTCATGAACTGGGGGGAGGGGCGACCAGGAGAGCGTCTAACTTCCCACCGCTGACATCAACCCTAGGGATCGCAGCCTCATACTAATCCTGATGCCTTATGATCCCTAAGGACTAGCGCTGGAGCACCCATGATGGCGGCGTGCCAGCTACTGTTTGGTAGTCTCCTCCCAATAAAGTGCGGCTTTGTCCGTTATTCCCCTTCTAAGTGGAACCGATGCCTTACCTTCTCCCCATGCTCTGGCCACAGCCTGGTAACGTCTGCTGGACCTGCTAGTATATCTGACACAGACGCCCGTCGAGACAGCACTTGTACCGTGGGTAAGCGTTGTTGCGACCCGGCGGAGAGATGTTGGAGAGACTCTTTCCAATATGCGTGTAAGACGCTGTTAGGAAAGATCACTCAGAAAACATAGTAAGACTATAAAAATAAAATAAGAAAGCTTAGGGCTGCCAAAAACAGCAGCCCTGTGACCATGGTCCGGCTCCTGCCGCACCAAACAAAAAACTGATTTGACTGAGCCAGTGGGTGGGGATATATGGACGGGCCCATTGCATCCTAGGAGGACTGAAAGCATGTGATAGTTTGGTGCCAAACCGCTGTCGCTCCATCATATCCCATTGTTATCCTGTGGATAACCTGTGGACCCTGCCGGAGAAAAACCCTGTCATCGTTGTGCAGGAGAAACTGGATTATTCTTCCTGACTGAAGCAACTGCTGAACTGCCTCTTGCAAAGCCCTGGCCTTCGTTTCCACTGAAGACGGGCTGGTACAAAAAAAACATTTGAGGAGGGTGTTCTTTGAAAGCACATGCATAACCGTGAAATACCACTTCTTGCCCCCAAGCATCTGTGGCAGACTGCTACCAAATCTTCACTGAAGAAGTTGGCCTCCCACCTTGTGGTTCCACAGATGGAGGCCTGCACCATCAGGCTGATATCCTATATTCTGACTTGGAGCCAGTCCTTTGGTAGTCCAAAGCTTTTTAGTCTTACCAGACTTGTTGGATTGGAACTGTTTGCCATCACCCTTTTTTTTTTTGATTGTGGAAGGAAACTTCACTTTCCTGGAGTATGCTTCTGACTCCATATACTGTTTAATTCTTTACCAAAAAGAATATAGTTAGTAAACAAGGCAGGGTCATTCCTGGATTCTGAGTCAGCTTCACTGTACGTAGGCAAACCGCTCTCTGCAAGCTGCTGAAGCTGATGCCTGAGAGGCAACTGTACCCATAACCAAGACTGCTTCTTCCCTGTTTGATATGTGCAATATGTTTTTTTTTGCTCTGTAGATGTCATTGAAAGATCCTCCTCCAATGCATCAGCCCAGGCTTCCACTGCTTTTGCCATCCAGGCTGAAGCCACGGCTGGTCATATGATTACCCAAGACAAGGAAAACCTGTGTTGGTTTTTTTTGTAAGAAAACCATCAACTCTCCTATCCTTTATTGATGTTGAAGGCAGAGGTAATGTAGATTTTCGCACCAATCTATTGACATGTGTATTAACTTTGGGAGCCTCCTCCCTTTTTAAACAGTCCCTAGCCATGAGGATAATGGGAATTCCATTTATTTGGAATTCTAAACTTCTTACTGGGCATAACCCAGGCCTCTTGCATAATTTCCATCATCTGTTCTGACCCAGGAAACTCAGTCCTAACTGTTTTGGGACGTTTAAGCACAGGTGCCTTAGATTTCAACAAAGGCTCTGCTCTCTAAGGATAGAACGGCTTTCATAGCACTAATTAGCTGAGGTATGTCCACTGAGCTGAGGCCTTCCTCATCTCTGTATGCAGACCCGGAGTGCGATGAGTCCTCCTCTGAAACATGTAGACAGTGAAGATGTTATTTCATGTCTATGTGATTTACTTGCCACTGGCCTTTCAGCCTGTTTCTGGTGAGAGGCTGCCACTTCCCCTGCTGGATGTATTAACCCAAGGTGGAATACTGCATGTAAGGGTTAATGGTGTAACCTATCCCTGGTATAGAAGCTGGCATTATCCGCTCAGCTATAATGGATGTTTGTGCAAAAGTAGCACATGGAGGTTCAACTTGAACCTGTGCCTGCCTTAGATTATTCAAGAGGCTTTGGTGAAAGCTAAAACAGTTTGCACACAATCCATTTTGAACCAGAACCTGAGAGGTTAACTCAGCTTTGCAAAACATGATGAGTGTTGGTACTGTTGTGGAGAGTGTATTTTCCTAACCCTTGTCGCTCTTAGACATGATAAATAAATCACACACCTGCACAGTGTTAACTATACAATTTGTGACTGTAATCACTTTAAAATTTGTTAAAGTGACCTACAATCTGACCCCACCCTGCTTTACACCAGCATTGAGGATCAGATTACACAGAAAACTGACAGAATTATAGTAAAGTCAGCAATCACACTAGCAATCAGTCACAGGTTATACATTAGTATAATAAGCAACATAATCAACTACAAATACATTTCAAGTATGTAGGAGAACATATTACTGCATTAAATTTAAAGGAGTTTTTTAAACATATTCACACATCAAGAGAAAACAGCAGCCATAATTATCAAACTCATATGCATCAGGCACTTATCCAACTATTCGTACTCAAAGGTAGATAGAGACTTAGGGGGACATTTACTAAGAAGTGATAAGAGCGGAGAAGTGAGCCAGTGGAGAAGTTGCCCCATCAACCAACCAATCAGCAGCTCTGTATAATTTTATAGTATGCAAAGTATAGCTGTTACTTCAGTGCTGATTGGTTGCCATAGGCAACTTCTCCGCTCTTATCCCTGCATAGTAAATGTCCCACTTAATACTGTATCACATGACTCAGGAGAGTGGGATACAGGGAGAAATTATCCTGCTTCCAGGATCGATCAAATACGTTAGCGAACGCTGAGTGGATCCACACACTACTAGTGTATACACTAGCCCCGTGAACCTACAATGAACACGGACGGACCAGTCACACAGCCATCTAAGCTGCGACTGTGTCCTTTTGGATACACAGGAGTCTGAGACGGAAGCGGGAACTCCGTTCATGGCGGGAGACTGAGGAAACTGGTCATGAACCGGGGGGGGGATGATGACCAAGGAAGCGTCTTACGCCCCACTACTGACAACCCCAGGGATCATGGCCTCATACTACCCCTGGAGCCTATGATCCCTGAGGCCTAGCGCTGGACCACCTGCAGTGGCAGCCGCGTCAGCAACTGTTCGGTAGTCTCCTCCCGAAACAGTGCGGCTGTGTCCTTGTTTCCCTACTAAGCGTAACCGATGCCTTACCTTCTCCCCGTGCTCCAGCCACAGCCTGGTAACGTCTGCTGGACTTGCTAGTACATCCTACACAGACGCCTGCCAAAACAGCACTGTATGTGTGGGTAAGCACTGTGGCGACCCAGCGGAGAGCTGTTATATGTACCTTGGAAAGAGTCACTCTAAGACACTTTTTAGGAAGGTCGCTCAGAAAAAAAAAAAAATAGTAAGTATTAAAAATAAGATTTTACTTACCGGTAAATCTATTTCTCGTAGTCCGTAGTGGATGCTGGGGACTCCGTAAGGACCATGGGGAATAAACGGGCTCCGCAGGAGACATGGGCACTTTCAGAAAGAATTAGGTCTACTGGTGTGCTCTGGCTCCTCCCTCTATGTCCCTCCTCCAAACCTCAGTTAAAGAAACTGTGCCCGGAAGAGCTGACAGTACAAGGAAAGGATTTTGGGAATCCAGGGTAAGACTCATACCAGCCACACCAATCACACCGTATAACTTGTGATAACTTTACCCAGTTAACAGTATGAACAATAACAGAGCATCAGATAAACCCTGATGCAACTATAACATAACCCTTATTTAAGCAATAACTATATACAAGTATTGCAGAAGAAGTCCGCACTTGGGACGGGCGCCCAGCATCCACTACGGACTACAAGAAATAGATTTATCGGTAAGTAAAATCTTATTTTCTCTAACGTCCTAGTGGATGTTGGGGACTCCGTAAGGACCATGGGGATTATACCAAAGCTCCCAAACGGGCGGGAGAGTGCGGATGACTCTGCAGCACCGATTGAGTAAACGATAGGTCCTCCTCAGCCAGGGTATCAAACTTGTAGAACCTTGCAAACGTGTTTGAACCTGACCAAGTAGCAGCTCGGCATAGTTGTAATGCCGAGACCCCTCGGGCAGCCGCCCAAGAAGAGCCCACCTTCCTAGTGGAATGGTCTTTCACCGATTTTGGCTGCGGCAATCCAGCCACAGAATGAGCCTGCTGGATCGTGTTACAGATCCAGCGAGCAATAGTCTGCTTTGAAGCAGGAGCACCAAGCTTGTTAGATGCATACAGGACAAACAGTGACTCCGTTTTCCTGACTCTAGCCGTTCTGGCTACATAAATTTTCAAAGCCCTGACTACATCTAGTAACTCGGAATCCTCCAAATCACGAGTAGCCACAGGCACCACAATAGGTTGGTTCATATGAAAGGATGAGACCACTTTTGGCAGAAATTGTGGACGTGTCCTCAATTCCGCTCTATCCATATGGAAAACCAGATATGGGCTTTTATGAGACAAAGCCGCTAATTCTGACACGCGCTTAGCCGAAGCCAAGGCTAATAGCATGACCACCTTCCACGTGAGATATTTCAACTCCACTGTTTTAAGTGGTTCAAACCAGTGCGATTTCAGGAAACTTAACACCACGTTAGGATCCCAAGGTGCCACTGGAGGCACAAAAGGAGGCTGAATATGCAGTACTCCCTTCACAAACGTCTGAACTTCTGGCAGAGAAGCCAACTCCTTTTGAAAGAAAATGGAAAGGGCCGAAATCTGGACCTTAATTGAGCCTAACTTCAGGCCCAAATCCACTCCCGACTGAAGGAAGTGAAGGAACCGGCCCAGCTGAAACTCCTCCGTAGGAGCATTGCTGGCCTCACACCAAGAAACATATTTTCGCCATATCCGGTGATAATGTTTAGCTGTCACGTCCTTCCTAGTCTTTATCAGCGTAGGAATGACCTCCTCCGGAATACCCTTTTCTGCTAGGATCCGGCGTTCAACCGCCATGCCGTCAAACACAGAGAGACAGGGTCCCTGTTGCAACAGGTCCTATTTTAGAGGAAGAGGTCACGGATCTTCTGTGAGCAATTCTTGCAGATCTGGATACCAAGTCCTTCGTGGCCAATCTGGAACAATGAGAATTGTTCTTACTCCTCTTTTTCTTATTATCCTCAGTACCTTGGGAATGAGAGGAAGAGGAGGAAATACATAGACCGACTGGAACACCTACGGTGTCACCAAGGCGTCTACAGCTACTGCCTGAGGGTCCCTTGACCTGGCGCAATAGCTCTGTAGCTTTTTGTTGAGGCGTGACGCCATCATGTCTATCTGTGGCAGTTCCCACCGACTTGTAATCTGTGTGAAGACTTCTTGATGAAGTCCCCACTCTCCCGGGTGTAGGTCGTGTCTGCTGAGGAAGTCTGCTTCCCAGTTGTCCACTCGCGGGATGAACACTGCTGACAGTGCGCTTACGTGAGTCTCCGCCCAGCGAAGAATCATGGTGGCTTCTGCCATCGCCACTCTGCTCCTTGTGCCGCCTTGGCGGTTTACACGAGCCACTGCGGTTAGGTTGTCTGACTGAATCAGAACCGGTTGGTCGCGAAGTAGAGACTCCGCTTGACGTAGGGCGTTGTATATGGCCCTTAGTTCCAGGATGTTGATGTGAAGGCAAGTCTCCTGACTTGACCACAGGCCTTGGAAATTTCTTCCCTGTGTGACTGCACCCCACCCCCGGAGGCTTGCATCCGTGGTCACCAGGACCCAGTCCTGAATGCCGAATCTGCGGCCCTCTAGAAGGTGAGCACTCTGCAGCCACCACAGGAGAGACACCCTGGCCCTGGGGGATAGGGTGATTAACCGATGCATCTGAAGATGTGATCCGGACCATTTGTCCAGGAGATCCCATTGAAAGGTCCTCGCGTGGAACCTGCCGAATGGAATGGCCTCGTATGATGCCACCATCTTTCCCAGGACTCGTGTGCAGTGATGCACAGACACCTTTTTTGGTTTTAACAGGTCTCTGACCAGTGTCATGAGTTCCTGAGCCTTCTCCCTCGGGAGATAAACCTTCCTCTGGTCTGTGTCCAGAATCATGCCCAGGAAAGGGAGACGAGTCGTAGGAATCAACTGCGACTTTGGGATATTTAGAATCCAGCCGTGCTGTCCCAACACCTCCAGAGAGCGTGCTACGCTGATCAGTAACTGCTCTCTTGACCTCGCTTTTATGAGGAGATCGTCCAAGTATGGGATAATTGTGACCCCTTGCTTCCGCAGGAGTACCATCATTTCTGCCATTACCTTGGTAAATATTCTCGGTGCCGTGGAGAGACCAAACGGCAACGTCTGAAATTGGTAATGACAATCCTGTACCACAAATCTGAGGTACGCCTGATGAGGCGGATAAATGGGGACATGAAGGTATGCATCCTTTATGTCCAGAGACACCATAAAATCCCCCTCTTCCAGGCTTGCAATGACCGCTCTGAGCGATTCCATCTTGAACTTGAACCTTTTCGGTATATGTTCAGGGATTTTAAATTCAATATGGGTCTGACCGAACCGTCCGGTTTCGGTACTACAAACATGGTCGAATAATAACCCTTTCCTTGTTGAAGGAGGGGAACTTTGACCACCACCTGTTGAAGATAAAATTTGTGAATTGCCGCTAACACTATTTCCCTCTCTAAAGGGGAAGCTGGCAGGGCCGATTTTAGGTAACGGTGAGGGGGCATCTCTTCGAATTCCAGCTTGTATCCCTGAGACACAATTTCTATTGCCCAGGGATCCAACTGGGAGTGAACCCACTTGTGGCTGAAGTTTCGGAGACGCGCCCCCACTGGACCTAGCTCCGCCTGTGGAGCCCCAGCGTCATGCGGTGGATTTAGTGGAAGCCGGGGAGGACTTCTGTTCTTGGGAACTAGCTGTGTTGTGCAGTTTTCTTCCTCTGCCCCTGCCAAGAAAGGACACCCCTCGGACTTTCTTGCCTCTTTGTGATCGAAAGGACTGCATTTGGTAATACGGTGCTTTCTTAGGCTGTGAGGAAACATATGGCAAAAAATTTGACTTTCCAGCCACAGCTGTGGAGATCAGGTCCGAGAGACCCTCCCCAAACAATTCCTCACCCTTGTAGGGTAAAACCTCCATGTGCCTTTTGAGTCGGCATCACCTGTCCATTGCCGAGTCCACAGGACCCTTCTGGCAGAAATCGACATTGCATTTATTCTAGAGCCCAGTAGGCTAGTGTCTCTTTGAGCATCTCTCATATATAGGACAGCGTCTTTTATATGCCCCAGGGTTATTAATATAGTATCCTTGTCTAAGGTATCCAGTTCCTCAGACAAGGTGTCAGTCCATGCTGCTACAGCACTACATACCCAGGCCGATGCTATCGCTGGCCTGAGTAAGGTACCTGAATGTGTATAAATGGACTTCAGGGTACCCTCCTGCTTTCTATCCGCAGCATCTTTGAGGGTAGCCGTATCCTGTGACGGCAGGACTACCCTCTTGGATAAGCGTGTTAAAGCTTTGTCCACCCTAGGGACGGATTCCCAGCGTAACCTGTCTGTTGGCAGGAAAGGATACGCCATAAGCATCCGTTTGGAAATCTGCAGTTTATCTGGAGATTCCCAAACCTTTTCACATAACTCATTTAGCTCATGTGAAGGGGGAAAGGTCA
The DNA here is from genome assembly GCF_028390025.1 of Pseudophryne corroboree. Classification (NCBI taxonomy): domain Eukaryota; kingdom Metazoa; phylum Chordata; class Amphibia; order Anura; family Myobatrachidae; genus Pseudophryne; species Pseudophryne corroboree. Next base: position 54,395,256 of record NC_086455.1, read on the forward strand.
CCACTTGCCTTTTTTCCCCGTACATATGAACCCTCTTGTCAGGGACTGGGGTTTCCTCTGTGATGTGCAACACATCCTTAATTGCTATAATCATATAACGGATGGCTTTAGCCAATTTAGGCTGTAACTTTGCATCATCGTAATCGACACTGGAGTCAGAATCCATGTCGGTATCTGTGTCAACAATTTGGGATAGTGGGCGCTTCTGAGAGCCTGACGGCCTCTGCGACATAGGATCAGGCACGGGTTGAGACCCTGACTGTCCTGAGGCTTCTGCTTTGTCTAACCTTTTATGTAAGGAATTAACATTATCATTTAAAACCTTCCACATATCCATCCAATCAGGTGTCGGTGCAGTCGGCGGAGACACCTCATTCATTTGCTCCCGCTCTGTTTCCACATAGCCTTCGTCAAACATGTCGACACAAGCGTACCGACACACCACACACACAGGGGATGCTCTTTTTTGAAGACAGTTCCTCCACAAGGCCCTTTGGAGAGACAGAGAGTATGCCAGCACACACCCCAGCGCTATAAAACCCAGGAATCACACAGTAACTTAGTGTTAACCCAGTAGCCGCTGTAATAATGATTTTTGCGCCTAATTATGTACCCCCCCTCTCTTTTTCACCCTCTTCTACCGTGTATCTGCAGAGGAGAGCCTGGGGAGCTTCCTCTCAGCGGAGCTGTGGAGAAAAAAATGGCGCTGGTGAGTGCTGAGGAATAAGCCCCGCCCCCTCAGCAGCGGGCTTCTGTCCCGCGTTTTTACACAATATTATAGCGGGAGCTCATACATATATACAGTGCCCAACTGTATATATGTCTACTTTTTGCCAAGAGGTCCTAATTGCTGCCCAGGGCGCCCCCCACCCTACAGTGACCGGAGTATGTGGGTGTAGTGTGGGAGCAATGGCGCACAGCTGCAGTGCTGTGCGCTACCTCAGTGAAGACTGGTTCTGCCGCCGATTTCGAAGTCTTCTTGCTTCTTTCACCGGCTTCTGTCTTCCGGCTCTGCGAAGGGGACTGCTGCGCGGCTCCGGGATCGGACGACAAAGGGTGAGATCCTGTGTACGATCCCTCTGGAGCTAATGGTGTCCAGTAGCCTAAGAAGCAGGACCTATCTTCAGAGAGTAGGGCTGCTTCTCTCCCCTCTGTCCCACGATGCAGGGAGTCTGTTGCCAGCAGAGCTCCCTGAAAATAAAAAACCTAACAAAATACTTTCTTATAGCAAGCTCAGTAGAGCTCACTAAACAGCACCCAGCTCGTCCGGGCACAGATTCAAACTGAGGTCTGGAGAAGGGACATAGAGGGAGGAGCCAGAGCACACCAGAATACAAATTCTTTCTTAAAGTGCCCATGTCTCCTGCGGAGCCCGTCTATTCCCCATGGTCCTTACGGAGTCCCCAGCATCCACTAGGACGTTCGAGAAATAAAATAAAAAACGCTTGTGGCTGCTAAAAAACAGCAGCCCACTGACCATGGTCCTGCTGCTCCAAACAAAAAACTGATTTGTCTGAGCCAGGAGACGGGGATATATGGATGTTGCATGTTGGGAGGCCGAAAGCTTTGACAGATTGGTGCAAATCCGTTGTTGCGTCATCATATCCCAATGTTATCCTGTGGACCCTGCCGGAGAAATATTCTCACCTATTACACACGCAAGAACATATAAAATTAATATGGGCAGTAAATGATATTATCCAAGATAGTTCTCGTGTCAATGCCCTAAATTTGGGGAGTCACAGTACAAGTCTTGAATTGGACTAAGCTCAATACAATTCGATAGGTTTAGATAAAAATGGATTGTACCTCCTGGTAAATAGTGACTGGGGTGACTGAAAAGGAAATTGAGCTAAAGTGTGATTCTGCTGTCAAAGTTAGACTGGAGTATTTGTGGCTGACCTACTACACCAGGTATTCCCTGGGGGTCTCCCACCAGGTACTGGCCCGGCCCTCTACTGTATGGCTTCCAAGATCGGACGAGATTGGGCATACACAGTTAGGTATGATAGTAGGTCACGGACATCCAAATAAGCACATCTCCTGAATCGTCGATGAGAGTTCACGAAAAAGAATTTAGATGAGAAAAAGTGTAGTTGATCTGCTTTTAGACATTAGCCAGTGGGTAGTGTCCCACCAGTTGAGGAACTCCCGTGGTAGACCGGGTTCACTGAATCACCAATGACAATCCAGAAATTAAGATCAAAGGTAAGTGTCCAGAAAGTTATTAAAACATATTTATTAAGACATGGGTTTAAGTGCAGTATAGTCATTCACTAATTTAACAGATCAAAATTGCTGTTTAAGGTTGTAACATGTGCATATCAACACAGAGAATGCAACAACCTGTTTATGCAATGTATCATATCAAAGTTGCAATTTTGTCTGGCTGTTTATATATACAAAGTGCAGCCATTTGGTTAATCTCAGATAACAAACCATCCATGTTTGTAATAAGTGTTAAAGATCCCAAAAGTAAATGTATAGCGAGATCATGCAAAATACCAGACTAATATAAATAGTTCAATATATGGTCACTCATGAGTTATCCAGTCTCGTACAAGTAATACAAAAAAGAGTGGGAGATATGGTTACTAGTTAATGTAGTATCATAGTATTACAGAGTATCATACTAGTATTCACAAATTCCCTAGTTACAACCCAGATGACACACTTGTCATAATGAAATGCAGCACTAATTTGTAAGTAATAAAATACAATACAGATTATGTGCCCAGGTGGGCTACATAAAAAATATAAAGACAAGGGTATATGGCAGCATATAGGGGGTCATTCCGAGTTGATCGCTCGTTAGCAGTTTTTAGCAGCCGTGCAAACACTATGCCGCCTCCCTCTGGGAGTGTATTTTAGCTTAGCAGAAGTGCGAACGAAAGGATCGCAGAGAGGCTACAAAATAATTTTGTGCAGTTTCAGAGTAGCTTCAGACCTACTCAGCACTTGCGATCACTTCAGACTGTTCAGTTCCTGTTTTGACGTCACGAACACTCCTTGCGTTCGCCCAGCCACGCCTGGGGTTTTTTTTTTTTTTTTAACTGGCACGCCTGCGTTTTTCCGAACACTCTCTGAAAACGGTCAGTTGACACCCAGAAACACCCTCTTCCTGTCAATCACTCTGCGGCCAGCAGTGCGACTGAAAAGCTTCGCTAGACCTTTTGTGAAACTATATCGTTCGTTGTAATAGTACAAAGCGCATGCGCATTAGAGACTTTTTTGAGTGATCGTTGCGCAGCAAACGAAAGCTGCTAGCGAACAACTCGGAATGACTCCCCCTGGTTAACACTCCTGATGTGGAGTTGTCAGGGACTGAAATGGAATCAGTGTCTTTGAGGATGTGGTAGTAAAAGCAGCGATTCCAGTGCCGTGTATATCACAATCAAAGTGAGCACGAGGGAGCCTCCTACCAATCACAAATAGGGCCACCGTTCAAGCCTCAATGTGGAGGGTAGAACACAGACACACAATCTGTATTTTATTACTTACAAATTAGTCACTTGTGGTTATTTAGTACTCCTGGGCCACATATGTTCTATGTGCATCATATTAGCGCAGTTTCCATTTTTTTCCTGACAGTTTGTGTGTGGGGACTGCTACCAACAAAAAAAAGCTCCTCAGATTTATTTACATTTATAACTTAGATTTTTTTTTAATTATTATTATCCATACTATATATCCATCATCGCCAGGAACAATCCTTTATTTTCTAGAAACTGTAAATTACAATGTTCACTTTACACATTTTAAAGATGGGTCTGCACAACGAGGCACAGGACAGATAAAATGTTGCAGCCCGAGTAAAAGGCCATTTACCGTTACAGTCTCCTCTACAACCAGGTAGAGAATCCGTACAAAAATATAATTTGCATTTACATAAAAGGTTAATAAAAAAATAAATTAAAAAAATTCATTTTTCCTCATCAGAGGCATCTGAAAAATAATAATCTTTTTCCTCCTCGTCATCGGACGTCTCTGGATTATCCTTTTTGAAGAGTTTCCCAATCAATGACTCATCTGTAGCGTCTATAATGACAGGGAAACATATGTACAAGTTACTATGATTTCACCAGAGCCCGGTGGTGTTAGATTTTATTAACTTCTGAATGAATTTATATGGGGGAGAGTCACCACCGAGAGGCAGATTCTAAATCAGTTTGTCATTTAGCACCAGCGTCCCCTTCTGGTCTGTGATATCATCCTCTTTGGGCAATTAAAAAGCATTTATGCATTATGGACATTATGCTATGGAATTCTACAAGGGCGAGTAGTCCAAGCACCCCACACTAACATATTTAGAGAAAAACACTCCTTACTAAAGTTCCCAGATTGTTTCCGAAATGCTGCTCCCCTAATTTATGAAGCTTTGCAGCTGGTGATAGCTCTCAGCAGTAACTATGGCTGGAGTACATGTAACATGGGCTATCCTGTGCTACTGCCATCTCAGGATACACAAAAGCAAATTATTATTAACAGTTTCTTATATAGCACAGAAAATTTTGTTTCGCTTTACAACTGGACGCAATGATAAGGCAAAAACTGGGTAATAACAGTCAGAGGTAGGAGTGCCCTGCTTGCAATCTTAAGGCCCATATAGATGGGCCGATGTGGGGAGAGATGTGTGCTGAGCGAACCGCTCCGCACACATCTCTCCCGCCGCTCAGCACAGCGCGATCTGTGCCGAGCGTGCGGGGGGAGACGGTGGGCCGCTCACTTCACCCGCCGAGCGTGCGGGGGGAGACGGTGGGCCGCTCACTTCACCCAGCGGGTGAAGTGAGCGACCCGCTAGATTGGCCTGCATGCAGGCCAATCTAGCAGCAGCGATAGCGATGGCTATAGCTGAGGGGGCTACACACGGAGCGATCATGCTGATATTCTAAGCAATCTAGTCAGATTGCTTAGAATATCGCTCCGTGAGTACCCCCCTTTACACTCTATGGGGAAAAAGGCATTGATACACAAGGAAAGGTGCTATCTAGTGCATAGTTGTCCACCAGATAGCAAAGGTTCTTGGTGGACTGCATGACATCACATCAATGATGAACCAGGGTCAGGAGGAAGGGGAAAAAGTGAAGAAAGAGAAAATATGTGAGGGATATGTGTGGACTGTACTGTGGTGATATAATTGGATAGGAAAGCTTATATGAAGGTAATGCGAGTGGTTCTGGAATTTGATAAGATTGTCTGAATAGGTGAGTTTTCAGGGAATGCTTGAAGGTTTGGGAGACTAGAGGAGAGTCTTATTGTACGTGGTAGGGCAATTCCAGAGTCCTGTGAATTACAGAAAGTCCTGTAATCGTGCATGGGAGCAAGTAAGGATAAGAGACATAGATCTTGTGAAAAGTGAAGGGGACGGGTTCGGAGATATTTTGAGATAGGAGATGTATGTTGGTGTCGTATGGTTAATAGCCTTGTGTGTGAGTAAAAGTATATTATATTGAATACGGTAGAATACAGGTAACCAATGGAGGGACGGACACAGTGAGAGTCTGCAGACGATGAACGTCTAGGAAGGAAAATTAGCCTCGCAGCTGCATTCAGCAAATGGTTCAATATCAAAATAATTTACTTTCAATTAGAAAAATGAATCTGCTACTAGCAGCCTGAGACCAAGCTTCCAGAGGGCAGAGAGGACCTAGACAGGTCGGCGATGCAGTACACTCCCTGCTCATTATTGCCAGGGAGCGGCACTTTTTCCCCCTTTCTTCTTTTTCTTAATTAGATGAAAAAGAGAGGTTGTATTCCTGCAATGTTATACAGAGCCCTCTGGTGTCTTCCAGGAAACCCTACCAGAGAGGTGTTCCTTTTACAGCCCAATAGCCCATAACCCATGGCAGCTCAGTGAGGAAGCAGTAACCAGCAATAGTGTTGTCTATTAACAACGCTAAGTAGATCCAGATTTACACGTTGGGTTTTTAGCACTAGATTGACTGTGCTTAATAAGTGCCCATGTTCAGATAATGTCACTTTTATTCACACAGCCAATTAGATAATGTGCCTGTTTTTCCAGATCTGTCATTTTACATTAGATTCTGAGGCTACTTTAGTGAGAATACGCCTTGTACTTTTATGGAAGAAAAAGGGATACCTGGGTTTACTGGTGAATGACCATGGAGGGTCACCGGACTTGCTAGCAGCTGGACACAAAACAAGTGGGGACTCCACAGCTACAGCACTGACCCCTACCTCACTGTAGTAATAAGGGCTGCAGCACATATAATATTAGGTCGATATCCAAGGTACAGTCTATAGAGGATTGGGCACTATGAAGCCTCTCACAGGGGGAAGCTCTCAATGGCCTAAAATAGCAGCTCCTTGGGTAGGATATAAGGTATTTGACAACTTACATTACCCAGCAGAAGAGGGCACTGACTGAACGTAATAACCTCACAAGTGTGGTCATTCTACAGGCAGTAACCGCACCACAGCTGTACAAACTAGCATGGAGTACCATCTCTTTCCAGTCTAGCCATTTTATTCTCCCCTGTACAGCTCTATAGTTTCATTGTCTGCCCTACCTCTAAATTGTATTACTGACTAGTCAACTGAGTGATTACAGGTAAAGAGCAACATCTGCCATATTCTGTCCCTATCTGCAGCTCACGTGTATTATGGACACAGGTCGTGGCAGTTATTTCACTTGTGATTCTGTTAGAAGACCTGGAAAACATGCCCTGTTAGCAGTCCCAGAAGGTCAGGCTTTAAGAAACCCTGCCCCATGGTGCCTGTGTAAGCCAACATTACATGAGAAAAATAAATAAATATATACAACATTTGCATGTATGTAACCCCAATTATAAGCAGTATAATACATCTGACACTATACATACTGTGATTATAATTACCTTTGTTTGGTAATGGCATTCGAAAGGTGGGTTTCTCATGATAAAAGTCCCTCTATAAAATAATTATAAATAAAAAAAATAAAATAAAAATAAATAATAAACACATGGCAGCATGTTAAATATTAAACAGAAAAAATGGTGGGGTTTGTACTCTATTAGATGGTTTACAAGTGGGTTTCATTAGTGAATATAACAGAGTACAAGGCTCTATCTGCAGGTCATGCTCTAAGGAATAATACTAGCTTATAATGAGTAACACAACTTAGTGGGAAAGATATTGTATGGTGACCATCATCAATAAAAAGACAGAAGGCAATAAGCCAAACGCAGAATAAAACCTCTGATCTAACCAAGGTGGGCGATAAAGCCCTTCGGCCCATAATTTATCAAGCTTTGGAAAGTGATACCAACAAAATCAATTCCGAAGTCATTTTTCAAACACAGCCTGTAACATGGCAGTTAGGAGCTGACTGGCTGGTACTTTATCACTGTGCTATTTATCACTCTCCAAGGCTTGATAAATCTTGGCCACATCTCCCATCAATCTACACAAGAGAAGGATTGGGGAATCCAAAGAAGTCAAGCTAATTTGTACATAGAAGTCAATTGTTTCTG